>NW_028270147.1:13451483-14753983 GCF_037043375.1 Chiloscyllium plagiosum
TCTCTCGCCCGCCCTCTCTCTCTCGCCCGCCCTCTCTCTCTCGCCCGCCCTCTCTCTCTCGCCCGCCCTCTCTCTCTCGCCCGCCCTCTCTCTCTCGCCCGCCCTCTCTCTCTCGCCCGCCCTCTCTCTCTCGCCCGCCCTCTCTCTCTCGCCCGCCCTCTCTCTCTCGCCCGCCCTCTCTCTCTCGCCCGCCCTCTCTCTCTCGCCCGCCCTCTCTCTCTCGCCCGCCCTCTCTCTCTCGCCCGCCCTCCCTCTCTCGCCCGCCCCCTCTCTCTCGCCCGCCCCCTCTCTCGTCCGCCCCCTCTCTCGCCCGCCCCCTCTCTCGCCCGCCCCCTCTCTCGCCCGCCCCTCTCTCTCGCCCGCCCCCTCTCTCTCGCCCGCCCCCTCTCTCTCGCCCGCCCCCTCTCTCTCGCCCGCCCCCTCTCTCTCGCCCGCCCCCTCTCTCTCGCCCGCCCCCTCTCTCTCGCCCGCCCCCTCTCTCTCGCCCGCCCCCTCTCTCTCGCCCGCCCCCTCTCTCTCGCCCGCCCCCTCTCTCTCGCCCGCCCCCTCTCTCTCGCCCGCCCCTCTCTCTCGCCCGCCCCCTCTCTCTCGCCCGCCCCCTCTCTCTCGCCCGCCCCCTCTCTCTCGCCCGCCCCCTCTCTCTCGCCCGCCCCCTCTCTCTCGCCCGCCCCCTCTCTCTCGCCCGCCCCCTCTCTCTCGCCCGCCCCCTCTCTCTCGCCCGCCCCCTCTCTCTCGCCCGCCCCCTCTCTCTCGCCCGCCCCCTCTCTCTCGCCCGCCCCCTCTCTCTCGCCCGCCCCCTCTCTCTCGCCCGCCCCCTCTCTCTCGCCCGCCCCCTCTCTCTCGCCCGCCCCCTCTCTCTCGCCCGCCCCCTCTCTCTCGCCCGCCCCCTCTCTCTCGCCCGCCCCCTCTCTCTCGCCCGCCCCCTCTCTCTCGCCCGCCCCCTCTCTCTCGCCCGCCCCCTCTCTCTCGCCCGCCCCCTCTCTCTCGCCCGCCCCCTCTCTCTCGCCCGCCCCCTCTCTCTCGCCCGCCCCCTCTCTCTCGCCCGCCCCCTCTCTCTCGCCCGCCCCCTCTCTCTCGCCCGCCCCCTCTCTCTCGCCCGCCCCCTCTCTCTCGCCCGCCCCCTCTCTCTCGCCCGCCCCCTCTCTCTCGCCCGCCCCCCCTCTCTCGCCCGCCCCCCCTCTCTCGCCCGCCCCCCCTCTCTCGCCCGCCCCCCCTCTCTCGCCCGCCCCCCCTCTCTCGCCCGCCCCCCCTCTCTCGCCCGCCCCCCCTCTCTCGCCCGCCCCCCCTCTCTCGCCCGCCCCCCCTCTCTCGCCCGCCCCCCCTCTCTCGCCCGCCCCCCCTCTCTCGCCCGCCCCCCCTCTCTCGCCCGCCCCCCCTCTCTCGCCCGCCCCCCCTCTCTCGCCCGCCCCCCCTCTCTCGCCCGCCCCCCCTCTCTCGCCCGCCCCCCCTCTCTCGCCCGCCCCCCCTCTCTCGCCCGCCCCCCCTCTCTCGCCCGCCCCCCCTCCCCGCCCCCCCTCTCTCGCCCGCCCCCTCTCTCTCGCCCGCCCCCTCTCTCTCGCCCGCCCCCTCTCTCTCGCCCGCCCCCTCTCTCTCTCGCGCGCTCTCTCGCTCTCTCTCGCGCGCGCTCTCTCGCTCTCTCTCTCTCTCGCGCGCTCTCTCTCTCTCGCGCGCTCTCTCTCTCTCGCGCGCGCTCTCTCGCTCTCTCTCTCTTGTGCGCGCGCTCTCTCTCGCGCGCGCGCGCTCTCTCTCGCCCGCCCCCTCTCTCTCGCCCGCCCCCTCTCTCTCGCCCGCCCCCTCTCTCTCGCCCGCCCCCTCTCTCTCTCTCTCTCTCGCGCGCTCTCTCGCTCTCTCTCTCTTGCGCGCGCTCTCTCGCTCTCTCTCTCTTGCGCGCGCTCTCTCGCTCTCTCTCTCTTGCGCGCGCTCTCTCTCTCTTGCGCGCTCTCTCGCTCTCTCTCTCTCTCGCGCGCTCTCTCGCTCTCTCTCTCTCTCGCGCGCTCTCTCGCTCTCTCTCTCGCGCGCGCTCTCTCGCTCTCTCTCTCTCTCGCGCGCTCTCTCGCTCTCTCTCTCTCGCGCGCGCTCTCTCGCTCTCTCTCTCTCTCGCGCGCTCTCTCGCTCTCTCTCGCGCGCGCTCTCTCGCTCTCTCTCTCTCTCGCGCGCTCTCTCGCTCTCTCTCTCTCGCGCGCGCTCTCTCGCTCTCTCTCTCTCTCGCGCGCTCTCTCGCTCTCTCTCTCTCTCGCGCGCTCTCTCGCGCTCTCTCTCTCTCGCGCGCTCTCTCGCTCTCTCTCTCTTGTGCGCGCTCTCTCGCTCTCTCTCTCTTGTGCGCGCTCTCTCTCTCGCGCGCGCGCGCTCTCTCTCGCCCGCCCCCTCTCTCTCGCCCGCCCCCTCTCTCTCGCCCGCCCCCTCTCTCTCGCCCGCCCCCTCTCTCTCGCCCGCCCCCTCTCTCTCGCCCGCCCCCTCTCTCTCTCTCTCTCTCGCGCGCTCTCTCGCTCTCTCTCTCTTGCGCGCGCTCTCTCGCTCTCTCTCTCTTGCGCGCGCTCTCTCGCTCTCTCTCTCTTGCGCGCGCTCTCTCGCTCTCTCTCTCTTGCGCACGCTCTCTCTCTCTTGCGCGCGCTCTCTCTCTCTTGCGCGCGCTCTCTCTTGCGCGCGCTCTCTCTCTTGCGCGCGCTCTCTCTCTTGCGCGCGCTCTCTCTCTTGCGCGCGCTCTCTCTCTTGCGCGCGCGCTCTCTCTCTCTGTCGCGCACGCTCTCTCTCTGTCGCGCGCGCTCTCTCTCTGTCGCTCTCGCCCTCTCTGTCGCTCTCGCCCTCTCTGTCGCTCTCGCCCTCTCTGTCGCTCTCGCCCTCTCTCGCCCTCGCTCGCCCTCTCTCGCCCTCGCTCGCCCTCCTCGCGCTCTCGCCCTCCTCGCGCTCTCGCCCTCCTCGCGCTCTCGCCCTCCTCGCGCTCTCGCCCTCCTCGCGCTCTCGCCCTCCTCGCGCTCTCGCCCTCCTCGCGCTCTCGCTCGCTCCCTCTCTCTCGCCCTCTCTCGCCCTCTCTCGCCCTCTCTCGCCCTCTCTCGCCCCCCCTCGCCCCCCCTCGCCCCCCCTCGCCCCCCCTCGCCCCCCCTCGCCCCCCCTCGCCCCCCTCTCGCCCCCCTCTCGCCCCCTCTCGCGCACTGTCTCGCCCTCGCTTTCGCCCTCGCCCGCCTCTCTGTAGCTGTCTGTCTCTGTCTCGCTCTCCCTGTATCTGTCTCTCTCGCGCGCTCTCTCTCGCGCGCTGTCTCTCTCGCGCGCTGTCTCTCTCGCGCGCTGTCTCTCTCGCGCGCTGTCTGTCTCGCGCGCTGTCTCTCTCGCGCGCTGTCTCTCTCGCGCGCTGTCTCTCTCGCGCGCTGTCTCTCTCGCGCGCTGTCTCTCTCGCGCGCTGTCTCTCTCGCGCGCTGTCTCTCTCGCCCGCTGTCTCTCTCGCCCGCTGTCTCTCTCGCCCGCTGTCTCTCTCGCCCGCTGTCTCTCTCGCCCGCTGTCTCTCTCGCCCGCTGTCTCTCTCGCCCGCTGTCTCTCTCGCCCGCTGTCTCTCTCGCCCGCTGTCTCTCTCGCCCGCTGTCTCTCTCGCCCGCTCTCTCTCTCGCCCGCTCTCTCTCTCGCCCGCTCTCTCTCTCGCCCGCTCTCTCTCTCTCGCGCGCTCTCTCTCTCTCGCGCGCTCTCTCTCTCTCTCTCGCGCGCTCTCTCTCTCTCTCTCGCGCGCTCTCTCTCTCTCTCTCGCGCGCTCTCTCTCGCGCGCGCGCGCTCTCTCTCGCGCGCTCCTTCGTCCTCCCTCGCCCGCCCTCGCTCGCCCTCGCCCTCGCCCTCTCTCCTTCTTGCTCTCGCTCTCTCTCCTTCTTGCTCTCGCTCGCTCTCGCTCTCTCTCGATCTCGCTCTCTCTCGCTCTCGCTCGCTCTCGCTCGCTCTCGCTCTCGCTCGCTCTCGCTCTCGCTCTCGCTCTCGCTCTCGCTCGCGCTCTCTCTCTCTCTCTCGCTCGCGCTCGCGCTCGCGCTCTCGCTCGCGCTCTCGCTCGCGCTCTCGCTCTCGCTCTCTCTCACTCTCCTTCTTGCTCTCTCGCTCTCGCTCCCACTCTCGCTCCCTCGCCCTCGTTCTCTCTCGCTCGCTCTCGTTCTCGCTCGCTCTCGCTCGCCCTCGCGCATTCTCTCATTCTCTCATGCTCTCGTTCTCGTCCTCGCCCTCGCGCTCCCTCGCCCTCGCGCTCTCTCTCATTCTCTCACTCGCTCTCGCTCTTGCTCTTGCTCTTGCTCTCGCTCTCGCTCTCGCTCTCGCTCTCGCCCTCGCTCTCGCTCTCGCCCTCGCTCTCGCTCTCGCTCTCGCTCTCGCCCTCGCTCTCGCCCTCGCCCTCGCCCTCGCGCTCTCTCTCGACTCGCCCTCGCCCTCGCCCTCGCCCTCTCTCTCGCCCTCTCTCTCGCCCTCGCCCTCTCTCTCTCTCGCCCTCTCTCTCTCTCTCGCCCTCTCTCTCTCGCCCTCTCTCTCTCGCCCTCTCTCTCTCGCCCTCTCGCCCTCTCTCTCGCCCTCTCTCTCGCCCTCTCTCTCGCCCTCTCTCTCGCACTCTCTCTCGCCCTCTCTCTCGCCCTCTCTCTCGCCCTCTCTCTCGCCCTCTCTCTCGCCCTCTCTCTCGCCCTCGCTCTCGCCCTCTCTCTCGCCCTCGCTCTCGCCCTGGCTCTCTCTCGCCCTGGCTCTCTCTCGCCCTGGCTCTCTCTCGCCCTCGCGCTCCCTCTCGCCCTCGCGCTCCCTCTCGCCCTCGCGCTCCCTCTCGCCCTCGCGCTCCCTCTCGCCCTCGCGCTCGCCCTCGCGTTCTCTCTCGCCCTCGCGTTCTCTCTCGCCCTCGCGCTCTCTCACGCCCTCGCGCTCTCTCACGCCCTCGCGCTCTCTCTCGCCCTCGCGCTCTCTCTCGCCCTCGCGCTCTCTCTCGCCCTCGCGCTCTCTCTCGCCCTCGCGCTCTCTCTCGCCCTCGCGCTCTCTCTCGCCCTCGCGCGCTCTCTCGCCCTCGCGCTCTCTCTCGCCTCGCGCTCTCTCTCGCCTCGCGCTCTCTCTCGCCGTCGCGCTCTCTCTCGCCGTCGCGCTCTCTCTCGCCGTCGCGCTCTCTCTCGCCCTCGCGCTCTCTCTCGCCCTCGCGCTCTCTCTCGCCCTCGCGCTCTCTCTCGCCCTCGCGCTCTCTCTCGCCCTCGCGCGCTCTCTCGCCCTCGCGCTCTCTCTCGCCCTCGCGCTCTCTCTCGCCCTCGCGCTCTCTCTCGCCCTCGCGCTCTCTCTCGCCCTCGCGCTCTCTCTCGCCCTCGCGCTCTCTCTCGCCCTCGCGCTCTCTCTCGCCCTCGCGCTCTCTCTCGCCCTCGCCCTCTCTCTCGCCCTCGCCCTCTCTCTCGCCCTCGCCCTCTCTCTCGCCCTCGCCCTCTCTCTCGCCCTCGCCCTCTCTCTCGCCCTCGCCCTCTCTCTCGCCCTCGCCCTCTCTCTCGCCCTCGCCCTCTCTCTCGCCCTCGCCCTCTCTCTCGCCCTCGCCCTCTCTCTCGCCCTCGCCCTCTCTCTCGCCCTCGCCCTCTCTCTCGCCCTCGCCCTCTCTCTCGCCCTCGCCCTCGCCCTCGCCCTCGCCCTCGCCCTCTCTCTCGCCCTCGCCCTCTCTCTCGCCCTCGCCCTCTCTCTCGCCCTCGCCCTCTCTCTCGCCCTCGCCCTCTCTCTCGCCCTCGCCCTCTCTCTCGCCCTCGCCCTCTCTCTCGCCCTCGCCCTCTCTCTCGCCCTCGCCCTCTCTCTCGCCCTCGCCCTCGCCCTCGCCCTCGCCCTCTCTCTCGCCCTCGCCCTCTCTCTCGCCCTCGCCCTCTCTCTCGCTCTCGCCCTCGCCCTCTCTCTCGCCCTCGCCCTCTCTCTCGCCCTCGCCCTCTCTCTCGCCCTCGCCCTCTCTCTCGCCCTCGCCCTCTCTCTCGCCCTCGCCCTCTCTCTCGCCCTCGCCCTCTCTCTCGCCCTCGCCCTCGCCCTCGCCCTCGCCCTCTCTCTCGCCCTCGCCCTCTCTCTCGCCCTCGCCCTCTCTCTCGCCCTCGCCCTCTCTCTCGCCCTCTCTCTCGCCCTCTCTCTCGCCCTCTCTCTCGCCCTCTCTCTCGCCCTCGGCCTCGCCCTCGGCCTCGCCCTCGGCCTCGCCCTCGGTCTCGCACTCTCTCTTTCGCCCCCTCTCTCGCCCCCTCTCTCGCCCCCTCTCTCGCCCCCGCTCTCGCCCCCGCTCTCGTTCGCCCTCGCTCTCGTTCGCCCTCGCTCTCGTTCGCCCCCGCTCTCGTTCGCCCCCGCTCTCGTTCGCCCTCGCTCTCGTTCGCCCTCGCTCTCGTTCGCCCTCGCTCTCGTTCGCCCTCGCTCTCCTTCGCCCTCGCTCTCCTTCGCCCTCGCTCTCCTTCGCCCTCGCTCTCCTTCGCCCTCGCTCTCCTTCGCCCTCGCTCACCTTCGCCCTCGCTCTCCTTCGCCCTCGCTCTCCTTCGCCCTCGCTCTCCTTCGCCCTCGCTCTCCTTCGCCCTCGCTCTCCTTCGCCCTCGCTCTCGTTCGCCCTCGCTCTCGTTCGCCCTCGCTCTCCTTCGCCCTCGCTCTCCTTCGCCCTCGCTCTCCTTCGCCCTCGCTCTCCTTCGCCCTCGCTCTCCTTCGCCCTCGCTCTCCTTCGCCCTCGCTCTCGTTCGCCCTCGCTCTCGTTCGCCCTCGCTCTCGTTCGCCCTCGCTCTCGTTCGCCCTCGCTCTCCTTCGCCCTCGCTCTCCTTCGCCCTCGCTCTCCTTCGCCCTCGCTCTCCTTCGCCCTCGCTCTCCTTCGCCCTCGCTCTCCTTCGCCCTCGCTCTCCTTCGCCCTCGCTCTCCTTCGCCCTCGCTCTCCTTCGCCCTCGCTCTCCTTCGCCCTCGCTCTCCTTCGCCCTCGCTCTCCTTCGCCCTCGCTCTCCTTCGCCCTCGCTCTCCTTCGCCCTCGCTCTCCTTCGCCCTCGCTCTCCTTCGCCCTCGCTCTCGTTCGCCCTCGCTCTCGTTCGCCCTCGCTCTCGTTCGCCCTCGCTCTCGTTCGCCCTCGCTCTCGTTCGCCCTCGCTCTCGTTCGCCCTCGCCCTCGTTCGCCCTCGCCCTCGTTCGCCCTCGCCCTCGTTCGCCCTCGCCCTCGTTCGCCCTCGCCCTCGTTCGCCCTCGCCCTCGCCCTCGTTCGCCCTCGCCCTCGTTCGCCCTCGCCCTCGTTCGCCCTCGCCCTCGCCCTCGTTCGCCCTCGCCCTCGTTCGCCCTCGCCCTCGTTCGCCCTCGCCCTCGTTCGCCCTCGCCCTCGTTCGCCCTCGCCCTCGTTCGCCCTCGCCCTCGTTCGCCCTCGCCCTCGTTCGCCCTCGCCCTCGTTCGCCCTCGCTCGCTCTCGCCCTCGCTCGCTCTCGCCCTCGCTCGCTCTCGCCCTCGCTCGCTCTCGCCCTCGCTCGCTCTCGCTCGCTCTCGCCCTCGCTCGCTCTCGCCCTCGCTCTTGTTCGCTCTCGCTCTCGTTCGCTCTCGCTCGCTCTCGCGCTCTTTCTCATTCTCTCTCGCTCGCTCTCACTCTCGCTCTCTCTCGCCCTCGCGCATTCTCTCATTTTCTCTCGCTCTCGCGCTCTCTCGCGCTCTCTCGCGCTCTCTCTCGCTCTCGCGCTCGCTCGCTCGCTCTCGCACTCGCACTCGCACTCGCTCTCGCTCTCGCACTCGCACTCGCACTCGCACTCGCTCTCGCACTCGCACTCGCTCTCGCTCTCGCCCTCGCACTCGCTCTCGCACTCGCTCTCGCTCTCGCTCTCGCTCTCGCTCTCGCTCTCGCTCTCGCTCTCGCTCTCTCGCCCTCGCCCTCACGGCCCTCACGCCCTCGCTCTCTCTCGCCCTCGCCCGCCCTCGCCCTCGCCCTCGCCCTCGCTCTCGCCCTCGCCCACGCCCACGCCCTCGCCCACGCCCTCGCCCACGCCCTCGCCCACGCCCACGCCCACGCCCACGCCCTCGCCCACGCCCTCGCCCACGCCCTCGCCCTCGCCCACGCCCTCGCCCTCGCCCTCGCCCTCGCCCTCGCCCTCGCCCTCGCCCTCGCTCTCGCCCTCGCCCTCGCTCTCGCCCTCGCTCTCGCCCTCGCTCTCTCTCGTTCTCTCTCGCTCTCGTTCTTGTTCTCTCTTGTTCTCGTTCTCTCGTTCTCGTTCTCTCTCGTTCTCGTTCTCTCTAGCTCTCTTTCGCTCTCGTTCTCTCTCGCCCTCGCGTTCTCTCTCGCCCTCGCGTTCTCTCTCGCCCTCGCGTTCTCTCTCGCCCTCGCGCTCTCTCTCGCCCTCGCGCTCTCTCACGCCCTCGCGCTCTCTCACGCCCTCGCGCTCTCTCACGCCCTCGCGCTCTCTCACGCCCTCGCGCTCTCTCTCGCCCTCGCGCTCTCTCTCGCCCTCGCGCTCTCTCTCGCCCTCGCGCTCTCTCTCGCCCTCGCGCTCTCTCTCGCCCTCGCGCTCTCTCTCGCCCTCGCGCTCTCTCTCGCCCTCGCGCTCTCTCTCGCCCTCGCGCTCTCTCTCGCCCTCGCCCTCTCTCTCGCCCTCGCCCTCTCTCTCGCCCTCGCCCTCTCTCTCGCCCTCGCCCTCTCTCTCGCCCTCGCCCTCTCTCTCGCTCTCGCCCTCTCTCTCGCTCTCGCCCTCTCTCTCGCCCTCGCCCTCTCTCTCGCCCTCGCCCTCTCTCTCGCCCTCGCCCTCTCTCTCGCCCTCTCTCTCGCCCTCGCCCTCTCTCTCGCCCTCTCTCTCGCCCTCTCTCTCGCCCTCTCTCTCGCCCTCTCTCTCGCCCTCTCTCTCGCCCTCTGCCTCGCCCTCGGCCTCGCCCTCGGCCTCGCCCTCTCTCTCTCGCCCCCTCTCTCGCCCCCGCTCTCGTTCGCCCTCGCTCTCGTTCGCCCCCGCTCTCGTTCGCCCCCGCTCTCGTTCGCCCTCGCTCTCCTTCGCCCTCGCTCTCCTTCGCCCTCGCTCTCCTTCGCCCTCGCTCACCTTCGCCCTCGCTCACCTTCGCCCTCGCTCACCTTCGCCCTCGCTCTCCTTCGCCCTCGCTCTCCTTCGCCCTCGCTCTCGTTCGCCCTCGCTCTCCTTCGCCCTCGCTCTCCTTCGCCCTCGCTCTCCTTCGCCCTCGCTCTCCTTCGCCCTCGCTCTCCTTCGCCCTCGCTCTCCTTCGCCCTCGCTCTCGTTCGCCCTCGCTCTCGTTCGCCCTCGCTCTCCTTCGCCCTCGCTCTCCTTCGCCCTCGCTCTCGTTCGCCCTCGCTCTCGTTCGCCCTCGCTCTCCTTCGCCCTCGCTCTCCTTCGCCCTCGCTCTCCTTCGCCCTCGCTCTCCTTCGCCCTCGCTCTCCTTCGCCCTCGCTCTCCTTCGCCCTCGCTCTCCTTCGCCCTCGCTCTCCTTCGCCCTCGCTCTCCTTCGCCCTCGCTCTCCTTCGCCCTCGCTCTCCTTCGCCCTCGCTCTCCTTCGCCCTCGCTCTCCTTCGCCCTCGCTCTCGTTCGCCCTCGCTCTCGTTCGCCCTCGCTCTCGTTCGCCCTCGCTCTCGTTCGCTCTCGTTCGCCCTCGCTCTCGTTCGCCCTCGCTCTCGTTCGCCCTCGCCCTCGTTCGCCCTCGCCCTCGTTCGCCCTCGCCCTCGTTCGCCCTCGCCCTCGTTCGCCCTCGCCCTCGTTCGCCCTCGCCCTCGTTCGCCCTCGCCCTCGTTCGCCCTCGCCCTCGTTCGCCCTCGCCCTCGTTCGCCCTCGCCCTCGTTCGCCCTCGCCCTCGTTCGCCCTCGCCCTCGTTCGCCCTCGCCCTCGTTCGCCCTCGCCCTCGTTCGCCCTCGCCCTCGTTCGCCCTCGCCCTCGTTCGCCCTCGCCCTCGTTCGCCCTCGCCCTCGTTCGCCCTCGCCCTCGTTCGCCCTCGCCCTCGTTCGCCCTCGCCCTCGTTCGCCCTCGCCCTCGTTCGCCCTCGCCCTCGTTCGCCCTCGCCCTCGTTCGCCCTCGCCCTCGTTCGCCCTCGCCCTCGTTCGCCCTCGCCCTCGTTCGCCCTCGCCCTCGTTCGCCCTCGCCCTCGTTCGCCCTCGCCCTCGTTCGCCCTCGCCCTCGTTCGCCCTCGCCCTCGTTCGCCCTCGCCCTCGTTCGCCCTCGCCCTCGTTCGCCCTCGCCCTCGTTCGCCCTCGCCCTCGTTCGCCCTCGCCCTCGTTCGCCCTCGCCCTCGTTCGCCCTCGCCCTCGTTCGCCCTCGCCCTCGTTCGCCCTCGCCCTCGTTCGCCCTCGCCCTCGTTCGCCCTCGCCCTCGTTCGCCCTCGCCCTCGTTCGCCCTCGCTCTCGTTCGCCCTCGCTCTCGTTCGCCCTCGCTCGCTCTCGCCCTCGCTCGCTCTCGCCCTCGCTCGCTCTCGCCCTCGCTCGCTCTCGCCCTCGCTCGCTCTCGCCCTCGCTCTTGTTCGCTCTCGCTCTCGTTCGCTCTCGCTCGCTCTCGCCCTCGCGCTCTTTCTCATTCTCTCTCGCTCGCTCTCACTCTCGCTCTCTCTCGCCCTCGCGCATTCTCTCATTTTCTCTCGCTCTTGCGCTCTCTCGCGCTCTCACGCGCTCTCTCGCGCTCTCTCTGGCTCTCGCGCTCGCTCGCTCGCTCTCGCACTCGCACTCGCTCTCGCACTCGCACTCGCTCTCGCACTCGCACTCGCTCTCGCTCTCGCTCTCGCCCTCGCACTCGCTCTCGCTCTCGCTCTCGCTCTCGCTCTCGCTCTCTCGCTCTCGCCCTCGCCCTCACGGCCCTCACGCCCTCGCCCTCGCCCTCGCCCTCGCTCTCGCCCTCGCTCTCGCCCACGCCCTCGCCCACGCCCTCGCCCACGCCCACGCCCACGCCCACGCCCACGCCCACGCCCACGCCCTCGCCCTCGCCCTCGCCCTCGCCCTCGCCCTCGCCCTCGCCCTCGCTCTCGCCCTCGCTCTCTCTCGTTCTCTCTCGCTCTCGTTCTTGTTCTCTCTTGTTCTCGTTCTCTCTCGTTCTCGTTCTCTCTAGCTCTCTTTCGCTCTCGTTCTCTCTCGCCCTCGCGTTCTCTCTCGCCCTCGCGCTCTCTCACGCCCTCGCGCTCTCTCACGCCCTCGCGCTCTCTCACGCCCTCGCGCTCTCTCTCGCCCTCGCGCTCTCTCTCGCCCTCGCGCTCTCTCTCGCCCTCGCGCTCTCTCTCGCCCTCGCGCTCTCTCTCGCCCTCGCGCTCTCTCTCGCCCTCGCGCTCTCTCTCGCCCTCGCGCTCTCTCTCGCCCTCGCGCTCTCTCTCGCCCTCGCGCTCTCTCTCGCCCTCGCGCTCTCTCTCGCCCTCGCGCTCTCTCTCGCCCTCGCGCTCTCTCTCGCCCTCGCGCTCTCTCTCGCCCTCGCGCTCTCTCTCGCCCTCGCGCTCTCTCTCGCCCTCGCGCTCTCTCTCGCCCTCGCGCTCTCTCTCGCCCTCGCGCTCTCTCTCGCCCTCGCGCTCTCTCTCGCCCTCGCGCTCTCTCTCGCCCTCGCGCTCTCTCTCGCCCTCGCGCTCTCTCTCGCCCTCGCGCTCTCTCTCGCCCTCGCGCTCTCTCTCGCCCTCGCGCTCTCTCTCGCCCTCGCGCTCTCTCTCGCCCTCGCGCTCTCTCTCGCCCTCGCGCTCTCTCTCGCCCTCGCGCTCTCTCTCTCACTCTGTCTCTGTCACTCAATCCCTCTCCGTCTCCCCTTTCTCTCTCTCTCTCTCTCTCTCCCTCCCTCCCCTCCCCTCCCCTCCCCTCCCCTCCCCTCCCCTCCCCCCCCTCCCCCCCCCTCCCCTCCCCTCCCCTCCCCTCCCCTCCCCCCCCCTCCCCCCCCCTCCCCTCCCCTCCCCTCCCCTCCCCTCCTCCCTCCCTCCCCTCCTCCCTCCCTCCCTCTCTGTAATCCCACTGACCAATTTATCATTACTCCTTTGTTTTTACTCTGCTTCTATTTATAGAGCACTGGCTATTTTTCTGCCAAGTTCTTTCTGTCTAAAACTAATAAAGTGAGGGTGGGAGGCTTCACTTATCTAACTGCAGCTGCACCTCAGTTCGTGAATATTTTGTTTCTGTTTCTATGAAGAATGTACCAGAAAATCATCCACAGCAGTTACGTACTGTGATCACTTTGATTTCAGAGCTGCTTCTGTTTCGTTGAATTTCCTGAGAGTCAGTTGTCAGAACTAAGTAGGTAACTGTTTGATGTCATTTGCTTTGGTCCAGTTTGTTTGGCAATTGAGAGTGTATTACCTGCTGCGCATCAGGATTGAAAATAAGCTACTGTGACCTTCAGTTTTCCTTTAGTCTTTTATAACATGTTTTCAAATGATAAATATTATTAGATTTTTTTATTGGAAAGCAGTTCTGCTCAAGCACTGTAATATCCAGACGCAGCGAGTTATATCCTTGAAGAATGGAAGTGAGTGATCAGTTCCATATGTTGCAGTCCCCTGTCACTTTAGATCCTGTTGAGCTTCAAATGATCAGACTCTATCCCCCAGCCTTTATCTGAGTTACTTCTGTTGTCTTCCCTGTAATATGAAACATGGTTCCATTTGTTTCAGCATCTGTCACTTATGTCCAGGAAATGGCCATTCTTTCAGCCTGACTCCACCAGTGATTATTGCTAGGCTGTTGAACTGCTGAAGCATCACAGCAGACCCATTCCCGCACCTTTCAGTTTGAGGGCATAGAACTGTGTTCGGTGGGGGTGAGGGACAAGTCCCATTCTTTTTGCTTGCTGAAAATAACTTTACATTTCCCACTCTCATTTTAACAGGGTTAAGTATTACTGAAGATGCACCTATTTAGATGAGTGTTCCATTGCATGAAATCTTTGCGATTTCTATATGGAGAGAATAGATATTCTTGCTTAAATCTGTCCTTATGCATATATTGAATTCAACGTGCATTTTAGTACTAACACAAGCAGTGTGGTGCATTCCCAATTGTGTAGTACGTATCAGTATCTATTATTCTCAGGTCACATATAGCTTGTTTAAGCAATTTAGTGATCCCTGTAGACAAACCTCAACAAGTCAACGCAAGCCCTTCTGCCCGTGCTGACCCCTTGTAAGGAAGTAGTTATTAGAAATCCTGGTAAATCTTTTCTAACGTCAAGTGCAAACTGCTTTCTCTTTTTCAGGATGATGAAAGCATTCCACCTTCGTTTCGCCACACGGCCGAATACAAAGAAATGATGAGCTTGAAGAAACTGAAAAAGCAGAAACTGGAGATGATGCAGGCAGAGAGTAGTTTTGTACAGCACATCGGGTTCAAGGTGGGTAACAATCCCAGGGATGTTGGGATAACGTCTGGATTTGAAGCCCTTTCAGCCTACAGTCTATTCTGAGATTACGCGATAGTTCCATTCCCACATTATAAAAAAATGGTGTAACAGCAGCGCCATTTAAACCAATCGGACTAGGATCATGTAAGTTTCAGTATATGTCAGGAAAGTTCGCATTCTATAAATATCGGTATACAGGATAATGAGTGGAATAGATAGAGTCAATAGTCAGAGACTTTTCCCCAGGGCAGGATTGACTGGTACGAGGAGTCACAGTTTGACGGTATAAAGGAGACGTCAGAGGTAGGTTTTTTACGCAGAGAGTTGTGAATGCATGGAATGTGTTGCCAGCTGTGGTAGTGGAAGCAGAGTCATTAGGGACATTTAAGCAACTGCTGGACATGCACATGGATAGCAGTGAGTTGAAGGGTGCATATTTTACATTCAGATTAAACCTCAGCACAACATCGTGGGCCAAAGGGCCTGTTGTGTGCTGTACCTTTCTATTTTCTATGTTTAAATTCTTCAATCCCGTTATACCCAATTTGCATTGAAGAGAAGCGCGTTATAGCAGAACCAGCTGTAAGTGGTAGTCAAATAGTGGTGGAACTGTTTGCTGTATTGTGTTGTTCAGTGAATATTAGGACTCTAGTATAATTAAATTGAAAGGAACGGTACAGTGTGGCAAAAGATTAGTTGACAACCAGAGGCATGGTAAAAGTTTTAAAAGCCAATCAAAGAATGACCACAAAAAGGTAGCAAATAACTTTAAGAGTCATCGAGATATACAGCACAGAAACAGACCCTTTGGTCCATTTGTCCATGCTAACCGGATATCCTAATCTAATCCCATTTGCCAGAATTTGGCCCATATCCCTTTCACATCCAGATGCCTTTCAAATGCTGTAATTATATCCACCTACATTACTTCCTCTGGCAGCACGCCCCATACCTGCACCACCCTCTGTGTGAAGAAGTGGTCCCTTTTAAACTTGAGAGTAAACCAGCAAGTATTATAAAACTCTGTGGTACACCTGTTTCTTTAAGTGTATGAGAAAGGAGGGGGGAAAAGGGCCAAAGTGATCATAGGTTCCATAGAAAGTGAGGCTGGGGAGCCAGGAAATTGTAGAGGAGCTGAGTATTTCACATCCGTCTTCACAATAGATTAATAGGATTCTGAAAATGCCAAGCACAGAAGCAAAAAGTGGGAAGGAAGTAAAGGGCGAATGAGAATAAAGGATACAGGCAGAAAGCAGGAGCAGGGTCCAGCCATGGTCATATCGAATGGTGCAGCAGGCTTGATAGGTTGAATGGCCTCCTTCTGCTCCTACTTACTATAACTATCACCAGAAAAAAATTAATAGGAACTCATGGGGCTAAAAGGTGTGATGGGTTGCATCCTAGGGTATTAAAGCAAATAGATAAAGAGATAGTGGAAGCATTGGTGATAATTTTCCAAGTGTCTTTAGACTCTGGGGGGACAAAATAAATCCTAGATGATTAGGAAAACATTGAAAATAACACTGTTATTCAAAAAGAGAAGGAGACAAAAAAAAATACACTTAACCATATGCCAGTTAGCTTAATACCTGAAATTGGGAAAATATTGGAGAGTCTATGAAAGGATGTAATATCGGTGCATTTTGAAATACGTAATCAAGCAGAGTCATCATTCCTGCCAAATTTATTCAAATTCTTTGAGGAGGTAACAAGCAGGTCAAATGAAGGGGACCGTGGAATTGTAATGTATTTGGATTTCCAGAAGACGTTTGATAAGGCTACTTAAAAATATAAAAACCCAGGGTTTTCTGGATAATATATTGGCAAGGATAGAAGATTGGTAATTATTAGAAGATTTGAATAAGGATAGCATTTTCAAGATGGCAACCTGTAACTATAATGGAGTGCCACAGGGATCAGTGCTGGGGCCACAGTTACTTAGTATATATAATAGTGAATTGGATGAGGTAAGTGAATGTACAAGAATTTACAACACACACATTTTTAGTCAGTAAGGGAGTCGGGGAATGTAGAGAAAAGTCAGGAAAGTGGGGTTGAGGGTTATCAGCCATGATCTCATTGAACGACAGGGCAGACTCGATGGAACGAATGGTCTATTTTCTGCTCTTACATCTTATCGTCTTAACTCTAGCAGCAACAGATTGATCATCTGGTCTTGTCAGAATGGCTTTTGCTATGTAAATTCAATACTATGCAATAGTATTACCTTAGCTGATTTAATTTAGTTTAAAATATTTTTGCAGAGTGGAAAGTGTTGGTGAATTTCAGATACAGGTCAGAAACAAACATTTAAGTTGTTTGTTAAAATAATTGAGAAAGAAGGCAGTTCTATTGACCTCTACTCCCGTCTTTTTAATTGATAGTGTGACAACTGTGGCACAGAACCAATTCTTGGATTACGTTGGCATTGTCAGGACTGCCCACCAGAGAGTTCGGTTGATTTCTGCGACAGTTGTTCAGACTGGTAAGTTACTGTGATTGCAAGACATTAGTGTTCTATGTGAATGCTCCTAGTAACATAATTTATTTTTAAAAAATTTATGGACAAGACAACAAGCTGATTCCTATTTGGTTTTGGGAGGGTGGTGATGAAGTCTAGGTCCACCGATGATGCTGTTTGGAAGGGTGCTGCAGGAATTTGACCAAGTGACAGTGAAGAAACAGTGGTATGTCTCCTAAGTCAAGGTTGTGGATGATCATGGTGATGGATCTGCAAGGTGCTGTTAAAAGAGCTTTGGTTGCAGTGCATTTTGAAGGTGGTATATGTGGTGCAGAACATGAATGTTCAAGGTGGTGGATTGAGTGCCAATCAAGAGGGCTGTTTAGTCTGAGGTGGTCGTGACATTGCTGAGTCTTTTTTGGAGCTGCACTCATCCAGGCTTGTGGTGAATACTCTATTACAGTCCAGACTTATTAAAGGCTATGGGCCAAGTGCTGGAAAATTGGATCAGAATTGATTGTGTTGAAGACCTCTAGGGTGGCACAGTAGCTCAGTGGTTAACACTGCTGTCTCACAGCACCAGGGACCTGGGTTCAATTCCAGTCTTGGGCGACTGTCTGTGTGGAGTTTGTTCATTCTCCCTGTGTCTATCTTGGTTTCTTCGGGTGCTCCAGTTTCCTCCCACACTCCAAAGGTGTGGGGGTTAGGTGCCCATAGTGCTCAGAGATGCATAGGTTAGGTGCAATAGTCGGTAAATGTAGAGTAATAGGATAAGGGAATGGGTCTGGGTGGGTTAGTCTTCGGCGGGTCGGTGTGGACTGGTTGGGTAAAAAGGGCCTGTTTCCACACTGTAGAGATTCTAGGACTCTATGGTAGACAAGTTTGGGGGATTTGCTTCAGAAATTTCAGTTTCTGAGCAGCTCTTTCAATCACTGTATTTATGTGGCACATCCGATTCAGTTCCTAGTCCATTGTAGCCCCCAGGAGTTTGATTAAGGTGGACTCATTGAATGTTGAGCGGACTGTTGGGCATTACAATGTGAGAGTAATGTGCGTAGAGATCCACGATCTGACAAAGAGGATGAGGACCGAGCTACAAAATTTTAATAAATGTATTTCTTTACTACCAGGTTGAAGTGTTGCTAGAATTTTGAATGTCACTTTCTGTGATTACTTTGCCCTTTTCCATGAATGTCTGTGAACTTAATAACAGGTTTTGGGTAGATGATCTTTTGTAAGAGATTTTTGACAAAATGTCTGTGAAATATCAATCTGTCTCCTCTCTAGGCAGAGCTGCCTCCTGCTTTTACCACTTATTTTTCTCTTGTTCCCAGCATTTACATACTTATTTTCTGTTATCTATACTTATTGAGTTACCTGTTTGAAATGGCTTTCAGTTATTTGCATTGCGTACTTCAGTGAGCACTCCAAGATACACCTTTGAAACTTGCAATTCTAATGGTAATGTTGAGTGATTTGGACAAAACGATTCCAGGATTCACAAGTATAGCATAATGGATCAATAATTTTACATCCTGTCTTCTAAAGATGGGTGAAACGTTTTGCCTGTAACTTCCAGAAGACGGGTTGATCTCTTGAATTACACTAACTCCGCACAGGGGGCACTGAGTAGTCAGGGAAGCAACTACTGGTCTCTGAGGCCACATTAGACTGAACGAAAGACATGATCAGTCACTGGCAGCTATCGTTGTCTCCAATCCCAGATTCCATTTGGGGGCTTTTGAGAGATTAGGCTGAGGATTGGTTCCATAAATTCAAATCCTATTCACTTGAATAAGAAGATTGAAGGCAATGTGATCAAGCTGTTTAAGATTCAATAGGGTTGATGCAGAGGAAGGACCACTTGGAACTTCTTCCACAAAAGGGAATTGGAGATTTTAAATCCTCATTGCTCAAAAGGATACCGATGCTTGTAGTCAGTTGGAACTTCCAAAATTGAGTGTGACCTTTTGATAGGCTAGAGTACCATGTGTTACAGAGGAAGGAACTGTGGAATAGCAGTGAGATTTCGAAAGCTGTGTGCGGAAATGAATGAAAACTAGCGAGCAGATATAAATATTTATCACCAGGGATTGTGAAAAGCTCTCGTTAGGCGACATGCTGGAGTAGTGTGTTCGGTTCTGGGCACCTCCCCTGAAGCATGTCCTCATCTTTGTAGTTATCGTATGTACTTTACAAGCAGTTGGGGTTAACGTGTCTAAAAGGCAATTTCAAATCTCACCAAGTTGTTTCATTGTCTTTATTTTGTTTGTTCCTCTATTTCTTTAGCCTGTATGAAACGGAGACTCACAAAGCTGACCACCAACTGGACCCTGTCTATAAGGCTGAGACATTTCTGGACAGAGATTACTGCATGTCTCAGGACACCAGTTACAACTACCTTGATCCGAACTACTTCCCAGCAAACAGATGACACAAAGGGCAAAGTTGGGGAGGAAGAAAGAAACAGACTCCCGGAGGGAGTTGACTCTCTGTTCTTCAGTGCATTGCAAAGTCAGGCTTCATTCGTTGATTCCTTGCACAGATCGAAAGCGTCCTGCTGCTGTTCCAAAAAAACAAAGTCAGTGTCCGCAGGTGAGCTTCAGTGGGTCCCCTCATTGACTATGACCCTGAGCTGCCCGTGGCCCTTTACAAGTCATTCAACAGCAGGTGAACATTCCTAACGTACAGTGGGTTTCCTTGAGTTGCCTTCCACGCACTCTCCTCTGTTTGTCTGTCTCATGCTCTCTCTTGCTCAAAGTTCTGTTCACATCTGTTGATGGAAATGGAGGAGGAAGGGAAGGCAAAGCAGTTGCAAACTGCACAGGCCCAATTATTTAATTCCAAAGGCAAGATCAGTTTCTATGACAAAAACTGAACTCTTAACCATAATATGATGTAGATAAATGTCTGTGTAGGCGAGTATTTATGGAACCACGATACGTTAAAGTTTCCTATTATGTTGTGTAGTGTGTAGTCCTAGTGCCACGAAAGGGAGCTACCTTTTGTTGTTGGAATGAAAGTTCTAGGTTTTACACAAGAGAAAGTTGAATTTAACAAACTAGTAAAATTGACTGTAGCGATGCAGGTTAAGATCCTGAGCATTGAACTTGCCTAACACAATCAGCTGCTTACTCCCAAAAGGCCTCATGCCTTCTCAGCCCTTCCCCCGAGCAACCGCGAAGCACTACGTGAGGCAAAGAATGCCAGGGCAATAATGAAGAAATGTGGATGTGTTGTCCCTTCACACCCAATGTCACGTCTCTTCCAACCAGCCTCCGCCTTCTCTCCTGCCCAACAAAACAAAACTGCACGGAAGAAGTTTGAATACAAGTGAGTCGTCAGTGAAAGTGTTTTTAGATGTAATGTGATATAAAACGACTATGTAATGTGTACTAAAATATGGTGAAAAAAGTACAGTGGTAGCAACAGTGTACATCACTTTATATAAACACACCTCCACCAACTTCAGAATCAAATAGACCCCTCCCTCTCACTACCCCTTCGAAATGGGAATTGTCCCCACAACTCATTAACAAAACTGCCTGTTAAAGATAATCAAGTATTATAATAAATTCCCTTTTTTGTAGTCTGCACAAAAGCTCCAATTGCTGAAAGATTGTATTTTTACGATGTATTTAAATGATTGATTGATACTAGTCAGCGGTGAGCACTGGGTTCAGCTGCAAACTTTTATACTAGTAGTTGTGCATTGATTAGAACATTTTTGTATGGTTTCAGTTTCTGGCCTCATATCTGTGTGTATGCAATATGTTCTTATACAGATCTGTACAACTGTCAGGAGAGCTGTGAGAAATAAAAAAAACATGTGAAACTAGTCTCCTTTTGTATTACAGTCCCTCTCTTCAGCTCACGGACTTAAAACCTAATTAGATAACCTATTGTGAAGCAGATTTATATTGGCTGAGTGTCCACTGCAATAAAATTCACTCTTGGTTTTCATGCTCTGAATTGAATGCAAAAATTATCTTCAATTTGCTTTAACCGTGAGGAGAAAATGCTTTCATACGAGTGGCCTGTCACACTCCAGCGCACTCCCGTACAAAGCAATACTTTGAAATTTGAATACTGTGGCTCTGAATGTAACTGGAGCAGCCACTTGAACCAGCAAGCAGCACTCTAGCCTGAGTCAGAAGGCTGACAATTCCGATCCCACTGCAGCGTTGTTTCATTTGTTCATGGAATTTGCACTAGAAAATAGAACATTGCAGCGCAGTACATGCCCTTCGGCCCTCGATATTGCATCGACCTGTGGAACCAATCTGAAGATTATCTGCCCTACACTATTCCATTCTCATCCATTTGTTTATCCAATGACCATTTAAGTACCCTTAAAGTTGACGAGTCTACTACTGTTGCAGGCAGTGCATTCCATGCCCCTACTACTCTGAGTAAAGAAACTACTTCTGACATCTGTCCTATATCTATCACTCCTCAATTTAAAGCTATGTCCCCTCATCCTAGCCATCATCATCGGAGGAAAAAGGCTCTCACTGTCCATCCTATCTAACCCTGATTATCTTGTATGTCTCAATTAAGTCACTTCTCAACCTTCTTCAGTCTTAACAAAAACAGCCTCAAGTCCCTCAGCTTTTCCTCATATGACCTTCCCTCCATACTAGGCAACATCCTAGTAAATCTCCTCTGCACCTTTCCCGAAGCTTCCATACCCTTTCTATAATGTGGTGACCAGAACTGTACACGATACTCCATGTGCTGCCGCACTGAGTTTTGTACAGCTGCAGCATGACCTCATGGCTCCGAAACGCAATCCCTCTACCAATAAAAGCTGACACACCAAATGCCTTCTTAACAACCCTGTCAACGTGGGTGGCAACTTTCAGGGATCTTGTTACATGAACACTGAGATCTCTCTGCTCATTTACACTACCAAGAATCTTACCGTTAGCCCAGTGCTCTTTATTCCTGTTGTTCCTTCTAAAGTGAATCACCCCACACTGTTCCGCATTAAACTCCATTTGCCATCTCTCAGCCCAGCTCTGCAGCTTATTTATGTCCCTCTGTTACCTGCAATAACTTAGTGTCATCTGCAAATTGACTATCTTTCTACGCCCTCGTCCAGGTCATTTATAAAAATGACGAACAACAGTGGACCCAAAATAGATCCTTGCGGTACCCCACGAGTAACTGAAATCCAGGATGAACATTTCCCATCAACCACCACCCTCTGTCTTCTTTCAGCTAGCCAATTTCTGATCCAAACTGCTATATCACCCTCAATCCCATGTCTCCATATTTTATGCAATAGCCTACAATGGGGAACCTTATCAAATGCCTTACTGAAATCCATATACACCACATCAACCACTTTACCCTCTTCCACCTGTTTGGTCACCATCTCCAAGAACTCTATAAGGTTTGTGAGGGATGACCTACCCTTTACAAAGTTGTGTTGACTAACCCTAATCAACTTATCCCTCTCCAGATGATTATAAATCCTACCTCTTATAACCTTTTCCAACATCTTACCCACAACCAAAGTAAGGCTCACTGGTCAATAATTACCAGGGTTGTTGCTACTCCCCTTCTTGAACAAGGGAACATTTGCTATCCTCCAGTCTTCTGGCACTATTCCTGTAGACAATGACAACATAAAGATCAAAGGCTCAGCATCTCCTCCCTGGCTTCCCAGAGAATCCGAAGATAAATTCCACCTGGCCCAGGGGATTTATCTATTTTCACACTTGCCAGAATTGCTATCACCACCTCCTTGTGAACCTCAGTCCCATCTAGTAGTCTGTATCTCAGTCATCTTCTCGACAACATTATCTTTTTCCATAGTGAATATTGTCGAAAAAATTCCAATGGCACCACCCCTCTCTCCTTGGACTCCACACGTAACGTCCCACTGCTATCCTTGATAGGCCCTAATCTTTCTCTAGTCATTCTTTTATTCCTGATACACCTATCTGCCAGTGACTTCTCATGACCCCTCCTACCTCCTCCTAGCTCTCTTTAGGCCTTTCTTGGCTAAACTGTAACTCTCAAGTGCCCAAACTGAGCTCTCACGTCTCATCCTAACAAGCTGCCTTCTTCCTCTTGACAAGAGATTCGATTTCTTTAGGAAACCACAGCTCTCTCGCTCGACTACTTCCTCCCTACCTGACAGGTACATACTTATCAAGGACACGCAGTAGCTGTTCCTTGAATAAGCTCCATATTTCAATTATGCCCATTCCCTGCAGTTTCCTTCCCCTTCCTATGCATCCTAAATCTTGCCTAATTGCATCATAATTGCCTTTTCCCCAGCTGTAAGTCTTGTCCTGTGGTATATACCTGTCCCTTTCCATCGCTAAAGTACACATAACAGAACTGTGCTCACTATCACCAATGTGCTCACCTACCTCCAAATCTAACACCCAGCCAGGTTCATTACCCAGTACCAAATCCATTGTTGCTTGCCCCTTGTTGGCTTGTCTAAATACTGTGTTTGGAAGCCATCCTGCACACATTGGACAAAAACTGACCCATGTAAAGTACTCAAACTATAGTATTTCCAGTCAATATTTGGAAAGTTAATATTCTCCATTACAACTACCTTGTTAGTCTCACTGCTATCCAGAATTATCTTTGCTATCCTTTCCTCTACATCTCTGGAACTATTCGGTGGCCTATGGAAAACTCCCATTAGGGGTTTCCTATTTCTAACCTCAACCTATACTACCTCTAGACGCGTCCTGAAACGTCCTTTCTGCCACCGTAATACTGTCCTTGACTAACAATGCCACACCTCCCCCTCTTTTACCATCTCTGTTCTTACTGAAACATCTAAATCCTGGAACCTGCAATAACTGTCCCTGCTCTAACCATGTCTCTGAAATGGCCACAACATCGAAGTCCCAGATACCAAACCATGCTGCAAGTTCACCTACCTTATTCCAGATGCTCCTGGTGTTGAAGGAGATACACTTCAAACCACCTTTCTGCTTGCTGGTACATTCTCATGACCTTGAAACCTTATTTATGACCTCACTACTCTCAACCTCCTGTACACTGGAGCAACAATTCAGGTTCCCATCCCCCTGTTGAATTAGTTTAAACTCTCCTGAAGAGCATTAGCAAATTCCACCCCCCCCCCCCCCCCCCCAGGATATTGGTACCCCTCTGGTCCAGGTATAGACCATCCCATTTGTAGAGGTCCCACCTACCCCAGAATGAGCCCCAAGTATCCAAAATCCTCCCTCCTGCACCATCCTTGTAGCCATGTGTTCAACTCCTCATTCTCCCTATTCCTCACTTTGCTAGCACGTGGCATGGGCAACAAATCAGAAATAGTAACTGTTTGTTCTAGCACTAAGCTTATACCCTAGCTCCCTGAATTTCAGCCTTAAATCCACATCCCTACTCCTAGGTGTCCATGTGGACCACAATTTGGGGCTGCTGCTCCTTCCCCTCAAGGATCACAAACCCTGGCACATGGGAGGCAACACACCAACCATAAGTGTCTCTTGTTCCCACTGAACCTTATATCTGTCCCCCTAACTATGGAATCCCTAATGACTAATTCTCTGCTCATCTTCCCTCTTCCCTTGTAAGCAACAGGGACAGCCTCTGTGCCCGAGACCTGTACTCCATGGCTTACAGCTGGTAAGTCGTTTCCACCACCACCACCCCCTCCCCCCGCCCCCAACAGTATCAAAACAATATAATTGTTTTGAGGGGAACAGCCACAGGGGATCACTGCACTGCCTGCCAGTTCCCTTTCCGTCCTCTGACTGTAACCCATCTGCCTTTTTCTTGCACCTGAGGTGTGACTACCTCCCTGCAACTCCTCTCAATAATCCCCTCTGCCTCCCAAATGCTACGGATTTGCTCCAGCTCCAGTTCCCTATTATGATTTTTGAGGAGCTAGAGTTGGGTGCACTTGCTGCAGAGGAAGTCAGCAGGGACACTAGTGGTGACCCTGACCTCCCACATTCTGCAGGAAGAACATTCAACTGCCCTCATCGCTAATTCCCATTATTCTAAATTCTCAAAGAGACTGTAGAAAAATAAAGAATAAAAAAAACTAGTTCCTTACCAATCCAGCACATGGCACCTTTTTGTTTTGGTTAGAGGAGGAGGATGGGTGGGAAACACTACCTAAATAGTGTTGTGGGTAATGCAACCACCCAAATACCTTACTTCACTTACTCAACAGTCCCGTGTCCGCTCCTGCTCAGTGTGTGCTCCACCTATTCATGAGGTAAGTTTTTAACTCAGTGATTCATCTTCCCATCAGCCCCCTGCTCAAAGCTGCCATTCTTCTTGCTGCTGAAACAAAAAAAACCTGCACTTTGTTAGCAAAGGTGCATTGTCCATCCTTAATTGCTCTTAAGCTGACTGTGAACAGTCTGTGAAATTGAATTGACCTTCAGTTCCATTAATGGAGGAAATTCTGAAGATTCGAGTGACAATTCGAGGAAGGAACAAGTATGTGTTTCAAGTCAGAGTAGTATGTGACTTGGAGAAAA
Source organism: Chiloscyllium plagiosum (assembly GCF_037043375.1). Lineage (NCBI taxonomy): Eukaryota > Metazoa > Chordata > Chondrichthyes > Orectolobiformes > Hemiscylliidae > Chiloscyllium > Chiloscyllium plagiosum. The sequence continues at coordinate 13,475,653 of NW_028270147.1, forward strand.
TTTGCGGATGATAATGTTCCCATGTTTTGCATCCTTGTGTTTCTAGGTGATAGAAGGAAGTTGCAAAGGAATCTTGGTGAGGTATTGCAGAGCATCTTGTACATAGTATTCATGGCGTCTTGTGCATCAGTGGTGAAAGGTAACGTTTAAGATGGTGAATGAGTGCTGAAAATGCCTTGTCCTTTTCACATTTTTGAATTTCCAGAATATTCTTGCAGGCAAAAAGCTAGTGCCATCTGGATGGTGGAAAGACTGGTGACTTAACAGGTGAGAGATTCCGTGCAGTACATTCAGCCTATGACCTGCTTTTGTTGCCATGGTGTTTAAATGGCTGGTCCTTCAAAGTTTCTGGTCAATAATAATCTCCAGAATGTTGAGGTTCAGGTTTCAACAGTAGTATTGAAGTTGAATGTGAGCAGAAGGTGGTAACTGGCTGGGTTGGTTATTTGTTGATAGGACATAGCTGGGGGATATCTGCTTTATCAGATACATCAGATTCTGTCAAATGCTGCCATAATGTTAAAGGCAGTCATTTTCACCTTGGAACTGGAATTTGCATCCAGTTTGCATAAAGGTGCTCCATGTGCTCTGGAACGGAACCCAAATGAAGCATTGGTGGGTAGATTATTGCTGGGTAAGTTCTGCTTGACAGTACTTCACTGCTAGCACTTTACTAATGACTGAGAATGAACTGATGAAACAATAATTGGCCCAACTGGATCTGTCCTTTTATTTTACCTGGACAATTTGCCACTTTTGTCAGATAGATGTCAATGTTGTAGCTGCACTGAAGCACCTTGGCTAATTCTGGTGTACTAGTCTTCAACGCTGTAGCCTGGACATTTCAGGACCTTCAATGTGTCGAGTGTAGCCTTTTCTTGATATCATTTGGAACAGATCAATTTGGGTAAAGATTGATATCTGTGTTGCTGAAGACCAAGATTTTACCACCTCCATGACATTTTTCCAACTGAAGATGATTACAAATGCTTCTGCCTTGACATTTGCTTTTGAAAGTTAGGCTCTGCCAATATTGAAGTTAGGGCTGTTTATGGAGCTCTTTTTACTGATAGTTATAGAGTCATAGCATGGACACAGGCCCATCGGCCCAAACTGGTCCATGCCGACCAAAATGTCCATCCATGCTAACTCTGTTTCCCCGCGCTTGGCCCATATCCTTCTAATCCTTTCCTATTCATGTATTTGTCCAAATGCCTTTTAAATGTTGTTAATGTACCTGCCTCAACCATTTCCACTGGCAGCTCATTCCATATGCGTACCACCCTCTGTTAAAAAAAGTTGCCCCTCACGTTCCCTTTTATTCTCTCCCCTCTAACCTTAAACTGATCCCCTCTAGTCCTTGATTCCCCAACCCTGGAAAAAAGATTTAGTGCATTCACCCTGTCCATGCCTCTATGATCTTATGGGCGGCACGGTGGCACAGTGGTTAGCACTGCTGCCTCACAGCGCTAGAGACCCGGGTTCAATTCCCGCCTCAGGTGACTGACTGTGTGGAGTTTGCACGTTCTCCCCGTGTCTGCGTGGGTTTCCTCCCACAGTCCAAAGATGTGCAGGTCAGGTGAATTGGCCATGCTAAATTGCCCGTAGTGTTAGGTAAGGGGTAAATGTAGGGGTATGGGTGGGTTGCGCTTCGGTGGGGCGGTGTGGACTTGTTGGGCCGAAGGGCCTGTTTCCACACTGTAAGTAATCTAATCTAATCTAATCTAATCTAAAAAAATCTTATGGACTTTTTAAGATTCCTCCCCTCAGTCTTCTATGCTCTAAAGAAAAAAGTCCTAGCTTGTCCAATCTCTCCCTATAACTCAGACTGGTAAGTCCTGGCAACATCCTGTAAATTTCTTCTGCACTCTTTCCAGTTTAATAACATCCTTCCTATAGCAAGGTGACCAAACTAGAACACAATATTGCCTCCATGTGTGGCCTCACCAATATCTTGTACAGCTGCAACATAACTTCCCAACTTCTATACTCTGCCCTGAAAGATGAAGGCCAGTGTGCCAAAGCCTCCTTCACTGCCCTGTCTACCTGTGACTCCATTTTCAAAGCTACATGAACCTGAACCCGAAGGTCCCTCTGTTCCACTACACTCTTTAAGGCCCTACCATTCACCATGAAACTCCTACCTTAATTTGACTTTCCAAAATGCAAGACCTCACACTTATTGTTGTTTATCTTTCTTCATGGTTGGGTACAGCAACTCTGCAGAGCTTTAATTCTAAGTCCTGTATGCATGGGTTACTCCTAGCACAGCCAACCCATTTTCAACTATTTACACTTATTACTACCTTGCATTTTTCTTTTTCTCTCTCTCTTTCTCTCAGCTTATCAATAGCATTCTTTGTCTGCCTATCCGTTTTCTTTCTTTCTCTCTCTCTCTCTCTTTCCCTGTGGGCCTCATCTCCATGTCCTCTATTCACTCCCCTCACTACATCATCAATATAAATATCAGCCTTTCCCAGCTATTCTGTTGAGGGGTAATTGGATTTGACATGTTAACACAGTCTTTCTCTCTATAGATGCTGCTAGACCTGCTGAGTTCCTCCAGCACTATCTGTTTATGTTCAGTCTGAGCTGTTGACTGTGGGATCACTTCACGTTGTTTATGGCGCACCTTTTCTGTTGCTTCACATGGAGGTGTGATGCAGCTCTCCCAGGTTGTCAGCTCATTTTTAGATGTGCCTGACGTTACTCATGAAAGTCCTCCTCCAGACTCATTCCAAGCAGAAATCTGCTTCCTGGCTTGATGGGAATGATAAAGTGAAAGACATGACAATCCTGTAGTTAAAGCAAGTGAATAAATACAATTCCATGGATGGCCTACAGTGCCTCATCGATGCTCACTTTTGAGATGTTCAACCTGCCTCTCTGTGACTTGGCATTGTGAGAGTCCTGCAGAACATGAGCACATATCCAGGCTGACATTACAGTGCAGTATTGCTAGAAGTGCTTATATTCAGGCAAGATATTAAATCAAGGTTCTGTCAGTTCATCTGCTGCATGCAAATAATCACACAGCACTCCTGCCAAGGAGATGTGAGTATAGGCAGCATAGTTAGTAAATTTGCAGATGCCATGAAAATTGTAGGTGTAGTGGACAGCGAAGAAGGTTACCTCAGGGTACACGGGACCTTGATTAGATGGAGTTTAATTTGGAGAAATGTGAGGCACTACATTTTGGAAAGATAAACCAGAGGCAGGACTTAATGGTAATGTCCTGGGGAGTGTTGCCAAACAAGGAGACTTAGGAGTGCAGGTTCATCGCTCTTTGAAAGTGGAGTCGCAGGTAGACAGGGTGGTGAAGAAGGCGTTTGGTATACTTACCTTTATTGGTCAGTGCATTCAGCAGAAGCTGAGAAGTGTTGTTGTGGCTGTACAGGGCATTGCTTAGGACACTGCATTTAATTCTGGTCCCCCTGCTACAGGAAGGATGTTGTGAAACTTGAAAGGGTTCAGAAAAGATTTACAACGGTGTTGCCAGTGTTGGAGGATTTGAGCTACAGGGAAAGGTTGAATAGACTGGGGCTGTTTTCCCTGGAGCTGAGGGATGACCTCATGATTTTATCATGAGGGGCAGCGATAGGGTGAATAGCCAAGGTCTTTTCCCCAGAGCAGGGAAGTCCAGAACTAGAGGGCATAGTTTTAGAGTGAGGGGGAGGAGAATTAAAAGGGACCTAAGGGGTAGCCTTTTCACACAGAGGGTGGTACGTGCATGGAATGAGCTGCCAGAGGAAGTAGTGAAGGCTGATACTATTGCAACATTTAAAAGGCATCTGGATGGGGATGTGAATACGAATGGTTTAAGAGGGATATGGACCGGGTGCTGGCATGTGGGACTAGATTGGGTTGGGATATCTGGTTGGCGTGGACAGGTTGGACCGATGGGTCTATTTCCGTGCTGTACATCTTTATGACTATGACTCCAAAAAAGGGAGTTATCTTATTGTCTTTTGGGGTCTTGTGGTACATAAATCGCTTAATTTCCCTAATTTATTAGCCTGTATATATTCAAAAGTACTTCACTGAGAAATCCTAAGTCATGATCAGCTTGATATATAGTGCAAGTCTCTTCCCTTTTCAAACTAGTTGTGAATCAAGCAAGATTAACTTTACAAGTAACCATCTGGTTGCTGTATGCATCATTTCAATCCTGCTGTCAAGACTCCCATTTAGATTCAGTAAAGTACTATTTCCCTACTGACACTGGCTGTTTGTTGCTTTTGAGAAATCTGTAGTGTACTTATCATATATTTTATTAGGATCTGGAGACAAAAAAGCAATGCCCAAATCTCTCCTCAGGACGGTACTTGCAACCATCTGGTCTCTTGAGTTATTTTTGTCTGGGTCTGAGCTCTTAAGATTTGTTTCAAAGCTCTGTTTACTCAGCACCATAGATTTCAGCTGTAGCTCGGTGGCTGCACTGCTGCCTGCGATTAAGGAGGTCTTGGTTTTAAATTGGACTCAAGTAATTTAAGTATATAATCTACACCAATCTCTCAGTTGAAATGTTGCCTTTCAGATTGACACCACAATTTGAGACTATCTTCTCAGATTTAAAAAAACAATATTTTGAAGAAAAATTGGGAAGCTGGCCAATAGTTAACTCTCAAAGCAAAACAATTAAAACACCTTCCCTTGTGCAAAAATCTAAAAAACACTATGGATGCCTGAAATCTGTCAAAAGTAGAAATAGCTGGAAAAACTCAGCAGGTCTGGCAGCACCTGTGGAGAGAAGACAGTCAGAGTTTCACATCCAGTGATCCTCTTCTGCTGTCTGCAACTCTGGCTGCTTTGTGTTCTGCATGACAGTAGTAATTGCACTTCAGAAAAAACTTAATTAGGTTTGCAATATTCTGCAATCATTCAAGGTTCTGTATAGTTGCAAAGTCTTGATTTACTTGTAGTGTAAACTGTTGTACTGTCCCTCTGCACTTAGAAAACATTGGCAGTTTTAAGACTAATCCGTGTCTCCTGGACTAATCTTAACCTTCACAATGACCTTGGGTTTCGATTTATTTTGGTCTCCTGGTCACATGGATGCTTGGTAGGAGGTTGTGGAGTGTGTGTGTTATTTTAAACAGGCATAAGGCGGGGTCAGTGGTTTCAGCCCTTGTCAGTTATTGCGAGTAAAGTTTACCTGCACTCTTTGCAATGCAGAGGTATTTTATTGCAGTCTTAAATTATTAATGCAGACAATGGCTTTAAGCAAAAGTATTACTTAAAAGTGAGACTTTTGTTGAAGATTTTAAATCTTGCTTTCATGCAAGCTAGAGTCTCTTGCTTCTCACAAATTACTCAAATACTAAATTACAAATGATTGTGTAAATACAATCAGGAGAAAAGGATGTTGCTTGCGTGATGAGTTGACTTGGGCATAGCCACAAGAAGAACAACGGGGGCTTTTCTCCTGCGCTGTAAAGTGTTTTGATCATTTGAAATTTGGCAATCTTGCAGTTGGCCTGATTAAACGCAAGATATCTTCAATATATCTCTCTTTACAGTGATATTTAAGATATGTATGCCCAAGCGATTGTTTAAGTAGAAGTGTAAAAATGGCATGAGGTAAATTCCCGTAAAAAGGATATGCATTATCACATGCCTTCAAATCGCTAACATTATAGATTGAAACAATATTTTTAAAATAGAGTTTAATAAATTCACAGTCACAAAACCCATTTTTCCACATTTTAATTTCATGCAATTAATGCTGAGTGCTTCTTAATCAGACATTAAATTATCCTTCCCAAGCCAGTCTTAGCATTCCCTTTCATCTACCTTCACCGCTCAGAGGTGACATTTCTCTACATTAAAGTGAGAGTTGTTCCTGTAACTAGATGACTTTTATTCAGACAGCCAGCATAGACCTAATGAGCTGAATCACCTTGTACTGTGGGGTAACATTCCTTGATTCTAAAGTGTTATTTTTTCTTTTTTTGTAACTAAGGTTCATAGCTCCTTGAAAGTGGAGTCGCAGGTAGATAGGATAGTGAAGAAGGCATTTGGTATGCTTTCCTTTATTGGTCAGAGTATTGAGTACAGGAGTTGGGAGGTCATGTTGCGGCTGTACAGGTCATTGGTTGGGCCACTGTTGGAATATTGCGTGCAATTCTGGTCTCCTTCCTATCGGAAAGATGTTGTGAAACTTGAAAGGGTTCAGAAAAGACTTACAAAGATGTTGCCAGGGTTGGAGGAATTGAGCTGTAAGGAGAGGCTGAACAGGCTGGGGCTGTTTTCCCTGGAGCATTAGAGGCTAAGGGGTGACCTTATAGAGGTTTACAAAATTATGAGGGGCATGGATAGGATAAATAGACAAAGTCGATTTCTCCCTGGGGTCAGCGAGTCCAGAACGAGAGAGCATAGGTTTATGGTGAGAGGGGAAAGATATAAAAGAGACCCAAGGGGCAACTTTATCACACAGAGGGTGGTACGTGTATGGAATGAGCTGCCAGAGGAAGTGGTGGAGGCTGGTACAAAAGGCATTTGGATGAGTATATGAATAGGAAGGGTTTGGAGGGATATGGGCCGGGTGCTGGCAGGTGGAACTAGATTGGGTTGGAATATCTGGTGGAGCATGGACTGGTTGGACTGAAGGGTCTGTTTCCATGCTGTACATCTCTATGACACTATGACTTTAAGTGTGAGGGCGAACTAACATCCAAGTCTGAAACATTGATAATCTAGCCACTTCCACTGTCGAGAGAGCTCAACCAATTACCCGCCAATCAGCTGGTTGGTGAGCTTTGGAGAGTATCTCGACCTATCACAAGCCCAGACAGCAGTGTCTTCACTTCCCCAATTGGAGGGTCTGGATCCTGAAAGACTGTTGATCACGCCAGCCGCTCAGTGGATCCAACGGAGTCTTTAGCTTCTCATTGGGAGCATGTTGCAGGGAAAGGGGGGATTGGAGGCTTTCAAAGATCACCCCTTTGTCCCTCGTGTGGGTCTGATTGTCCACAGTTTGGGGCAATTAGAGGCCCCATCACTGACAGATTGCCATGGTCAGGCGAAAGTGAGGACTGCAGGTGCTGGAGATCAGAATCGAAGAGTGTGGAGTTGGAAGAGCACAGCAGGTCAGACAGCATCTGAGGAACAGGAGAGTCAACGCTTTGAGCATAAGATCTTCAGGAATTTCTAATGAAGAACTTATGCTCGAAATATCAACTCTCCTGCTCCTCGGATGCTGCCTGACCGGCTGTGCTTTTCCAGCTCCACACTCTTCAATTCAGATCGCCATGGTTACCTAGTCAAGAAACAAGCCACTTAGCTTGGGGATGCGGAGAGTTGAAGCCCTTAACGGGCCAATAATTGATCACTTAAGGGTCTTAAGTAGTGTCTTCAATGGATGCTCACATCCAGGACCTAATTGGTGAGCTAGGTAGGGCGCAAATGTCTCTGGGGTCAACTTGCCCCCAAGCTATTTCTAGCCACCTTCCAGGAGGGGAGCATTCTACCCTAAGACTCAATACCCTGTGCTACTCAGTTCCTCCGACAGGAATCCATCCAACGTCACGTCACTTGTGCTACTCTCTTGGATAGAAAGGATAGCTTCACCGATCTGTTGGAATACTTTGTCAGGAGTTTCTTCTGCATTTATCTGTAAAACAGAAGGCATTACAGTTTGCACAATTTAAAGACAAAAGCAAATTCAAATTTGTTAAGTGCACGCATTCATTTTCCTGCTCAAGTCAATGGGCAGCAATGATTGTTTGATCATTTTCATACCCACCTGTTCTGAAGATGTATCACAACATCTCTGAACTGGTCAAACAGAGAATATCTAAAAAGGGCTGAATTCTACAGTGAAAGTTAGCTTCTAGACTAGAAAAGGGTCCAGAAAGGGAAGGTGGCTGTGCTAAAGTATTGTTTAAAATAATACCATTTCCTCAGACCAAGTCTCACCTGTTCCAGGGGTGTGTAATAATATTTCTGCATAGATTGATTAGAAATTGTCTACCAATATCTCATGAAGGGCTCTTGAGGTATAGTGCTACTGTCCCTATCTCTGGACCAGACCAGAATAGGTCCCTATTCCAGAACCTTGGGTGGTATGACATGTCTGAATAAGTTCATTCAAGAAAGAAAATACCACTAGCTCAGGTGGTGTCAATACCTTTACCTCCTGTGAGTGAGGTCTGGGCCTTTGGATTTATAGGTTTTCAGATTTTTGATTGAAAAGTGAGCAGGGGGTGATGGAAGGCAGGCAGGAAAGTGGAGTTGAGATTAAACCAGGTCAGTTACGACCTCAATAAATGGTAGAGTAGACGCAACGGGCGAATAGCCTGCTCTGGCTAAGTCGTTTATTCCGGGACGTTAGTTGTAGTGTGTGTATGTGTGTGTGTGTCTCTCTCTCTCCCTCTCTCTGTATGTGTGTGTATGTCTCTCTGTATGTGAAATTGTGTGTGTGTCTCTCTCTCTCTGTCTGCGTATCCCTCTCTGTATGTGCATGTGTCTCTGTGTGTCTGTCTCACTCTCTCTGTGAGCATGTGTCTTTGTGTGTGTGTCTCTGTATATGCATGTGTCACTGTGTGTCTCTCTCTGTACGTGCATGTGTCTCTATGCCTGTGAGTCTCTCCCTGTCTGTGCATATCTGTGTGTTTCTCTGTGTATGTGCATGTGTCTGTGTGTCACTGTGTACATGTGTCTTTGTGTGTCTGTGTCTCTCTCTGTATATGCATGTGTCTTTGTGTATCTGTGTCTCTCTCCCTGTCTGTGCATGTGTCTGTGTGTGTGTCTCTCTCTCTGTATGTGCATGTGTCTCTGTGTGTCTGTGTCTCACTCTGTGTGCATGTGTCTTTGTGTGTCTGTGTGTCTCTCTGTGTATGTGTCTCTGTGTGTCTCTCTGTATATGCATGTGTCTCTTGTGTGTGTGTGTTCCTCTCTGTGTGTGTCTCTCCCTGTCTGTGCATGTGTCTGTGTGTGTCTCTCTGTATATGTATGTGTGTCTGTGTCTCTCTCTTTATGTGCATGTATTTCTGTGTGTGTGTCTTGCTCTCTGTACATGCAAGTGTCTCTGTGTGTCTGTGAGCCTGGGGCATTGTTTTTCTTTCTTTGAAAGGTAATATAAAACAGGTGGTATTGAATTGGTTTCCATTTTCTCTGTTCAAAGACAAAGTTGGACCTTAGCTGAAATAGATAGCTAATTTGATAGTGCGCCATTATACGTTGCCCATTAATCACCACCTGTCTGCTCCACCGTCTGTACACAGAGCCTTTTCTTCTGTGGGTGTGCTTTCTCTGTTCTGAGTCATAAACCGAACACAGTTCTGATCACTCAGTCCAGGCTGGGCTTTCAGTGTGATCCTGCATTATCAAGTTCAGGTGCCGTGACCTGGGCAAACTATATAGCATTGTTCACCTTTAAACCTGCACGGCTCATCAGCATGGCCACACATTAACAGGCAACTAGAAAACTCTGAGTCCGTTTTCTCAATACTGCCATGATTTTTGCTTCACAGTTTTAAATCTATTCAGGATACACACAGAAGAAATAAATTTACATTGATCACAGAATCATACAGCAAGGAAACACACCCTTCAGTGCAATTGATCCGTGTTGATCACATATTCCAATCTGACCTAGTCCCATTTGCCAGCACCTGGCCCATATCCCTCTAAACCCTTACTAATCATATACCCATCCAGATGCCTTTTAAATGTTGTACTTGTACCAGCCTCCACCACTTCCTCTGGCAGCTCATTCCATACACACACCACCCTCTGTGTGAAAAGGTTGCCTCTAAGGTCCCTTTTAAATCTTGTCCCTCTCACCTTAAACTTATGCCCTCTAGTTTTGGACTCCCTACTCTGGAGGGGAAAAGACCTTGTCAATTGATCCTGTCCATGCCCCTCCATGATTTTATAAACTTACATAAGGTCACTCCTCAGTCTCTGATGCTCCAGGGAAAACAGCCCCAGCCTATTCAGCCTCTCCCAATAGTTCAAACTTTCCAGTGCCAGCAAACATCCTTGTAATTTTTTTTTCTAAATCTGTTTTAGTTTAACAACATCTTTCCTGTAGCAGGGAGACCAGAGTTGAGCGCAGTATTCTAACAGTGTCCTCACCAAAGTGCTGTACAGCCACAACATGACTTCTCAATTCCTATACTCAATGTTTTGAACAATGAAGGCAATAAAGTGCCTTCTTAACCACTCCTGTCTACCTGTGACTCCACTTTCAAGGAACTATGAACCTACACTCCAAGGTCTCTTTGTTCAGCAACACTCCCCAGGACCTTACCATTCAGTGTATAAGCCCTATCCTGGTTTGTCCAATCAAAACGCAGCACCTCACGTTTATCTAAATTAAACTCCATCTGCCACTCCTTGGCCCATCTGATCAAGACCCTGTTGTACTCTGAGGTAACCTTCTTCACTGTACAGTGCACCTCCAATTTTGGTGTCATCTGCAAACTTACTAACCATACCTCCTGTATTCGCATCATTTATATAAATGACAAAGAGCAGTGGACCCAGCACCGAGTCTTGTGGCACACTGCTGATCACAGACCTCCAGTTTGGAAAAACAAGCACTTTTTGAATCTGCAGTGAGGAAGCAGGCCATTCAGTCCAGTGTGTGCACACTAATCCTCTAAAAAGCATTGCAACCAACCCCACAACTCTGCATTTCCCATGGCTAAGCCACCTAACCTACACATACCCAGATACTATTAGCAACTTAGCATGGCCAACCCACCTAACCTGTACATCTTTGGACTGTGGGAGGAAACCGGAGCACCCGGAGGAAACCCATGCAGACATGGGGAGAATGTGCAAACTCCACACAGGCAGTCGCTCAAGGGTGGAGTTGAATCCAGGTTCCTGGCGCTGAGAGGCAACAGTGCCAACCACTGAGCCACCATGCTGCCCAACTGTTGTTGCGTAGGAGGCCCTGAGATTATTAATTTAACAGTTTAGGCCAATTTTCTCATCCTCAAACCTCTGAAGGCAGTTCTGATGAAGAGTTATCAGATTCAAAACATCAACTGCTTTCTTCCCGCAGATGCTGCCAGCCTCCAGTAATTTCTGTTTTTGCATCAGATCTTCAGTATCTACGTTCTTTGTTGTATTTTAGATTTGTCTTCAATATCCTGGCCAAATCCATCCCTCGAAACAGTCACTAAAACATTACTTTGCAGTTTCTGCATACAGATTGGCTGCCAGAATTCCTACATTACAATGATGGTCAAACCTGAAAGACATTTGGTTGGTTGTAAAACCCTTGATGTCCTGAAGCTGTGAAAGTCACGACATAAACATAAGTTTTTTTGTGTGTGTGGGAGGCAGTTCTCCCTTCATTGTATTCTGAGTGCCTTTCAGACCACGTGAAGCAGGAAGCATGGTAACACTGACAAAATGGAATAGTGCTTGCTTAGGCTCAGCCATGCTGCTGAGCCAGGGCTGTAATTTAAGTTTGTAAAACACCAGCATCCCCCCCTCCACCACCACTTTCCAACAAGCACCAAGATGTGGCTTGGCTGGTGGTGAGAAGGGCTCTGCCTGTGAGATCCTTTATGCACGCCCGGACTCTCAGCCGCGCCACACGCTGCCCTCGAAGCGGCTGCGGGGGGGGGGGAGGAGACAGTCACACACCTCCTTCTGTGCCTACGCAGAAGAAGTCTGGAGAGGAATGCAATGGTGTTTGTCGAGGTTTGTCCCGAGCAGCGCCATGACGCGGGACTCCGTGCTCTACGGTCTGTTCCCCGGGACGCACACCGAGACGAACATCAACTGTGCCTGGAGGATCATCAACTCGGTGAAGGACGCTCTCTGGGCAGTCCGAAACCTGTTGATCTTCCAGCTGAAGGAGTTGACCCCAACTGAGTGTTGCAGACTGGCACATTCCAAGGTCCAGGACTACGTGTTGAGGGACGCGCTGAAGCTTGGGGCAGCTGCCGCCAAGGCGCGGTGGGGAAAGACCACCGTGTAACATCTGCCTGCCTAAAGAAGAACAGGGGGCCCGCGCAGTGATTTGGGCTCTGCTGACGCCTCAGCTAAAAATGTAATTGTACAGACCTGTAAATAGGAATGATTACTCTGTTTCGGTATGCAAACAAATGGAATGTTTACATATGTATGGCATGTCCAGTTATATAGATCATCAAAGTATTTTATGAATGAAGTATATTTTTGAAATAAAAAAACCACCACCAAACCAGCTTCAGACAGCTTTACACAGATTCCTCAGTGTAGCTTGAAGAAGTTCTGCTGTTTGGTGAGATTTGTATTTGCTTTTTCTCCCTTGTTCATCTTTGCTCTCTATGTACTCTCTGATCATTGATCTGACCTGTTAATTTTTTTCTCTCCACATGCTCTGCTGAGATTTTCTGGCTTTTGTTTATCTCCCAACTCTCCAGCATTCCTGCTTCTGGATTAGCTGGCTATTGTCATTGTGGGCTCTTACTGTGTGGAGATTACCTTCTCCATTTCCAACATAATAGTGGCTTCACTTTGGAAAAAGTACAGCAAACCTTTTATTATTCAACACCGATGGGACCAGGAATGTGCTGATTGTTCGATATCCCAGATAATCAAGAGTTCCACGTAATCAATGTAAAAACGCACATGTAATGCAGGGGATAAACACAGCACTGTTATACTTTATTTATAGCATAAATTACTTAAATAATAATGCTATAACTTTAGTACGTTGGATGGGTCAGTTTTTGTCCAATGTGTGCAGGAGGGTTTCCTGACACAGTATGTCAAAGGGCCGACAAGAGGGGAGGCCAGACTGGATCTGGTGCTTGGCAATGAACCAGCCAGGTGTTTGATTTAGTTGTAGGTGAGCACTTTGGAGAGATTGACCATAATTCAACTACGTTCAGTTTAGTGACGGAAAGGGATAGGTACATGCCACAGGTCAAGAGTTATCAATGGGGCAAGGGCAATTATAATGCGATTAGGCAAGAATTAGGATGCATAGAATGGGGTAGCAAAATGCAGGGGATGCAGACAATGGAAAAGTGGGGCTGGATAAAGGAACAGATATTGCATGTCCTTGATAGGTATGTTCCTGTCAGGCAGAGAGGAAGTGATAAGGTAAGGGAATTGTGGTTTATGACAGAAATTGCATCTCTTGTTACGAAGAAGGAGGCTTACGTGTTGATGAAACAAGATAGTTCAGATGAGGCAATGGAGAGTTACAGATCAGTTAGGAAGGATTTAAAGAGAGAGTTAAGAAGAGCAAAGAGAGAACACGAGCAGTCTTTAGCAAATAGAATAAAGGAGAACCCTAAAGCTTTCTATAGGTATGTGAGGAATAAAAGGATGATCAGGGTAGGAATAGGGCCAGTCAAAGACAGAAGTGGGAAGTTGTGTGTGGATCCTGTGGAGATCGGAGAAGTGCTAAACGAACATTTCTCATCATTGTTCACTCAGGAAAAGGAGAATATTGCAGAGGAGAAGAATGAGGTACTAGATATTAGACTATAAAGGATCGAGGTTAGTTACAAACAGGTGTTATCAATTCTAGAAGGAGTGAAAGTAGAAAAGTCCCCTGGGCCGGATGGGATTTATCCGAGGATTCTCTGGGAAGCTAGGGTGGAGGTAGCAGAGCCTTTGGCTTTGATATTTGAGTCGTATTTGTCTACAGGTTTAGTACCTGAGGACTGGAAGACTGCAAATGTTGTGCCCTTGTTCAAGAAGGGCAGCAGAGATGACCCAGATAATTATAGACTAGTGAACCTTACTTCTGTTGTAGGAAAGGTTTTGGAAAGGATTATAAAAGGTAAGATTTATAATCATCTAGCCAGCAACAATTTGATTTCAGATAGTCAACATGGCTTCGTCAAGGGCAGGTTGTGTCTCACAAACCTCATTGAGTTTTTTTGAGAAGGTGACCAAGCATGTAGATGAGGGTAGGGCAGTTGACCTGGTGTACATGGACTTCAGTAAAGCCTTTGATAAGGTTCCACATGGTAGGCTGATTGGGAAATTGCAGAGGCATGGAATTGAAGGTGATTTAGCAGTTTGGATTAGAAACTGGCTTTCTGTAAGAAGGCAGCAAGTGGTGGTTGATGGAAAATATTCAGCCTGGAGTCCGATTACTAGTGGCATGCCACAAGGATCTGTTTTGGGACCACTGCTGTTTGTCATTTTTATAAATGACATAGATGCAGGCATAGGTGGATGGATTAGTAAATTTGCAGACAACACTAAAGTTGGTGGAGTAGTGGACAGTTTGGAAGAATGTTACAGGTTGCAGGGGGACTTGGATAAACTGCAGAATTGGGTTGAGATGGCAAATAGAGTTCAATGCAGCTAAATGTGAGGTGATGCACTTTGGGAAGAATAACAGGAAGGCAGAGTACTGGGTCAATGGAAAGATTCTTGGTAGTGTGGATGTGCAGAGGGATCTTGGAGTCCATGTACATAGATCCCTGAAAGTTGCCACCCAGGTGGATAGTGCTGTTAAGAAGGCATACGGTGTGTTAGGTTTCATTCGTAGAGGGATTGAGTTCCAGAGCCGCAATATCATGCTGCAACTATACAAAACGCTGGTGCGGCTACAATTGGAATATTGTGTACAGTTCTGGTCCCCATATTTCGGGAAGGATGTGGAAGCATTGGAAAAGGTGCAAAGGAGATTTACCAGGATGTTGCCTGGTCTGGAGGGAAGGCTGAGAGACTGTTCTCATTGGAAAGAAGAAGGCTAAGAGACATACAAGATGATCAGAAGATTAGATAAGGTAGACAGTGAAAGTCTTTTTCCTAGGATGATGACATCAGCGTGTACGAGGGGACATAACTACAAATTGAAGGGTGATAGATTTAAGACAGATGTTAGAGGCAGGTTCTTTACGCAGAGAGTGGTAAGGGTGTGGAATGCCCTACCTGCTAATGTTGTCAACTCAGCCACATTAGGGAGATTTAAACAATCCTTAGATAACCACATGGATGATTTTGGAATAGTGTAGGGGGACGAGCTGAGAATAGTTCACAGTTCAGCACAACATCGAGGTTTGAAGGGCCTGTTCTGTGCTGTATTGTTCTATGTTCTAATACTAATGCAACTTTCTCTTCAATAAAACTCACCACAGAGAGCCTTCTCACTTGCACCCTCATCCGACTACTCGGACATTGCAGTATTGGAGGAGAAATTGACTTGAAATTGAATCAACTCTTGATATTTTATATGGCCATTTGATTGAACATACACATTTATATGGAGGTAAATGAATTTAAAAACTATAATAATTAGACAGAATAATACAGTAAACGTCTCAGGGAGGTGATGGCATTACTGCTGGGTTAGGTAAAAACAAGGACTGCAGATGCTGAAAACCAGAGTCTAGATTAATTGTCAATCCAGAGACCCAGGTAATGTTCTGGGGACCTGGGTCAGAATCTCAGCACAGGAGATGGTGGATTTTGAATTCAATAAAACAAAATCTGGAATAAAGAGTCTAATGATGACCAGGAATCCATTGTTGGAAAAACACAGCTGCTTCGCTGATGTCTTTCAGGGAAACAATCTGCCATCCTTATATGGTCTGGCCTACATGTGACTCCAGACCCACAGCAATGTGGTTGACTCTTAACTGCCATTTGGGTGATTAGGCATGGGCAATAAATGCTGGCCTGGTCAGAAGAGCCCTCATCCCGTGGATGAATAAAAACAAAGTTTGCTAGTTTATAAAAGTGCTGATTTGGAAGGTGCTGGTTATAACTAGGTTTGCTGTACTAACATTGGGCATTCTGATGTCCTTGAGTCACAGAGGTGGAAGGAAATGCATATCTTCCTGACTACCTTATGGATGAGGTTTTCCCTCTGGTACTTCTCAATGATTGGCTGAGCTGCTGAGAGATAGGCTTCGATCTGCCTGGAAACATTATCATCACCATCACTCGCTTGAGCTGATTTCCGGAGACGTTGTTCCAGTGTGTCTGTGGAACAGCTCAGGAAAAGCACCAGGCTGGGCTGACCAATCTGAAAGAGAGGAACGTGCAGAAATTTCAATTCCAGAAGAACACATAGGAAATCTGCATTCATACATGGCCTCAGACTTCCCAAATGAAGGAGTTGCAAAGGGAATGGTCTCTGAGGAATGCTGATAGGAGTGGGGAGAGAAAAATATCTCTGCTGGTGGGGGTCTGACTGTAGGTGGCAGGAATGATGAAGGATGATGTGGTGTATCCTGAGATTAGTGGGGTGGAAGGCAAGGACTAGGGGAGTTCTATCTTTGTTGCAGTTAGAGGGGTGGGGTTCAAGGACGGAGGTGTGGGAAGTGGAGGAGATACGCTGCAGGACATTGTTGATCAAGTGGAAGGGGAAATTGCGGTCCTTGAAGAAGGAGGCCATCTGGGATGTTCTATGGTGGAGTTTGTCCCCTTCGGAGCAGATGCGGTGGAGGCGGAGGAATTGGGAGTAAGGGATAGCATTTTTACAGGAGAGGGTGGGAGGAGGTGTAGTCCAGGTAGCTGTGGGAGTCGGTGGGTTTGAAATAGATGTCCATGTTCAGTCGGTTGCCGGAAATGGAGATGGAGAGGTCCAGGAAGGGGAGGGAGGTGACTGAGATGGTCCAGGTGACCTTGAGGTCAGGATGGAAGGTGCTCGTGAAGTGGATGAACTGCTCAGCCTCCTTGTGGGAGAACAAGGTGGTGCCGATACGGTCATCAATGTAGCAGAGAAAAAGGTGGGGAATGATACTGTTGTAACTGCAGAAGATGGACTGTTCCACCTGTCCAATGAAGATTAGATTAGATTACAATACAGTGTGGAAATGGGCCCTTCAGCCCAACAAGTCCACACCGACCCGCCAAAGCGCAACCCACCCATACCCCTACGTTTACCCCTTATCTAACACTACGGGCAATTTAGCATAGCCAATTCACCTGACCTGCACATTTTTGGACTGTGGGAGGAAACCGGAGCACCCGGAAGAAACCCACGCAGACACGGGGAGAACGTACAAACTCCACACAGTCAGTTGCCTGAGGCGGGAATTGAACCCGGGTCTCTGCGCTGTGAGGCAACAGTGCTAACCACTGTGCCACCGTGCCGCCCGTGCTGCGGCCCATGTGGGTGCCCATGGCTAACCCTTTGCTACGGTGCAGTTCCAACACTGGCTACTTCTCCTGAAACCCCTGTGCACGTGTCTTGACCACCCCTTTCTGTCAAAGTGGAATATTGTTCAGGTACATCTTGTCCCTCCAAAAAAAGGACAGATCTAATCTCGTCAATTACTAGCCCATCAGTTCACTCTCCATCATGAGTAAAGTGATAGCAGTTGTCAATGACAGTACTATCATGGCGTTGAGGTAGAGGATCAGCTGTGATCACTTTGAAGGGCAGAGCTGGGTCGAATAGTTTAATCCTGTTCTTCGTTTCTACTTGTCTATGTAAAAAGAAGCCAAGTCACTATAGTCCCAGAGGACCATTCTCATGAAAGAGAGATGACTGACAGTGATTTAACATGAGGGATGCCACCCGTCAGGTGAGGTGTGAGATTGAGAAGAAGAGTCATAAAGATGTATATCCCTCTATCCCTTCCTATTCATATACCCATCCAGATGCCTTTTAAATGTTGCAATTTTACCAGCCTCGACCACTTCTCTGGCATACGTGCACCACCCTCTAAGTGAAAAAGTTGCCCCTTAGGTGCCTTTTATTTCACCTTTACCCGAAATCTATGCCTTCTCATTCTGGACCCCCCCACCCCAGGGAAAAGACTTTGTCTATTTACCCTATCTATGCGCCTCATGATTTTATAAACCTCTATAAGGTCACACCTCAGCCTCCAGGGAAAACAGCCCCAGCCTGTTCAACCACTCTCTATAACTCAAACCCTCCAACCCTGGCAACATCCTTGTAAACCTTTTTTGAACCCTTTCAAATTTTTAGATTAGATTAGATTACGTACAGTGTGGAATCAGGACCTTTGAAGAGCAACCCACTCAGACCCATTCCCCTGCCCTATATTTCCCTCTGACTAATGCGCCTAACACTACGGGCAATTTAGCATGGCCAATTCACCTGACCTGCACATCTTTGGATTGTGGGAGGAAACCGGAGCATCCAGAGGAAACCCACGCAGACACAGGGAAAATGTGCAAACTCCACACAGACAGTTGCCTGAGGCAGGAATTGAACCCAGGCCCCTGGCGCTGTGAGGCAGCAGAACTAACCACTGAGCCGCCATTTCACAACATCTTTCCAATAGGAAGGAGACCAGATTTGAATGCAATATTCCAACTGTGGCCTAACCAATGTCCTGTATAGCCACAACATGACCTCCCAACTCCTGTACTCAATGCTCTGACCAATAAAGGGAAGCAAACCTTAATGGTAACTTCAGCCTGGTGAAGGAATTGAACCCATGCTGTGGGTGTAATTCTGCATCACAAACCAGCTGTCCAGCCACCCAAACCCCCACAATTAAAACTGCTAAAGTCTTACCCATCCACAGTATCTGTGCTGCCCTCCTCCCTCCCCACTTTACCCCATTTGGTGGATGCACGCACTTATACCAACTCACCTTCTTCTCAAATTCTTCTGCCTGCCTCACTTCCTGAGGATAGCCATCTATGAGAATCCCTCTTGTATCCATGCTGTTAATTATCGTGTCTTTCAGCATCTCCTGCACACAGCGTGGAAGGAGAAAGTCAGTGGTACGTTTCCAGCAACAGTCGGTCAGAGTAATTCTCCGTTTGTAGTCTCTCCCCATTCTCCCCAGCCCCAAACTGCCTTCAACTTTCTTTTGCAGTTCCATCAGAGCAGCAAACTCCCCAACCAGTGTCTACGCAAGCTCCCCAGGCCATTAGATTAGATTCCCTACAGTGGGGAAACAGCCATTTGGCCCAACAAGTCCACCCTGACCCTCCGAAGAATAACCCACCCAGACCATTCTCCTACCCTGTATTTACCCATGACTAATGCACCTATGGGCAATTTAGCACGGCCAATTCACCCAACCTGCACATCCTTGCACTGTGGGAGGAAACCCACACAGACATGGGGAGAATGTGCAAACAGAGAGTCGCCTGAGGCTAGGATCAAAGCTGGGTCCCTGGCGCTGTGAGGCAGCAGTGCGAACCACTGAGCCACCTTGTCACCTTAATTAGCTGATGGTGTGCACCACATCCAAACCTGATCATGTTCACAACAGAAGTACACGGCAGGGGGAGGTCCCTTTGACCTGTAGGCCTTTACCAGCACAGATGTAGACCATTTGGCCCATCATTTCCATGCAGGTCAACAAAGATCTGATCGACACAAATCCCAGTTTCCAGCTCTTGGCCCACGCCCTGGATGTGAAGATCTAAGTACTGCTTCAAGGTTATTAAAGTTTCTAACTCAACTATCCTTTCAGGAAGTGATTTCCACACTCCCACCACCACCCTCTGAGTGAAACCCTTTCTCCTCAACTCTTAGCATTCCACATCTTACCTTAAATCAATGCCTCCTGGTTACTGCCCTCTCTACTGATGGAAAAAGTGCCTTCCAATCCAAACTATCTATGCCCTTCATAATCTTATACACCTCGATTCATTTTTATTCATTCACAGATGAGGGCATCCAGTATTTATTTCCCATCCCAGAGGGCAGTTAGGAGTCAACCACATTGCTATGGGTGTGGAAACACTTGTAGGCCAGACCAGGTAAGGATGGCAGATTTCCTTCCCTAACGGACATCAGTGACCCAGATGGGTTTTTCCAACAATTGACAATGGTCATCATTAGACTCTCAGTTCTTACATTCTTAGATTTTTATTTCGATCAGGTCCCCTCTCAACCTGCTCCAGGGAAAATGGCCCAGCCTGTCCGATCATTCCCCCTTACTGCAGGCCCTCCTGTCCAGGCATCATCCTGGTGAATCTCCTCAATACCCTCTCTGGTGCAGTCACATCCTTTCTACAGTGTGGTGTGTCCTCCAGTTAGGGCCTGGCACTGTGAGCATTCAACAACAAGCCAGACTACATCTGACTGAAACTTTTCGCGAGATAGTCAACACAGAGAGGCTTCACCTCTGAACATCAGAAAGAAAGAGCCCGGTTATTGAAGGAGCCGAGTCACCGAAGAAAATCTTTATTCTTAGATTACTTACAGTGTGGAAACAGGCCCTTTGGCCCAACAAGTCCACACCGACCCGCTGAAGTGCAACCCACCCAGACCCATTCCCCTACATTTACCCCGTCACCTAACACTACAGGCAATTTAGCATGGCCAATTCACCTAACCTGCACAGCTTTAGACTGTGGGAGGAAACCAGAGCACCCAGAGGAAACCCATGCAGACACAGGGAGGATGTACAAACTCCACACAGACAGTCACCTGAGGTGGGAATTGAACCCAGGTCTTTGGCACTATGAGGCAGCGGTGCTAACCACTGTGCCACCATGCCGCCCATTCTCTGGAGCTCAGGGGTAGAACTCTACCCTATGATAGGGTTAGGGTTAACCCTATTGCAGCTTCACATTTAATTTATCGAGCCATTTCATAATTTGTGTTTGGTGAACCAACACATGTCCCAATGTAATTCTGGAAAGCTGCAACATCGATGAATATTCATGACGTGCTAATAAATGCAAAAGAGATTTCTTGACCACAAAACCTGACTTGCATGAAACATTTTGAGAACTTAATCACAAAAATTAAACCCTCTGTCAGGAAAGTATTTTCTTCCTCCTTCCAGGCCAAAAAAAACCCCTTCCCTGCTGCAGGTCCATCTAAAAGCTAAACATGGGCCTACGAAAATCCCACCTTTCAGTTCCAGGTTGGGAATGTGTGCAATTTCCGGAAAGACTGATTTCACTCACCATTGGCACCAGTTCCTCAGGCTCCATGGTTTCCCGTGTCTCTCTTCTCCTTTCTGGCCCCACTGCTACCACATTACGTAGAATGTCTTCTGAAGATATGTAGGTGAAACCATACTGTGCTGCTATCCTCTTGCACTGAGTTTCCTTGCCTGAGCCTGGACCACCTTTAAAGGATATTTTGGGATTCAGTACATGAAGGGTTCGAGATATGACATGTGATGAGTGCAGCAAACAACTTCTATTTACTGAGCATTTTCCTGACCTCTGTTGGTCTAGAAACAGCTTCATAACCATGCAATGTAATCATTGTGGTGTATTGCACAGAGTAAAACTAATTTCTCTTCAAATTCCTTCACTGGTCTTGCTGGCTAGGCTGCCATTTGTTATCCGTTCCTAATTTCTCTTGACAGTGTAGTGGGCAGCTTCCTTATTTCATTGCTGCACAGTGGCTCAGTGGTTAGCACCACTGCCTCACAGCACCGGGACCTGGGTTCGATCCCACCTTTGGCTGATTGTCTGTGGGGAGTTTGCATATTCTCCTGGTGACTGTGTGTGTTTCCTTTGGGTGCTCCGGTTTCCTCCCACAGCCCAAAGATGTGCAGGTTAGGGTGACTGAGTCATGTGAGAGTGTCCAGGGATGTGTGGGTTAGTTATGGGACATGCAGTGTTACAGCGATTGGGTGGGTCTGGGTGGGATGCTGTTCAGAGGATTGGTGTGGACTCGATGATCCAAATGGCCTGCTTCCATGCTGTAAGGATTCTATCTATCGAACTCTGTATTCCATGATGGGTTAGAGTTAGATGTGCCCATAGCTGCTGGTAGTTATTATTAGATGGAGTCATAGAGTTGTACAGCATGGAAACAGACCCTTCAGTTCAACCCGTCCATGCCAACCAGATATCCCAACCCAATCTAGTTCCACCTGCCAGCACCCGGCCCATATCCCTCCAAACCCTTCCTATTCATATACCCATCCAAATGCCTTTTAAATGTTGCAATTGTACCAGCCTCCACCACTTCCTCTGGCAGCTCATTCCATACACGTACCACCGTCTGCGTGAAAAAGTTGCCCCTTAGGTCTCTTTTATATCTTTCCCCTCTCACCCTAAACCTATGCCCTCGAGTTCTGGACTCCCCGACCCCAGGGAAAAGACTTTGTCTATTTATCCTATCCATGCCCCTCATAATTTTGTTAACCTCTATACGGTCACCCTTCAGCCTCCGACGCTCCAGGGAAAACAGCCCCAGCCTGTTCAGCCTCTCCCTGTAGCTCAGATCCTCCAACCCTGGCAACGTCCTTGTAAATCTTTTCTGAACCCTTTCAAGTTTCACTAACTTCATTTACACCTCCCAAACAGAGAGGGCAGCAGAGAAGTCAACATCACAAAATGCTTTTATCTTGCTCCCATTACTTCTGAAATGCAGCCAATTTGCACGCAGCAAGGTCACAGAAACATCTGATGAACAACCAGTTAATCTGTTTCCAGTGAAGCTGGCCACAGTGACATTGACCAAGAACCAATTTAGATACCCCACCTCTCTTTAAAAACTGTTTGAGATGAAAATGTTATACTTTACTAATGTGCCTCCTGATGTTTTTAAAATATTCACTCCTGGGATATAGATGTCGCTGTCCAGACCAGCATTTATTGCCTGTTCCTAGTTGTCCTTGAGAAGCTGATGGTGAGCTGCCTTCTTGAACCGCTGGAGATCACTAGTTGTGGATTGACCACAATGCCCTTAGGGAGGGGATTCCAGGAATTTCACCCAGTGACAGTGAAGGAACGCCAACATATTTCCAAGTCAGGATGGTGAGTGGCTTGGAGAAGAACTTGAAGGTGGTGTTGTTCCCATGCTGCTGCTCTTGACCTTCTCAATGGGAGTGGTCATGGGTTTGGAAGGTGTTGTCTGAGGGCCTTTGGTGACTTTCTGCAGTGCATCTTATAGATAGTATACACTGCTGATACTGAGCATGGGTAGTGGAGGGAGTGGATGCTTGTGGATGTAGTGCCAATCAAGTGGGCTGCTTTGTCCTGGAAAGAATCAAGTTTCTTGAGTGTTGTTAGAGCTGCCCCCATCCAGGCAAGTGGGGAGTATTCCAAAACATTCCTGACCTATAGAAACATAGAATTTTATAGCATGTTTGCTGTCTGTACTGGCTCACAAAAGAGCAACCCAACTGGTCTCTCTCTCTCCTGAGCTATCAACTTAGCACTTTAACTTCAGCTCTTTCAAGTATCTATCCAACTCTGTTTGGAAAACTCCTATGGAGTCTGCCTCCAATACCCGCCCCCAGGCAGCACATTCTAAATCCTAACTCCTCTCTGAGTAAGGAAGTTCCTCCTCATCTCACTCCTAGCTCTCATGCTAACAATCTTGAAATTGTAACGCCTAGTGACCGACATAACAACCAGTGGAAACAGAATATCCTTCTTTACCCTGTCAAAATTGTTCACAATTTTGAACACCTCAACAAAGTTATCCTTTAATCTTCTCTGCTCCAAGAAAAATAAAACCAATCTCTAATTTTTCCTTGCATCTAAAATCCCTTAATCGTGATATCAATCTAGCAAATTGGTCAGTGTTTAGAGTATTAGGGTTGGGAGGTCATGTTGTGGCTGGACAGGACATTGATTGGGCCACTTTTGGAATACTGCGCGCTGTTCTGGACTCCGTGCTATAGGAAGGATGTTGTGAAATTTGAAATGGTTCAGAAAAGATTTGCAAGGATATTGCCAGGGTTGGAGGATTTGAGCTATAGGGAGAGCCTGAATAGGCTGGGGCTCTTTTCCCTGGAGCGTCGGAGGTTGAGGAGTGACCTTATATAGATTTATAAACTCATGAGGGGCATGGATAGCGTAAATAGACAAGATCTTTTCTCCAGGGTAGGGGAGTCCAGAACTAGAGGGCATAGGTTTAGAGTGAGGGGGAACAGAATTAAAAGGGACCTAAGGGGCAACGTTTTCACTTAGAGGGTGGTGCGTGTATAGAATGAGCTGCTAGAGGAAGTTGTAGAGGCTGGTAGTATTACAACATTTAAAAGGTATCTGGATGGATAGATGAATAGGAAAGGTTTAGAGGGATATGGGCCAAATGCTGGCAAATGCGACTAGATTAGGTTAGGATGTCTGGATGGCATGGACAAGTAGGATTGAAGGGTCTGTTTCCATGCTGTACATCTCTAAGACTCTATGGCTATGAGTTAACTACAGCTTCACTTGAAGGACTGCTTTCGGAATTAGTCAATACTTTGGTCTAACTGAAGCTGAAATGCAGCCAGAATGACTTTCAATTTATTTTCAAAGTTCAGGAAGAGGACATAAATCAAAAAAATGAAGTCTGTGCAATCATTCACTGCATGTGCAATATTCTTCTTCATCAGGTGTGTTAACTGGGTAGCTACAGGGTTCACTCAAATGACCAAGTTGAACAATCTAATCTCAGGGCACAGACTGATAAATTGATGGCTCTCCACTATCTGCCGTGTTCCCACTAATGTAGTCAGGAGTAGAACCTACTGTGCTACTGAGAGAAGCGTTAGAACCATCAGTGGCCCAGAGAGGTGTTAGTAATGAATGTGTCACTGCATTCATTTGAAACATCCCTCCCCCTGCCATGCTTCACTGAAGGCATTAACCTGTTTCAGGATTTGTGGAAGATTATACAGACAAACAAAACTGACCATTCTTATTCCTGAGACCATTAATAAAAGATAGTGCACTTTTGACAGTGTGTTACCTACAACCCCATTAAGACAAGTTCCTGCACAGAGGTCAGCAGCCTACTGTAGGTATATGTTTCAGGTAGGAACATTTACCAGGCTTCTATCATTCAAGAGTTTTTTACAAGCTGTGCAGTTTGCCCATTGGTGTTAACAATAGCTCAGATCACAAAGAAAGGTCAGAACAGAAGAGACAAGGTCTTCTGGTCAAGATGTTAAACCAAAGAACCCATCTGCCCTCTCATATGGAACATAAAAGATCCTGTGGCTGCTATTTCAAAGCAGATTGAGGCAATTCTTCCTGACCATTATCTATCCTTCAACCAATATCACTCTCGATACTGCGATGCTGGAAATCTCTAAAGCAGAAAAATGTTGAAAATACTCAGCAGGCCACCCAGCTTCAGTGGAGAGATTGGACTGTGAAATGTTGACTCTGATCTCACCAGATTACCTGGTTGTCAGAACATTGGCGTTTGGGTGTTGCAGAGAAAAGAGCACATTATGTCAAAGCTTTTCATCTTGTACTCATCTCTTCACAAGCGTGAGAAGAGAAAATCAGCATTCTATACTGGATGAGGAGTATTGATTGATAGCAAGTGGTCTCTGGAGGTTGAGACGTGTCTTAGAGCATGCACCAGTTAGAGGATGACTGACAGTTAACTGCCAAGCTGTGTTTAAAGTTAATCCAGGCAGTTGGTGAGATTAGATTAGATTAATTACAGTGTGGAAACAGGCCCTTCAGCCCAACAAGTCCACACTGCCCCACCGAAGCGCAACCCACCCATACCCCTACATTTACCCCTTTTACCTAACACTACGGGCAATTTAACATGGCCAATACACCTGACCAGCACATCTTTGGACTGTGGGAGGAAACCGGAGCACCTGGACGAAACCCACACAGACACGGGGAGAATGTGCAAACTCCACACAGTCAGTCGCCTGAGGCGGGAATTGAACCGGGTCTCTGGCGCTGTGAGGCATTGTCCTGAGGAATAGGCCAGAGAATGGCTGTCACCCATTTTGTAAAAGTGACACAGGCACAGTATGCATGCATCTTCTCTCTGTCTGCAAAGTGGGCCCTATAAATGAACACGTGATCTCCAGAACTCACAAGTGTGCCCCACTGCAAACCCAACCATGGTAATCTCAAATTGGTTATCAATGTAATTGTCCTGATGCATTCGAGGTGTAAATCTTCAACAAAATGTATCTTTTTAATGAGGCGCAGTCTAGCTGTCTTCCCCCAAGTGACTATTTGAATGTCAATACTTGTGGGATTTTCCTGTACGCAAACTGTCCGTCATATTTCCCATCAACAGCGACTATCTTTCTAAAAAAAAGTGCATTATTTGGGTTCATACATTCTCCATCCACGCTTGGGCTAGTTTCCCAGGTGCTTCTGAAACACTCTCTATAGATTCCCTACAGTGTGGGAGCAAGTATTTTGACCCAGCAAGTTCACACCAACTCTCTGAAGAACATCCTACCCCTGTAAACCTGCATTTCCCATGGCTAATCCACCTAACCTACGCATCCCTGAACACTGTGAGCAATTTAACATTGTCAATCCACCTAACCTGCACATCTTTGGACTGTAGCAGGAAACCAGAGCACCCAAACGAGACGCATAAGGAGAATGTACAAACTCCACACAGATAGTTGCCTGAGGCTAATTCAAAGATGGAAATGTGTTGCTGGAAAAGCGCAGCAGGTCAGGCAGCATCTAGGGAACAGGAGAATCGACGTTTCGGGCATTAGCCCTTCTAATTCAAACCTGGGTCCCTAGTGCTGTGAGGCAGCAATGCTAACCATTCAGCCACCCTTAACAACAGTAGATACAGGATGAGCCAACAACAGGCAGTACCTGCTGGGAACAGCTCCTGAAACAATCCAACTGCATATTGACTAACAGATAGTTGCACTTAAACCACAGCCTACCCCAGAGGCTCACCTAAAAATGCAAACTCGATATCACTGTGTGGAAATTGTGAAACATGGTATTTAAATGTGAGTCTTCTAGCCTTTGTATCTAACAGTTAGCTGTATGCCTGGAGTCATCAACATCTCACAAAGCAAGAATGTGTTAGTTGGTATAATTAACCAGTCTCAGTCATTGAAGACTCAAAAAGGCCTATTGGATAAATCTGCTCTAAGTGCTACTTACCAATAACAAAGATAATCTTGGCTTGCTTCGGGTTTTCTGCAAAAAAAATTATTAATTGAAAATCTAATCAGCAAACAGATTGTAGGAGCTGTGCCCCTGAGCTTTCCTCACATTTTTAATCAGGCCAAAGGATTAATAGATCCAACAGAGCAGGAAATGATTTGTTCTTGTAATGATTTTTTTTGTTGGATAATTTTATACTATTCAAACTTCCCTAAGGCTTATTTATCGTGGCCTTCAACTCCAACCGGGGAAACCTCAAGGAGGCGCTGCCAAAGTGCCACCAACACGTTTCCTGATCCATCCAGCGGACCGAATATTCTGGACCACTGCTACACAACCATCAAAAAGACCAACCACTCCATCCCCTGCCCACACTTTGGAAGCCCAGATCACGCCGCTGTGTTCCTCCTCCCAGCAGACCAGCAGAAGCTGGAACAGGAGGAGCCTTCACAAAAAAAAGTACAATGCTGCTCCAAAGCTGTGGAACACCGTCTCTGGGACTGCTTGGAATCGGTGGATTGAACCCTGTTCAAGTACTCAGCAGAAAATCTTGACGAGTATACCACCATTGTCACAGACTTCATTAACAGGTGTGTGGAGGACTGTGTGCCAAACAACGTAATCTGGGTGTTCTCCAACTGTAAACCTTGGATGAACCAGGAAATGCACTCCACACTGCAGACCAGGTGTGCAGTGTTCAGATCAGACGACCCAGATGTCTACAGGAAATCCCGATATGATCTCTGCAAAGCCATTGGAGATGCCAAGAGGTAGCACTGGATGAAGTTGGAGGCTCAAACCAATCATAGACTTCTGTCACCTGCGGCAAGGCCTAAACAACATGACGGGATACAAAATGAAGCAGAGCAAGATGGCAGACAAAAGCACATTCCTCCCTGATGCACCCAATGCTTTCTATGCTCTGTTTGAGTAGAATGCCAGTGGCGGGGTGATGCCTGCACCAACAGACCCAGACACAGCTGTTCCCTTGGTCACTGCTGCAAACATTAAATTGGTCTTCCTGGGAAAGCCATGGATCCCTGGCCAAGCGCTCAGACCCTGTGCTGAGCAACTGGTGGAGATGTTCATCGATATCTTCAACATCTCCCCGCTACAAACTAAAGTCCCCACCTGCTTCAAGAAGACCACCATCACCCAGTACCTAAGAAAGTACATGCAACGTGTCTTAATGACTACTGCCCAGTGGCTCTGACCTTAATATCCATGAAGTGCTTCGAGAGGCTGGTCATGGCTTGCATCAACTCCAGTCTCCCAGCCTGCCTCAATCCCTTACAATTTGCCTACCAATGATACGGGCCCATAGCGGATACCATATCCCTAGCCCTGCTCTCATCCCTGGAACATCTGGACACCTACATCAACTCCTGCTCATTGACTACAGCTCCCTTCTTCAGCACTATCATCCCCTCCAGGCTGATCTCAAAACTCTGAGATCTAGGTCTCACCTCCACCCTCTGCAACTGGATCCTCAGCTTCCTGACCCACAGGCCGCAATCAGTGAGGATAGACAGCAGCACCTCTTCCACGATAACACTCAACACTGGAGCCCTTTGAGAATGCATTCTTAGCCCCCTACTGTACCATCTGTACACCCAAAATGGTGTAGCCAAATTCCGAACAAACACCATCTACAAGTTCACTGATGACACCAACGTGGTAGGACAGATATCTAACAATGAGGAGTCAGAATACAGGAAGGAGATAGAGGGCTTGGTGGTGGTGCAATAAGAACAACCTCTCTCTCTCAATGTCGGCAAAACGAAAGAACTGATCATTGACTTCAGGAAGAAAGGATGAGAATTCGCCCCCGTCTACATCAACAGGGTGGAGGAGGAGGATTGAGAGTATTTGCTAATGTTCAGCCATGATGTTGGAAAGGATGGTTTCATACAGAACGTAGTGGAAATCTGGAACTCCCTCTCTCTGCCTGTAAAAGGTGTTTGAGAGACAAGGGGTAAAAACTGAGAGAGAATGATTTTTCTGCAGGAAGGCTTTGCAGAGATCTGTTCTTATGCACTGGGACCCATGACCTCTCCCCACCCCAGGAATTAGCCAGAGCCTCTGGATTACTGTGGGGAGTGTGATCCTGATGGCAAGCCTTGGCCCATTGCTTGGATTTCCAAGTTAAGATCAATACTAACCTTCCATTTTGGTATCTTCAGATGTTGTGGACCAGTTATCCATCTGCCAAATATAAAGATAAAATCAAAAGTCTTATTGAAATGGATGCTACAGAGCTTTTGAGCTGTACAATTATTAAAGCAGTTATTCTGGAAAGGCAATCAGAATTGTACGCTGTATTCTAAATGTGGCTTCACCAATATCCTGCACGTGAATAGTAGCCAAAGGTACACAATATGGGCAGAAATATAACTCCAAGACAATGCTGAAAGTACAAGTAGAGGCCTTCCCCTATAACATCTCAGTACCTTGTGATAGCCCAAAGCACTTTGCAACTTTGAGCACACTGTTTTGACGTGTTGTCTCATTGTTGTAAAGTAGGAAACAGGGCACGTCATTAACGCATGGCAAACAGAATCTGCTACATGAGCAACAAAAATAGAAATTACAGAATTGCATCTGTGGAGAGAAATCAGAGAAATCCAGTGACCCTTCCTCAGAACCCACCTACATGAATAGTTAACCAACAAAAACCTTTTTTGAAAATAGTTCTTTCAAAGAGCTAGCACGGGAATGAATGGCCCGTGTAGGGTGTCCCCAATAAAACAAAGTGTGAAATGTGTGGATTGATGCTGATGGAACACCAAGACAGATCTCCGCAATGAGAGCAGCTTCTAATGGGAGACTAAATCAGTTCTGACAGGGGAAGCTTTTTTGAGCTCATTGAAATACGAGCCTTTGACAGGCCCAGTGAAAGAAATGGAGAAAAATGGTGAGCATGGATAATGAGAGGTGCCTTCCCTCTGCCTCACAGACCATTTTAATATGCTGTGGTGTATAGCCCATTAGGTGCCATATTTCTCACTCCATGTTAATTGAAGCCAAGCAATATTTATTTTTTTAAGTGAAACATTGCCAGCGAACAGAGTTTCATTGCTGCAACAGCCCCTGTTAATGAGGTGAATCTTACAGTGGTATTTCAAACTGTATTTGTTTGATGCGGAAAGGAATTTGATTTTTAACCAATCACATTAGATTAGTTTCTTTACAGTGTGGAAACAAGTCCACACCAACCCTTTGAAGAGTAACCCACCCAGACCCATTTCCTTCTGACTAATGCACCTAACACTATGGCCAATGCACCTGACCTGCACATCTTTAGACTGTGGGAGGAAACCAGAGCACCCAGAGGAAACCCACGCAGACACGGGTTGAATGTGCAAACTCCTCACAGACAGACAGTCACCTGACGCTGGAATCGAACCTGGGACCCTGGTGCTGTGAGGCAGCAGTGCTAACTACTGAGCCACCGTGCTGCCCACATTAACCCTTGATTTTCACAACTGCCTTTCAGAAAAACAGTCCGTGAAGAAACAATAGGATTCTTGCTGCCAGTGAACAGTTTGAGGGAATCTAGTAATGTTTGTTTGCACTATTTGCATTGGGGAAATGGAACATTTATTACCTATTCTTCAGATGGTGGAGGGGAGCTGCGCCCTTCAACTGCTGCAGTGTACGTACTGTAAGTACATCCACCATGCAGTTAGGGTGGGAATTCCAGGATTGTGCACTCCGGTTTGGATTTAAGTTGGAGCCAACAGCATAAGATAGAAAAAGGAAAGTTGTCTTTCATTTCGAATTAAGGGAGATAGGGAGAAAACTAGGATTAATAGCAATCTCCAGATTACACCCACAGCCTCACACAAGTGAATAGAGGAAGAGGAGGATAAAACAGATGAATGTATAAAATTAATGCAGGATGAGGAACTTTAGATTAGATTTGATTACATGCAGAATGGAAACAGGCCCTTCGGCCCAACAAGTCCACACCGACCCGCCAAAGCGCAACCCACCCAGACCCATTCCCCTACATTTACCCCTTCACCTAACACTACGGGCAATTTAACATGGCCAATTCACCTGACCTGCACATCTTTGGATTGTGGGAGGAAACCGGAGCACCTGGAGGAAACCCACGCAGACACGGGGAGAATGTGCAAACTCCACACAGAGAGTTGCCTTAGCACATTGGGACCTGCTCTGGGAAGATTGGAACCTGTATGAACCCAGTATGAACTCCTGAGCAGAGCTGGGACTGAGTTGCATGCTGGGAGTGATTTACCAGTTCTACTGGAGAGGGTTTCAACTAATTCAGCAGGAATGTGTAAACAATGAGACAATACCGGAGACTGCACAGTATTACTGGATGAGATTGATAGCTCTAAAATAGAGAACAGTAAATTGATGGGTGCAGTCTGAGAAAATACTACAGTCTAAATACTACAGTCTTTGGGGCGGCACGGTGGCACAGTGGTTAGCACTGCTGCCTCACAGTGCCAGAGACCCGGGTTCAATTCCCGCCTCAGGCGACTGACTGTGTGGAGTTTGCACGTTCTCCCCGTGTCTGCGTGGGTTTCCTCCGGGTGCTCCGGTTTCCTCCCACAGTCCAAAGATGTGCAGGTCAGGTGAATTGCCCATAGTGTTAGGTAGGGGGTAAATGTGGGGGTATGGGTGGGTTGCGCTTCGGCGGGGCGGTGTGGACTTGTTGGGCTGAAGGGCCTGTTTCCACACTGTAAGTAATCTAATCTAAACTACATAACCTTTAGTATAAAGTGGGCGGCACAGTGGCACAGTGGTTAGCACTGCTGCCTCACAGCGCCAGAGACCCGGGTTCAATTCCCGACTCAGGTGACTGACTGTGTGGAGTTTGCACATTCTCCCCGTGTCTGCGTGGGTTTCCTCCGGGTGCTCCGGTTTCCTCCCACAGTCCAAAGATGTGCAGGTCAGGTGAATTGGCCATGCTAAATTGCCCGTAGTGTTAGGTAAGGGGTAAATGTAGGGGTATGGGTGGGTTACGCTTCGGCGGGTTGGTGTGGACTTGTTGGGCCGAAGGGCCTGTTTCCACACTGTAAGTAATCTAATCTAATCAAATCTGGGTTACCATGCATGTATGTAAATACACAGAGTACAGTAAGTCTGGGAGTCAGATGCTCAGATTGGCATGTAGATGTTGCAGGTGAGAGATCTGCAGAGATGTCCTGGAGTTGAGATGACTGACCTCGAACAACCACAGCCATCTTCCTATGTGCCAGGTATGATTCTAACTTGCAGAGAATTCCGCACACCCCATATCCATCAATACACATTGACTCTAGTTTTTTAGGGGTCCTTGATACACACTTTGTTGAATGCAGTCTTGATATCAAGGGCTATCACTCTGACATCCCCTCTGGAATTCTGTTTCTTTGTCCATGTTTGAACCAAGGCTGTAATGAGGTCAGCAGCTGAGTGGCCCTGGTGGAAACCAAACTGGGCGCCACTGAGCAGGTTATTACTGATCAGGTGCTGCTTGATAGCACAGTTGATGCCACTTTCCATCACTTTTCTGATGGCCATTGACCGAGTTGGATTTGTCTTGTTTTTAATCTGCAGGATGTATCTGGGCAATTTTCTACACTTTTGGATAGATGCCAGTATTGTAACTGTACTGGAACAGCTTGTCTAAGGGCGCGGCAAGTTCTGGATCGCAGGTCTTCAGTAGTATTGCTGGAATGTTTTCAGCGCCCATAGCCTTTGTAATATCCAGTGTTTCCAACAATTTCTTGATATCATGTGGCTGAAGACTGGTATGTGTAAAGCTGGGGACCACCGGAGGAGACCGAGATGGATCATCCACTCGGCATTTCTGGTTGAAGGTTGCTGTGAAAGCTTCAGTTTTATCTTTCGCACTGATGTGTGGGGCTCCTCCATCGTTGAGGATGGGGTTATTTGTGGAGCCTCCTCCTCCAGTGAGTTGTTTAATTGTCCACCACCATTCACGAGTGGATGTGGAAGCACTGCAGAGCTTAGATCTGACCCATTGGTTGTGAAATCACTTAGCCCTGTCTATCACTTGCTGCTTATGCTGTTTGACATGCAAGTCATCCTGTTTGGTAGTTTCACCAGGTTGACACCTCATTTTCAGGTTTCTCTGGTGCTGCTCCTGACATGCCCTCCTGCACTCTGCATTGAACCATTGGCTTGATGGTAATGGTTGAGTGGGGGATATGCTGGGTCATGAGGTTGCAGACTAAGCTGGAGTGCAATTCTGCTGCTGTTGATGGTCCACAGTGCCTCATGGATGCCCGGTCTTGAGTTGCTAGACCGGTTTGCTATCTAACCCATTCAGCACATTGATAGTGCCACACAACATGATGGAGGTTATTCCCAATGTGAAGGTGGAACCTTGTCTCCACAAGGACTGTGCAATGGTCACTCTTACTGGTACTGTCATGGGCAGATGCATCTGCAGCTGGCAGATTGATAAGGATGAGGTCAGCTATGTTTTTCCCTCTTGTTGGTTCCCTCACCACCTGCTGCAGACGCCCAGTCCAGCAGCTATGTCCTTTTGGTCATGACCAGCTCAATCAATACTGGAGTACATCCTGCACATAAAGAGAGCATTAGAGTGCTGGGGACAGAGGATGTCTAAGAGGGGTCAAGAGCAGATTCGAGTCAAAGAACATGGCTTGGTGTAATCTATAGACCACCAACTAGTGGGAAGGATGTAAATGAACACACACAGAGATGTGAAGGTTATGCAGTGGTCCAAAAAGGCAACTTTAATTATCTGAATATAGAATGGGATAGGAGTAGTGTAAACAGCAGAGAGGGACAACTGATCCGAGATTAAGTCCAGGGGAATGTTCCATAAAATAATGTGTTTTGTCCAATGGGAAATGAGACACAGTTCTTGAAATCACATGTCAGTGGGAGAACATTTAGTGATGACTGTATCGTAATGTTTTGGGTGACTATGGAATAGGGTGGTGAGCGGTCCAAAGAAAGAATGATTAATTGCAGGAAAGCCAACTTTGATGGGATAAGAATGGACCTGAATAAAAAAGTTGGAGTCAAAGGTTGGCAGGAAAATGGCGGCTGAACAATGGGCTACTTTCAAAAGAAATGGTTCGGGCACAGTCAAGGTATACTCCTTCGAAAGGAAAAATAACTCCAGAGCTGACTGGATGACAGAAGAGATATAAATCATGATTAAGAAGAATTTTTAAAAAGTGTGCTCATGACAGATGTCAAGTCAAAAATACGATTGAGAACGGGGCTGAATAATAAATTTCAGTAGATGACAAATCAAATAAGAGCAGCAAAGAAGGAATATGAAAAGACAACAGCAGCTAACATAAAGGAGAATCACAAAATCCTCTAAAGCTGTATAAATAGTCAAAGGATGGTTAAAGGAGGAGTGGGAACCATTAGGGACCAAATAGGGAATCTACACATGGAGACATTTGAGGACTCTGGGTCTATACTCGATGGAGTTAAGAAGGATAAGGTGGGATCTAATTGAAACTTACAGAATACTGAATGGCTTGGACACAGTGCATGTTGGGAAGATGTTTCCATTGGTGGGAGAGACTAGGATCCAAGAGCTCAGCCTTAGAGTAAAGGGAAGACCTTTTTAGAACAGAGATAGGGAGAAATTTCTTCAGTCAGAAATTTATGGAATTCATTGTCACAGAAGGCTGTGGAGGCCAGGTCATTGAGTATATTTAAGACTGAGATAGATAGGCGTTCTTGAGTATGAAGGGGATCAAGGGAGAAAGCAGGAGAATAGGGTTAAGAAACTTATCAGCCATGATTGAATGGCGGAGCAGACTCGATGGGCTGAATAACCTAATTTCTGCTCCTACATCTTATGGAGACAGAGGATATAGTTGAAGAATTAAGAAATACTTATTCATTGGTAAAGACACACACAACACAGCTCAGGATATTTTATTCTAATGATAGAAGTGAAAGAAAATCCGTCTCTGGATCAAGTTTTAGGAAGAACATGAATCTTTTCAACAAAATAGCCTACTTGGAATGTTGCGCAGTTACAAGAAATCCCACAACAAGAAGTATGCAAAAGGATGTTTGCTAGAAATGAAATAAAAATAGAAAATACTGGGAAAACCCTCAGGAGACCAGTTGGTATCAGCTCGAAACAAACCAGGAATTGCTGGAGGAACTCAACAGGTCTGGCAGCATCTGTGAAGAGAGAGAAAAACACTTTCGCGTTTGAAGAAGGGTCACATTGGACTCAAAATGTTAACTGTTTCTCTCTTCATGGCTGCGGTCAGACCTGCTGAGTTTCTCCAGCACTTTTGCTTTTTATTTCAGAAGCATCTGCGGTTCTTTGCTTTCATCTGAGCATCTGATTAAATTACCAAACAAAATGCTAACTCAGTTTCTCTCCAACAATGCTGTCTGTATCCAACATTTTCTGTTATTTTAATGACAAGGAATACTATCCTTAGGACAACACAGCCAGAATAAATTTACTTGCTTGCTTATAATGATTCTACTCAGGAACAGTCACATTAATGGTTTGTGAAGGTTACTTTACAAACTTGGGATTAGAAAACAGAGTTTGGGAAAAAGAAACAAAATGTTCAAATACCTGCTCATCGGAGTCTGGCTCAATATCAACAATATCCGTGGCATCCACAAGCAAACTGAGGTCAAGTTCACTGGGGCCTGGTATAATTGAGGAAAGAGGATGTTAAGAAATTAGGGAGAGAACTTAAGAACAAGGTGATTTCTATCTCCTATTGAAATTGGTCACAGTTTCCAGTGGCAAATGTTGACATTCAGGATCAACCAGGTGGTAACTCTTCCGCCTCAGAATGTGAAGGTTGAGTGAGGGACTGGAGACTGGGACAGAGACTGGAGGACAAAGCTGAAACTTTCCAAGGAGACTTTAAACCGCCTGCCCTCTCAGGTGGACATGAAATATCCCGTGATAGGATTGGAAGGGGAGCTGGTGAACGCTCATGGTACCTACCAATGTTCATATCAGGGGAGGGGTTCTCATTTTGGAACAGCTGCTATCAAAACAGGATCCAAGTGTGAGCAGGTGCTGCTACAATGCAGTTGCAACAAGTGACGGGCACAGGAAGAGGAATTTTGATACTTGTAAAACAGTCATTCTATCTTACGCTATGCTAGAGAAGGGGATCATCACGTGGTCAAAACCCTTGTTAGGCCACATTTGGAGTATTCTGTGCAGTTTTGGTCACCACACTACCAGAGGAATGTGGAAGCATTAGACAGAGAGCAGAGAAGGTTCATCAGAATGTTACCTGGTCTGAAGGGTACTGGTTATGGGGAAGGGTTAAACAGACTGGGATTGTTTTCACTGGAAAGATGACGACTGAGAGGAGACCTGATAGAGGTCTGCAAAATTATAAGAGACAATAGATAGGATGGATACAGAGACTTTTCCCGAAGAGTTGAAGTTTCAATTACAAGGGAGCACAGGTTCCTGGTGAGAGGGAGAAAGTTTAAGGGAGATGTGCGAGGGAAACTTTTGATGCAGAGAGTGGCAGTTGCCTGGAACACACTGCCCCAAGAGATGGTGGAAGCAGGCACATTGGCGATATTTAAGAGGCATATGGATAATTATGTGAATAGGGAGGGAATAGAGGGATACAGACCAAATAAGGGCAGTAGATTTGTTTTTTAGTTTGGTTAGAGCATTAGGATCGGCACAGGCTTGGAGGGCCGAAGGGCCTGTTCCTGTGCTGTACTTCTCGTTTGTCCTTTTGTTTTGTTGTTCATACAATATTCTTTGTTCTGAAATTCGATGGGGTTGATTCTTTCATGGGAAAATGAAAGTGAGCAATGTTGGATCAGGTGTAGAACAAAAGAACAAAGAATAATACAGCATAGGAACAGGCCCTTTGGCCCTCAAGCGTGCGCCGACACACTTTGCCCTTTCATTCTAAACCTACAAGATCCATCTCCGTCTATTCTCTTCTTATTCCTTGCCATAATTCTATTAAATGGTGGAGTAGGCTCGAGGGGCCGAATAGCCTACTCTTGTTCCAATTTCCTTAAGGTCTTATGGTCTAAGATGGGATAATTGGCCTCGTTCTGTGCTCTAAGAGTCTAGCATTTACAACACTCCCAGGAAAAGAATTTAAAAAGTTGGGTGTACAAATAGTCAAGTGTGTACACAACTTGAGTATTGCTGAAAAAATATGAGACATTTTGTTGAAACTTTGACTACCTCTGGACCACCAAAGACTATTTGCATACATAAGGTAATAAAGTTGGGTTTCAGCCTAATCCCCTTCAGTCAGTCTACCCGATCTGGTAAATTGGTTTACTTCACTTCAAATCCACATTGACTGAGATGTGATGGCTGAATTCAGGGGCTAACCAAATAAGGTCTTTTTCCTAGGGTAGCGCAGTCCAAAACTGGAGGGCATAGGTTTAGGGTGAGAGGGGAAAGATATAAAAGGGACCTAAGGGGCAACTTTTTCACTCAGAGAGTGGTGTGTGTATGGAATGAGCTGCCAGAGGAAGTGGTGGAGGCTGGTACAATTACAGCATTTAAAAGGCATCTGGATGTGTGTATGAATAGGAAGAGTTTAGAGGGATATGGGCCAAGTGCTGGCAAATGGGACTAGATTCAGGGAATTAAGGGCTACGGGGAGAATGCGGGTAAGTGGCATTGAAATGCTCATCAGCCATGATTGAATGGCGGAGTGGACTCGATGGGCCGAATGGCCTTACTTCTGGTCCTATGTTTTATGGTCTTATTAGGTTAGGATATCTGGTTGGCCATGGACGAGCTGGAGTGAAGGGTCTGTTTCCGTGCTATGCTTTGCTATGGCTCTATAACTATATAACTGTCAACAATTCCTTTACCTCTGTCATTTTCAACATGAAACAAATAGTTGTCCATTGGATGTGGAACCTACCAGCCGCAGGTTCTTTGGTAGGAAACAATTTGTTGTCGACTGCCACAGATATGTCATAAAACACCTCCTCCTCATCTCGGTCTGCATCCAGCTGAGTAGAACAATGGAAGAAAGCCATTTCATTAGCTGCGGTCCATATTTAACAGCAATCAGTGACCTTGTACTGGGATGAAGTTTGATATCGTAATGGTCTCCTGTCAAAGAGTCTAAAATGAATCAGTCAATCGTTACCTGCTCATGTCTCCATCCAACTCGACCAACCAGGAAACCAAAGAACTGCGGATACTGGAAATCAGAAACAAAACTAGAAACTGCTGGGAAATCCCAGCAGCATCTAAGAACAAAGAACAAAGAACCTTACAGCACAGGAACAGGCCCTTCAGCCCTCCAAGCCTGTATTGATCCAGTTCCTCAATCTAAATCAGCCATCTATTTTCTTTGCTTCCTGCCCATTCATGTATCTGTCTAGATACATCTTAAAAGATGCTATCATTCCCACCCTACTACCGCTGCTGGCAACACATTCCAATTGCCCACTACCCTCTGCATGAAGAACTTTCCCCGTATATCTCTCCTGAACCTTTCCCCTCTCACTTTGAACTCGTGACCCCTAGTATATGAGTTCTCTACTCTGGGAAAAAAGTTTCTTGCTATCCACCCTGTCTACACCTCTCATGATTTTATAGACTTCAATCAGGTCCCCCCTCAACCTCCTTCTTTCCAATGAAAATAATCCGAATCTCCTCAACCTATCCTCATAGTTGGCACCCTCCATACCAGGCAACATCCTGCTGAACCTCCTCTGCACTCTCTCCAAAGCATCCACATCCTTTTAGTAATGTGGCAACCAGAATTGTATGCAGTATTCCAAATGTGGCCGAACCAAAGTCTTATACAACTGTAACAAGACCTGCCAACTCTTGTACTCAATACCCCGTCCCATGAAGGAATGCATGCCATATGCCTTCTTGACCACTCTATTGACCTGCGTTGCTGCCTTCAGGCAACAATGGACCTGAACATCCAGATCTCTCTGTACATCAATTTTCCCCAGGACTTTTCCATTTACTAATCTTCCAAAATGCATCACCTCGCATTTGTCCAAATTGAACTCCATCTGCCATTTCTCTGCCCAACTCTCCAATCTATCTATCCTGCTGTATTCTCAGACAGTCCCCTTCACTATCTGATACTCCACCAACCTTAGTGTCATCTGCAAACTTGCTAACGAGGCTACCTATACCTTCTACCAAATCATTTATGTATATCACAAACAATATCTGTTGAGCAAAAGCAGTGTTAACCTTTCAGAACTGAAGGAGGGTCACTGGACTCGAAATGTTAACTTTGCTTTCTGTCCACAGATGCTGCCAGACCTGCTGAGTTTCTCCAACAATTTCTGCTTTAGTTTCTAACATCCAGCATCTTAGACTAGAGAAGGCGAATGCCCTGAATGATGAGGTGGTCCTGGTCATAACTTAGTGCTCAGTGACTTATATATGGAGTTGTCAGAATCATCAGAATTCACTGTTACATTGTGGTATTGTCTGTAAAAAGCCAGGAACTAACATGTCAGGAACCAATTGTATTCTGGATTAGTGGGGCTGGAAAAGCACAGCAGTTCAGGCAGCATCCGAGGAGCAGTAAAATCGACGTTTCGGGCAAAAGCCCTTCATCAGGAATACAGGCTCCTCGGATGCTGCCTGAACTGCTGTGCTTTTCCAGCCCCACTAATCCAGAATCTGGTTTCCAGTATCTGCAGTCATTGTTTTTACCTAGGAATCAATTGTATGTGTGGGTGTTGCAGTGGTGCCACACATAAGGCTGCACTGGAGAGTCAGCTATTGTGTAACACAATATTGTTTCAGGCAATCAGCTATGCAGGTACTATGGCAGGTTTGAAATTAAACAAAAGAGCTTTATCTTTCAAGATTGAAGTGTAACTCCTTGAAAAATACTTTCTCCTCTGGTTGCTTTTTAACCTGTGTTCTCTGATTAGTAACAATGGGAACAAATCATTCTAATTTACTCAGGGAATATAATTTTAAATGTTTTTACTAAACTTGTAATTAAAATTGAACTTGTATGAAATCCGGGTTCATTCTCAAATGGAGTGTTGAGTGCAGTCCTGGGTGTCATACTTTAGGAAGGGAGTGTATTGGAGAGAGTGCAGAACGATCCAGATGTATGATTCCAGTTATGGAGTTAGCTTGGAGAGGTTGGGACTCTCTTGGATAAATGAAGGCTGAGAGGAGATTTCATCGAGGCATTTCAAACCACTGGGGATCTGGATGGTGTAGGTACAGCGAAACTGAGAACAAAAGGTGACAGGTAATTTCAAGTCATTGATAAAAATAAGCCAAAAAGTGACACAAACCCTTGATGCTCTTAGCTGAGTGTCCTGGGGGTCCAAAGCAAAAAGGGGTGGCATGGTGGCTCAGTGGTTAGCATTGCTGCCTCACAGCACCAGGGTAACAGATTTGATTCCAGCCTCAGGTGACTGTCTGTGTGGAGTTTGCACATTCTCCCCGTGTCTGTGTGGGATTTTTCTGGATGCTCTGGTTTCCTCCCACAGTCCAAAGATGTGCAGGTCAGGTGAACTGGCCATGCTAAATTGCCCATAGTGTTAGGTGCATTAGTCAGAAGGAAATGGGACTGGGTGGGTACTCTTTGGAGGGTCGGTATGGACTGGTTGGGCTGAAGGACCTGTTTCCACACTGTACAGAATCTATTCATATCTAATCAACTACATGACCATTTAACCAAATGTTCATTTTGATTGGTTCTCATTTGGATGTTGCTAAGGAGTGTAACATTTCTAAACCAGAGGTGGGTGCACTCTCCTGGACACTGGTGTATGAGTTCTCTTACTCCATTTAGGTCTAGTGGGACTCTTTTATGTCTCAGGCCCACATACTGGCAGCAACTACAATGGCTCCCCGGCCCGGATCCTGAAGAAAACTCTGACCGTTTGGTCGATGCTTGGTTTTGTTTTGGGGTTTTGTTGTGGGCTGACCTAGAATCCCTCTGTTCAGGATATGTCCCGAGTGAGGTTATGCAATTGTCTTCACTCATGTGGTGTCCCCCAAGCTCAGTCAGCCTTGGGAGGGTGTCCACTTCCATCGGAATATCCTGCAACTCTTTTACTCCACTTGCTGCATTCTCCAATGATAAAACCAGTTGGAGTGCCTATTTGAAATCCATTTGGGCTTCAGTTAGTAGGCGCTTTTATGTGGTTACATCATTCATCCCACATACCAAACAGTCTCTCAACATCTCATTAAGGGTTAAACCGAAGTCACATGCCTCTGCCAGTCACCTTAACTTAGTCAAAAATCCCAATACGGATTCCCCCGATTCTCAAACTGCCGAGTAAAACCGATAACAATTCAGCATTAGAGGAGGCTTGGGGTTGAAATAATCTTCCACTAAATCCAACAACTCAGGAAGGTTTTCATATCTGGTGCTTCAGGAAAGTTAGGGCCTAATAACCAAAAACACTGTGGGTCCACAGGCTGTCAGGAGAATTACTCATTGCTTTTCATCTGACCCAATGATGTTTGCCTGGAAAAAATAACGCATTTGGGCTCAGTCTTCGACAGCAGGATCGAATGAGTCAAGCTTCCCAAATAACACACGATGCCAGCTTATGCCAACTCAAAGATGACTATTGCAAGTGAATGCCCTCAGGAGCATGTCCCACTCTCATCGCCACTGAAATAACTCCCTGGAGGCTGCTATCCCATCACCAAGTCACTCTTACTTTACACACGGAGAGTCCTTCACATTGATCCAGCTCCCTCACAGCCAGCTCTCAGAGTGAACAGAA
The DNA here is from genome assembly GCF_037043375.1 of Chiloscyllium plagiosum. Taxonomy (NCBI): domain Eukaryota; kingdom Metazoa; phylum Chordata; class Chondrichthyes; order Orectolobiformes; family Hemiscylliidae; genus Chiloscyllium; species Chiloscyllium plagiosum. The sequence goes on from NW_028270147.1 coordinate 13,517,041, forward strand.
CCCCTGGCCCTCCTGTTTATATCTGTCAGCCATGGCTCCCTGATTAGACCAGATTGATAAATTCTTGATCTCGCAAGGAATTAAGGGCTGCGGGGAGAGTGCGAGTAAGTGGAGTTGAAAAGCCCATCAGCCATGATTGAATGGCTGGGTGGACTTGATGGGCCAAATGGCCTTACTTCCACTCCTATGTCTTATGGTCTAATTAATAGCCCCAGTGAGGGAACTCATATTCTATGAGGGCCTGATCTCTTTACAGTCACTATAGTCTTCATGATTACCTTCATGAGGACTGGTTTTGAAAGAGCACAAAGGGGAAATTGTTTCTAGTGGCAATAGAGTTGGTAATAGAGGACACTGACTTCATATAATTTTTTTAAAAAAAGCAAAGTGGAGATGAGGGGTTTACTTTCGTGCAACAATTTGGAGTGCACTGTCTGAATGATCAGCAGATTCGACTGTGAGCCTGAGGGAAAGGTTTGTACACTCGAAAAGGAGAAATGCTGAGAGAAAATGAGAGTGTGGGATAGTTCTTTCAAAGGCACAATTGGCAGAATGGTCACTTGCTGTGTTGTACCATTCTACTATCTCTCCCAGGATTTAATGTGCGTTAGTTGATTCAATGATGTGTTGTTTCTCCTTTATTTAACATCGGAATCTTACCAGACTGAGCTTTATACACATATATGGAGCAAGAGGGTAGCTAGGGAAAGGATAGGTCCAGGTGAAGATGAGGACTGCAGATGCTGGAGATCAGAGTCTAGATTAGAGTAGTGCTGGAAATGCACACTAGGTCAGGCAGCATCCGAGGAGCAGGAAAATCGACATTTCAGACAGGAGCCCTTCATCAGGAATGAGGCTAGAAGCCTCGGGGGTGGAGAGATAAATGGGAGGGGGGGTGGGCTGGGGAGAAGGTAGCTGAGAGTGCAATAGGTGGATGGAGGAAGGGGTAAAGGTGATAGGTCAGAGAGGAGGATGGAGCGGAAAAGTGGGAAGGAAGATTGGCAGCTAGGACAGGTCATGAGGGCGGTGCTGAGCTGGAAGTTTGGAATTGGGGTAAGGTGGGGGGAGGGGAAATGAGGAAACTGGTGAAATCCACATGGATGCCATGGGGTTGAAGGGTTCCAAGGCAGAAGATAGGTCCACTCAAGGACAAGGGAGGGAATTTATGCTTGGCACTAGAGGGAGTGATTGAGATCCTTAATGAATTCTTTGCATTGGTATTCACAAAAGACATGGACATAGTGGATGGTGAGTCTTGGGTGGGGTATGTTGATATTCTGGGGCACGTCACCATAAAAAATGAGGAGATGATTGGTGTTTTGAAAAGTGTTAAGGTAGACATGTTCCCAGGTCCTGATGGGATCTATCCCAGAATGCTGAAGGAGGCAGGTGAATAAACTGCTGGGGTCTTATACATAAGCTTTATGTCTTTTGTTTTAGTCACTGGAGAGATCCCAGACAACTAGAGAATAGGCAGCAATGTTCCTTGGTTACGAAGGACAACAGGAATAATCTGGGAAATTACAGGCCAGTGAGCCTTACGTCAGTGGTGATGAGATTGATGGAGAAGATTTCTAGGGATAGGATTTACTCACATTTGTAAAAATCTGGACCTATGAGCAATAGGCAGCAAGGATTTGTGTGGGGAAGGTCATGTCTCACAAACTTGATTGACTTTTTTGAGGAAGTGACAAAGATGATTGATTACAGCAGGGTGGCAGATGTTGCCTCTATGGACTTTAGCAAGGCCTTTGACAAGGTCCCTCATGGCAGACTGATACAAAAGGTGAAGACACATAGGATCCATGGTGAGCTGGGAAGATGGATTTAGAACTAACTTAGTCACAAAAGACGGCGAGTTGCAGTAGACTGATGTTTTTCTTACTGAAGAACTGTGACCTGTAGTGATCCGCAGGGATCAGTGCTGGGACCCCTGTTGTTTGTAATAAATATAAATGATTTGAAGGAGAATGCAGGTAGCCTGACAATGTAGTTTAGTCCAGAAAAATGCGAAATTATGCATTTTGGGAGATTTAATTCATGAGGGAAGGATACAATAAATGGCAGAATCCTTAGTAACACCAACATACAGAGGGATCTAGGCATATGATCCACAGTTCCCTAAAAGCAGCAACACAAGTGGATAGGATGGTCAAGAAGGCTTATGGCATGATTGCCTTCATTGGTCAGGGCATAGAGTATAAAAATTGGCAAGTCATTTTATAGCTGTATAGAATTTTAGTTAGGCCCCATTTGGAATATTGTGTACATTTCTGGTTGCCACATCACCAGAAGGATGTAGATTCTTTGGAGAGGGTACAGAAAAGGTTTACCAAGATGTTAGGAGAAAGTGAGGACTGCAGATGCTAGAGATCAGAGTCAAGAGTGTGATGATGAAGGGCTTATGCCCGAAACATCGATTCTCCTGCTCCTCGGTTGCTGCCTGACCTGCTGTGCTTTACCAAAATGTTATCTGATTTGGAGGGTATGAGCTATGAGGAGCAACTGGACAAACTTGATTTGTTTTCACTTGAAGGTTGAAGGATGGGGGGGCGGGGGTGGTTTGACCTGATAGAAATTGATAAAATTATGAGAGGCGAGGATAGAATGGATAGTCAGAGTCATTTTCCCAGAGTAAAAATCTCAATTACTAGGGGACATTTATTTCAGATAAAAGCAGGTAAGTTTAAAGGAGATATGAGAAGCAGGTTTTATTTCACAGAGGGTGGTAAGTGCTTGGAATGCAAGGAGGATGTGGTGAAGGCAGATACAATAGCAATATTTAAGAGGCATATTGGCAGATACATGACTAGGAAGGGGAATAGAGGGGTATAGACTGCGTAGATGCAAAAGGTTTTTAGTTGAGAAAGGCATCATATGTTGGCATAGTCTTGGTGGGCCGAAGGGCCTGTTCCTCTTGTACATTCTTTAATACAAACTATACTATGCAAAGAAAGAACAAAGAAAATTTACAGCCCGGGAACAGGCCCTTCGGCCCTCCAAGCCTGAGCCGACCAAAATGCAATGTCTAAATCTGTCGGTCAATTCCTAAGCATTTGTATCCCTCTACTCCCCACCTACTCATGTATTTATCCAGACACATCTTAAATGACTAGGAAGGGGAATAGACTGCATAGAGACAAAAGGTTTTTAGTGGAGAAAGGCATCATATTTTGGCACAGTCTTGGTGGGCCGAAGGGTCTGTTTCTCTTGTACCTTGCAATGGGATTAGCGGTGGCGTAGCAGTAATATTCTGAAGTAATATTCTGAGGAGCATAAATTGGGAGCATAGGCTGTCAGGAAAGGATGTCATGGAAATATGGAACTTTTTCAAGGAACAGATTCAGCGTGTCCTTGATATGTATGTACCTGTCAGGCAGGAAAGAGATGGTCGTGTGAGGGAACCTTGGTTGTCGAGGGAGGTTGAATGTCTTGTAAGGAGGAAGAAGGAGGCTTACATAAGGTTGAGGAAACAAGGTTCAGACAGAGCATTGGAGGGATACAGGATAGCCAGAAGGGAGCTGAAGAAAGGGATTAGGAGAGCTAAGAGAGGGCATGAAAAATCTTTGGCGGATAGGATCAAGGATAACCCCAAGGCCTTTTATGCGTATGTGAGAAACATGAGAATGACGAGAACGAGGGTAGGTCCGATCAAGGACAGTAGTGGGAGACTGTATATTGAATCGGAAGAGATATGAGAGGTCTTGAATGGGTACTTTTCTTCAGTATTTACAAACGAGAGGGACCGTATTGTTGAAGAGGAGAGTGTGAGCTAGAGGAGATACTTGTTTGGAAGGAAGATGTGTTGGACATTTTGAACAACTTGAGGATAGACAAGTCCCCCGGGTCTGACGGGATATATCCTAGGATTATGTGGGAAGCAAGAGAGGAAATTGCAGTATCGTTGGCAATGATCTTTTCGTCTTCACTGTCAACGGGGGTGGTACCAGGGGACTGGAGAGTGGCGAATGTTGTGACCCTGTTCAAAAAAGGCAATAGGGATAACCCCGGGAATTACAGGCCAGTTAGTCTTACTTCGGTGGTAGGCAAAGTAATGGAAAGGGTACTGAGGGATAGGATTTATGAGTATCTGGAAAGACACTGCTTGATTAGGGACAGCCAGTACGGATTTGTGAAGGGTAGGTCTTGCCTTACAAGTCTTTGAGGAGGTGACCAAGCATGTGGATGAGGGTAGAGCAGTGGATGTAGTGTACATGGATTTTAGTAAGGCATTTGATAAGGTTCCCCATGGTAAGCTTATGCGGAAAATCAGGAGGCATGGGATAGAGGAAAATTTGGCCAGTTGGATAGAGAACTGGCTAACCGGTCGAAGTCAGAGAGTGGTGGTAGATGGTAAATATTCAGCCTGGAGCCCAATTACAAGTGGAGTTCCGCAGGGATCAGTTCTGGGTCCTCTGCTGTTTGTAATTTTTATTAATGATTTGGAAGAGGGAGTCGAAGGGTGGGTCAGTAAATTTGCAGATAATTCGAAGATGGGTGGAGTTGTGGATAGTGAGGAGGGCTGTTGTCGGCTGCAAAGGGACTTAGATATGATGCAGAGCTGGGCTGAGGAATGGCAGATGGAGTTCAACCCTGTCAAGTGTGAGGTTGTCCATTTTGGAAGGACAAATAAGAATGCAGAATACAGGGTTAACGGTAGGGTTCTTAGTAAGGTGGAGGAGCAGAGGGATCTTGGGGTCTATGTTCATAGATCTTTGAAAGTTGCCACTCAGGTGGATAGAGCTTATAAGAAGGCCTATGGTGTATTAGCGTTCATTAGCAGAGGGATTGAATTCAAGAGTCGTGAAGTGATGTTGCAGCTGTACAGGACCTTGGTTAGGCCACAATTGGAGTACTGTGTGCAGTTCTGGTCGCCTCACTTTAGGAAAGATGTGGAAGCTTTGGAGAGGGTGCAGAGAAGATTTACCAGGATGTTGCCTGGAATGGAGAATAGGTCGTACGAGGATAGGTTGAGAGTGCTAGGCCTTTTCTCATTGGAATGGCGAAAGATGAGGGGTGACTTGATAGAGGTTTATAAGATGATCAGAGGAATAGATAGAGTAGACAGTCAGAAACTTTTTCCCCGGGTACAACAGAGTGTTACAAGGGGACATAAATTTAAGGTGAAGGGTGGAAGGTATAGGTGGGATGTCAGGGGTAGGTTCTTTACCCAGAGAGTGGTGGGGGCATGGAATGAATCCAGTCAGAATCTTTGGCGACCTTTAAGCAGCAATTAGATAGGTACATGGATAGATGCTTAAGCTAGGACAAATGTTTGGCACAACATCTTGGGCCGAAGGGCCTGTTCTGTGCTGTATTGTTCTATGTTCTATGTTCTATATGGGTTCAATTCCTGACATGGCTGCCACTAGAAACTTAATTAGAATCTGGAACAGAAAGCTAATGGTGACCATGGACCTATCGCTTGTCATTTAAAGAAATAAATAAATCTGGTTCTCTTGTGTCCTTGAGGGAGAGAAATGAGCATTCTTAGGTGATCTGTCCTGATCCACAGTAATGTGGTTGACTCTGAATGCCCTGGCAAGCCATTCAGTCAGAAAGCAATTAGAATTGAGGAACAATTGCTGGCCTTAACAGAGGTTCCCATATTCCTTAAAGAAATATGTTCATAAATAAACGAGATGTATCTAACCCGAGTCCTGTCACACAACTCTAATCCCAACTGATATTTGAACGTGGAGTACTCTGAGCAGCGGGAACTGAGGTGTTAATTTTACAGCTTCACTTCAGAATCAGGAAGAAATTATCCAAATCTCTTTTAGTTCAAAAGGAGACAATTACATCCCAAGATACATCATCCCAAATTAGGTTAATCTGCAGCTAAAATAGCACAGGTCCCACACAGATATTCTACTGAAGATTCTAGGATAAGAAATTGCTTACTTGCCAATTAAAAAGAAACAAGAATAAACACGGGATTGAATGTGGGTTGATTTATGGGGAAATTGGATATTCCCATAAGGAAGTAAGGAACTGAAGCTATTCTGCTGGGATAAAAAGAAGAGGCATGGGGGAGTGTCATGTGTTGTATAAATAATGACGCTGAGCAACTCGATTCAAAGATCAGTTAGTGCCCTCTATATTCCAGTTTTAACCACTTGTCAGCCCGTCCTTTTAAATATAAAGCTCAAGGCATCCTCAAAGTCACTCCATTCTCACTAACCCAGAGAGCAGAGTCTTGGAATATAAATACTTCCTGACTTCTCCTGATTTGCATTGCTCCTATGCCTTCAGTTCTTGTATGTCTCCAAGAGAGTATCTAGCTGGACAAAGTTAATTCCCTTCATCATCCTGAAACACTCAACCATATCTCTGAACTCCTGCTCTGTCCAAAAAAAACACAGCTCCTGAGGTCCATCTCAACAGCTTTGAGCCCGATGCATGAGGTGATCCCCTGCCTGCTGGGAACACTGATGTATTGGGCAGTATGGTGGTTCAGTGGTCAGCACTACTGCCTCATAGATCTCGGGACCTGGGTTCGATTCCAGTCTTGGGTGGAGTTTGCACATTCTCCCCTGTCTGCATGGGTTTCCTTCCACAATCCAAAGATGTGCAGGTGAGGTGGATTGGCCATGCTAAGTTGTCCCGTAGTGTCCAGGAATGTGCAGGCTAGGTGGATTAGCCATGGGAAATGTAGGGTTACAGCAATGGGGTGGTTCTAAGGGGTGATGCTCTGCAGAGGTTAGAGTGAACTCAGTACGTCTGCTCCATGCTGTAGAGATTCTATGATTCTCCAGAGCAGATTCTCAGCATGCAAGGCCAGTGAAACACAGCCAGACTCTGCACAGCAAGCTCCCATTTCCCTGACCTACATTTCCCCTGACTAATGCACCTACCCTACACATGCTTTGACCAATTCACCTGAGCTGCACAATTTTGGATTGTGGGAGGAAACCCACGCAGACACAGGGAGAATGTGCAAATTCCACACAGACAGTTGGCCAAGGCTGGAATTGAACTCAGGTCCCTACTGCTGTGATGCAGCAATGCTAACCACTGAGCCACTGTGGTTGAGAAAGAAATGGCCATAACCCTGAGGTTAACTCTGGTCCTCTTCAAAATAATGCCCTGGTCTCCCTCCACGAGAAGACAGATGGATCCTCAGTTTAATATCTCAGTCAAAGGGCACTACACTGGACCTCTGGCCTTAACTGGTGTACTAAAGCTCTGGGGTAGGCCTCCTGAGCAAGAGGTGAGTCTATTACCCAGTGAATAATACCTGTTGCAGTGGAGACACTGTGAATGGAGGTGATCAAAATCATAACGTGGTCCACGAATCATGAAGCAATGTGCTCCTGACTGCCGCCCTGCAGGTGGGTCCAAGTGTTAACATACTCTCTATGGGATTTGCCACTTCCCACGTTAAGACTGGCCAGCCTCTTGTGACTGGGTTTATCCTGCTACCACTTTTTATTTACACAGCGAGCATGACACAGAATAAGCTTGACCAGATCCCAATCCCTGTTCAGCTTTAAATGGTAATAGAATCAGGGAATTGTTAGCATCCACCAGGACAGGCCGATAGGAACATGTCTTTGTTGTTCGTATTCAATCAAATCAGCCTGACTGTTTCTAGCAAACACTTAATCTATTCACAAAGGATGTCTTTGGCAGTGGCTGATAGTCAGAGACACAAATGTCAAGACAATCGCTTGCTTCCTGTAATTGTGACTATCAGCTGATCATCCTGCATTCTCCCACAGCCTTCTCATTCTGAGATTCGTGTTACATCACCTTGAAAGGTCGACTGTCAAATCTTTGATGGCACCTTCTCACTTTAATTCCAACTCTCTCATCATTATTCAACACTTTTTCCATAAAATTTTAGATCTCGGGTTTGTTGATTACATGACAGGTCCCCTTTGTTGCTGGCTTCTGATATGTTCTTATGGAGTTCTCTTAACACCAAGCTACCAATTGCGTACGATGGAAGCTCCATTTGGTCAAAGCTGTGAGATACATTGCCCCTCAGAAGCTTGGTATTTGTATTTGCAGAGAAATATTGCTGCACACCCTTATCCTCACACACTGCCACTGGACGTATCATGGCTGCTAGTCACATTGTCTCTGGCTCTTTAGCACACTCAGACTTCAATGTGATGTCACTGCAGCATATGGGTGTAAAAGGATTGATACCAAGGAGTGCCCTAAGCACCACCCAGTATGATGATGTTAGATGGGCAGAACAGCTTACGATCTCAAAGTAGTGAGACCTAATATTTGGTCCTGCTCAAAGTTTATGTAACAATGTCTATCACATTGATGTAGCCTGTATGTATTGCTACATACAAGAAGTAGTTTAAGAATATAGAACATAGAACAGTACAGGCCCTTCGGCCCTCAATGTTGTGCCGACATTTTATCCTACTCAAAGATCAAACTAACTGACATACCCTACATTTTATTACCATCCATGTGCCTATTCAAGTCACATAAATGTCCCTAATGTATTTGACTCTACTACAGTCATTCCACACACCCACCACTCTCTGTGTAAAGATCCTACATCAAACATCTCTCCTAAACCTTCCTCCAATCATCGTAAAACTATGCCCCCTTGTGATAGCCATTTCTGATTATTCACTCCATCTTTGCCTCTCATTGTCTTGCATACCTTTATTAAGTCACCTCTCATCCTTCTCCGCTTCAATGAGAAAAGCCCTAGCTCCCTCAACTCTTCTTCATAAGACATGCCCTCCAATCCAGGAAGCATTCCTGGTAAATCTCTTCTGCCCTGTCTCTAAAACTTCCACATCCTTCCTCCAATGAGATGACCACAAATGAACACAGTATTCCAAATGTGGTCTAACCAGGGCTCTGTTGAGCTGCAGCATAACCTCATGGCTCTTAAACTCAATCCCCCTGCTAATGAAAGCCTATACACCATACACCTTCTTAACATCCCTATCAACGTGGGTGGCAACTTTGATGAAATGTAAGAGGCTCTTGTAGTTTGACAGGAAGGGATTTCTGCAACCTGACCAGGCCGTGTCTTTACCAACACTTGTACAAGATGGTGCCAGTGCCCTTCATTGTGAGCTGCCATGCTTATAAGACAACAAGACTTTCTCCAAGTCAAATGCTTCTAGCAATTTAAATTTTAATTCTGATATATGTCAGCCAGACTCAATGAGCTCTGACCAAAACTGCCTTTGGCAACAACATTTTTCCAAGGCTCCTTTGAAAGCATCTTCCAAGCCAGTAACATCCCCCACCCAGAAGGGTAAGGTCAGAAGTCACACAACACCAGGTTATAGTCTAACAGGATTTTTTGAAATCACAAGCTTTGGGAGCGCTGCTCCTTCATCAGGTGGAATGAAGAGAAGAACGCATATCTGACAAAGGAGCAGTGCTCCGAAAACTTGTGATTTCAAATAAACCAGTTGGATTATAACCTGGTGTCGTGTGATTTCTGACCACCCCAGTCCACCACAAGCACCTCCACATCATGGCTAACCGAAGATTAAGCGCAGCAGATATATAGGAAAACCACTCCCCTGCAAGTTCCATTATAAGCCACTCACGATTCTGATGTGGAAATATATCACCGTTCCTTCAGTGTCACTGGGTCAGAATCCTAAACAGCGCTTGAAGTGCATCTACAGCATCACCTTAACATAACTGGAAAAGAGCAGTGAATTGCTGGCCTTGCCAATGACACTCACATTCCATGCAAGAATGGAAGCATTCCATTGTGAGTCAGAAGGAAAATATTGCAAAAACTGGAAATCTGAAACAAAACCAAAAAAATGCTGGAAATACTCATCAGGCCAGGCAGCAGCTGCAGAGAGAGAAACAGGTTTGGGTTAATGACTTTTCACCAGAACTGAAAAATTCACTGGTTTTCTCTCTCCACAAGCACTATCCAGGTGCCAATTCACCAAGCTCGAGTATACCCTCTATGTACCTCGCCATCTTGTTTTCCACCTTTGAGACACTATCATTTTGAGTAAGCTTTTTGTTATCTGATCTGAGTGCTTTGGAGCATCTGAATAACAAAAGTGCTGCACAATGAATCACAGGATTAATACAATGCAGGAGGAGACCATTGGGCCCATTGTATATGTATCAGCTCTCCAATTCCCTGAATGCCAATCTCTCGCTTTCTCCCATAACCTGGTACATTCTTTCATTTCAAATTACCATTTAATTCCCTTTCGAATGCCTCAATTGAACCTGCCTCCACCTCATTCAGACAGTGCACTGCAGATCCAACCAACTAGATTCCATGAAAAAGCGTTTCCTCCTGTGGTTTCTTTGGCCAATATTTTAAGTCTGCACCCTCTCACTCTCGATCCATTCAAGAGAGTGTGAGAACAACGGAGTCAATCCAGACACAATCAGGATTTTGAATTCCTCTAATGAGATTTCAACTGGACTACTACACAGAGCTGTGAAAACAGTCCCGTCCATCACACAAACGTAATCAACGACCCCTCCCACCCCAGTTATACCCTTCTCTATCCTCTTCCATTGGGCAGAAGATATAAAAGTCTGAATACAGGTACAAGCAGATGCAAGAACAGCCCCATTCACACTCTTATCAGCCTTTCGAATGGATGTCTTTAAAGGTTAATATTGATCTCTATCTGCACTTTTTCACAGCTGTAAAGTCATATCCTGCACTGTGTTCTGTTACCCTGATGCACTGGTATAGTAGGATCTGCCTGTAAAGTATGTAAAACCTTTCACTGTACCTCAGCACACGTGACAGCAATAAATCAAACCAAATCAAATTAAAGCCTCTCAGCCTTCTCTTTTCTGAGGACAGCAGTCCCAGGTTTTTCAGTACCAGTCTTTCCTAAAGTGAACAAAGAGACCTTGGAGTGCAGTTCCTTGAAAATGGAGTCGCAGGTAGATAGGGCAGTGAAGAAGGTGGTTAGTATGCCTTTCTTTATTGGTCAGAGCATTGAGTATAAGAGTTGGAAGGACATGTTGCAGCTGGACGGGACATTGGTTAGGCCCCTTTTGGAATATTGCATGCAATTCTGGTCTCCCTGTTATCAGAAGGATGTTGTGAAACTTGAAAGGGTACAGTTGCCAGTTTTGGAGGATTTGAGCTATCGGGAGAGGCTGAATAAGCTGGGGCTGTTTTCCCTGGAGCGCGGATGCTAAGGGATGACCTTATAGAGATTTATAAAATTATGAGGGGCACGGATAAGGTGAATAGACAAGGTCTTTTCCCTTGGGTGGGGGGAGTCCAGAACTAGAGGGCATAGATTTAGGGTGTGAGGGGATAAATTTAAAAGGGACCTAAGGGGTAACTTTTTCATGCAGAGGGTGGTACGTGTATGGATTGGGTTGCCAGAGAAAGTGGTGGAGGCTGGTACAATTACAGCATTTATTTGAACAAGAAGGGTTTAATTGGATTTGGGCCACGTGCTGGCAAATGGGACCAGACTAATTTAGGATATCTGGTTGGCATGGACGAGTTGGACTGAAAAGTCTCTTTCCGTGCTGTCCATCTCTATGACTCTAGGACTCTAAGTGTGCAAAACTGAAGAAAACATTTAAATACCAACAACATTGACCCCATGTTTTGATATCATAAGTCTTTTGATGTGAAAGGAAGGATTACTTTCTATGGCATTATCATATATTACATCTCCATCTTCAATGACCACTGCTCCTACTCCATTTAAAATCTTGTCATTTAACACTTTCCTTAATCATCTGCTGAATCATTTGCACTGGACTGAGATAGTGTTTGGAGATGAAACATTTTAAATTAAGAAGCTTTGGTGAAAGCCTGAGGGAACCTGGGGAAGAAACAAAGGTATTTATGCTCTTACGATCTCAGAGCAGCTTCCTGTAAGTGGGATGTGGAAAGAGAACCGGACTTGAGAAGGAAGAAGTAAAATGCAGGGCTTTGGGGGCAAGTTCAGAGTCGGGGTGGGGAGATGAAGATTGGACTATGTTTTCACAGAGCTAGTAGAACCATGGTGAGCCGAATGGACTCCTTTCACGATTCCAAGAAAATCGCCAAGGTTGCAAAGCAGGGATCACTTTAGAACTGTAGTAGTAACAGAGTACGTGGAGATACAGGTTTACAGGCTGAGACCTAACCTCAGTTGAAAAATGTGGTGCTGGAAAAGTACAGCCGGTCAGGCAGCATCCGAAGAGCAGGAGAATTGACGTTTCGGGCATCAGCCCTTCATCAAGAATGTGGGGTGGGGTAGGGGGCTGAGAATTGAACTCCCCTTCCCATTCCGTCAAGGATATGCAAGTCCTTGGCCTCTTCCATCACCAAATCCTAGCCACCCAACGCCTGGAGGAAGAACGCCTCATCTTCCGCCTTGGGACCCAGGATCAATGTCGGTTTCACCAGTTTCCTCATCTCCCCTCTCCAACCTCATCCCATTTCCAGCCCCCCAGCTCAGCACCGCACTCTTGAACTGTCCGAAATGTCCATCTTCCTTCCCATCTATCCGCTCCACCCTCCCCTCTGACCTATCACCATCACCCCGCCACCTGCATCTACCTATCACCTTCCCAGCTACCTTCCCCCCAGCCCCACACTCCCCCCTCCTATTTATCTCTCAGCCCCCTTCCCCACTAACCCCCAACTCTCATTCCTGATGAAGGGCTTATGCCCGAAACGTCGGTTCTCCTGCTCCTCGGATGCTGCCTGACCTGCTGTACTTTTCCAGCATCACACCTTTCAACTCTGATCTCCAGCATCTGCAGTCCTCAGCATCTCCTGAGAGCTAACCTCAGCACAGGGTGTGGAGGGAGGAGGAGGAAAGAAGACACAAGGTCAGACGACAACTGAAACCCTTTATCTGCTTGATGCTGACCGCTCAAACACCCTTCCCACATCTACCCTGCCAAATCCCCTCAGAATCTCAATAAGGTCACCTCTCATTCTGTTGAGCTGCAATGAGTACAGACCTAAACTCTCTGAAACATATAGATATGGGTGTTGTGATGTAGGAAGTGTGGTATTCTATTGGTGCAAGGGAAGATCCCACATTACACCATGAAAGCTTACAGCAGAAGGGTACCGATGTTTCAGGGACAGCACAGAATCAGAAGCCAAGATGAATAATGATGGCTTTAGACATCTCCATGTTCAGAGGATTTCATACAAGAATGCTTACCGTGACAATCAGCCCCCTTTCCTGGAAATACTTGACCAATGGGATGGTGTTTTGTTTGAAGGTGGTCAGTCGTCTCTGGATGGCTTTGGGATTGTCGTCAGGGCGACCCTGTTGTGCTGCCCGTTTTTCCAGCCGCTCTTTCAACTGGTGACTCGCACAGGCCAGGAACACGACTAAATCTGGGGTGCAGATCTGTTGAAGTTAGGTTTAAAAAGAGAGGGAGAGAGAAAAGGAGCTCGTTGAAGCCGAATGAAAGGCCTATTCAAAGAATCAGCAGAACCCAATCCCACAAGCCTGCCAATTCAATCTTCACTGATCTGTCCCATTATCCCATCAGCCAACAAGGAGCTTAACTCAATTCCAGAAGCCACAACTGTCCAATCACCAAGGAAGGAGAGAATTGTACATATTTCCCTTTTGTCGGGGAAGTGAAGGCATTTGGTATGTTTACCTTTATTGACCAGAGTATTGAGTACAGGAGTTGGGAGGTCATGTTGCGGCTGTACTGGACGTTGGTTAGGCCACTTTTGGAATATTGTGTGCAATTCTGGTCTCCTTCCTATCGGAAGGATGTTGTGAAACTTGAAAGGGTTCAGAAAAGATTTAGAAGGATGTTGCCAGGGCTGGAGGGTTTGAGCTACAGGGAGAGGCTGACTAGGATGGGGCTGTTTTCCTTGGAGCGTCAGAGGCGGAGAGGTGACCTTAGAGAGGTTTATAAGATCATGAGGGGCATGGATAGGGTAAATAGAGAAGGTATTTTAAATGGACGGGGGGATTCCGAAACTAAAGAGCATGGGTTTAAAGTGAGAGGGGAAAGATTTGAAGAGTATCTGAGGGGCAACTTTTTCACACAGAGGGTGGTGTGTATGGACTGAGCTGCCAGAGGAAGTGGTGGAGGCTGGTACAATTGCAACATTTAAAAGGCATCTGGATGGGTATATGAATAGGAAGGGTTTGGAGAGATAAGGGCCAAGTGCTAGCAAATGGGACCTGATTTCTTTAGGATATTATGGACGAGTTGGACTGATGGTTCTGTTTCCGTGCTGTACATCTCTATGACTATAACTCCAGATAAAAGCGAATGACTGTGGATACCGGAAATCTGAGGCAAATACAGAGAAAGTTGCAGAGAGAATAAGAGTTAACATTTTGAGTTTGGTATGACGGGAAATGTCAACTGTTTCTCTATCCACAGGCGCTGCCAGACCTGCTGAGTTTCTCCAGCAATTTCTGTATTTGTTCTGTCCAAAAGTGCCCCCTGCTTTAATTTTTAGAAGATTTTGATTCTTCGAATTGGAATTAGTGATTCATTTTTGGGTTGAATATTGTCACAAGTGAAAGAGTCTTGTGTCTGGGAATGAAAGCTGGGACCCCACATTGATGGTGGGCAACATCACTGGAAAAAGAGTTAATGTTTTGAATCAAATAGGACTCCTCTTCAGGGAAGATGTCATCTGAAGAAGAGTAATTGTCAATTCGAAATGCTATCTGTGTTTCTCACCCCACAGATGCTGCCAAACCTGCTGAGTTTCTCCAGTGTTCCCTGTTTTAGTTTCAGATTCCAACATCAAAAGGGTAACTAGGGAGAGATTAGGGCCCCTAATAGATCAGCAAGGCATCCTATACGTGGAACCACAGGAGTTGGAGGAAGATACTAAACAAGTATTTTGCATCAGTGGATACTGTGGAGAAAGACATGGAAGATACAGAATGTGGGGAAATAGGTGGTGACATCTTGAGAAATGTCTGTATTACAGAGGAGGTGGTGCTGGGTGTCTTGTAACACATAAAAGTGGATAAATCCCCAGTACTCTAGAACTCTGTGGGAAGCTAGGGAAGTGATTGCTGGGCCCTTTGCTGAGATATTTATATCATCGATAGTCACAGATGAGGTGCCAAAGGACTGGAGGTGGCAAAAATGTGCCACTATTTAAGAAAGGTGGTAAGGAAAAGCCAGGGAACTATAGACTGATGAGCCTGACATTGGTGGTGGGCAAGTTATTGGAGGGAATCCTGAGGGACAGGATTTACATGCATTTCAAAAGGTAAGGACTGATTAAGGACAGTCAACATGGTTTTGTGCGTGGGAAATCGTGTCTCACAAACTTGAGTTTTTGAAGAAGTAACAAAGAGGAGTGATGAGGGCAGAGCGGTAGATATGATCTATATGGACTTCATTAAGGCGTTTGACAAGGTTCCTCATAGTCGACTGGTTAGCAAGGTTAGTGGTGGAGGGTTGTTTTTCAGACTGGAGGCCTGTGACCAGTGGAGTGCCACAACGATCTGTGCTGGATCTACTACTTTTCATCATTTATATAAATGGTTTTGATGTGAACATTGGAGGTGTAGTGGACAGCAAAGAAGGTTACCTCAGAATACAATGGGATCTTGATCAGATGGGCAAATGGGCTGAGGAGTGGCAGATGGAGTTTAATTTAGATTAATGTGAGGAGTTGCATTTTGGAAAGGCAAATTAGAACAGGACTTATATACTTAATGGCAAGGTCCTGGGGAGTGTTGCTGAACAAAGAAACCTTGGACTGCAGGATTATAGTTCCTTGAAAGTAGAGTTGCAGGTAGATAGGATAGTGAAGAAGGCACTTGGTATGCTTTCCTTTATTGGACAAAGCATTGAGTATAGGAGTTGGGAGGTCATGTTCCAACTGTACAGGACATTGGTTAGGCCATGTTTGGAAAATTGTGTGCAATTCTGGTCTCCCTCCTATTGGAAGGATGCTGTAAAACTTGAAAAAGGTTCAGAAAATATTGACAAGGATGCTGCCAGAGTTGGAGGAGTTTGAGCTGTAGGGAGAGGTTAAATAGGCTGGGGCTGTTTTCCCTGGAGCATCGGAGACTAAGAGGTGACCTTAGAGGTTTATAAAATCATGAGGGGCATGGATAGGATAGGGGTGGGGGAGTCCAGAACTAGAGAGCATAGGTTTAGAGTGAGAGGTTAACAATTTAAAAAGGACCTAAGGGGCAACGTTTTCACACAGAGAACGGTGTGTGTATGGAATGAGCTGCCAGAGGAAGTGGTGGAGGCTGGTACAATTACAGCATTTAAAATGCATCTGGATGGAAATATGAATGGGTAGGGTTTAAAGGGATATGGGCCATGTGCTGGCAAATGGGATTAGATTAGGTTAGGATATCCAGTCGGCACGTGCGAGTTGGACCGAAGGGTCTGTTTCTGTGTTGCTACATTAGAAGGTGCGTGTTAATGACTGGGGGGAGGGAGTCTTTGAATCACTGCGAAGGTTGTTAAAAGCCCAGGATGGAATGAAGGGTTCCTCCTCCTAATACCAGGAGCATAGGAGCATCAAGGCAAGGCTTTAAGGGGTAGGCTTGGAGATAGTAATGACTGCAGATGCTGCAGGTCCAAGTTGATAAAATGTGAACCTGGAAAAGCACAGCTGGCTAGTCCTGTTAAAGGGTCCAGACCCAGAACGTTGACTTTCCTGCTCCTCTGTTGTTGTCTGACCTGCTGTGCCTTTCCAACTTCACATTTTATCGACTTTAAGGGGAGTGTCATTACCCCTGGAGTGTTAATCCAGAGACCCATACAACGTTCTAGGGACCTGGCTTTGAATCCTGCCACTGCAGATGGTGGAACGTGAATTCAACAGAAATCTGGAATCTACTGATGACCACGAACTGATTGTCAGAAAAACCCATCTCGTCCTTTAGGAAGAGAAATTGCCTCCTTACTTGGTCTGGCCGACATGTAACTCCAGACCCACAGCAATGTGGTTGACTCTTAACTGCCCTCTGGGTGATTAGGGATGGGTAATAAATGCTGGACTAGCCAGCAACACCCTCATCCTGTGAATAAATATTAAGAAAAGTGTCCTCTGCCAGCCATTTAACTAAATCAAGGCTGATCTTCTACCTCCATGTTATTTTCCTGTAAGCTCCATAATACCGAGAAATGTATCCATCTGTATTTCTCATGTTCTCACAATCCTTGGTGATAGCCCTGCCAAGGAGAAACACAGTAAAGAGCTCCATACCTGGTCCTCGAAGGACAACACTTGAGCAACATCCCTGGGGAATCCGTCAATGACAAACCCTTGGGCGTCTGGGAGCTGCATCAAACGGCGTTTGATCTCAGTGATGGTTGTTTCCTTCAGAAGGAGAGACACACACGAGAGGACAATTCAATCCAAATGTACTCAGGTTATCCTGAAGAATGTTAAAAGTGAGGGTTATAACAAGACTGATTTGTTCAGGTAGGGGAAGACAGTGTCTTTCACTGGTAATGTCACTAAGGTCCAAAAACCCCAGGCTAATCACACAACTACAGGAGGTTTTGAGGCACAGGTGGAGGCCATTTGGCCCATTGTATCTGCTACACAGTTTGTTTAATAATCCAGGGACATGGGTTCAAATCCCACCACAGCAGAATTAAATTTCATGAATAACATCTAGAACATAGAACAATACAGCACAGAACAGGCCCTTCGGCCCACGATGTTGTGCCGAACATTTGTCCTAGCTTAAGCACCCATCCATGTACCTATCCAATTGCCGCTTAAAGGTCACCAAAGATTCTGACTCTACCACTCCCACAGGCAGCGCATTCCATGCCCCCACCACTCTCTAGGTAAAGAACCCACCCCTGACATCTCCCCTATACATTCCACCCTTCACCTTAAATTTATGTCCCCTTGTAACACTCTGTTGTACCCGGGGAAAAAGTTTCTGATTGTCTACTCTATCTATTCCTCTGATCATCTTATACACCTCTATCAATTCACCCCTCATCCTTCGCCGTTCCAATGAGAAAAGGCCTAGCACTCTCAACCTATCCTCATACGACCTATTCTCCATTCCAGGCAACATCCTGGTAAATCTTCTCTGCACCCTCTCCAAAGCTTCCACATCTTTCCTGAAGTGAGGCGACCAGAACTGCACACAATACTCCAAATGTGGCCTAACCAAGGTCCTGTACAGCTGCAACATCACTTCACGACTCTTGAATTCAATCCCTCTGCTAATGAACGCTAATACACCATAGGCCTTCTTACAAGCTCTATCCACCTGAGTGGCAACTTTCAAAGACCTATGAACATAGACCCCAAGATCCCTCTGTTCCTCCACCACACTAAGAACCCTAAATATATCTGAAATATAAAGCTAGTCTCAGTGGTGGCGACCATGAGAACTATTATCCATTGTCATTAAAAAACCATCTGGTTTATCTGACAATGATTAGGGAAACAAATCAGCTGGTCTGGTCCACATGGGTCTCCAGACCCGTAACAACGTGGCTGACTCTTAACTGCTGTCGGAAATGACTGAACAAGCCGTCCTGTCCAGCAGTAATTTGGGATGGACAACAAATATTGGCCTTGCCAGTGCTGCCCACAACGTATGAAAGAATAAAGTGAACAGCTAATAGAACCTTGACCTGTGCAGTTTTCTATTATCTGCAATAGGAGAAAGTGAGGTCTGCAGATGCTGGAGATCAGAGCTGGAAATGTGTTGCTGGAAAAGCGCAGCGGGTCAGGCAGCATCCAGGGAACAGGAGAATCGACGTTTCGGGCATAAGCCCTTCTTCAGGAATCGTCGATTCTCCTGTTCCCTGGATGCTGCCTGACCCGCTGCGCTTTTCCAGCAACACATTTCCAGCTATTATCTGCAATAGCCAACCTGTGATTTTATACAAATTAAAACCGTTAAATGTCAAGCTTGCAATTTCATTGCCTTTATCAGCCTCCTATTTTAAACTAATTAACTTGGATTTACAAAACATTCAAGTACTCTTGACGCATAGTCACTGTTGTAAATACAACAGCACTGTGTACAGCAACTTTCCACAATGTGATCGTAACTACGTCATTTGTTTAAAGTTTAAACATCAGGCAGGATTATGTCACCTATATTTCTTCAAAACAGGAAAATGGAGCTCCAGCTTAAGAGATATGTACTGTCCCTTTCTTTTTCTGTGCATCTTTCTCTGTCTCCCTCTCTGTCTCTCGTTCTCTTTCATCACCTCTGTGCCTTTTCTCTCTCACCACCTCTGTGTTTGTCTCTCTCTCTATATATCTCTCTGCCTCTCTATCTCTCTCGGTGTCTCTATCTCTGTGCATCTCTCCCTGCATCTCTGTTTCTCTCTGCCTGTGTCTTGCTCTCTCTTTCTCTCACCACCCCTCTGTGTCTCTCTACTACTGTGTGTCTCTCTTTCTCTGTCTCTGTGTGTATCTCTGTGTGTGACTCTGCCTCTCTTTCTCTCTGTGTGTGTCTCTTTCCCTGTGTCTCTCTGAACAGAGGCTCAGAATACTGCGGCAAGAAAATCATCTCAAAGCCTGTCCATTGTCCACAAGGCACAAGTCGGGAGTGTGTTGGAATACTCCCTACTTGTCTGAGTGAGTGCAGCTCTAATACAGTGGCTCAGTGGTTAGCATTGCTGCCTCACAGTGCCAGGGGCCCGGTTCAATTCCAGCCTTGGGTGACTGTCTGTGTGGAGTTTGCACATTCTCCCTGTCTCCTCTGGATGCTCTGGTTTCCTCCCACAATCCAAAGATGTGCAAGCCAGGTGAATTGGCCATGCTAAATTGCCCATAGTGTCAGGTGCATTAGTTAGGGGTAAATATAGGGTAGGGGAATGGGTCTGGGTGGGTTAGTCTTTGGAGGGTTGGTGTGGACTTGTTGGGCTGAACAGCCTGCTTCTATACTGTAGGGAATCTAATCTAAACGCTGAAGAAGCTTGACACCATCGTGAACAAAGTGGTCTACTTGATGACAGCACGCTCACAAACAACTACTCCCTCCAGTGCCATTGTTCAGTAACAATAGAGTATACCACCTACAAGATGCACTATAGAAATTCACCAAAGCTACTTAGGCACCTATTCATGCAATTCAAACACCATCCTGACTTGGAAATATATCACCATTACCTCAGTGTTGCTGGGTAAATCTGCTGGAACTCCCTCCCTACCAGCATTGTGGGGATATCTACACCAAATGGACTGCAGCAATTCAAGATGGCAACTGGGAACTGACCCAAATGCTTTTGGTGAGACCAAGCTGAAATACCGTGTGTGACCACAACTTCCATACTTTAGGAATTAAAGATAATTTTCTAATCAATCTGTTCAGAGATGTTATTACACACTTCTAGACCATGTCAGACTTGAATCCTCTGTCAAAGGTAGCGACACTACCACAGCACCTGTCTCTGTAAGGAATGGATATAGATACTATGATGTCCTAGGGTCATGGAAGTCTACATCACAGAAAAAGGCCTTTCGGCCCATTGTGTCTGTGTCAGTCACAAACAACTACCTCACTATTCTAATCCCACTTGGCCCATAGCCTTGTGTGTCTTGGCATTGCAGATGTACATCTGAATGCTTCTTCAATGTGATGAGGATTTATGCCTCTCCCACCCTCACAGGCGGTGAGTTGCAGACTCCCATCACCCTCTGGTTAAAACATTTCTGCTCACTTCCCCTCTCAGTCTTCTGCCTCTTATCTTAATCTATGCTCCCTGGTCAATGATCACTCAATGCTCACAGCTTTACATATCTCAATCATGTCCCTTCTCAATCTCCTCTGCCCCAAGGAGAACAACACAATCTTTCTCCATAATTGGAAGTCTGCAACCCTGGGCACCATCCTGGCAAACCTTCTCTGCATGCTTCAGTCCAGTACTCCAGTCACATCCCTCCTATGACGTGGGTTCCAGAACTGCACACTGTACTCCAGCTATGGCCTAACTAAGGTTTTGTGCAGTTGTCAGATGTGTTATGACAACCTCTGGAGCTTGAACGTGAACCTAACCCTCCTGGGCCAGAGGTAGAGACTTTACCACTGTGCCAAAAGAGCCCCCGTAAGGAATTAGATACTTGCCCTGGAGCACGGAAAAACAAAAGTTTGCAAAATTGTTTCCCAGGCTGAGTAAATTGGGTCTATCTGCTCTAGAGAGGAAATCTCATTGAAATGCAGACAATTCTGAAGGGGCTTGACAGAGTGAACGCTGAGAGGTCGTTATCCCTGACTGGGAAATCTTGAAAAACGGAGATGTGGTTGGGGCTTCAGATCAGCATTGAGTTGAGAAGAAATGTCCTCACCCAAAAGGTTGTGAATGTTTCCAATCCACACCTCAGCGGTTTGTGGATGCTCCAGCAATGGAACCATCCTATTTAAGGTTGGAAGGGACTTATGGCATTTCAGGGATTCAAGGAATGTTGGGATGGAGGGGACGCGGAGCAGGTGGGTTGAAGACAAGCAAGTGACGTTGGAGGTAAGTAGAGACTGCACTGAATGATGGACCGGATTTGAAAGGCCAAATGGTCTACTCCTGCCTCTATTTATTATGAGCTTAAGAAAAACCAAGTTCATTGGAATCATTATCACATCTGGTAGCACTGGAACTTGATTATTGCTGGGAAAAGATACACGTTATACTGTGGAATACTGTGTCCAGTTCTGGTCGCCCTACTATAGGAAAGATGTAGATGCTTTGGAGAGGGTTCAGAGGAGGTTTACCAGGATGCTGCCTGGACTGGAGGGCTTATCTTACGAAGAGAGGTTGACTGAGCTCGGACTTTTTTCATTGGAAAAAAAGGAGGAAGAGAGGGGACCTAATTGAGGTGTACAAGATAATGAGAAGCATGGATAGAATTGATAGCCAGAGACTTTTTCCCAGGGCAGAAACTGTTAACACGAGGGGTCATAGGTTTAAGCTGTTAGGCGGAAAGTATAGAGGGGGTGTCAGAGGCGGGTTCTTTACGCAGAGAGTTGTGAGAGCATGGAATGCGTTGCCAGCAGCAGTTGTGGAAGCGAGGTCATTGGGGATATTTAAGAGACTGCTGGACATGCATATGGTCACAGAAATTTGAGGGTTTGTACATTAGGTTTACCTTACATGAGGATCAATGGTCGGCACAACATTGTGGGCTGAAGGGCCTGTTCTGTGCTGTACTGTTATATGTTCTATGTTATTGAAGCTTTTCAGCTTGAGCTCGTCAGGATGGCACGGTGGCTGAAAGGCTAGCACTGTAACCAAAGGCACCAGGACGCAGGTTTGATTCCAGCCTTGGGTGACCGTCTGTGCGGAGTTTGCACATTCTCCCTGGGTCTTCCTCCAGGTGTTCTGGTTTCATCCCACAGTCCAAGGGTGTTCAGGTTAGGTGGATTGGTAATGGGAAACGCAGGGATAGGGTGGGGTGCTTTTTGGAAGATCAGTGTGGACCGGATGGGCTGAATGGCCTGCTTCCACACTGTAGGAGATTTACAAGTCTAGGACACTATGCAAAAATACCATCATCGAGAAGAAGAGTTGATTCTGTATGAGCAGAGAGTGCTAATTGGTTATTAAGTGCCTCAGAAACTCACATGACTGTTTAAGAGATTTTGCTGTTTGTAATTAGTCACCACATTCTCTAGACTGCAAAAGGGATAGACTATCCTTTAAAATTACATTTTTATGTGTAAAATACTTTGGGATTAGCATTGTGCTATAGAAATTCAGGTTTGCATTTTGGATAAGTAGTGAATTCTTTTCTCCCCCATGGGATGTTCCTGGTGCAGTATCACAACGTAACTACATTTACTGGACTCTGCAATCACTCTTAAGAGAAATTATACAAGCACGAGAATTGGTGGCTAGATAAAGGCTTTTACCTGAGGTGCCAATTCCCCATTGGTGATTATTTTGGCAATTAAACTCCACTTCCGGTTACAAGTTGTGTTGTGGATCATTTTCTTTCTGAGAAGGTCTCCCACTGAAATGTATTCAAATCCATAATGCTTGGCGATCTTCAGGCTCTGAGTACCCTTCCCACTGCCCGGACCACCTGAACAGCAACAGATGAGTGTATTAACAAAGAAATAATTGCATTTACATAGGGTCTCAATCTGTCACTACACACAACCGAATAAAGATCTGTTTAGACTGTAACTGGAATATTGTAGCTATTTCTTGACCCTAGACTTGAGGAAGGATAGGAGATGCTGAGGAGATTTTACAATGAGGATGGGGATAGCAAGTTTGGAGAAGATTTACAGCTCAGGTTGAGGTTGTGGATGTAGGTTTGCTCGCTGAGCTGGAAGGTTCGGTTTTGTTACCTAGTATGATGACGAAATGTCTGAAACATTGTCATTGAGCCTCCAGATGAAGCATTGGTGGTATGGCCCACTTTTTATTTATGTGTTTAGGATTCCTTGCGTTGGTGACATCATTTCCTGTGGTGATGTCATTTCCTGTTCTTTTTCTCAGGAGGTGGTAATTGGGATCGAAGTCAATGTGTTTGTTGATAGAGTTCCGGTTGGAATGCCATGTTTCGAGGAATTCTTGTGCGTGTCTCTCTTGGGCTTGTCCTAGGATGGAAGTGTTGTCCCAGTCCAAGTGGTGTCCTTCCTCATCTGTATGTAAAGGTACTAGTGAAAATGGGTCATGTCTTTCTGTAGCTAGTTGATGTTCATATATCCTGGTGGCTAGCTTTCTGCCTGTTTATCCAACGTAGTGTTTACTACAGTTCTTGCAAGGTATTTTGTAAATGACATTAGTTTTACTTGTTGTCTGTATAGGTTCCTTCAAGTTCATTAGCTGCTGTTTTAGTGTGTTGGTGGGTTTCTATGCTACCATGATGCCAAGGGGTCTGAGTAGTCTGGCAGTCATTTCCGAGATGTCTTTGATGTAGGGGAGAGTGGCTTGGGTTTCTGGACGTGGTTTGGGGAATTTCAAACCAGCATCTACAGAAAAACAATACATACTGGCCAAATGCTGAACTACAGAAGCAATCATGGAGGTTCCTGATGAAGGACTTATACCTGAAACGTTGATTCTCCAGGTCCTTGGATGTTGCCTGACCTGATGTACTTTTCCATCACTGTGTTCTCAACTACAGAAACCAAAATTCAAACTAAGCTGCATTGGAACATTATTTCAATAAGCCACCACACATTGTAACACAGAAAAACTATGAAGAGCAGAGAAAAATCAACTATACAGTATATCCAAAAAGAACGGGTACCCAATGAACACAGCCTGCTGAATTCTCAGCAACACACCCAAACAAGCAAACAAAATGCGTTATTTACAAAAACCGTGGAAGAACTGTAACAAACACTACATTGGACAAACAGGCAGAAAGCTAGCCACCAGGATACATGAACATCAACTAGCTACAGAAAGACATGACCCTCTTTCACTAGTACCTTTACATACAGATGAGGAAGGACACCACTTGGACTGGGACAACACATCCATCCTAGGACAAGCCAAACAGACACACGCACAAGAATTCCTCGACGCATGGCATTCCAACCGGAACTCTATCAACAAACACATCGACTTGGATCCCATTTACCACCCCCTTAGAAAAAGAACAGGAAATATCATCACCACAGGAAATGACATCACCAACCCAAGGAAACCTAAACACAAATAAAAAGCTGACCATACCACCAGTGCTTCATCTGGAGGCTCACTGATGATGTTTCAGACATTTCATCACCATACTAGGTATTGAAATGTCTGAAACCGAACCATCCATCTCAGTGAGCAAAACCTACATCCAGAATCTCAACCTGAGCTACAAATCTTCTCAAAACTTGCTATCCCCACCCCCATTGCAAAATCTCCTCAGCATCTCCTATCTTTCCAAAAGTCTAGTGTCAAAAAGTAGATACAATATTCTACTTATAGTCTAACCAGATCTTTACCCAGTTGGTCCTGAGATAGTGACAGATCAAGACCATCAGTGCTTTATCCGGAGGCTCACTGATGATGTTACCTAAAATGATGATGAAACATCTGAAACCAAACCTTCCAGCACAGCGAGCAAACCAGGGGATGGGGATGTTTTAACTATTTGACAGCAGGGTGACATGGTGGTTCAGTGGTCAGCACTGCTGCCTCATAGGGACCTGGGTTAGATTCCAGCCTTGGGTGACCATGTGTGTGGAATGTGCACGTTCTCCCTGTATCTGTGTGGGTTTCTTCTGGGTGCTCTGGCCTCCTCCTACAGTCCAGCCAGTGGGTCTGGGTAGGATGCTCTTCAGAGGGTCAGAGTGGACTCAATGGACTGAATGGCCTGCTTCCACGCTGTAGGGATTCTATCCTTCTAACATGAAGTTAGAAACATTGTGGTTTCCTCTTGGAGCAAGGAGTTTAAGGGTGTTCTGACAGAGGGGCACAAGACTATGACAGATTTAGATAAAGAATGTACCCATTATCCAATGATACAAAGACGAGGGAGCACAATTTTACAGCTTTGAGCAAATGATGTATGAAGGGTTTAAAGAAGAATTTTCTACTGTAGTGATTGAGTGTTAATGAACCAGAGCTTTTCCCATGAGGATGCTGGACGTGAAGACGGTCTATTTCATCAAAATGAAACTGGATGAGCATTTGAAGGGAAATAAACCGCGTTAATTATTCTTGACTGAGAACACAGACATCCACTAGACTGTGGGGCTAGCTGCACCCCAAGGAAAACAACTTTTCATTGACAACGCTGGCTGTTCAAACTCACAATCTTTATTTATACAGGAAAAAGAGTTTCAAGTGCTAACAGTTTCTGCTATTTGTAGTTTAAAGGGACTTGATGAATGGTGTTTTAATGACATAATGAAATTAGTTTTTTTAATAAAGCAGAAAGCTATGAAAAAATCTTGTTTTTAAAGCTTTAATACTCTGCTGTCACTATACAAACTTCAGAGCCATTCAAGCAAAATAAGTTAGTCTTTGTTCTGTTCCAGAGCCTGTTCTGCTCAGTACACTTATCGAAAAATCTTCAACTATTGAGCTGTAGAAACCACACAGCTGCTGAAGTTTTTTTACCCCTCTCCCTCAGAAATAGACTCTTCAAACAAATAACAGGCCTGCACTGCTAACAGATTCCATGTTAATTGAAATAACTTCAGGAAGGTTGGTATTCCGTCACCAAGTCACCCTTTATTTACACATTCATAGTGCCGAGGAAACTCGATTATCCGAATACCAATTATCCAAAAATCGGATTATCCGAAGGAGATCTTGAGGTCCCGATGGAAACGTTACGTCAAAGATGTGTTTCCAACAGTGATCGCATCTTTTGTGTACAGTGATTAAACAGGCATGGTCTCCAAATGACTGTCTGCTCACCCTCGCTCTCTCCCCACACTTACACTGGAGTTCTACACAGGGGTGTACCCTAACCCCACTCCCCTTCCCCAGATAATCTCTCCAACATTGTCCTGTACAAGGCAAAGGTGGAACCTGTCAAACAGTTGCAGTAAACAGGTGTGTGTGCGCGCTATTTGGAGACTTCCCCCACAAAGGCAACTCCAGCAGTCTAGTTGTTGGCGTCCAGTCTAGCTGCACTGGAGAGGGGGCGATTGTCTATGGGATAGGGGGATAGGCAGGTGGCTGTGTTGGTTGGGGTTGAGGGCGGGGGCAAGGGCAGTGTTGCACGGTGTTGGGTGTGGGGGCACTGTTGGACAGGATTGGGAGCGGGGCAGGTGTTGCATGGGGTCAGGAGCAGTGGGGCGGTGTTGCATGGTGTTGGGGTCGGATCCGTGTTGGACAGGGTTGGAGACGGTGGGGAGTGGGGTCAGTGTTGGGGACGGGGAGGCGGTATTGGATGGGGTGGTGGTTGCGTGTGGGGGGGGGTGTTGGGGGCGGGGGAGCGGGGTCGGTGTTGGGGGCAGGGAGGCGGTGTTGGATGGGGTGGTGGTTGCGGGTGGGGGGGTGTTGGGGGCGGGGGAGCGGGATCAGTGTTGGGGGCAGGGAGGCGGTGTTGGATGGGGTTATGGGGTTGTGGGGAGGGCTGTTGGGGACGGGGTCAGTGTTGGGAGCAGGGGTGTTGGGAGCTGGGAGCGTGGGGGGGGGGGGGGGGGGGGGGGGGAGGGGTTGGGGGAAGGGCCGGGACCTCCTGCACGGTATCCTGTTGCAGTCTCCTGAACGAGGAGCAGACTTTAAAAACTCCGAGCCCCAGAGGAAAGGCATTTGATCAATTAAGCGGATAATCGATTATCCAAACAAAATAGTGTCCACCCATCACGTTCGGATAATCGAGGTTCCCCTGTACATGATACTCTTCCAGCAAGCTCAGAGCCTGCTGCTACAGTGAACAGAACCTCCGACACTCCTGTTTCTATCTGTCAGCCAGGGCTCCCTGACTGGACCAGGTTAACAGCCCCAGCCAGGGAACTCATATTCTGAGATCGACCTGGCTGACCTCATTACAATCACTACATTAATTAGTATCTTTTATCAGGATCTACTTTTAATTTTTGTATCTGCATTTTAGGTATTAATGATATCACTTTTTAATTGAATAATTTACAGTAAATTTTCACAATAAATCAATCTTCATCTTGTTTAAAACAAAAGCTTTGCAGCTGGTTAATTATAAATGGAAATACTCAAAAGATAAAACAAAAAAGTAAACTAAACAAAGTTTTGAAACTGACAGTTCATGGAGTGCACTGAAGGCATAACTGGTGTAGTTGTTACATGTGGGATATGAGTGCTGCTAGCTAGGACTTACTCCCCATGGGGAGGTGATGGTCCAGTGGTATTATCACACACTGTTAATCCATAGACCTAGGTAATATTCCAGGGACCTGGGTTCATGTCCAATAGTGGAATTTATATTCGTTAAAAATCTGAAATTAAATGTCTAATGATGACCAGGAATTGATTATCAGTGGAAATAAAGCACTATCCAGTTCACTAATATTTATCGGGAAGGAGATCGGTCATCCTTACCTGGCCTCCAGACCCACAGCAATGTGGTTGACTCTTAACTGCCCTCTGGGCAATAAATGCTGGTCTGGCCATTGATGTCCTCATCCCATGAATGAATGCTATAGAACTTGGTGGTGAGCCACCCTCATGAACTGCCGCAGTCTCTGGGGAGGGTGGACCCCATTGTCGTCTCATTCCTTTACGTTGTTTTGGAGGGCTCTGATGTATCTGAGGCTCTGGCTGGGACCATAACAAAGGGCAGTAAAGAGTCAGCCATGTTGCTGTGGGTCTGGAGTCACATGCAGGTTAGATTGGGTAAGAATGGCAGATCTCCAACCTTAAAGGACACTAGTGAATGAGACAGATTTTCACACTACTTGCCACCATTACTGAAAGTAGCTTTTTCATTCCAGATTTATTAATGAAATTTAGACCTGACTATCTTGTGAACTTCTGACCCCAGAGCATTAGTCAGGGCATCTGGGTGTTTAGTGACATTACCATTAGACAGCCAGCTCCCCTTTCACCCCCCATGATCTGATAACTCCCCAGCGTTACCTATGAGCAGTATGATCCAAGGGCGGGGTTTGCTTGGGTCGAACACTGTGTACTCCTCGATGAGCTCAGCAGTTTCACACAGGTCGGTGTCACTCTCGATGGAGAACTGATGGATGGGAGGCAGTCGGTCATAGCGTCGATAAGAAAAGCTGGGAGTGTCGGGCAGAACTGCAAGCAGAACAGCAGGAATAGACACAGGAATACGTCTGTACGTCTTTATCAGTCAATTAATCAGGTTTCTGACATTTAATAATCCTTTCAGCTCTTTGATCTCTTTCCTCCCCCTTTCAAACACATGAAGATGGAGCTAACATTCAGAAAGCTCTCTGATGTGTTCGATTGTGACCTTTGATGAATCTTGTTTTTGTTCGCGTTCTGACATGTCATCATTCTGGTGTGTCAGCTTCACTCTGTTGATGTAGCTTTGCCTGATTGAGGGGGCTGTGGGATCAAACCCCACTCTAGAACCTTGAACACAAGCCAGACAATGGGAATTCTTTGTTCTTCAGAGAGTGGGTTAAACAGGTATGGCTTTTAATGTCTCCAGAAGGGTGCACGAGGACAGTTTTTCCATAAGGCAGCATCTTTGAGAGGGCATTGCCCCTTCAGCACTGCACAGAACTCTCCACCCTGGATTATGAGGCTGAGGTCCCTGGACTGCAGCCTGAACACTTGAGCAGGGAGATGGTATCCCAATGCATCATTACTGACACAAGAGGGGTACACAGATTTGAATGATACTTTTATAAATGAGCTGTCCCATCCTCCTCTCTGGGGAAGTCGCCAAATCCCAAGTAAATTGAACGTGATACTTTCACACTCCTGGAAGTGGGTAGTGTGGAAGTAGCAGACCCCCTTACCGTTCTTAAAGAGTGATCTTCTGCTCTGGCAACCGTACAGAGGAGGCAAAGTCCTCTTCTCCTGGGCCAGAAAGGTGTCCCACTGCACTCTGTTGGATCCTCCCAGCTCCTTCACTTTCCTCAGGCAGCTGTCCAAGTAGTCAACAGGGTCGTCGGGTCTGTAGTACATTAGCCCTGAGAGCAGGCTCTACAGAGAAGGAAAGAGAAGGTGCCATTGAATTTTCACCAGTGACATTGGGCTGTACCCCGGCAAATGTTTGCCAGCTGTGGTGAGAGGACCCTTACTATACAGGCCATTCGCCCCATCAATGCTAGCCCTCTGATCAGCACTCCCTAGGGCAAGCAGTCCCATCACCCTACTTGTGCCCTGTATGCTTATTTTGGGGTGAATGGGGTCAAAGGTTATGGGGAGAAAGCAGGATTAGACTACTGAGTTGGACAATCAGCCACGATCATGGCAAATGGAGGAGCAGGCTCAAAGGGCTGAATGGCCTCCTCCTGCTCCTGTCTTGTATGTTTCTGAAGAAGGGCTTATGCCCGAAACATCGATTCTCCCGTTCCTTGGATGCTGCCAGACCTGCTGCGCTTTTCCAGCAACACATTTTCAGCTCTGTTTCTATGTTTGCTCAAGTTTCTGTTCAATTTGGTTTTGCAGGAAAAACAAAACTCTCTGGTCATTTCCTCTACTAACCCTCAGCAGTGACTCTGAGCGACTACCACTTTCTGCACAAAAAAAGGCTCTTCCTCATACCTCACTCCACATCACTTCAATAACACCTCAATTAGGGTCTCAGGGGAACAGCTTTCTTGTGTCTATCTTGTCTAAACCTGTCATCATCTCATACACCCCAGTCTCCACTGGAGAATAATTCTAGCTTCTCCAACTTAACTTTGTAGTGAAAATTCCCTCAACCCTGGGCCCATTCTAGTGAACCTCCTCCACAGCTTCAAGGACCATCACATCCTTGCTAGAAGTATGGTGACTGGAATTAGAGACAAATTTAGAAGACATCAGGAAGGGTAGATGAATAGGAAGGGGGATGTGGGCCAAGTTCTGGCAAATGGGACTAGATTAGGATATCTGGTCAGCATGGACCTGTTGGACAGGAAGGGTCTGTTTCTGTGCTAATGATTCTATGACTCAATCACTCCCAAACAGAGCTTTCTAAAGGTTGAGAATTACTTCCCCATTTTTGGACTCAGTACCTGTGTTTTATCACAGGACTCAACAGCGAGTGTATAAAACACCTGTCCCAATGGTCTATCAATTATAATAATTCTCTTTCTTCCCCTCCTTATATGATCCTTGCATATCCTTTAGGTGACTTCTATTTGAACATTTTTATTTTGGGAGATAACTGGAACAGTGTAATGCAAGAACAAGGAGGAGACATGCTTCTCTGTCCCAGTGCCAGATCCTGCATTAATGTTGCTCCAGTTCCCAGAGAGAGAAATATCAAACTGGGTCTGAGTCTGCAACATGGAGAGGAAAAGCAGAAATGGATGCACTCTGAGAAGTGACAGCCTTTCTTGCATCTACAGAAAGGAAGAGGAAAGACACTGAAAAGACGTTAGGGCTGCTTGTTCCCAGGGAGCTTAGTAACCTAGTTAATAACATTAGTAACCCAGGTAATATCATTAATAACCCAATTAATATCATTAGTAACCCAGTTGATATCATCAGTAACCCAGTTGATATCATCAATAACCCAGCTATTAACATTCTGCTGACCTGCCACTCTTTAAAGAGTTTGTGTAGGACAGATGGAGGCCATTCAGCTCCTTGTGCGAGTTCCAGCTTTTTGAATAAACTCTCCAATTAGTTCCACTCCCCTGAAAAAGAAAATCAGCCAACCAACAGAACCAATCTGGGCAGCACAGTGGCTACGTGGTTAGCACTGCTGCCTCACAGCACCAGGAACCCTGGTTTGATTCCACCCTCGGGTGACTGGCTGTGTGGATTTTGCACATTTGCCCCATGTCTGCCTGGGTTTCCTCTGGGTATTCCGGTTTCCTCACACAGTCCAAAGATGTGCAGCTTAGGTGGATTGGCCATGCTAAATTGCTCCACAGTGTCCAGGGATGTGTTAGTTAGGTGGATTAGCCCTGGGAAATGCATGGTTGCAAGGACAGAATAGGTGGGTATGTCTGGTTGGGATGATCTTTGGAGGGTCACTGTGGACTCAATAGGTTGAATGGCCTCTTTCTGCACTGCAGGGTTTCTATGAGGTTGTAACCCTATCCTCCATCAGCCCCCATGGATTCTACATTGGCAAAATAGAATGCACTGAAGTAACCCAATCTTCCTCCTTCCCATAGCCAGCAATCTTTTTCTTCATCATGTATACATCCAACTCCTTCTTGGAAGTTTCTGTGCAATCTGCTTCTATGCTTCAGGCTGTGCCTTTCAGATCACAGTTTGCTACTTAGAAATACAAAACTCTTAAATTTCCCTTTGCTTCCATTCCCAATGCCTATAATTAAGCCAGAGCCCTCTGTCTGGCCAGTGGGACCGATCTCATATCTTTAACGATAAAGGTGAAGTCATCATAGTCTTACCCAACCTCTCTCATTAGAAACAGACAATTGATGGTGGTTTAACCCAATGATCACCATGGGTCAGGGAAAGGGAAGATGTTGGAATGAAATGTTCATCACAGCATCAAGGTAAAAACAATGGCTGCAGATGCTGGAAACCAGATTCTGGATCAGTGGTGCTGGAAAAGCACAGCAGTTCAGGCAGCATCTGAGGAGCAGCAAAATCGACATTTCGGGCTAAAGCCCTTCATCAGGGCTTTTGCCCGTAATATTGATTTTACTGCTCTTTGGATGCTGCCTAAACTGCTGTGCTTTTCCAGCATCACTAATCCAGATTCATGACAGCACCAGCCAGTGCAGGAATTGAATCCACGCTGCTGGCCTCACATACCAGCTGCTCAGAGAACTGAGCTAACTGCTATCAAAAACACTGCAAATTTCAAACTCCTCTATTAAAACTCCCCAGCCAACATCCCTGCTCCAAACAGAAGAATCCCGGCGTATAAAATATTATTGTTATTCTCAGATCAGCGTGTCCTAGGTCTACTCCTAATTGGTTTATCGATTTGCAGACGGTTAGAAGACTGAAGCCTATTTGTGAAGGATACACTGAGACTGGAATGTTTATTGCTTGCCACAAAATCCACACCTCCACTCTGCAGACTGCCTCTTCTTTACAGACACATCCAAGTCCTCATTTGGGAAAAGCCAAAGTAAGCGAGAATGGAAACAAAGGGACAACAGAAAGGGGACAGTCCCTTAGGCGCGTTGTAACTTAAGTCAAAATTTTAAACAAAAAACTTACATTTTAAATCAAAATGTCGAGAAAATAATGCATCTCCTGCACCTTTGTAGCCCATCTGTTTCAAGAAAGACTTTATACACATCAAAATATAATTAAACGATCAATACCCAACCCTTATGTGCTCTCTATTTCCCCAGCTGCTGCAGTGTTTACCTTTTTAACTTTCAATTACTACGTACTAGAGTCAACCCACAGAACCTATTGACACAGATACTGATACAGGTATCGGAGAAGGGATGCAGTCGGAGTTATTTTAATGTTGTAACCCTATTTTCAACCCGCAATGCCTGCCCTTATGCATTCCACGCCGGCAATGCAGAATGCAGTGGATTATTCCAGCTTTCCTGTCCTTTCACTGCTATAAATATTTGGCTGAAAGTTACCAAATATCCATAATACTCAAATGGGATAGGAAGAAAGATTTCTGT
This sequence comes from Chiloscyllium plagiosum, assembly GCF_037043375.1. NCBI lineage: Eukaryota > Metazoa > Chordata > Chondrichthyes > Orectolobiformes > Hemiscylliidae > Chiloscyllium > Chiloscyllium plagiosum. The sequence goes on from NW_028270147.1 coordinate 13,550,037, forward strand.
ACTCGTTGTTCTTCACTGTGCCCTACACTTGCACACACATGACATGGGTGGTGAGGAATAAATAAGCACTACCCCTGGCTGGTGGTAGTGTGGGGGGGTGTAAAAGAAGAAAAACAAAAGGGAAAAATATAACCTGAAGAAAGAAACAATACGCAGATTGGCAGGAGAGCTTAATCAGTGAAATTTGATTATATTACGGGTTGTTCAAATAAACACTCAAGTTGATGTGGTAATGCAAAGGTTGCTTTTATTTCAGACATCTGGTACAATTGCCCAGTGACACACTTCCAGATAATTTCTTGCTTTAATGAAATAATGAGGGAGGAAGGCTGCAAACCCAAGGTTTGAGATGAGAAGGTGTGGGTCAGTAAGAGAGGCCCATGGTGCAGATTGGAGGGCATGGGGAGGCATTTTCCTCTTGATGCAATATTGGCGTTGCATTCCATAGAAACATTAAAACATAATTTAGGGAAGCTGTTAAATTTGAAAGATACAGAAATTATTCACAAGGATAATGCTGGGGTTGGAGGACTTGAGCTATAGGGAGAGGCTGAATTGACTGGGGCTGTTTTCCCTGGAGTGTCGAAGGCTGAGGGATAACAAAATCATGAGGGGCATGGATAGGATAAATAGATAAGGTATTTTCTCTGTGGTGGGGGGTCCAGAACTAGAGAGCATAGGTTTAAGGTGAGAGGAGAAAGATTTAAAAGGGACTTAAGGGGCAACTTTTTCACGCAGAGGGTGGTGAGCATATGGAATGAGCTGCCAGGGGAAGTGGTGGAGGCTGGTACAATTACAACATTTAAAAGGCATCTGGATGGGTATATGAATAGGAAAAGTTTATAAGTATATGCTGGCAAATGGGGCTAGATTAATTCAGGATATCTGGTTGGCATGGACCAGTTGGACCGAAGGGTCTACGCTGTACAGCTCTATGACTCTATGAGAAGGCCATTCAACCTCTTGAGTCTCCTCCACCAATCAATACGATCGTGGCTGACCATCCAACTCACTGCCTGTTCCCACTTTCTCCCCATACTCTTTGATTCCTTTAGCCATGGGGTTCGGGAGGGACAGTTTCAGGGAGAAAAGATGATATTCCACAGTGTTAGTTTTGTTAGTTTCAAAGCCTGAACTTCCAATGGAAGTAATTGACCTTAAATTCCAGTAACATTATGGGATTAACAAAGAAATCTTGCAGCTTGTTTCGGAGGTAGAAGTTTCAGGTTCAAGACCCATGTCAGGTCTTGTTGGCCACAGTAGGGAATGGTCCTGTCTCAAGCAGGTTGACAAACAGTCTGTTAATCCTTCCAATACTTTCCTGCTAGTGCCCAAAGGGAAATCAAAGCATGTGAGAACTAACGCTGACCAATGACCATCATCTGAATACTTTAAATAGAATGTCAGCATTTGCAATAAGTTCCTACTGATTCTGGGCTTTATTCCTTCAGTTTATAAAATGGCACATCATGAATATATCAGTATTCTGAAAGTCGGTTGCTGCTCCTTTGCTCATTGCCTCTCTTCTTCATGCCTGCAGTAAAAGTTCATGCAGTATAGTATACAGCACTGACATATGGGGAGATATTTCTGTGACATTTCTGTACGGCCCTTCAGTGAGGATTGTTACACAGAACAGTACTTGTCAGACCCTACTGTACGAATCTTCAATGAAGGCGGCAGTGAAATAGGGTGGCTGGAATTAATAACGAAATGTCAACATTTCGGCAGTCTCTCAGCTTCATTTTGAAATATCTGCTGCCATTCCCCACCTGTAGACAATTCTCAACACAGCTAGGGCAGAGAAGCAGCTCCGATATCCATGCTGGCCAGGGTGGGGAACAAACCAAGTGCTTTGGCATCAACTTGAGCTACACTGACTGTCCAGGGAGCCAGCTCTCCCCCACAGTGCAAGTTGTCTTTTACATGCACATTGTAGTCTGGGCCTCTGACTCAATGGTGAAGACTCTAATTTTCCATTCAATCATGTGACTGGCAAAATCATGTGACAGACACAATCACGTGACTGGATGAGAACATCTCCGATTCTCACTGCCTACTATCGGAAGGTTTTACAGATTGACAATCAACTTGTTTGGCCATGTCCTCAATGCCCAAACCCATAGTCATCGGGGCTTGGAGTAGGACAGAACACAGAGAGTCTGGCCTAGAGGCAAGGACACTACACATTGAGTCACGAGGTACCAGGGAATCGCCGTTATTGGGAAAAGACAGGAAGGTGGAGTTGGGATCAGCCATGTTCTCATTGAATGGTGGAGAGGGCCTAATGGGCTGAATGGCCTCTGCTTCTGTTTTCTCCCCGAGTTCACTTTAATTCCGTGCTGCAGCTCGCTTGTTGCATCCTAAGATTGTTCTCCCTCCCAGGATCTAGTTTTTCTTTTAGCTGTGTGATTGACAAGGCAACTTCCAGTTTTGAGAATTTCATTGACCTCCAGCCTCAGCAGCTAGCTAGGAGAGAGTTTGCCACTCCCCTCTGTCTGAAGAAGTGGGACCTGACATCACTCTGAGTAGCCTGGCTTTTATTTTATTGATCACCCTTGTCCTGGACTTCACTCGGCAGAGGAAATTGCTTCTGTCTATCTCATCAAGTCATTTAAAACACGATAACACACTTTGTATGAAATCATCTCTTCCAACCTTCTGCTTCTCTGCTCTCAATATTAATCATGAGCTTATGATCTTCTTGGTAATAGTTACAGTCATCGAGTCATAGAGATGTGCAGCACGGAAACGGACCCTTTGGTCCAACTTGCCCATGCTGACCAGATATCCTAACCTAATCTAGTCCCATATGTCAGCACTTGGCCCATATCCCTCAATCCGTCTTATTCATGTACCCATCCAGTTTCCTTTTAAATGTTGCAATTGTACCAGCCTCTATCACTTCCTCTGGCAACTCATTCCATACATACACCACCCTCGGTGTTAAAAAGTTGCCCCTTAGGTCCTTTTAATATCTTTCCCCTCTAACCTTAAATCTATGCCCTCTAGTTTTGGGTTCCCGCAACCCAGGGGAAATACCTTGTCCCTCATGATTTTGTAAACCTCTATAAGATCGCCCCTCAGCCTCTGACACTCCAGGGAAAACAGCCCCGGTCTATTCAGCCTGTCCCTATAGCTCAAAATCTTCCAACCCTGGCAACTTTCTTGTAAATCTTTTCTGAACCCTTTCAGGTTTCACAATATCCTTCCGACAGGAAGGAGACCAGAATTGCACACAACATTCCAAAAATGGCCTAACCAATGTCCTGTACAGCTGCAACATATACTCAACACTCTGACCAATAAAGGAAAGCATACCAAATGTCTTCTTCACCATCCTATCTACCTGCAACTCCATTTTCAGGGGACTATGAACCTGCACTCCAAGGTCTCTTTGTACAGCAACACTCCTTAGGACCTTATCATTAAGTGTATAAGTCCTGCTTTGATTTGCCTTTCCAACATGCAAACAGCACAAGGATTAGTGGATGTGATGGCCTTGTAGTATTATCATTAGTCTATTAATCCAGAGATGCTGGTAATTTTCAATAAAAAAGTTGAAACTAACAGTCTAATGTTGACCATGAAATGATTGTCGATTGTCGGAAAAAAAACAATTGGTTCACTAATGTCCTTTAGGGAAGGAAGCTGCCATCCTTACCCGGTCTGGCCTACTTGGGACTCCAGACCCACAGCAATGTGGTTGACTCTGAACTGCCCTTTGAAATGACCTAGCAACCATTCAGTTGTATTAACTACTCGAAAGGAAAAAAAGGAACAAAAAATGGACAGACCATCGGTTGCTGACCAAAGCTTCTTAAATGACAATGGCATAAACAACCCTGCATCGCTGTTCCTTCAGCGTTGCTGGGCCAAAGTCCTGGAATACCCTCCCTAAATGTCATTGTGGGTCTACCTACAGCACATGGACTGCAGCAGTTCAAGAAGGCAGCTCACCACTGCCTTCTCAAGGGCTGCTATGTATGGGAAATAAATGCTGGCCAACCAGCGATGCCCATGTCCCACGAGTGAATTTAAAAAAAAGGTTTTCCTTAAACATCCACATTTCACTTGTTTTTCTGTATGCTTTATTTGCAATGGCCTTTTGTGTTTCATAAACCAGGACAGCCACCTCCCTCTGTCCTCAGCTCTGCAATCTCTCTCCTTCAAAATAATCAACACGTTTTCTATTCCTCCTGCCAAAGTGGACAGGTTTGCTTTTCCCAACATTATTCCCCATCTGCCAAACTTTTGCCCACTCACTTACCCCATCTATATCCCATTGTAGACTCTTCTGGCTTCTGGACAACTTATTTTCCTATCTATTTATGTGTCATCAGCAAATTTAACAAACGCACCTCAGTCCCTTCACCCAAGTTATTGTTATAGATGGTAAATGTTGGAGGACACAGCACTGAATGCGGTGGTACTCCACTAATTATAACTGACCAATTCAAATATGATGTTTTCATGCCTGTTTCCTGTTTGCTAAACAATCCCCAATTCGGAGGAACCTGTTATTATAAAGTCATGCAGAGCCTTTGGACCAACTTGTCCATGCCGGCCAGATATCCTAACCTAATCTAGTCCCATATGTCAGCACTTGGCCCACATCCCTCAATCCTTCCAATTCATGTACCCATCCAGTTTCCTTTTAAAAGTTATAATTGTACCAGCCTCCACCACTTCTTCTGGCAGCTCATTCCACACACACACCATCCTCTGCATGAAAATGTTGCCCCTGAGGTCCCTTTTATAGCTTTCCCTTCTCACCTTAAACCGATGCCCTCTAGTTCTAGATTCCTCCAAGCCAGGGAAAGGATTCTGTCTATTTTTCCTATTTATGCCCCTCATGATTTTGTAAACCTCTAAGGTTTACCTCAGCCTCCGACGCTCCAGGGAAAACAGTCCCAGCCTATTCAAGCTGTCCCGATAGCTCAAATGCTCCAACCGTGGCAAAATCCATGTAAATCTTTTCTGAACCCTTTCAAATTTCACAACATCCTTCCGGTGTCACCAATATCTTGAGTTCAGCCTTTTGTGAAATAACCTTTGATGAGGTGCCTTGCCAACTGGTTTTTGTAAACCAACATTAATTGGTTCCCCATATCCAGCTTGCTCGTTACTTCACCAAAAACCTTGAAATTAGTCAAGCATTATTTCCCTCTCATAAAACCATGCTGACTGCTTAAGTCTATTATGGTTTTCTAAATGTGCAACTGTAACCTGCTTAATAATGGATCAAATACTGGCATGGATTGAGAATTAGCTGAGACAACTCCCTCCTATTGGAAGGATGTTGTGAAACTTGAAAGGGTTCAGAAAAGATTTACAAGGATGTTGCCAGGGTTGGAGGATTTGAGCTATAGAGAGAGATTGAATAGGCTGAGGCTGTTTACCTGGAGCATCGGAGGCTGAGGGATGACTTTAAAGAGGTTTATAAAATCATGAAGGACACAGATAGGGTAAATAGATAAGGTTTTTTCCCTGGGTTGCGGGAACCCAGAACTAGAGGGCAGAGGTTTAGGGTGAGAGGGGAAAGATATAAAACGGACCTAAGGGGCAACTTTTTAACACAGAGGCTGGTGCATGTATGGAATGAGCTGCCAGAGGAAGTGGTGGAGGCTGGTACAATTACAACATTTAAAAGATATCTGGATTGGTATATGAATAGGAAGAGTTTAGGGGGATATGGGCCGGTTGCTGGCAGGTGGGACTAGATTGAGTTGGGATATCTGGTCGGCATGGACAGGTTGGACCGAAGGGTCTATTTCCGTGCTGTACATCTCTATGAGTCTAAGTAAACAGGGAATGGGAATAAAATTCCAGTTGGGAAGGCAATAACTTGTGGGACACTGTAGGGATCAGGGCTTGGATTCCAGCTATTCACAATGTATCATTGGGAACCAAATGCGATCTTTCCAAGTTTGCAGATGACACAAAACCAGGTGATATTGAGAATTGTAAGAAGGAAGCAAGGAGGCGTCAGGACAATCTAGAAAGTTAAATGAGCAGATAAAAATATGGAACATGGATAAAAGTGAAGTTTTACTCTGCTGTGTGAAAAACAGAAAGGCATATTATTTAACTGAGAATACATTTGGAAGTGCAGATGAGCAAAGGGATCTGGGTGTCCTTGTACACCAGTCAATGAAAGGAGGTAGGAAGGCTCAGCAAGCAAATGGTATGTTTAGATTAGATTCCCTACAGTGTGGAAGCAGGCCCTTCAGCCCAACAAGTCCACACCAACCCTCCAAAGAGTAACCCACCCAGACCCATTTCCCTCTGACTAATGCACCTAACACTATGGGCAATCTACAATGGCCAATTCACCCGACCTGCACAGCTTTGGACTGTGGGAGGAAATGGAGCACCCAGAGGAAACCCACACAGACACGGTTAGAATGTGGAAACTCCACACAGACAGTCACCCGGGGTTGGAATTAAACCTGGGTCCCTGGCGCTGTGAGGCAGTACTGCTAACCACTGAGCCACCATACCGCCCCATTGTTGGCTTTCATTGCAAGAGGATTTGAGTTCAGAAGTAGTGATGTCTTACTGCAGTTACACAGGGCTTTGGTAAGACCACACCTGGAATATGTGAGCAGTTTTAGTCTCTCTCTACCTAAAAGGTGACATATATGGAGGGCAGTGAGGGTTCACTTGGCTGATACCTGGAATGGCAGCAAGAAGAGAGATTTTTCATTCTAGACCTGTATTTGCAAGTGTTTAGGTGAATGAGAGGAAATCTGATTGTATTGTATAAAATTCTAGTGGAGCTAGACAGACCAAATGCAGTGAAAATATAAGATCATAAGATACAAGAACAGAATTACAAGGTTACAGGGATAGGATCAGAAGAGTGGGTCTGGGTGGGATATTGTTTGGAGGGTCAGTGTGGATTCAATGGGTTGAATGGCCTGTTTCCACACTGTAGAGATTCTATGATTCTATGAATGCATTTGCCTTCTTAACTGCCAATTGAACCTGCAGGTTAATCATAAGAGAATCCTGAACTAGAACTGCTAAGTCTCGATGTACTTCAAATTTCTGAAGACTTCCCGTGTTTGGAAAATAGTCAACGTCTCTACTTTTACTACCTTTGCACTTTGAATTTAATCTGCCACTTCTTTGCCCAATCTCCTAACCTGTCCAAATCTTCCTGCAGCCTCCCCGCTTCCTCAACAATACCTGCCCCTCCACCTATCCTTGTGTCATGTGTAAACTTAGCAACAATGCCCTCAGTTCTATCATCCAGATCATTAATGTATGATGTGAATAATGTATGATGTGGTCCCAACATGGATCCCTGTGGAACTTCACTAGTCACTGGCTGCCAGCCTGAAAAAGATCTTTTATCCCTACCCTCTACCTCTGCCAGTCAGTCAATCCTCTATCCATGCCAGTACCTTGCTTCTAACACCATGGGCTCTTATCTTATTTAGCTGCCTTCTGTGTGGCATCTTGTCAAATGCCTTCTAAATAAATCATGTCCACTGGTTCTCCTTTGTCTAACTTGGTCACTACCACCTCAAAGAATTCTAACACGGCCAACATGGTGGCTCAGTGGTTATCACTGCTGCTCCACAGTGCCAGTGGCCTGGGTTTGATTCCACCCTCAGTCGACTGTCTGTGTGGAGTTTGCATGTTCTCCCTGTGTCTGTATGGCTTTCTTCTGGGTGCTCCAGTTTCCTCCCACAGTCCAAAGATGTGCAGGTTAGGTGAATTGGCCATGCTAAATTGCCCATAGTGTTAGGTGCATTAGTCAGGAGTAAATATAGGTTGGGGGGATGGGTGTGGACAGGTTGGGCCAAATGGTCTTTTTCCACACAGTAGGGGTTCTAATCAGATTTGTCAGGTATGACTTCCCCTTGACAAAGCTGTACTGACTTCACCCTATTTTATCATGCACTTCCAAGCACTCCACAATCTCAACCTTAATAATAGACTCTAAAATCTTACCATCAGCCGAGGTCAGGCTAGCCGGCCTATAGTTTCCTGTCTTCTGCCTCCCTTCCTTCTTAATAGGGGTGTTAGGTTGGCCCTTTTCCAGGCCTCTGGCACTCTCCCTGACTCCAGTGATTCCTGACAGATCACCAATAATGCCTCCACAATCTCCTCAGCTATCTCCTTCAGACCTCTGGGCTGTCATCCAGCTGGTCTGAATGATACATCCACCTTTGGACCTTTCAGCTCCCCCAGCACCTTCTCCCTCCACGGGTGTGACTGCCTCTTGAAACACAGCGTCCAGGTAACTCTCCCCCTCCAGATGTGTCAGTGATTTGAAGCTCAGACTCCAACTCATTGGATCTGAGCTAGAGTTCCTCAAGCAACCAACATATGTGGTCACTATGAACCACAATGGGGTCCACCAGCTCCCACATCATACAGTTACAACACATCGCCTGGCCTGGCATCTCTTTTAACTACTTTGTTCTTAATTTGATTGTTAAACAGTTCCTACTGGTCTTTCAGTTTGTAAAGTGTAACTATTTCCCCTATTTATGCCCAATCTGATAATAACTTACAATATCTTCCCTGGTTGGGAAGTCTACAACCAGGAGTCATAGTTTCAGGATGTGGAGTAGGCCATTTAGAACTGTGTTGAGGAGAAATTTCTTAACTCGGAGGGTGGTGAGCCTGTGGAAGTTGCTCCCACAGTAGGCTGTGGAGACGAGGTCATTGAACATATTCAGAAAATAGACTGGTAATTTTTTAGTTAACAAAGGCATTAAGAGGTATGAAAAATAAAGAGATTATGGTGTTGAGACAGAAGATCAGTCATGACCGTGTTGAATAATGGAGATGGTTTGAATGTCTACTCCTGCTCCTAGCTTCTATTTTCTCTACTTTTTGTTTCCACCATTTTGTGAACAGAGGTGTCATATTTAAATTTTCTAATCCATTGGGATCTTTACTAAATCTATAAAGTTTTGGAAACTTTATAGATTTCTGCAACCATCTCTTTTGACACCCGAGGATGGAAGTGATCAGGTCCAGAGGATCTGTCAGCATTTGGTTCTAGTAGTGTTCCCAGTATCTTTTTGCTGGTGATTGCTTCTTTCTTTTGTGGGATGTTTTTGTTCCTTTTACATTGTTTAATGCTTCCACCATCTTTGTTTTCCAATATTAATTCCCCAGTCTCACCCTCTAAGAGAATAATGTCAACCGTGGTTATTCTTTTTGTTTTTAGTTACTTGTAGAAACTCTGACGATATTTTTAAATATATTTTTTTGTCTTCATTAATTTTCAATCCTGCTTTGCTGGCTTCTAAATTGTGTTCAATCCTCGAACGTACATTAGAGTCATAGAGATGGTCCAACTCGTCCATGCCGACCAGATATCCTAAAATAATTTAGTCCCATTGCCAGCATTTGGCCCACATCCCTCTAAACCCTTCCTATTCTATACCCATCCAGGTGCCTTTTAAATGTTGTAATTGTACCAGCCTCCATCATTCCTCCGGCAGCTCATACTACACACGTACCACCCTCTGTGCGAAGATATTGCCCCTCAGATCTGTTTTAAATCTTTCCCCTCTCACCTTAACTTCTAGTTTTGGAGTCTCCTACCCTGGGGAAAAAAACCTTGTCTATTTACCCTATCCATACCCCTCATGATTTTATAAATCTCTATGAGGTCACCCCTCAGCCTCCGATGTTCCAGAGAAAACAGCCCCAGCCTGTTCAGCCTCTCCCTATAGCTCAAATCCTCCAACCCTGGCAACATCCTTGTAAGTCTTTTCTGAACTCTTTCAAGTTTTTGTTTACAATATTATTATTTTCATTCAACTTTATACTCTCCTTATCCTTCCTAATGGAATATATATTTGGCCTTCCACTACTCCTCGACTATCCTACCATTTAACATATTTTCCCAGTTCAATTTAACCAACTCTTTCGTCATGGCCGTGTAATTGCTTTTATTTAATTTTAAAACACAAGTCATAGATACACACTTCTCACTTTCATGGTAAAAATCTATATTATGATAACTGTTACCTCGAGGCGTTTTTACTCTGAGATCATTAATTGATCCCATTTGATTAGAGTCATAGAGTTATGGAGATGTTCAGCATGTACAGATGTACAGACCCTTCAGTCCAACCCGTCCATGCCGACCAGATATCCCAACCCAATCTAGTCCCACCTGCCAGCACCCAGCCCATGTCTCTCCAAACCCTTCCTATTCACATACCCATCCAAAAGCCTCTTAAATGTTGCAATTATACCAGCCTCCACCACTTCCTCTGACAGCTCATTTCATACACGTACCACTCTCTTTGCGAAAAAGTTGCCCCGTAGGTCTCTTTTGTATCTTTCCCCTCTCACCCTAAACCTATGCCCTCTAGTTCTGGACTCCCCGACCCCAGGAAAAAGACTTTACCTATTTACCCTATCCATGCCCCTCAATTTTGTAAACCTCTGTAAGGTCACCCCTCAGCCTCTGACGCTCCAGGGAAAACAGCCCCAACCTGATTGGCCTCTCCCCATAGCTCAAATCCTCCAACCCTGGCAACATCTTTGTAAATCTTTTCTGAACCCTTTCAAGTTTCACAACATTTTTCCGATAGGAAGGAGACCAGAATTGCATGCAATATTCCAACAGTGGCCTAATCAATGTCCTGTACAGCTGCAACATGACCTCCCAACTCCTGTACTCAATAAGGTAAAAACAATGACTGCAGATGCAGGAAACCAGATTCTGGATCAATGGTGCTGGAAGAGCACAGCAGTTCAGGCAGCATCCGAAGAGCTCCTCGGATGCTGCCTGAACTGCTGTGCTCTTCCAGCACCAATGATCCAGATCCTGTACTCAATACTCTGACCAATAAAGGAAAGCATACCAATTGCCGCCTTCACTATCCTATCTACCTGCGATTCCACTTTCAAGGAGCTATGAACCTGCCCTCCAAGGTCTCTATGTTCAGCAACACTCTCTAGGACCTTACCATTAAATGTATAAGTCCTGCTAAGATTTGCTTTCCCAAAATGCAGCACCTCGCATTTATCTGAATCAAACTCCATCTGCCACTTCTCAGCCCATTGGCCTATCTGGTCAAGATCCTAATGTAATCTGAGGTAACCCTCTTCACTGTCCACTACACCTCCAATTTTGGTGTCATCTGCAAACTTAATAACTGTACCTCTTATGCTCGCATCCAAATCATTTATGTAAATGACAAAATTTAGAGGACCCAGCACCAATCCTTGTGATATTCCACTGGTCACAGGCCTCCAGTCTGAAAAACAACCCTCCACCACCACCCTCTGTCTTCTACCTTTGAGGAGAAAGTGAGGTCTGCAGACGCTGGAGATCAAAGTTGAAACTTTATTGCTGGAACAGCACAGCAGGTCAGGCAGCATCCAGGGAACAGGAGATTCGACGTTTCGGGCACAGGCCCTTCTTCAGGAATCAAAGGTAACCTGGAAGAAGAGGTCATAGAGAATATTATTATAGCACCAGGCTATTTTTGACTTGGTATCTTGCAATCAGGTGAGGTGCCGGAAGACTGGAGTTGGCTAACGTGGTGCCCCTGTTTAAGAAGGGTGGTAAGGACAAGCCAGGGACCTATAGAACCAGTGAGCCTGACCTCGTTGGTGGGCAAATAGTTGGAGGAAATCCTAAGGGACAGGACGTACATGTATTTGGAAAGGCAAGGACTGATTATGGAGAGTCAATATGGCTTTGTGCGTGCAAAATCATGTCACAAACTTGATTGAGTTTTTTGAGGAAGTAACAAAGAGGATTGATGAGGGAAGAGCAGTAGATGTGATCTATATGAACTTCATGAATCTTCCTGAAGAAGGGCCTGTGCCCGAAACGTCGAATCTCCTGTTCCCTGGATGCTGCCTGACCTGCTGTGCTGTTCCAGCAATAAAGTTTCAACTTCTACCTTTGAGCCAGTTCTGTATCCAATTTGCTAGTTCTCCCTGTATTCCATAAGATCTAATCTTGCTAATCAGTCTCCTGTGGGGAACCTTGTCGAACACCTTACTGAAGTTCATATAGATCACATCTACTGCTCTTCCCTCATCAATCCTCTTTGTTACTTCCTCAAAAAACTCAATCAAGTTTGTGACATGATTTTGCACGCACAAAGCCATATTGACTCTCCCTAATCAGTCCTTGCCTTTCCAAATACATGTACGTCCTGTCCCTTAGGATTTCCTCCAACTATTTGCCCACCAACGAGGTCAGGCTCACTGGTTCTATAGTTCCCTGGCTTGTCCTTACCATCCTTCTTAAACAGGGGCACCACGTTAGCCAACTCCAGTCTTCCGGCACCTCACCTGATTGCAAGATACCAAGTCAAAAATAGCCTGGTGCTATAATAATATGCTCTATGGCCTCTTCTTCCAGGTTACCTTTGTCAATCTGATTTGTCCAATGCATGTGAAGATTAAAATCACTGTGATTATTGCAAAAATCCTCTTAAAAGCACATCTTATTCCTCGTATACTATGCCTTACAGTGTTACTACGAATTAGCAGCCATGTAAACTATTCCCCACATGATTTTGTATCAATGTTACTTCTCATCTCTAATCAGCACCTTCATCTGCTGAATTAATGAGCAAGAAAAAAATCTAGTAGGAACAATTAAGTGAAATTCCCACAGGGGTCGAGGGAGGACGTGAAAAGGCTTCTGATCTTCCATCAAAACCTACCAAATCCCTAAAGGAAAATCCATGCCAGCTTTTTAGGGCTAAGAGCCTGTGAAGGATGTCCATCTCCATCATTTGCTGCTTTCCCTCTCTTGCAATCACTTTTGCAATCCTATGTTGCCTTTGGATTTCCCTTACTATTCTATTGAGTGCAATCCTCAATTCCCAACACCTCCAAATCCAATTTTTCAGTCATAACTCTGAACCTTCAGGATGGTTTACTCAATTATCCTGACGTATGATCATCAAGATCCACTCTTTTATATCTTTATTATCTCACCAGTGCATCATAGAAACATAGAAGACAGGAGCAGGAGTGGGCTATTCAACTGCTTAAGCCTGCTCCACCATTCAATACGATCATGGCTGAACACTGAGATCATTTCCCTAATTGCCCCCAAATTCCCTTATTCATTTTTGCCATAAGGGCTGTGATACTCTGTGATACCTCTGTGTAAGTACCTCTGTGATAAACAGAATGTTTTGGCCTCAACTGCTTCCTGCAATAATGAATTCCACAGGCTCACCACTCTCTGGATGAATACATTTCTCCTCAACTCAGTCCTAAATAGTTTACATTTAGGGGAGGCAATGGCCAAGTGGTATTGTCACTGGACTGTCAACTCAGAGACAGAGGTAATGCATGGGGACACGGGTATAAATCCTGTCACAGCAGATGTTGGACTTTGAATTCAAGAAAAATGTCTGGAATTAGGAGTCTAATGATGACCATGAATCCATTGTTGATTGTTGGTAAAACCCATCTGGTTCACTAATTTCCCGTTAGGGAAGGAAACTGCCACCCTTAACTGGTCTGAATTACAAATGACTCCAGACCTACAGCAATGTGGTTGACACTTACCTGCCCTCTGGGCAATTAGGGATGAACAATAAATTCTGCCTCACCAGCGATGCCCTCATCCCATGAATGAAGAAAGAAGAAAACCCTTATTCTTAAACTATGACTCCTGGTTTTGGCCTCTCGCACCATTGGGAACATCCTTCCTGCATCTACACATCAGGAATAAAATTCTCATAACTGTCTTAGCATGCCTTTATTAACTCTGTTTCTCCCTCCTCTCGTGCTGCCAAGCTTACTATTTATATTCATCATAGAATTGTTATAGAGCACTAGGAGGCCATTCAGTCCATCACGTCATACACTCGCTGCAGTGTGGAAACAGGCCATTTGGCCTAACAAATCCACACTGACCCTCCGAAAAGTATCCCACCCAGACCCATTTCCCTACTCTATTATCCTATATTTAAGTAGAAAGTGAGGACTGCAGATGCTGGAAATCAGAGCTGAAAATGTGTTGCTGGAAAAGCATAGCAGGTCAGGCAGCATCCAAGGAGCAGAAGAATCGTCGTTTTGGGCATGAGCCCTGCACCTCACCTACACATCCCTGAACACTATGGGCAATTTAGCACGGCCAATTCACCTAACCTGCACATCTGTGGACTGTTGGAGGAAACCGGAGCACCTGGAGGAAACCCATGCAGACACAGGGAGAATGTGCAAACTCCACACAGACAGTCGCCTGAGGCTGGAATCAAACTCAGGTCTGGAATCATACCCAGGTCCCTGGCACAGTGAGGCAGCATTGCTAAGCACTGAGCCACCATGCAACCCCTCTATGCGGGTTCTCCAAACAAGCACTTTACTTCGCCCCGCTCTCCTGGCTTTTCCTCGTGACCCTGCATATTCTTCCTTCCCAAATAATAATTGCTAATTCTCTTTCCAACGCCTCAGCTACAACTCTTCTGAAGCAGCACTTCTCTAACATAAAAGGACGAATTTGGAAAGTACTTTGACAACTTAAATGTGACAGTGTGCAGCATACTCTGCATTTAATATGGGTTAAAACTTGCCTGGGGGCAATGTAATGTACAGTTTTCCCTATGTCTTAACTGGTGCTGTTGTAGGAAATAGGAGATCCAATGAGGGACCTAGAGACAGAGGCATCAAGCTGTTGTCAGTGACAGGCTGGTGAGGGAGGGAATGGTGAAGGGGGGATGTGGCAATGATAAGGTGGCGATCACAAAGTGAGTGGGAGATGGCAAGAGGATGGTAGTGAGGTTGGCAAATGGGGTGGCAAGAAGCGAGGCTGTGATGTGTTGGTGATGACTGAGAGATGTTGACCAGAGGCAGCAAGGAGTGGCGAGTGAGTGTTGACCCAGGAGATGGTAAGAAGGCAGAGACGCTTGGGAGTGGGATGGTGAGGGGCTGGAAATGAGGGGCCAGTGAGCAAGAGAGGCATGTGGGATGGTGACTGGGTGGCAATGGGACGGTGGCAAGGTGATAAGGTTCCCCATGGTAGGCTTATGCGGAAAGTCAGGAGGCATGGGATAGAGGGAAATTTGGCCAATTGGATAGAAAACTGGCTAACCGGTCGAAGGCAGAGAGTGGTGGTAGATGGTAAATATTCAGCCTGGAGCCCAGTTACAAGTGGAGTTCCGCAGGGATCAGTTCTGGGTCCTCTGCTGTTTGTAATTTTTCTTCATGACTTAGATGAGGGAGTCGAAGGGTGGGTCAGTAAATTTGCAGATGATACGAAGATAGGTAGAGTTGTGGACAGTGAGGAGGGCTGTTGTCGGCTGCAGAGGGACTTAGATATGATGCAGAGCTGGGCTGAGGAGTGGCAGATGGAGTTCAACCCTGCCAAGTGTGAGGTTGTCCATTTTGGAAGAACAAATAAGAATGCGGAATACAGGGTTAATGGTAGGGTTCTTAGTCAGGTGGAGGAACAGAGGGATCTTGGGGTCTATCTTTGAAGGTTGCCACTCAGGTGGATAGAGTTTGTAAGAAGGCCTATGGAGTATTATCGTTCATTAGCAGAGGGATTGAATTCAAGAGTCGTGAAGTGATGTTGCAGCTGTACAGGACCTTGGTTAGGCCACAGTTGGAGTACTGTGTGCAGTTCTGGTCGCCTCACTTTAGGAAAGATGTGGAAGCTTTGGAGAGGGTGCAGAGAAGATTTACCAGGATGTTGCCTGGAATGGAGAGGAAGTCGTACGAGGATAGGCTGAGAGTTCTCGGCCTTTTCTCGTTGGAACGGCGAAGGATGAGGGGTGACTTGATAGAGGTTTATAAGATGATCAGAGGAATAGATAGAGTAGATAGTCAGAAACTTTTTCCCCGGGTAGAACAGAGTGTTACAAGGGGACATAAATTTAAGGTGAAGGGTGGAAGGTATAGGGGAGATGTCAGGGGTGGGTTCTTTACCCAGAGAGTGGTGGGGGCATGGAATGCGCTGCCCGTGGGAGTGGTAGAGTCGGAATCATTGGCGACCTTTAAGCGGCATTTGGATAGGTACATGGATGGGTACTTAATCTAGGTTAGAAGTTCGGCACAACATCGTGGGCCGAAGGGCCTGTTCTGTGCTGTATTGTTCTATGTTCTATGTTCTATGTTCTATGTGAGTGAAGAGTGGGTGGGAGCAAGAGTTTGGAAGAGGGATGACAAGTGAGATACAGTGAACAGGAGACTTGAGGATTCAGGAGGGTGAGTGAGGGGATGCAGCAAGGGCCTGAGCAGGTGGCAGACAAATCAGAAAGTTACAACCAATGTTCCCACCGCTGTTGACAGCACACAATAGCGATGTCAGTGATACGAGAAAGTGCCAGTCACTGTGTGCATCAATGAAAGTAGTCAAAAAGCTTTCAGGCATAAGCCCTTCATCAGGAATATGGAGGGGGGGGGGGGGAAGGGGGCTGAGAGATAAGTGGAGGGGTCGGGTGGGGTTGGTAGCTGACAAAGCGATAGGTTTGCAGGTGGGGGGGGTGATTGTGATAGGTTGGTGGGGAGGGTGGGGCAGATAGGTGGGAAGGAAGATGGACAGGTAGGACAAGTCAAGAGGGCAGTGCCGAGTTAGAGGGTTGGATCTGGGATGAGGTGGCGGGGGGGGGGAATAAGGAACTGGTGAAATCGATGTTTTGCCTTCCCACCTACCTCCCCTTCAGCCCACCCCCACCCTCTTATTTACCTCTCATCCCCTTTCCCCCCTCTCACATTCTTCATGCCCTAAACATCGACTGTCCTGGTCCCTGGATGCTGCCTGACCTGCTGTGCTTTTCCAGTGCCACACTTTTTGACTCTGACTCTCCAGGATCTGCAGCCTTCACTTTCCCCTAATCAATGAAAGAATCCCAGGCTAATGTTCTGAGAGCATGGGTTCAAAACCCGTCATTCCAGATGGTGAAATTTGAATTCCAATGATGACCATTAAACCACTGTTGTCAGAACAAATTACTGCAGCTGCTGGAATCTGCACTAAAGGCAAATGCTGGAGTTCACAGTGGGTCAGACAGAATCCATGGAGAGAGAGCAAACTAACATTTCAAGTCTAGATAATTCTCCATCAGAGCAGTTCTGATAAGGAGTTATCTAGACTCGAAACATTAGCTTGCTCTGCATGGATTCTGTCTGACCTGCTGTGATCTCCAGCATTTGTTGTTTTCATTAAACCACTGTTGACAGGTTTTTAAAAAACCCATCTGGATCACTAATGTGGTCATTTAGAGAAGGAAACTTTCATCTTTATTTGGGCTGGATGTGAATCCAGACCTACAGCAACATGACAGATTCTTAAATGTTCTCTGTGCATTTACAGATGGTCAGTGACACCCTCATCACATGAACAAATAAAAAACTGATTCTCCTGCTTCTCGGATGCTGCCTGACCTGCTGTGCTTTTCCAGCACCACTCTAATCTAGACTCTGATTTCCAGCATCTATAGTCCTCACTTTCACATAAATAAAAAACTGCTCCTTGTTCAATGCCAGGAGCTAAATCTGGAGAAGCTGTCAGTTTGACCTGGTCAAATCTTGTTGATTTGATTCCATTAATCATTGTCATGTGGACCCAGGTACAGTGAAAAGTTTTGTTTCATGTGCAGTACAAGCAGATCATAGCATACAAAGTGCATTAGTGTAATAGAGCAGAGCGAGGAACACTATGTTACGGCTGCACAAAGAGCAAGATCAAAATCGAATCTAAAATTTGAAAGATCCATTCAGAAGTCTAACAACAGCAGGGAAGAAGCTGTTCTTGAATCTATTCATATGTGTACACAATTTTTATCTTCTGCCCAACGGAAAAGAGTGGAAGAGATCGTAAGGGGAGTGGGAGGGGCCTTTGATTATTCAACCCTGCCGCAACAATGTGAATATTTTGAATGATTAAATAACAGAAATGTGCTTGTTTTGCAAGGGTTTGCAAAACATTCCTGAGAATGTCACTCAGAAAAGTAAAAGAATTAGGGGTAACTCAGCCCAAATAAACTATAAACTGCCATAAGCCTATCACACGCTCTCTCTCTCACACACTCTCGCGCTCGCTCTCTCACGCGCTCACTCTCTCACGCGCTCGCTAATAACTATTTGCATTGGGTATAATTTGATTGTATATACAGTGTGTGTGACTAATAGGTAATTTTTAACCAAATTAAAAACAGTTCAGTTGACACATGCACACTTACTATTTGCATCCATTTTATCTGATCACTGACTACATCAGTGAAATTGTGTTCAAATTGCTACTGTCAGTAATTATTTGCTTCTTAAAAGCATTATTAAAGTAATCTATAAATGCATCAATTTCTCATTGTGAATCTTAGGTAATATTTGAAACTTGCATCACAGGTAGACAGGATGGTTCAGAGGAAGTTTAGCATGCTTGCCTTCATTGCTCAGACCTTTGGGAGTAGGAGTTGAGATGTCATGTTGAGGTTGTACAGGATGTTGGTGAGGCCTCTTCTGGAGTACTGTGTGCAGTTCTGGTCGTTCTGTTACTGGAAGCATATTATTAAATTGGAGAGGGTTCAGAAAAGGTTTACCAGGATGTTGCCAGGACGGGAGGGTTTGAGTTTTAAAAATAGACTGGAAAGACTGGGACTTTTTTCACTGGAGCATTAGAGGTTGACAGGTGACCTTATTGAGGTTTAAAAGATTGTGAGGGCTATAGATAAGGTGAAAGACAAGTGATTTTTCCCGAAGGTGACAGAGTTCAAAACTATGGGGTATATTTTTAAGGTGAGAGAAGAAAGATTTAAAAAGGACATGAGGGGCAACATTTTTTACACAGAGAGTGAACAGCCAGAGAAAGTGGTGCATGCAGATACAGTTACAACATTTAAAAGATTTTTGGATCAGTTCATGAATAGGAAAGGTTTGGAGGGATATGGGCCAAGTCCAAGCACGTGGGACTAGTTTAGTTTGGGATTATAGTCGGCATGGACTTGTTGGACCAAAGGGTCTGTTTCTGTGCTGCATCACTGCATAACTCTAGATAAGGGGGTCAATAGACAATAGGCAATAGGTGCAGGAGTAGGCCATTCCGCCCTTCGAGCCTGCATATGAAAAGACCACGAGAAATAAGAACAGGAGTTCGGCCCCTCAAGCCTGATCCACCATTTTGTAGAATCGTGGCTGATCCAACACTCCACACTTCCACTTTTCCTGTAACCCTTGATTCCCTGACTGATCAAGAATCTACCCATCTCAGCCTTAAATACTCACAAGGACTCTTCCCCCACAGCCCTCTGTGGCCAGGAGTTCCAAAGACTCACAACCCTCTGAGAGAAGAAATTCCTCCTAATGTCAGTGTTAAATTGGCACCCATTTACTCTGAAACTGTGGCCTCTGGTCCTAGACTGTCCTGTGAAGAGAAACATCCCCTCAGCATTTACCCTGTCAAACTTATGAAGAATCCTCGATGTTTCAATGAGATCACTTCTCATTCTTCTAAATTCCTTTGCAAGGAGGAAACCAAAATACGTTTGAGAACCACCCCTCAAAGTGATCAAGCAATCTCATTCATAAAAAGTGAATCTCAGAAAGCATTTGGTACGTTGTCTTTATTGGTCAGTGCATTGAGTATAGGAGTTGGGAGGTCATGTTCCAGCTGTACAGGACATTGGTTTGGCCACTTTTGGAATACTGTGTTCAAGTCTGGTCAGCCTGCCATAGAAAGAATGTTAAACTTGAAAGGGTTCAGAAATGATTTACAAGGATGTTGCCGGTGATGGAGGATTTGAGCTGTAGGGAGAGGCTGAATAGACTGGGGTCGCTTTCCCTGGAGCATCAGAGGCTGAGGGGTGACCTTATAGAAGCTTATAAAATCATGAGAGGCATGGATAGGGTGAATAGCTAAGGTCTTTTCCCCAGGGTAGGGGAATCCAAGGCTGGAGGATACAGGGTGAGACGGGAAAGATTTAAAAGAGACCTAAGGAGCAATATGCAGAAGGTGGTGCGTGTATGGAATGAGCTGCCAGAGGAAGTGGTGGAGGCTGATACAATTACAACATTTAAAAGGCATTTGGATGGGTATATGAATAGGAAGGGTTTGGAGGGATATGGGCCAAATGCTGACAAATGGGACAAAATTAATTTCGGATATCTGGGGTCAGCATGGGACGAGTTGGACTGAAAGGTTTGTAATAACTGCAACTCTGTCAAAACTCAAATAACCCTGATGTGTTAGGAACTAATTACAGGTGCTAATTACAAAATCTCGCATCGCCCACTGACGTGTCTGCAAGTGCTTCGTTTCTGTTTTCGAAAAGCGAAGTTCCCAATTAGCTAAAACACATTTCCCCCGAAATAGACTCACACAAAACGTCTCAACTTTTCAAAGTAAACAGTTGAGATGGCGTTGACTATGGATGCGATTGGGAGCCTCTGAGGGTCAATTCTTATTTCTTGAAGACGTGGGGAGAAGTGGTCTGGGCTAATTGTAGAGATGCCCTACGCCCCCCCTCTCTCTTGCAACACAGCTCACCTCAAACAGCTGGGGTATCTGCTTCTTGGCCAGGTAGTCTTTCCACTCGGCTGTGGTCATTGTCGGCTGCTCCTTGGGGCTGGGCTGTGAGCTAGGAAGCTCGACCTTGCAGCAGACTTGCTGTCCCCTGCTTCGCTGTGTGGCCGTGCTTCCTGCACATCCTTTTATATCCAAACCCCAGGCGGTATCAACGCACCGCCCCCCGAAATAGCTGCTTCTGATTTGAATTTTGATGAACTCGTGCTGAGATTCCCACAGCAACCAAATCTGCACACTCGTCACCACCCCCCACCCCGATCTCACTTTCGGCAAAATAAAATGAAAACGATGGGAAACGAAAGCAGGAACTGCTGGAGAAACTCAGCAGGTCTGGCAGCATCTGTGGAAACAGAGAGAGGAGCATTAAAGCTGTGGCCCTCCTAAAGCCCCGGGCTTCTCCAGCAATGCTGTTATTATTTGTCCTCAATGTTAGTATCCTCCAGGGATGTTTAGTTGTTCACAGGAGATTTAATACTCACTCTATATTCAGTCTTTACTCAAAATGGTTTCGCACAACATGCATTGATATAGCACCTTTAATGGGAAGAGGAGTTGGTCACTTTGTGGCTGGGACCTGTTCCTATCGAATGATCTAGCTCCATCTGCCTTTGCCCCATATCTCTTAATATCTCTGCTGTCAAATGTCTGTCAAAGGTAATATCAAAATGTGACAATTGTTTTTACCATTGATGACTATCTGTGGAAGGGAGTCCCAGATTCCAACACTTTACATAAATCATCATTTCACTCATGAAAGCTCCAGTTTTAAGCTTTAGACTATTATTCCCTGCCCTAACCTTCTCTGGGTCTGCCCTTCCCCAGACTGTAAACTTTGGTCCAATTGTCCAGGCCTCCCATAATGGAAGCTCTTTGGTGGAGCAGATGGGAGAGGCTGAAGTGGAGCTGTAGGCAAATGATTAACATGGTTCGGATTTAGACCGAGTGGTGCTGACACAAAGATAGTGTAAATCGTGTAGATGTGGAAGTGTAAAGTTACAAAGAGACCTTGTCAGACTTAGCAAAACAGTAAACTGGTGGCAAATGTAATTTAGCATAGGCAAATGTGAAGTATGTACTTTGGACTGAAGGAAAAATTAGAACAGAGAGTACATTCTAACAACAAGTATGAGTGGAGATTCAGAGACCTGAGGGTTCAGATACAGGGAGCATTAAAATATCATGAGTATTTACAAATGAGATAAGAGAGGATGGTGGACTTTCTGTCAAAGGGACTCAAAGGTAGAAGTCCTGATTAAAGTTCTTCAGTCAGAGAGTGGTGAATCTATGGGATTCGTTGCCACAGAAGACTGTGGAGGCCAGGTCATTGCATTTATTTAAGACTGAAATAGACGGGTTCTTGATTGTCAAGGGGATCAAGGGTTATGGGGAGAAAGTGGGAGAATGTGTTTAAGAAATGTATCAGCCATGATTGAATGGTGGAGCAGACTCGATGGGCTGAATGGCCTAACTTCTGCTCCTATGTCTTGTGGTCTTATGATCTAAACCCCACCTGGAGTTATTGTGAACTTTCTGCTCACCATTTCTCAAAAAGGATGTAATGGCCTTGGAGGGGACCAGTGTAGGTTTACCTGTACTCTGAGGGGAAAGTCACAAGATGGGGTTAAACACGTTACGGTTATATTCCTTGGAATTTGGAAGCTGCAATGCAGATCCTTGCATGACCCCACTCGTTACATCCTGCTGATTCCTGCCCGTCCTCCTGACTGTCTTGAGAATGAGACCACTTGGTTTCCATAACCTCATCAATAGCATAACACCAGGCAAAAGTGAGGACTGCAGATGCTCGAGATTAAAGTCAAGAGTGTGGTGCTGGAAAAGCACAGCAGGTCAGGCAGTATCCGAGGAGCAGGAGAGTCGACGTTTCGGGCAAAAGCCGTTCATCAGGAATGGTGAAGGGCTTTTGCCCGAAACATCGACTCTCCTGCTCCTCGGATGCTGCCTGACCTGCTGTGCTTTTCCAGCACCACACTCTCGACAATAGTCCAACACCAACTAAGAGTCTCTTGTGAGGACCTTCATCAAATGCGGCAAAGACAATCTCTCGTTTGCTTCTTCAGACTGATTTTCTAAGAATTCAACCAAATTCATTCGGCATGAACTGCTGCTTACAAATCCATGCTGGCTCCCTCTCTGATCAGTTGAAAACTTTCAAAGTGATCAGTCACCCTAATACTTAATTATAAACCCCTGTAATTTCCTGACAACAGACATTTGGTTGACTGGTCTACAATTCTCTGGTTTCCTTCTGTCACCCTTTTTAAATCATGACATACACAATTTTCCAATCTAAAGAAACTGTTTTCAAATTCTCTGAACTTTGCAAGAATACAGTTAAGGCTTCTGAAACGTTCCTACTTACGTCCTACAAGACTTAGGAATGAAGTTCTGGAGTGTGTAGTTCTGGGTCTGAAGTTTTATATCTCATTAGTGTCCTCCTTTGTTCCATGATTGTATTTTGATGAGGTCCGACTTCAATAATGGTTTCATATTGATGCTTGAGATGCTAACCTCATCTCCATATTTCCTTATTTTTATTGTCAGTAATAATTAGAGTCATAGAATCATGCAGCATTGAAACAGACCTTTTGGCCCACTGTGTCTATGCCGATCAATAAACACCAAACTACACGGCACGGTGGCACAGTGGTTAGCACTGTTGCCTCACAGCGCCAGAGACCTGGGTTCAATTCCCGCATTGTGCAACTGTCTGTGTGGAGTTTGCACATTCTCCCCATGTCTGTGTGGGTTTCCTCCCACAGTCCAAAAATGTGCAGGTTAGATGAATTGGCCATGCTAAATTGCCCATAGTGTTAGGTGAAGGAGTGAAATGTAGGGGAATGGGTCTGGGTGGGTTGCACTTCGGCGGGTGGGTTACGCTTCGGCAGGTCGGTGTGGACTTGTTGGGCCAAAGGGTCTGTTTCCACACTGTAAGTAATCTAATACACTATTCCCATGTACCACAGCCTATTATGCCCTAGCAGATGTTTCTTAAATACTTCAATAAATCTACCTTCTTCTTGGTGAAATAATTCATTCTGAGATCTCTTCTAAACCACTTGCTCGTCATCTTGAACTTAAGCCCTCTGGTCTTAGACACATCTGCCATGGGGAAGAGATTCTCACAATCTACTCATTAATAATTTTGGATACCTCAGTCAGATCCCTCCTCAGCTTCCTCTGGTCCAAGGAAAACAAACCCAGCTCATTCAGTCTCTCCTCCTAACAGACTTTTCATTCCAGGCTAGACAAGCAGGAGGCTGGAAGAAAACAGCAAGCCAGGCTGCATCAGGAGGTGGAGAATTCAATGTTTCGGGTCTAAAGCTACTTCAGGACATGAATCTCCTGTGTACCTTCTCCAGGGCAAACATGTCTTCGCAATAGTGTGGCGACCAGAACTGCGCACATCTATAGTCTAACCAATGCTCTATAAAGCTGTAACAAAACTTCCTTGCTCCTATATTCTATGCCCTGGCTAATGAATGCAATCATCCTGTATGCCTTCTTCACCACCTTGTCTACCTGTATTGATATCTTCAGGAATCTGTAGATTACACACCAAAGTCCCTTTGTTCCTCAGTACTTGCCAGGAACTTACCATTCATTGGGTATGTCCTTCACTTATTAGACCTCTCAAAATGCATTACCTCGCACTTATCAGCATTAAATTCCATCCATCACTGCTCTGCCCAATTTACCAGTTGATCAATATCAGACCATAGCCTGAGTCCATCTCCTCACCATCAACAACTCTCCCAATTTTCATGTCCAAAGTTAAAAATCACACAACACCAGGTTATAGTCCAACAGGTTTAATTGGAAGCACACTAGCTTTCGGAGTAATGCTCCTTCATCAGGTGATTGTGTCTGATTGACACAATTACCTGATGAAGGAGCGTCGTTCCGAAAGCTAGTGTGCTTCCAATTAAACCTGTTGGACTATAACCTGGTGTTGTGTGATTTTTAACTTTGTACACTCTAGTCCAACACCGGCATCTCTGAATCAATTTTCATGTCATCTGCAAACTGGCTAATTAAACTTTCTACATTCACATCCTGGTCCACCACTGGTCACAGACTTCCAATCACAAAAACAATCCTCTACCATCATCCTTTGCCGCCTATTTGTAAGCCAGTTTTGGATCCAGTTTGCAAACTTGCCTTGGATCCCATGGTCTCTCACCTTTTGGACCAGCTTTCCATGTGAGACTTTGTTAAAGGCCTTACTGAAGTCCATGTAAACCACATCAATGACAACAACCTCATCAATATATCCAGTCACCTTTTCAAGAAAGAGTCAAAAAGTGTGGCACTGGAAAAGCACAGCCAGTCAGACAGCATCCGAGGAGCAGGAGACTCGACATTTCGGGCATAAGCCCTTCATCAGATTCCTGCTGCCTGCCCTGCAGTGCTTTGCCAGCGTTACACTTTTCGACTCTGACTCTCCAGCATCTGCAGTCCTCACTTCCTCCTTTTCAGTTAAATTATTCAGACAGAATCTCCCTCTGACAAATCCATGCTGACTATCCCTAATCAATCCCTGCCTTTCCAAGTATTGATTAATCCTGTTCTTCAGAAATTTTTCCAGTAATTCCCCCACCCCTGAGGTCAGACTAATTGGTCTGTGATTACCTGGCCTATCTCTGCTCCTCTTCGTGATCAAAGGAACCCCATTAGCTATCCTTCAGTCATCTGTCACTTCACCTGTGGCCAGCAAAGCATTACATATCACTGCCAGGGCCTCGGCAAGCTCCTCCCTTGCGTCCCAAAGCAGCCTGGGATATATCTCGTCAGACCCTGGGGTGTTATACACCAGTATGTTTAGTAAAACACATAATACCCCCTCCTTATTAATCTTAACATGTTTTAGAACCTCACCATCCCAAGCAAAATCCCCAGCTACAATGTTTTTCTCATCTCTGAATACAGATGAGAAGTATTCATCTCAGGCCTCACCCACAGCCACTGGCTCCATGCACAGGTCGCTCCTTTGGGCCTACTCTTTTCCTGGCGATTCTCTTGTTCCTAATGTACTTGTAAAAAACCTTGGGATTTTCCTTGATCCCATTGGCCAGAGATATTTAGTGACCCCTCTTTGCCCTCCTAATTTCCTGTTTAAGCAACGTCCTACACTCTCTATACTCTTGAAGGGCCTCTCCTGTTTTTAATGCTTTGTACCTAAAGTAAGCTTCCTTTTTTTTTAACCAAACTCTCAATAGCCCTTGACCTCCATGGTTCCCTGGTCCGCTCCCCTTGACCTTCACTGTCAGAGGAACATGCTGGCCCTGAATTCTCAATATCCTACTTTTAGGACCCTCACTTTCCAAGTGTACACATACCTGAAGGTAGCTGCTCCCAGTCCACGTTTGCCAGATCCTGTCTAATGACATTGAAATTGCCCTTCCCCAAATTTAGACACTTAACTTCTGCACTTACCTTACCCCTTTCCATAATGACTTTGAAACTTGGAGCTATGATCATTACCCCCAAAATTCTCGACCATTGAAACTTCAACCACATGAACCAGCTTCATTCCCTAGGATTAGGTCGAGCACTGTCCTATCTCTAGTTGGACTATCTACTATCTATGCACTGTCCTATCTCTAGTTGGACTATCTACACGCTGTCCTACTCTAGTTGGACTATCTACACACTGTCCTATCTACACGCTGTCCTATCTCTAGTTGGACTATCTACACGCTGTCCTATCTCTAGTTGGACTATCTACACACTGTCCTATCTACACGCGGTCCTATCTCTAGTTGGACTATCTGCGCACTGTCCTATCTACGCACTGTCCTATCTATGCACTGTCCTATCTACGCACTGTCCTGTTTACACATTGTCCCATCTGCGCACTGTCCTATCTACGCACTGTCCCATCTACGCACTGTCCCATCTACGCACTGTCCCATCTGCGCACTGTCCTATCTACGCACTGTCCCATCTACGCACTGTCCCATCTACGCACTGTCCCATCTGCGCACTGTCCTATCTACGCACTGTCCCATCTACGCACTGTCCCATCTACGCACTGTCCCATCTACGCACTGTCCCATCTGCGCACTGTCCTATCTACGCACTGTCCCATCTACGCACTGTCCCATCTACGCACTGTCCCATCTACGCACTGTCCTATCTACGCACTGTCCTATTCATGCACTGTCCCATCTACGCACTATCCTATCTCTAGTTGGACTATCTATGCACTATCGTATCTACGCACTGTCCTATCTACGCATTGTCCTATCTACGCACTATCCTATCGACGCAGTGTCCCATCTACGCATTGTCCTATCTACGCACTATCCTATCTGTGCACTGTCCTATCTACACACTGTCCCATCTACACACTGTCTTATTTACGCACTGTCCTATCTACGCACTGTCCTATCTATGCACTGTCCCATCTACGCACTATCCTATCTGTGCACTGTCCTATCTACACACTGTCCCATCTACACACTATCTTATTTACGCACTGTCCTATCTACGCACTGTCCCATCTACGCACTATCCTATCTGTGCACTGTCCTATCTACACACTGTCCCATCTACACACTGTCTTATTTACGCACTGTCCTATCTACGCACTGTCCCATCTACGCACTGTCCCATCTACGCACTGTCCCATCTACGCACTGTCCCATCTACGCACTATCCTATCTGTGCACTGTCCCATCTACGCACTATCCTATCTACGCACTGTCCTATCTACGCACTGTCCCATCTACGCACTGTCCCATCTACGCACTATCCTATCTGTGCACTGTCCTATCTACACACTGTCCCATCTACACACTGTCTTATTTACGCACTGTCCTATCTACACACTGTCCTATCTACACACTGTCCCATCTACGCACTGTCCCATCTACACACTGTCCTATCTACACACTGTCCCATCTACGCACTGTCCTATCTACACACTGTCCCATCTACGCACTGTCCCATCTACGCACTGTCCCATCTACACACTGTCCTATCTACACACTGTCCCATCTACACACTGTCCCATCTACGCACTGTCCCATCTACGCACTGTCCCATCTACGCACTGTCCCATCTACGCACTGTCTTATCTACGCACTGTCCTATTTACGCACTGTCCTATCTACACACTGTCCTATCTACACACTGTCCCATCTACACACTGTCCCATCTACGCACTGTCCCATCTACGCACTGTCCCATCTACGCACTGTCCCATCTACGCACTGTCCCATCTACGCACTGTCTTATCTACGCACTGTCCTATCTACGCACTGTCCCATCTACGCACTGTCCCATCTACGCACTGTCCCATCTACGCACTGTCCCATCTGCGCACTGTCCTATCTACGCACTGTCCCATCTACGCACTGTCCCATCTACGCACTGTCCCATCTACGCACTGTCCTATCTACGCACTGTCCTATTCATGCACTGTCCCATCTACGCACTATCCTATCTCTAGTTGGACTATCTATGCACTATCGTATCTACGCACTGTCCTATCTACGCATTGTCCTATCTACGCACTATCCTATCGACGCAGTGTCCCATCTACGCATTGTCCTATCTACGCACTATCCTATCTGTGCACTGTCCTATCTACACACTGTCCCATCTACACACTGTCTTATTTACGCACTGTCCTATCTACGCACTGTCCTATCTATGCACTGTCCCATCTACGCACTATCCTATCTGTGCACTGTCCTATCTACACACTGTCCCATCTACACACTGTCTTATTTACGCACTGTCCTATCTACGCACTGTCCCATCTACGCACTATCCTATCTGTGCACTGTCCTATCTACACACTGTCCCATCTACACACTGTCTTATTTACGCACTGTCCTATCTACGCACTGTCCCATCTACGCACTGTCCCATCTACGCACTGTCCCATCTACGCACTATCCTATCTGTGCACTGTCCCATCTACGCACTATCCTATCTGTGCACTGTCCTATCTACACACTGTCCCATCTACACACTGTCTTATTTACGCACTGTCCTATCTACGCACTGTCCTATCTATGCACTGTCCCATCTACGCACTATCCTATCTGTGCACTGTCCTATCTACACACTGTCCCATCTACACACTGTCTTATTTACGCACTGTCCTATCTACGCACTGTCCCATCTACGCACTATCCTATCTGTGCACTGTCCTATCTACACACTGTCCCATCTACGCACTGTCCCATCTACGCACTGTCCCATCTACGCACTGTCCCATCTACGCACTATCCTATCTACGCACTGTCCCATCTACGCACTATCCTATCTACGCACTGTCCTATCTACGCACTGTCCCATCTACGCACTGTCCCATCTACGCACTATCCTATCTGTGCACTGTCCTATCTACACACTGTCCCATCTACACACTGTCTTATTTACGCACTGTCCTATCTACGCACTGTCCTATCTACGCACTGTCCCATCTACGCACTGTCCCATCTACACACTGTCCTATCTACACACTGTCCTATCTACACACTGTCCCATCTACGCACTGTCCCATCTACACACTGTCCTATCTACACACTGTCCCATCTACGCACTGTCCTATCTACACACTGTCCCATCTACGCACTGTCCCATCTACGCACTGTCCCATCTACACACTGTCCTATCTACACACTGTCCCATCTACACACTGTCCCATCTACGCACTGTCCCATCTACGCACTGTCCCATCTACGCACTGTCCCATCTACGCACTGTCTTATCTACGCACTGTCCTATTTACGCACTGTCCTATCTACACACTGTCCTATCTACACACTGTCCCATCTACACACTGTCCCATCTACGCACTGTCCCATCTACGCACTGTCCCATCTACGCACTGTCCCATCTACGCACTGTCCCATCTACGCACTGTCTTATTTACGCACTGTCCTATTTACGCACTGTCCTATCTACGCACTGTCCTATCTACACACTATCCTATCTACGCACTGTCTTATCCATGCACTGTCCTATCTACGCACTGTCCTATCTACGCACTGTCCTATCTACACACTATCCTATCTACGCACTGTCCTATCTACGCACTGTCCTATCTACGCACTGTCCTATCTACACACTGTCCCATCTACACACTATCCTATCTACGCACTGTCCTATCTACGCACTGTCCCATCTACGCACTGTCCCATCTACGCACTGTCCCATCTACGCACTGTCCCATCTACGCACTGTCTTATCTACGCACTGTCCTATTTACGCACTGTCTTATCTACGCACTGTCCTATCTACGCACTGTCTTATCCATGCACTGTCCTATCTACGCACTGTCCTATCTACGCACTGTCCTATCTACACACTATCCTATCTACGCACTGTCCTATCTACGCACTGTCCTATTTACGCACTGTCCTATCTACACACTATCCTATCTACGCACTGTCTTATCCATGCACTGTCCTATCTATGCACTGTCCTATCTACGCATTGTCCCATCTATGCACTGGCATATGGAGCTGTCTTGGATGCACTTTAAAAATTCCACCTCGTCTAATCCTTTCACAATAAGGTGAGTGCAGTTAATGTTAGCAAAGTTGAAGTCCACTACATTATAACCCTGTTTCTCTCACACATGTTTTTGAGTTGCTTACATTTTTGCTTCTCTATCTCCCTCTGGATGTTGGGAAGCCTCTCGTAAAATCCCAGAGTTTAGATTAGAGTGATGCTGGAAATGCACAGCAGATCTGGCAGCATCCTGATGAAGGGCTTTTGCCTGAAACGTCGATTTTCCTGCTCCTCAGATGCTGCCTGACCTGCTGTACTTTTCCAGCACCGCTCTAATCTAAACTCTGGTTTCCAGCATTTGCAGTCTTCATTTTTGCTCTCGTAAAATCCTAGCAAGGTCATCCCTCCTATTTTTATTTCTAACCTCTACCCAGGTGGCCTGATTTGAAGACCATTCCAGTGTATCCTCCCTCATTACTGCAGTGATGGCTTCCTTTATCTTAGAGTCATAGAGTCATACAGCATGGAGACAGACCCTTCAGTCCGACCAGCCCACACTGATCATAATCTCAAACTAAACTAGTGCTACTTGCCTGCGCTTAGCCTATATCCCTCCAAACCATTCTCATTCATGTACTTATCGAAATGTCTTTTAAACAGTGTAACTGTAACTGCATCCATCACTTCCTCTGGAAGTTCATTCTACACTCGAACCACCCTCTGTGTAAAAACGTTGCCCCTTCATGTGTTTTTAAAACTTTCCTCCTCTCACCTTAAAAGTTTGACCTCTGGTCTTGAAATCCCCCACCCTGAGGAAAAGACGCCTGCCATTCACCTTATCCATGCCTCTCTTGATTTTATAAACCTCTATAAGGTCACCCCTCAACCTCCTATGCCCCAGTGAAAAAGGTCCTAGCCTATCTAGCCTCCCTTTACACCTGGAACTCTCCATTATCAGTTATCAGTTTTCAAGATATTGTTCTGACAAGCTTTTGTTTACCCTGATATCATTGTCAACATTTTTTCCAGTTGATTTTGGAAACAGTTGCTGGCTTTGTTTCCATATTTCCTTTTAAATATCTGCTTTGTCACCTCTGCTGTCCTTTGTATTTTCCTCATTCCCCAGGATCTGTGCTTTTCTCTTTGCAATTTTTATGCTCTTCTTCTTGTCCCTGTATGTTACCCTATGTTCTTTTGCTGTCTTTGGCTTTAGTTAATAAGTAGAACATCTGTCCCTTTGGGATATAACTGATTCTGTAACACATTCAATGTTTTTTTTAATGGAGTTTCAGTTTTGAACATTAAAGGACTTGCCCAGTTTACTGCGAAATGTCTCTGCCTTGTCCCTTTGATGATAGCATTGCCTGCATTGAGACACTGAAAATTGTTATAGCTTTCTCCCACTGTACGGGTAAATTCTTTACAGTGACTCTGCTGATCACCATCACTGTCCCCCGACCTTATTGAAGGGTCAAGCAGGACTAAGGAATCGGGTTACCTACTCCATCTTCCAATTCCTTACTTCATATGTATGTTCCCTTTGAACTTTGCACCATTAAACCTTTTATTATTTATTCTCTCCTGCCATCTACTCTATCACTGATTTCGCCCTTTGACATAGAACATTACAGCGCAGTACAGGCCCTTCGGCCCTCGATGTTGCGCCGCCCTGTCATACCAATCTGAAGCCCATCTTACCTACACTATTCCATTTACGTCCATATGCTTGTCCAATGACGACTTAAATGCACTTAAACTTGGCAAATCTACTACCATTGCAGGCAAAGCATTCCATACCCTTACTACTCTCTGAGTAAAGAAACTACCTCTGACATTTGTCCTATATCTATCACCCCTCAATTTAAAGCTATGCCCCCTCGTGCTCGCTGTCACCATACTTGGAAAAAGGGTCTCCCTGTCCACCCTATCTAACCCTCTGATTATCTTATATGTCTCTATTAAATCACCTCTCAACCTTCTTCTCTCTAACGAAAACAGCCTCAAGTCCCTCAGCCTTTCCTCGTAAGACCTTCCCTCCATACCAGGCAACATTCTAGTAAATCTCCTCTGCACCCTTTCCAAAGTTTCCACATCCTTCTTATAATGCGGTGACCAGAACTGTACACAATACTCCAAGTGCGGCCACACCAGAGTTTTGTACAGCTGCAGCATAATCTCATGGTTCCGGAATTCGATCCCTCTATTAATAAAAGCTAAAACACTGTATGCCTTCTTAACAACCCTGTCAATCTGGGTGGCAACTTTCAAGGATCTGTGTACATGGAACCGAGATTTCTCTGCTCATCTACACTACCAAGAATCTTACCATTAGCCCAGTACTTTGCATTCCAGTCACTCCAACCAAAGTGAATCACCTCACACTTGTCCGCATTAAACTCCATTTGCTACCTCTCAGCCCAGCTCTACAGCTTATCTATGTCTCTCTGTAACCTACAACATCCTTCATCACTACCCACAACTCCACCGACCTTAGTGTCGTCTGCACATTTACTAACCCACCCTTCTACGCCCTCATCCAGATGGTTTATAAAAATGACGAACAGAAGTGGACCCAACACCGACCCTTGCAGTACATCACCAGTAACAGGACTCCAGGATGAACATTTCCCATCAACCATCACCCTCTGTCTTCTTTCAGTAAGCCAATTACTGATCCAAACTGCTATATCTCCCACAATCCCATTCCTCTGCATTTTGTACAATAGCCTACTGTGGGGAACCTTATCGAATGCCTTGCTGAAATCCATATACACCACATCAACTGGTTTACTCTCATCTACCTGTTTGGTCACCTTCTCAAAGAACTCAATAAGGTTTGTGAGGCATGACCTACACTTCACAAAACCATGCTGACTAACCCTAATCAAATTATTCTTTTCTAGATGATTATAAACCCTGTCTCTTATAACCTTTTCCAACACTTTACCAACAACTGAAGTAAGGCTCACTGGTCTATAATTACCAGGTTGTCTCTACTCCCCTTCTTGAACAGGGGAACCACATTTGCTATCCTCCAGTCTCTGGCACTATTCCTGTAGACAATGACGATTTAAAGATCAATGCCAAAGGCTCAGCAATCTCCTCCCTGGGGCTTCCCAGACGATCCTAGGATAAATCCCATCCGGCCCAGGGGACGTGTCTATTTTCACACTCTGCAGGATTTCTAATACCTCTTCCTTGTGAACCTCAATCCCACCCAGTCTAGTAGCCTGTATCTCAGTATTCTCCTCGACAACATTGTCGTTTTCTAGAGTGAATACTGTCGACAAATATTCATTTAGTGCTTCTGCTATCTCCTCTGACTCCACACACAACTTCCCACTACTATCCTTGATTGGTGGAAAAGCGCAGCAGGTCAGGCAGCATCCAAGGAGCAGGAGAATCGACGTTTCGGGCATGAGCCCTTCTTCAGGAATGAAGGGCTGAAGAAGGGCTCATGCCCGAAACGTTAATTCTCCTGCTCCTTGGATGCTGCCTGACCTGTTGCGCTTTTCCAGCAACACATTTTCAGCTCTGATCTCCAGCATCTGCAGTCCTCACTTTCTTCTATCCTTGATTGGCCATAATCTTACTCTCATCATTCTTTTATTCCTTAAATACCTATAGAAAGCCTTAGGGTTTACCCTGATCCTATCTGCCAACAACTTCTCATATCTCCTCCTGGCTCTTCTAAGCTCTCTCTTTAGGTCTTTCCTGGCTACCTTGTAACCCTCAAGCGCTCTGAGCCTTCACATCTCATCCTAACATAAGCCTCCTTCTTCCTCTTGACCAGAGATTCCACTTCCTTCATAAACCACTGCTCCTGCACTCTACAGCTTCCTCCCTGCCTGACAGGTACATATTTATCTAGGACACACAGGAGCTTTTCCTTGAATAAGCTCCACATTTCTAATGTGCCCATCCCCTGCAGTTTCCTTCCCCATTCTATGCTTCCTAAATCTTGCCTAATCCGATCATAATTGCCTTTCCCCCAGCTGTCACTCTTGCCCAGTGGTATACACTTATCCCTTTCTATCACTAGAGTAAACATAACAGAATTGTGATCGCTATCACCAAAGTACTCACCTACTTCCAAGTCTAACACCTGGCCGGGCTCATTACCCAGTACCAAATCTAAAGTGGCTTCGCCCCTTGTTGGCCTGTCTACATACTGTGTCAGGAAGCCCTCCTGCACATACTGGACAAAAACTGACCCATCTATAGTACTCGTACTATAGTGTTCCCAGTCAATATTTGGAAAGTTGAAGTCCCCCATGACAACTACCCTGTCTCTCTCAATCCTATCGAGAATCATCTTTACTATCCTTTCCTCTACATCTCTGGAACTATTCGGAGGCCCGTAGAAAACTCCCAACAGGATGACCTCTCCTTTCCTGTTTCTAACCTCAGCCCATACTACCTCAGTTGACAAGTCCCCAAACATCCTTTCTGCAACTGTAATACAGTCCTTGACCAACAATGCCACACCTCCCCCTCTTTTGCCATCTTCTCTGTTCTTACTGAAACATCTAAATCCTGGAACCTACAACAACCATTCCTGTCCCTGCTCTATCCATGTCTCCAAAATGGCTACAACATCGAAGTCCCAGGTACCAACCCATGCTGTAAGATCACCCACCTTTTTCCGGATGCTCCTGGCGTTGAAGTAGACACACTTCAACTTGAAACAAGTGAAAACAAGTAGGGGAAGAAAGAAGAACCAGACGTCTCTGATCATGTTTTTGGGATCCTGAAGGGGAAGGGGGAGCAGCCCCAAGTCGTGGTCCACATCGGCACCAATGACATAGGGAGGAAGAGAGATGGGGATTTAAGACAGAAATTCAGGGAGCGGCACGGTGGCACAGTGGTTAGCACTGCTGCCTCACAGCGCCAGAGAGCCGGGTTTGATTCCCCCCTCAGGCGACTGACTGTGTGGAGTTTGCACATTCTCCCCATGTTTGCGTGGGTTTCCTCCGGGTGCTCTGGTTTCCTCCCACAGTCCAAAAATGTGCAGGTCAGGCGAATTGGCCATGCTAAATTGTCCGTAGTATTAGGTAAGGGGTAAATGTAGGGGTATGGGTGGTTTGCGCTTCGGCGGGGCGGTGTGGACTTGTTGGGCCGAAGGGCCTGTTTCCACACTGTAAAGTAATCTAATCACTTCAAACCAACTTCTTGCTTGCCAGTGCCATCTTGCATCCCTGAAGCTTGATTTCGGACCTCCCTACTCTCAACCTTTTCTATACTCGAACTACAATTTTGGTTCCCATCCCCCTGCTGGATTAGTTTAATCCCACCCCTTAGCGAATCTCCCCCCAGGATATTGGTACCCCTCTGGTTCAGATGAAGACCATCCTGCTTGTAGAGGCCCCACCTACCCCAGAAAGTGCCCCAATTATCCAAGAATCCAAAACCCTCCCTCCTGCACCATCCCTGTAGCCACGTGTTCAACTCCTCTCTCTCCCTATTCCTCGCCTCACTAGCACGTGGCACGGGCAACAAACCAGAGACAACAACTCTGTTCGTCCTAGCTCTAAGCTTCCATCCTAGCTCCCTGAATTTCTGTCTTAAATCCCCATCTCTCTTCCTCCCTATGTCATTGGTGCCGATGTGGATCACGACTTGGGGCTGCTCCCCCTCCCCCTTAAGGATCCCAAAAACACGATCAGAGACGTCTGTTTCTTCTTCCTTCCCCTCCCTGCTTTCACTTGTTTCAACCTAATATTTCTCTCATTTCTTCTCAGTTCTGAAGAAAGGCTATTGTCCTGTAACATAGCTGCTGCCATCTCTCTCTCCACAGATGCTGCCATAACTGCTGAATATTCGTTCCATTTTTCTGCTTTCAGTTCAAGTATTTTTATTTCAAAAATATATCTTATTCATAAAAATAGCTATAAGTACTTACAAAGGCTCTGAAGGTGGCCCGGTGGCCCAGTGCTCAGCACCAGGGACCTGGGTTCGATTCCAGCCTCAGGCATGTCTGTGTGGCGTTTGCACATTCTCCCGGTGTCTGCCTCCGGGTGCTCCGGTTTCCTCTCACAATCCAAAGATGTGCAGGTTAGATGAATGCTAAATTGCCCATAGTATTCAGGATGTGTTGGTTAGGTGCACTAGTCAGGGGTAATTGTAAAGTAATAGGTTCAGGGAATGGGTTTGGGTGGGTTACTCTTCCGAGGGTTAGTGTGGATCTGTTGGGCCGAAGGGCCTGTTTCCACACTGCAGTGATTCTTTGAATTCTTAGTTCTGTCCAGTCTTTGCTGAAAAGAAGATCGAAAACAAAACATTGGAATTTTGAACAAAGGAATCCTTTTTTAAATATAATCATTCAGGGGAAGTAGGTGTCACTGTTCAGGCCAGTGTTTATCTGTCTACCCCAGACAGCAGTTCGGAGTCATTCACATTGCTGTCGGAACAAAAAACAGAAATTGCTGGAAAAGCTCAGCAGGTCTGGCAGTGTCTGTGAAGAGAAATCAGGGTTAACATCTGGTGATCCTTCCTCAAAAGTCCCATTGCTGTGGGTCTGGAGTCACTTGTTAGCCAAAAGAGATAAGGGAGGCAGTTTATGTCCCTAAAGGACACCAGTGAACACTCTTCAAATGAACAATTGATTCTCCCTGTAACCTTTAACCAACAATCATTTCATGGTCATAATTAGGCTTCTAAATCCAGATTTATATTGAATTGAAAATCCACTGTGGTAGGTCCCCTGAATGTCACTGGGGTTTCTGGAGCAATAAGATAAAACCAAGGACTGCAGATGCTGGAAACCAGAGTTTAGATCGGAGTGGTGCTGGAAAAGCACAGCAGGTCA
Organism: Chiloscyllium plagiosum; assembly: GCF_037043375.1. Lineage (NCBI taxonomy): Eukaryota > Metazoa > Chordata > Chondrichthyes > Orectolobiformes > Hemiscylliidae > Chiloscyllium > Chiloscyllium plagiosum. The sequence continues at coordinate 13,586,828 of NW_028270147.1, forward strand.
GGCACCATCCGAGGAGCAGGAAAATTGACGTTTCGGGCAAAAGCCCTTCACCAGGAATAGAGGCAGAGAGCCTGCAGAGTGGAGAGATAAATGAAAGGGGGGTGGGGGTGGGGAGAAAGTAGAATAGAGTACAGTAGGTGAATGGGGGTGGGGATGTAGGTGATAGGTCAGAGAGGAGGGTGGAGTGGATAGCTGGAAAGGAAGATAGGCAGGTAGGACAAGTCATGGGGACAGTGCTGAGCTGGAAGGTTGGAGCTGGGGTGAGGTGGGGGAAGGGGAAATGAGGAAACTGGTGAAATCCACATTAATGCCATGGAGTTGAAGTGTTCTGAAGTGGAAGATGAGGCGTTCTTCCTCCAGGCATCGGGTGGAGAGGGAGCGGCGGTGGAGGAGGCCCAGGACCTGCATGTCCTCGGCAGAATGGGAGGGGGAGTCGGAAGCTGCCTGACCTGCTGTGCTTTTCCAGCACCACTCTTTCTGGAGCAATAGTCAAGTCGTGATGCCACTAGACCACCACCTCCCCCTCTGAAGAAGGGTCACTGGACCCATAGAATTCACTCTGCTTTTTCTCCACAGATGCTGCCAGACCTCCTGAGCTTTTCCAGCAACTTCTGTTTTTGTTTGGAATTTTGATATTTGTCAGAGTTTCTCTACAGTTGCAAACACAAAGGCATTTCCCACTTCTGCAAGAAACTATTTATGTTCATTTAGAGGCAACAAGAGCATCTGATAACTGAACCTTGTTGTGCTTTGACAAAAAGACCTGAGATGGTGGTAGCTGCCCCAGGCTGTAGTGCGTCCCTCAGCACGTAGTCTTGGACCTGGCAATGTGCCAGGAGAAGGTGAGGATTGCAGATGCTGTAGATCAGAGTCAAGAGAATGGAGCTGGAAAAGCTCAGCAGGTCAGGCAGCATCCAAGGAGCAGGAGAATCAGGAATCTGATGAAGGGCTTATGCCCGAAATGTCGATTCTCCTGCTCCTTGGTTGCTGCCTGACCTGCTGTGTTTTTCCAGCACCGCACTCTTGACCCTTGCAATGTGCCAGTCTGCAACACTTAGTTGAGGTCTTGCTCGGTAGCCACATTATGTTGTTTTCAGTGGTAAGTTCACTTGGTTAATATAAGCGATGGCTCGGTGGTAGCACTCTCACCTCTGATTCAGAAGATCTGGGTTTGAAATCCACTGCAGGAACTTACGGAAATATTCTAGGCTAGCACTCAACTTCTGAGGGAGTGCTGCACTGTCGAAGGTGCCACTTTTTGGGTGGCTCAGTAATCCTACCTGCTCTGTTGAGGGTGAGAGGGAAAGATTCCAATAGCACTCTTTCCGAAAAGAACACTGGAATTATCACCGGTGTCCTGGCCAATATTTATCTCACAACAAACAAGTGATCTGCTTGTTATCACATGCTTGTCTGTAGAACTTGGGCAGATGTTTAGCTCTGACTGCATTTCTCAAGTGCTTAGTAGTTGGTAAAACCCTTTAATGGTGAATGCTGACACACAAACGCAAATCTTTCTTTCATGGGCACATTGTATGTGCGTCAGCTTGGCTGCAGAATACATGAGAGGAGTTATTGGTGGGTGGTGGAACTGTCGGCTCAAGTGTTATTAGAAGATTTCAAAGCTGTTTCTTTGACACTGTAATTGCTGGAGCAGTTTCGGAGTTTTGCAGATGAGAAAGAAACCTCAATCAGCATCAAAAACATAGATTTGTATTCATCAGCTTTTCATTGTGTTTCTCTGACTAGATTCACTTAGCTTTAATACCATCTCCCTAATCATTCAACCCCCTTTTGAATCCATGGAATATTTATAGTGCAGAAAGTGGCTGTTCCTCCCATCATGTCTGCCCGCACTCTTCAAATGAACGATTCACTGAGTGCTATAAGACCATAAGACATAGGAGTGGAAGTAAGGCCATGCTGTTCTCTCTGTAACCTTGCACATTCTTCCTTTTTGGATCAGAGTCTGTCTCCCTTTCAAACTTGCATTCCACTGCACCTGCTTCCACCACACTCTGAGTCAGTGCGTTCCAATTTCCCTCATATATATCTTCATCTCTTTATCTTCTTAGAATCCCTACAGTGTAGAAACAGGCCCTTCAGACCAACAAGTCCACTCCGACCCTCCGAAGAGTAAACAAGCCAGACTCATTCCCGTACCCTATTATTCTACATGTACCCCTGACCAATGCACCTAGCCTACACCTCCTTGAACTCTACGGACAATTTAGCATGGCCAATCCTCCTAACCTGCACATCTTTGGATTTTGGGAGGAAACCAGAGAATCCAGAGGAAACTCCACACAGACAGTCACCCTAGGTTGGGATCAAACCCAGGTCCCTGGTGCTGCGAGGCAGCAGTGCTAACCACTGAGCCACCATGCCACCCCACGCTGCTCTTTGAGATGTTATGAACACCTTGACCCAGCTGTCACCACTACCTGTGGGGCCTGATTTCAATAGCTGTCTGATTACACTCCGGTGAATGACCTTGGATCTGATTTTCACACTGAGTGAATTTTTGTTTTGACTGTGTCAGGGATTGGCTTTCCTCAGTCCTGCTGAGGGAGGTTTAGGAGTTAGGACCAAGGAGCAGGATTTGGAAAACTTTATTGGGTCAGACATTCACACCCCAGCCACTTTGACCAGAGTCAGGGTCAATATGGCAGTGCCTTGTGTCTGGAAACTAGTCAAAGAGAGCTGGGGGTGGGGGGGAGATGTGGGCACTGGGAGGCATTTGCTGGGACCCCTGGGATCTTCCTAATGACAAGTATCCACCTTTCTCATTGAGGTTTGAATCTGGCATTAACAAAATGTGGCCTTGCAACAGATAAGTTGGCACAGGCACAGGTCCTTCAGCCCACAAAGACTGTGCTAACAGATGATGCCTTTCTAATTTAAAAATCTTTTGCCTCTGCACTCTCCTATCCCTCTACACCCTGCCTACTCATCTATCTGCCAAGATGCCTCTTAGACATTGATATTGTATCGGCTCCATTGGCTGCACATTCCAAGCACTCAGCACCCTCTCACATCTCCTTTAAACTAACCCCTTTTACCTCAAACCTATGTTCCCCAGTAATTGACATTTTTCCCCTGAGAAAAAGACTCTGCCGATCCATTCTATCATTGAGGTTATGCCTCTCATAATTTTGTAAACATCTACCAGATAGTCAGATTTTTAATCAGTTAATCCACTCACAAATGTGCTGATGATACCACCGTCATGGGTCAGAACTCAAACAATGATGAGATGAAGTACAGGAAGGAAATAGAGAACTTAGTGGCATCGGGTAACAACAATCTCTCCCTCAATGCCAGCAAAACAAAGGAGCTGGTCATCGACTTCAGGAAGCAGAGGGGAGGACGTGCCCCTGTCTGTATTGATGGTGCTGAGGTGGAGGTGGTTGAGGGCTTCAGGTTCCTAGGAGTAAATATCTCCAACAGTCTGTCCTGGTCCATCTATGTCGACACTGCAGGCAAGAAAACACACCAACGCCTCTCCTTCCTCAGGAGGCTAAGGAAATTCAGCACGTCCCCAAAGACTCTTAATAATTTTTATAGATGCACCTTAGAAAGCATAGCTGTATCACAGCTCGGTATGGCAATTTCCCTGCCCAAAACCACAAGAAGTTACAGAGATTTGTGAATGCAGCCCAGTCCACCACGCAAACCAGCCTTCCATCCATTGACTCCTGCCTCGGGAAAGCAGCCAACACAGTCAAAGGCCCCTCCCACTCCAGTTGTACTGTCTTCCATTGGGCAGAGGATATAAAACTTTGAAACATGAACCAACAGATTCAAGACCAGCTTCTTCCCTACGGTTTCAGACTTATGAATGGACCTCTCATATATGAAAGTTGATCTTTCTCTGCAGATTCTCTGCAGCTGTAACACTATATTCTGCATTCTGTTTTATCACTCTAATGTAAGGTATGATTTCTCTGGTTAGCACACAAAGCAATACGTCTACTGTATCTCGGTACATGAGGTAATAAAAAAGACACGCTGAGATTTTCCAGCAACTTCTATTTTTGTTTTACTGAATTAATCCCACTTCTCGTGTGTTAAATAAATGATTCCTGCTGTAATCATAACCCTTATAAAAGAGTTTCTGCCTTTTTACAGCCTGATAAAATGTCCCTCTAGTGTTCTGTCCTGGCAAGATCAGGTTGATTTAGACTTTTAATCTGCCCAATGAATTACTGTCTTTGCACTGTCTCTGGGTGTGCAATCTCAGATTGACATTTCTTTGGTGGTTTTTTTCTGTCATTTTTTCGAGCCATGTCTTGTGGTGTCTGCATTGAACTGCAATACTCAAACTGAGCTGCAAATGAATTTTTAACTGATTGCTTTTCCTGTCTGTAATATTGAGCTGCTTTAATGTTTCTCCTGGCCTATCAGAAATGTTAGGCTTTACTCATGAGGTCTCAGTAGTTACTCAGGGCTGAACTCCAACTCGATGTTACTGCTACAGACCACCAACTTGCACTGAAGTCTCTATCCACTTTGAAGTTACTGATCCTCCTTCGCTGGGAAGGCATGACTTGGAGATGCTGGTTCTGGATCAGTGGTGCTGGAAGAGCACAGCAATTCAGGCAGCATCCGAAGACAGGCAAAATCGACGTTTCGGGCAAAAGCCCTTCATCAGGAATAAAGGCAGAGAGCCTGAAGCGTGGAGAGATAAGCTAGAGGAGGGTGGGGGTGGGGAGAGAGTGGCATAGAGTACAATAGGTCAGTGGGGAAGGAGATGAAGGTGATAGGTCAGGGAGGAGAGGGTGGAGTGGATAGGTGGAAAAGGAGCTAGGCAGGTCGGACAAGTCCGGACAGGTCAGGGGATCGAGTTGCTGGAGGTTAGAAGCTAGGATGAGGTGGGGGAAGGGGAAATGAGGAAACTGTTGAAATCCACATTGATGCCCTGGGGTTGAAGTGTTCCGAGGCGGAAGATGAGGCGTTCTTCCTCCAGGCGTCTGGTGGTGAGGGAGCGGCGGTGGAGGAGGCCCAGCACCTCCATATCCTCGGCAGAGTGGGAGGGGGAGTTGAAATGTTGAGCCACTGGGCGATTTGGTTGATTGGTGCGGGTGTCTCGGAGATGTTCCCTAAAGCGCTCTGCTAGGAGGCGCCCAGTCTCCCCAATGTAGAGGAGACCGCATCGGGAGCAACGGATACAATAGATGATATTAGTGGATGTGCAGGTAAAGCTTTGATGGATGTGGAAAGCTCCGTTGGGGCCTTGGATAGAGGTGAGGGAGGAGGTGTGGGCGCAGGTTTTACAGTTCCTGCGGTGGCAGGGGAAAGTGCCAGGATGGGAGGTGGGTCGTAGGGGGGCGTGGACCTGACCAGGTAGTCACGGAGGGAACGGTCTTTGCGGAAGGCGGAGAGGGGTGGGGAGGGAAATATATCCCTGGTGGTGGGGTCTGTTTGGAGGTGGCGGAAATGTCGGCGGATGATTTGGTTTATGCGAAGGTTGGTAGGGTGGAAGGTGAGCACCAGGGGCGTTCTGTCCTTGTTGCGGTTGGAGGGGTTGGGTCTGAGGGCGGAGGTGCGGGATGTGGATGAGATGCATTGGAGGGCATCTTTAACATCGTGGGAAGGGAAATTGCGGTCTCTAAAGAAGGAGGCCATCTGGTGTGTTCTATGGTGGAACCGCTTCTCCTGGGAGCAGATACGGCGGAGGCGGAGGAATTGGGAATACGGGATGGCATTTTTGCAAGAGGTAGGGTGGGAAGAGGTGTAATCCTGGATTACACCTCTTCCCACCCTACCTCTTGCAAAAATGCCATCCCGTATTCCCAATTCCTCCACCTCCGCCGTATCTGCTCCCAGGAGGAGCGGTTCCACCATAGAACACACCAGATGGCCTCCTTCTTTAGAGACCGCAATTTCCCTTCCCACGTGGTTAAAGATGCCCTCCAATGCATCTCATCCACATCACGCACCTCCGCCCTCAGACCCAACCCCTCCAACCGCAACAAGGACAGAACGCCCCTGGTGCTCACCTTCCACCCTACCAACCTTCGCATAAACCAAATCATCCGCCGACATTTCTGCCACCTCCAAACAGACCCCACCACCAGGGATATATTTCCCGCTCCACCACCCCCCGCCTTCCGCAAAGACCGTTCCCTCCATGACTACCTGGTCAGGTCCACGCCCCCCTACGACCCACCCTCCCATCCTGGCACTTTCCCCTGCCACCGCAGGAACTGTAAAACCTGCGCCCACACCTCCTCTCTCACCTCTATCCAAGGCCCCAACGGAGCTTTCCACATCCATCAAAGTTTTACCTGCACATCCACTAATATCATCTATTGTATCCGTTGCTCCCGATGCGGTCTCCTCTACATTGGGGAGACTGGGCGCCTCCTAGCAGAGCGCTTTAGGGAACATCTCCGAGACACCCGCACCAATCAACCAAATCGCCCAGTGGCTCAACATTTCAACTCCCCCTCCCACTCTGCCGAGGATATGGAGGTGCTGGGCCTCCTCCACCGCCGCTCCCTCACCACCAGACGCCTGGAGGAAGAACGCCTCATCTTCCGCCTCGGAACACTTCAACCCCAGGGCATCAATGTGGATTTCAACAGTTTCCTCATTTCCCCTTCCCCCACCTCATCCTAGCTTCTAACCTCCAGCAACTCGATCCCCTGACCTGTCCGGACTTGTCCGACCTGCCTAGCTCCTTTTCCACCTATCCACTCCACCCTCTCCTCCCTTACCTATCACCTTCATCTCCTTCCCCACTGACCTATTGTACTCTATGCCACTCTCTCCCCACCCCCACCCTCCTCTAGCTTATCTCTCCACGCTTCAGGCTCTCTGCCTTTATTCCTGATGAAGGGCTTTTGCCCGAAACGTCGATTTTGCCTGTCCTCGGATGCTGCCTGAATTGCTGTGCTCTTCCAGCACCACTGATCTAGAATCTGGTTTCCAGCATCTGCAGTCATTGTTTTTACCTTGGAGATGCTGGTGTTGGACTGGGGTGGACAAAGTTAAAAATCACACAACATCAGGTTATGTTCCAACATGTTTATTTGGAAGCACTAGCTTTCGGAGCGCTAACCACCTGATGAAGGTGCGGTGCTCCGAAAGGTAGTGCTTCCAGTTAAACCTGTTGGACTACGACTTGGTGTTGTGTGATTTTGATCTCTGGAGAGATGCCAACTCTGATGTTGCAGTATTTCGCTTATCAGGTCCAGAGTGGTTTTTGTATTCACTGGAGTTTGTTCCTTGTTTGAGGATTGCCATGAGGGTCTCTTCTATAGGGGTCTCTTCAATCTTCAGCTTTTCTGTGATGGTGATAGGACTAGACGGGGTACAGAGGAGGGTTAACCAGGATGTTGTCTGGGATGGAGAAATTGAGAAGAGAGAGTAGATAGGTTTGGATTGTTTTCTCTAAAGCAGAGAAGGCTGAGAGGGGGTCATGATTGAGGTGTTTAAGATTATGAGGAGTATGGACTGGGTGAGTAGAGAAAGATGGTGCTGTATATTGAGGCAACTTAAGGGTGAGACCGAAGATCTCATACTACTGCTCACAATGTGTTGTATAGGCAGTCAAATCAAACGCACGCAGCAGCTCACCATGTTGTATTTCCCCCTTGCCAGCTGACTACACCATGTGCACCACTGCTCTTGATGAGAGTTGCTGCTGTTATCCTTTCTAACTGTGGGAAATGACAAAGCCAGCTTGGTCTAATGTGGTTGAGGGAAAGCTCCTTCTTAAGGGTAGCACGGTGGCTCAATGGTTAGTGCTGCTGTCTCACAGCACCAGAGGCCTGGGTTCGATCCCAGCCTCGGGCGACTGTCTGTGTGGAGTTTGCACGTTCTCCCCGTGTCTGTGTGAGTTTCCTCTTGGTTCCTCGTTTCCTCTCACAGTCCAGTGATGTGTGGGTTAGGTGGATTGGCCATGCTGAATTGCCCCGTAGTGTCAAGGAATGTGCTGGCTAGTGGATTATCCATAGGAAATACAGGTTTACTGGGGGCAGGGGGTGTCGGTGGGATACTGTTTGGAGCATTGTTGTGGACTGAGAGGGCCGAATGACCTATTTCTATACTTCAGGGATTCTAACCTATTGAGAAGAGGTTCTTGTATTAAACAAGATATCATTTATTGTGTGTAGCAACTAGTTACAAGTTACACTGAAATCACAGAGAACCACAGAATTGTTGCTACATAGAAGGAGATCATTGAGGCCATTGTGCCTATAACGGTTCTGTTATCTACTGCCAATATCCTGCCTTTTCCCCATATCCTTGCACACCATTTCCATCTAAAAAATTTTCCAATACCCTCATTTTCTGATTCAGTATGTGGATGTACCTACTAGAGAAGATGCAAACTTGACCTACTCTTGGGAAATAAGGCAGGGCAGGTGACTGAGGTGTCAGTGGAGGAGCACTTTGGGGCCAGCGACCATCATTCTATTTGTTTTAAAATAGTGATGGAAAAGGATAGACCAGATCTAAAAGTTGAAGTTCTAAATTGGAGAAAGGCCAATTTTGACGGTATTAGGCAAGAACTTTCAAAAGCTGATTGGAGGCAGATGCTTGCAGGTAAAGGGACGGCTGGAAAATGGGAAGCCTTCAGAAATGAGATAACAAGAATCCAGAGAAAGTATATTCCAGTCAGGGTGAAAGGGAAGGCTGGTAGGTATAGGGAATGCTGGATGACTAAAGAAATTGAGAGTTGGTTAAGAAAAAGAAGGAAGTATATGTCAGGTATAGACAGGATAGATCGAGTGAATCCTTAGAAGAGTATAAAGAAAGTAGGAGTATACTTAAGAGGGAAATCAGGAGGGCAAAACGGGGACATGAGATAGCTTTGGCAAATAGAATTAAGGAGAATCCAAAGGGTTTTTACAAATATATTAAGGACAAAAGGGTAACTAGGGAGAGAATAGGGCCCTTCAAAGATCAGCAAGGCGGCCTTTGTGTGGAGCCACAGAAAATGGGGGTGATACTAAATGAATATTTTGTATCAGTATTTACTGATATGGATATGGAAAAGGATATGGAAGATATAGACTGGAGGAAATAGATGGTGACATCTTGCAAAATGTCCAGATTACAGAGGAGGAAGTGCTGGATGCCTTGAAACGGTTAAAGGTGGATAAATCCCCAGGACCTGATCAGGTGTAACCGAGAACTCTGTGGGAAGCTAGAGAACTGATTGCTGGGCCTCTTGCTGAGATGTTTGTATCATTGATAGTCACTGGTGAGGTGCCGGAAGACTGGAGGTTGGCAAACGTGGTGCCAATGTTTAAGAAGGGTGGTAAAGACAAGCAAGGGAACTATAGACCAGTGAGCCTGACCTCGGTGGTGGGTAAGTTGTTGGTGGGAATCCTGAGGGACAGGATGTACATGTATTTGGAAAGGCAGGGACTGATTCAGGATAGTCAACATGGCTTTGTGCGTGGGAAATCATGTCTCACAAACTTGATCTAGTTTTTTGAAGTAACAAAGAAGATTGACGAGGGCAGAGCAGTAGATGTGATCTATATGGACTTCAGTAAGGCGTTCAACAAGATTCCCCATGGGAGACTGATTAGTAAGGTTAGATCTCATGGAATACAGGGAGAACTAGCCATTTGGATACAGAACTGGCTCAAAGGTAGAAAACAGAGTGTGGTGGTGGAGGATTGTTTTTCAGACTGGAGGTCTGTGACCAGTGGAGTGCCACAAGGATCAGAGCTGGGCCCTCTACTTTTCGTCATTTACATAAATGATTTGGATGTGAGCATAAGAGGTACAGTTAGTAAGTTTGCAGATGACACCAAAATTGGAGGTGTAGTGGACAACGAAGAGGGTTATCTCAGATTACAACAAGATCTGGACCAGATGGGCCAATGGGCTGAGAAGTGGCAGATGGAGTTTAATTCAGATAAATGCGAGGTACTGCATTTTGGGAAAGCAAACCCTAGCAGGACTTATACACTTAATGGTAAGGTCCGTGGGAGTGTTGCTGAACAAAGAGACCTTGGAGTGCAGGTTCATAGCTCCTTGAAAGTGGAATCGCAGGTAGATAGGATAGTGAAGAAGGCATTTGGTATGCTTTCCTTTATTGGTCAGAGTATTGAGTACAGGAGTTGGGAGGTCATATTGCGGCTGTACAGGACATTGGTTAGGCCACTGTTGGAATATTGCGTGCAATTCTGGTCTCCTTCCTATCGGAAAGATGTTGTGAAACTTGAAAGGATTCAGAAAAGATTTACAAGGATGTTGTCAGGGTTGGAGGATTTGAGCTATAGGGAGAGACTGAACAGGTTGGGGCTGTTTTCCCTGGAGCATCGGAGGCTGAGGGGTGGCCTTATAGAGGTTTACAGAATTATGAGGGGCATAGATAGGGTAAATAAACAAAGTCTTTTCCCTGGGGTCGGGGAGTCCAGAACTAGAGGGCATACGTTTAGGCTGAGAGAGGAAAGATATAAAAGAGACCTAAGGGGCAACTTTTTCACACAGAGGGTGGTACGTGTATGGAATGAGCTGCCAGAGAATGTGGTGGAGGTTGGTACAATTGCAACATTTAAGAGGCATTTGGATGGGTATATGAATAGGACGGGTTTGGAGGGATATGGGCCGGGTGCAGGCAGGTGGGACTAGATTGGGTTGGGATACCTGATCAGCATGGACGGGTTGGACCGAAGGGTCTGTTTCCATGCTGTATATCTCTATGACTCTATGACTCTTGAATGCCCCAACCGAACCTGCCTCCACCATATATTCATTGCGTTCCATTCCCTAACTCCTCGCTGAGTGAAAAAGATTTTTCTCACATCAAAGAAGTTGCTGCAAAGGCTCACCAGGTCTGGCAGCATCTGTGAAATAAAAATAGGTGGAAGGGTCCCCACATCCGAAATGTTAACTCTGATTTCTCTGCACAGATGCTGCCAGGCCTGCTGCGTTTCTCCAACAATTTCTGTTTTTGTAAGAGAAACAAAAGAAATGATTCAGGAGGAGGTGTAGATGGCAAGAACATAACTCTTGCAAACTCCTGCTCTGTGAGAAAATGAGAGAGAAATGTATGACTCTTCTTATTTTTGTTTGGAATGAATGCTCTTCCGATCCATCCTGATCTCTCCATCTCTCTCTGACTTCGAATGAACATTCAATAATGGCCTCTTATGATGTTTGTCAACCTTGAGTTTTGTACCTGGGGGCTTTCTGTATTGGATTGCTCAACATGTTAACACTGGGAAGTGAATATTTGCATCTTACCAAAAGGATTAAACATGTAATTTTGTAAATACTCACAACAATGGGATCATGAAAAGAAACTCCATTTTCTCGGTCACTGTGTGTGAGACATTATGAAGTGTAAAACTCCATTTCCTCGGTCACTGTGTGTGAGACATTATGAAGTGTAAAACTCCATTTCCTCGGTCACTGTGTGTGAGACATTATGAAGTGTAAAACTCCATTTCCTCGGTCACTGTGTGTGAGACATTATGAAGTGTAAAATGAAACACTTTCAAGAAGATTTGCAACCGTCTAGGATTGTTGTGGTGTTTCCACGAATTAAAAATTAATATCACGTAGAGAAAAATAATGTTTCAATACTTTCTTTGATGAGTTTCAGTTATTTATAATATCATAACATATAGAGTCATAGAGTTATACAGTGTAGAAAAGGCCATTCGGCCCATCAGGTCTGCACTGACCTAACCACCACTAAAGGCAAACAAATCCCAACCTCCTGCACTTGTCCCATATCTTTAAATGTTATGCTATTTGAAGTGCTCATCCATATATTTTTTATAGGTTGTAAGGTTTCCAGCCTCCACTATCTTCCCAGGCAGCACTTCCCAAGCTCCCAACACCCTCAGAGTGAGAAAGGTCTCCTCTCAAATCCCCTCTGAACCTCCTGCTCCTTCCCCTAAACCAAGGGGAACAGCTGCTCTCTATTCACCCAGTCCATATTCCTTATAGTCTTACACACCTCAATCATGACACCCCCTCAGCCTTCCTTGCTTTAGAGAAAACAATCCAAACCTATCTAGTCTCTCTTCGATTTCTCCATCCCAAACAACATCCTGGTTAACCCTTCTTTGTACCTCATCTAGTGCTATCACATCGTTCCTGTAGTGGGGTGACCAGAACTGCATATAATACTCCAGCTGTGGCCCGAGCAACACTCTGTACAACAACAACATTACCTCCTGGCTCTTGTATTGTATGCCATGCCTGATGAAAGCAAGTATCCCATATACCTTCATAACAATCCTTTCACATGCTCTGTTGATTTTGGAGGATCTATGAATAATTACTTCAAGATTCCTCTGTTTCTCTAAGCTATCCAGTGTCCTGCCATTCATTAAATACATCCTCATCTTGCTTCTTCTTCCAAAGTGCATCATCATCAGGGTTAAATACAATCTGCCACTGCTCTGACCATCTGACCAATCCATCTCTATCTTCCTGTAACCTACAAACTTCTATAGAATCATAGAGTCATAGTCCAACTTGGTCCAACTTGTCCATGTTGACAAGATGTTCTAAATTAATCTAGTCCCATTTGCCATCGTTTGGCCCATACCCATAGAAACACTACACTTGATCCCCAATCCTTAATCATCTTTGTAAATTGTAAACAATTGCTGTCCCAAGACTGATCCCTGAGGCACACCAACAGTCACTGATCGCAACCTGAAAACACCCATTTATCCTTACTCTTTGCTTTCTTTTAGGTACCCAATCCTCTATCCATGCTAATGCGTTACCCATAACTCCTGCACTTTTATCTTATGCAGCAGCCTTTTGTGCGGCACCTTGTTGAATGCCTTTTGGAAATCTAGACACACCACACCTGAGCAGATAGGGGAAGCCCTAAATGAGTTTTTTGCTTCGGTTTTCACCAAGGAAAGGGAACTTGTTGTAAATGAAAACTTAGAGGAGCTGGGATACAGTCTTGACCAGATCAAGATTGATGAAGATGATGTTCTAGAAATTTTGGAAAACATTAAGATTGATAAGTCCCCAGGGCCAGACCAGATTTATCCTAGGCTGCTCCAGGAAGCGAGAAAGGAGGTTGCTAAGCCACTGGCGAGGATATTTGCCTCCTCACTCTCCACAGAAGTCGTACCAGAGGATTGGAAGGAGGCGAATGTTGTTCCACTTTTCAAGAAGGGTAATAGGGAAATCCCTGGCAATTACAGACCAGTCAGTCTTACATCTGTGGTCAGCAAAGTTGTGGAAAGAATTCTAAGGGATACGATTTATGACTATTTGCAAAGCATAGTGTGATTAAAGGCAGTGAGCATGGCTTTGTGAGGGGCAGGTCATGCCTCACAAATCTTATGGAGTTCTTTGAGGAGGTGTCAAGACAGGTCGACGACAGTTGAGCAGTGGATGCGGTGTATATGGATTTCAGCAAGGCATTTGATAGGGTTCCCCATGGTAGGCTCATTCATAAAGTCAGGAATTATGGGATACAGGGAGATTTGGTTATCTGGATTCAGAATTGGCTGGCTGACAGAAGGCAGAGAGTAGTTGTAGATGGAAAGTATTCTGCCTGGAAGACAGTGTTGAGTGGCATCCCGCAGGGCTCTGTTCTTGGACCTCTGCTGTTTGTAGTTTTTATAAATGACTTGGGGTGGGTTAGTAAATTTGCAGATGACACAAAGATTGGAGGTGTCGCCGATAGTATAGAGGGCTACTGCAGGGTGACATAGACAGGATGCAGAGCTGGGCTGAGAAATGGCAGATGGAGTTCAACCTGGATAAATGTGAAGTGATGCATTTTGGAAGGGCGAACTCAAATGCTAAATATAGGATTAAAGACAAGATTCTTGGCAGTGTGGAGGAACAGAGGGATCTGGGTGTGCAAGTGCATAGATCCCTCAAAGTTGCTACCCAAGTGGACAGGGTTGTTAAGAAAGCATATGGTGTTTTGGCTTTCATTAACAGGGGGATCGAGTTTAAGAGCCGTGAGGTTTTGCTGCAGCTCTACAAGTCCCTGGTGAGACCACACTTGGCATATTGTGTCCAGTTCTGGTCGCCCTACTGTAGGAAAGATACAGAGGCTTTGGAGAGGGTGCAAAGAAGATTTACCAGGATGCTGCCTGGACTGGAGGGCTTGCCTTATGAAGAGTGGTTGAATAAGCTTGGACTTTTCTCTCTGGAGAGAAGGAGGAAGAGAGGAGACCTGATCGAGGTGTACAAAATAATGAGAGGAATAGATAGAGTCAGAGACTTTTCCCCAGGACAGGATTGACTGGTACGAGAAGTCATAGTTTGAAGATATTAGGAGGAAGGTATAAAGGAGTCGTCAGAGGTAGGTTCTTTATGCAGAGAGTTGTGAATGCATGGAATGCATTGCCAACTGTGGTGGTGGAAGCAGAGTCATTGGGGACATTTAAGCGACTGCTGGACATGCACATGGATAGCAGTGAGTTAAGGAGTGCATAGGTTAAGTTACTATATTTTACATTAGGATTAAGTCTTGGCACAACATCGTGGGCCTACGGGCCTGTTCTGTGCTGTATTTTTCTATGTTCTATGTTCTATGCCCCTCATGATTTTATAAACATCTATAACTTAGAGTCATCTTAAAATCCTGACATAAATGAATGCAACTCTGGCTTTAAGTGAGGACATCTTGTTGTGGATAACATGCACGCACAAACATGTACAGTCAGTTCTGCTGTAATGTGGTAGTTCCATTCTTGTGCAACCCGTGTTGTAAGAAATTTGTGTACTAGCAGCACCATTTAAACTAATGGGGCCAGAATAGCATGATAACCAATACATGCTTTAAAACAGTGTCCCCAATTCGTCAATTGTGTTACAGCGAATTTGCATTAACGAAACATGCATTTTAACAGAGTAACTTGTAGTATTACAGAGTCACAATGTTACAGAGAGTGACATATAACAAATTCAGTCCATGCATAAGAGTAGTTCAGTGGTTAGCACTGCTGCCTCACAGCACCAGGGACCTGGGTTCAATTCCCGTCTCAGGCAACTGTCTGTGTGGAGTTTGCACATTCTCCCCGTGTCTGTGTGGGTTTCCTCTGGGTGCTCTAGTTTCTTCCCACAGTCCAAAGATATGCAGGTTAGGTGAAATGGCCATGCTTAATTGCCTGTAGTGTTAGATGCATTAGTCAGGGGTAAATGTAGGGGGGTGGGTTGCTCTTCAGAGGGTCGGTATGGACTTGTTGGGCCGAAGGGCCTGTTTCCACACTGTAGGGAATCTAATCTAATAAGCACATATGAGTAAAAGCTCTTTCATTCTGGATTCTAATGCTGTCTGTGGATGAATAGCTTGTTTTATCATTAGCAGGACTTATACACTTAATGGTAAGGTCCTAGAGAGTGTTGCTGAACAAAGAGACCTTGGAGTGCAGGTTCATAGCTCCATGAAAGTGGAGTCGCAGGTAGGTAGGATAGTGAAGAAGGTGTTGGGTATGCTTTCCTTTATTGGTCAGAGTATTGAGTACAGGAGTTGGGAGGTCATGTTGCAGCTGTACAGGACATTGGTTAGGCCACTGTTGGAATATTGCGTGCAATTCTGGTCTCCTTGCTATCGGAAAGATGTTGTGAAACTTGAAAGGGTTCAGAAAAGATTTACAAAGATGTTGCCAGGGTTGGAGGATTTGAGCTATAGGGAGAGGTTGAACAGGCTGGGGCTGTTTTCCCTGGAGTGTTGGAGGCTGAGGGGTGACTTTACAGAGGTTTACAAAATTATGATGGCATGGATAGGATAAATAGGCAAAGTCTTTCACTGGGGTCGGGGAGTCCTTAACTAGAGGGCATAGGTTTAGTGTGAGAGGGGAAAGATATAAAAGAGACCTAAGGAGCAACTTTTTCACACAGATGATTGTACTTGTATAGAATGAGCTTCCAGAGGAAGTGGTGGAGACTGGTACAATTGCAACATTTAAGAGGCAGTTGGATGGGTATATGAATAGGAAGGGTTTGGAGGGATATGGGCTGGGTGCTGGGAGGTGGGACTAGATTGGGTTGGGATATCTGGTCAACAAGGATGGGTTGGATTGAAGGGTCTGTTTCCATGCTGTACATCTCTATGACTCTAATCACTGAGCACTCATGGCTCAATACTTGGATCGTTGGTACATACATCATGGGAAGTGGTGGGTGATAGTGAAACCCATCATGATGGGTGTTGGTAGATTGTGGAGGGGATGAACGTGTCACCAGCCTACTTTCTGTCAGTGAGTCACTGACCTGGATACCTGAATGAGGCTTAACCTGGTTACCCTTTGCATGAACTTGGTACCTCAGTTCAAAAACTTAGGTACAAAATAGTAAAATAAACAGTGTTAAAAAAGTTAAGCATTACTTTCATAGAATAAGCATTTGGGGGAGAATAAAGGAGTACTCTGTAGCATCCTGGATTAAGATTTAACCCTCAACTCACAACATCTGATCTTTGAAAATGGCAGGACAAGTGGAGAGAAAAATTAATAAAGCATATAGTGTTCTCAGATTTATTAATAGGGAAAACAAGTATAAGAGAAAGGAGGTGGTGTTTAACTTGTACAAGACAATTGTTAGGCCACAGCTGGAGTTCAGTATACAATTGTGGGTGCCATTTAATAGGAAAGATGTGAATACATTGGATAGAGAGCAGGAGCAATGTACAAGAATAGTTCCAAGAATTAGGAACCTACCCTTTGCATGAACTTGGGAAAATGCAGCAAAGGAAGGGAGGTAAGAATGGCTGTAAACAGAGATAAGCACAGACCCAGCATTGCTTGAGCCCTGCAGAAGAGTCAGTTTCTTTCCCCACCATCTCTCCAACCATCGTTTCCTGGCCCATGATTTCACAATGGTAGCCTTCCCTCCATTAACCTGCAGCAACTATTTTCCCCAAATCTCCTGCATCTTCAAACTCTCCACTTACAATCTCCCTGATTCGCAATATTTGTACTAGAGACCTCTCCACTGGATTCACCATCTCTTCATAATGCTGTGTAATCCCTCAGGCCTACAATCTCTCCTCCCTCCACTGACAAACTCCCTCAAGGGCTACAATCTCTTAAACCTCCCCATTTGCACAATCTCCCCACCAACCATGATCCCTTAACACACCCACCTACAATTCATCCTAGGGCTTATGATCAGCCTCCTCACTGGCTAGGCCCGCATCTATTGCCCATCCCTAGTTAAGAGTCAACCACATTGCTGTGGTTCTGGAGTTACTTGTACGCCAGACCAGGTAAGGATGGCAGTTTCCTTTCCTAAAGAGCATTAGTGAATCTGATGATTTTTAAAATGACAATTGGCAATGGATTCATGGTCATCATTAGACTTCAATTGAATACAAATTCCATCAGCTTCCATGGCAGGGTTTGAACCCAAGGTCCCTGGGAACATTACCAGAGTCTCTGGGTTAATATTTCATAAAGTGTGGTGCTGGCAGCATACGAGGAGCAGGAGAGTCGACCCCTGGGCTCAGGATTAATAATCCAGTGATAATATGTCTCCTTTCTCCCTGCATTCTCTCCTCCCTCCCACCTCCCCCAACCATTGATGCACAATCTCTTCAAGTTGACCATCTGGGAAATAAAGAAAAGGAATTTCTGAAGACTTCCTGCAGTTTCTATGCTCTATCTACCAGTACCCTGTTGTCTACTCTGCTGGTTATGTCCTAAAAGAGTTCCAGTAAATTAGTTAAACTAGGTACAAAGGTACCTCAGTTCAAAAACTTAGGTACAAAATAGTAAAATAAACTGTGTTAAAAAGGTTAAGCGTTACTTTCATAGAATAAGCATTTGGGGGAGAATAAAGGAGTACTCTGTAGCATCCTGGATTAATATTTAACCCTCAACTCACAACATCTGATCTTTGAAAATGGCAGGACAAGTGGAGAGAAAAATTAATAAAGCATATAGTGTTCTCAGATTTATTAATAGGGAAAACAAGTATAAGAGAAAGGAGGTGGTGTTTAACTTGTACAAGACAATTGTTAGGCCACAGCTGGAGTTCAGTATACAATTGTGGGTGCCATTTAATAGGAAAGATGTGAATATATTGGATAGAGAGCAGGAGCAATGTACAAGAATAGTTCCAAGAATTAGGAACTTCATTTATGAAGATAATTGAAGAAGTCAGATAGATAAAAAAATATTGTTACTTGTATATGTGAAAATACAATAAATGTGCATAAATTGCCACAAAACAGTGTCATTTAATGACATAAATTATAGGTTAAAAAAGCTAGACAACGTTTGGGCAACTATCATTTTTTGTTCATTCCACGGCTACTTGGTTACATGAATCCGAGCAGATTGGTGAGAGGATGGAAGGAGAGTTGATAGAAATTCTCAGAATCATGAGCAGTTTGGATAGAGTAGCCAGGCAGAAGCTGCTTGTAAAAGACAAAATATGAGACAACATCGATTTAAAGTGATGTGCAAAGGAAGGAAGTACAATGTGAGGAAAATCTTTTCCACACAGTGAATAGTTAAGGCGTGGGATACATTGCCTGAAATGTGGTGAGGTTTCTGGACCTGACCAGGTAGTCACGGAGGGAACGGTCTTTGCGGAAGGCGGAAATGGGTGGGGAGGGAAATATATCCCTAGTGGTGGGGTCTGTTTGGAAGTGGTGGAAATGTCGTTGGATGATTTGGTTTATGCGAAGGTTGGTAGGGTGGAGGGTGATCACCAGGGGGGTTCTGTCCTTGTTACGGTTGGAGGGGTGGGGTTTGAGGGCGGAGGTGCGGGATGTGAACGAGATGCACTGGAGGGCAACTTTAACCACGTGGGAAGGGAAATTACGGTCTCTAAAAAAGGAAGCCATCTGGTGTGTTCTGTGGTGGAACTGGTCCTCCTGGGAGCAGATACGGTGGAGGAATTGGGAATACGGGATGGCATTTTTGCAGGAGGTAGGGTGGGAAGAGGTGTAATCCAGGTAACTGTGGGAGTCGGTGGGTTTGGGGCAGGTTTAAGTGAGGCATTCAAGAAGGAATTGGATCATTATTTGCATAGAAGCAGTGTGCAGGTGTATGGGGAGAAACGCAAGGGATTGTCACTAAGTAATAACATTGGTGTAGGGCTGAATAGCTTCTGGAACAATTCTGTGATCACAACCTTGACAAACCTTGAATTCTTGAAGGATCTTTCCCCTTGTGGTGAGCTTAGAACAGTCAAAAATACAAGACCTCCTTTTTAAGGTTGAAATGAGGAGGATTTTCTTCTCTCAGAGGGTTAAGGGACTCTTCCCCAGTGACCCGTGGAAGGTGGGTCATTGACTGTGTTGAAGGTTGGGTTAGATAGATTTCTGATTGACAAAGGGGAATTATGGGGCTGGGGAGTTCAATGAGGAAAATGGAGTTGAGGCCACAATCAGATCAGCCAAGATCTTACTGAATGATGTAGCTGACCTGAAAGACAATGGCCTACTCCTGCTCCTATTTCTCATTATCTAAGCTAAGGTTCTGATGACAGGTCATCAACTTATAACATTAACTCTATTTTTCCTCACAGAAGCTACCCAGCCTGCTGAACAGTACCCAAATTTACAAATTTTATAATAAAATCATATTACCCAGTTAATTTTGAAGAAGGGTGACTGCACCTGATAAGTTGACTCTGTTTTCTCTTCAAAGGTGCTGCCAGACCTGCTGAGTTTCTCCAGAAATCTCTGCTTTTGTTTCAGATTTCCAGCATCTGCAGTTCTTTCGGTTTTTTGCTCTTTTTGATGCTTCCTTTGCACTAATAGGGAGCTGTGCTTCAAACATTACACAGATGACCTAACTACAAAAATTCCAGGATTTTGACTCAAATGGCTAATCCAGCTGAGTCAATGTTGATATATTTCCAAGTCAGGACGGTGGGTAGGGAACTCCTGTAGCTACTGGTGTTCCCGTGGATCTGCTGCCCTTCTCCTTCTAGGTGTCAACACACCTTTGTCTTGAATCTAAGGCATGGTGGCTCAGTGGTTAGCACTGCTGCCTCTCAATGCCAGGACTCAGGTCTGATGCCACTCTTGGGCAACTATCTGTGTGGAGTTTGCAGTTCTCCTGTGTCTGTGTGGGTTTCCTCTGCTGCTCCGGTTTCCTCCCACAATCCGAAGATGTGCAGGTTTGGCGTATTGGCCATTGTAAATCATCCATTGTATCCAGGGATGTGCGGTCTAGCTGGATTAGCCATTTGAAATGCAGGGTAGGGAGCTGTGGCTCTGGGTAGGATGCTCTTCGGACAGTCTGTGTGGACCTGATGGACCGAATAGCCTGTTTCCACACTGGATGGTCGAGCAGTTAGGGTTAAGACCCAGAATAAGCTATTGGGCATGAGATATTAGATTAAATTTCAACCATTCAATGATCATGACACCTTTTGCCATGATGGGATTTGACGCTGGGTCCCTAAGACATTGGCAGAAATTGCTGGAAAAGCTCAGCAGGTTTGACAGCTTCTGTGACGAGAAATCAGAGTTAATATTTCGGGTCTTGTAACCCTTCCTCAGGTCGCTGAATGAAGGATTAACACTGATTTCTCTCCACAGATGCTGCCAGTCCCGCTGAGATTTTCCAGCAATTTCTGTCTTTGTTTCTGATTTACAGCACCTGCAGTTCTTTCGGTTTTTATTCTCTCAGACATTACCTGGGTCTCTAGATTAATAGTGTAGTGACAATACCTCTAGGCCTCTGCATGCATCACAGAGAAGAAGTTCAATGGTTGCTATTGCATTGTATACTATGCAGGAGGATAGCTGTGGGACATTACTGTTTACAGAGTGGAATGAATGGGCAGGAATCCGGAACCGTTGGCCGGGGGAGGCTGTTGGTACCCGGACATTCACACAGCGCCGGAGCCATTTCCGGTAAAGATGGCGGCCCCCAGTGCCGGGTGGAAGCCGCCGCTCTCTCTGTGGAGCCTTGGGATTGTTTTGGTTCTGCTCGCCAGCCGCGGCGCTCCTGGGGCGGAAGGAGTGCAGGTAGAATGGGGGGTCGGGTTCCCGCCGAGAGGCTGCGGGCTGCCCCGGGGGCGGGTGGGAGGTCGAAGCGCCTCCCGGGGCCCTGGCCCTGTGTGTGGGGGGAGTGTGCATCCACGGGGCTCCCGCTTCTCCCAACCTGCCCGAGATGGTTACGGTTAGAGGTTGGGGGCGGGAAGCTGGACTCTCCTTTAAATCCGGTTGGGACGAGAACCTGTTGGTGACGATGCACTCTGCAGTCGAATAGCCAGCATTTATGGAAGTGATAGTCATAGAGATGTACAACAAGGAAACAGACCCTTCGGTCCAACTAGTCCATGCTGATTAGTTACTAAAATAAATTTTAATATAATATTTTATAAATGATTAAACTAATTAGTTACTGAAATTAAAATAGTTAAGAAAACAGTATCAGTAATACAAAGAGAACATAGAGTCATAGAGATGTACAGTATGGAAACAGACCCTTTGGTCCAACCCGTCCATGCCGACAGATATCCCAACCCAATCTAGTCCCACCTGCCAGCACCCAGCCCATATCACTCCAAACCCATCCTATACATATATCCATCCAAATGTTTCTTAAATGTTGCAATTGTACCAGCCTCCACCACATCCTCTGGCAGTTCATTCCATACACGTACCACCCTCTGCATGAAAAAGTTGCCCCTTAGGTCCCTTTTAGATCTTTCCCCTCTCACCTTAAACCTCTGCCTTCTAGTCCTGGACTCCCTCATCCCAGGGAAAAGACCTTGTCTATTTAACCTATCCATGCCCCTCATGAGTTTATAAATCTCTATAAGGTCACCCCTCAGCCTCTGACGCTCCAGCGAAAACAGCCCCAGCCTATTCAACCTCTCTCTATAACTCAAAACATCCAACCCTAGCAACATCCTTATAAATCTTTTCTGAACTCTTTCAAGTTTCACAACATCCTTCTGATAGAAGGGAGACCAGAATTGCACATAATTTGGTTAGCTCAGTTGGCTGGCCAGCTGGTTTGTGATGCCAACAGTGTGGGTTCAAATTCTCCCACTGACTGAGGGAAGGACTATCCTTCTTAGTCTCTCTCCTCACCTGAGTCATGATGACTCTCAGGTTAAACCACCACCAGTTGTTTAAAGAGAGAGAGAGAGAGCAGTCCAATGGTCTGATAAAACTGTGTTGCTGTTACCTTTTAATTGGTTAACAATTCAATAGCGATTTGATAATCTGTTTTATGTTGTTGGAGGGATTTTTACTGATCAGGGTACTATTCCAGCTCCATTTGTATCCAAGTGGAGCAACAGAACTACTAGCATTTGCTTCTCTTCCTGCACCCTCAGCATTACCTTTTATATCGGGAAGGAAGTGAGGTCTGCAGATGCTGGAGATCAGAGCTGAAAATGTGTTGCTGGAAAAGCGCAGCAGGTCAGGCAGCATCCAGGGAACAGGAGAATCGACGTTTCGGGCATAAGGAAGAAGGGTTTATGCCCGAAACGTCGATTCTCCTGTTCCCTGGATGCTGCCTGACCTGCTGCGCTTTTCGAGCAACACATTTTCAGCTCATTACCTTTTATATCCCCAAGGATTTGCTGGTTCTATCTTAATTCCAATTTATTTGCTGCCTCTCAGTTACAACTTCCAAACATCTGTCAACATCCAAATGGACAATGATGCATCTAGCTCTACCTCATTGCCATCTATCTCAAACCCTCTTGTCTGTCCGAGATCTAATGCTGGATGTGCAGAAATATCCTCCACTTATATTTCGGGAAGGTGGTAGCCATTATCTTCTATCAGTGCCATAAACACTGCTCTGTAGTCAGCGACTTTGCTTCTCTCCCTTGTAACCACCTTAGCAGAACCAGTCTGTTTGCAATCATAGCACTATTCTCATTTTAAATGATCATTTCTCCTCCTGTTTTTCAAGTTATTTTGCTCCCCATCCCATCTAGTCCTAACAACCATCCAAAATATCTGCAGGTCTCTAACTCTGGCCTTTATCATCCTTAGCAGTCATGCGTTCAGCTTCCTAGATCTCATGCTCTGGAATTATGTTCCTAAACTTGTCTTTCTCCTAAAAGAGACTGCTGAAAGTCGAACTTACCCACCCTCATATCTTTACAGGCTGGATGTGTAATCAGGTTTTATAACGTGCAAGTGAACCACTCTGCTATGTTTCATTGTGTCAAATACAAGGTACCTGCTGTACCTGTCCTAGTAATGTTGCTACAGACACTATGTTGGCTAAAGTAGAAAAGGATGGAAGTCCTGCACCCATCACTCCATATATTGAGGAGCAGAGAGAAAAACAAAATTCTCAATAGACTGTTCTGGAATTTGCCTTAAACATCAATTGTTCAACCAAGTGGAACTGTGAGGGAAGCATAAGTATTGAACACCTTTTGAAAATCATAGAATCCCCACAGAGTGGAAAGAGGCCATTCAGCCCATTGAGTCTGCGTTGACCCTTCAAAGACCATCCCGCCCAGCCCCAGCCCCCCCCATCCTATCCTTGCATTTCCCATGTCTAACCCACATCTTTGGCTGCTGTGGGCAATTGAGCATGGCCGATCCACCTAACCTGCACATCTTTGGATTGTGGGAGGAAACCCACACAGACATGGGGTGAATGTGCAAACTCCATGTAGATAGTCACCCGAGGCTGGAATCAAACCTGGGTCTCTGGTGCTTTGACGCTGCTGTGCTAACCAGTCAGCCACTCAGCACAATTGTACTGGAAACAAAATAATTCTATTAAAAACAGATACAAGCTTTGAGTACCTGAGATAAATTGCTGACCTAATGCTGGAGGAAAACACAAAATGTGTGAACGTGACAGCACATACGTGAAGTTCACACTGTTCCATCCTAGCTACAACCCGTGTTCTGGAATAATTAGATAATGTAAGGTCCTCCAAAAACACTGAAAGTTTATAAATAATTTACTTTTTAAAGATTGTGGTTCTGGTGATGCGTTATAAAGGACAGAAGGATTAAACAATCTGGAGTAGCTACTCCAGTGAGCCCAGCTGGCTGCGGTTAATCAAATTGGCACCGTACTAATGAGGTTGTGGATCAACTGGGATATGAACATCGTCCTCAAATTAAATTCAGAATCTCATTTCAAGGAAAATTATGAGGCTTAATATGTTGAGTTGCAGTGGCTCTAATTTGTTTTCAAAGTTGTTTCTCAATCAATTTGATGCAGAACAGTGACTATACTCAGCCTTCATGAACTGTGAAATGCTTTGGCTGTCTGGTACCCTTGAAAGATGCTATATAAATGCAAGGATTTCCTCCTTTTTCTTATAGGCACGTGGGGTAGAATGAAAATGGGGTGGGGGAACGAAAGGGGAGCAGACAGATGGCATCCAAGTTTGTCAGCAGAGTTGTAACTGACAGTTATTTCACATTATTTATTTTGACAGTCCTAAGGAATATCTGTGGTACCCAGATGGACCCTGTTGATGCTGTTGGTGTAACCTCAGTGTTTCAGTCTCTGAGTCGGAATGTTTAGCTCCATGTCCTACTCCAGATACTCGAAGCTGACCATGCTAGGTTCTTTTCCCGAGGTTTCACACACGCAATGCAATTTGCACACACCAACTTGTGTGAACAGTTAAAGTTTATTAAAGCTTGTACAAGCTAGGTGACCCCCTTTGACCTTCCACGCAGGCGTACAAGGTTGAGTCAAAAGTGGCTCTGAACAAAGAAAACACATTCCATTTATAGAGGTCGGTTGGTCATGCTCACAGATACTCTGGCTGCTCCCCCACAGTCACATACCACACAAGACAACCACCACACCCCCCCACCACCACCACCACTACCATCACTCCATCACAGTCCCATGTTAGCCCAGGTACAATGGTCGGATGAGGTCATCCTTGGTGATAATACAAATGTGAATGCCCTAATCCTGGGGAATCATAATGCAGGCAATTTCCTGACTCAGTGATTCCCCAAGACAATGTTGGTGTGACACATCTAGCTTCAGGGGATGGCTAGAAAGCATTTCTGAATGGAAGAGATGAAATTATAGTTTTATTTGATAATAATAGGGAGAGTGGTAGCAAACGACTGTCTAATTGGAGTGGGGGGTCATTTGCATTCCTTCTTGAATGTTGTCCCTACCCACTTCCAGAATGATCTGTCAGTGCAGTTTAACCCTTTAATATTACATTAATGTCTAGAGAGATATCCCTTTTAATCTTTTAGCATTACAACCATTCCAGTGTAATACTGAGGGAGTCCACTTCATTCATTAGGATGTAGTTTGAAGTGTCTGGCTATACAAATACAAGCCTTTCTTCCTTTTCATTTGTAGACCATTTCACAAATGGAAATTTATATTTTAAAGCATCAGCTCAATTTGAATTAGGGGAGAAAGTGAGGTCTGCAGATGCTGGAGATCAGAGCTGAAAATGTGTTGCTGGAAAAGCGCAGCAGGTCAGGCAGCATCCAAGGAACAGGAGAATCGACGTTTCGGGCATAACCCCTTCTTCAGGAATCCTGGTGTAGGAATCCTGAAGAAGGGCTTATGCCCGAAACGTCGATTCTTCTGTTCCTTGGATGCTGCCTGACCTGCTGCGCTTTTCCAGCAACACATTTTCAGCTCTCAATTTGAATTACCAAGGCAAACTGAGTCCTGTGTTTGTTGCTGAATATAATACCTTTATCAAGTTCAAGTCCCAGCAACATCCACCCTAAAGAAGTGCTTTTAATCACTCCCTTCTCTAGGTGCAGCCTAGCCTTTCAGCACTGTAAGCTTCCTGACCAAAAGGTCTGGCATTGCTAAGGGCTCATCATGACCTGAGTGGCTGCATCCTGTTAGTTTGGAAGCTGAGTCTTCAGTTCATTTCAATCAAGTGTTGAAGGAAACAAAGCTGCTGGTTTGGAATCCCTCCTGAGTTACTTCAGTCCGACACCACCAGATGGTACGATTCGGATAACCCTGAAGTGTCTGTAAGTGCCCTGGCCTACTCATTGACATTAATGATAGGCTACTCAACGCAGAAGGGAATGTTAAATTTAAAAAGTCAAGGAGGCTTCCTGAAGGAGTGGCTGGTGTTGGTTGTGATTAGCTGAGTCCGACAGCGAGAGAAGTGTCATCTCACTGACTCCCTCAAATTAGAAAGAGAAATCAATAAGGAAATCTCCTGATTGCTAACCAAGGAGAAGAGAGTGCCTGGAATTGTCAGTGTGCCTGTCTGCCTGGGTGTATTTGAATATTTTTGTTTGTGTTTGTTTCTCTTGCTGCCTTTTTGTGTATTCTTTTTCTCTGCCTGTGTATGCACATGTCTGTTACTCTCTCTCTCTCTCTCTTTCTGCCTGCCTCATTCTCTGCCTAAATCACTCTCCTGTCTGTGTTACACAGACTCTGTCTGTGTCACACTCTCTCTGCCCATTTGTGAATCAAGTTGGTTTATGCAGAAATTGATTCTCTCATAGTCAATGTCATTGTACTCTGCTTTATTCTCCCAATTTTTTTGTTTAATTAATTGAGTTTAAATTTCACTGGCTGTCATTGTGGGATCTGAACTCACACCCCCAAAGCATTAACCTGGGACTATTGTTTGCGAGTCCAGTGATATCACCAGAATGTCACTATGTATTTTACTGTCTCTATGTGTCCACGCAGGCACACCTGTCTGTCTCTTTGTACCTGTGTGTGTACTAACCTCTCTGTCTGCCTGTGCCCAGTGTACAGGAGATGCAGTAAAAGTGTCTGTCGCTATCTCTTCACTCCTACAATCCCTCTACTGTTGAATAGCCTGATGCTTCCAGTAGAGTCTTGCTCACGAAGCTAAACATCTGAGACAAAATACTGAAACCTTCTCAGTGCAGCCTGTTCTTCACTTTCTGGGGAATCACTGAACTGTACACTTCAGGCTCCTCTGAAACCTAAATGAAAATAACTTCTGAGGTTTTAAATGGTGTTGTTTAAATATGCATATTTGATTGTGAGAAACAATTACAAAGATAAACAGAAGCAAAAAAATTGCAAGCACTGTTCAGCTTTCAGTTTGGAATTGAATTCTGAATAACTTTTCTTTTGATCATACAGACTCGAGTAAAGCAGTTCTTGAGAAGCGGTCACACGAACAATTGGGCTGTGCTGGTGAGATTTGATAAGCTATTGGAAAATTCTCAGCAGTGTCGATAGTGCGTGTCCTAATAGCTTGACAGCCTTGAGTTTGATTCCAAATTTCTCAAAGTGCGTGATTGAAGTTGCCTCCTGTTCATGTCTGCAACATCCTGCAACCTTGCAGCTCCTTGATAACTCTGTACTCTTCCAATTCTGGCCTTTTATACATCTCCAGTTCCTTGCTCCTGCCAAACACTGCAACCTGCAAATGTCTCTCCAAGCCCTACACCATCTTGACTTATAATGGTACAGGGAGAAAGTGAGGACTACAGATGCTGGAGATCAGAGTCGAGAGTGTGGTGCTGGAAAAACACAGCAGGTCAAGCAGCATCCGAGGAGCAGGAGAATCGACGTTTCGACCATAATTCCTTCATTAGGAATAAGGCTTGTGGGTCGGGGCTGAGAGATAAATGGGAGGGGAGTGGGTTTGTGGGGGCAGGTAGCTGGGAAAGTGATAAGTAGATGAAGGTGAGGGAGCAGGTGATAGGTCAGAGAGGACAATGATGGACGGGTCCGGAGGGTGGTGCTGAGTTGGAGGCTTGGAACTGGGATAATGTGGGGAGAGGGGAAATGAGGAAGCTGTTGAAATCCACATTCCCAATTCCTCTGCCTCTGCTGTATTTGTTACCAGGATGACCAATTCCACCTTAAAGTCACAGATGACTGCCTCCTTCCATGATTGCAACTTCCCTTCCCACGTGGTTGACGATGCCCTCCAGCGTATCTCGTCCACTTTATGCACCACTTTATGCACCCCTCCTAACGCAACAAGGACAGAACTCCCTGGTCGTCACCTTCCACCCCAACAACCTCCGCATACATCGCATCATCCTCCGCCACTTCCGCTACCTCCAAATGGACCCCACCACCAAGGATATATTTCCCTCCCCACCCCTATCAGCGTTCTGAAAAGACCATTCCCCCTGCGACTCCCTCATCAGGTCCACACCCCCCACCAGCCAACACTCCACTTCTGGCACCTTCCCCTGCCACTACAGGAAGTGCAAAACCTGCGCCCACACCACTTCACTCCGCTCCATCCAAGGCCCCAAAGGATCCTTCCACATCTGTCAGAAATTTACCTGTACCTCATAGAATCATAGAGATATACAGCATGGAAACAGACCCTTCGGTCCAACCCAATCTAGTCCCACCTGCCAGCACCCGGCCTATATCCCTCCAAACCCGTCCTATTCATATACTCATCCAAATGCCTCTTAAATGTTGCAATTGTACCAGCCTCCACCTTATCCTCTCGCAGCTCATTCCATACACGTACCATCCTCTGTGTGAAAAAGTTGCCCCTTAGGTCTCTTTTATATCTTTCCCCTCTCACTCAAAACCTATGTCCTCTAGTTCTGGACTTCCCGACCCCAGGGAAAAGACTTTGTCTATTTATCCTATCCATGCCCCTCATAATTTTGTAAACCTCTATAAGGTCACCCCTCAGCCTTTGGAGCTATGAACCTGCACTCCAAAGTCTCTTTGTTCAGCAACACTCCCTAGGACCTTACCATTAACTGTGTAAGTCCTGCTAAGATTTGCCTTCCCAAAATGCAGCACCTCGCATTTATCTGAAATAAACTCCATCTGCCACTTCTCAGCCCATTGGCCCATCTGGTCAAGATCCTGTTGTAATCTGAGGTAACCCTCTTCACTGTCCACTACACCTCCAATTTTGGTGTCATCTGCAAACTTACTAACTGTACCTCTTATGCTCACATCCAAATCATTTATGTACATGACAAAAAGTAGAGGGCCCAGCACCGATCCTTGTGGCACTCCACTGGTCACAGGCCTCCACCCTGTAAAACAACCCTCCACCACCACCCTCTGTCTTCTACCTTTGAGCCAATTCTGTATCCAAATGGCTAGTTCTCCCTATATTCCATGAGATCTAACCTTGCTCATCAGTCTCCCATGGGGAACCTTGTTGAATGCCTTACTGAAGTCCATATAGATCACATCTACCGCTCTGCCCTCATCAATCCTCTTTGTTACTTCTTCAAAAAACTCAATCAAGTTTGTGAGATATGATTTCCCAAGCACAAGGCCATGTTGACTATCCCTAATCAGTCCTCACCTTTCCAAATACATGTACATCCTGTCCCTCAGGATTCCCTCCAACAACTTGCCCACCAGCGAGGGCAGGCTCACTGGTCTATAGTTCCCTGGGTTGTCCTGACCACCCTTCTTAAACAGTGGCACCATGTTAACCAACCTCCAGTCTTCTGGCACCTCACCTCTACCAATTCATCAACTGCATCCATTGCACCTGGTGTGGTCTCCTCTACATCGGGGAGACAGGACGCCTTCTTGTGGATCATTTCAGAGAACATCTCTGGGACACCTGCACTCACCAACCTCACCACCCTGTGGCCGAACACTTCAGCTTCCCCTCCCATTAGGTCAAACTTATGCAGTTCTGGGCCTCGTCCACTGCCAAACCATTGCCACCTGACGCCTGGAGGAAGAATGCCTCATATTCCGCCTTGGGACCCTGCAACGACACGGGATAAATGTGGATTTCAACAACTTCCTCATTTCCCCTCCCCCCACATTATCCCAGTCCCAAGCCTCCAACTCGGCACTGCCCTCCGGACCCATCCATCACTGCCCCCTCTGACCTATCACCTTCTACTTCACCTTTATCCACCTATCACTTTCCCAGCTACTTCCTGCCAACCCCACCTCCCTCCCATTTATCTCTCAGCCTCAACCCACAAGCCTCATTCCTGATGAAGGGCTTATGCCTGAAACGTTGATTCTCCTGCTCCTCGGATGTTGCCTGACCTGCTGTGCTTTTCCAGAGCCACACTCTCAACCCTTCTAACTGTACAGGGTGTTCTGCTCTAATGCAACAGTTGCGTTCCTCTTCAACACCACGCTAAAGAAAATTGGGAAACTTCTATAGAAAATCGGGCTGTAGAAGATCACTAGTAGAAAGTTCATGTTATCCAAACAATGTCCACAATTTGTCAATTGCGTTACAGCCAAATCATGCTGACGGAACGCGTGTTACAGCAGAATAACCTCTGTCACCTTTCTGTACCTATCGCATGGTGAAAAGCCTGGGATTCCCTCTGTGTACTTAGCACATGGGCTGCAGCTCTTCACAAAGGCGGCTCACCACTGCATCCTCAAGCACTGTCAGGGATTGGAAATAATCCCTGGCCTTCCCATTGATACTGGCATCCTGTGAATGGAGCAATATCTGTCTTATGCATGTCTTGATGTCAAATGTTGTTTGCTACCTCTTTGTAAAGCTTAACAACATTTTATTGTGGTCAAGGTGTTATATGAATGCAGGTTGTTGAATGAGATGACATGCTAATATTGGAGATTGGAGGGTTATCTGACCTCCTGTCTATTCAACCATAATGGTTTGATGAAAAGGAAATGTCTCTTTCCAGTCCTATCCATTCTGGTGAGGGGATAGTCTGAGGAGGTATTAAGCTCCCTTTATATTGCTGTGTTAAGTGTTTGCAGTTCAGGTGTTATCTAGCAACCTGAGGTGTAAACCTGCCTATCTTCTGGCTCAAAGAGTCAGCTTCTGAATCCCTGATGTGGGGAGAGGTATTGATTAAAGAAATGTTCGAACTCTGGACAATAACCTGATTAGGATGCTTCATCCAGCTGTTATTTACAACATCCCATGCTGTAAATCTCTTGGTGGTAGTTTGACTCTGAGAGGAATTTGCTGCAATACGATTTTGCCCCTTGTCAGATCTGGCTGGGTATCTGTGTTGTGCTGTTAATTGTTCTGTTTTCTTTTTGCACCTCAGGTGTGCACATCCCGATTCTGGTTCAACTATCGCCATGTTGCCAATACACTGTCAATTTATAGGAGTGTCAAGAGACTGGGAATCCCAGACAGGTAAGGAATTTCATGCGCTGCTTGCCTTAGTGAAGCCTGGATGTAAATTTGCTCGCTGAGCTGGAAGGTTCGTTTTCAGATGTTTTGTCACCATAGTAGGTAACATCATCAGTGAGCCTCTGGTGAAACAATGGTATTATGGCCTGTTTTCTATTTATGTGTTTAGGTTTCCTTGGGTTGGTGATGTCATTTCCCATTATTTCTCTGTGAGAAACAGAACAGGAAATGACATCACCAGCATTGGAAATGACAACAAGCAAAACTAATGTCATCTACAAAATACCTTGCAAGAACTGTAAAAGCACTACATTGGGCAAACAGACAGAAAACTCACCACCAGGATACATGAACATCAACAAGCCACGAAAAGACTTGACCCTCTGTCACTAGTATCTTTTCATACATATGAGGATGGACACCACTTCGACTGGGACAACACATCCAACCGAGGACAAGCCAAACAGAGACACACACGAGAATTCCTAGAAGGTTGGCATTCTAACCGGAACTCTATCAACCATCACATTGACTTGGATCGCATTTATCACCCCCTGAGAGAGAGAATCGGAAATGACATCACCACAGAAAATGATGACATCACCACGGAAAATGATGCCACCACAGGAAATGACATCACCAACCCAAGGAAACCTAAACACAAATAGAAAGCGGGCCATGCCACCAGTGCTTCATCCGGAGGCTCACTGATGATGTTACCTAGTATGGTGATGAAGCATCTGAAAACGAACTTTCCAGCTCAGCAAGCAAACCTACATCCACTACTTCATTGATTGCAATGCCATTTTGGGATATCCAGAAGTGCCTAAAGGCACTATATTAGTGCAAATTCATTCTTTCCTCCGAATCCAAGCAAATCTGATTAGTAAACAGAAAACAAGATAAACAGCAATAGTGGGTAGCGCAGTGTATTTACAGCTCTGTCTAATTTCTCTCTTTATCACATCTTCTACAGAGCTTCACTGAGTTTGGAGAAGATTTGTAGCTCAGGTTGAGGTTCTGGATGTAGGTTTGCTGTTTGTGGGCTACCATGATGCCAAAAGTCTGAGTAGTCTAGACCTCTTGGCATCATCGTAGCCCGTAAACCCACCAACACACTAAAACAGCAGCTAATGACCTTGAAGGACCCTATACAGACAACAAGCAAAACTAATGTCATCTACAAAATACCTTGCAAGAACTGTAAAAGCACTACATTGGACAACCAGGCAGAAAACTAGCCACCAGGATACATGAACATCAACTAGCCACAAAAAGACATGACCCTCTATCACTAGTTTCCTTTCATACAGATGAGGAAGGACACCACTTCGACTGGGATAACACATCAATTGTAGGACAAGTCAAACAGAGACAACGAGAATTCCTAGAAGCATGACATTCCAAGTGGAACTCTATCAACATTGCCTTGTATCCCATTTACCATCCCCTGAGAAAAAGAACAGGAAATAATGTCACCAGAGGAAATGACATCACCGACCCAAGGAAACCTAAACACTAAATAGAAAGCGGGCAATGCCACCAGTGCTTCATCTGGAGGCTCACTGATGATGCGGCCTAGTATGGTGATGAAACGTCTGAAAATGAACCATCCAGCTCGCGAGCAAACCTACATCCAGAACCTCAACCTGAGCTTCAAATCTCCTCAAAACTCATCAATGAAGTAGGTTTGAAGCCTGTCCACTGCTATAATATATGAAGTGGACATAGCAAGCTCAGAAAACCAGAGATATACAAGCAGATAATCTGTTACTGTCATTTGGGTTGAGGGATGTATAATAAGCAGGGAACCAAGGAGAAGACCTCTCTGAAACTGTACCATGGGATTTTTAACGTCTGTGTAAAAGAGTCATAGAGCTGTACAACACGGAAAAAGATCCTTTGGTCCAACTTGTCCATGTTTATCAGATATCCTTAATTAATCTAGTCTTTTTTGTCAGCATTTGGCCCATATCCCTCTAAACCCTTCCTATTCATGTACCCACGCAGATGCTCTTTAAATGTAATTGTACCAGCCTCCTCCACTTCCTCTGGCAGCTCATTCCATGCATACACCACTCTCTCTGTGAAAACGTTGCCCCTTGGGTCCCTTTTAAGCCTTTCCCCTCTCACCTTAAACCCATGTCCTGTAGTTCTGGATTCCCCTGCCCTGGGGAAAAGACCTTGGGTGTTCTCCCTATCCATAATTTTAAAAATGTCTATAAGGTCACCCCTCAGCCTCTGATGCTCCAGGGAAAATAACCCCAGCCTATTCAGCATCTTCCTATAGCTCACACCCTCCAACCCTGGCACCATCCTTCTAAATGGATTCAGTTTAACATGTTCTCTGAAAGATGCAGTACTAATTTACTGACCTAAACTTTGAGCTCAAGTCACAATGGACTGGGTGTTTGAACATGTGCTGCAATAATGAGCTAGTGTGAACCGGAATCCTTGTAGGTGCACTACTTGTACTCCAGTATTTCTTTACTTTTCCAATTTTTTTTATTTCCTAAGAAGTTGATCTTAGTACCTAAGATGGCGCTATAATGCGACGACAGTATAATTTTCACTGTACTCATTTCAATCCACGTGGCGGTAAAATTAATTAATTCATTCATTGATCTCTTGTGAGATGCGTTAAAGCATGAAATAAATCTAACTTCTTTCAAAATTTTTTTTAACCAAGTCAGTTTTAATCCTGTCTTCTCCCTTTTGAGTTCCTCTCCATCTCTTCCCTGAAGGATTTAGTTCATGTGGGTGCTACAGTCTCTCTCAAAATAACCATTGCTTCATGTGCGTGCCTTGATAGAAAATGTGAGCATACCCTTCAATTCTCGTCTTAATAATGTTTCTGCATGTTCACTCAATGCCAGAAACATAGTAAACAGGAACAGGAGTAGCTTATTCAGCACTTCGAACCTGCCCCACCATTCGTGGCTGATCGTCTAACTCAGTGCCCATATCCCTGCTTTCTCCTCACACTCTTTGATTCCTTTAGCTCTGAGAGCTATACCTAAATCCTTCTTGAAAGCATTTAAAGTTTTGGCCTCGTCTTTCTGTGCAGACAATTCCAAAGGCCCACCATTCTGTGGGTGAAGAAACTTCTCCTCATCTCAGTCCTACTCTAACCCTGTGACCCCCCCCGGTTTTGGACGTGCTGGTCATCGGGAACATTTTCCTGTTTATTCCTATTAGAATTTTATAGGTTCCTGAGATCCCCTTGATTCTTCTCAACTTCCGTCATCCTTTGATCCCTTCAGCCCTGAGAGCTATGTCTAACTCCCCCTTGAAAACATTGTGTTTCGCCTCAACCATTTTCTGTGGCAGACAATTCTCCAGTGACACAGAAAAATCTGTCTCTCAGATGTTCCTGTTGTATATGGTGACTGTAAATGAGTCCAAATTGCTGTAAATTGATCTCAGGAACTGACGGTAACTATTTTTTCTCAATCTCCCAGTCACATTGTGCTGATGCTTGCTGATGACATGGCGTGTAACCCACGAAACCCCAAGCCTGCCACTATCTTCAGTCACAAGAACATGGAGCTGAATGTCTATGGGGACAATGTTGAAGTTGACTACCGCGGCTACGAGGTCAGGGAGCTCTTTGCTGGAGTGAAAATTTCCACACTTTTTTGAGCTTTATTGAGCAACTGTTTCATTTATGGAACTTGGTGGGATGGATACTGTCCTTTGGGACCTAGGTTGGAATCTGATTGGGCCTCTGTATAAAATACATTTGGGGAATTCACTCCATTCCTTTCAGTTAGGCTTCCTCTGCTCAGGGCTGATCACCAGATGAACATCTTTTGTAAATAACCCCCATCACAGCAGCACCCTGGTCTCTCAAATTGTGAATGTGACAAATCATGGTCTACTTTACTGCTGATATCATAGGATCCCTACAGTGTGGAAACAGGCCATTCGGTCCATCGAGTATACACTGACCCTCTGAATGGCATACCACCCAGACCCAGTACCTATCCTATTCCTGTAAACCACCCTAACGTGCACAACCATGGGCAATTTAGCATAGTCATTCTACCTAATGTGCACATCCATGAGCACCATGGACAATTTAGCATGGTCAATCTACCTAATGTGCACATCCATGAACGCCATGGACAATTTAGCATGACCAATTCACCTAATGTGCACATCCATGAACGCCATGGGCAATTTAGCATGGTCAATCTACCTAATGTGCACATCCATGAGCACCATGGACAATTTAGCATGACCAATTCACCTAATGTGCACATCCGTGAACGCCATGGGCAATTTAGCATAGTCAATCCACCTAATGTGCACATCCATGAGCACCATGGACAATTTTAGCATGGTTAATCTGCCTAACGTGCACATCCATGAATGCCATGGACAATTTAGCATGACCAATTCACCTTACTTGCACATCTTTGGACTGTGGGAGGAAACTTGAGCACTCAGAGGAAACCCATACAAACACAGGTATAATGTCTGTGTGGAGTTTGCATAGTCACCCAAAACTAGAATTGAATTTGGGTCTCGGGCACCGTGAGGCAGAAGTGCTAATCACTGAGCAACCGTGCCACCCCATGTTGGTTTGAAGGAGGGATATGGGCCAGGACTCTGGGGAGAACTGGGTTTCAGTTATTTCTGCTTTCTTCTCAGGTCACTGTTGAAAACTTCTTACGGGTGCTGACAGGCCGGCTCCCACCCAGCACTCCCCGATCCAAGCGCCTGCTTTCAGATGACAGGAGTAACGTTCTCATCTACATGACGGGTAGGAATGAAGGTTGAGGGGGTGGGTGGAGGGCTTTCTAAACATTGCACCAGCAAGAAAGAAAGCAGAGTTCAACATCTGCAGAATTCTCAAACCAATTTACAACTGCTGAAGTACTTTTGAAGTATGATCATGGTGTAGGAAACATGTTGCCAATTTGCACCACATTCAGCAATCTGATAATGGCCTTACAGTCTCACTCGGTGGTTCAGATTTAGGAAAAAGCATTTTGGCAGGATCCCAGGAATGACGTATCTCTTGTTTTCAAACCATGCTATGGGATTTTTTTTACAGCTACCTTAAAGAGCCATCTTCACGTAAAGCCAGCAGCTTTGATAACGGGCCACTTCATAGTTCTGCACCAGAGTTGCTGACTTCGAGTTTTGCATTCAAATCCCTGGAATGGGACTTGATATTGCAGCATTCTAACGGATGTGACCAACTGAGCCGACACTGTCCAGAAGTGATTCGTTCAGTCCACAGTGCATTCAGTGCTTTTCCCCTGTCTGTACTAACAAGCCATAGTTATGCTCAGCTTTTTATTCGTTCAAGGAATGTGAGCATCAAAGGCGCCCATCTCTATTGGTTCTTGAGAAGGCGTGAGCTGCTTTCTTGAGCTGCTGTGGCCCATGTGGAATAGGTGCTTTTGGAGATTGAGTTCCAGGACTTTGATCCAGTGACACTGAAGTAATAGTGGTGTTTTTCCAAGTCCGGATGATGAGTGGCCTGGAGGGTAACCTGCAGCTGATGGTGTTCCCAAATATCTGCTGTCTGTCCTTCTATGGAGCAGTGGTCGTGGGTTTGGAAGAAGCCTTGGTGAGTTCCTGCAGTGCATTTTGTAGATGGTACGTGCCACTGTCAGTGAGTGTTGGTGATGGAGAGAGTGAGTACTTGACTAGGATGTCGGTGGTGGGTGATTCAGTGGTGCTAATGCCATCGAATATCAAGAGCATTAGTTAGATTGCCTCTTGTTGGAGATGGTCATTGCTTGACATTGTGTGAATGTGAATGCTGTGTGCCACTGATCAGCCCAGTATTGTCCAGGATGTGCTGCATTGTGACATTGACTGCTTCAGTAGCTGAGGAGTTGCAAAGGGTGCTGAATATTGTGTCATCGTGAGCAAACACTCTACCCATGACCTTATGATAGAGGGAAGCCCATTGATGAAATTGCTGAAAATGGGTGGCCTAGCCATTATACTGAGGAACTCTTGCAGAGATGTCCTGGGGCTGAAAAGACTGACCTCCAATAACCACGACCACCTTCCTTTCTGCTCAGCATGAGTCCAGTCATTGGAGAGTTTTCCCCTTGATACCCATCGACATGAGTTTTTCTCGGATCCTTGATACCTTCTATAACCTACCATTTTTAGAATCATAGAATACCTACAGCATGGAAGCAAGTCATTCAGCCCACACCAACTCTCTGAAGAGCAGGCCCCTAGACTCAGTCGATATCTGGTCCCTGTAATTCTGCATTTCCCATTGCCACTTAAACTGTATATCTTTGTGACTGTGGGAGGAAACCGGAGCACCCAGAGGAAACCCACGCAGATACTGGGAGAATGTGCAAAATTGAACTTGGGTCCCTGGAGCTGTGAGGCAGCAGCGCTAACCACTGAGCCAGCATGCCACCCTTTTGGGTCATTCTTGGTTATTTATAATCGAGGAATTTTCTGTCATTGCACAGGGGTATGGTATTGCATAGACCAAACCATGCCTCTTTAAAGACTCACCTTCCACCATGTGAAGAGATAGGTGCTAAGTGTGGAGGACACCAAGATAGTCCACAGTGTAAGAATGCTGAACCAGTGTCTGGACTCTGACTGTTACAAACATTTTGGAGCTTCCATCTAAGATGGAGAAAGTGAGGACTGCAGTTGCCTACCTCCAGTGGCTTTTGAATACAAATTCAAGGCTGACTTCATTGCAATAGTGAGGGAGTGTCGCACTGTCAAAGACCCTGCCTTTTGGATAAGATGTTAACCCTCTCTTACTTTGAAGGTCCTAGCTAAAGATCCCAAGGTGCTGCTTGGAGTGGAGGTTCCGCTCTGTTTCTTGGCCAAGATTTGTCCCTAAAGCCTAAAACAGAATATCCAGTCATTATCTGATTGTTATTTGTGTGTGCTTGCTATGTGTAGATTAACTGTTGAGTTTCCTTTGTTACCAACAGTGACTACACCCAAAAAGTGCTCTATTGGCTGTAAAACCTCAGGGCTACATAAATTCATCTTCTGTTTTGATGTCTTTCATGGTATGGCTGGACCATACACTGGCCCACTTAATACAGTCTCGTCGGGCTGTGATTGATAGTTAAACACTTCTGATTGCAGATTTTTTAAGAAACCTGGAGGAATTGTTTTACTATGAACTGATGAAAATATGAAATAAAAGATAATTGTTGCCAGATCTTAGATGATGCATGTAATGAGCAAACATGATCATCCTTCTGAATGCTAACACCACTGTGAAGATGGTGCCATAATGGTAAAGAGGCTGGAGCAGTAATGCAGAGGCCCAGACTAATGTTTTGAGGGCATGGGTTCAAATCCCACCCTTGCAGCTGGTGGAATTTAAATTAGTTTTTAATTTAAAAAATCTAAAATTTAGAGCTGGTCATGTAAGCAAGAAATTATCGTCGATTATCATAAAAATCCATGTGGTCAGCCAACATCCATCAAAAATGGAAATCTGTCATGTTGTCAGGATTTGAGCTGTAGGGAGAGGCTGAATAGACTGGGGCTGTTTTCCCTGGAGCGTTGGAGGCTGAGGGGTGACCTTATAGAGGTTTATAAAATCATGAGGGGCATGGATAAGATAAGTAGACAAAGTCTTTTCCCTGGGATGGGGGCAGAGTCCCAAATTAGAGGGCATAGGTTCAGGGTGAGAGGGGAAAGACATAAAAGGGACCAAAGGGGCAACTTTTTCACGCAGAGGATGGTGCCTATGTGGAATAAGCTGCCAGAGGAAGTTGTGGACACTGATGCAATTACGACATTTAAAAGGCATCTGGGCAGGTATATATCAGGAAGGGTTTGAAGGAATATGGGCCAAGTGCTGGTAAGTGGGACTAGATTAGGTTAGGATGTTTGATCGGCATTGATGAGTTAGACTGAAGGACCTGTTTCCATGCTGTATATCTCTATGACTTTGTGTCTCCCTGGTTTGACCTAAATGTGACCCCAAGCCCATAGCAACTTGGTTGATTTTTAACTCCCCTTGATGGATGGAGAACATGCTGGTCTTGTCAGCTGTGACCACTTCCCATATATACCTAAAATCAAACCAAGAATTGTGGATGCAGGAGATCTGAAACAAACAAAAATCAAGATTGCTATGGGCCACTCAGCAGGTCTGACAGCATTCGTAGAGAGAAAGCAGAGTTAATGTTGCAGGTCCTGTTCAGAGTTCTGAAGACGGGTCCCAGGACTCAAAATGTTAACTCTGTTTTTTTCTGCAGAGATCCTGCCAGACCTGCTGGGCTGCTCATAGCAATCTCTGTGTTTGTTTATTCTTGGGAATGCCTTCCCATTAAATTTTCAATGTCATCATTTTAAAAAAACAAAATTCTTTCATGGGATGGGGATACTGCCAGTATTTGTTGCCGGTCCCCAGTGTGAGTACCACAGGTCATTTCAGAGGGCTGTCAACCGCATTACTATGTGTCTGAAGTCACATGTCAGCCAGACTGGGTTGGGATTGGGTAGATTTCCTTTTCTCAAGGATAGGAGTGAAGCAGGTGAGTTTTTTATGACGGTTTGCGATTATGACGGTCACCATCATTGAGACTAGTTTTAAATTCCTGACTTATGAATTGAATCAAAGTTTCGCCAGCTGCCATGGTAAGACCTGAGCCTTTTGTTTTGTAATTCATTCACAGGATGAGGTTTTCACTGGCTAGGCCAGTATTTATTGCCCATCCCTAACTGTCGGAAGTCACACAACACCAGGTTATAGTCCAACAGGTTTATTTGAAATCACAGGTTTTTGGAGTGCTGCTCCTTCATCAGGTAAACATTAGAACACAGAACATTACAGCATAGTACAGACCCTTCAGCCCTCGATGTTGCACCGACCTGTGAAACCAATCTGAAGCCTATCTGACCTGCACTATTCCATTCTTGTCCATATGCCTATCCAATGACCATTTAAATGCCCTTAAAGTTGGTGAGTTTACTACTTTTGCAGGCAGTGTCTTCCACACCCCTACTATTCTCTGAGTATAGAAACTACCTCTGATATTTGTCCTATATCTGTCACCCCTCAATTTAAAGCTATGTCCCCTTATGCTAGCTATCGCCATCTGAGGAAAAAAGGCTCTCACTGTCCACTGTCTCTAACCCTCTGATTATCTTATTTGTCTCAATTAAGTCACCTCTCAACCTTCCTCTCTCTAACGAAAACAATCTCAAGTCCCTCAGCCTTTCCTCGTAAGATCTTCCCTCCATACCAGGTAACATCCTGATAAATCTCCTCTGCACCCTTTCCAAAGCTTCCACATCCTTCTTATAATGCGGTGACCAGAACTGTACACAATACTCCGAGTGCGGCAGCACCAGAGTTTTGTACAGCTGCAGCATGACCTCATGGTTCCAAAACTCAATCCCTCTACCAATAAAAGCTAACACACTGTATGCCTTCTTAACAACTTTATCAACCAAGGCAACTTTCAAGGATCTGTGAGGCACTGAGATCTCTCTGCTCATCTATACTACTAAGAGTCTTACCATTAGCGCAGTACTCTGCATTCCTGTTACTCCTTCCAAAGTGAACCACCTCACATCTTTCCGCATTAAACTCCATTTGTCACCTCTCAGCCCAGCTCTGCAACTTATTTATGTCTCTCTGTAACCTACAAAATTCTTCGTCACTATCCACAACTCTCCCGACCTTAGTGTCATCCACAAATTTACTAACCCATCCAGGTCATTTATAAAAATGACGAACAACAGTGGACCTAAAATGGATCCTTGCGGTACACCACTACTAACTGAACTCCAGGATGAATATTTCCCATCAACCACCGCTCTCTGTCTTCTTTCAGCAAGCCAATTTCTGATCCAAACTGCTAAATCACCCTCAAGCCCATGCCTCTGTATTTTGTGCAATAGCCTATCAAATGCGTTATTGAAATCAATGTACAGCATATCAACTGCTTTACCCTCATCCATCTGTTTTGTCACCATCTCAAAGAGCTCAATAAAGTTTGTGAGGCATGACCTACCCTTCACAAAACCGTGTTGACTATCCCAAATCAACTTATTCCTCTCTAAATGGTTATAAATCCTATCTGTTATAATTCTTTCTAACACTTTACCCAGAACCAAAGTAAGGCTCACAGGTCTATAATTACCAGGGTTAGCTCTACTCCCCTTCTTGAACAAGGGAACAACATTTGCTATCCTTCAGTCTTCTGGCACTGTTCCTGTAGATAATGACGGCATTAAGATCAAAGCCAAAGGCTCTGCAATCTCCTCCCTGCTTTCAAGAGAATCCTAGGATAAATCCCATCTGGCCCAGGGGACTAACCTATTTTTACACTTTCAAGAATTATTAACACCTGCTCCTTGTGAACTTCAATCCCATCTAGTCTCGTTGCCTGTATCTCCGTATTCTCCCTGACCACATTATCTTTTTCTATTGTGAATACAGACAAAAAATGTTCATTTAGTGCTTCCCCTGTCTCTTCAGACCCATGCACAACTTCCCAGTACTATCCTTCATTGGCCCTAATCTTAGTCTAGTCGTTCTTTTATTCCTGAAAAACCTTTAGAATGCATTAGGGGATTCCTTGATCCTATTCGCCAATGACTTCTCATGTCCCATTCTGGCTGTTCTTAGCTCTCTCTTTAGGTCTTTCGTGGCTAACTTTTAAAGACCAGTTATAACATTGCTGTGGGTCTGGACTCACATGTAGGCCATACTAGTTAACGATGACAGTTTCCTTCCTGCAAGGACATTAGTGAACCAGATGGGTTTTTCTGACAATCGGCAATGGTTTGTTAATTATCATTAGACTTAATTCCAGATTTTTTTTACTGAATATCATCCACCGTGTATAGAATTATCTGCCAGAGGATGTGGTGGAGACTGGTTCAATTACAACATTTAAAAGGCATCTGGATGGGTATATTAAAAGGAAGGGTTTGGAGGGATATGGGCCGGGTGCTGGCAGGTGGGACTAGATTGGATTGGGATATCTGGTCGGCATGGACAGGTTGGACTGAAGGGTCTGTTTCCATGCTGTACATTTCTATGACTCTATGTGCCTTAGCAGGATTTGAACCCAGGTTCCCAAAAGCATTTTCTGAGTCTCAGGATTAACAGACCAGCGACAGTGTCACTAGGCCATTGCCTCCCCTTGTGTCTTTAGGGTGTTAACATCTGGATTATCAATCCAGTGACATTGCCACTATGCCACCATCTTCTTATAATCAGAATAAACATGAACAAGTAGACCAATTGTAGTGTAATGTCTCATCTGGACACACCATGATGGGTGCTGCAATTTGATTTTCCTAACGTTAGATTTGTTCTCAGTTTTCTGACTTAAACACAAGGGCCTGTTTGCAGGTGCATCATATCATTTGTTTGCCTATGATTTTTTTTTCATTAAATTAAAGGACACGGAGGCAATGGTTTCCTGAAATTCCAGGATTCTGAGGAAATTACAAATATTGAACTTGGCGATGCCTTCGAGCAGATGTGGCAAAAGCGAAGGTAAAGGATTGAGCACACTGCTGTCTTAGTTCACTGTTTCAGGCTGGAATGATTCACATTCGGACAGCCCTAGAGGCAATGGTGCTTGCAGGTAGAGCTCCTGGAGCGAGTGCAGGCACATAGCCCATTATTCTGTGCCTTCGTCAGTTGATTTAGCAGAAAGCTATTAATTGTCTCTCACATCTGTTCATGTAGCTGCTGCTGTCTGCTGTGAGATCTTCTGCATACTGTGCACTCTTTCTTCTGGCAAAAAGCAGTTAGAACCTACGGTTTAAAAAGAACATCGTTTCATCCATAAGACCCCAAGGAATAGGAGCAGGAGTAGGCCATTTGGCTCCTTGAGCCTGCTCCGCTATTCAGTTCAATCATTCAGGGTGATTGACATTCATCATATTCACTTTCCTGCCTTTTCCCTGTAACCGTTGATTCTTCAACTAATCAAGAATCTGTCTATCTCAGCCTTAAGTATGATGGGGGTGCTGGTGTTGGACTGGGGTAGACAAGGTCAGAAGTCACATGTCACATAGTCCAACAGGTTTATTTGAAATCACAAGCTTTCGGAGCACTACTCCTTCATCAGATTACCTTGGGTCAGCGCTCCGAAAGCTTGTGATTTCAAATACACCTGTTGGACTATAACCTGATGTTGTGACTTCTGACTTAGCCTTAAAAATACACAGGAACTCTGCTCCCACAGCTCTCTGTGGCAAGGAGTTCCAAAGACACTCAACCGTCTGAAAGAAGAAATTCCTCCTCATTTCAGTCTTAAACTGACCCCTTTATTCTGAGACTGTTCTCTCTGGTCCTAGACTCTCCCATGAGGGGAAACATCCTCCCAGAATTTATCCTGCCAAGCCCCTTAAGAATCCTGTTTCTTTCAAATGAGATCACCTTGTTTGTATGTGTACTGTTAGTAAATTTGTGAAGGATAATAATTGTTCAGCACTGTTATTGTTATTTTATTACTAAATTAAATATCTACATTTTTGTATGACAATAGAGCATGGTGGCACCGATTGCTAAGTCTTAACAAAAGATCAAATTTTTAACTTTTCTTAATATCGCAATCAAAAGGAGCCAAAACTTGTGCAGGAAAACCTGAACGTTATTTTAACATTCAATCTGGTAGCTCTAATTGCTGTACAAAATGTCAGCTTCGAATTTACGCTCAAATCCACAACTTCTGGGCCAGATGTTGGAGTTGAAATGGATGATTAAAAATGTTCAATAAAATCCAGATTTATGTTCCTGTCCTTGTTTCTGCGCTGATTAGCTGTGCGCAGAGTGAAACCATGGTGGTGACTGACCATTTTAAAATTGTGACATTTCTCCACTAAATCAAATAACTTGCTGCATGATTTTTTGTTTCCCTCCAATCTGTGATCAATTAATGAATTGGAATTTTGAACTTAAAGAAAAAACCGGTGAAAATTGACAGTGGCACTTAGATACAGAGCTAGTTCCTGATCGGGCAAGTGCTTTGGGAGAGCTCATAGCTTCAAGTGTCTGCTTCCCATCCATTTAGGTTAAAGACAAAGGTGGGCTTCAGGCTGTGATTTCTCAACCTCTACAACCTGCAAACGTGACTTTCTGCTGCAAGTGTCTGATCTGGGGCATTAGCTTCTTAGAAAATACTTGTAGTTCAGACATCAAAGAAAACCGAAATTACTCTGGCTAAATTCAGCCTGAATGTGTGTACAGTAGATCAGCTTGGCTCTGTGATGGCATTATTACCACTGAGTCAGAAATTTGCGTGTTCATCTTATGCAGAAACCTGAGTGCCTAATGCAGACTGACACTTCAATGCAGCATGAAATTAAAGCCTGCATTTATGTAGTGCCTTTCGTGACCTCCGAACTTCCCAAAGCATGTTACTTTTGCAAAATAGCCATTTGTAATGTAGGAAAACAGTCACAGCAATTTCCCACAGATTGCAGTTTGACAGTGACCCCATATCTATTTCATTGTAGTTTGTCAAGGGATTGTATGTTCCATCTGAGAAGAGCAGGTGGGGCATAGTTTTGATGTGTCATCCAAAGGTTGCCGCCTCCAGCAGGGCACCCCTCCCTCAGTATTGCTGTGGGCTGCCAGTCTGGACTTTTCTGCTCAGGCCTCTGGAGTGTGACTTGAATCTCTGCCCTTGTGACTCAAACTAAAGAGCTAGCATCGAAGTTCCCGAATGTCCCGCCCAACCTGGAGCAGAAGGAGCATCACTGCAGGAGATGAATGACACCCCCTCAGTCAGCAAGATTACTGCACTCATTTTTAAGAGAATTTTTAAGAGAACTTAATTCACAGCGTGTGGGCGCTGCTGGCCAGGCAGCATTTATTGCCTGTCCCTAATTGCCCAGAGGGCAGTTGAGAGTCTAACATGTTGCCGTGGGTCTGGAGTCACATGTAGACCAGACCAGGTCAGGATGACAGTTTCAGGTCTGGTCATTAATAACG
Organism: Chiloscyllium plagiosum; assembly: GCF_037043375.1. NCBI lineage: Eukaryota > Metazoa > Chordata > Chondrichthyes > Orectolobiformes > Hemiscylliidae > Chiloscyllium > Chiloscyllium plagiosum. Next base: position 13,631,670 of record NW_028270147.1, read on the forward strand.
AGCTGGGGCTTTCCTGACAATTGACAATAGACTCTGAATTCCAGATTTTTATTGAATTCACATTCCACCATCTGTCATGGCAGGATTCACAGGTTAACAGTCCAGCGATAACACCATTAGGCTGTTGCCTCCCTAAGCACCTGAAATGTAAGTGGCTGAACATCTTGGTGTATAAACAGGAGCGTGGCAACGGAGATTATCATGAACCCAAGGTTTAAGATTAGATTCCCCACAGAGTGGAAACAGGCCTTTTGGCCCAACAAGTCCACACTGACCCTCCGAAGAGTAACCTACCCAGACCCATTTCCCTCTGACTAACGCATCTAACACTACGGGCAATTTAGCATGTCCAATTCACCTGAACTGCACATCTTTGGACTGTGGGAGGAAACCGGAGCACCCGGAGGAAACCCACACAGACACGGGGAGAATGTGCAAACTCCACACAGTCAGTTGCCTGAGGCTGGAATCGAACCCGGGTCTCTGGTACTGTGAGGCAGCAGTGCTAACCACTGAGCCACCGTGCCGCCTGTGCTGTTTGTGCAATGTGCATGAAGGAGTGTGAGAGGTGGAGGCACCAGCTGACTAGGAAGCAGGAAATGGACAAGGCAGAATAACCAGCATTCCTGAGGCTGCTGAGTAACTGACGGTTTGATCTCCGTCTGAGGTTAGCATCCCATTCTGTTAGCCCTCTGGGCAATTTTTATTTTTGTATATTATTTTCATGTCTCCTAACATCAATGAAACGTCCAGTTTTAAACTCAAACTGAGGGAATGCTACCATGTCAAAGGCACTGTCTTTTGAACAAAGTGTTAAATTGATACTCCCTAAAGTTGGTGTGAAAAATCTTATGGGACTGCAGCTGTTTGTGGGAGCTTACTGTGTGACAGTTTGGTCGTCATATTTCCAACGATTTCTCTCCCAGAGTACCTCTGGTGTTAAGCTCTTTGGATGTCTTGAGGTTTTGGCTATATAAATGCAGCTTCTTTCATTACTGCTGGCAATTTGCTTTCCTGCTTTGATGGTCTCTGAGGAAGGGGAGACTGCGGGGACCTGTTTGATGCTCCGAATGAAAGGAAACTGATGAGTGTTTGCTTTCTCCAGGTACCATGAATTGCTTTTCATCATCGACACTTGCCAGGGGGCCTCCATGTATGAGAAATTTTACTCTCCAAACATTCTGGCTCTGGCCAGCAGTCAGATCGGGGAAGACTCACTCTCAGTAAGTTTCCAGCTCTGTTCAGTATATGCTTAATGATAACTGTGTAGAAACAGGGCCGTTGGAAAAATGTGGACCTGACCAGAGATAAGGCAGAGACTCCTGCTTCCTGACATCGTAGAATCTGACAGCACAGGAAAAGAGGCTGTTCAGCCCCTTACCTTTGCGGTGGCTCTCGAAAGAGCGGTCCTGCTTCATCCCACGCCTCCTCATTTTGTCCATAACTTTGTGAATTTGTCACCTTCAGCTGCCTGTCCAACTCCTATTAATAGAAGCAGCTTGCAACACCTCAAGTAACCCTGAGTGAAAACATTTCTCTTTATCTTCCCTCTAGATTTCTCATCAGTGATTATAAATCTCTGCATTCTGGTTGTTCACCCACTCAGCGCAAGAGAATGTCTTCCAGGATTTGCTCTCTCAAAACCTCTCATCTCAGCAGCGTCTGTTCAATCGCTTCTTATCTTTCTCTGTTACAAGCAGAGCAGCCTTAACTATTCAGACCTCCCCTCATAACCTGAAGCCCTTTGTCATAAAGTCATAGTGTCATAAAGCAGGATACAGACCCTTCGTTCCAACCAGTCCATGCCGAACATAATCCCAAACTAAACTAGTCCCACCTGCTTGCTCCTGGCCATATCCCTCCAAATCTTTCCTATTCATGTACTTGTAAGTGTTATAACTGTGCCCACATCCATTACTCTTTCTAAGGCCTTTACAACTTAACAAGATCTCCTCTAAGCCCCTCACCCCGTCCTGGCTTGGAACTTTATTGCAGTTCCTTCGCTGTTGCTAGGTCAAAATCCTGGAATTCTCTTCCTTCCAAACAGCATTGAGGGTGTCTCAGGGCAAGGACTACAGTGGTCCAAGAAGACAGTTTCTCCGGGGAAGTTGGGGATGGGCAATAAATGCTGGCTAATTAAAGGAAAATGTTTGAATAAACCAAAATACCGCGGATGTCGGAAGTCTGAAACAGAGAATCTCAGCAGGACTGATAGCATCCGTGAAGAGTGTTTTGAGTCCAATATGTTCTTGAGTTCTGAAAGAGAGTGGTACTGAATGTGAAATGTTAATTTAGTTTCTCTCTCTCCATGAATGCTGCCACACCTTTTGAGATTCTTCAGCATCACTCTGTTTGTTAAAGGAAGATGTTATAGTTAGCAGAGACTGGTTAGTTCATGAGGGCTGTAGCCTGAGGTGAGACTAATTTTTCTTTGGTGAAGTTTGACCTTCTAGGTATGTCACAGGGCTTTCATCTTGATACAAATCTCAGTTTTCTCAATGATCTATTAACACTTTATCACCTTTGTGTTAGCATCAGCCAGATCTCGCTATTGGGGTCCACCTGATGGACAGATACACTTATTATCTCCTGGAGTTTTTAGAAGATATTCACCCAGCGAGTCAGAATAACATGAACGACCTGGTGAGTAGCCTTGATGCAGGGGTATTCTCATGGATTATTCCTTTAAAGGAGTTAGCTGTGGCTGAGTCAGTTGCACTGTTGTCTCTGAGTCAGAATGTTGCAGGGACCAAGGTCCGCTGCAGAAGCTTGTCTCTGTAATCCAGCCGACACTTGGATACAGTGCTGAGAGGGCTGGAGGCCCCACCTTTGGGTTGAGATGTCAAGTTAAGGACCTACTTGACCTCTTGGATGGACCTATGAAATCCCAGGGCATTATTTGGAATAAAATGGAGGAGTTCTCCTTGTGTCCTGGGGTTAGGTTAGTTTAGGAAATTTGGTCGACACGGTTGAGTTGGACTGAAGGGTTCTGAGGAAGTGTCATCGGACCAGAAACATTAACTCTGATTTCTTTCCACAGATGCTTCCAGACTGCTGAGCTTTTCCAGCAGTTTCTGTTTTGTGTTGGACCGAAAGGTCTGTATCTATAGAACATAGAACATTACAGCGCAGTACAGGCCCTTCGGCCCTCGATGTTGCGCTGACCTGTCATACCAATCTGAAGCCCATCTTACCTACACTATTCCATGTACGTCCATATGCTTGTCCAATGACGACTTAAGTGCACTTAAAGTCGGCGAATCTACTACCGTTGCAGGCAAAGCATTCCATACCCTTACTCCTCTCTGAGAAAAGAAACTACCTCTGACATCTGTCCTATATCTATCACCCCTCAATTTAAAGCTATGCCCTCTCGTGCTTGCAGTCACCATACTTGGAAAAAGGCTCTCCCTGTCCACCCTATCTAACCCTCTGATTATCTTATATGTCTCTATTAAGTCACCTCTCAACCTCCTTCTCTCCAACGAATACAGCCTCAAGTCCCTCAGCCTTTCCTCGTAAGACCTCCCCTCCATACCAGGCAACGTCCTAGTAAATCTCCTCTGCACCCTTTCCAAAGCTTCCACATCCTTCTTATAATGCGGTGACCAGAACTGTACACAATACTCCAAGTGCGGCCGCACCAGAGTTTTGTACAGTTGTAGCATAACCTCATGGTTCCGGAACTCGATCCCTCTATTAATAAAAGCTTAAAAAACTGTATGCCTTCTTAATAACCCTGTCAACCTGGGTGGCAACTTTCAAGGATCTGTGTACCTGGACACCGATATCTCTCTGCTCATCTACACTACCAAGAATCTTACCATTAGCTCAGTACTTTGCATTCCGGTTACTCCGACCAAAGTGAATCACCTTACTCTTATCTGCATTAAACTCTATTTGCCACCTCTCAGCCCAGCTCTACAGCTTATCTATGTCTCTCTGTAACCTACAACATCCTTCATCACTATCCACAACTCCACCGACCTTAGTGTCGTCTGCACATTTACTAACCCACCCTTCTACGCCCTCATCCAGGTCGTTTATAAAAATGACGAACAGCAGTGGACCCACTGCCGACCCTTGCGGTGCACCATTAGTTACTGGACTCCAGGATGAACATTTTCCATCAACCATCACCCTCTGTCTTCTTTCAACAAGCCAATTACTGATCCAAACTGCTACATCTCCCACAATCCCATTCCTCCGTATTTTGTACAATAGCCTACTGTGGGGAACCTTATCGAACGCCTTGCAGAAATCCATATACACCACATCAACCGGTTTACTCTCATTTACCTGTTTGGTCACCTTCTCAAAGAACTCAGTAAGTTTGTGAGGCACGATTTAACCTTCACAAAACTGTGCTGACTATCCCTAATCAAATTATTCTTTTCTCGATGATTATAAATCCTATCTCTTATAACCTTTTCCAATACTTTACCAACAACTGAAGTAAGGCTCACTGGTCTATAATACCAGGATTGTCTCTACTCCCCTTCTTGAACAGGGGAACCACATTTGCTATCCTCCAGTCATCTGTGCTATATGATCTCTGATTCCATGACATTAGCAAGTAATCTGATCGTTCATCTTGCTGCTTCTATGATCTAACTGTCTTGTTTCCTCCATTGCAACAGTGATAACATTTTGAAATTACTCCATTGGCAGTAAAATGGAATGGGCTTTCCTATATTAGCACAAACCTTTCTATAACCATATCGTCAGGCTCAGTTGTGTTAAGGGTTAGACAGGAAAGCTAGGAGTTGGATTTTCCAATTGCTGACTCCACTGCTGGAGTGAGGATGGAATCATGAACTGTCACAGAATATTGAGGATTCCACCCTCTGATCCAGAGTCAGACTGAAGAACCCAAAGATCCGTGGCTTAACATACAAGGAACGGCTGACGATCCTGGGATTGTATTCATTGGAATTTAGAAGACTAAGGGGAGATCTAATAGAAACTTACAAGATAATACATGGCTTGGAGAGGGTGGACGCTAGGAAATTGTTTCCGTTAGACGAGGAGACTAGGACCCGTGGATACAGCCTTAGAATTAGAGGGGGTAAATTCAGAACAGAAATGCGGAGACATTTCTTCAGCCAGAGAGTGGTGGGCCTGTGGAATTCATTGCCGCAGAGTGCAGTGGAGGCTGGGACGCTAAATGTCTTCAAGGCAGAGATTGATAAATTCTTGATGTCACAAGGAATTAAGGGCTAGGGGGAGAATGCGCGTAAGTGGAGTTGAAATGCCCATCAGCCATGATTGAATGACTGAGTGGACTCGATGGGCTGAATGGCTTACTTCCGCTCCTATGTCTTATGGCCTTATGGTCTTACCTGCAAGTTGGTGCTGTTAGTTATGGTCGCAGAATCCCTACAGTCTGGATACAGGCCCTTTGGCCTGATAAGTCCACACTGACCCTCCAAAGAGTAACCCACCCAGACCCATTCCCCTATCCTATTATCCTATATTTACCCCTGACTAATGCACCTAACCTACACATCCCCAAACACTACGGGCAATTTAACATGGACAATTCGTCTAACCTGCACATCTTTGGTCTGTGGGAGGAAACCGGAGCACCAGGAGGAAACCCACGCAGACACGGGGAGAATGTGCAAACTCCATACAGACAGTCACCTGAGGCTGGAATCGAACCCGGGTTCCTGACGCTGTGAGGCAGCAGTGATAACCAGTGAGCCACCGTGCCACCCTGAGTTGCATCTCAGAAGGGCAGTAAGGGTTGGGTTGGCAGTCAGTTCTGTTGAGGACCGCAGTGACCCCTGCCTCTGATCAAAAGCTTCTTCAGGCTCTGGCCCCAACCCGAGACCTGATGGCTCAGGAAGGTGAATTGATAACACAGTCAAACAGCCTGACTGTCAGCCTGCAAATCCTTCCCATGAGCACCAGTGGCAGGTGGTGAGAGCAGGAGAGATTGCTGACCGGCCACGTGATGGGAAGAATGTTAAACCTCTATCGTCACTGCCTTTTGGAGATGAAATCCCAATTCATTTCACAGCCAATGAACTACTTTTGAAATGTGATCCTGCAGTGGAGGAAACGTGACAGTCCGAGTAAGCATAGCAAGAATCTACGAGTAGTAGCAAAATTATAGAATCTCTAAAGTGTGGAAGCAGGCCATTTGACCCATCAAGTCTACGTCAACCCTCCAAAGACCCACCTCCCATTTACCCATGGCTAATCCAACTGGCCTGCACATCCCTGGACACTGAGCAATTTAGAATGGCTAATCCACCTAACTTGCACATCTTTGGACTGTAGGAGGAAACTGCCACATAGACACGGGAAGAATGTGCAAATTCCACACAGACAGTCGCCTGAGGCTGGAATCGAACCCGGTCCCTGACACTGTGAGGCAGCAGTGCTAACCACTGAGGCACCGTGCCGCCCCTTATAAATAACCGGATTATTTGCTTATATGATAGGAGTTTCAGGACTACAAGGAGAACTCTTCCATTCCAAGTAATGCCATAGGATTGCATTATGCCATAATTAATTTTAATGGTGATTGATAAGGGACCAAATTATCTGCTCTGTTCCTGTTTCTTGTGACCTTGTCAGCACTGTTCTTTCGTGCACAGCCAAAGCCCTGACAGACTCCTGGTCACTTTATAGTACCTCTCCAATTGTTGTTCCTCTAACGTGGTTTAGTTGATAACTCACTCAGTTCTGAATGAGGTAAAGGTTGAGGGGTTTAGAACCGGAATATACATTCAAAGGGATTATGGATGGGGAAAGACCCAACACCTCTGTCTGATCCTGTGCCATCATCGGAAGATCAAGACAATTCACCGTCAAAAATCCTGATGCAACAATAATGAAACTGTGGTCAGTCTTTGCAATTGACCTTGATCAGTTAGTCTACAACGAGTTCAGGTCCCATCTGCTCCAGAGGTAAGTAGTAATGTCTCTGAACAGACTGATTAGAAGATATCTACCACAGAGCACAGATTAAGGTTAGGAAACCACCTCTGGTAGAGAGTACTGCAAGCCTATGACACTCACTGCATGTTAGCTCAAACTAGACACTTTTTGCAACACATAAAGAGCACTATGCTTTGACTAACCTAATAATATGACTGTACCATTTTGGTTCATTCTGCCATTCAGTGAGATGAGCAGCCATCATAAGAAGCTGTGTTTCTACTACACCTGTAATGTGATGAAATGCTCCAAAGCATTACTGGGCATTAAGCAGTGAAGTGTGATTACGAAATATAGCCACATTAGGTCATGTGACAAAAGCCATAATTAAAATGATGGGGTTTAATAGGTGTCATGGAGTAGGAAAAGTGGAAAGTGTGTGGAATGTATTTCAGAGTGTGGAGCCAAATTAATCCAGAACAAAATCGAAGAAGCTGGAAATAGAGGCATGCAGACATGTCAGCATGTAGGGGTGGAGGAGATTGCAGAGATCGGGAGGAGCCGTACCACTAAGGCATTTGAAAGCAAGGATGAGAATTTTAAAATCAAGATGTTGCTTGAGTGAGAGTCAGTGTAGCTCAGTGAACACAGCAGTGAATGGGAAACAGGACTTTGTGCAAATTAAGATACAGGCAGCAGATCTTTGGATGTTGTCAATTTCATCCCTTAACCAAGGGTAGAATGTGCCATTGCATTGGACCTGTTAAGTCTTGAGGTAACAAAGACATGAATGAGCAGTTCCAGCAGTAGATATGCTGAGTCAGGGGAGAAATCAAACTATGTCACTAAGGTGGAAATGGGTGTCTTAGAGGACAGAAATGAGATTGAAATCTTGTCTTTGGGTCAAAGTTGATACCAGGATTGTGAATAGACTGGCTTACTCTCTTACCAAGGAGGTAGAGTCATACAACACGGAATCAGACCCTTCGGTCCAACCAGTCCATGCTGACCATGTTCCCAAACTAAACTAATCCCACCTGCCTGCGTTGGCCCATATCCCTCCAAACCTTTCTTATTCATGTACTTATCCAATGACTTTTAATTGTTGTGACTGTACCTGTATCCACCACTTTTTCTGGGAGTTTATTCCACTACACTAACCACTCTCTGTTGTCCCTCATGTCCTTTTTAAATCTTTCTCCTCTCACCTTAAAAATATGTCCCCTGATTTTGAACTTGCCCACCTTAGGGAAAAGGTGCTCTCACCTTATCTGTGCGCCTGATGATTTTATAAACCTCTAGAAGGTCACCCCTCAGCCTCCTACGCTCCAGTGAAAACCATCCCAGCCTATCCAGCCTCTCCTTACAACTCACCCTCTGTTCCTGGCAGCAATCTGATAAATCTTTTCAGTTTAATAATAGCTTTCCTATAGCAGGGCAAGCAGAACAGCACACAGTACCCCAGACGAAATTTCAGCAGTTTGCTGTATAACCTCAACATAACGTCTCAACTCCTTTACTCAAAGGTCTGAGCAATGAATGCAAGTGTGCTGCTAAATGCCTTTTAAATCATCCTGTCTACCTTCAATGTAATTTTCAAAGAATTATGCATCTGAACCTTTAGGTCTCTCTGTTTTACAACACTATTCAGGGCCCTACTTTTAATTGTATAAGTCTAGCCCTTGTTTGTTTTACCAAATGCAATGCCTCACATTTATCCAAATTAAACTCCGTCTGCCTCTCCTCAGTCCATTGACCCAATTGATCAAGATCTCTTTGTAATCTTAGATATGAATGGAGTCAGTGGTTAAGAACCAAAAATCCATAACTTCGATCTTTCAGATATTCGATCAAATGAAATCTCTGCTGATCCCATACTGATTTTTGGATTATCAATTTGATATGAATCATGGGTGAAGTCATAAAAATGCTCATTTTTTAAAAGCAATTTCTCCATCTTAACCAGGTCATCCTTGTGAAATTCGGTTAGCCCATATATTAAAACAGGTTTTTGAAAGCGAATAAATATGAAGCCTGAGTGATGAATAACTTTCAATGGAATTTTACTGGCAAAGTTTGTGACTATAAAATTTTCCATCAGTGTTCACAAATAAAAGGCGGCCGAAAAATTTGATGAAGTGACAACATTGACTTTGGATTAAAGTCAATAGCTGAACTTTGGTTTAATTAGTTGGCTTCAGTCCTTGTGTTAATAAGGCTGCAGACACAGTGCTGGATTTTAATCATCTTGTACTGAAGGTGAGAGATGTTCCTGCTGGGGACTTTCACTCTTTCCATTTTGGAAGCCTGGTTTTGGCACTGAATACTCCAGGTCAGATGCAACCGTGATGCAGTTAGATGCAAATTAACGATTGCTTTACTCTGCTCCTCTGAGGCTGCTTGGCCCCGAGTTCTAAAATAACCCCTCCAACAAGTGTGTGATATTTTCTCAATCCCATTTTTGCATCAGCTGCCTCCTGGTTTCTCCAGGTGAGGGTGCCAAAAACCACCATGGCTTCTCCAGATGAGGCTGCCAATAACCATCATGGCTTCTCCAGGTGAGGGTGCCAAAAACCGTCATGGCCTCTCCAGGTGAGGGTGCCAATAACCATCCTGGCTTCTCCAGGTGGGAGTACCAATAGCCATCATAGCTTCTCCAGGTGAGAGTACCAATAGCCATCATGGCTTCTGCAGGTGATGGTACCTATAGCCATCATGGCTTCTTCAGGTGAGGGTGCCAATAACCATCATGGCTTCTCCAGGTGAAGGTGCCAATAGCCATCATGGCTTCTCCAGGTGAGGGTGCCAATAACCATCCTGGCTTCTCCAGGTGGGAGTACCAATAGCCATCATAGCTTCTCCAGGTGAAGGTACCAATAACCAACATGGCTTCTCCAGGTGATGGTACCTATAGCCATCATGGCTTCTTCAGGTGAGGGTGCCAATAACCATCATGGCTTCTCCAGGTGAAGGTGCCAATAGCCATCATGGCTTCTCCAGGTGAGGGTACCAATAACCATCATGGCTTCTCCAGGTGAGGGTGCCAAAAACCATCATGGCTTCTCCAGGTGAGGGTGCCAAAAACCATCATGGCTTCTCCAGGTGAGTGTGCCAATAACCATCATGGCTTCTCCAGGTGGGAGTACCAATAGCCATCATAGCTTCTCCAGGTGAGAGTACCAATAGCCATCATGGCTTCTGCAGGTGAGGGTACCAATAACCAACATGGCTTCTCCAGGTGATGGTACCTATAGCCATCATGGCTTCTCCAGGTGAGGGTACCAATAACCATCATGGCTTCTCCAGGTGAGGGTGCCAATAACCATCATAACTTCTCCAGGTGAGGGTGCCAATAACCATCATGGCTTCTCCAGGTGAAGGTGCCAATAACCATCATGGCTTCTTCAGGTGAGGATGCCAATAACCATCATGGCTTCTTCAGGTGAGGGTGCCAATAACCATCATGGCTTCTTCAGGTGAGGGTGCCAATAACCATCATGGCTTCTTCAGGTGAGGGTGCCAATAACCATCATGGCGTCTCCAGGTGAAGGTGCCAATAGCCATCATAACTACTCCAGGTGAGGGTACCAATAACCATCATGGCTTCTCCAGGTGAGGGTGCCAATAACCATCATAACTTCTCCAGGTGAGGGTACCAATAGCCATCATGGCTTCTCCAGGCAAGGGTACCAATAGCCATCATGGCTTCTCTAGGTGAGGGTGCCAATAGCCATCATGTTGAGACTCCCTTCATATCTGCAGCAGTGATAACTCTATTTCTGTCTCCAGAAATGGTATCAAACCTGCTGAGGTTTCTCCAGTCCTTTCTGTTTTTCCTTATTCTTGTTTTCTGTCAAGCTGCAACAATTTTGTATGGGGCGTTCATAACCCAGTAAATGTAGGATGGAAAATGCATTTGTTTTTGTTGTCTGCATTGTGCAGAAGTAGCAGTGGGAAATTAAATGAGAGAATGTGCATTTACGTAGTGCCTTTCGTGACCTTGGGATGCCCCAAAGTGGTGCAAGGCTAGTGAATAAGTTTTTGTGAAGCTTTCTTGAGAAACATGCAGCCAATTTGCAAAGAGCAAGGTCTCTGAAGTTGCAATGGAGCAATGTTCTCATAACTTGTTGTTTTAACCTTGTTTATAGAGGGATAAGTATTTGGCCATGACACTGGGGACAACTGCCTTAGAATAAAGCCACGAGATCTTTAATAACTGACTAAGTAGGCCAATGAGGTCTTGGTTTAACATCATTTCTCTGCTCCCTCAGCTCTGCTGTGATATGACTAGTAATGGAATTAAAGGGCATTGGGAGAATAGGCAAGAAGTGGGCGGCACAGTGGTTAGCACTGCTGCCTCTCAGCGGCAGAGTCTCGGGTTCAATTCCCATCTCAGGCGACTCTCTGTGTGGAGTTTGCACATTCTCCCGTGTCTGCGTGGGTTTCGTCCGGGTGCTCCGGTTTCCTCCCACAATCCAAAAATGTGCAGGTTAGGTGAATTGGCCATGCTAAATTGCCCATAGTGTTAGGTGAAGGGGTAAATGTAGAGGAATGGGTCTGGGTGGGTTGTGCTTTGGCGGGTCGGTGTGGACTTGTTGGGCCGTAGGGCCTGTTTCCACACTGTAAGTAATCTAATCTAAAAAAAAAGTGGAGTTGATGTCACAATCTGACCAACCAATGCCTTTTTACAGTAAATGGCATACCAGGCTTGGAGGCCTCAAATGACCTACTCCTGTTCCTAATATTGAATTGAATTAGCTTTATTGTCACGTACGCAAATGAATACAGTGAAAAGTTTACAAGTCGCCACTTACGGCACCGCCTAAGGTACAGTGTACTCAGGTATGGATTCTTCAGTAGATGTTCTCGGGAAGAAAAATTGGGAAAATAAACAAGTTAAAAGTCCAGCAATACAAATCATAGGAATAAGTTAGAAAATAAAAATGAACAGTTCAAAACACAGTCCATGCCAGCACCCATCCTTCAGTCTGCACCAGGCCTCTGGCCTTCCCCTTGAGGCTCTCAAATAATACGTATGCTCCCATGAAGTGACAGCCAGCATTATATACTTAAGTTGTGAGAGTGGGATTTGATTCCGCAACCTTTTTGATTCTGAGGTACGAGTGTTACCTGCTGAGCCCCAGCTGACAGAAGAAACATTATAAACGAACATAACATTTAGTGAACCTGGAATGGAGCAGTTTTCCTGGAATTAGCTGTGTGTTCATGCAGTAACATATCCTACAGACATTCTGAGTGTTGCTCATACGGAGCTCGCCATCAGTAAAAGGCCGGGTTGTTTTGACAATACTACTTGCAGATCCAGAGGAAAAAAAGTTATCCCCTCTGCTGGAAGCTCAAGAATTCATTTAGAATGTGGTGCCTATCTTTGAAATTGTGTTTTTTTATCGTGAAGGAATATTTTACATTGTAAAAACCCACAAGAACAGATAAAAATCTATGGCTGAAAGAATTTGAACACAATCAGCCTCCTGAAGAATTGTGTACTGAGCTGAGAAATACGCTTCACATGAGGAGTGCTGTGCAGATGTGACTTGTTTTGCACATGAGCGGTGTGTTTTAATCTTGGCACTTTATTGTATTTCTGATTCCGAGAAAGCCAGGTGAAATACCGAGCTCACTTATTTGAGTGGGCAGACTGGAAGATAAAACTTTTCACTGACTCTGAGTCTACTCCTAGCCTCAGAGAGATTGATTTGGTGAAGGAAACCCTCACCCAAATCAGAACTGGGCCGAAAAATGCCCAGTAGAATGAAGCTCATTGTGAAGCCTCCAGCTACCAGGAGAAAGTGTAGCTATACCAAAGGATTTCTGTGAGTTCAAGATTTCATGACAAACCCTGATACTGTAAATCAATGGAACCAAAGCGATTTCTGTATGTTATTCATTAATTCCTCAGCAATTTTTATGACTCATGGTGGCATTAGTGTGCGCTGTCTACAAGGTGCAATGCGGTCATTCGCCAAGGCTTCTTCAACAGCACCTTCCAAACCCACAGCTACAAGGACAAGGTCAGCTGATCCCTACTATTACCAAGTTTTTCCCTAAGCCATTACCATCCTGACTTAGAACTATATCACCATTCTTACACTATTGCCACTGTCACACAAAATCCTGAAACTCCCTCCTGACCAGCACTGTGGGTGTCCTTACATCACAAGAACTACAGTACTTTGTTCACCACCATCCCTCTCCTCAGCAGTTAGAGATGGGCAATGAATACTGTCCAACCCAGTGACTCTAACATTGCATGAGTCAATAAAACATCCTTCAGGAAGCTGGAAAAAAGGAACAGAAACACTCAGCACGACTGGCAGCATTTGTGGAGATAAAGCAGAGCTAAAGTTTTGGGTCCGATGACCGTTCAGAGTGAAGTGAAAGCAGTGACAATGGAGGCATTTAAGAGGGCATTGTCTGGCTTTATTGAATAGCAATAAAGTGAAGGGAATATGGGGACAAGGCAGAAAATTGGCACTAGGTAATAGATGGACCAAATGATGTCATTAAAAAAGAGAAATAAGTGCTGCTTGACATCAGCCCTGAACAACATAGCTCTAATTTTCAGTTTACACTTAATTTTTTCTGGATTCCCCCATCAAAGGGCAAGGTTTCTATCTATCATTCCTATCACATTCTTTAATCGTTTTAAACATCTCATTCATTTATGCCTGCTGTTGGCTGTTCTGGTTGTTCTTCCCTTGAACAATGCCAGCAAAAGGGGATTAAATACTCATTTATTTTACTGTTCATTGAGCTTTGCCGTGTACAGCTTAGATCATTACTAACTTGTGAGAAGGTTGTGCACAGTGTATATGGTCGACTGTAGTGTTATTAGAAAGGGAATTCGAGTAAGCTGCAAGAACAGACGTTTATGGTAAATATTCGTATAAAGTTAATCTTGAAAGTTGACCCTAGTTTTCCAATGATTGATCAATCAGCGATCAATTATTCATTACCAATTGCTTTCTATAGTTTAATAAAAGCCATGTGTAGACCATAGAACAGTAGAGCACAGGAACAGGTCCTTCAGCCCACCATGTCAGTTCCGACCATGATGCTGTTCTAAACTAATCCCATCTGCCTGCATATGGTCCATACCCCTCTCTACCCTGGTGAAAGTGAGGACTGCAGATGTTGGAAATTAGATCAAGAGTGTGGTGCTGGCACAGCAGGTCAGGCAGTGTCTGTGGAGCAGGAGAGTTGATATTTCGTGCATAAGCCCTTCATCAGGAATTCTCTCTCCCCCTGCCTGCTCATGTATCTGTCTAACCACCTCATAAATGTTGCTATTGTATTTGCTTCTACTACCTTCCCCGGCACCACGTTACAATCTTTAGTGTAAAAAAAAACTTGCCTTACACACGTCCTTTAAACATTCTCCCTGCCTTCCCCCCCATCTCACCTTTTAGATTTTCCTTCTGTCAGCCAGTCAACAAGATTAATGTGTTGCTCATGCTCTATCATTATGGCTTTGACGAAGAGCAGTCAATATCCAGCTCAGTTTAAATTGGAGAATGAGTGGCAGTGCGAGCTAATGAGCATTGGCTAAATGGTCCTGCTGTTAGCCACAGAGGCAGCTGACTTAACTCTCTTAGAAAAGGGAAGACTTTACACAAAAGAAATCGAATGTGGGTGCATTCATGAAAGGGACTTTAGGACTCCATCAGAAATCAACATTTCACAGTGTAAAGATTTTAGCAAGGTCAGCCAAGAGGACATTGTGGAACATGAGTTCTCTGATTGGGGCTGGTAATCTGGTCCAATCAGGGAGCCCTGACTGACAGATACAAGCAGGTGTGTCAGACATCCCGTTCACTCTGAGAGCTGGCTCTGAGGGAGCTGGATGGGTGTCATAATCATAGAGTCATAGAGATGTACAGCACAGAAACACACCCTTCGGTCCAATACATCTGTGCCGACCAGATATTCCAACCCAATCTAGTCCCACCTGCCAGCACCCGGCCCATATCCCTCCAAACCCTTCCTGTTCATATACCCATCCAGATGCCTTTTAAATGCAGCACTTGTACCAGCCTCCACCACTTCCTCTGGCAGCCCATTCCACAAACGCACCATCCTCTCCGTGACTCTCCATGTGTAACTAAAGGATGATTTGGTGAAGGGGTACTGGCCTCTGTGGAGTTATTTCACACAGGGTAAAAAGTTATTTCACACAGCACTTGCCTCCTGAACTTGAAGGCATAGTCATCAAATTCTAATGTTTTGTCATTGTGTGGTGGGATGAATATGTATCAGTTAGTCTGCACTGGAAATCAGAGTCGAGAGTGTGGTGCTGGGAAAGCACAGCAGGTCAGGCAGCATCTGAGGAGCCGGAGAATCGACGTTTTGGGCATAAGCCGTCCTGATGAAGAGCTTATGCCCAAAATGTCAATTCTCCTGCGCCTCGGATGCTGCCTGACCTGCTGTGCTTTCTCAGCAACACACTCTCGACTCTGATCTGCAGTCCTCACTTTCTCCTGCACTGAAATCTAACAGAAACACCAATTGAACTTCAGTGTTCCAACAAACGAGACTGTTACCAAGAACTGTCCTTGTAAAGACAGCTGGTCATGCAAGGATATGGTTCCATTATGTGTGATGGGCGACAAAAAACTTAAGGCAGGTGGAGATGCTCAGATGTCAAACTCTCCCCACAGAGAAATTTCAGCAAGGCATTATTGTCCATGTTCATGTGAGAGGCTGCATGGATGGAGGCGATTGTAACAAACGGAGAGTGTAACTTCAGACTGGGAGATCCCACCATATTGATGATGTCTGTAATGTGAGATCTCCCAGCGCCAATGTGGCAGCTGTAGTGTTACTGGTTTGTTTACTGTTATTGTGATGGTCTTTTATGGGACCCAGATTGAGCGTATGTGCTGATCCCTCAGAAACATTACTGCATCTGTATAAATGTATATCTGGTATTTCCAAGTCAGGATGGTGTGGGACTTGGAGGGAATCGTGCTCCTACGGACCCTCCACTTTCTAGGAGGTAAGGTTATGACTTTGGAAGGTGTGTTTGAAAACTCTTTGATGCATCTCTTAGGAATGTGCACACTGGAGCCACTGTAGTTACGGCAGGAATATGACTTTGACATGCGCCAACACATTTGGAGTGATTGGGACAAGGTTAGCCAGGTGGATGTTATAGAATACGAGTTTCATGATTGGGGCTGGTCCAATAAGGGAGCCCCGGCTGACAGAGATAGACAGGAGTGTTGGGGTTCTGTTCATCCTAGGAGCCGCTCTGAGCTAGCTGGGTCAGTGTCAGGTACAGTGCACGTGGACATAAAGGGAGACTTGGGATACGAGCCTCTGTGGGGTTACTTCAACATTTTCCTCAAGGCCTGATATTTACCCTTTAGTTTAGATGAAAAGGATTGTGTAAGCATTTGGCAAAATGTTTTGAATCATCCTTTTGAATTGCAGAGTGTCTGTGAAATGGATCTTTTTAAGAACAGACTTGGTTTTGACATTTTATTGAATCAGAGATGAAAGCAGTAGCTTCACTTTAGAAGACTGATAGGACTTGGCTGCTTTATTGATCAGCAAATCAGATAAATGCAATGAACTGGATTCTTAAAAGTTATGCAAGTGCAATATTTAAACAGAAGACCCAGACATTTATCTTACATATACTGTCAAAATACTTCAAAAAGAATTTGTATTAAATGCTTTGACTTGCAGTAATTTATACAGGAAATTCTGGTATCTATGTAAAGATTACCTGCTGAATAATCTATTCTTTGTGATATTGCTTCATGAGAGAATGTTGGCATAGACTTTTGAACTTTCTGCTCCTTAAATAGTATGCTGGCTTCTTTCACTTTCTGAGCCATTGGAAGAGCAAGACTGTGTCTTCCTTTAACCTTTCCACAAAGCAAGGTCTCTGAAAGTGCAATGTTCCAAGTATGAGCCTGGATTCTACACTGTGGTCCCAAGGTGGGATTTCAACTGATATTTTCTGATTTGGAGGAAACAGCTACCTGTAGAATCTACCTGATGTATCTATTTTGAGCTTACTATGTTAATGTGGATATTGACGCAAAGCAACTTCATTAACAAAGAGCTGTGTTTATGGAGACCAAGGCTTGGGCTTAACTAACTAGGGTAACTTTTACCCTGTGTTCACATTTCTTCAGCCTTTTGTGCTGATTTAGCAGACACCCTGGCTGAATCCATCACTGCTCATCAGCACAGTTCTACCCCATGTGAAAGTGCTACTTGGCCATATTTCCTGAATTGATGCCAATTCTGAAAGGTGTAAAATTCACACGTTAAATTTCAGGTGCAGTCGCACATTTACTTTACCCCATTGCTGAGACCAGCACTGTAATTCTTGTACCTTTGAAAATATCCATTGCGACATCAGATGTATTTGTACTAGCTTCTGCAATTAAATGTTCTTAAATATGTGTAAGTGAACACTCCAGATTTCATTATTTAATGTTTTAAGGAGTGGTTTAAGGAAGGAATATAGCTGCTTCTAGGAGAGACTAACATAGTGACTACTGGCCTAGTAATCATGAGATCCAGGCTAATTAATGCTCTGGGGCACAAGTTCAAAACCTAGCACAGCAGCTGGTTTAATTTGAATTCAATTTAAAAATGCATGGAATCTAATTCGAAGCTTAGCAATTGTGCCCAAGAAACTATTGTTGATAATCATAAAAAAACACCGGCTTCCTTTAAGGAAGGAAATTGTCCAGCCTTAACTGGTCTGGCCTACATGTGACTCCAGACCCACAGCAATGTGGTTGACCCTAATCTGCCTCCTGACATGAGACAGCAGGTCACTTTGGTACAAAGGCTGTGAGGAATAAAGTAACAAATACTGGCTTGGCCAACAGTAACCTTATTCCATGAAACAGAATGTGTTTCCTCTTAGCGTAATTGCTTATAACGATTTCACAGTCACAAAATCATTAAGGTAAAGTAGGAGGCCATTCAGCCCATCATGTCCGCATCTGTTCTCCAAATGAGCATCGTGACTTAACATCAATCTCATGTCTTTTTCCAGGTGCTCTTGCACATTGTTTCTATTCAGATCATCGTCCATTACCCGCTTGAATATCTCAATTGAATCTGCATCTACCATATTTTACAGTTTGGAACCATGTGCTGTATGAACACATCACATTTTTGTCTTTTGCAAATCATTTTAAACCTGTTCCCATTTACATTAAACAGAAAAAACAAGAACTGCAGATGGTGAAAATCAGAAACAAAAACAAACTACTGAAAAAGCTCTACAGGTCTGGCACATCTGTGGAGAGAAAGCAGAGTTAACATTTCTGGTCCAGTGACCCTTGTTCTGAAACTTTGATTTCTCTCCACAGATTTTCCAACAATTTCTGCTTTTCTTTTTGTTCCCATTTCTATTGGTTCTATATTGGTTTTAAAGTTCTGGTGTTGAATAGTAATAATGTGGTCTAATAGTGAATTGCATTTGTTTTAATTAGAGGAATCTGGGATTCAAAAGTACAGAATTAATGGTTCAGTTTGAGCCTTAGCTAGATTTCATCTGAACTGCCGGGTTCTGTTTTTGGTATTGCATTTTGGGGAAAAAATATTGGTGTTAGAAATGGACACAGTACAAATTTGCCAGTATTCTAGCAGGCCTTAGAGACAGTTTTATTCAACTTTGCTTGCATCCCTTTAAGCTGAGAGATTGAGGAGTTATTTAATTGAAGCCATAGAGTCATACAGCACACAAACAGGCTCTTCGGCCCACCTGTGCCAACTAATAAACAACAAACTTGCACTTGGCTACTATGCCCTGGTATTTTAAGTGCTCGTCCAGATGCTGCTTAAATGTTGCGAGAGTCCCGGACTCCTCCACCCGCTCAGGCAGCACCTTCCATCTTTCTGTCACCCTCTGGGTCAAACGTTTTTCTTCGGATCCCCTATCAACCACTCACTCCTTACCTTAAATTTATCCTCTCTGCTCTTAAACATGTCTGCCATGGGGAAACAATTCTTGCGATCTGCCCTGTCTATGTCTGTCATAATTTTGTACAACACATTCAGATCTCCCCACAGCCTCTTCTGCTCCAAGGAAAACAAACCCAGTCTGTCCTAATACAACATAGAACATTACACCGCAGTACAGGCCCTTCGGCCCTTGTACCGACCTGTGGAACAAATCTGAAGCCCATCTAATCTACAGTATTCCATTCTCATCTATATCTCTGTCCAATGACCATTTAAAAGCCTTTAAAGTCGGCAAGTCTACTACTGCTGCAGGCAGTGCAATCCATGGCCCTACTACTCTGAGTAAAGAAACTACCTCTGACATCTGTCCTATATCTATCACCCCTCAATGTAAAGCTATGTCCCCTTGTGTTAGCTATAGCCATCCGAGGAAAATAGCTCTCACTGTCCAACCTATCTAACCCTCTGATTATCTTATACGTCTCAATTAAGTCGCCTCTCAACCTTCTTCTCTCTAACAAAAACAGTCTCAAGTCCCTCAGCCTTTCTTGTATGACCTTCCCTCCATACCAGGCAACATCCTAGTAAATCTCCTCTGAACCCTTTCCAAAGCTTCCACATCCTATAATGCGGTGACCAGAACTGTACGCAGTACTCCAAATGTGGCTGCACCGGAGTTTTCTACAGCTGCAGCATGATCTCATGGTTCTGAAACTCAATCCCTCTACCAATAAAAGCGAACACACCATATGCCTTTTTAACAATCCTATCAACCTAGGTGGCAACTTTCAAGGATTGATGTACCTGGACACTACCAAGAATCTTACCATTAGCCCAGTACTCTGCATTCCTGTTGCTCCTTCCAAAGTGAATCACCTCACACTTTTCCGCATTAAACTCCATTTGCCACCTCTCAGCCCAGCTCTGCAGCTTATCTTTGTCCCTCTGTAACCTACAACATCCTTTGTCACGATCCACAACTCTATCGACTTTAATTGTCATCCGCAAATTTACTAACCCATCCTTCTATGCCCTCATCCAGGTCATTTGTATAAATGGCAAACGACAGTGGACCCAAAATAGATCTTGCAGTACCCCACTAGTAACTGAACTCCATGACGAACATTTCCCATCAGCCACCACCCTCTGTCTTCTTTCGGCTGGCCAATTTCTGATCCAAACCGCTAAATCACCTTCAATCTCATGCCTCCATATTTTGTGCAATAGCCTACCATGGGGTCCTTATCAAACACCTCACTGAAACCCATACACACCACATCAACTGCTTTACCCTCATCCACCTATTTGGTCACCATCTCAAAGAAATAACAGAGTCTTTCCATCCCAGGCAACATCCTAGTGAATCTCCTCTGCACTGTCTCCAGTGCAGCCACGCCCTTTTGGTAATGTGGTGAAGAGAACTGCACGCAGTGTTCAAAATCATCAAAGAAATACAAAGTTCGGGTTTGCTCGGGCGATTTGGCTTCTGATCTCATTACGGTCTTGATCTGAACAATCAGATCAGAGCTGAACTCCTGAAGTGAGGTGGGAGTGACTATCCTTGATATGAAGGCAGCAGTAACTGAGCAAAACTGGTCATTGAGAATGGCGGTGGGGGAGGTTGTTTGATGGGGAGATATCCCCATTAGTTGGAGCCATCCCTAGCTCAAGGGAAGATGACTGTGGTTAGAAGAGACTAATACCTTCCCCCCCCTCCCCAAGACAGGAGTTCATTGTCACACTGTCCAAGACCTAACCATCTTCAGCCACTTCATCAATGATTACCCCTCCATTTGGAAAACAATGAGCTAATTAGGGATAGAGTTGAAAAGTGTGATGCTGGAAAAGCGCAGCAGGCCAGGCAGCATCCGAGGAGCAGGAGAATCGATATTTCGGGCATAAGCCCTTCTTCACCGGCGATGGTCTTCCTGGCGATTGTGGAGGCGGTTGTCTGGGCGGCGATCGCGGAGGCTGCATGGTCGGTGGTGGTTGTTCGTGCGGCGGTGGGGGCGGAAGTGATGTCACCGTTCGCTGCAGCGGCCGCGTGGGTACTGCGCCCGAACGGTTCCGGAGGTCGCGAGAAGGTTCAGGAACGGTCGAGGAATCCGGAGTGTGGGCGTGAGTACATGAAGAAGGGCTTATGCCCGAAACGTCAATTCTCCTGCTCCTCAGATGCTGCCTGGCCTGCTGCGCTTTTCCAGCACCACACTTTTCAACTCTGGTCTCCAGCATCTGCAGTCCTCACTTTCTCCTAGCTAGTTAGGGATAGTCAGCATGCCTTTGTGAAGGGGAGGTCTTGTCCCTCAGATTTGATTTAGTCTTTTGAGAAAGTGATGAAGATCAATGATGAGGTTAGGGCAGTGCACGTTGTCTACCTGGACTTTACTGAAGCATTTGACAAGGTCCCTCATGGTAGACTGGTCCAGAAAATTAAGTCATTTGGGATTCATGGTGAATTACTAAATTGGGTACAAAATTGGCTTGGTCATAGAAGATAGGAGGGTAGTTGTGGAGGGGTGGTTTTATGACTGGACGTCTCTTACTAATGGTGTTCCATAGGTGCTAGGACCTCTGCTGTTTGTAATATACATGAATGATGTGGATGAAAATGAAGATGGTCTGATTAATGGACAAGATGAAAATTGGTAGAGTGGATAATGGGGAAGGTTGTCAAAGGATTCAGCATGATAAAGATTAGTTGGAAAGTTGGGTGGAGAAATAGCAGATGAGCTTTTAATCTGATCAAGTGTGAGGTGATGCAATTTTGGGAGGTCAAATGCAAGAGGAAAGCATATAGTCAATGGCAGGACCCTTAGGAGCATTGGCATACCGAGTCCATAGCTCTCTGAAAGTGATTATGGATACATCGATAAAGAAGGTGTGCAGTGTGCTTGCCTTTCTTGGTCGGGGAGGAAAATGAGGACTGCAGATGCTGGAGATCAGAGTCGAGAGTGTGGTGCTGGAAAAGCACAGGCCAGGTAGCATCTGAGGAACAGGAGAACTGACGATTTGGACATTAGCTGGGCTTATGCCCGAAATGGCGATTCTCTTGCTTCTCAGATGCTGCCTGGCCTGCTGTGCTTTTCCAGCACCACGCTCTTGAATTTGTTGTTTGGACAATTGAATATAAAAGTTGGCAACTCATATTGCAGCTGTATAAATCTTTAGTTAGGCCGCCTTTTAAGTATTGTTTGCAGTTCTGGTCCCCACACTATAGGAGGGGAGGGAGGCATTGGAGAGGGTGCAAGAGGTTTACCCCAGGATGTTGTTTGGACTGGAGCATGTTAACTATGAGGAGCAAATCGACAAACATGCATTTTTTTTGCTAGACCTTTGGAGGAGTTACTCGATAAAAGTAAATAATATTATGAGGGATATGAATAGGCTGGATAATCAGAGTCTTTGTCCCAGGATACAAATGTCAAATACTAGGTTTAAGGTGAGAGGGGATAATTTAAAGGAGATGTGCAAGGCAAGTATTTTACTCAGAAGATGGTAGGTGCCTGGAATGTGTTTATAGGGGGAGGTGTTAGAAGCAGACAAAACAGCAATGTTTGAGGCATTTAGACAGGCAGGGTATAGAAGGAAACAGACCATATGCAGGCAGTTTGGATAAGTTTAGAATGACATTGTGGTTGATAGACATTGTGGGCTGAAGGACCTGTTCCTATATTCATTGTAAGATCAGACATGGTGACATACGTTAATGATTGCAATGTTCAAAACTCCTCAGATAATGAAGCATTGCAGCACACCAGGCCACAAAAGTCGGGATTGTGTACAAAAGAGTCAGATGGTGGCATTTCAGGGGAACTGTGTTCAATGCCTCTTGCAATTTCACAGATGCTGAAACTGTGTCCAAATGTAGCAAGACCTGCACAACATTATGTGGGCTGATAAATGGCAAGTAACAATGGTGTTATACAAATGCAGGCAATGACCATATCCAACAAGAGAATCTAAACATCTCAGCTTGCAACTCAACAGCATTTCTATCACTGAATCCCCAGCTATTAGCATCATGGGAGTTGCCATTGACTAGAAACTGAAGTGGCCCAGCTTTTTAGTACTGTGCCAGTACTGTAGCCCATTATACAGATTCAGGAAATTGCCGGACTGATTCTGAGCCCTGTGTCCTTTGTGCTTGTAAGCTTGATACAGACTTGTTCATGTTGTAACATCTTTGTGGTGATCACTTTGCTTTCTGCTTTCTCTTGTCTCGCAGTTCAAAGTTTGCCCCCCAAGCCTGTGCGTTTCTACTCCAGGGCACAGGAGTGTCCTGTTTCAGAGGGATCCCAGAAGCGTTCTCATTACAGACTTCTTTGGCAGTGTGCGCAAGGTGGAAATAACAAGTGATATCATCCAACTGACCCAGAATGACACTGAAACCGAGCAGAGGTAAGCATATGGATTAGCTACCTCCATGTGTATGTCTCTATAAGCAGAGGGCAGTAGCATGGGCCCTGGCAGATTAGCTGAATTGTTCTTAGAAAATATGCCATAAGTTTTTTTTCCCTGTAAAACCACAGCATTGTGACTTGCAAAAGATTAAGGATAGGCTAATGTGCAGTAGTGCAGTTGGATGAAGACTTTTTTAAATTCATTCATGGGTCGTGGGCATCGCTGACTAGGCTGACGTTTATTGCCTAGTTGCCCCTGAGAGGTTGGAGGTGAGCTACCACCTTGAACCGCTGCAGTGCATTTGGCATGGGTACACCCACGTGCCCTTGGGGAGGCAATTCCAGGATTTTGAACAGTGACACTGAAGGAACAGCGATATATTGCTAAGTCTGGACGGTGATTGGGTTGGAATGGAACTTGCAGGAGAAAGTGAGGTCTGCAGATGCTGGAGATCAGAGATGGAAATGTGTTGCTGGAAAAGCGCAGCAGGTCAGGCAGCATCTAGGGAACAGGAGAATCGACGTTTCGGGCATTAGCCCTTCTTCTGCTAAGTCCCTCCTCCCTATCTTTTATCTTAGCCTGCTGGACCAACTTTCCTCATTCCTGAAGAAGGGCTAATGCCCGAAACGTCGATTCTCCTGTTCCCTAGATGCTGCCTGACCTGCTGCGCTTTTCCAGCAACACATTTCCATCATGGAACTTGCAGGTGATGGTGTTCCAATCTATCAGCATTGCCCGTCTCCTCCTAAAAGAAAGTGAGGACTGCAGATGCTGGCGAGTCAGAGTCGAGGGTGTGGCGCTGGAAGAGCACAGCAGGTCAGGCAGCATCCGAGGAGCAGGAAAGTCGATGTTTTGGGCATAAATCTTTCATCAGGAATGTGGGGGGTGTGTGTGGGTTTGTGGGGAAAGGGGGCTGAGAGATTAATGGGGGGCTGGCTGGAGGGAAGGTAGCTGGGAAGGCGACAGGTAGATGCAGGAAGGGGCTGCTAGGTCAGAGCGGAGGATGGAGTGGATAGGTCGGAAGGAAGATGAACAGGTGGGACAGGTCAAGGGTGGGCGACCACTTTTCCAATTTCCTTCCCCCCCCCCAACCCCACATTCCCCCAATTTATCTCTCAGCCCCCCAAACCCCATTCCTGATGAAGGGTTTATGCCTGAAACATCGATTCTCCTGCTCTGCAGATGCTGTCTGACCTGCTGTACTTTTCCAGTGCAGCACTTTTCGACTTCTCCTCCTGGATGTAAGTGATCATGGGTTTTGAAGGTATTGTCTAAGAAATTTTGGTGAATTTCTGCAGTGCGTCGTGTAGATGGCAACTGCTGAGCATTGGCGTTGGAGGAAGTGGATGCTTGTGGATATGGTGCCAATCAAGTGGGCTGCTTAGTCCTGGTTGGTGTCTAGCTTCTTGTTGGAGCTGCACCCATCCGGGCAAGTGGGGAGTATTCCATCACACTCCAGACTTGTGCCTTGTAGATGGTGGACAGGCTTTGGGGAGTCAAGAGGTGAGTTACTTTCTGCAGGATTCCTAGCCTCTGACTTGGAATTTCTAACTTGTGACAAAAACATCTGGAACAAACTATACTATCTCTGACTTGATCAATTGCCAGGAAAGTATTCTGAAAGACGAGTGCAATGAACATTAGTTGACCGTTCTGTAATAGAATAACTTTACTCAGACAGTGGAACAGATATTGGTCAGATGATGGCTCAGCACTTTGCTCAATGGTCTGGGAATATGCCTAAAAAACATTTTTAACTTAAGTGACACCTTGATAATTTGTGAATTGTAAAATGCGCAAATGTGAACTTGTGTGCCCAATGCTGTTACAGACCCAGCTCACTTCTTTATTTCTTGGCAGAACAGGAGATTGTATCTGAACATAGCTAGATATCTCAAACATGTTAAGGCAATAATACCGGTGAACCAAGGCATGAACGATGTAAAGCAAGCCTGGGGTCACTGAGGAATAGAATTAATAAGGAAGGATTTTTTGATAGATTTCTGTACAATATTAATCTGAAGTCTTGACATTTTCATGTCTAAATGTTTTATACTGAGTGACAGGGTCCCAGCATGGATTTCTGTGAAACAGCATTCCTCCTGTCACTTTGAGTAATTAAGTTTGACCCCTACACCCTGGTTTCTGTTTTGTAGGATGTTCGCTATCAATTCTGCTATTTATCCCCTGTGTAGATGAACGGACTCTCTTGTGTCCCTGAATACTCTGGTACAGTTGGCAGTGTCTGGTTTAGCAGTGTCTCTGCTAGCTGACAGAGTGCAAAGGCAATTTTATTTGAATAGAGAAAGCGTTTATATAATTAATTTGTTGGCGTTTAGTGGTAGATTTTCAGATGCAGCTAAATGTAACATAAAGGTTTTCTTTATTAGTATGTAGAACTAAGTTATGACTCCCTCTAGTGTGTTCTTATTGTAAATATTAAAGCACAAATTTCAATTTGTTAGCATTCCAGGTGAGAATATTTCTGCCACTGTTGTTTTTGAAGTGTTCAACATTCACTTTACCTTGTTGTTCCATGTTTGACATCGATTCTTCTAGGACCCCAGGGTCTCTCACAACTTCGTCCTTTGCAGTTTTAGCAGTATTTACGAGCGCACTTGTCCCTGTGAACTACAGTTCCTGTGCTATTTTTCTGCCCAATTTTATATATATTGTCCAATGCACTCTATATTCTTGAGCTGCTTCCTGCAAATTGACTATGTTAACATCAGCTGCCAATCTTACCAGTTTACATTGAGCTTTTAATTCTATAATTAATATTTGTTTCTCAAGCTCATTAATCTCACTCAGATTTAAAATCTCGCAAGAATGGTGTTGTTGATTTTGGAGGGAGATGTTGCATATTGCTGCAATCATATTGATATTGACCCATTGTCCAGTAACCCTCATAATGGTACTTTCCTGTCTTTTCTGTCTTGCTACTCTGGCATAAAACTATCAATCTCTAATATGTTTATTCATTTTCAGCTGGCTTCATTTGTACAAAGCATGAATTCTGTCTAAAGCAAGGTTCAGTATACTCTACATGCCTTCCTCTGTGAATAGTGTTACCATTGAGGCTGGAGAGGTGCACTGATTCCTTTTCAGCCCCACTCTTCTATTAGTCAAAACAACTCTTTAGTTTGAACAGGTTGATGATATGGCCAGTTATAATTGGCTCAATGTATCTGAATTGTATCAAATTAAATATAGTGAAGTTGGCCATTTCTTTTAGCCAAAAGAAAACCCAAAGTTATTAAAAATAAAACTTAATTTTAGAAACAAGCAAATTTATTGATGAAAAATGTTTAGATTGTACAAAGGTAGTCATGAGTTCCCTCCCTGATGAAGGGCTTGTGCCCGAAATGTCAATTCGCCTGCTCCTCAAATGCTGTGCTTTTCCAGCACCACACTTTTCAACTCTGACTCTCCAGCATCTGCATTTTCCCCATGAGTTTTCTTTTAACAATCCCCAACTTAATATGAGGCCAGGTGAGTTATACAGACAAACTATGGTTGGAAACTCTATAGAACAGAACATATCATTTGGGCGTCATTTGGTTGGATAGCTGGCTTGCAATATTGAGTAACACCAATAGTGTGGGTTCAGTTCCCACACTGACTGAGGTTACCGTTAAGGACTCTCTTTCTCAACCTCAGGTTTTCAGGTTAAACTCACCACTAGTCGTCTCTCTCCAATGAGAGAGCAGTCCTATGGTCTCTAGGACCATGTCAACTTTATTAAGTTATTAAACAGTACGGAAGATATTCTCAGCATTTTCCCAGCACACATTCCACACATTGTGGGTCAGCAAATTGCATCAGGGATTCCGATGATTTAGTTTTGACGATCTGATTTTGAAACTCCCTCAAAAGCCACTTCACCAATACTGAGGAAGAGTCACTTGGCCCGAAACATTGACTTTGATTTCTCTCCACAGATGCTGCCAGACCCGCTGAGCTTTTCCAGCAATTTTTGTTTTTGTTTCCACTCCATTGTGGACTGCCTCAAAGATGGCTCACATTTTGTGGTTCACCTTTTTCTGGCACTGCCATTGTGTGCTGTTTGGATTATGCATTGCAGCACTTAACAGACACAACTTTTCCGCAAACAGCTAACTTAACAAACCCAACTTTATAAACCTAACTTTCCAAATGCCTTGCGTTTGAATCAGGTTTAGTTGCACCAATCAGCTCCTACTTTTAGGTTTTCTTTACTCACGTCCCCAGGGCGGCATGGTGGCTCAGTGGTTAGCACTGACTGTCTCACAGTGACAGGGACCCAGGTTCAGTTCCCACCTTGGGCGATTGTTTGTGTGGAGTTTGCACATTCTCCCCGAGTCTGCGTGGGTTTCCTCCGGGTGCTCCGGTTTCCTCCCATGTCATCCTTAGTACACTGGCCACTCAGTCATCATCACTGAAACTGATTAAACCGACGTAGGTTGTGGAATCTTGCTGTGTGCAATATGGATACAGTGTTTCTTATGTTGCAGCAGTATTCAAACGTGCTTTGGTACATTGTGAATTTATGATGATTGTGATTAATGTGAGTCTTTCTGTTAATTCTGTCCTGTTTCATAAGCTTGACAATTAAAAAATAAAGAACAAAACAGCACCGGAACAGGCCCTTCGGCCCTCCAAGCCTACAACAACACATTTTGCCCTTCCACACTAAAACTGCCTTCACTTACAGGATCCGTATCCCCCTATTCCCTTCAAGTTCATGTATTCATCGAGGTGCCTCTTGAATGCTGCTATTGTGTCTGATTGCACCACCACCACCTCTGGCACTCACCACCCTTTGTGTGGAAAATTTGCCTCACACATCTCTTTTTAACTCTTCACCCCACCCCCCCCACCTCCCCCAACCTGTGTCCCCTAGCAACTGACCCCTCCACCCGAGGAAAAATCCTCAGACTTTCCAAACTATCCGTGCCATTCACAATCTTATAAACTTCTATCAGGTCACCCCTCAACCTCCTCCATTTCGGTGGAAACAGCCCCAGTCTATCCAACCTTTCTTCACAGCTACAATCCCCCAAACCAGGCAATATTCTGGTAAACCTTTTCTGTACCATCTCCAAAGCATCACATCCTCCTGTTAGTGAGCTGACCAGAACTGTTCTCAGAAGCTTGCTAATGCAAAGAGTTACTTCAATTCTCCAAAAAGTTAACCCAGTTTAATTTCTCAAACAATCAAAGATGCTAAATTGATCTGTATCTATAATCTGTTTAACTGACTGTAATGCTTATCCTTTTAACTTCATTTATTGTTTTCTAACTTGTACTATGTATCACTGTCAGGTAATGTAACTTTCTTTTCTTTATTTCTCTACTTTGTATCTAAGATTTATACTTGAGATGGTACAGTGAGAGGCGACATTGTAAACCTTTTCATTGTACTCCTGTACTTGAGTACATGTGACAATAAATCTCATTCTAATTCTAAATGTAGTTTGGTGAAATTTAAATTTGTGATTTTCTTTTAACCTGTTAAACTGAAGACTTAGTCAAGGTATTCATAATAATGAAGGTTTTGATAGCTGAAATCGTAGAAACATTTTTCACTGACTGATACAGTAACTGAAAGACACTGGCAGTGATCAGTAAATTCAGTGTTGGTAAATGAGCTGGAGAGGACAGCTAAGTGGTTAGAGCTGCTGCCTTGCAGCGCCAGGGTCCTGGTTTTGATTCCAGTTTCGTGGAGTTTGTGTCTATGTGGAGTTTGCACATTTTCCCCGTGGGTCTCCTCCGTGTGCTCTGGTTTCCTCCCACACTCACAAAGATGTGCAGGTTAGGTGGATTGGCCATGAGAGATCCTGGGATTGTTTGGGGGAACTGTGTTTGGGTAGGATGCTCTTCGGAGGTCAGTGCAGAATCGCTGGGCCAAATTGCCCCTTTTCGTACTGTAGGGATTGTATTCTTGGAGGGGGGAGGAGTGGTTCATTGTTCAGCTTGTTATATCCTGGAATGTGCTGACTGAAAAGGGGGCAGGAAGCAGATTCAGTACTAACGTTTGAAAGGGAATTGGACGTGGATTCAAATGACAGTGAGGAGGTGAATATAACCAGTTGGATTGGTCTTTGAAAGAGCCAGCGCAAGTCATAGTGGGTGGAATGACAGCCTTTTGTTATGGTATGAAAGCACTTCTGTACTTTTCATATCAGCTCATTGTCAGGGACAACAGGAAATGGTAATGCAGCTTTAATTTCTGAATTCTAGCGATGATGCAAGATGTTTTCTGCTTCGAATTTTGTCATGTGATTTTAATGTTACACAAACTATTTGATGACCACAAGAGGCAACAGTAGAACACTGAGGCGCAGCTGTTCTCCAATAGGTGGCCTCAGCTCCCTTTTTTATCAGGCACTGAGAGAGATTTTCGGATAATTTTTTTTTGTGTAGTGATTCCTCACTGTGCAAGCCATTGGAGCAGGACCGATTACATCACCGGATTGCAAGACAATGACATGCGGAAGCCATTTAGCCCACTATAGGTCATCTGCCTCAGATTAACAATAACATGTATTTGCATAAAGCCTTTAAAATGGCAAAACATATGGAAATTGATACAGTGCCAAAGAGTTATGAAGTCATTATGGCATGGGAGAAAGTCATTTTGCCCATCGAATCCAACATGGGATATGATCTCTCAGTAGAGAGAGAGAATGACTGGTGCTAATTTAACCTGAGGGTCACCACAACGTAGCTGAGTGGAGAGGTTGGGAAAGCGAGTCATTCATGATAACCTCAGCCAATGTAGGAAATGAACCCACACTGTTAGTATTAATCTGCATTTCAGATTGGCCAGCTAACTGAACGGAGCTAACCGAACCCCAATGCCCACAGCAGTGTGGTTGACTCCTAACTGCTCTGTGGGCAATAAAAATGCTGGCCTAGTCAACAACTCCCACATCCAGTGAATAAGTTAAAAATAAAGTTTAATGCAGTACAGTAAGCTTTAAGGAGCAATGTCCAGGATTTAGTGGCTAGGCAACTTTAGACATGGCTGCCAGTGTCGGACTGGCAGAAACTGGAGAGGGACAGGGGACGGGTATTGGAGATGGACAGGGTACGGATATTGGAGAGGACGGGGCATGGATATTGGAGAGGGACAAGGCATGGGTATTGGAGAGGGACAGGGGACGGGTATTGGAGAGGACGGGGCATGGGTATTGGAGAGGGACAAGGCATGGGTATTGGAGAGGGACAGGGGGATGGGTATTAGAGAGGGACAGGGGACAGGTATTGGAGAGGGACAGGGGACAGGTATTGGAGAGGGACAAGGCATGGGTATTGGAGAGGGACAGGGGGATGGGTATTGAGAGGGACAAGGGATGGGTATTGGAGAGGGACAGGGGACGGATATTGGAGAGGGACAGGGGACAGGTATTGGAGAGGGACAAGGCATGGGTATTGGAGAGGGACAGGGGGATGGGTATTGAGAGGGACAGGGGACGGATATTGGAGAGGGACAGGGGACGGATATTGGAGAGGGACAGGGGACGGATATTGGAGAGGGACAGGGGACGGATATTGGAGAGGGACAGGGGACGGATATTGGAGAGGGACAGGGGACGGGTATTGGAGAGGGACAGGGCATGAGTATTGGAGAGGGTCAGGGGAATGGGTATTGGAGAGGGACAAGGCATGGGTATTGGAGAGGGACAAGGCATGGGTATTGGAGAGGGACAGGGGGATGGGTATTGGAGAGGGACAGGGGGGTGGCTATTGGAGAGGGATTGGAGATGGGTATTGGAGAGGGACAGGGGGATGGCTATTGGAGAGGGACGGGAGATGGGTATTGGAGAGGGACAAGGGACGGGTATTGGAGAGGGACAGGGGACGGGTATTGGAGAGGGACAGGGGACGGGTATTGGAGAGGGATGGGGGGATGGGTATTGGAGAGGGATGGGGTGATGGGTATTAGTGAGGGACAGGGGGAACAGTTATTGGAAGACAGCAGAGAGCCTGGAGTGCTGTAAGATTGCAGAAGGACACAGAAGCCAGGACGCATCATGACAGCATCCACTTGTACTTTGGCTGACCCCAGTATTTCTCTCTGCACCAGCCTGCCTGGATTTTTCTGAGTGTTTACTCATCCTTTCAAGTCAAAAGGTTTTACTTAATATCTGATATTAAATTCATTTTTCATTCCTCTAAGACATTGTCTCTAGTTCCATTTCCTGTTGTGTAACTGTATAGATTAAAATTAAAATTTGCATGCATATTAAAAACAAACTCAATTTTTTTCCTGCGCAGCAAGTTGCTGTCCTGTCAGTCTATTCACATTGATAACTGAGAAGACCCATTGCCCTTGGGGTGGCAAACATCAAAGGGGTTAAGGGGGTAGGTGTGACGTGGTGAAGGAGAGAAGGGGTGAGTTTTTCTTTCAAACTGGTCTGAGGGCTGGACTATAGCCACTTGATCCGATGATACATCACCACAAGTATCTATCGAGGTAAAGACCACACTTGCTGTTAACATGGAGTTGCATAAGGATTAGAAAGCAGAACTGTTTAGGTGGGAAGAGAGGTTTCTTGAGCACATTGCTTCATTTGTGATTTATGTAATTCCAGAAGATTATTCCGTACGGATTTCCCCATCTATCATGGTGGGATTCAAAGCCCTGACCCCAGAACAGTTCTGGTCGCCGTGCTCGTAGAAAGATATTATTGAGCTGTAGGTGGTTTCAGAACAGACTTACCAGGATGTTGCCAGGACTGGAGGGTTTGAGTTATAAGGAGAGGCTGGATAGGCTGGGATCTTTTTCACTGGATCGTAGGAGGTTGAGGGGTGACCTTACAGAGATTTATAAAATCATGAGGGGTTTAGATAAGGTGAATGGCAGGTGTCTTT
This sequence comes from Chiloscyllium plagiosum, assembly GCF_037043375.1. Lineage (NCBI taxonomy): Eukaryota > Metazoa > Chordata > Chondrichthyes > Orectolobiformes > Hemiscylliidae > Chiloscyllium > Chiloscyllium plagiosum. The sequence continues at coordinate 13,663,779 of NW_028270147.1, forward strand.
TCCCTAGGGTGGGGGACTTCAAGACTTGGGGGCATATTTTAAAGGTGAGAGGAGATTTAGAAAAGACATGGGACTTTTTGTTTACACAATGTGTGAAATGAACTTAGAGGAAATGGTGGACGTGGGTACAGGTACAATGTTTAAAAAATGTTTAGGTAAGTACATGAATAGGAAAGGTTTGGGGGGGCTATGGGCCAGGTAGGTGGGGCTAGTTAAGTTTGGGATTACATTCACCATGGATTGGTTGGACTGAGTGGTCTATTTCTGTGCTGTATGACTCTGTGACTGTATAACATTACCTCATGGTTTTAGAGGACATTGCCTTATCCCAAAGGCAAAATACTGGAAATCTAAAATAAAAGCAAAAGTTGCACTTAGGGAGGCATTGGCCTTGTGGTATTACCACTGGACTGTTAAGCTGAAACCCAAGTATTGTTCTGGAAACTCAGGTTCAAATCCCACCATGGCAAATAGTAGAATTTGACTTTCAACTTAAAAAGAAAATCTTGGAATTAAGAGCTTACTTATGACTCTGAATTCATTGTAGGTTGTCTGAAAACAAAATACACATCTGGTTCACAAATGTCCTTCAGGAAACTGCCATCTTCACCGACTAGCTCAAAGATAGGGGTGGTGGTGGAGGGTTGTTTTTCAGACTGGACGCCTGTGACCAGTGGTGTGCCACAAGGATCAGTGCTGGGTCCACTGCTTTTTGTTATTTGTATAAATGATGTGGATGTAACCATAGGAGGTATAGTTAGTAAGTTTCTAGGTGACACCCAAAATTGGAGGAGTAGTGGACAGCAAAGAAAGTTACCTCAGAGTACAATGGGATCTTGATCAGATGGGCTAATGGGCTGAGCAGTGGCAGATGGAGTTTAATTTAGGTAAATGAAAGATGCTGATTCCTGTTGGAAGAATGTTGTGATGTTGAAAGGGCTCAGAAAAAATATATAAGCATGTTGCCAGGGTTGGAGGATTTGAGCTATAGAGAGAAGCTGAATAGGCTGGGGCTGTTTTCCCAGAGCGTTGGAGGCTGTGAGGGGTGACCTTACAGAATCATGAGGGACGCGGTTGGATAAATTGACAAATTCTTTTCCCTAGGGTGGGGAAGTCCATAACTAGAGGGCATAGGTTTAGAGTGAGAGGGGAAAGATTTAAAAGGGAGCTAAGGGACAACTGTTTCATGCAGGGGGTGGTGCATGTATGGAATGAGCTGCCAGAGGAAGTGGTGGAAGCTGGTACAATTGCAACATTTAAAAGGCATCTGGATGGGTATATGAATAGGGAGGGTTAGAGAGATATGGGCCAGATGCTGGCAAATGGGATAAATTTGGGTTGGGATATCTGGTTGGCATGGATGAGTTGGACCGAAGTGTCTGTTCCCACGCTGTACATCTTGTAATCCCAAACTAAGACACTACTGTCTACATGTGAATGCAGACCCCCAGCGATGTGGTTGACTCGTAACTGCCCTCTGGGCAGTTACGGTGGGGCAATAAATGCTGGTCTAGCCAGCAATGCCCTAATTCTCTGAATAAATGAGAAGAAAATGCCGAGCAGGTCAGGAAGCATCTGTGGAGAGAGAAGCCAAGTTCATCTTTCTAGCCAGTGATCCTTCATCGGAGGATCTCCCCTGTGTTCCTTTTAATTTCAGCATACTCCAGAGGCTGCTTGGGAAGAGATGTAGACAACTGTAATAAACTTGTTTTTTTTTGTTATAGGATTGACTCATCTCCTACTGCAATCTGTTGATTTGATTTGATTTATCATTGTCTTAGGTACAGTGAAAAGTTTTGTTTTGTGTGCAGCCCAGGCAGATCGCACCATGCAGAGTGCATTCGGGTAAGAGAACAGAGTGAACAGTACAGTGTTACGGCTACAGAGAAGATGCACAAACAGCAAGATCAACATTAAATTTAAATTTGAGAGGTCCGTTCAGAAGTCTAATAGCAGCGGGGAAGAAGTTGTTATTGAATCTGTTCGTACGAGAATACAAACTTTTGTATCTTCTGCCTGACGGAAAAGGGTGGAAGAGAGTATAACCGGGGTGGGAGGGGCCTTTGATTTTGTTGGTTGTTTCCCAAGACAGCAGGAAATATAGGAGATTTTGTTGGCCACCCAAGTGTTACTTTTGCTGGAATGGCCATTCTTCTGGTATGAGCTAAAGTTCTGGGTGGTGAATGATAGTGATTCAGCATCAAGAAACTTGCATGACGTTTCCACTGCCTGTGACCAAGGGGCACAGATGGTGACTATCACAGCGTGTAGCTGAATGCCTCTGTTTTGGTAACTTAGTGCAGACTAGAACTTCAACTTGAAGACTGACTTTCTGCTTTGGATGATTCCCAGCAGGTTCTTTGCACTTTACATTTGTGAGGAGAAAAGCCTTTACCCTGAAAGAAAGCTGTCCTATTAACCGCACCTTCTGAGAATCATATAATCGAACAGTGTACGAGGTCATTTGGCCGGTCATGCCTGTGTCTTTTCTGTGAAAAGACTATTTGATTTGTATTTATTCATTCTTGGGTTGAGGACATGACTGTCTAGGCCAGCATTTATTGCCCTTCCTGGAGGGCATTTAAGAGTCAACCATGTTACTGTGGGTCTGGACTCGCATGTAATCTGGACCTGGCAATGACTGCAATTTCTTCCCTAAAGGACATTCGTGTACCAGATGGGTTTTTCCAACAATGGACAATGGTCACCATTAATTTCAGTCTTTGTAAACGTAACTCAGATTTCCCCAATCTGTCATGGCAAGATTCGTACCTGGGTCCCCAGAGCATTACCTTAGTCTCTGCATTAATAGGCCAGTGGGTTACCATAGACCACAACCTCCTTGACTCAATCCCTCCCTTTTCCCATTATTCTATGAATTTCGCCTTTTTAAGTTATTGTGCAGTTCCCTTTTTAAAGTTGGCATTGCATCTGCTTCAGTAGCTTTTCAGGCAGAATGTTGCAGGTCATTAGAACTTGATGCAGCAAAACATTTCTCCTTGAAGAATGGTGGAGCAGGCTTGAGGGGCTGAATGGCCTACTCCTTCTATGTTGCTTCTTTCGCCAATGATCTTAAATCTGTTCTTTTGTAATTTGCCGGTTCTCCTGCCAGCGGGAAGTTTATTCACTTCATGAAAGCCTTTCATGATTTTTAACATCTCTGTTAAATCTCCTCTTCACCTTTTCTGCTTCTCCCATCTCTCTCCAGAAGAAGAGTCCCTCATCCCTGCTGCTGTTTTGTGCATTTTTCTTGCCATTGTTTGTACATCCTTGACATTCTTATAAAGTATGCACACTGATGCTGTTCTAGTGCTTCATAAAAGTTTAACTTCCTTTTGTACTCTGTGCCTTGGTTAATAAAACTGAGGTTACGAGACCATGCCTTGCCCAGATCCTCTTCTCAATCTTTTTACTGATCAAAGATTGTTGCTCATAGCTCCACTCTTCATCGCCATAGACACGGCAGGACCTGCGGCCATTTGTAGCTTAAAGCCGTGTGCTTCTATTCACTCCCTGTGTAAGTGGCAAACAATTTTCAATGTGCAGAACATTTCGCAGGCGCTGGTAATAGATGTGCTAGTTAACCAAAAATGGTTAAAGGAGATGTCCGAAGAAGATCAAATGCTTCCTTTAATGGATGGAGGCGAAAGTCGAATGGTCATGTTAACCATCTTCTATCCCATTTCAATGAACAATAATCCCAAACTCCCCAGAATCTTCAGGAATGTTTCAAAAATCTGCTGCTGCTTCCATTTCTCTACATTTTCCATTTTTATAAACTAAATGTTGCCATGTTCCTGTGATCCTAAGAGGTCCCATAATTTCAGGCCTAATTCAATCGTTGATGCATGTCAACCTTGTTACAGTCAGAACAGCCTCTTTTCACTGGTTCTCAGTTCTCGGGGTGAGCTGGTGCCTTTGGGAGTTGGGCTGTGTTGGAACAGCTGGTGCTCAGCGAGCCCTTGACTGCAGCCTGAGGTCACTGCATTCAACCAGTTAATTATCATTTCAGTTTTGTTATCACGTTAAATAACAGCATTCCTCACCGAAGTCCAAATAGATTTTGCATTACTCATGCACGCTTCACTTTACAAGTGCTGCCTTATTGACAAACAGACAAGATCCAGCAGGCTGTGTCCGGAAATTCCAGTTACTAGGGAATTCTGGTTGGTGCAGTGCTGGATAGCAATGATTTTGCCATAGGTAAGTATGAGGTGCTGGAGTTTAGTCGGAGAAATAAGCTGACAAGCTATTCCTTGGATGATGAGAGTTTAAATGGGTATGGGTTTCAATTTACTAATCATTAAAAGTTGCAGCTCAGGTTATCAAAGCCATAATAAAACCAACCCATGCCCGAGGATTCATTTCAATAGAGACAGCCTGAAAAGCAGAAAAGTTACGTTAAACTTGTAAATGTTGGTTCGGCCACACTTAGTCTGAAGTCGCATGACACCAGGTTATAGTCAAAAAGGTTTATTTGAAATCACAAGCTTTAAGAGCACTGCTGCTTTGTCTGAATGAAGGGGCACTGCACCAAAAGCTTGTGATTTCACATAAACCTGTTGGACTATAACCTGGTGTCGTGTGTTCACCCCAGTCCAACATGGGCACCTCCACTGCTCTAAGGAAGTGTAGGGCACACTTCATATTTTACAAAGAGTCTGGAGACTGTAGCAAGGTGCAAAGTAAGACTTCCAATTGCAATGTTGGAGCAGAAAAGGTACACTTATCAGAAAAGGCTGAAATAATCTTGTTGGTGAGGGGAGATGGTCTTTTCCATTTTGGAAAAACAAAGAGAAAGCTGTGAGGTGGCCTGACAACAGTTTTAAATGATGTAGTCTGACAGAGGGGGGGTCAATGTAGAGAAAATTACATCAACAAGAACAGAATATAGAAGGATGTGTTGTTGGGGTTGATTGATGTAGGATGCAATGAGCTCACATGGACTATAAAAACTAGAATAAACCTGTGGAAAAACTTGTTTCTGCACTGCTTCAGTGCATTTCCTATCCAGCTAACCATCTGAACCACTTCATGTGGCCACAAGTTGCACATTCTAACCACTCTCTGGCTAAGGAGTTTCTCCTGAATCCCTTGGCTAGGTTTATCAGTCTCTGTCGCATATTTACGGTCCCTAGTTGTGGTCTCAATCACAAATGGAGATAGCATCTCTCTGTTTACCCTATCGAACAAGTTCATAATCTTTGCATAATCATACGTAGTGTTTGCTTCTGGATGACTCAAAATGATTTATATTTTTAAGGAAAAATACTTTCGCTTAAAATGAGCTGGCATTGAGATTACATTGCTGTTTATAATGCATAATAGAAGCAGTGGTTTCCCAGGAAACGGGCCATTTTATGAGTCAGGTCTGCAAGTCTCTCACCCACAGAGGAGATGATTTATTAGGTCTGATGGTGGCCTGTTTATCAAAATCATTGCTTTCTTTTGTATCCTTCATGGACATGCTGATGACATTTTCCTTGATTGCGTTGTGAATGAGGAATTCAAGCAGATTTATCTTGCTTTACCCAGTGTTTGAGACAATTATCTTATCAATTTTAATAACATGAATGGTAGTGGGTCACCCAAGACTCGTTTTGTGGCTGTAATCTGCTGGAGACATAACCTGAGATTGAGTTGTGAATCTCTATTCCTATTGAGGTCACTGCTGAGGCATATCCTGCAGGGCAATTGTCTAGCTGAAGGAATGTCTACAGTAGTGCTTTTACAAAATCCTGTACATCCGCTGGCAGAGTAGCCGCTCCAGTATCAACTTCAGACTGAGCATCTCCAGTATTGAAGCTCTGGGTACAGTCAGTTAGCTGTGATGACCAGGCCATGCTGTCCACATTGTCTGACACAAGATGAGCTCTGTATCTTATCTGACACAAGATGAGCCTCGTTATGGGAAGGGCTTACCGGGAGGGAGGGGGAATCACTTCAAATATATTCTTGTCACCTCCCTGAAAGAAATGCACCATTCCATCCCGGCCACACACACACACACACACACACACACACACACAATATCTCTCACCCAAGAATGCCCAAACTGGAAAGGAAACATTTCACCAAAGGGTCAGCCATTTTGGGTATATCCAGATGGATGTTGAATGAAAACAGCAGATGGAAACAGAGCATCTCTCCCAGCTGGCTGCTGATTCGACAGCCACCTGAGTGACCGAGTTGGACTGAATGGTCTGTTTCCATGCTGTATGACTTTATGCCCCACCTCTGACAATGTGTGTGGGTCCAGCGTTAAACTGTTTAGTTACCTCAGCACCAGAATGTCCCCGTCCATCCTGAGGAATTGTTTAACTCGGCAAGTCGTGCAGAGAAGTGCTTTTCATGACCTAAGGGTACCTAAAAACAAAACATGCTTTTCAACCAATGGGGTCACCATTGTTGGATAGCAGCCAACTCACATGCAGCCAGTTCCCAAAATCTGCACTCTGATGCTTTTCTTTAAAAAGTGATTATTGATCAAAACATCCTCTGGCCTCCTTCGAAATATTTGAAATATGTCAGTTTAGACAGTGCACCATTCTCTTAGAACCACACTGAAATGTCACCCACATCTTGTGCTCAAGTCCCTGACTGTATGTATGCACAACCTTGTAATGGAAAAGGGAGAGTAATACCACCTGAGCTAATGCTGCCAGCAATGCTTTACTGAAGCCTCCAGGGCAATGCACTGAAACGCTATTGATATTCAGTGAACTGGTGCTCTCTGTGTGAAGACAGTGCGGAGCTGAGCTACAGAAACTAGAAGGTCACCAGTCTGCACGAGTGGTCATGGGAATGTTAATTTGGATTTAACTGTCATGGTTTTAGTGAGAGATGATCCTATCTGTTACCAAGACTGCTGACTTTTACCTCTAACACTGCCAGCCAAAGACCTCTCTGACATCCAATGGAAGGTTCTGCCTTTGTCTCTCATTGCAACCTAATATATGATCCTACTCGCCTCATCCCTTGAGAAACGACCCTTGATGTCCTTGACCCATGAAGGTTAATGAGGATTTATTGATTATTCAGTAATATATGTTATTACTTTATTTCTTCGTAATGTCGTACTAAACATCAGAGGTCTGTTTAAGGGCTGAGTTGATTCAGGCAACGAGTAGATGAGCTGATTGGGTGTGTTCTCGTCTTTGTAGCAGGCGATGGCAGAGTAGTGGTAATGCCACTGCACAAGTAATCCAGACCCCCAGGTTCATGTTCTGGGGCCATGAGTTTGAATACCACCAGGGCAAATCATGAAATTTGAATTAATTAAAAACCTGGAATTGAGTTCTAATTTAATGCTGACCATGCGATTGTCATGACAAAACATCTTGTTCACTAAATTTGTGGGAAGAAATCTGCTGTTCTTACCTGGTCTGGCCATGTGACTGCTGACCCATAGCAATGTGGTTGACATGTAACTGTCCCCTGGACAATTAGGGATGGGTAATAAATGCTGGCTCTCATCCCATGAATGAATTAAAATAAAATCTGATTTCCGCCTGAGTTAGCTGATTGCATGATTTGTTTGAGCCACCACCTCTGGGCTAATGAAGGAAACATTCTCCAGTCGTTATTCACATCCGGAATCTTACCACTCTTAGGGAACTTTGTTGCATGCTTGGTGAGACAGTGGTAAAGTGCTACCACTGGTAATTCAGAGGCTTGGATTCAATCCCTGGGAATACTGGTTCAAATCCCACCACTACAGACTGATTAGAATTAGAATCACTACAGTGTGGAAAAAAGCCATTTGGTCCAACAAGTCCACACCGACCCTCCGAAGAGTGTCCCTTCCAGACTCATTCCCTATACCTATTACCTCTAACTAATACACCTAGCCTACTAATCCCTGAACACTATGGGCAATTTAGCATGGTCAGTTCACCTAACCTGCACTTTCTTGGGTTGTGGGAGGAAACCAGAGCACTTCGAGGAAACCCACGCAGACAAAGGGAGAACATGCAAACTCCACACAGACAGTCACCCGAGGCTGGAATTGAACCCGGGTCCCTGGCGCCGTGAAGCAGCAGTGCCAACCACTGAGCCCCTCTGCCATGGAAATTATCATTGTTGCAAAAGTTCATCTGGTTCACCAGTGTTCTTCAGGAGAGGAGATCTGGAACCTTACCTGATTTGGCGAAAGTTTGACTTCAGACCCGGAGCAATGTGATTGACTCTTAACTGAAATGGTGGATTGAGAGACTCAGTTAGGGATGGGCAGCAAATACTGGCCTTGCTGGTGATGCCAACATCCCGCAGGAGAATAACTTTAACAAGTGCCACCACGAGTTGTGATTGTGTTTGTTCAGTTTGTGATGGCCCCTGTGGTTGAATTACTCTCTCGTATATTTTGTTTTGGTTCGTGCCTAAAGGCTGGAGCAAAAATGAGGGTGTGCAGGTGAATCTGGATTCATAAGAGTTGGCATCTTCGAAAGAGGAAGAAGAAAGATGCATTAATATCTCATAAATAATGGAGTATGATTGATATTCTGTCCATGCCTGGAAATGTAGACACATTTCAAAAGCAAAATGGTGTAGTAAATGACATGCCAGATGCTCTTCATTTAATTCTAATTACTATAATGTAGGGCTTATATGAAGATTAGTAGTTGCATCTGCTCGGGTTCATCTGTCTTCCGAGAGGACTTTGATTTCTGTTTGCGTTTCGAACTTCATTAATGTTGATACCTTGTAGGGTCCTAATGAGCTGCAGCCATTTTCTGCCAACTCCTTTCTGACACAGGCTCTCCCCCGGAGTGGGGACCCCCTTCCACGGTTCCAATGTGGAAGAGGCAATAAGCAGTCGCAACGACGAAGTTAAGTAATAGATTGTTCTTGGCAGCACATGTGGATATTGGCTGTAAGAGCAGAGTATTTGTGGGGAAAGAAAGACAGACTTTCATTTCTAAAACCTCTGTCTGCCTTTGGAGGCACTAAAGTACTTTTGAAACACGATTCTTTTGTTATAGGAAGGTAAGGAGGAGGAATAAACTGTGTGGCTCCTCAGTGTTGTTCTGCTATTGTATACAATCGTGGCTGTTTCTCTGCTTTAGCTTCACCAATCCATCAGCTTGCCACATCCCTTAAATCTTGGTGAGATCAAAAATCTGTGCCTCGGCATTGAATGGCAGCACGTCCACAATGCTCTTGGGTGGAGACTTCTGAAGACTCGCAGCCCTTTAAATAAAGAAATTTCTCCTCATCTCAGTCCTAAATGATTATAGTCTTTCCCTGGGACTCTTCCTTCTTGTTCCAGATTCCCCAGCTTGAAGAAAAGGTCTGTGTTTACGCTGTACAATACTTTCAGTTAGGAAATACAACAGCTAATTCATACACAGTGAGGTCCTACACTTTTACACTATCTGATCATCTGTTTTTCGGTCTTGGTTGAGGGATAAATATTGGCTAAGGGAGAACTTACCTTCGTTCCAATTTAATATATACAGTACTACACTACTGAGAGCCATTGTTTATCTGAAAGAATGAGGTGGAATGGTGTAGGGCCGACTGACTTTGATATGTCAATTGAAAGACAGCACCTCCTACAATGCAGCACTCCCTCAGCACTGCAAAATAATATCCAGGTAAGTTCTGTGTTTGAGTCACTGCTGTGAGACTTGAGCCCACAATCTTCTGACTCGAAGGCGAGAGTCTTATTTATGAACAGCTTCTGCAGAAACTATTTGGTTTGCGACTGTGATCTGTGTTTTGAGTTGCTGGGTCAACTGAAGAGTTGTTTGGACGTCTAGTTCAATTACTTGCTCAGGAAACCCATACCAGTGTGGGGCACAGAAGCTCTCAAATTACCGATTTTGTTGTCAGGTTGTGAAGCAACAAGTAAATTGTGTGGTTCACTGATGCTCCTCATCCTTTAACCTGAGACCTCTCTAAAATCAATGTCATTTCTGTGAACCATTGCAGATCCTGGGTTGCCTTTGGCGATTTAGCCATTGGTTGCTCCTGATTTGTTAACTCTGTACCTGAATCCATTAATCGCGACTGTGCTACTAGTTTTGAGAATTTGCTGTCCTAATTTATGACCACACCTGATTAGATTCGCACCTTCCAATTGGTCCTAAAGTTATTTGTTATTCTCTCATAGCATTTATTGGCAGCTTAGAACAAAAACAAATACATTAGTAAGCCAGCTTCATAACAGCCACTGGGAACTGTTCAGAAAATCTTATAAGAGGATGGATGGGTTTTGAAGGGCCATCGGTTTGGTTCTCTATGAGCTAGGAATCAATAATGAGCTGCAGTCTGTAGGCACTTCTTTGTTCACCAGTTGTAAATTCAGACTGAAAATTCTCATCTTTTTTATGCAGATCCTTAAATGGTCACAGTGCCTATCCATTATCTGTCATCAGCTACAACGTTTTTCACCTCTTTTTGGTAGTAGTTGTGCCTCAGATGACTAGGCCTTAACTCTAGATTTCTCATCTTCAGTTCACCTTTCTTCCTTTCCCTTTAAAATACTCCTTAAATCCTATCTATTTCAGTTTTGATCCTATACCTATTATCCCCCAGAATGGCTCAGTTTCTGAATGTTATACAAAATCCCATATTGCTGGAAGAACTCAGCAGGTCTGGCATCATTGCTGGAGAGTAAGCAATGGTCCTGCTTCAGAACTTTTATTCAGTGTCTAAATGTTGTCTGATCTCACTCCTGTGCTGTGCTTCAGGACGCTGAAGGTGCTAAATAAATGCAAGTTGAATTGCACAGGGCTGAAGAGTTAACCACCTTGGACCCAAATGATGGTGTGGGCTTTTGAGTGTTGAGAGAGCTTCTGAGAGGTGCTCACGGGGAGTTCCAGTGGTGTTCATGCTCTGGGTCTGTATAGCATGTGGGAAAATCCACCAATGCCAGAGACGAGCTCCCACATTGAAACCTAAACTTGGGACACAAGGTTATGGCATTCTATCTTCCAGCGTAACTTTTTTTTAAAAGGCTACGGCCCATGTGTCTCATAATAGGGAGCCCAAATCGCAGGGAGGCAATGGCCTAGTGATATTAACTGTTAATCCAGAAAGTCAGCAAATGTTTTGGGGACCTGGATTTGAAAAATCTGGAATTGAGAGCGAATGACCATTGTTAATTGCTGGAAGAACCCATTTGGTTCAGCAATGTCCTTTAGGGAAGGAATCTGCCATCTTTACCTGATCTGGTCTACATGGGGCTGCAGACCACAGCAATGTGGTTGACTCTTAACTGCCTGATGGGCAATAAATGCTGGCCTGGCCAACCACACCCTGATCTCATGAATAAATAAACCTTTAAAAATGGAATGGAGCCATAAACACATCAGTGAAAAAGATGTGGTGGTCTTTTGTGTGTGTGTGAGAGAGAGAGTGTGAAGTGAGAAATTTTAATATAGATTGCACCATTAGTCACAGTAACGAAATAATGTCTGAGCTTGTGGGGAAAGATAATGAGTTCCACTTTAAAACAAAAAGCTTTCCACTAGGAAGGATCTCAAATAATGTGGACTCACTTGAAGGTTTATGAAGCTCCAGGAAACAGGTTGAATGCTGCGTGCAACAAGAGGGTGATTTAATTATCTTCAGAGATTTGCTACCAGCCATGTATTTGTTTTCTAAAAAAAGAAGTAAATTCAAAGGTGGAATGAAACGATAGGAATTCAGGAACATGGACTCAGAATAAACTGCTTTCTCATCTTTAACAGGTGATAGCAGCACCACAGCAGTGTCAGACATCTGAAGGGAATTGATTCTCTGAGTCCTGGGTTTATGCATGCATTTAGGAGCTGGATGTGGTTTGTGTCAGTGGCTGTTATAGAGAGCTCATTTTTAACTATCAGTGTTGGTTGGGCAGCTGTTGCACAGCTCTCCTCCTCTCTGTCGCTGTAGGTTAAGCTGATAGCCAGAAACTAAATAGTCAGAAAATATTAGTGTAATGGCACTTGCAATGGATCATCAGAGTTACTTTCCTACCACCTTTGTCTTAACTTTAAGAGAATGCCATACAGGTTTTTACATGAGTCAAAAATGTAATTATATCATAGAGTCCATAGAGATGTACAGCATGGAAACAGACCCTTCGGTCCAACCCGTCCATGCTGACCAGATATCCCAAACCAATCTAGTACCACCTGCCAGCAGGCACAACCCATATATTTGTACTTTGACTTCTAATTTTATTGTTATTTCCGATGTTGTGTCCATCTTTAAAAACATGTTCCTTCAGGAGGGTTATACTTGCATTAGAAATGGATCAGAGAAGGTTTCCATGGCTGGGGTTCACTTGTTGGGAGGCATGGTGGCTTAGTGATTTGCATTGCTGCCTCTCAGTAATAGGGTTCGATCCCAGCCTCGGGACACTGTCTGAGTGGTGTTTGCAAATGCTCATTGTCTCTGTGTGGGTTTCCTCCCACACTCTAAAGATGTGCAGGTTAGGTGGATTGACCAGGCTAAACAGTGCCCATGGTCGCCAGGGATAGGGTCATAGAGATGTACAGCATGGAAACAGACCCTTCGGTCCAACTCGTCCATGCATATCAGATATCTCAACCCAATCTAGTTCCACCTGCCAGCACCCGGCCCATATTCCTCCAAACCCTTCCCATTTATAAAAACCATGAGGGGCATGGATAGGGTAAATAGACAAAGTATTTTCCCTGGGGTGGAGGAGTCCAGAACTAGAGGGCATAGGTTTAGGGTGAGAGGGGAAAGATATAAAAGAGACCTAAGGGGTAACGTTTTCACTCAGAAGGTGGTAAGTGTATGGAATGAGCTGCCAGAGGAAGTGCAACTTCCATATCTGCCACAGATTCACCTGCACCTCCACACACATCATCTATTGCATCCTCTACACCCGATGTGGCCTCCTCTATATTGGGGAGACAGGCCGCCTACTTGCGGAGCGTTTCAGAGAACACCTCTGGGACACCCGGACCAACCAACCCAACCACCCTGTGGCTCAACACTTCAACTCCCCCTCCCACTCCACCAAGGATATGCAGGTCTTTGGACTCCTCCATCGCCAGAAAACAACAACACGACGGTTGGAGGAAGAGCGCCTCATCTTCCGCCTAGGAACCCTCCAACCACAAGGGATGAACTCGGATTTCACCAGTTTCCTCATTTCCCCTCCCCCCACCTTGTCTCAGTCTCCTCCATCGAATTCAGCACCGCCTTCCTAACCTGCAATCTTCTTCCCGACCTCTCCGCCCCCACCCCAGTCTGACCTATCACCCTCACCTTGACCTCTTTCCACCTATCACATTTCCGACGCCCCTCCCCCAAGTCCCTCCTCCCTACCTTTTATCTTAGCCTGCTGGACAAACTTTCCTCATTCCTGAAGAAGGGCTTATGCCCGAAACGTCGATTCTCCTGTTCCCTGGATGCTGCCTGACCTGCTGCGCTTTTCCAGCAACACATTTTCAGCTCTGATCTCCAACATCGGCAGACCTCACTTTCTCCTTCCCATTTATATACCAATCCAAATGCCTTTTAAATGTTGCAGTCTCCACCACTTCCTCTGGCAGCTCATTCCATACACTTACCACCTTCTGAGTGAAAACGTTACCCCTTAGGTCTCTTTTATATCTTTCCCCTCTCACCCTAAACCTATGCCCTCTAGTTCTGGACTCCCTCACCCCAGGGAAAATACTTTGTCTATTTACCCTATCCATGCCCCTCATGGTTTTTATAAACCTCCTTAAGGTCACCCCTCAGCCTCCAACGCTCCAAGGAAAACAGCCCCAACCTATTCAACCTTTCCCTATAGCTCAAATGCTACAACACTGGCAACATTCTTGTAAATCTTTTCTGAACCCTTTCAAATTTCACAACCTTCCAATAGGAAGGAGACCAGATTTGCACGCAAAATTTCAACAGTGGCCTAACAATGTCCTGTACAGCCGCAGCATGACCTCCCAACTCCTGTACTCAGTACTCTGACCAGTAAAGGAAAGCATACCAAATGTCACCTTCACTATCCTATCTACCTGTGACTACACTTTCAAGGAGCTATGAACCTGCACTCCAAGGTCTCTTTGTTCAGTAATACTCCCTAGGACCTTACTATTAAGTGTATAAGTCCTGCTAAGATGTGCAGGCTCGCTGGATTGGTCACTGGAAATGCAGGGTTACAGGGATAGTGTAGAGAAGATAGGTTTATGTGGGAAGCTTCATGGAAGAGAAGTCGATGGGCCAAATGGTCTGCTTCCAGACTGCAGGGATGCTGTGATTCCTGGAATGAAGGGATAATCTCGTAAGACAAAATTGAGGAATTTAAACCTGCATTCGATTAGATTAGATTCCCTACAGTATGGAAACAGGCCATTTGGCCCAACAAGTACACACTGACCCTCTGAAGAGTAACCCAACCAGATCCATTCCCCTATCTTCTATTTACCCCTGACTAATGCACCTAACACTATGGGCAATTTAGCATGGCCAATTCACCTAACCTGCACATCTTTGGATTGTGGGAGGAAACCGGAGCACCCAGAGGAAACTCAAGCAGACACAGGGAGAATGTGCAAACTCCACACAGACAGTTACCCGAGGCGGGAATCAAAACCCAGTCCCTGGCGCTGTGAGGCAGCAGTGCCAGCCATTGTGCCGCCGTGCTCATTGGGGTTTGGAGGAACGAGAGGGGATCTTGTTGACACCACTTTGTTTCTGGAGGGATTTGACAGGGTAAGTACTGAGAGAATGTTCCCACTCTTGGGCACAGTTTCAAAATAATGCAGTCTCCTATTTAAGCAAGAATTTCTTTTCTGACGATGGTTTGTGTTTGGATTCTTCTGCATTGGAGACTGGGTCATTGAATCCCTGCTGGGGCAGAGCAGACGGAAGTGTGATGGTTCCAGACAGGAATGTAAAGTTAAGGTTGCAATCAGACAAACTGTTATTTCATTGACTCCAAAGGCTGAACGGTGTTCTTAATGTTGGCTTTATTAAGGCACCGTCGTGTTGCTCAATGAGATTCATCTTGGTGGGATGATATTCCACATTTGTTGGGTGGGATATCACAAAGATCTTTCCTGCAGACATCCCTTCCTCCAAAGCACGTACTCAGCAAGAACTGGCAATCCACAATCTGTTGTTCAGATTCCTTAACATGCACTTGGCTCAACTTACCTGAGCAACCCTCTCTGAGAAGGAGCCACAAAGGGAAATATGTTTAATTTCTTTTTACCATTTCCATGTGAGCCACATGAATTCTCTTCCAGCTACCAACACATAACGTTGGGCCTCCCCTTCTCCATAGTTCCCTTCACATCACACTCCCTCATCGTGTTTCTCTGACTCTTGGAGACAAATTAATCGAATCGTAAAATCCCTACAGTATGGAAGCAGGCCATTCAGCCTATCGAATGCACACTGATCCTCCAGAGCATTCCACCCAGGTCCACCTCCCTACTCTGCATTTCTCATGGCTAATCCAACTAGCCTGCACATTCATGGACACTATGGGCAATGTAGCATAGCCAACCCACCTCAGCTGCATGTCTTTGGGAGGAAACCCACACAGACACAGGGGGAATGTGCAAACTCCACAGAGACAGTCACTTGAGGGGACTAACTTGAGATTGTTCAAACTTGTTACTTGATTTAGAATCGTTTATGTTTTAAAACTTTGAGCTTTGATTGCTGCAGCAGCTTGCTAAGAAATGGTTTGTAACATTTCTGTGTTTATTTTCAGCGATGTAACAGAAAGCCAGACAGCTCCAGTGCTGAAATATGTGGATCAACTTGCTGTGGCACAGATAATTCATCAGGTACGATTCAACCTTCACTGTTTGAATGTTGTAGCAATTGATTTAACTCCAGGGCCCGTCTATTCCTTGAGTGGATTCTATTTCAGCACATACTTGTCCAGGACATTTGTGGTGATGGGCTCAAAATACCACATCTATGTGTGATTTTCTTTTCTTTTTGCGCAATGGATGTGGAGATGGATCTGAAAAATGTGTCTTTGCCATCAGTCTGAGAGGACTTGAAAAATCAAACCCCACTTCCCCATCTCCAACCTCCCTTTCTTCTGTAGAGTTGTGAAATGTGCTGTAACCTACCAAATCTGTATCTATCTTTCCTGTAATTGTGTTTGGAGTTTGTCCAATCTGATTTCGGCCACAGCAGTGAAGCAGAGCCTTAATCAACGTCATTGAAGACTTGGTGTGTGACTGATGAGTTATCCCTTCTCATTCCCTCTTGATCTGCCTACAGTCGTTGATGTACGTGAGTACACTGGCCTCTTCCAGCATCTCTGCTTTGTTTTCTAACTGATTGGACCAGGGCACTGATGATCAGATTCCCTACAGTGTGGGAACAGGCCCTTCGGCCCAACAAGTCCACACCGACCCTCCGAAGAGTAACCCACATAGACCCATTTCCCTCTGCCTAATGCACCTAACACTGTGGGCAATTTAGCATGGCCAATTCACCTGTCCTGCACATCTTTGGACTGTGGGAGGAAACCGCAGCACCCGGAGGAAACCCAAGCAGGCACGGGGAGAATGTGCAAACTCCACACAGTCAGTTGCTTGAGGCTGGAATTGAACCTGGGTCCCTGGTGCTGTGAGGCAGCAGTGCTAACCACTGAGCACCGTGCCGCCCCAATAACTCCCTGATTCTCCTTCCATCAAG
Organism: Chiloscyllium plagiosum; assembly: GCF_037043375.1. NCBI lineage: Eukaryota > Metazoa > Chordata > Chondrichthyes > Orectolobiformes > Hemiscylliidae > Chiloscyllium > Chiloscyllium plagiosum. The sequence goes on from NW_028270147.1 coordinate 13,680,408, forward strand.
AGCCATGGGACGGTATCCATCTATCTTGAACATCTTGTGTATGTTGGCTCACTCAGGACGACACTGGAAGGTCACCTAAGAGGATGTGCTCAGGTCTCAGGGAGTGGGTCTTGAACCTGTGACCCGCTACCGCAGATATGGTATTCTGTAGCTGACACCAAGATGTTGCTGCTGTATGAGGCAGAGCTGGAAATTAGAGTCATAGAGCTGTACAGCACGGAAACAGACCCTTCGGTCCAACTCGTCCATGCCAACCAGATGTCCCATTTGTCAGCATTTGGCCCATATTCCTCCAAACCCTTCCTATTCATATACAAAACCAGATGCCTTTTAAATGTTGCAATTGTACCAGCCTCCACCACTTCCTCTGGCAGCTCATTCCATACACGTACCATCTTCTGAGTGAAAACGTTGTCCCTTAGGTCTCTTTTATATCTTTCCCCTCTCACCCTAAACCTATGACCTCTAATTCTGGACTCCCTCATTCCAGGGAAAAGGCTTTGCCTATTTATCCTATCCATGCTCCTCATGATTTTATAAACTTCAATAAGGTCACCCCTCAGCCTCTGACGCTCCAGGGAAAACAGCCCCAGCCTGTTCAACCTCTCCCTATAGCTCAAATCCTCCAACCCTGGCAACACCCTTGTAAATCTTTTCTGAACCTTTTCAAGTTTCACAACATCTTTCTGATAAGAAGGAGAACAGAATTGCACACAATATTCTAACAGTGGCCTAACCAATGTCCCACACAGCCGCAACATGACCTCCCACTTCCTGTACTCAATACTCTGACCAATAAAGGAAAGTATGCCAAACGCCTTCTTCACTATCCTATCTACCTGCGACTCCACGTTCAAGGAGCTCTGAGCCTTCATTTCAAGGTCTCTTTGTTCAGCAACACTCCCGAGGACTTCCTTCTCTCCAGTGACCCAGATGCTGTGTTTGTTCACCCAGCCATTGGTTTGTGGGCATTTTCTTCTGAGCAACGTTTCCCACTTGTAGCATCAGCATAGTCGCTATTAAGTACTGTTGCAACATACGTTGGTGTCAGACACACCTCTAATACATAAAGCATTTGTTCGGTCAAAGAAAAAGCAGTCAGCTTTAAATGCTGCTTTAGATTGTGAAGTAGTGGGGCATTGTCTAGGGATAATATTAATTGCAAACATCCGACTGACCCAAGGCTCACAGATCTGTTTTGTAAGAAGCTTCCAGTCAAATTAATTGAGTACCTCCTGCTGAGGCCTTTTAACCCTGTGGCACATCAGAAACCCCAACCAGGTGCAGCGTCTGTTGGCTGCTTCAGCAGCAAGGTTGCAGCTTCGACCCAGGGCTGCCCTGACACACAGTGTAAACTCTTGTCTGTTAAATTACCAAACAGAAATGGCCGAGATGCAGATCATTCAGAATGGTCTTTTAAAGAAAGAGCTACCAGTAAGGCCAACATTGCTTATGCAAGTTAGGGGACCCAGGAAAGTCAGGCCCAAGATCAAATTGGAGAGAGTGCAGAAAGGTTTTACCAGGATGCTGCTGGGACTGTATGGTTTGAGATATAAGGAGAGGCTGGATAGGCTGGGACTTTTTTCACTGGAGTGTAGGAGGTGAAGAGGTGACTTTGTCGAGGCTTATAGAATCACATGAGGCCTGTAGAAAGTGAATAGCAAAGGTCTTTTTTACCGCAGGGTGGGCGAGTTTAAAACTAGAAGGCATATTTTTAAGGTGAGGGGAGAATGATTTAAAAGGGACCTCGGGGGCAACTTTTTCATACAGAGGGTGGTTCATATGTGGAATGAACTGTCAGAGGAAGTGGTGGGTGCAGGTACAGTAACAACAGTTGGATAGGTACATGAATAGGCAAGGTTTAGAGGGAAATGGGCTAAATGCAGGCAAGTGGGACCAATATAGTTTGGGAAATGTGGTCAGCATGGAGGAGTTGGACCGAAGGGTCTGTTTCTGTGCTGAGTACTCTACCTACTGAGTATTGCAGATTGTGGTTAGGAAAAAGTTGCATGGTTTTTGTGGAGAACTGAGGGACTTGATCAGATAAAAGCAGTCACTGTTCTTTACAGCCGTTCATTGTAGTTGAAGTTGCCGTGGGCTATTTCTGTGAGATGTGACAAGATGCTGTCTTTCTTTCAAGACAGTGGTGTCAAGGACAGATATAGGTTTTTATGCCCAGAAAATTGGTATAGTTTGATGTAAAATATGTGTTTAATCTTTTGCTTCGGCTTGAAGCTGTTGACGCTAGCCTTCTCCAGGTCTTTGACTGACAATTTCACCTCCAGGAAAATAATTTATGTGGCCAGCCAATGGAAGATTGAAAATCTGAGACATCTTGTGTGACAGAAACTCCCAGAGGTTCTCGGAGATTCCAATGACCCAACCCGCTCTAAGATGCCACTTGCTTAATATTCACTGTTCACGGCTGGATCATCTGGTAAATGAAATGAACAGTAGACCAGGCGAGTTGTCAATATATTTTCAAAGGCAAGAATGAAGATGGTAATGAATTGCACAGCCGCGAGGAATAGCATTCTCACTGTACTGCTGCAGTGTCACACAAGGAATTGGAGGTGGCATTAAACAGTGTCAGGGCAACCCAGGGTCAAAGATGCAATCTTGCTTCTGGAATCTTAAAAAGCAGCCAGTGATGCTGCACCTCGCTGGGACTTCTGATGTATGAGCTGGTCAAAGTGGGTTTGACTGGAAGTTGTTTACCAAACAGGATGATGACGTCAGCTTGTACAAGGGGGCATAACTACAAATTGAAGGGTGATGTCAGAGGCAGGTTCTTTACTCAGAGAGTGGTAAGGGCATGGAATGCCCTACCTGCCAATGTAGTTAACTCAGCCACATTAGGGAGATTTAAACAATCCTTGGATAAGCACATGGGTGATGATGGGATAGTGTAGGGGGATGGGCTTATAATAGTTCACAGGTCGGTGCAACATCGAGAGCCGAACGGTCTGTTCTGTGCTGTATTGTTCTATGTTCTAAACAAGTTATTAAGCTTTGGGTCTTGCATTAATTCTGCTTTCTGTTCACAAACGCTGCTAGACCTGCTGACTTTTTCCAGTAATTTCTGCTTTTGATTCTGCTTGCTTTTTACTGGATGAAAAATCCTGCGAGGAGAGAAAAGATTTGGGATAACAATGATGATCATAAAATCAATCATCACCATTATGTTGTAGTCTCCACGTATTACCAAAGTAAGAATTATCCATTATTAACTATTAGTAGCTTCAACATTCACTCCATTCACCTACTGATGCATGGCAGCATCAATGTGTAGTTTGTGAAGGATGCACTGCAGAAATTTGTCTGACAGTACCTTCCGAACCTGTGACCTCTCCCACTTAGAAGGATGAGGGGAGTTAATAAATGGGATTGCCACCACTTGCAAGTTTCCCATAGTTCCTATGGCCGAGTGGTATTATCACTGGACTGTTCATCCAGAAACTCAGGTAATGTTTTTGGTGAAATTTGAATTCGTAAAAAAAATCTGTAATCAAGAGTCTAATGATGACCGATTCCACTGTTGATTTTCAAAAAAACCCATTTGGTTCATTAATCTCCTCTAGGGAAGGAAACTGCCATCCTTACCTGGTCTGGCCTACGTGTGACTCCTGACCTACAACAGTGTGCTTGATTCTTAACTGCCCTCTGGGTAATTAGGAATGGGCAATAAATGCTAGCTCAGCCAGCGATGCCCTCGTCCCATGAATGAATGAATGACAAAAAAACCTGAAGACGGAAGGATAAACAGAGCGTACCATCTGCAAGATAATCAATCAGGCTCCCATTCCAGCACCTTCCATACCCTGCCCTGTGCCACCTCCAGAAGCCGAAGGCATTTGATGAATCGGATTGCTGCCTGTAAGTTCTTGTCCAAGCACCACACCATGCTGAATCTAGGAGGAAGTGAGGACTGCAGCTGCTGGAGATCAGAGTTGGAAAGCATGGTGCTAGAAAAGCACAGCAGATCAGGAAGCATCCGAGGAGCAGGAGTGTCGATGTTTCGAGCATGAGTTCTTCATCAGCTCCTCTTCCTAAGAGCCCATGCTCGAAACATTGACTGTCCTGCTCCTCAGATGCTGCCTGACCGGCTGTGCTTTTGCAACGCCACACTTTTCCATTCAGAATCTGAGCCAAATCACTGCCTTTACTGTTGCTGGGTTCTGGAAGTCTCTTCCTAACAGCACTGTAGGTGTACTGCACTGTAGGTGTACTGCAGGAACTGCAGCGGTTCAAGAAGGTGATCAGCACCATCTTGTCAAGGGATGAACCAGCCGGCGATGCTTGCATTCCACGGCAAATGTTTTCATGAAAATCACCTTCATTCTGTCTGAGACTTGTGGAGTTACTGAGAGAACATTTCCCTTCCTTGCTGTAGAGTCGCACCCGATGATATCTGATTCTTGGAGCATCAAGGGTGCAAGTTCTTGGGAAACCACGGAAAATGTGATAAATTCTTTGGTACTCTGATAGTTGATTGCATTTGATCATCCAGATTGTGTTTTAAGGCTATCAGGTGACCCCCAAGAGTTATTTGACTCTCCCCAAGTTCCTAATTCAGCTAATCCTCTCCAGTCTTCTGCTGCTAAAAATATTTTTAATATTAAGAGAAGGCAGTCTTTCCTTCAGTAATGCTTGGGTAACAGTTTGAAATTATGCCTTTAGAGAATTCTCTGTATAAATTGGAAGGGGTGAATGAATTTAATAAGATTTGGGGACTGTTTTGACAGTTGAATATAATTGCATTCCATGGCACCTCAGGGCTGAAGGCTTTCTTCAATCTTACTTTCAGTTCATTGCATTAATGTGGATTCATCAATAATGGAAACTGATGGAACTGTGTGACATTTTCCATGGCTACTGTGTTTCCTGCATTATAACGGTGAATACACTTTAAAGGCACCTCACTGACTAACTGCGAAGATTTCTGGGGCATCTTGGGGTCCTGCAGGTGCTACGGAAATGCAGGTTCTTTCATGCAGTCATAGAGTCATACAGCATGGAAACAGACCCTTTGGTCCAACTCATCCATGCCAACTGAACATCCGATTCTGATCTCGTCCCATTTGCCGGAATTTAGCCCAGATGCCTTTTCAATGTTGTACTTGCCTCCACCACTTTCTCTGGCAGCTCATTCCATACATGTACCGTCCTTTGTGTGAAAAGGTTACCCCTCAGGTCCCTTTTAAATTTTTCCCCTCTCACCTTAAACCTATTGCCTCTAGTTTTGATCACCCCAATTCTAGGAATTCACACTATCCCAGCCCCTCATAACTTTGAAAAGGTCACCCCTCAGCCTCTGAAGCCCCAGAGTAAATAGCCACAGCCTATTCAGCCTCTCCTGTAGCTCAAACCCGCGAACCCCAGCAACATCCTTGTAAACCTTTTCTGCAACTTCTCAAATTTAACAACATCCTTCCCATAGAAGGATGACCAGAATTGTAGGAAGCTTAACCAATGTCCTGTACAGCCGCAACATGACATTCCAACTCTTATACTCAATGCATTGACCAATTGAGGTAATCATGCCAAAAACCACTTTCACCATCTTGTCAATCTGTGACTCCATTTCGAGGAACCACACACCTGCACCCCTAGCTGTCTCTGTTTGACAACACTCCCCTACCATTAGCTGTACAATTCCTGCCCCGGTTTGCCTAACCAAAATGCAGCACTTCACATTTATCAAAATTAAACTCCATCTGCCACTCCTTGCCCCATTGGCCCAACTAATCAAGGGCTCATTGTAAACTGTTATAATCTTCACTGTCCACCACACCACCTATTTGGATGTTATGTGCAAACTTACTGACCATTCCTCCTATATTCATGTCCAAATTATATATATATATAAATGATGAAAAGCAATGGACCCAGCACCGTTTCTTGTGGCACACCACTGTTCACAGACCTCCAGTCTGAAAAGCAACCCTCCACTACCACCCTCTGTCTCCTACCTTCAAGCTAATCTTGTATCCAGTTGGCTAGCTCCCCCAAGTCATATGTAATCTAACCTTACTGAACAGTACAGAACTTTACTGAATGCTTTGTTGAAGTCTATATAGCCAATACCTCTTTTTCATCAATCATCTTTGTCACCTCTTCAGAAAACTTAGTCAAATTATTGAGATGTGATTGCCCACACACAAAGTCATGTTGACTATCCCAAATCAGTCTTTGCCTTTCCAAATGCATGTAAATCCTGTCCTACAGATCCCCTCCAACAACTCACCACCACTGATGTCAGGCTCACCGGTTTATAGTTCACTGGTTTTTTTCTTACAGACTATTTCAAATAATGGCACTACATTAGCAAACTTCCATTCTTCTGGCTGTTGATGAAACAAATATCTCAGCAAGGGACCCAGCAATCTCTTCCCTCGCTTCCCACAGTGTTCTAGGAAACACCTGAACAGGTCCCGGAGATTTATCTACCTTTTTGCTTTTTTAAAGACCTCCAGCACCTCCTCTTCTGTAATTTGGACACTTTCCAAGACATCACTATTTATTTCCCTAAGTTCTCTAGCTTCCATGTCCTTCTCCACAGTAAATATTGACACAAAATATTATTTTGGTTTCCCACCCACCTCCTGTGGTTCCACACAAAGATAGTGATGTTGATCTTTAAGGGGCCCTATTCTCTCCCCAATTATGCTTTTGCCCTTAATGTACTTATAGAATCTCTTTGTATTCAACTTAACTCTATTTGTCAATCTCAAGTCCCTTTATTGCACTCCTAACTTCCCTTTTAAAAATACTACGACTGCCCTATACTCTTCTAAGAATTCACTAGATCCCAGCTGACTATACCTCCTTTTTCTTGAGCAGAGTCTCAATATCTCTTGTCCTCCAGTGTTCTTTACCAGCCTTGCCTATTACACAGTCTCTGAGCTCTCGTTATCTCATTCTTGAAGGCCTCTCACTTTCCAGCCGTCCCTTTACCTGTGAATAGACTCTCCCAATCAACTTCTGAAAGTTCCTGCTTAATGCCATCAAAATTGGCCTTATTTTAATTTAGAAGTTAAACTTTTTAATCAGGTCTATCCTTTTCCATCACTATTTTAAAACTAATAGAATTATGATCACTTTCCCCAAAGTTCTCCCTCACTAATACCTCAGTCACTTGCTCTGCCTTATTTCCCAGTACAAAGTCAAGAATTCCGCTTTCTCTGTAGGTGCATCCACATACTGATTAAGAAAGTGTGCTTGATACTGAAAGTGCTGTAGTCCATTTGCGCAGCGCACAATTCCATTTTTAAAAAAGCAGGAAGACATTACTAAGTAAAGTTATTTGTGATGGTGATTGAGAGATCAAGATTGGCCCCACTCTTCAGATTAATCAGAGTGGAAAATGTGGCTTTGATTTAATGCCCCATTTATAAATCAGTACCTCCAACCTGGAGTCCCTGAATTCTGGTCTCAGACATAAAGGAGGTAAGTGGACAAAAATAGTGCAAGAAAGAGATCCTCTGGCTTTTATGGGCAAAATTGGAGCTTTAATTTGTTCATTATTCTCAGTGTGGGTGAACCAGGCATTCATTGGTCCCAATATATTTATTTGGCAGTTTTGACAGCCTGGAATACCGATTGCAGACAACGGGAAAGAAGTCAGACTGAGTAGGTGGTAGGTGGTTCCCTTCTTTAATGGAAATAAAGGAGCTGGCTGGTTCCTTCTTCAGTCGTTTTTCTTATAACGTAATATCATACAAAAATGGAACTGTTGCTGTATATCAGAACAGACTGTAGTTCTTACCAAAGCCCACATTTACTCCATCTGTCCCTTTTTATTCACTCACTTAACCTGCCTCTATCACTTTGCGATCTCTTTGTGCCCTCCTCTTGATTTACTTTCCCACCAATCATTGCATTGTCAACAAAATTGATTGCATTACCCCTCTTCTAATAAATTGTTGATATATCTTATAAATAGCTGAGGCACTAGCATTGATCCTTGCAGCATCTAACTAGTTAGAGCCTGGCAACTTGAAAATGGTCCATTTATTTCTAATCCAATTTTTTCTATCTATAAGCCAGTCCGCTATCCATGCTAATGTGTTATTACAATCCGATAAGCCCTTATTCAGTGCAGGTAGATTTTAAGACTTAAAGGAGGAGAGATTTAGAGGTATAGGGAGAGAATTCTGAACTTTTAGCACTGCAGACAGCTGAATGTACAGTCTGCTATAGTCAGGCAAAGGAAATCCAGAATGCTCAAGAGATGTATCAGAAAGAAATGCACACTAGGCACATCCATTTGTTAGCTTAAATCGTAGAGATGTACAGCACGGAAACAGACCCTTTGGTGCAACTCATCCATGCCGACATGATATCTTAATTTAGTCCCACTTGCCAGCAATTGGCCCATATCCCTCTAAACCCTTCCTATTCATACACCCATCCAGATGCCTTTTAAATGTTGTAATTGTACCAGCCTCCACCACTTCCTCTGTCAGCTCATTTCACACATGCACCACTCTTTGCATGAAAACATTGCCCCTTAGGTCCCTTTTAAATCTTTCCCCTACCACCCTAAACCTATGCCCTCTAGATGTGAACACGCCCACCCCAGGGAAAAGAGTTTGTCCGACCATGTCCCTCATGATTTTATAAATCTCAAGAAGGTCACCCCTCAGACACTCCAGGGAAAATAGCCCCAGACTATTCAGCCTCTCACTATAGCTCATACCTTACAACCCTGCAACGTCCTTGCCAATCATTTTCTGAAGGCTTTCAAATTTCACAACATCTTTTCTGAAGCAGGGAGGCCAGAATTGAAAGCAGTTTTCCAGAAGAGGCCTAACCAATGTCCAGTTCAGCCGCAAATACATGTAAAGCCTTGTCCCTCACTACAATCCGGAGGACTATGAGGGTTTCATCCCTATTAAGGGCACAATTGGGACTGCAGAAGATGTCACAAAGTTCAGCTTCTTCGTTTATTTCTTGAAAGTATGCAGCTTTCAATTGGAATTGTCAGCAGGTTAAAAAGAATGGCGTTTACCATGTCAGAATGTAGCTTTCGTCTAAATAGCTAATTATATTGCAATTAACTGCCAATTTCTAACACTGCCGTGGGCAGTGGTAGCTTAACAAGAGAGAAAAAAAAGATAATTACTATTAAATTGTCAACTATGAAATAATACCTTTTCTTTTTCTTAATGATAGATTAGGATCACAACTTTGGTTTCATATTGCATTTGGATTTTAGCAGCAAATTACATTCACATTTATCATTAGCATAGCTCAGGGCTGGTTTTAAAAGTTATTATGCATAAAGGCCTGTGCAGTTAGATATCACTAACGGCGAAAAGACTTATAAGTATTCAATTGTGCATGAAGTCACCTCGGGCTTTGTTTCATCTCAGTTAGAAATGCACCCTGGAGCCACCTGTGCGGAACAGAAGGCTTGCGATGTTTTTTCCCTCCATTGTAAGGAGCAGCATTGAAGATACCGGCTCTCCAGAATCATAACTTGGAGACACACACAGCACAGATGGAGGCCATTTGACCCATTGTGATTGTGCCAGCTCTTAGAAAGAATGTTGGTGCTTATTGCCCGCTCCTGCTTTCTCTGCCACGGAATGTTTCTCATCTTCAAGTCCCTGTCATTTATGGAATCAGCTCCACCTTTTTGAAAGAATGTTCCAGATCCTCTTGTGATCTCTTTCCCATGATTCTAATCCGATAACTTTTAGTTATCGACCCAGACAACAGAAAGAATGTCCTTTGTTTACTCTTATCAGTATCTCTCATCATATTGAAAACCTCTATTCAGTTTCTCTTTAACCTCTATTCTTGGAACTTAACCTCTTCTTATACACATGGTGGTTATTATCTTTCCTGAAATGTGGTGTCCAGAATTGTCAATGATATTAATGCCATAAGACTTAGGTGCAGAAGTAGGCCATTTGGCCCATCAAATCTGCTCTGCCACTCAGTGAGATCATGACTAATCTGATAAAGCTGAACTTCTCTTTGCTGTCTTTACCCTCATCACAAAAACAGAAGTTGCTGAAAAAGCTCAGCAGGTCTGGCAGCATCTGTGCAGACAAATCAAAGTTAACATTCCAGGGCTGTGACCCTTCCTCAGAAATTGCTGGAAAAAGCTCAGCTGTTCTGAGAAAGGGTCACTAGACCCGCAGTGTTAACTTTGATTTCTCTTTGCAGATGTTGCCAGATCTGCTGAGCTTTTCCAGCAACTTATGTTGTTGTTTCTGATTTGCAGCATCTGCAGTTCTTTTGATTTTTATTTACCCTTGTCATCTTTGATTTGCTTACTGATTATACGATTGTAAGGAACTCAAGATATTCTAGTTGAGACATTGCGAGTAACTTTTAAGTACTACAATGGTCTCTTTACAATTCTTTTCTGTGTCTCTATTTATAAACCAAGCAACTTGTATATTTAGCAACTTTACCTCATCAACCTGTCCTTCCACTTTCAAGAATTTATATTTATGGATACCAAGATCCTACTGCTCCTATGGTTCCCACTGCTGCCTCACAGCACCAGGGATCCGGGTTCGATTCCAGCCTCTGGTGATTGTCTGTGTGGAGTTTGCATGTTCTCCCCGTGTCTACCTGGGTTTCCGCTGGATGCCCTGGTTTCTCCCCACAAGCCAAAGATGTGCAGGTTAGGTAAATTGGCCATGCTAAATTGCCCATAGTGTTCAGGGATATGTAGGTTAGGTGCATTAGTCCTGAAGAAGGGCTTATGCCCGAAACGTCGATTCTCCTGTTCCCTGGATGCTGCCTGACCTGCTGCGCTGTTCCAGCAACACATTTTTAGCATTAGTCAGGGGGGAATGTAGGGGAATGTGTCTGGGTGGGTTAATCTTCGGAGGGGTCGGTGTGAACTTGTTGGGCCAAATAGCTTGTTTCCACATTTTAGGGATTCTATGAAAAGTATGGCATTTATGTCTCCTTTCTTCTGGACTAGCTTGATTAACGAATCATGAACTAGACATGCCCTGAGAGTGTCAAAATTTTCTCTTGGAAAACGTTGATTCATTACATCCCACATTTGTTGTCATCTCCCTCAACTGGCAGTTCCTCAGTGCTGGTTGGGTTTTTGGGGTTGGAGGGATGGGATAAGGGTGGAGAGAAAGAGCAGTGAATCCTAGCTCCTTGTGTGACACCCATGTCGGTGCATAAGACCAAAAGACAGGAGCAGAATTAGGCCATTCAGCCCATCTGCCGAATCTGTTTCACCAATCAGTGACGACGATCATGGCTCATCTAATAACTGTTAGCTGCACTTTTGATCCCTTTACCCTATAACAAGTGATCTCCCTCACTGATTAAAATCTGTCTGTCTCAGCCTTGACTATACTTAATGACTCACTTCAACAGCCCTCTGTGGTAAAGAATTCCACAGATTTACAATACTGAGAGAAGAAATTCCTCCTCATCTTTGTCATAGGTGGCTGACTCTTTATTCTGAAATGACGTCCTCTGGTCCGCATTTACCCTGTCCAGTCCTTTAAGAATCTTATTTGTTTCAATGTGGCATTTCTCATTCTTCTTTATTCCAATGAGTTCAGTCCCAAGCTACTCAATATAGGGGTAATAATTTTAAAGTGAAAGGCAGGAGGTTCAGAGGGGATTTGAGGAAGAATGTATTCACCCAGAGTGTGCTAGGAACTGGGAGGGTGGGGAACCTCACAACCTTTTAAAAAAACTTGTAGGAACACTAACATGCAAGGCTGTGGGCCTAGCATGGGAAAGTAGGACTAGTGTGGGTAGTAATCTATTTTGGCAGTACAGATTTAATGGTCCAAAGGACCTCTTCTGCATTATATCAGACCTCCTCATAAGTCCGTATCAACTTTCAGCATAATGAACCTTCTCAGGACAGCCTCCGATGTCAGTACATCTTCCCTCTAGATAAGGGTCCCAAAACTGTTCACACTTCCAGCTGTGGACTGATGGGTGCCTTGTACAGTTATAGCTAAACTTTGGGAAATTCTAGCACAAAGGACTGTGACTCAGTTGCAGCTGGTTAATGCTATAGGAGGTTTACACAACCTGGTATTACGCTGCTAACTCACAGCATCCAACTGTCTTGAATATCTCTAATTATTTCACCTCAATTACTCACCTCTGGTAAACTGTTCCAAATGTTTCCCACTGTTTAAGTAAAATAAATCTCTCTTGATAACTAACACTGCTCTATTTAGTTATGTTTCCTTGGATTAATTTGAATAATGTTCTCAGTTTTCCTCCTCCATAGCACTTATTATTTGTTGTGCTGGCAGCTTTTGTCTGCTGGGAGCTCCATGAAAATCTGTATTTAAAAATTGGTTAATTATTTTTGACTATACAGCTCTTAAATGCACAAAAGAATTATACCTTTACCCAGAAAGCAACAATAATCTTGCGTTTATATTGTCCTGTAACTGAGTGACCATCTCCAATCAGAGAGAATCTATCTACCGCCCCTTGTCATTCATTGGTGCAACCATCATTGAATCTCCTGCTATCAACATCCAGGGATACCATTGACCAGAAACTCAAGTGGACTCACCATATAAATATAGTGGCTGCAACAGCAGGTCAGAGCCTAGAAATCTAGCGGCAACGAGCTCCCCTCTTGAATCCCCAAGGCATGTCCAAAATCTACAAAAGCACAAGTCAGAAGTGTGCTGGAATACTCACTTACCTGGATGAATGCAGCTCCAAAAACACTCAAGAAGCTTGACACTATCCAGGGTAAAGCAGTCTGCTTGATTGGCATTACTTGCGCAAGCAATCAGTCATTCCATTGCTGATGCTCAGTAGTGGCAGTGTGTACTATCTACAAGATGCCACTGCAGAAATTCACTAAAGAATCCTGAGACGGCACCTTCCGAATGTGTGACCACTTCCATCTAGAAAGACGAGCTGCAGATACATGGGAATGCCACCACCTGCAAGTTCCTCACCAAGTCACCCACTGTCCTGACTGGGAAATATATCGGTGTTCCTTCAGTATTGCTGACTCAGAATCCTGGAATTCTCTTCCTAATGGCATTGTGGGTCAACCTACAGCACATGAATTGCAGCGGTTCAAGAAGGCAGCTCATCGTCTTCTCAAGGGCAACTAGGGACGAGCAATAAATGCTGGCCCAGCCAGCGATGCCCATATCCCACTCTTAAGGTTTTTTTGTTAATACTGGTTCCCTTGGATTCATGTTCAGTAATTGTTTACTTGATAAAATTGTGATTTCAATGTTGCAACACCTAATGATTTGAGTAGTTTACCTGCAAGAATCCACATGGTTAACCCTTCTCGAGCATTCAAGATGCCTCCAGTGGTTCACAGTGATTGAATTACTTTTTGAACTCATTATACCGGCAGAAGCAGTGACCAGTTTTGTACACAGCAAGGTCCTACAAGCACCATTGCGATAAATCACCTCATAATCTTTTTCTGGTAATGTTGGCTGAGTAATAAATGATGGCCAGGATTTGGGCAGAACTCACACTTTTTCTGAAATAGTGCCTTGGGATCTTTTAATATAGAGTGCATGTATAATTCAGTTGAGATATATCTCTAGTCAGATATATATTGTGCTTGAACTAACAAGCCACAGGAGAGGATTGTCCTCCCACTGTTTGGCATAAAGCATTTTGAAGAGGCGAGGAGACTAAAGGAGCTGTGAAACGAAGTGACGATGCTTTGTATTGTAGAAGTAGGACCACTAATTAATTCAGAAACATGAAGCTCAAGCTCGGTGGGCTGAGAGAAGTATGTTAATTAATATTTACAGTTGTGGTCAGATTGCATTTAAAATAAGATACACTATGGGACGGAGTTGGATCTTGACATGTCTTGACTTGAGCATTTAGTGTATGTAATTAGTTTCACTGCACTGGTTGATCAAAGGGGAAAGAACGAAGCAGTGATGACCTACATTCTGTTCCTATCTCTCCAAGGCCTCTGCCCTCTCTATATTCTGTAACGTCCTCCAGCGCTATAGCCCTCTGATCACTGCATTCTTCCATGTTTAGTCTTACATTCGCCCCGAGTTATTTTCTGAAAGAATCATATCAAAACATTAACTCTGCTTCCCTCTCTACAGATAATGCCAGACTTGCTGAGTTTCTCTGGCACTTTCTGTTTAAATCTAGATTTCCAGGGTCCACTATATTTTACTTCTATCCAATATATTTTTCTACTTATTCATGAGTTGTGGACCTCAAGGACACAGCCAGCATTTAGTTGCCCATTAGATTTGGTCTGAATTGATTTGATTTGATTTATTATTGTCACATGTACCTAAGTAGAGTGAAAAGTTTTGTTTGTGAGCAGTATACCCAGACCATTACATACAAAGTGCATTAAGGTAATCGAACGGAGTGAGAAATACTGTATTACAGCTGCAGAAATGCATTAAGGACAAAAGGGTAACTAGGGAGAGAATAGAGCACCTCAAAGATCAGCAAGGTGGCCTTTGTGTGGAGCTGTAGGGAGATGGGGCAGATACTAAATGAGTATTTTGCTTCAGTGTTTACTGTGGAAGAGGATATGGAAAATATAGAATGTAGAGAAATGGATGGTGACACCTTGAAAAATGTCCATATTACAGAGGAGGAAGTGCTGGATGTCTTGAAACGCATAAAGGTGGATAAATCACAGACCTGATCAGGTGTACCCTTGAACTCTGTGGAAAGCTAGGGAAGTGATTGCTGGGCCACTTCCTGAGATATTTGTGTCATCGATAGTCACAGATGAGGTGCTGGAAGACTGGAGGTTGGCTAATGTGGTGCCAGTGTTTAAAAAAGTTGGTGAGCACAAGCCAGGGAACTATAGACCAGTGAGCCTGATGTCGGTGCGCAAGTTGTTGGAGGGAATCCTGGGGGACAAGAAGTACATGTAATTTGGAAAGGCAAGGGCTGATTAGGGATAGTCAACATGGCTTTATGCATGGGAAATCATGTCTCACAAACTTGATTGAATTTTTTGAAGAAGTAACAAAGAGGATTGATGAGGGCAGAGTGGTAGATCTATATGGACTTCAGTAAGGTGTTCGACTAGGTTCCCCATGGGAGACTTGTGAGCATGGTTAGATCTCATGGAATACAGGGAGAACTAGCCATTTGGTAACAGAACTGGCTCAAAGGTAGAAGACAAAGAGTGGTGGAGAGTTGTTTTTCAGACTGGAGGCCTGTGACCAGTGGAGTGCCACAAGGATCGGTGCTGGGTCCACTACTTTTCATCATTTTATATAAATGATTTGGATGTGAGCATAAGAGGTATAGTTAGCAAGTTTGCAGATTTTACCAAAATTGGAGGTGTAATGGACAGTGTAGAAAGTTACCTCAGATTACAACAGGATCTTGATCAGATGGGCCAATGGGCTGAGAAGTAGCAGATGGAGTTAAATTTAGATAAATGTGAGGTGCTGCATTTTGGGAAAGCAAATCTTAGCAGGACTTATACACTTAATGATAAGGTCCTAGGGAGTGTTGCTGAACAAAGAGACCTCGGAGTGCAGGTTCATAGATCCTTGAAAGTGGAGTCGCAGGTAGATGGGATAGTGAAGAAGGCGTTTGGTATGCTTTCCTTTATTGGTCAGAGCATTGACTACAGGAGTTGGGAGGTCATGTTGTGGCTGTACAGGACATTGGTTAGGCCACTGTTGGAATATTGCGTGCAATTCTGGTCTCCTCCTTATCGGAAAGGTGTTGTGAAACTAGAAAAGGTTCAGGAAAGATTTAAAAGGTGCCAGGGTTGGAGGATTTGAGCTATAGGGAGAGTTGAATTGGCTAGGGTAGTTTTCCCTGAACTGTCGGAGGCTGAGGGGTGACCATATAGAGCTGAAAAATGTGTTGCTGGAAAAGCGCAGCAGGTTAGGCAGCATCCAAGGAGCAGGAGAATTGACGTTTTGGGCATAAGCCCTTCTTCAGGAATGAGGAGGGTGTGCCAAGCAGGCTAAGATAAAAGGTAGGGAGAAGGGACTTGGGGAGGGGCGTTGGGAATGCGATAGGTGGAAGGAGGTTAAGGTGAGGGTGATAGGCCGGAGAGGGGGTGGGGGCGGAGAGACCGGGAAAAAGATTGCAGGTCAGGAAGGCAGTGCTGAGTCTGAGGGTTGGGACTGAGATAAGGTGGGGGGAGGAGAAATAAGGAAACTGGAGAAATCTGCATTCATCCCTTGTGGTTAGAGGGTTCCTAGGCGGAAGATGAGGCGCTCTGCCTCCAGGCGTCATGTTGCCATGGTCTGGCGATGGAGGAGGCCAAGGACCAGCATGTCCTTGGTGGAGTGGGAGGGGGAGTTAAAGTGTTCAGCCACGGGGCGGTTGGGTTGGTTGGGGCGGGTGTCCCAGAGGTGTTCTCTGAAACGTTCCGCAAGTAGGCGGCCTGTCTCCCCAATGTAGAGGCGGCCACATCGGGTGCAGCGGATGCAGTAAATGATGTGTGTGGAGGTGCAGGTGAATTTGTGACAGATATGGAAGGATCCCTTGGGGCCTTGGAGGGAAGTGAGGGGAGAGGTGTGGGCGCAAGTTTTGCTTTTCTTGCGGTTGCAGGGGAAGGTGCCGGGAGTGGAGGTTGGGTTGGTGGGGGGTGTGGACCCGACGAGGGAGTCGCGGAGGGAGTGGTCTTTTCGGAACGCTGATAGCGGAGGGGAGGGAAATATATCCTTGGTGGTGGGGTTTGTTTGGAGGTGGCGGAAATGATGAAGGATGATACGATGTATATGGAGGTTGGTGAGGTGGTGAGGTGAGGACCAGTGGGGTTCTGTCCTGGTGGCGATTAGAGGGGTGGGGTTCGAGGGTGGAGGAGCGGGAAGTGGAGGAGATGCGGTGGAGAGCATCGTCAACCACATCTGAGGGGAAATTGAGGTCTTTGAAGAAGGAGGCCATCTGGGTTGTTCGGTATTGGAATTGGTCCTCCTGGGAGCAGATGTGGCGGAGGCGAAGGAATTGGGAATATGGGATGGCGTTTTTACAGGGGACAGGGTGGGAGGAGGTGTAATCTAGGTAGCTGTGGGAGTCGGTCGGTTTATAGTAAATGTCCGTGTTGAGTCGGTCGCCCGAGATAGAAATGGAGAGGTCTAGGAAGGGGAGGGAGGAGTCTGAGACGGTCCAGGTAAATTTGAGGTCAGGGTAGAAGGTGTTAGTAAAGTGGATGAACTGTTCAACCTCCTCGTGGGAGCACTAGGCAGCGCCAATACAGTCATCGATGTAGCGGAGGAAAAGGTGGGGGATGGTGCCAGTGTAGCTGCGGAAGATGGACTGTTCCACACACCCTCCTTTCCCGCCGAACCAAACAGTACCTTTCCACTGACACCCTCCTTCGACTGACTGAACTGGTCCTCACTCTGAACAACTTCTCTTTCCAATCCTCCAATCCTCCCACTTCCTCCAAACCAAAGGAGTAGCCACCTCCCTCTGTGACCATCTCGAAGTTTACACAATCATGAGGGGCATGGATTGGATAAATAGACAGTGGGGGAGTCCAGAACTAGAGGGCATAGGTTTAAGGTGAGAGGGCAAAGATATAAAAGAGACCTAAGGGGCAACTTTTTCACACAGAGGGTGGTACGTGTATGGAATGAGCTGCCAGAGGAAGTGGTGGAGGCTAATACAATTGGAACATTTAAAAGGCATTTGGATGGGTATATAAATAGGAAGGGCTTGGAGGGATATGGGCCAGGTGCTGGTAGATGGGACTAGATTAAGTTGGGATATCAGGTCGGCATGGATGAGTTGGACCGAAGGGTCTGTTTCCGCACTGTACATCTCTGTGACTCTAGAAATGGTGCACAAAGAGCAGTCCTGGATGTGAAGTTTCAGAAGTCCATTCAGAAGTGTAACAACAGTAAGGAAGAGGTTATTCTTGAATTTGTTGGTTCGTGTTTGGCTTTTGTATTTTCTGCCTGACAGAAGAGGTTGGAAGAGATTATAACCGCGGTGGGAGGGGTCTTTGATGTTGGCTGCTTTTCTGCGGTAACAAGCAGTATATATGGAATCAATGGATGGAAGGTTGGCTTGTGTGAATGACTGGGCTGTGTTCATAACTCTCTGTAGTTTCTTATGGTCCTGAGCAGAGCAGTTGCTGTATCAAGCTGTGACATATCCCAGGTAGAATGTTTTCTGTGGTGCATTGATTAAAATTGATAAGAGTCTTCATGGACCTGCCAACTTTCCTTAGCCTCCTGTGGAAATAGAGGCATTGCTGTGCTTTCTTGACCATATTGCCAATGTGGGTGGCCTGGGAGAAGGTGGTGGTGAGTTGTCTTCCTGAACCGCAGTCCATTTTGTGTAGATAGCCCCACAGTGCTTTCCCGAGAGCACTTTAGGACTTTGAGTGACAGTGATATATTTCCAAGTCAGGATGGGGAGTGGCTTGGAGGGGAACTTGCAGGGGGTAGTGTTCCCATGTATCTGGTGCCCTTGTAGATGGAAGTGGTCATGGGTTTTGAAGGTGCTGTTTAAGGAGCCTTGATGAAGTTCTGCAGTAGACTTATAGGTGGTACACACTGCTGCTACTGACCGTCAGGCATGGAGGTTGTGAATGTTTGTGATGTTTCCCTCCTCCTTAAAATCACTCTTTAAAACCAGAAACATATTTTTTTGATGGGGGAGAATATCATTCAGCTCATCATGTCAATGATATCTGATCGAGTTATCTAGCCTAAACTTACATGTAACCCTATCAGTTGTAACAGATCAAGTCTATATCCAAGTGTTACTTGAGTGTGATGAAAATGTGCATTTCTATCATCTTTCAGTAATGAGTTCCAGATGCACCATCCTTTAATCCTTTGCCAATTATTTTATATCTAATTCTCCCTGATTAATGATCTCTCTGCTAAGGGAAATAGGTTCTCCCTATCCACATTATGGGCCTGTTCATAACTCTATAAACCTTCATTAAATCTCCCATCAGTCTACCTCTGTTGCAAAGAAATCAATTCCAGCCTAGGCATTCTTTTCTTGTAGCTAAAATTCTCCATTCCTGACAGTGTATACGAATCTAGAACTGTTTAAAAATCAGGGGTTGTTTTTAAAACAGGGATGAGGCAACATGTTTCCTGAGGGTTGTGAACTCTCTTCCTGAAAAGATGGTGAAAGCAGAGCCAGGGTAGACTTCTGTTAAGCAAAGGGGTTAAAGGTTATCAAGAGTAGGTAGGAATGTGGATTTGTGGTTGCAGACAGATCAGCCATTATTGAATAGAGCAGGCTTGAGGGCCAGATTGGCCTATCCCTGTTGGTATGTACATTCGTAACATCCTCGCAAATCTCCTCTGTACCATCTCTTGTTCACATTCTTTCTATAATACAGTGGGAAGAATCTGAAATGTATACAGTACTCTAGCTGTGTCCGAGCTAGTGTTTTCATAAAGTTCTAGCCTTCGATCTATGGATAAGAATTTTCCACCAAGTGGCGGATTTCTGGAAGTCCACAATTGGCATCTTTTTTTCCAATCTCCAGGGGCTGGCTTCAGAAAGAAGATCAAGGATGAATTGCTGCTTCTGATCTTGGGGAAGCCTCTTGGAAGGAATTTCCGATATGACTGAAGTTGACGAGCCACAAGCTTTGCCAACGATCTTTCTCACTCTCAGCGACTTGGTTGGTGTTTGTTTTAAAAAGGAAGTTAACCATCAGTAAGCTCGTCAGTGAGCTGAGAATGGGAGCTGAGCACAGAGCAGTGATTGGAGGGTCAGCAAACATCAGAAGGCAGGACTGCTCCTTCCTTCACTGCCGCCCCCCTCCCTCCCGATCTTACTGCACCTTCAGAGGCAGAATCTTGGGCTGGGGTTGGTAACAGGCCAGAATGGGAGTGTCTACCAGGCGAAGAAGGGATGGGTCTCTGTCAGGCCAAGTTGAAATGGGGGTCTGTACCAGGTGGCATCTGTGCCACTGGGCAGTCAGGTAATGGGCTGGCTGTTCTTCTGGAAGTTCAAGGCTCCCTGTGGTTAAAAGTTGGAACAGGCCATGGATTTCTTTGGCAACCCCTGTGACCCCTCTTCATGTTTCAGAGGATCTCGTGCACTGTCCTTTGAAAATGTTGGGTCATAATGGGGCTGACAATCTTTACAGTTATTACCGAGGGGTGACTCACTGTTGGAGAATGTAGCTGCCCTCATGTCCCCAACGCTGCACCATCTGAGGCTGCAGTATAGTTCCACTGAGTCTGTGATGAACACTCAGTGTACCAGGAATAAGCCACAACCACCTGATGAAGGAGCAGCACTCTGAAAGCTAGTGCTTCCAAATGGACTATAACCTGGTGTTGTGTAATTTTAACTTCGTGCACCCTAGTCCAACGCTGGCATTCCACATCAGGAATATGCAGTTAAACCTGGGAACATCTGAACTATTGGCTAGTGGGTAGGTTGAAGAGTCAACTGCTACCTTTATGCAAACAAACTAATGGCAATGGTAAATGAGATGAATTAGGTAGTAGTTTTTTCTTATGTGTTCATTTCCTGTCCTTAATAGCTTGAACACATTGCTCAGCTATTCCTGAGGGCAGTGCTAACTGCATTGCTCAGGGTTTGGAGTCACATGGAGGCTAGATCAGGGAAGGACATCAGATTTCCATCCCTAAAGGATATTGGAACACACGGCACTTGCTCACCAATAAGTTAACCTTTAACGGCAGATTCTGTTGAATTCATCTGCTGTACTGAGATTTAAACCCATGTCAGCAGGACATTAGTCTGCGATTCGGTGATGATTAATCCAGTGACATTTTGACTTCACCACTACCTTCCTCTTGTAGCTGACACAAAGTGCTAAACTGTCACCAGCTAACGTAATTGCTGCTTTTACCTGTCTGATTTCCGATTCCATTGCATCAAACAGTTTAAGTCTGAGATGAATCCAATCTTAGTCTATTATTGTGAATTGGGAGTTGCATTTGGAATCCAAATTTGAGAGAAAATCTCAAGGAGCAAAGGTGGGATGACTTTCTGAGTGTTCCCCCCCCCCACCCCCCCATGAGCTACTTTGAATGATGGCCGGTGAATCTCCTTCTTTTCATTAGTGACGAACAGAGACCTTTCAGATGGCAATCTAAGCTCCTGGGTGTTGCCACCTTGCCCCCTGACTGAAGCTTCCCTGCTTCTGATGTACATAAACCAGCAAGGTCATGTCTGTTCTTGGTGTGAAATTTGTCCTGTATTACGTGCATTAGCTGCGTGGAAGTCTGATATTTTGAAATGCTGAGGATGCCTTGGTGATTTTATGCAAGTGCATTGGTTCACAGCCTTGACAGTGATAGAAGATAAACAATGGGAATACTAATGCTTCTACCCAGTTAAAATCTGATAATTTCACCCATTTGATGTGGCCTCAAAGCATTTGCATTTCACATAAAATGTGCTATAATTTCCAGCTCATCTCACTAGAGTGACTTTGCCACTTTGCATTATAATCTTTACATGATTGCTCATCACAAAGATTTTTTAGACCTTTTTGACGCCGGCTGCTCTCATCCCATATATTCTGGACCTTGACAAATGAAAGAATGTACCTTGTAAATTTTCTAAAGCTCCCTGTCCCCTTGAAATTGTGTGGGTGCACACTCTCAATGTCTCTGTGTTCCTCTTCAATTCTCAGTATCCCACCATTTACTCACACCAAATGCATAGAATCTCTAAATTTTCTTTGGAATGGATTCATACTGGCACTTTTCCATCCACTGGCCAACCCATTGATACCTTCCTGTGTTCTTCCCTGCTTTGAATCACCTCTTTGACTGAACTTTTGTTCACCTGTCCTCATTTGTGGTTCTGCACAGTTTCTTACCGCTGTTTTGAGGAGCACCTTGAGACAATGTATTCTGTTGCAGGAGCCATATAAATTATCATTGATGGAGAGGTTCATTGATGTTCTAATTAAACTCTGTCTGTGTACATGGTATGCACTGTGCGTCCTCTTCAGTAAGTTCAGTGTATAGCAATCTATGCCTTGGCGACCTTATTGAAATATACAAGGTTCTTCAGAGCTCGACAGAATACATGTGCAAAGGTTGTTTCCCCTTATGGGAGAGTCTAGGACCAGAATAAGGGGGTCACTCATTTAGGACAGAGATAAGGAGGAGGAGTTTCTTTCTCTCAGAGGGTGGTGAGTCTCTGGAATTCTCTACCAGAGAAGGCTGTTGAGGTTACCTTGCCCCCTGACTGAAGCTTCCCTGCTTCTGATGTACATAAACCAGCAAGGTCATGTCTGTTCTTGGTTTGAACTTTGTCCTGTATTACATGCATTAGCTGCTTGGAAGTCTGATATTTTGGAAAGAAGAGTTGAGGATTATCAGATCAGACATGATGTCATTGAAGAGTAAATGGGCTGAATGGACTACTGCTCCTATGTCTTATGGTCTTATACTGGTTGTTTGTGATCTACTTAGTCTAGTCGATCAATACGAACAGGGATAGAGCGATAAATCACTCAAGCCTGCACAATTCGGTTCGATCCTGGGTCTCAGTACCTCAGTTCCATTTACCTGTCTTTACTGTGTGACCCTCAGTCAATGAAAACCTATCAATCTCATTGGACTGGATATTCCTTGAAAGGTTTGGTCTTTGATGAGTAAAGCTGCTAATGGGTTGATGAAGTTCTACAGAAATCTTAAAATTGTTTTTTGATTCTATTACTCAGGAACACAAGCTACATCAGTTTGACATATCTCCTCCCACTCAATTTCTCTATTGACCAGAACAATAAATTCTAGTAAATATTTGTTTGTAGTTGAAAGAAATATTGATTAGATCCATGCTCATTATTATTTGAAAGATCTTATGAACTGTATGGATATTGGAAATGGTGAGGGAGAGGTGATCAATGGCTGGGCTGTTTCATAAGTCATTGTGACTGAGTCCATTATTACAATGGGCTATTTGTTTGGAATTGGCAGTGTGTCTGTCTCTCTGAGGGTATCTGGCTAGACAGAATGGCGATTTATGTCTGCTAAAGAAAGATTGCTTATCAAAGGGACCGTTATATCATTGAATCCCTATAGCGTGGGAGCAGGCCATTTGGCCCATCAGGTCCAGACCCACCCCTATCCCTGTGACCTGGCTGATTCATCTAACATGACCATCCCTGGATTGTGGGAGGAAGCCAGATCAAACCCGCACATACACTCCTCATTCTCCACAGACACGGGGAGAGTGTGCACACTCCACAGAGACAGTCACCCGAGGCTGGAATTGAACCCGGGTCCCTGGCGCTGTGAGGCAGCAGTGCTAACCACTGAGCCACCATGCTGCTCCCATCTTGGCCAGTAGAATTCTGAAACTTAAGAGCTGGCAATTGCTTGACCGTATAGAATTTAAACACCGGGTAAAAGGAGACACCAAGTTGAATCCTTTAGTCCCGTACTCATCAGGAGTGGATTGCAAGGAAACCCAGCTTACAAACAGTCTACTAAAACAATCATGGAGAAAGCTGGAAAAACTCAGTAGGTCTTCCAGCAACTGGGGAGAGAGAAGCAGAGATAACATTTTGAGTGAGACAAGATTTCTTCAGAGCTCAAGATATCAGTTCATGCTGGTATTCTGATTGGTAGTTTATTTTTCATGCATCCTGTTCCTGATGATTGCAGGGCAAAAAGCGTTAACTTTGCATCTTAAGAGCTCCTGGCTAGCTGTAACTAAAAGCCTTAAAGTACAGAGAGGAGTGTTTAAAACCAATCATGTTTATTACTTGCTGCACTTGTCAGAAATAGTGGGGACACCCCCCCACCCCCAACCAGTTGAGCTCAGTATCTGAGATGGCACAGTTCTGATGGCTGGAGGAAGAGTGGAGGATGTTCGTCTGGTGTCCTGGTCTCGCGTCTAATGTTACAGAAATGAATTACGTATTGACCTCACTGTCCATGTTTCCCTCAAAGTAACTCTCAGACAGACTTCTGAAGTACCTTGGGACATCCTGAGGTTGCTAAAGATGCTACACAAATGCAATGCTTCTATGCTTCTATCTGCGCCTGATGGACGAGAATCCCAACATCTCGTTTGCAGTGCGGGGTGCTGTGAGAAAAGAGCCAGTCACAGTACACCCACTCTTCAGTCGCTGTGGGTGTACAGCACAAAACTGCCCCATATCCTGCAATAAATCAACAATCCTGGCAGTGGGAAATGGGGGTAGAAAATAACCCTCTGGGACACGTAGAAAATAGGAACAGGGTGGCCATTCAGCCCTTCGAACCTGCTCTGCTATTCAATATCATGATTACTGGAGATGAATAATGAAGGAGCCACACTATGCATCCAGCTGCATAGTTCCTGTCTCGAAGACACTGTTTAAGACCAGTGATGGGTGCCTGAAATGGAAAACATTCCATTCCCCAGAACTAACAATTCCTGCTTCAGCGAGCACGGAAATACATTTCTGTTGAGACTTTGCAATCCTGGCGGATTGCCATTCGCAAAATTGAATTTGAATGGTTTGCAGATAGAGTGAAAGATCATGAAACCTGCTGGCAGACATCTTGAGTCTCATCTAGTTGTGGCCAATTTCATGCTTGCTAGTTGCATCGGCAAGTTAGTGAGGTTTGATTTAACAGTTTGAAGCTGCTGCAGTCAAAAGAAAATTAGTGTTGCCATGTCGGTAGATGGCTCCTATGTTATGTCGGTACATCAAAAATAAATCTATTTGCTGCACTATAAAATGTTCAAGCAGCTGTGGCTCAGTGAGTGTCCCCGCTTGCTTCTGAGTCAGAAGGTTAAGGGTTCAAAGCTGGCTGCAAAGGGCTGGAGTGCAAAAGCTTGACTGTCATGTCCATTGCAGAAGTAAGGGAATACTGCAGTATCAGAGGTACTGTTTATTTTGGCTTAAACGTTGAACTGAGTTTTAGTTATGAAGAGAGTTTGGATAAACTGTGGCTGTTTTCCTTTGAGCAGCGGAGACTGAAGGGGGACATGATCGAGGTGTATGAAATTGTGAGGGAGCGGAGACAGGAAGGAACATGTCCTTATGGTGGAGGGAGCATAAAAGTTTAAGGTAAGGGGGGGTAGGATGTTTTCGAGGGGATGTGGGAATCTGGAATTCTCTGCCTGTAAAGGTGCTCGAGGCAGAAACCCTCATAACATTTCCGAAGTATTTAGATGTGCACTTACGATGCCAAGTGGCTCTGGGGCAAAGTGCTGGGAAATGGGATTAGAATAGACAGGTGCTTATTTTTAACCAGCATAAGCACGATGGGCTGAAGGACCTTTTTCTGTGCTGTAACATTCTATAACTATCTGTAGGCCTGATTTGTCTCTTGAGGTGGATTTAGAAAGTCCCATGGTATCATTTGAAGAAAATTGAGTTCTGTCTGGTGTTGGGATCCGGATATGTGCACAAATTGATTGTTGCATTCCCTATATTACAGCAGTGACTACACTTTAATAATAAGTGCTCACTTGGTTGTGCAGAACTTGAGAGAATTGTTGAAAAGAAAGAAGCAGGCTGTCAAAGGTGTTTTGCCCCGAACTCATCAGGAAAGTTGTGAGAACAGTGAATCGCAAAGGGAGCAACAATTTATACCACACCGCAGAAGAGTGTTGAATGTATTGACAGAGTCAACTTGTGAGGTAAAAACAATGACTGCAGATGCTGGAAACCAGATTCTGGATTAGTGGTGCTGGAAGAGCACAGCAGTTCAGGCAGCATCCAAGGAGCTTCGAAATCAAACCAATCAGCATTGTTTTCTCATGCAACATAAATTCTGATGAGCATGAGGTGGAGAGTTTCAAGACCCTGTCTCTTCTTTCTCAGCAGCATGCCAGTAATGCTAAATGGACTGTAAAATAGTTTTGGAGGCATTCGGAGGTCTTGAAATGCAATACAAGAATCTGAGAGCTCCTTTTTGTTTTGCTGGCAAGGGGAATATGAAAATGCAGTTATATTGCAGTACTAAGATAGGAGATTCTGTGGGGACAAGAGAGACTCACGGTTGGTGTGTTGCCTCCCAGGTGTCAGCGTTTATGATGTCTCTGATCGTGTTTTTGGGATCTTTAAGGGGGAAGGGGAGCACCCTCAAATCGTGGTCCACATAAGCACCAACGACATAAGTAGGAAGAGAGATGGGGATTTAAGGCAGAAATTCAGGGAACGAGGACGGAAGCTTAGAGCTGGGACGAACAGAGTTGTTGCCTCTGGTTTGTTGGCCATGCCACGTGCTAATGAGGCGAGGAATAGGGTGAGAGAGGAGTTGAACATGTGGCTACAGGGACGGTGCAGGAGGGAGGGTTTTGGATTCTTGGATAATTGGGGCTCTTTCTGGGGTAGGTGGGACCTCTACAAACAGGATGGTCTTCATCTGAACCAGAGGAGTACCAATATCCTGGTGGGGGAATTCGCTAAGGCTATTGGGGTGGGTTTAAACTAATCCAGCAGGGGGATGGGAACCAAAATTGTAGTTCGAGTATAGAAAAGGTTGAGAGTAGGGAGGTCCAAAATCAAGTTTCAGGGACGCAAGATGGTACCGGCAAGCAAGAAGTTGGTTTGAAGTGTGTCTACTTCAACACCAGGAGCACCCGGAAAAAGGTGGGTGAACTTGCAGCATGGGTTGGCACCTGGGACTTTGATGTTGTGGCCATTTCGGAGACATGGATAGAGCAGGGACAGGAATGGTTGTTGCAGGTTCCAGGATTTAGATGTTTCAGTAAGAACAGAGAAGATGGTAAAAGAGGGGGAGGTGTGGCATTGTTGGTCAAGGACAGTATTACAGTTGTAGAAAGGATGTTTGGGGATTTGTCAACTGAGGTAGTATGGGCTGAAGTTAGAAACAGGAAAGGAGAGGTCACCCTGTTGGGAGTTTTCTATAGGCCTCCAAATAGTTCCAGAGATGTAGAGGAAAGGATAGCAAAGATGGTTCTCGATAGGAGTGAGAAAGACAGGGTAGTTGTCATGGGGGACTTCAACTTTCCAAATATTGACTGGGAACACTATAGTACGAGTACCATAGATGGGTCAGTTTTTGTCCAGTGTGTGCAGGAGGGCTTCCTGACACAGTATGTAGACAGGCCAACAAGGGGCGAAGCCACATTAGATTTGGTACTGGGTAATGAGCCCGGCCAGGTGTTAGACTTGGAAGTGGGTGAGCACTTTGGTGATAGCGATCACAATTCTGTTATGTTTACTTTAGTGATAGAAAGGGATAGGTGTATACCACTGGGCAAGAGTGACAGCTGGGGTAAAGGCAATTATGATCGGATTAGGCAAGATTTAGGAAGCATAGGATGGGGAAGGAAACTGCAGGGGATGGGCACATTAGAAATGTGGAGCTTATTCAAGGAAAAGCTCCTGAGTGTCCTAGATAAGTATGTACCTGTCAGGTGGGGAGGAAGCTGTAGATCGCAAGAGCCATGGTTTACGAAGGAAGTGGAATCTCTGGTCAAGAGGAAGAAGAAGGCTTATGTTAGGATGAGATGTGAAGGCTCAGTTAGCGCGCTTGAGGGTTACAAGGTAGCCAGGAAAGACCTAAAGAGAGAACTCAGAAGAGCAGGAGGGGACATGAGAAGTTGTTGGCGGATAGGATCAGGGTAAACCCTAAGGCTTTCTATAGTTATTTAAGGAATAAAAGAATGATGAGAGTAAGATTAGGGCCAATCAAGGATAGTAGTGGGAAGTTGTGTGTGGAGTCAGAGGAGATAGGGGAAGCACTTAATGAATATTTTTTGACAGTATTCACTCTAGAAAATGACAATGTTGTCGAGTAGAATACTGAGATACAAGCTCCTAGACTGGGGGTGGGATTGAGGTTCACAAGGAAGAGGTATTAAAAATCCTGCAGAGTGTGAAAATAGATAAGTCCCCATGGCAGGATGGGATTTATCCTAGGATCCTCTGGGAAGCCAGGGAGGAGGTTACCGAGCCTTTGGCATTGATCTTTAAATCATCATTGTCTACACGAATAGTGCCAGAGACTGGAGGATAGCAAATATGGTTCCTCTGTTCAAGAAGGGAAGTAGAGACAACCCAGGTAATTATAGACCAGTGAACCTTACATCAGTTGTTGGTAAAGTGTTGGAAAAGGTTACAAGAGATAGGATTTATAATAATCTAGAAAAGAATAATTTGATTAGGGATAGTCAGCACAGTTTTGTGAAGGGTAGGTCATGCCTCACAAACCTTATTGAGTTCTTTGAGAAGGTGACCAAACAGTTAGATGAGAGTAAACGGTTGATGTGGTGTATACGGATTTCAGCAAGGCATTCGATAAGGTTCCCCACAGTAGGCTATTGTACAAAATGTGGAGGAATGGGATTGTGGTAGATGTAGCAGTTTGGATCAGTAATTGGCTTGCTGAAAGAAGACAGAGGGTGGTGGTTGATGGGAAATGTTCATTCTGGCGTCCAGTTACTGGTGGTGTACCGCAAGGGGAAGTGTTGGGTCCACTGCTGTTTGTCATTTTTATAAACAACCTGGATGAGGGTGTGGTAGGTAAAGTTGCAGACGACACTAAGGTTGGTGGAGTTTTGGATAATGACGAAGGCTGCTGTCGGTTACAGAGAAACATTGAAAAGCTGCAGAGCTGGGCTGAATGGTGGCAAATGGAGTTTAATACGGACAAATGTGAGGTGATTCACTTTGGTCGGAGTAAGTGGAATGCAAAGTACTGGGCTAATGGTAAGTTTCTTGGTAGTGTAGATGAGCAGAGAGATCTCGGTGTCCAAGTACACAGATCCTTGAAAGTTGCCACCCAGGTTGACAGGGCTGTTAAGAAGGCATACAGTGTTTTAGCTTTTATTAATAGAGGGATCGAGTTCCGGAACCATGAGTTTATGCTACAGCTGTACAAAACTCTGGTGCGGCCGCACTTGGAGTATTGTGTACAGTTCTGGTCACTGCATTATAAGAAGGATGTGGAAGCTTTGGAAAGGGTTCAGAGGAGATTTACTAGGATGTTGCCTGGTATGGAGGGGAGGTCTTACGAGGAAAGGCTGAGGGATTTGAGGCTGTTTTCTTTAGAGAGAAGAAGGTTAAGAGGTGACTTAATAGAGACATATAAGATAATCAGAGAATTAGACAGGGTGGAGAGGGAGAGCCTTTTTCCAAGTATGGTGACAGCGAGCACGAGGGGGCATAGCTTTAAATTGAGGGGTGATAGCTATAGGACAGATGTCAGAGGTAGTTTCTTTACTCAGAGTAGTAAGGGTATGGAATGCTTTGCCTGCAACGGTAGTAGATTTGCCAACTTTAAGTACATTTAAGTCGTCATTGGACAAGCATATGGACGTACATGGAATAGTGTAGGTAAGATGGGCTTCAGATTGGTATGACAGGTCGGCGCACCATCGAGGGCCGAAGGGCCTGTACTGCGCTGTAATGTTCTATGTTCTATATCCTTAATGGTGTGGATGAAACATTGAACCTAATAGTTGTCACCTCCAAGTTAGGTCTCTCTGATGCACTCCGCACCCCCCTGCCATTCCTGAGCTCTGTTGTCCTTGCATTGCCCTCCAACCTTGCATCCAGGACTCTGTTTGTTTCCCACACCTGGGACGGCCTACATGCCACATGTCAGAGGACCAAACCCAAATACTGAAGAAACTTCACAGTTTGGGCAGAATCTGTGGAGAGAAATGTCATACATTGAAACGTTAACTCAGTTTCTCTCTGCACTGATGCTGACAGAGTTTCTCCAGCATTTCCTGACTTTGTTTCAGACTTCCAGCCAATGCTGTTTTTTTTTAACATCAGGTGACCAATGTGGTAAAGTGTATTAGGCTAGTCGGAGATGGGCAATCACGTGATATCCCCTCCTGGAATCTGTCCAGTTAAAGTTGGTAACACTCTGGGGGTGACTGCAGTGCTTTAGAGAATTCATGGGTGCAGGCTCTGCTAGCTAGGCAAATATTTATTGCTCATTCCTAATTGCCCAGAGGGCAGTTAAGAGTCAACAGCATTGCTGTGGGTCTGAAGTCACATGTAGGCCAGACCAGGTACAGATTGAAGTTTCCTTTCCTAAAAGACATTGGGAACCAGGCGGGGATGGGCTCTAGCCCGAAACTTTGCAAAAGTGAGGACTGCAGATGCTGGAAACCAGAGTTTAGGTTAGAGTGGTGCTGGAAAAGCACAGCAGGTCAGGCAGCATCTGAGGAGTAGGACAATCTCCTGCTCCTCAGATGCTGCCTGACCTGCTGTGCTTTTCCAGCAGTGCACTCTCGACTATGATCTCCAGCATCTGCAGTCCTTACTTTTTCCTAGTTGATTTCAACCAGACACACGATTAGGCCAGATTTTTCTGTAATTCAAACTTCATTATTGGCTAAGGTGGAATTCAACTGTACGTCCCCAGAATGTTCGCTTGGGGTTCTGGGTTACTCAATACATGACATTGTCATTACACCCCACCTGCTTTTTTTTTGAAATAGTTCTGTTGAATCTTAGAGCTTCAAGTTCCTTGGAATAAATATCACCAACAGTCTATCCTGGTCCATCTATGTCGACACTACAGTCAAGAAAGCACACCAACGCCTCTACTTCCTCAGGAGGCTAAGGAAATTCAGTATGACCACACTGACACTTAACAATTTTTAGAGATGCACCTTAGAAAGCATCCTGTCTGGATGTATCACAGCTCGTTATGACAACTGCCCTAACCAAAACCACAAGAAACTACAGAGATTTGTGAATGCAGCCCAGTTCATCACGCAAACCAGCCTTCCATCCATTGACTCCTGCCTCGGGAAAGCAGCCAGCATAATCAAAGGCCTCTCCCACTCCCAGTTATACTCTCTTCCATAGGGTAGACGATATAAAACTTTGAAAACATGTACCAACAGATTCAGGAACAGCTTCTTCCTTGCTGTTATTAGACTGTGAACGAACCTCTCATATATTAAAGTTGATCTTTCTCTGCACCTTCTCTATCATTGTAACACTATAACCCTGATATACTTATGTAAGGTATGATTTCCGGGGTTAACACAGAACAATACTTATCACTGTATCTTGGTACATGTAACAATAATAAATCAAATCAAATCTACTTAAATGGTAAGATGGGGCAATATGGTTTACTATCTCTTCCAAAAGACAGCATTCTGATAGGGCAGCAGATCCTTGGTGGTGCACTGCAGTGTTGGTCTAGCAAGGACAGTAGGAGCATGGACAGAAATAATAAACACAGTGCAGTTCCTTGCCCAGAACCCCAATCCCCAACCCATGAGGACCCCTGCTGTTGGGGTCTGCTTTAGCTCCCTGCCCCAGTCCCTGGAACCCAGAGCCTTTTGACACCAAGTGCTACCTCCTGAGTCACTCTGGTGGGAACTGAACAGACTTTGGAAATCTCTGGAATGTTGTATTCCATCACCATTTTAATAAGATGCATTTAGATGGCAAAAAGCATGGTGAATTAAAGTAGAAATAATACGGAACATGCAATTATACAAATTGTGTCAGAATAGCATTTCTTTAATTTATAAGTCTGTAGACCTGACCGTCAAAGGCAGAGTTAAATGCATGTTCATAACATAAATCCCAGCAGAGTTCAGGAGTTGCTGGGCAGGGTTTTGGGACCCTCTATAATGTAAGCCATTTGACATTTCAAAAGATAGATGTGTAAATCGCTGGGATTTGATGGCTCACTGCCATAGTTCTGTAAACTTTCAGGCAGGCTTGTTGTTGAAATGTTGATGGGTGATTGTTGCCTCAGGAAGGGCAGGATGGATGATAAAAGGTTTTCTTTTTCCCTTATTCCCATACTCGTTATTGCTCATCTCAGTGCAAGGTCACTCGCCCAATCTGCAGCATTCACAAGGGCACCTGAATGTTTATTCGACACTGAACCCTCCCACACTTTTCTCCGGCGCTGTGTGATGCGGAGCCAGATAACCAGATTAATAGACAGAAAAACTGAGGGCAGAGGTGGAAGAGTAACTAATGAGGGATATCACAGCTGGATTCTTATTCATTTGGGTTTGATCATTTTTAATATTAGGATTGCATTCTTGGAAGTGAAGAGAGATGGAAATCTAATCAGCCAAGCTGGTTCCTACCTCGTATCCCTTCGTCCCGGAATAAAAACTGGATTTTGCATTTGTATAGTACTTCTCAAGATCTTAGGGCACCCCAATGCACCTTGCAGCCAATAAACACTTTTGAAACATAATCGCTGGGTTAATGTCGAAAGGCGGCAACAATTTGCACATGGAAAGATCCAAAAATCAAAGCAAGTCAGGTGTCTCGGGGATACTAATGTTAGCACTCCGACTGCAGTGAGGAAATGTATTATGCCAAATGCACATTACAACTACCCTCCTTCATTAAAGCTAAGGTTGTTGGCAGGGCTATTGGATTTGTTGACTGACAGCCCCATTGTTCTGCTAGAGGGGTAGGTATTGCACTCAGCAATGTTAGTTTCAATGGAACCAAGACACCGTGACCTCTTGGGCTGTTCACACCCATCAGACTAATCTGGTTGTTCTCATCCTTACTTTTCCTGCTACTCTCCCGATCTTTCACTCTCCCCTTTTACTTTAGTTAGTCCCCCTTTTTCTTTAGTTAGTCCCCCTCCTCCCAGCCCTTTACATAAAGGAATTGATCCTGGATTCCCTTTGAGCTGTGCTTTTTAAAAATCCCCCAGTCCTGAAAGTACCAGAAATACCATCTTTGCGATTATGAAGTGATTGTATGTATGTATAAAGCAGTGATGACAATCTGTATCCCCCAGCTTGCCACTATTACTGTCCTTTGAGATTTACAGGAGTCGTCCTCATCACTAATCTGCTTCAGGATAAAGGCCTCGGGGGGGGGGGGGGGGTTTTGCAATCTTGAAAAGCAATGAGGGTATAGATGAGAGAGAATAAGAGAAATGTGCTGCTGATGCAAAAACCTGATTTGCATCTAACTGTGCCTTTTTTTTTAAAAATCAGTTAGTTAGGAGACAGTAGGACACACAATTTGGTTGAGATTGCTTGGTTTAAAGAATGATGTGATACTCCATTTGATGCCAACAGGGATTCTGCTCAATTTTGTGTTGGAGGATTTCTGTCGGGGAGTAGAATGCATAATATGGCGGGATGATTAACTGCACCTTTCACTGTCATCGCAGCCAGGGGATATTTAAAGTAGCACTGGGACCTATAAGACAGCTTCATGACAGTGCTGTCTGCCACTGTGAGGACAGACCAGACTGCTTCCAATCTTCAGTGTGATGACTATGAAGATTGGCTTGGCAGCAAATGTTATTTATGCAGGGGAGATAATCCCATGTGTTTTCTCTTGCGAACTTATCACTCCGTACCATTAAAGATGCTGCTTGTGAAAGCACAGCTACTGAGAGTTACTGTGCAGAAACCTTAGGCTGTTCGGCCCAACTGATCTCTACTAGTTTATGGTCACCGTGAACCTCTACCCACATCATTTCATCAAACCCCATTGGCATCGCCTGTTCTTCTCTTTCTCATATTTATAGACCATAAGACATGGGATCAAAGGTAAGCCGTTCATCCCATCAAGTCTGCTGCATCATTCACTGGGATCATCACTGATCAGATAATACTCGACACCACTTTCCTGCCTTTTTCCTATCACCCTCGTTACTAATTAAAAATGAAGCTGAAAAATGGGTTGCTGGAAAAGCGCAGCAGGTCAGGCAGCATTCAAGGAGCAGGAGAATTGACGTTTCGGGCCTAAGCCCTTCTTCAGCCCTTATGCCCAAAACGTTGATTCTCCTGCTTCTTGGATGCTGCCTGACCTGCTGCGCTTTTCCAGCAACACATTTTTCTGCTCTGATCTCCAGCATCTGCAGTCCTCACTTTCTCCTACTGATTAAAAATGTCTATCTCAGCCTTTAATATACTTAACAACTTGGCTCAACAGCAGTGAAGAATGCCACAGATTCACCACTCTGAGAAATTCCTCCTCATCTCTGTCTTAAATCCTTTATTCTGAGATTACACCCTTTGATCCTGGCCTCTTTTCGAAGGGGTAACAACATCTCCATACCTACCCTGTGAAATGTTGAACAATTTTGCATATATCTTGATTCCCCGCTACATTACACTATTTGCCTGAGCTGCACCTTGTGGTATTAGCTTCCGCATTCGATCTACTCTGTAGAAAACGGGGGTTTTCTGAATTTCTTATTGGGTTTCCTCATGATAATGTGAAAGTATTGTCTCGATGTCTACCCCTTATTAAACCCCTTTATTATTTTTTGTTTATTCTGTCATGGGATGTAGGCATTGCTGGCAACACCAACTATTATTGTCTGTCCCCAATTACCCTTGAAGATGGTGTTACAGTGTCTTTCTGACTTGTACCTGAGTGCATATTAGTACACTCCTGACCTGTACCCTGAAGGTGATGGATAGGTTTGGAGAGTCAAGAGGTAAATTATTGCAGAATTACTAGCTTCTGAAATGGTCTTGTCGCCCCTGTATTTAGAAAACTGTTGCAGCTCAGTTTCTGAATCAGGATATTGATAATGGGTTATTCAGTAATGATAATCCAATTAATCGTGAAGGGGTGTAGGTTAGATTCTTTCTCGGTGGAGATGACCATTGTCTGGATCTTAAGTGGCATGACTGTTAATTGCCACCTGTCAGCTGAATTGCAAAGGTTGTTCAGGTCTTGCTGGATATAGACACGGCCTGATTGAGAATCTGAGGAATTGTGAATGGTGCCGAATATTGTGCTGTCACCAGCAAGCATGAACTTAGGCATTTATTGGGTCAGTCTTCCCTTTTCTGGACAAAAAGGCGACAGCCTGTTCAGATAGGTGTATACCCTGTTGGCTCTGCTATCATTCTTGAAGTCCTCTTTGTCCTTTCCACGTGGTTTTAACATACATTTTGTAATGTGAAGACCACAACTGTGCGCAGCACTCTCACACCGCTCTGTGTGGTCTAACACATTTTAACATAATCTCTCTGCTTTTGAGTTCTATTCTTATTGTAGAAAAAAATGAAAGCAGAGAAAAGGCAGAACATATTAAGTTTGAAGCTGAGGTTTGGTGAGAACTCTCTCACCCAGCTGTCTGCTCTAATCCTATTCTTTTCATTCTTGACTGTCTCGTACTATCGAAATCTCCATTAACAGAAGGACTTGTATTTGCATAGTACCTCTCACAGCCTCAGCATATCAAAAAGAGCTTTTCAGCCATCGAAGTATTTTTGCAACTAGTCAATGCAGTAATATGGGGAAAGCTCTCATAAAAAGCACACTATCATAGGTTTCGGGTGAGAGGGAAGAGATATAAAAGAGACCTAATGGGCAACTTTTTCATACAGAGGATGGTACATGTACAGAATGAACTGCCAGAGGAACTGGTGGAGGCTGGTACATTTTTCTTTTCGATTATATTAGATTACTTACAGTGTGGAAACAGGCCCTTGGCCCAACACGTCCACACCGACCCTCCAAAGAGCAACCCACCCAGACCCATTCCCCTACATTTCCCCCTTCACCTAACACTACGGGCAATTTGCCATGGCCAGTTCACCTAACCTGCACGTTTTTGGATTGTGGGGAGTAACCGGAGCACCCTGAGGAAACCCACACAGACACAGGGAGAATGTGCAAACTCCACACAGACAGTCGCCTGAGGCAGGACTTGAACACGGGTCTCTGGCGCTGAGGCAGAAGCGCTAACCACTGTGCCACCGTGCCTCCCATTTAAAAGGCATCTAGATGGATATATGAATAGGAAGGGTTTGGAGGGATATGGGCCAACTGCTGGCAGGTGGGACGAGATTGGGTTGGGATATCTGGTTGGCATGGACGGGTTGGAACAAAAGGTCTGTTTCCGTGCTGTACATCTCTATGACTCTGTGACTGTACATGGTACAGATAACGGTTCATTAGAATTTCAGAGCCAAGGTAGCTGAAGGCACAGCTGTATATTGGTGGGAATTGGAGCCATGCAAAGGGCCAGAATGGGAGCGGCTCAGATACCTCTGAAGCTCTGGGACTACAAGAGACTGCAGAGTTAGGGAGGGGTGAGGCCCATGGGGGAACATGAAGACAAGGATGGGAATGTTAAAATGCTTTGTGTTGTCAGGCAAGGTGCACATGTGGGTCAGCAAGCAAGAAGTGATGCATGAGGGATTGAGAGTAAAGGCAGTGATCTCAGGATTAAAATGGAGTGAAGGTTGGGATGCTGGTCAGGAGGGTAGTGCACAGGAGTCCAATCCTGGGCTGGCAAAACCATAAATACTTTAGTAGATGATGAGCTGAGTAAAGGGCCGAGATGTTATGAGGTGGACATAAATGGTCTTGTAGATGGGATGGCTAAGGTGTTGGAAGCTCAGATTTGGGTCCATTAAGACCTCAGTGTTGTTAATGATCTCTGTCAGCCTCAGGAGTGACCTGGAGTCAATGGCAAGGGAATAGCATTTATGATGAGTCATGGACAATGGCTTTCATCTTCACAATATTTAGTTGGAGAGAAATCCTGTGATTGACAAACGCTATCACCAGCAGTAAATAGCCCTTTCCCTGCTAGATCCATGTCCACATGGAAACCGCTGTCTTACTTTGACACCCAGAATGTGGACAGTTTTTGTTTGCCTCCCACATTAAAATAGCACTAACTTTTGTGTGTGTGAGAGAGATAATTATCAGGGCTTTCCTGAGGGAATTAGGTTGTACCACGAAAATGGGAGTTCACTCACCGTCTGATTGTGTATGAGGCTTGTGAGATCAGCTAGAAGTATCTGGGTCCCGAGCATGGTAGGTAATGAGATCTCTGGGTTGTCTGTATTGGACTTCCAAAAAGCAACTAGTAAAGTTCTGCACCAAAAGGTAAGCGTGCCCAGAAATGAAGAGATGGGTGATATACATTGGCAATTAGTCGTGGAGTTCCTACCCTTGGGAAAATGTGACAAAATGTGTTCCATGGGGTGTTTATTTAGCAATTTCTATTTTTGTTTCAGATTTCTAACATCCATTAGTTCTTTGTTTTACTATAGCTCTGTTAATGTTACATTAATTATATTGTTAAGGTAAAAATAAAACAGATGGTGACTTTTGGTTGACTTCTTGTGGCACAGTAGTAGAGTCCGACCAGTAGACCAGGAGACATGGGTTCAAGTCCCACGTGTTCCAGAGGGGTGTAATAACATTACTGAGCAGGTTTATTAAACTATCTCTTAAAAACACAACGCCTGCAATTGGCTATGCGATTGTTCAACCCAATTCCTCTCCCTCATCTGTATTTGTATCCACGTGCAGTGGTCCTTAAGAGAGACGACAAGTGCCCATTGGCCAGAGATTAGAATGCATCATCCTCTCTCGTTCCCTCCCCTGAGAAATGCAAGGCCATCATTTCATTTAAATGTGCTAATTTTCCTTTTACAATTTGATTTTTTGCTATTGTTCACCTTTCTGGAGTTGTCGACGGTGCATTTTGTTTTGATGTCTTTTTTTTCTGGAAAGAGTATGAAAAGGGGAGTGCAGCTGAGGCAGTCTTTTGACCCAGCTGCTTGCCCCTCACCCCTGGTTCAGTCCGTGACCAGGAATCTCTGGAGAAGGTATGTGCAGGGCCCAGCAGTATGCTTTCGGGCTTCATTGACTGGTGGGAACCACAGGGGTTTGAGTGTACCGATCCTGGGAGCGTTACTTAATATAAGAGTTCGGAAGTCAGGTTGAGATTGTACAGGGCATTGGTGAGGCCTCTTCTGCAATATTGTGTCCAATCCTGGTTGCCCAGTTATAGGAAGGATATTATTAAGCAAGAGAGGGCTCAGAAGAGGTTGCCAGTTACACAAGGTTTGACTTAGCTGGATAGGCTGCGACCTTTTTCACTGGAGCGTAGGAGGTTGAGAGGCTGGCTTATAGAAGTTTATAAAATA
This sequence comes from Chiloscyllium plagiosum, assembly GCF_037043375.1. Classification (NCBI taxonomy): domain Eukaryota; kingdom Metazoa; phylum Chordata; class Chondrichthyes; order Orectolobiformes; family Hemiscylliidae; genus Chiloscyllium; species Chiloscyllium plagiosum. Next base: position 13,718,145 of record NW_028270147.1, read on the forward strand.
ATGAGGTGTACAGATAGAGTTAATAGTACTTGTCTTTTCCCTATGCTGAGGAATGTCAAGACTGGAGGGCACATTTTTAAGGTAAGAAAGATTTAGAAAAGACACGAGGGGACAATTTATTTTACACAAGGTGGTTCCCATGTGGGATGAACTTCCTGAGGAAATGGTGGATGTGGGTACAATTAACAATGTTTAAAAGACATTTGGATAAGTACATGGACAGGAAAGGTTTGGAGGTATATGGGCCAAGAGCAGGCAGGTGGGTCTAGTTTAGTTTGGGAATATGTTCAGCATGGACTGGTTGGATCGAAGGGTCTGTTTCTGTGCTGTTTGACTCTATGACTCAGTGATTAAATTTCCTTGTAAGTTTTTATGTATTGATTCTGAGCTCCAAGGAACTGTTCAAAAACTATTTTCTAATCAACCTGTTCAGAAATATCATTATAAACCTCTGGAACAGGTGGGACTTGAACCCCTGTCTCTTAGGTCATTTGTTGCTCATCAGTTTAAAAAAAACAGCATATAGGAGTGCTTCCTGTTCAAGGGACTGCCACTCCTTAATTTCTTAATTTGCATAAAAGATATGGAGAGACGGTAGGTGCTTGGGGTGCCATGGTAGTGTTCGTACCTCTGAGCCAGGAAGCCTGGGTTTGAGTCCCACCTGCTTCAGAGGTGTCTCACAAAATCCATGAACAGATTACTTAAAAGTACCTGTAAGGAGAAACAGCTTGGGCAGTTGACCATTGGTTGGTTGCAGGTAGAGAGGTGTAATACTGTATTCTGTGAATAATCCAATCAGGAAAAGAACCTGTGTATAGTTTCATGTTTCACTATCTGGTTTGGATCCATGTGACATCTGACCAGGGTAACAACTTTTCACCTTGTTTGTTCATGACTTGAATGTAAAATAATGTGTTGTGTATTCACATTTGCAGATCACAGAAAGTTGTGTTGACATGAGCAGGATGTTGCCGGGTTCTGAGTTGACAGCAGACAATGTGAAGTCATCCAGTTTCAGTCGAATGAAGACAGATTGGAATATTGTCTTCATGGTTAGAGACTAGGAGCTGTGGACGAACAAAGGGATTTAGATTTCCGTTTCTATAAATCAGAAAAACTTGTACAAAAATGCAGAATGTAACCATGCAGGCAAATGGAATGTTGGCTTTTATCTCAAGAGATATAGAAAACAAATGCGAGGAGGCAGTGGTTTATCTCAAACTCCACCTGGAGTATTACCATCAGTTCTGAATAGTGAACCTCAGGAAGAATGTACTGGCTATTAAAGTGGTACAGTACAGATCAGCAAAGTTATTGAGGGTCTAAAGGGTTAAATTATGAGGTGATACAGTAAATTGATTTGTGTTCCTTTAGGTTGAGAGGGTTGATCTCATTGAGGTAAAGTTTATGATGATGATAGGGTTTGATTGCCACTTTTTTTGTTCCATTTAATCAGGTTTTGAGAGTGTCACTGGTCCAGCTATCATTTATTCCAGATTCCGAATTGCCTTTTAGCAGGTGACGTTGGGCTGCCTTCTGAACAATGCTGTCTCGCTGGCCATTTCAGAAGAGCCTTCAAACCCACAGCAATGTTAGGTTGCTCAGTGTGGACATGTTAAAGACTATAGCCCTGAAAGGTCTTAGTGAACTATTCCTCAGGCAGATAATGGGAATCCTAACAATGAAATCCTGAACGAGAAGGCACTATCTTAAATTTAAGGAAGGTCGTTTTCTTGCCATGTGTGGAAATCTGTACCCTTCTGGTCCCAAAGACTGAGCCCACAGAAACTTTCAGGGCCTAGTGTTTGGTGAGATTAGGCTGTCAAGGCTTTAGAACAGAGGGAGGTAAATGAATCCACTGTGATCAATACAATGGTGTAGCAGGCCAGAAGGGGCTGAATGTCCTCTTGTTCCCCATTCCTGAAATCCTGTGAATGAAGGAATGGTGTGGGTGTGCAGAAAAGGATTAGCTGGTTCCAAATGGAAGGAATCTAGGAGTGTGGAGCCTGAAGACGAATTGCGATTTTAATATCACGTCAGTTATCTTGAGAATATCACTCTACCAAAAGAAAGAGGATGAACAAGCCATTATTGTTGGGCAGCAACGAAACTCGAAAACTAGGTTCAATGAGAGAACATGTAATTAGAGAGAAAATGGAGTCCAAGAGCAGCAATTATTTCATTGTATCATATCCATGCAATAGAGGTTTCCACAGCACTGACCTAATGCAGGACACTTCCAAAGTGAAGGAGTTCGGAGGCTATGTTAAGGTATAGCAATGACCATTTTCATTTTAAAACAATCTTAACCACCACCCCATGGCAATCAATGGTGTTACCAGCACTGAACGTCCCACTATCAACATCCTGAGGATTACCATTGACTAGAAACTTAACTGGATGCACCACATAAACACAGCAGCTACAAAAGCAGGTCAGAAGTTAGGAGTCCTATAGCAAGTAGCTTCCCTCCTGACCCCCCAAAGCCTATCCATCATCCACAAGGTACAAGTCTGGAGTGTGATGCCTGGATGAGTGCAACCCCAACAACACTCAAGAAGCTTGACACGATCCAGGACAAAGCAGCTCTCTTGATTGGCACCGCATCCACAAGCCTGCACTCCCTCCACCACCGACGCTCGGTAGCAACAGTGTGTACCATCTACAAGTTGCACTACAGAAATTCACTAAAGATCCTCATAAAGTCACCTTCCAAACCCATAATTACTTCTATCTAGTAGGACAAGGGCAGAAGATACATGGGAACACCACCACCTTCAAGTTCCCCACCATCCTGACTTGGAAACATATCACTGTTCCTTCAGTGCCGCTGGGTCAAAATCCTCTCTAATGGCATTGTATTTCAACCTACAGCGTGTGGACAGCAGCATTCAAGAGGCAGCTCACCACCACTTTGAAGGGTAATTAATGCTGGCCCAACCAGTGAATGAAAAAAGCAGCAGGTTGTGCTGTGCTGATAATGTCACTGGACTACCACTCCAGAACCTCATGCTAGAAGGTTGAGGGGAGGTCTAAATAAAAGGATGGACGCTGGGAAGTTGTTTCTGTTAGGCGGGGAGACTAGGACCCATGGGCATAGCCTTAAAATTAGAAGGGGTCAATTTAGAATGGAAATGAGGAGGCATTTCTTCAGCCTGAGAGTGGTGGGCCTGTGGAATTCATTGCCACGGAGCACAGTGGAGGCCGGGACATTGGGTGTCTTCAAGGCAGAGATTGATAAATTCTTGATCTCGCAAGGGATTAAGGTATACAGGGCAAGTGCGGGTAAGTGGAGTTGAAACACCCATCAGCCATGATTAAATGGCCAAGTGGACTCGATGGGCCGAATGGCCTTGCTTCCTATGTCTTATGGTCTAATGTTTGATTAGATTAGATTCCCTACAGTTTGGAAACAGGCCCTTCACCCCAACAAGTCCGCATTGACCCTCTGAAGAGTAGCCCACCCAGACCCATTTCTCTCTAACTAATGCACCTAACACTGTGGACAATTTAGCATGGCCAATTCACCTGACCTGCACATTTTTGGACAGTGGGAGAAAACCAGAGCACCGGAGGAAGCCCACACAGACACGGGGAGAATGTGCAAGCTCCACACAGACAGTCACCTGAGGCTGGAATCGTATCTGGGACCCTGGTGCTGTTTGGACGTGGGGACAAATCCTGTCATGGCAGATGGTAGAATTTGAATTCATTAAAAATAAAAATCTGGAATCTGAAGCTAGCCCTAATGGCAACCAAGTCAATTATTGTAAAAATTCATTAGCCCAGTAATGTCCTTTAGAGAAGGAAATCGGACATCCATACCCAGTCTGACCTAGATGTGGCTCCAGACTCGCAGCAATACGGCTGTCCCGGCTCTGTCCTTTGAAGTGGTTCTCGGCTCTTTGTCTCATTCAGCGAGGAAATAACTGACCTTTGCTCTGTAAGTTATTGAAAAGCAAACATACCCCGATGATTGAGACTTTGTATAATAGCCACTTTTGTCTCGTGTTAATTCCTGGATATATCTGATGAAGACAATTGATTGGAAAGCTGGGCTAGCTTCCTGCTGTCTCTGAGCCATTTTTGATTTATTTCTTGGAAGCGATAAGAATGAAAACCTGCTGAGCAAACAAATCAGACACTTTACTGTTACTGCCTGTGCAGTGTGTGGGACGTGCTGGGAGAAATTGTCAGCCCACACAATTTGAGAGAATAGTCATTGGTGATATTCTCCCAAAGGTGATTAAAGCTCAGCCCTCTAAGCAGAATTAGGTAGATTTCAGAATAGGATTATGGCTTCTGGCCAAAGATTCTCGACAAAGATTGTAATCCGAAAGAAAGAACTTACATTTATCCAGCCTCTTTTGTGAGACTGGGACAATGAAGTAGTAATTGGTGTTACAGAGTTATTGAGAAATAGTTGTGAAGGTGGGGGAAGGTTATTGCTGTCTCCCTGCATTTCTTCCATCTTTTCAGCTTTGAGGGCACGGAGGGCTTCGATTTAATGGCTCATTAGAAACACGGCACCTCTGCCAGTGCAGCACTCCTTCCTGTTGATACTGTCAGAGTCGGTGTTTGTGTCTAAAGAGGAACTTGAACCAACAGTCTCGTGACTCAGAGGCAAGAGTGACGCCCTTTGAGCCACGGCTGACGCTTAATTAGGCTTGGGTCTTGTTGGTAAAGATGGACACTTGTTAGTGAAGCAGATACATTCTGGGTTGGTGAGGTGTCCATATATGTCTGGTTCTGATGTCTTTCACAATCAGACACAGTCCCATATCTCAACCTGAAACTATGCGAGTTGCTGTTCAGTTGCATCTCAGTTGACAGTCTGTGTGTGGTGGGTGATTTTTCATTTGCTGACTCTCTGTGTTAACTCAACAGTCTCCCAAGGTTTCCATTTCTGCTCCTTGTCATTACCAGCTATCCACTCCTCGATAATTACATTCTGCATTTATCACCCTCTGATTTCCCACCCCCTGTACCGGCAGTCCTCTCCTCGGTTGAGTGGCTTGAACGTCTGGATCTCCTCTCTGCCTTGTGGGAAATAAAAACAACAAAAAAAATCCTTTTCCAGCTCCTCAAGGATGCAGTTTTCCAGTTCCTTGGAAGGTAATAGCTTAGTGCTGTTGGTTTTGGAGGTGCTTTGTCCTTCCCCCTTCCCCCACCTCACTGCACATGCAACTCTCAGGCCTCATGCAGACCCCTGTCACATCATAGGAACGAGGCAAAGGAGGAGGCCATTCAGCCCTTCAAGCCTGCTCTGCCATTCAGTACGATCATGGCTGATCACATCTCTGCCTCGACTCCACTTTCCTGTCGACTGTCCATAATGCTTCAATATGTTACTCATTAAACTGTCTATCTCCTCCTTAAATTCACTTAATGTCCTGGCATCCAGCACATTCAATTCCACAGATTCCCGACCGTTTGAGATTAGTAATTCCTGCTCATCTCTGTTTTAAATCTGCTACCCCCTTGGTTGTCCCATAAATGCTCTCTTGTGTGGTATTATCAATTTGCATACTTAGTTTCCATGGTTTTAGACATGGTGCACACCATTAAAGGTCTCTGAAAAACAATTTCCAAACTCAGCTAGTTTAGACAAGCCCAGAGTGAAAATGTCTGGTGCTGGAAAGCATCTAAGGAGCAGGAGAGTCGACGTTTCGAGCATAAGCTCTTCATCAGAAAATGCTCGAAACATTGACTCTCGTGCTCCTCTCATCCACTGTCATTTGTAAACTTAAGTCCACCCAGAATTCTGGTGCCAGTATCCTGGATTGCAGTCTCCCCAAAGCCTCTCATTGCAGATTATCAAACCCTTATCTGTTCTGCAGCCCTTTGACTCCAATTGCCCAATTCTATCAGCCGGGGCTCAGCGGTTAGCTCTCTGAGTCTGAAGTTGGGTGTTTATGTCCCTCTCCAGAGCCTTGAGCAAAGAAAAACCTGGGTGGATATTTCAATGCAGTTCTGAGGGAGTGCTACGCCATCTGAGGTAGTGTCTGTCAGATGCTATTGTTCACTTGGCTGGGACATACTGTGGGGCAGCCTGCAGCCTGAGAAAGTGTTGTTTACACCCAAGTTCCTCTATCTTTAATCAAGAATCAACATCACCTCAGCCCTGACGCCTGAAGTGACCAAACTCATTAATGTGCGCCTGCTGAATCGAAACAAAAATATTTGAATTCTGCCAGGCAAGCGGCTAAAAGACTGGGATGGATAAAAGGTCATCGATTAGATTGTTTAGGCCGCACTGTGTGAAGATGCTTAACAGCAAAATGGCCAAGGGCAGAGGCAATTTGTCAGTGAGGTCAGGTGCCACTTATAGAGGAGCACACATCTGATGCTAATAAATAGAATGATTGATGGGACAAAGTGGATGATGAAAAGTGCAAAGCAACCTCTACAATGGACTTGCATGTTAATTAGAAGATTTTAAATGCAGCAGCCGCATAATATAGATTACTGTTTGAGACCGGCTATCCCAACAGAATGTTAATAGGTTGTGACTTCCAATTTCTCTCTTTCCCTCCATGTATATGCACCATTTTCCAAAGTATTTGAAGTGTGAAGTGTTGCAATGAAAGCAGGTGGCTGCTGCCGCATAATTGGAGCTGAAGTTCAATTTAATCCCACAACAGGATTTAAAAAGCGTTTGGCAAAAAAAATCTGCGCACCTCATCGAGCACATAGGGTATTTTAAAGAGCAATCTCACGTCGAATGTGGTCAAATTGCATGTTGTAACCGGCTACAGACTGGCTGAGATTGAACTCTGACGAGTTCGATGCTATCTGATTAAATGGCAAACACGGATTTGCAGGATCCAGTGGCTGAACTAACACAACACTGCATGCATAAAACAATTTCATCTCATCTTTATTTTTACTGCCTGAACTCTGCTTTTTTTAAAAATTTAACGTTTTAACTCTTTAAAGACAAGAGCTGTCTTGCATGCAAATGCAGTAATTGGTTTCAGTGCCAATAAGACTGGAGAGTTATACCCACAACCTTCAACAGAGGCATGACAACAACAACATGCATTTAAATACTGCATTTAATCTGCTGAAGCCTTCAGAGTGCTTTTGCTTTATAACTGAACACTTTAGATAACAGAGCAGGTGGCTGCAGGCTTAACCAAAGAAGGAGCTGAGTTAAAATAGAGGGGCTCAGAGGAGGCATTTTAAATAATAGGGCCTAAACTGGAATGGCAGAAAGTGAGGGCTGGAGATCAGAGTTGAAAAGTGTGGTGCTGGAAAAGCACAGCAGGTCAGGCAGCATCTGAGGAGCAGGAGAATCGATGTTTCGAGCATAAGCTCTTCATCAAGAATGAGGTCAGAGGAGACAACCTGGGGGAGTGCAGTGAGAGAGAGAGAGAGAGAGAGAGGCTCACTGCGATCCTTGTAGAGGGAGGAGGATAAAGTCTTCAAGGTAGGCCTCCTTGGAAGAGGCTTAACAGAAAGGTTATACAACTAGGAGAAAGTGAGCACTGCAGATGCTGGAAATCAGAGTGGAAAGTTGTGCTGCTGGAAAAGCACAGCCGGTCAGGCAGCATCTGAGGAGCAGGAGAGTCGACGTTTCAAGCATAACTTCTTCATCAGGCATGAGGGTATGATGAATCATCATTCCTGATGAAGAGCTTATGCTCAAAACGTCGACTCTCCTGCTCCTCGAATACTGCCTGACCGGCGGTGCTTTTCCAGCACCACACTGTTCAACTCTAAACTGGAATGGAAGTGTGATTAAAATTGATGCTGCACAAGAGGGAAACAATGGGGGTCTGAAGGAGGTGACAACTGAGCAACAGAGATGCTCACTGCTTTCCTCTCCGGGATCGAGGGATTACATTATTGATGGCACCTACTCCATCTCCTCCACCACACTTTAAACTCATGGCTGCCTGTATACTGCTGCTGCATTCCAGCCTTTGGTGTATGTGACAGAATTTACGTTGTCCATTCAAACCACTGTCTCTCTAAACTTTGGTTTTATTTCTGTTCAAGTCTGGCAATGGTGGCTAGTTCTTTCCAACAGTCCAAAGCAAGAACCATGATTTGTTTATAAATTTGGATTCTCTGATTTATTTTTAAAAAAGTTCATGCGTGGAATGGGCCATCATTGGCCAGGTCAATATTTATTGTCCATCTCTAATTGCCCTCAGGGCAGTTAAGAGTCAACCACACTGCTGTGGGTCTGCAGTCAGAGATTTACTTCCCTGAAAGGCATTAGTGAGCCAGGCCATCACTCCACATTTTATTGAATTTAAACTTCACCATCTGCCCAGGTAGGATTTCAGTCGAGCTTACCATCTCTGTGCTCTAACCCTTGTCGTCTATAAATGTTTGGTAAATTCACCATATTCCCAGAGGGTCACAGGGCTGTAGTTTTATGCGAGAGAAACGACTGATGGTGGTTTAATCTGAGGGTCAGCATGCCTCAGGCGAGGGGAGAGATTGAGAAGGAGAGCCCATCATGGTAATCTCAGCTGGTGCAGGAAGTTTGAACCCACACTGTTAGCATTGCTCTGTATTGCAAACCAACTGAGCTAACCCACCTCCCACTTCTAACCTGAACCAAACTTAGAGCAAATAACCCAGCGTTTCCTGTGTCCCTCCTGTCAGTTTCCCCTTTTAAAAAAAGCCTGGTGTTAAAAGTCCATACAGAAAAGCTCCAAATACTTCGCACACGTGTTTTTAAAAGACTGGGCTGGTTGAATTCTGTTGAATTGTTTTACAGAAACCAAAGCAAACAGACTGGCATCCGCCTGACGGCTTTATCCTGGGCCTCTGGACACTGATCCTGCTCGTCTTCTTCAAAAGCTACGGACTGAAGCACCTCAAGCACATATTCTGAGAGACCGTACAGAGCTGGCAATGAGAGGGTTTCCTTGGCTCCAACCCCCCTTCAAAAAAAGATCAAATACCGCAGCCTGTTGGTTTGATGCACTGTGCTGTAAATTATTCTTACTTGATTTTCGTGGGTTTTTAAATTTCTGTTTTGGGATGTGGTTTGAGGGTAGCCTAACGGGCGAAGGGGTGAGTTTGAGTGTGCGATATGTGTAAATGGGTTGTTGTGTAAGCACCCCTGACAGCAAGGTGGTGCAGAGGAAAACCTGACTCTCCCAAAAACAGAGAGAGTCCTGCTCCATTTGCAATAAGTCACACCGTGACAACGGATTCATGCTCCATTTACACCATGACCTCCCAACATTGATGCAAAATAGGGCATTGCATGGAGACTACACCTGTTCCATGACAGTAGCCAGAAAATAAATGCTTTGGTTACATAGAAACAGGAGTAGGCCATTCAGCCCCTCAAGATCCTTCCTCCATTCAGTGAAGTCATGGCTGATCTGTGGTCTAGCTGCATATATCCGTTGTTGGGTCCAAATCCTTTGCTTAAAATAAATTATCTATATCAGATGTAAAATCAACAACGTATCCTGCGTCTATTGCCATTTGTGGAAGAGATTTCCAAGTAACTACCATCCATAATTGGTTATGATAATAAACTAAACTCTGTAATGCCTGATAAATGATGTGGCAATGTTACCTGTGAAGTTTAATTCAACTGTTTCTACCTCTGGCATTAGGTTTTTTTAAAAAAAGCCACGATAAAGAATCAAATGACTGCTGAAAGGAGTCTGTGTGACTTTTTTGATGTTGCTTTGGAAGGTGAATTAGACTTGTTCCTAGCTGAAAATGTGTTGCTGGAAAAGCGCAGCAGGTCAGGCAGCATCCAGGGAACAGGAGATTCGACGTTTCGGGCATAAGCCCTTTACTTGTTCCTACACAATCATGTCACCAGCAGCAGTTTTTCTTGTGCTCCCTTGGCTCCGAGCCACCAAAGCATGGATTCTGAGGGAGTGCAACATTGCCAGAGCAGCTGTCTTTCAGAAGAGACTGCACGTTGAGGCCCCGTCTGCCCTCTCAGACACAAGGTAAAGATTCCCTGGCACTATTCTGACCAGAAGGGCCATTCTTTTGAGTATTCTGGTCACTATTCATCCCTTGAGCAATAACTTTGACAGACCATTTATATGGTCGAGAGTGCGGTGCTGGAAAAGCACAGCAGGTCAGGCAGCATCCGAGGAGCAGGAGTACCGACGTTTCAGGCATAAGCCCTTCATCAGGAATGAGGCTTGTGGGTTGGGCCTGAGAGATAACTGGGGGGGTGGGCGGTGAGGGTTGGGGGGGAGGTAGCTGGGAAAGTGATAGTTCGATGAAGGTGAGGGAGAAGGTGATAGGTCAGAGGGGGCAGTGATGGACGGGTCTGGAAGGCGGGGCCGAGTTGGAGGCTTGGGACTGGGATAATGTAGGGGGAGGAGACCATTTATATATCTATCTTTCTGTTCCTGTGACTTTTGCACCCATAGGTCTGTTGCATTTACGTGCATAACAGCAGTTGCTGCACTTTGAAAGTAATTAATATTTTTTGACATGGTAAGGCATTATATGGCTTTCTTGGCTCTGTAAATTTGTTTAAGTCAAATTAACAGTACTTTTTTTGGAATAGTAGTGTCATGCAGACAGAAGGAGGCCATTCAGCCCTGTGTGTAAATACTAGTGCTTTGAAAACATTGTTCAGTCAGTCCCTACTTTCCCCATAGCCCTGTATATTTTCACTTTATATTTATCTAAGTCCTGATTTGGAGATGATGGTGTTGGACTGGGGTGTACAAAGTGAAAAATCACACAACACCAGGTTATAGTTCAACAGTTTTATTTGGAAGCACCAGGTAGTTGCGGAGAATATTCTTTCACATATCTAAGTCCCCTCTGAACATTGTGATTCAGTCTGGTTCTGAGCAGTGCTTCCCAGATCACAACAACTTGCCACGTTTCTTCAAAATAAAAGACCCCTCATTTCCCCTCTGGTTCTTTTGTCGATTGCCTTATGTCCACGTGCTGTTGTTACTCGCTTGAGTGGAAAGAGTTTTTCATTATATCAAAGCCCCTAATCTCTCCTTGAAGAAACAAGTCTGGGTAGCAAGATTCTGGGCTCAAGTCTCTTCATAAGGCTTGAGCTCTGAGTACTGAGAAAGTATGGAAATCTCAAATAAGAACAATAAAAATCTGGTAAAACTCAGCGGGTCTGGCAGCACACATGGAGAGAGAGAAGCAGAGTTAATGTTTCAGATCTGGTGTGACTCCTGTTCAGAATCCAAATCTGAGTTCTGACAAAAGAGTCATACCAGACTCGAAGCATTAACTCTTCCTGTCTTTTCTGCTCCTACATCATCGAGTCAGAAGTTATTCTTCCCATTCAATTTGATGAGCTTTGGTAGTGATGAGTGACAATGAGTGGGGTAGGACTAGCAAATGGTCCACAGATTCTTTGCTGTGTCTCAGTGGTCTGTGGACAAACAGGTTGGGAATTACTGACCTATCTGAAGGGCAAAACCGGTTCAGGGGTCTAATGGCCGCCTTCCATAGGAGACCATTTCGCCCATCATGTCTTGGCTAGAGCCAATGAACTAAATTCCACTGAGCGTTCCCATTGTAAATTCCTCAACTTCAATATTTTCCCCAGAAAGCACAGTGCTGTCCCCATGGCAGAGCTATTTCATGCTTCAACAATTCTCCTGAATTCAGACATATTCCCTAATCCTGACGTGAATCTAATGTCTGCCTTTCACTAAAAGTAGCTGATGTAAGGTAATGTACTTCACTCCTCCTCAGTTGTTAGGAATAGCCTTGTGTCCGGATTGAAGTGTTTTTGTAAAATCTTTTTAACACCAGCTGCTGATTGAAATAAAATTCAGTTCAACTGATTTGTTGTTATTTTTACCTTCAAGAATTTCATAACTACTGAGGTCTTGAGCATTGTGATTTTTAAAATGTGTTTTTCAACATGTATTTCTGACTCCAGTCTTCGAGGGGTAAGTGGGAGGGAATATGGTTGAGGCCGGATGTTCTGGGAGATCGAAGCCGAGCTCTCTAAAGGGGGAGCTGGTACAATTGATTATCCGGGTGAATGCAATCATTGGTGTCAGAAAGCTGCCTCCTCCTCACCCATCTCATGAGGTAAAGCATCAGGAGATTCTTCTTAGATTAGGACATTGAGGGCTGGTGGATGAATGGATTTGAGGCACAGATCAGCCATAATCCTACAAAATATCTGAATAACCCCAAGGGATTATCTGGCCTACTGTTGTTCTGAAGAGATTTGCAACTCTATCTGCCTTGATTTTTCAACCGTTGCCTCAATAAACACACATCAGTGGCGGTTAAGTTTACGAAAGTTTGATTCAGTTGCAGTGTTCACTGATGTGCAACTATTTATCCCCTTCAGATCTGAACCACGTTTACTTGGAAATAAAACTGTTGTACCATATCTTGTCAATAATAAAAGCAATTGCTTCTATGCAAATTGTTACTAGATTAATTTACTTAACAAGCGACACTTTAATTGACCCATCACTTATGTACAAATGATTTATTTGTTCAACGCTGAAAGATGATGATGCTGTCAAATCTTTTTATTTGCTGCAAATTAAACCTTTGTCGGTTACAGCAAGGCGAGCTGCCACTGAGCTTTTTTGCGGTTGAACCTGGCAACATTCCGAGCCAACACTATAACGACTGGTTAACGTGTCTCCTGTTCACAGTGGCCACTGGCAAAGCCACTCCTGAATTCTGAACAACGAATGGAACTGGTGATTATGGACGAACGTTTACAGTGCAACACTCCCTTGGTGCTGCACCCGACTGAATCAAATTGTCGCCTTGCTCATCCCAATTAGAGTGGTGACTGTGTTGATTCTCAGGTTAGTGACACTGCAGTGATACTGGTTACTGTCTATTCTTCTGTAAGAAGCTTCTTTAGATTAACTACTTTGACTAGGCTTTTAGGCAGCTGTCCTAATATTTCCTGGTGGAGCTTGGAGTCAAAACATTTCTTTCATACACCCTTGTGCAGTGCTGTGCCTATGTTTAAGGTGCTATAGAAATGCAAGTTGCTATCCATTGTCTAGCTAAACTTCAAACTTGTTTCATTGATCTGAATGTTGGCAATATATTATCTAATATAAATTCAAACATTGAGGACTCAGCATAGCTTAAGATGCATTATAATGTACCTAAAGCGGTGTCTGACAATCCCATTATGGTTTCAAATTTGGCAGTGCTTGCTTTATATAAAATTTATACACCAACCTGTGAGTAGAGTGCCCCACAGAGAGAAATCCAGCACTCATAAAAACAAAAATGGACTTGGAGGCAAATGTGGGGAGAGCAGGACAGGGAAGCACCAGATCAGATCAGTGGAGGGCATTTTCAGGAGAGGTTTACATGCAGGGTTGTGGGGTGTAGGTGACAGGAGGAAGGTGAAGAGAGAGAGAGGGTGTCAGGGAATCAGCAAGCTGTTGGTGGGAAGGGAAATAGGCTATCCAGTGAGGCTCAATATAAAAATGGATGTTGCTAATCAAAGCAGTTTCTTGGCAATATACAACTTGAACGTGACTGAAAAGAGACACCAGTTACTGAAATTTTATATCTCGGACTCATCAGGACCAATACAAGTGGGCATAAAAAGCTCTCAGGAACTTGCTATTTAATTTCCTCATGGAGCTTATTGAGTTGGGGTTCCCTTGGTAACAGGCAATGACCTGGTTAGCTGGAACACATCACCTGAGCCCTGTATACAGCAAATCCAGAGGGCTGTTGTGGTGCAATGGTAGTGTCCCAACCTCTGAACCAGGAGGTGTGGTTCAGGTCCCTGCTGTTCTAGAAGTGTGTAGTAACAATTCTGAACAGGTTGGTTAGAAAGATATCTCCCCTTCCTGATGCTGCCTGGCTTCCAGCCTCCTGCTTGTCTACCTTGGATTCCAGCATCTACAGTTTTTTTGTCTCCAAATAAAATAAGCAGCAGATTCTGAGAGCGTACTTTTGTCGCAGTGGTAATGTCACTCCCTTTGAGCCAAGAGGCTGGATTCAACTCCAACCCTTCCCAGAGGTGCGTAATAACATCTCTGAGCAAGTTGATTAGGGGAAAAAAAACTTCTACCTTTGATATCAATTGCTGAGGGCTGCTGTGGTGCAGTGGTGGTGTCCCTATCTCTGAGCCAGGAGGCTGAGGTTCAGGTCTCAAAAGTGTATAATAACATCACTGAGCAGTTTGAGAAAACAAAATAAATACAGCAGACGCCAAGGGCTCTTGTGATGCAGTGGTAGTGTCCCTATCCCTGGACCGAGAGGCCTATGCGCATGTTCCACCTAATCTTGAGGTTTGTGTACTAACATCTCTGAACAGGTTGACTAGAAAGTATATAAAGCAGATCAGGTCAGATCATCTTCTGTGGTTATGTTTGAGCCCAGGTGTTATTAGACAGGGAGTACACGTGCCTATCAATTTTCTCAATGCCTTTAGAGAGGTGGGCACTGCGGGGGATACAGTGTTTTAGTTCCCCATCAAACTCCAGTTTGATTTAGTCCCTTTCCTCTATCCCTACCTCTATCTCTCTTTTAATGGGTTACATTTCCCTATACAGGCTTTGCATGTAAGTATCCAATCAGCTACATGGGTGATTTACTGGTAGCAGTTAACAGTTAAAAGGAAAAACAAAAATCTAAACAGTGATTTGGGGATGGGAATAAATGTGTTCTGTTGTGTGTAAGAGCACTTCTGAATATATTAAAATAACTGAAGGAACTGTTATGGCACAGTGGGAGTGTCCTTGCCTCTGGGTCAGGAGACCTGGGTTAAAGCACAACCTGCTCCAGAGGTTTGTGGAAACATCTCTGAGCAAGTTGTTTGGAAAATATCGATAGGCCAGACCCACTTTAGCGAGAGTCATAGAGTCATAAGGCACGGAAACAGACTCTTCGCTCTAACCAGTCCATGCCAAGCATGTTCCAGACTAAACTAATCCCACTTGCCTGTGTTTGGCTCATATCCCTCCAAACCTTTCCTATTTATGGACTTATCCAAATGCCTTTTAAATGTTGTAATTGTACCTGCAACCATCACTTTCTTACACACACAAGAACCACTCTCTGTGTAAAAATGTTACCCTCATGTCTTTTTTAAAATTTGCAGCTCTCACCTTAAAAATATGCCCTCTACTTTTGAACTCCCCCACCCTAGGGAAAAGACCTTTGCCATTCACCCTATTTAAAACCCTCATAATTTTATAAATGTCTATAAGGTCACCCCCTCAACCTCCTACGCTTCAGTGAAAAATGCCCCAGCCTATCCAGCCTCTCTGTATAACTCAGACCCTCTATTCCTGGCAACACCCTGGTAAATCTTTTCTGAAACCTTTGCAATTAATAACATCCTTCCAAGAGCAGGGCGAGCAGTACTGCGTATAGTGCTCCAGAAGAGAAATGGGCACCACAGTAGGGGGAGAATGCTTTAACTCTCCATCCAACTCCATTTTGATTTGGCCCTGATCTGCTCTCCCTACTTCTACCTTATACCTACCATGTTATTCCAGCCATTTGGTTTGTCTCTAGCACCATCTTACTTTTGATTTTTTTGTAATTATCTTTCTGTCTTAATTGATCGGTTCATAGGCCATCCTTGCACTTGCTACTCAGCTGTTGGCACTTTACTCGTATAGTCTGACAATGTTGATCACCTGCAAAGACTTGTTATTTAGCCTGTGGACACTCCACTTACGCCATTTGTACTATCTTTTTGACACTTAGTCACCTAGAATTATTTTGCAATAATGTCTCCGCCTATAAATTCTGTACCTGTGCGCTTCCCTCCACTTCACTTGACGAAGGTGCAGTGCTCCGAAAGCTTGTGATTTCAATAAACTTGTTGGACTATAACCTGGTGTTGTATGACTTTTAAATTTGTTCACCCCAGTCCAACATCAGCACCTCCACATCATACCTCTACCTCACTTTTGATGGCTTGCATTGTCCACAATGGGCTCTTCAGAGGGTCAGTGCAGACTTGATGGGCCGAATTCTGCACTGTAGAGATTCTATGGGTGGCTCTGTAGACACACAGCCATCCCTACATTACTTAGTAGCCCCTGAGCTTTTTGTGCTGTGTAAGTCTCAGAGACCGAGTTCTGGTCCAGTATATTTTCTTAATCTGTCCCCATTCTAATTTTTCTGTAGCACCGAGTATCATGAATCAGTAAAAGCCATCATTATTTTGCATGCTTTAAATGGAAGTCAATTACAGGTCATATGTAAATCTATAATTGAGGACAGAGCTTTCAGGTATCACTTCAGTGTTGGTTGAGTGCCTGGGCTAGTGCATTCTGCAGTTGCTAAGAGCAACCTTCAGCTGTTGGATTGTGGAGTACTTTACCCAGTACATGTGATCATTTACATCTATCCGAGAGGGCAGGGGGTGAGGGGAGTGGTGTTGGTTTAGCCTCCAAAAGACAGCACTTCTGTGAGTGCTGCTTTGAAATGATGCCTGGAATTTGCACACAAATCTCTAGGGAGGGCGATTAAACTCACAAGTCTCTGACTCTGCGCTGAGTGTTATAAACTGAACTTTGGCTAATATCAGACACCCAGCTAAAGCTTTGTGACATTGGAGTCTTAAAATTCAGTAGTGGGAGTCATGCTTTAGTCATTATTAAATCCTCTGTATTATAAGATCCTAATTTATGTATTTGATAAATTGTGTTTTCCCTGTGCAATTTCTTTCTAATCTCTTACGACGGTACTATGTTTGCTGAGCAGATTAACAGGGAGTGGCTTAAGTAAAGCAATGCCATACCAACCACTGTCAAAACTGCAATCAAATAAGAGATTAATATAGTTCGACGTCTCGATTTATTGGCTTTTGTCAGCTGTTCCAGTGTTTGCTGAGATTCTTGAGCTGCTGTTACAGGATAAGTATTGATCAAATAGAGTGGTGATGTTTACTACCCCTCAATGAACTAATGTCTTCATTAACTGGATTTCATTAGCCTCCTCCAGTTTCAATCAAAAGGTAGGATTTCGCTTTTGACTCAGACTGGAATTGTACGGAGCCCTCAGCACAAAGAAACAGGCCTCTACCCCCATCTTGGGGATTTATGCCCTTCATGGGGCTCCTCTAACCTACAACAACTCATCAGTATTTCCTACTCTTCCTACCTCTCTCCTGTGCTTATCTAGCTTCCCTTAGAATGCGACTCTGCTGTTCACATCAACCATTGTATCACAGATTCCACATTCCTGCCATGCTATGAGTGATGGCACATCTGGATTTCTGACTGGTTTTAGTCAGGACTCTTTTGTATCGAAGTCCTAGAAACTTTGGATTCTGGTCAACTGCCCATCCCCACTGACTGTAAGATCATAAGAAATAGGAATGGGAGTAGGCCATTCAGCCCCTCAAGTCTGCTCTGCTGTTCAATAGGATCATGGTTCATCCGGCACGCTTCAAGTCGACCTTCCTGCCCTTTCCCCAAAACCCGTGGTTCCCCAACTGATAAGCATCTATCCATCTCAGCCTTATTTGTTGGACTCTGGGGCAGTTCCAGCAGACAGTAAAAGTGACGCCACTGTTTAAAAGCAGGAGGTAGACAAAAGGTGGGGAATTCTCGGCCGGTTAGCTTAACTTCTGTAGTGGGGAAAAGGCTTGAATTTGTTAATCTAGGAAGAAATAGCATGACATCTAGGTAGAAATTGTCCCATTGGGCAGATGCAGCATGGGTTCATGAAAGGCAGGTCATACCTAACTACTTTACTGGAATTCTGTGAAGACATTGCGAGCATGGTGGACAATGGTGACCCGGTAGATGTGGTGTATCTAGATTTCCAAAAGCCATTCGACAAGGTGCTGCACAAAAGGCTGCTGTATAAGATAAAGATGCAAAGCTTTATTGGTAGACGATTGGTTAACTAACAGGAAGCAAAGAGTGGGGAGAAATTAGTGCTTTTCAGGTTGGCAATCAGTGACTAGTGGTGTGCCTCAGGAATCAGTATTGGGACTGCAATTATTCACAGTTTACTTAGATGATTTGGAGTTGGGGACGATGTGTGGTGTGTCAAAGTTTGCAGATGACACTAAGATGGTTGATAGAACAAAGTACGCAGAGGGACATAGATAGTTAAAGGGGTGGGCAAAGGTCTGGCAGATGGAGTACAATGATAATAAATGTGAAGTTAATCCATTTCCGGTAGGAATAACAGTAAAAAGGACTATTATTTGAATGGTAAAAAGTTGCAGCAAGCTTTTAGAGGGGCCTGGGTGTTTTAGTGCATGAATCACAGGAGGATGGTCTGCAGAATAACAGGTAATTAAGAAGGCAAATGGAATTTTATCCTTCATTGCTAAAAGACTTGAGTTTATAAGCAGGGTATAATGTTGCAGCTGTATCGGGTGCTGGTGAGGCCACAGCTGGAGTACTGTTTGCAGTTTTGGTCTCCTTACTTGAGAAAGGATGGACTGGCACTGAGGGGGTGCAGAGGTGGTTCACTAGGTTGATTCCGGAGTTGAGGGGGTTGGCTTATGAGGGGAGACTGAGTAAATTGGGATCATGTTCGTTGGAATTTAGAAGAATGAGGGGAATCTAATAGAAACACGTGAAATTATGAAGGGAATAGATGAGATAGAAGTAGAGAGGATGTTTCCACTGGCAGGTGAAACTAGGGCAAGAGGACAGAGCCTCAAAATTAGGGGGAGCAGATTTAGGACTGAATTGAGAAGAAGCTTCTTCACCCAGAGGGTTGTGAATCTATGGAATTCCCTGCCCAATGAAATAGTTGAGGCTTCCTCATTGAATGCCTTTAAAACTAAGATAATGTTTTGAGTAGTAAAAGAATTAAGGGTTATGGAGCTGAGGCCACGAAAGGATCAGCTATGATCTTATTAATTGGTAGAGCAGGCTGGAAGGGCCAGGTGGCCTCCTCCCGCCCCTAGTTCTTATGTTTTATGTATGTTCTTAAATACACACAAGGACTCTGCCCCCACAGCTCTCTGTAGCAAGGGGATCCAAAGACTCACAACCCTCTGACAGGAGAATTCCTCCTCATCTCAGTCTTAAATTGACATTCCTAAATTCTGAGACTGTTCCCTCTGGACCTAGACTCTCCCAGGAGGGGAAACATCCTCTCAGCATTTATCCAGCCAAGCCCCTTAAGAATTCTGAGCTGAAAATGTGTTGCTGGAAAAGCGCAGCAGGTCAGGCAGCATCCAAGGAGCAGGAGAATCGACGTTTCGGGCATGAGCACTTCTTCAGGCTCATGCCCGAAACGTCGATTCTCCTGCTCCTGGGATGCTGCCTGACCTGCTGCGCTTTTCCAGCAACACATTTTTCAGTTCTGATCTCCAGCATCTGCAGTCCTCACTTTCTCCCTTAAGAATTCTGTATGTTTCAATGAGATCGTCTCTCATTCTACTAAACTTCAGGGAGTAGAGTCCCAACCTGTTTAGCCTTTGCTCATAAGATAATCCCTCCATCCTAGAGATCATCCTTGTGAACATTCTCTGAACTACCTCCAATGACACAATATCTTTCCTTAAATAAGGGAGCCAAAACTGCTTACAGTACTCCAGATGTGGTCTCACCAGCCCCACGCACAGTCACAGTAAGACTCCCCCACTCTCATACTTGCGCAGTTCTCTGTTGAAGGGCCTCAGCTTGTTGATTCTTTCAGCACAATTGCAGTTTCTCAATTCTATGCATTTGCTTTGCACCTTCCCCATCAGTACCTTGCAGTGTTTAAAGGTGCGAGGTGTTTTTTTAAATTAGTGCGAGAGGAGCCTTGTTTAGATTATCACAGATGGTGTGAGGATAAGCACCTGCTGAACATTTAATTTGGGATTTTACAGTGAGCCAACAAGAGGAGGTGTCTAGCTCACAGTGGGAGAACTGTCTTCTTTCGAGATGTGCAGATCCGCTTGAGGGATGGAAGATGAGAACAGATCACTGTCAGCACAGAGCCAGCCAGGCTCCCGAAATCAGGATCCACCCAATCCACTTTTCGCATAGTATTTGTGCGCTGCATTCACCCCAGGGCCTTTCCCTGCCTCTCATCTACAATAACTGAAATTTAAGGAGGGAAGGAGGTGGCTACAGAGTTATTGGGGAACGTAGCCATGGGAGAGATTCAAACCAAAGAGTGAGAATTTTAAAAGCAAGGCCTCAACAGATCGGGTGTAATGTTTGTTCACCAAGGCCTCGAAATGCTCAAATAAAAGTGAAATCTCTCATTTTCTGTTCTTGTTCCAGATTCCCAGCCTCCACAACAGATTGCCTTCACTTGAATGTTTAATTTGCTGCCACTTCTCTCCCACCTATTGTCCACCTTGAAGAAACTTTGCTCTTCTCTCCAACAGGATTTCTGTTTTAATCTCTCGGCTTGTTCAATTCCATAGCTCCATTCGCTTCTCCTCCCTGCTCTGTCAACAGCACAAAAACAAACATTTTCCAGTCGATTGCAGTTTGGAAGAGGAGTCATAGCACAGATTCACCATGTTAACTCTGCTTTTCTCTCCATAGACAGGCAGGAGGCTGGAAGAACACAGCAAGCAGGCAGCATCAGGAAATGCAGAAGTCGACGTTTCGGGTGAAACCCTTCTTCAGAACTGGGGTTGGGTGTAGGGGGAGCTGTAGATAAGGGAGGAGGTGGGGACAGAGTGGTATAGTGGGGCTAGCTGAAGACAGATAGAGGATACAACCTTGTTGGGCAATGGGAGGAGTGAATCTGATTGGTGGCAGGGAGTAGGGATCTGTTGCCGAAGATGGACCTGTAGGCCTCGAGAGGTGAGATGGTTGTGAAGACAGCAGCTGAGGAACTGCTGAGCTTCTCCAGCCCTTTGTTGTTTTCATTTCAGGGTTCCAGTATTAGCGGAGGTGATGGCCTGGTGGTATTATTGCTGGCTAGTTAATCCAGAGAGACCCAGATAATGTTTTGGGAACTTGAGTGTGAATCCTACCACAGCAGATGGTGAAATTTGAGCTTAATAAAAAAGGAAAAAAATCTGGAATGAAGAGTTTAATGATGACCATGAGTCCATTGTCGATTGTCGGGAAAGACCCATCTAGTTCACTAATACCCTTTAGAGATGGAAGCTGCCATCATTGCCTGGTCTGGCCTATATGTGACCCGACCCACAGCAATGTGGTTGACTCTTAACTACCCTCTGGGCAATTAGGGATGGGCAATAAATACTGGCCTTGCCAGCAACACCCCCATCCCCTGAGTGAATAAATAAAACAAAAATAAATTTGCAGTATTTTACTTCTGTCTAAGAGACGCAACCCCTGTCCTCATTCTCTATGTCCTTCGCTCCCGGTCTCCTCCCCTCTTCTCCCCCCCCCCCCCCCCACCCCCGTCTTCTCTTTATCTCATTACCCTACTCTATTCCCTGTCCACTGATCTGCATGTAATAGCAGCTCAACCAATTAACCTTCAAGAAGCTCGATCTCATTCTGATTAAAGGAAGTCCCTTCATTGGCTGGCCATCCACCACCTTATACCCAGTCCCTCAACATCTGGTGAAAAGTGTAAAGTAAGGCTCCTTCTGAACTTCTGACCTCTTATTGCCTGGAAGGGTAAGGGCAACAGGCCACAGTCTGCACTCTCCCATTGAAGTTGTTCGCAGCCAACACAAAGCTGGGTGGGAGGGGGTGAGCTGTGATGAGGATGCAGAGATGCCTCAGTCTGATTTGCGCACATTGAGTGAGTGGGCAATTGCATGAGGTATAATGTGGATAAATGTAAGGTGTCCTGCATTGGTAGCAAAACCAGGAAGGCCAGTTGTAATCTGGATGGCGATAGAACACAAGAGGAAAGGTACAATGAGGCCTGGGTGTCCTTGCACACCTGTCGCTGAAAGTAAGCATGTAGGTGCAGCAGGGAGTGAACAAGGCAAATGGTACATTGGCCTTCATAATGAGAGGAGCAGGAATGTCTTGTTGTAACTAACAGGGGCTTTGGAGAGACCACTCTGGAGTGTTGTGTGCAGTTTTGATCTTATCTGGGGAAGGAGGTTCTGCCTGTGGAGGGAGTTTTACAAAGGTTTACCAGCCTGCTTCCTGGGATGGCAGTATGCATTTGTCAGGACCATATTGACTGGAGTTTAGGGGAATGAGGGGGAAGTCTCATGGAAACTTATAAAATGCTCACAGGACTAAACAGGGCAAATGCAGAAAAGATGTTCTGATGGCTGGGAAGTCTAGAACCAGGAGTCACAATCTAAGCATGAGGGGTACACATTTTAGGACTGAACAGGAGAAATTTATTCACTCAGAGAGTGGTGGATGGAATTCATTGCCACCAAAAGTGGTTTAGGCCAAAACATGGAATATTTCTTCATAGTGCCATCCCAGAAATCATTGAGGAGAAAGTGAGGTCTGCAGATGCTGGAGATCAGAGCTGGAAATGTGTTGCTGGAAAAGCGCAGCAGGTCAGGCAGCATCCAGGGAACAGGAGAATCGACGTTTCGGGCATAAGCCCTTCTTCAGGAATCCTGAAGAAGGGCTTATGCCCGAAATGTCGATTCTCCTGTTCCCTGGATGCTGCCTGACCTGCTGCGCTTTTCCAGCAACACATTTCCATCCCAGAAATCAGGCTGGGAAACCTTTGTTGAACTCTGTCCATTGGCCAGAACCTCCTTCCCCAGATAAGATCAAAACTGCAGGGTAGGTGGGGACTTATTGGGCCAAATGGCCTGTTTCTACACTGCAGGGATTCTATGAATTTCTATGAATATAGTTCTTAGGATTAAACAAGTGCAAAGGGCATAGAATGAAAGTTGAAAGAGGGTACTGAGTTAAATCAGCAGTTATGATTGTATTGAAATGGGCTGAAAGACCTATAGTTCCTCCTATTTTCTCATGTTTCCATGTCATGAAGACCATCACATTTTCAGGAGAATTTGGGGATGAGCAACAAATGCTGGCCTAACCATCGATGACCACATCCCATGGATGTGAAAATAAAATATTGTGTCAATGACTTAGATGAGAGGACCAGGTGTGAAGTTTCCAGGTTTGCTGAAGGTACAGAGTGAGGTGAGAAAATAAGCAATGAGGGAGGGTAAAGAAGCTGCCCAGGGAAACGGAGCAGTTAGGTGATGGATGGAGTGTCATGAAGAATTATAGAATCCCTCTGAAGAGCATCCCACCCAGACCCACACCTGTAACCCTGCACTTTTCCCATGGCTAGCCCACCTAGCCTACACATCCCTGGACACATGGGCAATTTAGCACAGCCAATCCGTCTTTGGACTGTGGAAAGGAAACCAGAGCACTCAGAGGAAACCCATGCAAATGCAGGGAGAATGTGCAAACTTCACAGACAGTCACCCGAGGCTGGAATCAGGCCTGGGTCCCTGGCGCTGAGGCAGCAGTGCTAACCACCATGCTGTCCGTGTGGGTTGTGTTAAATATTTACTTTGCTAGGAAGAATAGAAAAGTAGAATAGTTTTTGAAAGGTGTAAATGTGTAGATGTTGGTGTTAGAGAGACTTGAGGTCTGTTGTGCACAAAGACAGACAACCGGATCAAATCAGCTTTTCCATCTCTGTATTTGCAACACATTAAAATTAAACTGTTGAAGACTCCCAAGTCTAACCAGACTGAATAAGCAATCCCAGACTTTGTGAATAATTAATTTACAGACACTGGTTCTCTATCTTAAACAAAAAAACTTAAAGATTTATGAGAAACACAATAACTTTAGCAGTGAGAAAATTGGACAACACAGTAAGTTAATTAATATCTGTTGTGCTTTAAACCTAAAGTATTTGTTTTCAGTCTCATTCACATAAAAGACAGAAAAACAAACACTGTTAAGGGAGAAATAAAGGAAGATAACAAAGCTGGCCAGCTTACTTAAATGTCCTTCTCAATGTGTTATACCGATGGATAAATGTGAACTCCTTGGCTGGTTTTCTCTGCAACTCTGATTCGGGTCACCTTCTCAGTTCACCCAGCCACAGGCAGCAATACTTCTACCTCAGCTCTTTACTCTTTGGGGCTCCTACAGAACGTGTATCAGGCAGGAAGCTTCCAAATCTTCATGCTGTCTCAGCAGCAGCAGCCCTGAACCATCTCAGAAAGCAAAGCTTCAATTCTGGTTCCTCCCTGATAGATTGATCTGTTCTTTCTGGGGTCTCAGTTACAACTCCACACTGCCATCTGCTGGAACATGAGGTCACTTCCAGACTTGCCAGGACCAATTCCTATCTACTGACCTCATTAATAACCAACTTCTGCTATCTGTTTAGACAGAACTCTCCTGGAGGAGCTGGTGCTAGGGGTGGGGGTGGGGGGGTGGTGTTGGAGGGTGGTGGTTGCTATGTTCATTAGAACCCTTTTAATTACAGCTAAACCTGCATTTAGCCTCCAGGCCTTGCCTCCCAAACAAAGTTTGTTTAGTCTGTTCTTTTTCTTTTAAAGCTGTCCCAAAGTCCACACGTCATTTCCTGCTCATGATTCAAAATTTATTAAAGAAGAAAAATTAAAAAAAATGAAAAATCCATGAAGGTTCCAACAATGCTGACTAACGGCCACAGCAAGCAGTTTGAAAGGCAAGAGGGATGTTTATCCTTACTGCAAACAGTTACAGTGTACAAGCAAGGAAGCCTTGCTGAAGTTATCCTGGCCAAGTAGACTGGGTTGCAGATGGAGCTAATCACTGGTCCCTTTAGGCAGCACTGTCCCCCTCTCAAGTGACCACTCCACACCTTGGGGGTAACAGTTGAGTGCTGCAAAATCTCAGGATGCCCAGTGCCCCATGAGCAAATTGTAGTCATTGCATTTTGAACTTCTTCACCCAATGAGTTGTGAAACTGTGCAATTCCCTGCCCAGTTAGGCAGTTGATGCTACCTCAAAGAACCATAGAGTCATAGAGATGTACAGCACGGACCCTCCAGTCCAACTCGACCATGCCAACCAGATATCCTAAATAAATCGTGTCACACATGCCAGCATTTGGCCCATATCCCTCGAGACCCTTCCTACCTCACATATCCATCCAGATGCCTTTTCCATGCTGTAATTGTACCAGTCTCCACCACTTCCTCTGGCAACTCATTCCATACATGCACCACCCTGAAAAGGTTGCCTCTTCTAAATAATTCCTCTCTCGCCTTAAACATGTGCCCTCAAGTTCTGGACTCCCCCACTCTGGGGAAAAAAGACCTTGTCCATTTACCCTATTCATATCCCTTATGATTTTATAAGCCTCTATAAGGTCACCCCTCAGCCTCTTGACACTCCAGGGAAAACAGCCGCAGCCTATTCAGCCTCTCCCTATAGCTCAAATCCTACAACCCTGGCAACATCCTTGTAAATCTTTTCTGAGCCCTTTCAAGTTTCTCAACATCCATCCGATAGGAAGGAGACCAGAACTGCACGCAATATTCCAACAGTGACCTAACAATGTCCTGTACAGCCACAACATGACCTCCCAACTCCTGTACCCAATACTCTGACCAATAAAGGAAAGCATACCAAACGCCTTCTTCACTATCCTATCTACCTGCAACTTTACTTTCAAGGAGCTATGAACCTGCACTCCAAGGTCTCTTTGTTCAGCAACACTCCCTTGGACCTTATCATAAAGTGTATACGTCCTGTGCTGCCTTTCCAAAATGCAACACCTCACATTTATCTCAATTAAACTCCATCTGCCACTCCTTGGCCCATTGTACTCTGAGATAACCTTCTTCGCTGTCCACTGCACCACCCACTTTGGTGACATCTGCAAACTTCCTAATTATACTTCTTATGTTCACATCCAAATCATTTATGTAAATGGCAAAAAGCAGTGGACCCAGCACCAATCCTTGTGGCACTCCACTGGTCACAGGCCTCCAGTCTGAAAAGCAACCCTCCACCACCACCCTCTGTCTTCCACCTTTGAGCCAGTTCTGTATCCAAATGGCTAGTTCTCCCTGTATTCCATGAGATGTAACCTTACTAACCAGTATACCACGAGGAACCTTGTCGAACGCCTGATTGAAGTCCATATATATCATGTCCGCAGTTCTGCCCTCATCAATCCTCTTTGTTACATCTTCAAAAAACTCAACAAAGTTAGTGAGACATGATTTCCCATGCACAAAGCCATTTTGATTATCCCTAATCAGTCCTTGTCTTTCCAAATATATGTAAATCCTACTCCTTAGGATTCCCTCTAATAACTTGCCCACCACTGACATCAGAGTTACTGGTCTACATTTTCCTGTCTTTTCCTTACCACATTTCTTAAATAGTGGCACTGCTTGAATGTACTTAAGACAAATATTGATAGATGTTTGAACAATAAAGGAATTAAATGTTATGGTGAGCGGGCGGGTAAGTGGGACTGAGTCCAGGAACAGATCAGCCATGATCTTATTGAATGGTGGAGCTGACTTGACAGGCCAGATCAGCTACTCCACCTGTTTCTTACGTTTGTATGTAGAACATCTTGTCCGTTTGTGCAAGGGGCAGACTGTCAGGTCCACAGGCAAGGTGACAGTCCTGTCTTTGAAACTAGGCGGTTGTCCCTGATTCAACAAAGCCACTGAACACTGCATCTGAATTATCAGTTGCCCAGGAGACCTACCACAGCAGTGTTTCTCCCACTCCCTCACACTCACACCTCTCAGTGCCTTGATCAGCCTCTTGCTCTGTCCAGAGCCTACATGCAACTCCTAGGACAAAGATGCAGAGGTGGGATTGCCTCAGTGTAATGTTACAATGATCAAAATTAGACAGCCTTTTACACCTCAATGGGTGCTGGTGGGGGCAGGGTTCAAAATTAATGACCCTTACTCACAACAACGCGAGACCACCAAAACCTATCTTTACCCCAACTTGCTGCAAGAACCAAAATTTGAAACAATTGATCAGTTTGAAACTGCTGAAAACTCATCCTGAACTTCCCAAAATAGTCTAGATTAATGAGGTGCCAAAAATAGGAAGCAGTTATAAGGAAAGAATTGCTTCATTATTCAAAAGTTATTTACAAAGCTCTGGTTTAGTGTTTAAGCTGGAAGATTTTTAATTGCGTTGCGATAATATTTACAAGATTATACAATGCCGACAGTTGACATGTGTAAATTATACAAAGCACAGGCATTAATCAGCTTACTTTGTTTAATTTTGTTTCTCTCTGTTCAAGTTATTGTGTGGCCAATAAATAGTTGAGTCTTTTGTTTAAGAAACAAGTAATCATTTAATGAAGGGCAGGAACAATGTCTCGAGACTGAGAAACAAAATCAACCTTTAAGCAGGTTCCTGCAGAAAGCTCAGGAGAGAAAAACCCATGTTCCTGTCAAAGCTTGTCGTTTCATGTTGCAGTTCAGGTACTTTGCAACTCCTAACAGCAAAGGTCAGGGTAGTCCTGCTGAACCATTGGGTTGCTTTCCCATTCGACAGAGACGACTGGTAGTGGTTTAAGCTGAAGGTCATCATGCCTCAGGCGAGGGGAGAGGTTGAGAAAGAGAGTCCTTCATGGTAATGTCACGAGAGGGGAGTTGCTGGAAATAGTCACGGCTCATAATTAGTTTATAAACCCGACATACAGACAGAACGCAAGCTGAAAGGCAACCTGAAAACTACTAATACCCACTTCTGTAGGAGTTCTGCTGTGTCCGGTTTGAGTGAACGCCACCAAAGATTACACAAAATCAGTGTTAATTAAACTTTAAATAAAAACAGAAATTGCTGGAGAAACTCAGCAGGTTTGGCAGTATTTGTGGAGAGAGAGAGACAGAGTTAATGTTTCAGGTTCAGTGACCCTCCTTCAGAATTTTAGTTCAATTAGGTTTAAGCTATAGCTCCTTAGCTCAGCCCCTGACTCCATCCTCCTCTGTAGGGACCATGACTTGGGGCTTAATTTTGAGGAAGGGTCACTGGACTCAATCTGTTAATGCTGATTTCTCTTCACAGATGCTGCCAAACCTGTTGAGTTTCTCCAGTTATTTCTGTTTTTGTTTAGTTTCAGATTTCCAGCATCCTCAATTCTTTATTAATTTGAGGTGTTGTCTCCCTCTAACAATGCTTCTCATGCAAAAAATTCACCAAAGATCCTCAGGCAGCATCTTCCAAACCCACGACCACTTCCATCTAAAAGGACAAGAGCAGCAAATACGTGGGAACGCCACCACCTGCAAGCTCACCTGCAAGCCACTCACCATCCTGACTTGGAAGCATATCACTGTTCCTTCAGTGTCGCTGGGTCAAAATCCTGGAATTCTCTCCCTAATGGCATTGTGGGTCAACCCACAGCAGGTGGACTTCAGCAGTTCAAGAAGGCAGCTCACCCCCACCTTCTCAAGGGACAACTAGGGATGTGCAATAAATGCTGGACCCAGTCAGGGACACCCACATCCCAAAAATGAATTTTAAAAAAAACACAAAAAAAACTTTTACTAGTTAGCTCAGCTGCTTGATATATTTTAATTAATTATTCATTTTCAGCTTATTAATTTATTGGTTTCATATTGATTTTTGCTCAACAAATTATTTATATTTTCTTCTTACACAGTTTTTTAAAGTTAAAAATCACGCCCGGTTATAGTCCAACAGGACTGTACAGTATTTGGAAGCATTAGCTTTCAAAGCACTGCTTCTTCATCAGGTGGTTGTGGAGCAGAATAATAAGACATAGACTTTATAGCAACAGGATTGCAGTGTCATGGAATGTAATATTAAACAAATTTAGCTTAAGTCTTTCATCTTTTAGAATGACCATGTTAGTTTTGGTTCCTTCATATGCAAATCCCAGAACTTTTTTAAAGTTACTTTCTCAAGATAGCTTTTAACAAAAAGTTAACAATCACATAACACCAGGTTATTGCCCGACAGGTTTATTTGGAAGTACTAGCTTTCGGAGTGCTACTCCTTCATCAGGTGGTTGTGGAGTATAAGATCATAAGACACAGAACTTATAGCAAAGGTTTACAGTGTGATGTAACTAAAATTATATAGTGAAAAAGACCTGGATTGTTTGTTAAGTCACTCATCTTTTAGAATGAACATGTTGGTTTCAATTCTTTCAAATTTAAATTTCACTACTGTTTTGAAGTTACATTCTCAAGTGAACTTTAATAATTGGCTCCAAATCAATTTTAACAAAAGGTGCCATTTCAGTTCAGATAATGCATTGAAGGTGTGAAGTTAAAGTCTGTCTGTGTCATAATGTTAGGTCAGACTGATTCTATTTCTAAAGTGGGAGTTACAGAATCTTGCATGGATTAATGCAGTTTTTGAGCAAAATAAAATGTATTTCTGCAAGTACAAATTCACCCTGTAAACATTTATGTGTGTGCGCAGGGGAGACCAAGTGAGTGTGTGCACGTGGGTGTGTGTGTGGGGGATTGTGAGTGTGAGAGAGTGTGTGTCTGTGAGCGTAATGGGGTATATGTCTGTGAGAGGGTGCGTGAATGGGTGTGACTGGGGGAGTGTATGTGAGCATATGAGAGAGGGCTTTGAGTATGAAAGATGTGTATGTGTGTAAGAGAGAGAGAGAGAGAAAGAGCAAGAGTGTGTATAGTATAGTGGGGTGACCTGTAGTGTGACATGAATCCAAGGTCCCCGTTTCTCTGGCAGCTCATTCCACAGACAGACCACCCTCTGTGTGAAAAAGTTGCCTCTTAGGTCCCTTTTAAATCTTCCCCTCTCACTCTAAACGTATGCCCTCTACCCAGGAAAAAGACCACGCCTATTTACCATATCCATTAGAATTAAAATTTAAAACATCTGGAATTAAGAGTTTAATGATGACCATGAATCCATTGCTGACTGTTGGAAAAACTCATCTGGTTCACTAATATCCTTCAGGGAAGGAAACTGACATCCTTACCTGGTCTGGACTACATGTGACTCCAGACCCACAACAATGAGATTGACTCTTAACTGCCCTCAGGGACAATTATGGATGGGCAATAAAATGCTGACCAAACCAGCAACACCCTCATCCCATGAATTCATTTTAAAAAATGGCTGACTGGATTTGTGTTGGTGCACACTCGATTGGCTGAATCGCCTCCTTCTGTGTTGCATCATCCCGTGGGAGCCAAAGGGTATCTTAAAGGTGTCAGACACAAGCTGTTAAGGGTTAAAAGGGAGGGTTCGAGAAGTACTAGACTCCATGATTTCCATCTCTGGCCCTTCAGTTATACAGGACTTTGGTGAGACCATACTTGTAACACTCTACATAGTTTCGGCCTACTTACATAAGGGAGGACATTCATTGGAGGGGAGCAATGATAGTTCACTCAGATTGATCCTGATGTTCTATGATGAGGCCCAAGAGAAAATGGGCCTATATTCTGTGGCATTTGCAAGTGCTAAGTGGTGATCTCATTGAAATGTATAAAATTCTCAAACAGGACAGTTACAATGTTTAAAAGACATTTGGATAAGTACATGTGTAAAAAATGTTTGGAGGGATATGGGCCAAGTACAGGCAGGTCGGACTAATTTAGTTTGGAGTTATGGTCGGCATGGACAGGTTGGACCGAAGAGTCTGTTTCCATGCTGTATGACTCTATGACTGTGACTCAATGTTGATAAGGAAGGTGTTGAGAGACAGTTTCCCTTCATCACATTGTCTAGGGTAGGGTGTTCTTATCTCACAATGGTGCTTTGGCCATTTAGAACTGAAATGAGGTGAAATTCCTTCACTCAGTGACTTGTGAACCTATGGAATTCTCTCCCCCTGCAGGGCAGTTCTGCAATCAATACATTTTGGGGCAGCAGAAAAAAATCAAGGGAAATAAGGATAGGTATGGTAAATTGAATTAAGAGAAATGTTCGACCCTGCTTTGATTGAAAAGTGGACTAGGTTCAATAGCTGTCAGACCTACAGCTTACTCTTATAAGAATGTAGGAACAACTAGCAAGACCAGCATTCATTGCTCATCCCTAATTAGCCTTGAGAAAGTGATGTTGTTAAGAAAGGAATTCCAGGATTTTTACCCTGTAACAGTGAAGCAACGACAATATAATCCCACGTGAAAATGACAATACCAGAAAGAAGCCATTTGGTCATTAACTCTGTGTCACTGATAGAACCTCTAACAAATTCATGCATGAATGAGTATCACTGGTTAGGCCAACATTTATTACCCACCCTAATCTTCCAAGGGACAGTTAAGAATTACATTACTGTGAGTTTGGAGTGACACATAGGCCAGACCAGGTAGGAATGTGAGATTTCTTTCCCTAAGGATGTTCAATCCCAGATTGTTATTCAGTTCAAACATTACTATCTGCTATGGTGGGATTTGAATTCACATGCCCAAAATATTAGCCTGGGGTTCAGGATTACCAGGATGAGTGACAAAGCCACTCTGCCACCACTTGTCCTGAGACACTTATTCTAACTCCCCCTGATAGCACTGGGCAGCTTCCAAGTTCACTTTTAATGAGTTGAGGTTTTCCACCTCAGCCTCCAAACTGGGCAGCAAATTCCAGACACACACCACCCCCAGGGTGAGAGAAATCTTTCTTCATGAACCCTATCATCCTTCCACCATCCTCCTGATATCTGTGCCCACTAGAAATTGACATGTCCGATCAGGGAAACAGGTTTTCCTATCCAAAACCCTCATTATTTTTTAGTCTTCCACTGTTCCAAGGATATCTAATTTTTCATTATTGCTGCAAATTCAAAGGCCTGGCATGTTTTGTAAACCCTCTCTTCAGTAAATATGTCCTTCCTATGATGTGACCAGAAACACTCAAAACTCCAACTGTGCTCTAATCTGTGTCTGAAACAGTTCAAGTATTAGACTCCTGCTCTTGTATTCAATACCTTGTTCAATAAAGCATTCAATTTGCTTGCTTTAGCATCTTATCTACCTGTCCTGCCACCTATGGTGATGTGTGGACATGCACTCAAAGTCTCTTGCTTGCTCAACATCTCCTGTTTATTGGGTATTCCTTATTTTGTTTGATCTCCTCAAATGCATCATGTCACAGTTCTCTGGATTGAAATCTATTTGCCACTATTTTTCCCACTCAATCACTGATACCTTACTGCAAATGACAGCTATCTTCAGTAACAATGACCAGGCTAACTGTATTGTCTACCAATGTCCCATTCATATCTCCCAATTCAAATCTGAATCATTAATTTATATCATGTACAGCGAGGGACCCAACACTGAACCCTGTGGAACATCATTGGAAACTGCTTTCCATTTACAAAAAAAAATCCACTGACCATTACCCTTTATTTCTTGTCACTGAGTCAGTTTTAGATCTACCTCACCACATTCTGCAGCACACCACAGGCATTAATTTCTTTCTGACCATGTGGGATCTTGTTAAATGCCTTTTTAAAATCCATGTAGACAGCAACTACAGCATTGCCCTCATCAACCTCCACTCCTTCAATTCACTACTTTCTCAAAATTTGCAATTACATTAGTAATCTTTGATCAAAACCATGCTATCCCTGATTAACCTATACTTCTCCCAAGTAACAGGCCCAGGTATTGGTTCTGGCAATTTGCCCACCAATGAGATCAAACTGACCAGTCTATAATTATTTGATCTATCCCTCATTCCCTTTCTGAATAATGCTACAATGTTCATCGACCTCCAATCAGCTGGTACCTTGCCTGCATCTATTGAGGATTAGAAAATATTTTCTCCCTGGCTTCCTTTAACACTTAAGAGTATAATTCAATCAGCTGCAGTGATTTATCCACTTTCAAGTAGGTAATTCCATTAAGGACTTTCTTCTCACTCTGATTATTTTATCTAGCATTTCACATTCATCCTCTTTAACTAGAATGTCTGCATCCTTTCCCTCCTTTGTGAAGACAGGGGCAAAAATACCCATTTTGAACCCTTCCCTCATTTTCTGTATTCGCAGACAACTTAACATGTACAGCTCTGATACGCTTTCTGCTTGAAGTTCAGTCATTTGGTGGGGGCTCTGTACCTTTTACATTGCTTGTACCCAGGTTGCTAATTGAGTGTTCAGCTGTTATTATCCTATTGTTATTTCACACAGAAATATACCTACATATTTGGTTCCCCCCCACCCCACCCCGCCACTTGTACATACCTAGTATCGTGAATTATAGAATCCCCACGCTGTGGAATGACGCCATTTAGACCATCAAGTCTACACTGACCCTCCAAAGAGCATCCCATCCAGACCCAACCCCTACTCTATCCCTGTAATCCCACATTTCCCATGGCTGATCCACCTGACCTGCACATCCCTGGTCAATACGGGGCAATTTAGCCTGGCCAATCCACCTAACCGGCACATCTTCAGATTGTGGGAGGAAACTGGAACACCTGGAGGAAACTCACGCAGACTCGGGAAGAATGTGCAAAGACAGCCGCCTGATGGTGAAATCGAACCTGGGCCCCTGGTGCTGTGAGGTAGCAGCACTAACCACTGCTCCTTTTTTTGGTGTCTAAGCTTAATGATATGGCCTCATTCAGTGCTTCATTTCGAGAATCAGAGGTTTTAGGGAAAGGGCAGGGAAGTGGATGTGAGGAGTTTTGGATCAGCTATGATTCTATTGAATGGCAGAGTTGGCTGGAGGGCCTGAATAACCTACTCCTGTTCCTGTATCATATGATCCTGCAGCGTATCATCTCTCCTCACAGCAATCCTTGGATTCTTTAACATCTAACACACTTACCTTAATTATTTCCTTCTCTATTCTGTCTGAAAACGCTAAATACAGAAACTGCCATCCTGGCCTCTGTTTAAGCCAAGTTTCCTTGGTAGCATTTATATCATGCTGCCATGTGTCTGCCTGAGCCCTTAGCTCATCAGTTTTATTCACAATTTTCCTTCTATTTACATTTTAATGCCGCCAACCTCCAGTGCTGTACGTTGTTAACCCCTGCTTTCTATGTCTCTCAGTCACTTAATAAGT
The DNA here is from genome assembly GCF_037043375.1 of Chiloscyllium plagiosum. Taxonomy (NCBI): domain Eukaryota; kingdom Metazoa; phylum Chordata; class Chondrichthyes; order Orectolobiformes; family Hemiscylliidae; genus Chiloscyllium; species Chiloscyllium plagiosum. The sequence goes on from NW_028270147.1 coordinate 13,751,911, forward strand.
TTCAGCTTCCTGTTCCCTGCTCTGAATTTGTTTCTTGTACAGACCCCCACCTTCCCCAGAATGGGTCCCAATGCCTCAGAAATCTGATGTCCTCCCTCAGACACCACTTTCCAACGCATGTTCAACAGCTCAAGGAGTCACCTTGAAATTAGAGTGCCCGCCTTTCAGTCTCCTTGAAATCTGTTTCCTGAAACTTGTCTCAGTTCCTATCTAAGTTATTTCGACCAGCGTGGACCATGACCTCTGGCTGACTCTGCTCCCCCTGAATGTTCTGCAGCTGCTCTGCAACATCCCGCCAGCCGGGTCCCCCGGTTAAGAAATTCCCGAACACCATCGTTTTTCTCTGCTTCCTCACCCCCGTCCACTGTGCAACTGAGCTGTCCATGGTGCTGACTTCTCCCTCGGTACACTCTCCTGAGGAACCATCGCCTTACTGTATCTACAATGATGTGGAGGAGCCGGTGTTGGGACTGAGGTGGACAAAGTTAAAAATCGCACAACACCAGGTTATAGTCCAACACGTTTGTTTGAAAGTACAAGTTTTCGGAGCGCTGCTCTTTCTTCAGGTAGCTATCTGACGAAGGGGCAGGGCTCCAAAAGCTTGTACTTTCAAATAAACCTGTTGGACCATAACCTGGTGTGTGATTTTTAACTGTGTCCACAATATGTTAGCAAGCAAGATACACTTGGAGGTCTCCAGTGCTGCCTGCCTGGTTTTCTTACACTGCCCGATACTCACTCATTCCCTCACTGTGTGTATGTTGCTAACCTTCTGAGTGACCACCTCCCTAAACATGCTGTGCACATCGTCCCCCTGCTTTGCAGATGGACAACAGTGATTCACATTCCAGTACATGGAGATGAAGCTTGAACAGTTGGTGGCACATCCCGCAGACGCGTTCATCTGGGACACACTGCGTCCATAATGTCACATGTACCAATCTGCACTCTACTTAGCTGAGCTGACTTGCCATCCCCTAACTTTAAAAATGATTTCTTACAATTGTAGAAAAACTTACCAGTACGCACCAATCCGCTTCTTCACCTGTGCTGATAAGCCAACCACAGCGAGCTGTTCCCTGTGCAGACTGACCTCCTGTGTGGTTTTCAATCCCTCAAATTGGTCCTCTATCTATGGGAGGACTTCCCAGTCAGGATGGTGTGTGAGAGTTGGAGGGGAACATACAGATCATCATTTCCCCATACATCTGCTGCCCTTGTCCTTCTAGATGGTAGAGGTGGAACTCATTGCTGCAGAGGTCAAGTCATTGAGTGTCTGAAAACAATGCATTGAGTACAGGATTTGAGAGGTCATTTTGCAGCTGTGCAGGACATTGGTTAGGCCACTTTTGGAATACTGTGTGCAATTCTGGTCTCCCTGCTACAGGAAATACGTTGTGAAACTTGAAAGGGTTCAGAAAGATTTACAAGCATGTTGCCAGAGTTGGAGTGTTTGAGCTATAGGGAAAGGCTAAGTAGAATGGAGTTATTTTTCCTGGAGCATCAGAGGCTGAGGAGTGACCTTATAGAGGTTTATAAAATCACGAGGGGCATGGATAGGGTAAATAGCCAACGTCTTTACCCCAAGGTAAGGGAATCCAAAACAAGAAGGCATAGGTTTAAGGTGAGAGGGGAACGATTTAGAAGGGACCTAAGGGGCATCTATGATAAAGGAAGCAATTCATCACATTTCTTTCCTGTGTGCTTGATACCACCAACACTATTTTCTTCGCTCGTCACTAAAAGCTAGTCCTCCTGAATGCCTGAGTGAACACATTGGTGGCTCTTATCTTGATGGATCCTTGTTTTCAACTCTCTGTACAAGTGAGAGCTTACACATTCATGGTTCATTACTTGGCTACACATTACCAATGCACATCCATCGATAGTGGAAGGTGCTGCTGATTTATCGCCATGTGTCTCACCAGCTGATACAGAGGATATTTTATTAATGAAGCTGTGCAGGAGTTCAGGAGAACTGGCACACTGTGAGCTAAAGTAGGGCCCTGAAAGTCAATGAGATGACATTAGCTGCATTATTGCAACAATTAGTGCCTTATGATGATCTATGTTTTTCACATGGGTGGATCTGTGATTTTCTGCTGCAGAAGTCCATTAATTGCTGAATATAAATGGCAGTAAGTGGTTGTGATCTGCCAGATCAGGAGGATCATTTGTTGTTTGTTACAATTTTCATATCAGAAGACAACTCAGAATGAAACATGGCTTATCTGTGGGTTTACATTTTATAAAAATCTGCTCTGGGTGAAGTGACCATTCCTTTCTGTGATGTAGAGACTACAATCACTCTCTGTGCTCTTGTAGCTTATACTGCACCTCAGTACCTCCCGGGATGTGGGAAAGTGGGGAGCAATTGGTTGGATTTCATTTCAACAGCTCTCCTTTTCCAAGTTCAGGACAGCTTACAGTCCTTCTCTCTAGCTCACTACCTTTCAGAAGTTCTTCCATCACATCTCCACTCTAGGGGCTCTCTCCAGACCTTTTCCCTTTCACGCCGCGTCATATCCCCAGCTGACACGAGATTGTTATGGTGCAGGAGGCCAGTCAGCTCATTGTCCCTGCACTGGCTCCACTTCCTAGAGCCAATCTCCTGCATTTTCTCCATATCTCAGCACTCCATTTCTATCCAATGCCTTGTGACTGCCTCAATTGCACCTGCCTCCACCACATTTCCAGGCAATGCTTTCGAGACAGAAGAACTGGGAGCCTCTCGAACTGGCTCTACCATTGTATACATCACGGCCTCAACACCACATAGAAACATAGAATCCCTACAGTGTAGAAACAGGCCATTTGACCCAACAAGTCCACACTGACCCTCCGAAGAGTAACCCATCCAGACCCACCACCTTCCTGACCACTCCCATAACACTTCAACCCCTATTCATTAAAAAACATCATCTCCTCCTTAAATTTACTCAATATCCCAGCATCTGTTGCACACTGGGAGAGTGAATTCCACACATTCACCAGTCTTTGAGAGTAGTCATTTCTCCTCATCTCATCCTTGTTTCTTTTGCACATCATCCCCCAGGGTCCACATATTCCATGGTCTCCCTTTGTAGATGTTCTCTTAACTTTGCTTTCCCTTCCAAGGCTCCCTGGAATGCTAGCCACTGTTGCTGCTATTGTGACTTAATTCTCATTGGTTCGAGCACTGCATTACTTGAAGACCTGTACTATGCAGGAGAGAAATTTACAAGAAAATAGCATTTACTGTTTAATGGTACATTAGCTTTTATCTGAAAAGCTCTGAGGTAGAAAGTTGCTGCAGTGTTTAAGGCTCTGGTTAGATCCATCTGAAATACATATTCATTTTTGCCAAAGAGACACTGGCCTTGGCGTAGAAATAGTGCAGATTTGCCAGAATAATATCATGGTTTCATGTTAAATTATGAGTGTTTGTATATGCTGTGCTTCTATTTGCGTGAGTGTAGCAGCTTAAGGAGCAATCTATTTGAGGATTTTAAGATAATTAAAGGATTTGGATAGCGTACATAGAGACAAATGATTTCCTCTGCTCTACACAGGGGAGTGTAAAATTAGAGCTGGCTGTTTTGAGGATGTTGTCAAAGTTCTACATAACATCCCTTCAGTGTGCAAGTAGGCCATCTGTCCCAACAAATCTACACTACCCCTCTAAGGAGCATCCTACCCAGACCATTTCCCATGGCTAACCCACCAAGTATGCCTATCTCTGGACACTATTTAGCATGGCTAATCCACCTAATCTGTGCATCTTTGGACTGTGGATGAAACTGGAGCAACCCTGCACAGACACAGGGAGAATATGCAAACTCCACACAGACAGTCGCCCAAGGCTGGAATCAAACCCGGGTCCCTGGCGCTGTGAGGCAGCAGTGCTAACCACTGAGCCACCTTGCCACACCATGACGGGCACTACGAAATCTAGACTTTGTTCTCTCAAAGAGACATTGAAGGTGATAGAAGGGATGCAAAATTTCAACACAGATGAATGTTTGTTAGTTACCACTATAAAGAATTACAGACCCCAGGTTGAACAGACACAGTTACATAAAGATCAGTTAACATTGAGGTTTGAAGGGCTGATTGATGTCTCTGATGCATGGAACCTCAAAACAGTTGAAGACGGAACTGAGTCGTTCCCCACACACTTTTATTCTTCAACCAGTAATTTCTCACAACACAAGGAGTCCTTGGCACACAGGAAGATTAATTAGAGGCTACAGTTCTGAGCTGCCTGTGGTATTTGGTTAAAATGTCAGCAAAAGTTCAAAAGTGATACGTTGCAGCCCAATGAAATAATAAATTCCAACTGATACAAATAACATTACAGGTCAGTGATTAGAAAGAAACCATCACAAGTATATAAAGACAAAACACTGGGATGGTCGCAGAGGCTGAAACATTAAATAAACCAGAGTCAATAAATCAAATGAGGTTCTCTCCGGGCTCCTTAAAAAAAAGGTTCACCCAGTTTTGAAAGGATTGTTTTGCTCCAATCGCTGTGCCTCATGAGCTTTCTGAATTGAGAGATCTGCAGGGGCGGCCATCTTGTCATCCCTTGATATTGCAATAGCGACTGCCCTTCCAAAGTCTTATACCAGTCGCAGGCGGTGCTACATAAATGTGGTATGTTCCTTTGGCGGGATGCTGATTAGAAACAACAAGAGGAAACTGTCCCTTGGGTTTGGCAGCTCCTGCTGATTGGTCACGTGTGCCCCATGCTTGGGTCACCTCACCTCTGTCCGTCCTCGCCTACGCCTCACCTCCGTCGTGCCTTGCGCTCCGTGTGATTGGAAGCCAGGGATTCGAGCTCCCATTCCGGCTGGTGGAAGTGGACGTCATACTGCCTTGCCCACCTGGCGAATGCGTGCTTTTCCGTTATGAACCGGTGATGGCTCCCCTTGCGGCCCAGCTCGTGTGAGATGTACATCGTGCACTCATCGATTCCTGATGGCTCATAGTAATGGTACGGCACCGTGCGGTGAGCGGGGTCCCTGAGGAAGAGAATGTCATGTTACTGCCTAGGTTCACAACATCCTCCCACACAGTGACAGTGATTAGCCTTCAGAAATATTTCAATGGTTATCTCTATGATCTAACGGTTAGAAAGATGTTAGGCTTATCCTGAGCCTGTGAAAGACACCAGAAAAATATCTCCTTGCAAACTGTCTTTGTTGTATGTTGTAAATCCATTTCACAGCTGGTGAATCCAATGAGCCTGTTCTCCGAAGGCTACCATCCTTTGGTTGTCCTGCAACCATAGAGACCTACAAGACAGAAAAAGGCCCTTCAGCCCATCAAACCTGTGTCAGTCAACAACAAACACCTAACTATTCTAATCCTATTTTCCCAGCACTTGACCCACAACCCTGTACGTGATGAAGGGCTTTTGCCCGAAATGTCAATTTTCCTGTTCCTCAGATGCTGCCTGACCTGCTATGCTTTTCCAGCACCACTCTAATCTTGACTCTGATCTCCGGCAACTGCAGTGCTCACTTTCACCACAACCCCGTATGCCTTGGCATTGCAAGAGAACATCTATATACTTTGTCAATGTTATGAGGGTTTCTGCCTCCATCATCCTTACAGGTAGTGAGTCACAGAGTCAACACAGAACAGAAAAAGACCCTTCGGTTCAACTTGTCCATGCCGACCAAGTTTCCCAAACTGAACTAGTCCCACTTGCCCGTGTTTGGTCCATATCCCCCTAAACATTTCCTATCCATGTACCTGTCCAAATGTCTTTTAAATGTTGTAACTATCTACAACTACCACTTCCTCAGGTAGTACATTCCACATACAAGCCACCCTCTGTGTGAAAAAGTTGCCCCTCAGGTTCTTTTTAAATCTTTCACCTTAAACCTATGCCCCCTATTTCTGAACTCCCCCAGGGGTTTTCCTTTTTTTCTCCTCCCCTTAAATCGATACCCCCAGTCATTGATCCTTCCAATGAAGAGAATAGTTCTTTCCTGCCCACCCCATCAATACCTCTTATAATGGTATACATCTCAATCATGTCCCCCTCAGTCACCTCTGCTCCAGGGAAAAGAACCCCAGTCTGTCTAATCTCACTTCATAAGTAAAACTCTCTAGTCCAGGCGACATCCTGGTAAATCTCTTGCACTCTCTCCACTGCCATGACATCCCTTCTCCAGAACCTTACCCAAATTGTTATCCCTTACTGAGTGTATCCACCACAGCACCTCTCAGTTATACATAAGGGCAATACTGCTGCCAATGTATGTATCCTGCAAACAAATGAAGGACCCCTTCAGATTCTGTAGATTCTTGAATGTGGTTTCTCCACCCTGCGCAATGAACCTCGAATGTCTCCTGTTCTATGTCACAATTTACAGAAGGGCTAGAGTACAGAAGGAGGTGATGTTCGATCCAGCATTGTCTGTGCTGGCTCTCTGTAACAGCAACACAACCAGCCCCGCTCCCCAGTTCTCCCTGTAATCCTGCAATTTGTTTTCCTCCATGTGTTTATCCAATTGAAAGCCACGATTGAAACTATCTCCATCAGATTCCCCGGCATCACAGACCTAATCACTCACTGGATTAAACTGCTTTTCCTCATCTACTGTTGCTTCTTTTGCCAAGCATACTGTCCGGGTGCATAACAGCCTGGGACGGCAACTGCTCTACCCAGGACCATAAGAAACTACAGAAGTTGGTGTGCACAGCCAATACAATTGTGAAAGCCAACCTTCCATCCATGGATGTCATTTACATTTCCCTTTGCCATGGAAAGGCTGCCAACATGAAAGACCCCTCCCAACCCAACAATACTCTCTTCTGTCAGGCAGAAGAAACAGAAGCTTGAACACACCAACAGGTTCAAGAACAGCTTCTTCCCTGCTGTTATTAGACTGATGAATGGACTCTCTAACTTCCAATGTTGACCTTGCTTCATGCACCTTCTGTGCAGTGTAACCTGTATGCCTCACTCTGTCTAAGCCCCCTATGATCTGTATGTCCTTGTTTGTTATGATCTACCTGTATTGCTCATAAACAAAGCTTTTCACTGTACTTAGGTACACATGACAATAAATCAAATCATATCAATCACTGTAAATCTGTAAGTTCTTTTGCCAATAGGGTCAGTCTAACTCTCACAATTTTGAATACCTCCATCAAATTGCCACCACATTTCTTCGGAGAGCAGTCTCCAACTTCTCCAATTTATTCACAAACTTGAAATCCCTAGAACCATTCTCGCTAATCTTTTTGCTACCCTTTCTAAAGCCTTCATTTTTTTCAGAAGTATGATGCCAAAATTGGAATGTTAAGCTAATCCTGGAGCGTGAACCACATGATTAATCCTCTCAGATTTTGTGTGCTAATCTTGCAGAAATTCAAGTGCAGCACAGCTCCAGAGTTCTCTTTTTCCCAAACAAGGGTGTACAGTACAGTACAGTACTTCTGCTGCGGTCTGACCAAAGATCTGTATAAGCAAGTCATCAAGTCACAGAGGCACGGAAACAGACCCTTCAGTCCAACTCATCCACGTTGACATTGTTGCTAAACCAAACTAGTCCCACCTGCCTGCGCTTGGCCCACATCTCTTCAAAACTTTCCTATTAATGAACTTATCCAAATGTCTTTTACCTGTATCCACCACTTTCTCTGGCAGTTCATTCCACGCTCTGTGTAAAAAAACTTGCTGCTTATGTCCTTTTTAAATCTTTCTCCTCTCACCTTAAAGCTATGCCTCCTAACCCCCTCACCCTAGGGAAAAGACCCTTGCCATTCACCTTATCTATATCTCTCATGATTTTATAAACCCCTTAACCTCCAGTGAAAAACGTCCCAATCTTTCCAGTCTATTTTTATAACTCAAACCCTCCATTGTTGGTAACATCCTGGTAATTTTTTTTCTGAATCCTCTCCTGTTTAATTATATCCTTCCTATAACAGGGCGACCAGAACTGGATACAGTACACCAGAAGAAGCCTCACTAACATCCTGTACAACCTTAACATGACGTCCCAACTCCTATACTCAAAGATCTGAGCAATGAATGCAAAAGTGATAACTCTTCCTTGTTCTTATACACTAATCCTCTTGCAATAAATCAAAGGTGAAACACTGCAGGGTAGGATTGGAAGCAAGAAATAAAAACTATTGGAAAATCTCAGGAAGTACCCGTGTAGTTTTGGTCTCCTTACTTAAAGATAGATATAATCATCATAGATGGCGGGGAGGGAACATTCAACAGATTGATTCTTGGGATGTCAGGTTTGTCAGATTGGGTTGAAAGAGCCACCCCACAGAAGAGATCCCTAGATTTGGGATTCATCCCATTGAACAGATTCCTGAATGTAGGGAACACCCCACAGAAGAGATTCCTGGATTTAGGCATCATCCCATTGAACAGATTCCTGAATGTAGGGACCACCCCCACAGCACAGATCCTTGGACATAGGGATCACCCTATAAACCAATTCCTGAAATAATACGATCCCATTTATGGATAGAAGATCCAGAGAAAAGCATCATCTGTGCAGTGCTGCCTCTCAGTCAATTTCTGATCCATCATGGTCATTTTGAGTAATTTAACCTCAAGGTCCAATGGAAGAGACAGAGGAAGGAGAAGGAAGGCAACACGGGGATTCTGTTGGGGAAGCCCATTGGCTAGAGGTGGCACAAAATGGCTGCCTGCAGCTTTTCGGTTGGCATAAGAATGGCGGAGGAGGTTTTTAGCTGCAGTACCAGAATTAGCTTTGCTGAATTCAGAATTCAAGTGAGGTCGTAAATTAGGACAATAGCTCTGAGAATAAGATAGACCCAAGATAACAGAGTCCAGGCAGAACAAAGAATCTTACGAATGAAGACACAGGGAGCTCTGTACAAAAATCTGTAAGAGGCAGTCCGAAAAGAGATGTGTGGGCCTGAAGTTTGTAGTTTAGCATGAACTAAAGGAATAGTATGATCCCACAGTAACAGAGACAAATAAGATAAATGGAGAACAAGGTTACATTTTGTAAAACCTAAGGTGTTCAGACAAGCTGTAGGTAAAAACAATGACTGCAGATACTGGAAACCAGATTCTGGATCAGTTGTGCTGGAAGAGCACAGCAATTCAGGCAGCATCCGAGGACAGGCAAAATCGACGTTTCGGGCAAAAGCCCTTCATCAGGAATAAAGGCAGAGAGCCTGAAGCGTGGAGAGATAAGCTAGAGGAGGGTGGGGGTGGGGAGAGAGTAGCATAGAGTACAATAGGTCAGTGGGGAAGGAGATGAAGGTGATAGGTCAGGGAGGAGAGGGTGGAGTGGATAGGTGGAAAAGGAGCTGGGCAGGTCGGACAAGTCCGGACAAGTCAGGGGATCGAGTTGCTGGAGGTTAGAAACTAGGATGAGGTGGGGGAAGGGGAAATGAGGAAACTGTTGAAATCCACATTGATGCCCTGGGGTTGAAGTGTTCCGAGGCGGAAGATGAGGCGTTCTTCCTCCAGGCGTCTGGTGGTGAGGGAGCGGCGGTGAAGGAGGCCCAGCACCTCCACATCCTCGGCAGAGTGGGAGGGGGAGTTGAAATGTTGAGCCACGGGGCGATTTGGTTGATTGGTGCGGGTGTCTCGGAGATGTTCCCTGAAGTGCTCTGCTAGGAGGCGCCCAGTCTCCCCAATGTAGAGGAGACCGCATCGGGAGCAATGGATACAATAGATGATATTAGTGGATGTGCAGGTAAAACTTTGATGGATGTGGAAGGCTCCTTTAGGGCCTTGGATGGAGGTGAGGGAGGAGGTGTGGGCACAGGTTTTACAGTTCCTGCGGTGGCAGGGGAAAGTGCCAGGATGGGAGGGTGGGTCGTAGGGGGGCGTGGACCTGACCAGGTAGTCATGGAGGGAACGGTCTTTGCGGAAGGCGGAGAGGGGTGGGGAGGGAAATAGGTGGAGAGGGGTGGGGAGGGAAATAGGCGGAAATATCCTCCCACTTCCTCCAGACCAAAGGGGTAGCCATGGGCACACGTATGGGCCCCAGCTATGCCTGTCTCTTTGTTGGCTACGTAGAGCAGTTGATCTTCCGTAATTACACCGGCACCACTCCCCACCTCTTCCTCCGCTACATTGATGACTGCATTGGCGCCACCTCGTGCTCCCGCGAGGAAGTTGAGCAATTCATCAACTTCACCAACACATTCCACCCTGACCTTAAATTTACCTGGACCATCTCTGACACCTCTCTCCCCTTCCTGGACCTCTCCATCTCCATCAGTGACGACCGACTTGACACTGACATCTTCTACAAACCCACCGACTCCCACAGCTACCTGGATTACACCTCTTCCCACCCTACCTCTTGCAAAAATGCCATCCCGTATTCCCAATTCCTCCGCCTCCGCTGTATCTGCTCCCAGGAGGAGCAGTTCCACCATAGAACACACCAGATGGCCTCCTTCTTTAGAGACCGCAATTTCCCTTCCCACGTGGTTAAAGATGCCCTCCAACGCATCTCGTCCACATCCCGCACCTCCGCCCTCAGACCCAACCCCTCCAACCGCAACAAGGACAGAACGCCCCTGGTGCTCACCTTCCACCCTACCAACCTGCCTGTTCCAGAGTTGTGTAATAACATCTCTGAACAGGTTGTTTAGGGGAAAAATTCTCTCCCTTCAACATCAATTGTTGGGGGCTGTTGCAGTACAACATTAGTCTCCCTCCCTCTGAGACAGGAGGCCTGGGTTCATGTCCTGCTTGCTCCAGAGCTGTGTAAGAACATCCCTGAAAAATATCTCTAAACAGTCTTGTCAAGAATAAGTGCATTTCTGTAAATTCCTGCTATGAGGAGAAACATGACCATTATTCAATGAAACAGTTATGCCCTTGGTAGAAACGATGACAAATTTTTCCCTGCTTTGTTCTGATAAAGAGCTTATCCACGATTTACAAAAAAAAATCCTGCAAGGTTCCTAATGACAGGGTAAAACCTGAAGCAGAGGATTAATGTGGAAGCTGTCACAACAGGAAGGTATTATGACTTGTCCTCATTTCTTTTGACAATTAAGGATGAAACCTGCCAATTAGAGCCCACATACACCGGAACCCCTGTGTAAAACCTTCCTGCTTGTCAATCGAGCTGTGGAAAGCATTAATAAAATATGGTAAGTGTTGAGAATTGTACTGGAGACGGATTTCATTTTGGATTGTGCTGCTGATGTTTCTGTAGTTTATCTGTGGTTAATGACGGACATTCAGGAAGATATTATTTTGTGAAGTCAGGCTTTATTTAAGTGTAAAGTGTCTCATTATACCTTCTAATCTCAGTACTGTACATATCTTTAGCAGACCTGGCTCAGTGGGTATTGAGGATTGTGGGCTCCGAGATGCGAGCACATAGTCCAAATTGCTAGTTCAGTGCAGTGTCAAACAAGGTTGGCATTGCCCCAAGTGCCAACTCTTGATGTTAAGCCTTTATCGCAGAAGGTTGTGAGCACAGGTGCAGCGAACTCTTCCTCCAATTATACAGCAGTTTGGTTCAAGCACACCTGGAGTGCTTTGTGCAGTTTTGGTCTCCTTACCTTAAGTGAATACAAGAGATCTCATGACAATAATAAAGGCAGTGGAAGAGGTCTCCCCGGTATTCCTGTCCCGGTTTATTCCTCATTACCAAAACATGGCAAATGGAATTTAGTTTGGACAAATGTAAGGTATTGTGTTTTGGTACAACCAACAGGGGCAAGATTTATACAATTAACAGTTGGGCCTTGGGCAGTGTTGAAGAACAGGGAGACCTAGGGGCTCAGGTACATAACTCTTTGAAATTTGGGGCACGTATAGACAGGGTGGTCGAGAAGGTGTTTATGAGGCTTGCGTTCATTGCTCAAAACTTTGAGTATAGCAGTTAGAACATCACGTTGAGATTGTACAGGATATTGGTGAGACCTCTTCTGCAGTACTGTATGCAGTTCTGATCACAGAAAGATATTATTAAGCTGGAGAGGGTTCAGAAGAGATTTACCAGGATGTTGCCGGGTATGGAAGTTGAGTTATAAAGAAAGGCTGGATAGAACATAGAATATTACAGCACAGTACAGGCCCTTCGGCCCTAGATGTTACACCGACCTGTGAAACCAATCTGAAACCCATCTAACCTACACTATGCCATTATCATCCATATGTTTATCTAATAACCATTTAAATACCCTTAAGGTTGCTGAGTATACTATTGTTGCAGGCAGTGCATTACATGTCCTCACTACTCTCTGAGTAAAGAACCTACCTCTGACATCTGTCCTATATCTATCACTCTTCAATTTAAAGCTATGTCCTGTTATGTTAGCCATCACCATCCAAGGAAAAATGTTCTCCCTCTCCACCCTATCTAACCCTCTGATTATCTTATTAAGTCACCTCTCAACCTACTTTTCTCTGACAAAAACAGCCTCAAGGCCCTCAGCCTTTCCTCATAAGACCTTCCCTCCATACCAGGCACTACCCTGCTAAATCTCCTCTGCACCCTTTCCAATGCTTCCACATACTTCCCATAATGCAGTGACCAGAACTGTACGCGATACTCCAAGTGCGGTTGCAGCAGAATTTTATACAGCTGCAACATGACCTCATTGCTTCGAAACTCAATCCCTGTACCAATAAAAGCTAACACTCTGTATGCCTTCTTAACAACCCTATCAACCCGGGTGGCAACTTTCAGGGAACGATGTACCTGGACACAGATCTCTCTGTTCATCCACATTGCCAAGTGTCTTACCATGAACCCAGCACTCTGTATTTATGTTACTCTTTCCAAAGTGAATCACCTCACACTTATCCACATTAAACTCCATTTGCCACCTCTCAGCCCAGCACTGAAGCTTATGCATGTCCCTCTGTAACCTGCAACATCCTTCGGCACTGTCCACGCTCCACCAACCTTAGTGTCATCTGCAAATTTACTAACCTGTCTTTCTATACCCTCATCCAGGTCTTTTATAAAAATGGCAAACAGCATGGCCCTAAAATAGGTCCTGGCAGTACTATAACTGAAGTCCAGGATGAAGATTTCCCATCAACCACCACCCGCTGTCTTCTTTCAGCTAGCCAATTTCTGATCCAAACCACTAAATCACTCTCAATCCCATGCCTCCGTATTTTGTGCAATAGCCTACCGTGAGGAACCTTATCAAACGCCTTGCTGAAATCCATATGCACCACATCAACCGGTTTACTCTCATCTACCTGTTTGATCACCTTCTCAAAGAACTCAATAAGATTTCTGAGGCATGGCCTACCCTTCACAAAACCATGCCAACTATCCCTAATCAAATTATTCTTTTCTAGATGATTATAAATCCTATCTCTTATAATCCATTCCAACACTTTAACCACAACTGAAGTAAGGCTCACTGGTCTATAATTACCAGGGTTGTCTCTACTCCCCTTCTTAAACAAGGGCACAATATTTGGTCTCCTCCAGTCTTCTGGCTCTATTCCTGTAGACAATAACGACATAAAGATCAAAGTCAAAGGGTCTGCAATCACCTTCCTGGTTTCCCAGAGAACCCAAGGATTAATCCCATCCGGCCCAGGGGACTTATCTATTTTTACACTTTCCAGAATTGCTAACACCTCCTCCTTATGCACCTCAATCCTGTCTAGTCTAATAGCCTGTATCACAGTATTGTCCTCGACAATACTGTCTTTTTCCAGTGTGAATACTAAATGAAAAATATTCATTTAACACTTCTCATACCTCCTTGGACTCCACACACCACTTCCCACTACTGCCCTTGACTGACCCTAATCTTACTCTAGTCATTCCTGACATACCTGTAGAAAGCTTTAGGGTTTTCCATGATCCTATCTGCCAAAGGCTTCTCATGTCCCCTCCTGGCTGTTCTTAGCTGTCTCTTTAGGTCCTTCCTGGCTAACTTGTAACTCTTAAGCCCCCTAACTGAGCCTTCACGTCTCATCCTCACATGAGCCTCCTTCTTTCTCTTGACAAGAGATTCAACTTCTTTAGTAAATCATGGTTCCCTCATTCAACCACTTCCTCCCTGCCTGACCAGTACATACTTATCAAGGACCCACAGTAACTGTTCCTTGAACAAGCTCCACATTTCAAATTGTGGCCATCCCCTGCAGTTTCCTTGCCCATCCTATGCATCCTAAATCTTGCCTAATTGCATCATAGTTGCCTTTCCCCCAGCTATAACTCCTGCCCTGCAATACAATACACAATAGGTGCAGGAGTAGGCCATTCTGCCCTTCTAGCCTGCACCACCATTCATTATGATCATGGCTGATCATCCTCAATCAGTATCCTGTTCTTGCCTTATCTCCGTAACCCTTGATTCCACTATCCTTGAGAGCTCTATCCAACTATTTCTTAAACAAATCCAGAGACTGGGCCTCCACTGCCTTCTGGGGCAGAGCATTCCACCCACCCATCACTCTCTGGGTGCCTATCCCTTTCCATTGCTGAAGTAAATGTAACCGAATTGTAGTCACTATCACCAAAGTGCTCACCTATCTCCAAATCTAACACCTGGCCTGGTTCATTACCCAGTACCAAATCCAGTGTGGCCTCAGCTCTTGTTGGCCTGTCTACACACTGTGTCAGGAAAACCTCCTGCACACGTTGGACAAAAACTGACCCATTTCCAATCAATATTTGGAAAGTTAAAGTCCCTCCATAACAACAACCCTGTTACTTTGGCTCCTATCCAGAATCATCTTTGCTATCCTTTCCTCTATATCTCTGGAACTTTTCAGAGGCCCATAGAAAATACCCAACAGGTTGACCTCTCTTTTCCTGTTTCTAACCTCAGCTCACATTACTTCAGTAGATGAGTCCTCATCAAATGTCCTTTCTGCCACCGTAATACTGTCCTTGACTAACAATGCCACACCTCCCCCTCTTATCATCTTCCCTATTCTTACTGAAACATCTAAACCCCAGAGTCTGTAACAACCATTCCTGTCCCTGCTCTATCCATGTCTCTGAAATGGCCATAACATCAAAGTCCCAGGTACCAACCCATGCTGCAAGTTCACCCACCTTATTCCGGATGTTCCTGGCATTGAAGTAGACACACTTCATACTACTTTCCTGCCTGCCGGTACATTCTTGTTACCTTGAAACCTCATTTCTGACTTCACTACTCTCAATCTCCTGTACACTGCAGCTGCAATTCAGGTTCCCATCCCCCTGTTGAATTAGTTTATATCCTTTTAAAGAGCATTAGAAAATTTCCCTCCCAGGATATTGGTACCCCTCTGGTTCAGGTGTGGACCATCTCATTTGTAGAGGTCCCACCTACCCCAGAATGAGTCCCAATTATCCAGAAATCCAAAAACTTCCCTCCTGCACCATCCCTGCAACCACGTATTCAGCTGCTTTCTCTCCCTATTCCTCACCTTGCTAGCACGTAGCACGGGCAACAAACTAGAGATAACAACTCTGTTTGTTCTAGCTCTAAACTTCCACTCTAGCTCTCTGAACTTCTGCCACCTTCTATCTGTCCCCCTAATTATTGAGTCCCCAGTGACTAATGCTCTGCTCTTCTACCCCCTTCCCTTCTGAGCAACAAGGACAGACTCTGTGCCTGCACTCCATGGCTTATCGTTGGTAAGTCATCCCCTCCAACAGTATCCAAAACGGTATACTTGTTATTGAGGAGAACAGCCACAGGGGATCCCTGCACTGCCTGCCGGTTCCCTTTCCGACTCCTGACTGTAAACCATCTGCCTTTTTCTTGCACCTGAGGTGTGACTACCTCCCTGTAATTCCTCTCAATAACCTCCTCCACCTCCCGAATAATCCAAAGTTCATCCAGCTCCAGCTCCAGTTCCCTAACATGGTTTTTGAGGAGCTGGAGTTGGGTGCACTTCCCGCAGAGGAAGCCAGCAGGGACACTAGTGGTGACCTTCACCTCCCATGTTCTGCAGGAGGAACATTCAACTGCCCTAACCACATTCCCACTGTTCTAAATTGCTAAGGAGACTTTGGATGTAGATTTGCTCACTGAGCTTGGAGGTTCATTTCCAAACATTTCATTGCGCCATACTAGGTAACATTCCTGAAGAAGGGCTTATGCCCGAAACATCGATTCTCCTGCTCCTTGGATGCTGCCTGACCTGCTGTGCTTTTCCAGCAACACATTTTTAAGCTCTGATCTCCAGCATCTGCAGACCTCACTTTCTCCTAACATCTTAGTGGGCAATGCTGAAAATTCTTGCTTTCTATTTATATGTTTGGGTTTCTTTGGGTTGGTGATGTCATTTCCTGTGGTGAAGTCATTCCCTGCTCCTTTTCTTAGGGGGTGGTAAATGGAGTCTAACTCGATGTGTTTGTTTATCAACAAAACCTACATCCAAAACATTAACCTGAGCTACAAATCTTCTCAAAACTTGCTAAACAGACTATTCGAGAGAAAACAGCCCTCTGGTCCTCTCTCCTGCTGTAAAATGGAGGCTGGGACCTTTTTCACTGGAGTACAGGAGGTTAAGAGGTGATCTTATGCAGGTTTATAAAATTGTGAGGGGTATAGATAGGATTAATGAGAGGTGTCTTTTCCTTAGCATAAGGGATTTCAAGACTGGAGGGCATATTTTTAAGATGAGAGGAAAGAGACTTAAAAAGACACGAGAGGCAAATTTTTACACAGACAGTAGTTTGTGAGTGGAATAAACTTCCTGAGGAAGTTACAATGTTTAAAAGATATTTAGATAAGTACATGAATAAGAAATATTTGGAGGGATAAGGGTGAAGCGCGGGCAGGTGGGAGTAGTTTAGTCTGGGATAATGTTCGGCATGGACTGGTTGGACCGAAGGCTCTGTTTCTGTGCTGTGTGACTCTGAATCTCTGGATCACATTTTAATTTGTGTGACCTTGCTGTGTGCAAATTGACTGTTGTGTTTCTTAAAATCTGACAGTTGCAGCTTTTTAGAAGTTTCTCAATTAATTGCAACAATGCAATTTATGCTTGTATTCTGTTGGATGCAATCACGGGTGAATGCAAGCTCAAATGATTTCCCAACAGTTTAGTAGCTTAGATGAGTCATGGTGTGTATTGTACCCAGATTACAACAACTCCCCAAGACTTCTTCAATAGCGCGTTTCAAATCCGCAACATCCACTATATAGAAGAACAAGGGCAGCAAGGGTTTGAGGTCTCCATCAATTTGAAGCCCCCCTCCAAATCATATCAACATTCCCAGTTTAACACTGGGTGAAAATACTGCAATATTAGGAATGGGAGGAGACCATTCTGCCGATTAAGCCCGCTCCACCATTTATTACAATCATGGCTGATTGAACATTCCAATGTGTTTTACCTAAACTCCACCCCCCCCCCCCCCCCCCCCCCCCCCCACCACCACCACCCCCATAACACTTTATGCCATTGATCATCAGAAATCCATTAACCTCTGCCTCAAACGTGCTTGGCTTCTCCCGCTCTCTGGGGAACAGAATTCCAAAGATTCTGAGTAAAACAATTTCTCCTCAACTCACTGCCTATCAAGTACCTTGTACATTTCAATGAGATCAGCTCTCATTATCCAAAACTTCAGAGAAACTTTGCCCAATTCCTTTTCATTGGTCAGTCCTGACATCCTGGGAACAAATCTAGTGAGTGTTTGTTGCATTTCCTCTCTGACAATAATATCTTTCCTGTGATACGGAGACCAAAACTGCAGAAAGCCCTCCAGGTGTGTTCTAACCAAACTCCTGTGTAATTGGAGCAAGGGTTCACTGCTCCTGTACTCACATTCTTTTACGATAAAGGCTAACATAGTATCACTGCATTGACCCTCCAAACAGCTTCTCATCCAGATCCACCCCATTCCTATAATCCTGCATTTCCCATGGTTAATCCACCTAACCTGCACATCTTTGGACTGCGGGAGCAAACCAGAGCAGCCAGAGAAAACCCACACAGACACAGGGAGAACACGCAAGCTCCACTTAAAGAGTTGCCTGAGGATGGAATCAAACCTGGGTCCCTGGCACTGTGAGGCAGAAGTGCTACCCACTGAGCTACTGTGCCACCCAAGCTAACATTCTGCTCAGCTTTCTAATAGCTTGCTACACCTGCATGTTCACCTTCAGCGACCCATCGACAAGGACACCCTTGCAGATCAACATCTCCAACCTCACGCACATAAGGCATACTCTGCAAATCGGTTCTTACTACCAAAGTGGATGATTTTCATTTTTTATGCATTATTTCCAAAACCCGCAGGATCCATTCCTTAATGTCCCAGAGGGCGTACCAACTCCTTGTGGTTCACCATTGCCTTCTCGCAAATAGGAATTGGTAATAAAGCTGGGTTTGCCAAAGACTCTCAAATCCTTTGGGTTTAAGAAAAAATAGCAGACCAGAAAGCTGTCGTATTGATTTATAGTCTATTCTAGAGTAGCTGAGGCCCTGATATCCATAATTGTCTCAGTCTCCAGCTTGAATGGTGGAGTCACTTCGGTACAATACTGATTGACATTTGTTGAAAGGACCATGCACAGATTGAGGAACTGAAAGATCATGGTTAATTTTGATACACTCCAACTTTAGGGCTTGCACACTGGCTTACATCGGGAGAGAATCATAAACATCCACAGCACAGAAAAAGAACCTTTGGCCCATCATGTCCGTGCCAGTCAAAAATAACCACCTAATGATTCCAATCCTATTTTCCAGCACTTGGCCAAAAGTCTTGGCATCATAAGTGCACATCTAAATATTTCTTAAATGTACCAAGGGTTTCTGTCTCTACTGTCTTCAAAGGCAGTGAATTCCCGATTCTTACCACCCTCTAGATGAAAAAAATGTTTCCTCACATTTCCTATAAACCTTCTGCCCTACCTTAAATCTATTTCTGTGGCCACTGAACCCTCCATCAGGGAGAATGTTCCCTTCCTGTCTATCCTATCTGTGCTCAGGATCAGGCTATGTTGTGTATTCATCAGATTGTTGTACATTTTATAAATCTCAGATGACCCTATATAAAGGGGTACCTTTTTTTGCTACAGTTTTGAAATATCCCTGCAATCACTGACTACCTGCACTCTTGCTTTCATTTATTTTGCTCTGAGTCAATGCCCATTCTTCACCAATCAAGCATAGCTCAGGTACCACACTCACCTTATTGAATGTAGGACAATTAAATCAATGAAGACTACAGGCTACCAGGAAGCAGGAAGTCAACAAAAAGGCCTCATGCTATGAAACCAGTGACAGTCAGCACCTACCTGCAGTGGTTCGGTGGGACCATACCATACACGTCAATTCTATTGCAAAGTTCCAGGGCGATGATCATGGTGAACCAGCCAGTACTCAGCCAGGAATTGGAGGCTTTCCTAGAAAAGAAACATCTTGGATGACCACATGTTCCAAAGCAGACAACGGACCGGAAAAAGCTACAACAGAAACCAAAGGAGCCGCTGTACCGAGTCGGGGAATCTGCCAGACTCAGGCTTTGGTCTTGGAAATCAAACAGTGTTAAATATGGTTTAGGGAATAGCACTGCTCCCCTGTACCCTTCCATTCATAAGGTTTTGGGATTAAATCCCATTCCAAAGACTGGAATACTAGTTTCTCCTGACTCTCCTGTACAATACTGAGGGATTACAGCCGTGTCACAAATACTCCCTTTCAGGTGAGACATTAAACCCATGGCTCCATCTGTGCTAGCAGTTGGACACAAAAAACGTGATGATGTTATTCAGACAGGAGCAGGGGGAGTCCTGCCTGCTGCATGTGCTATATTTAAACAGATAGACTTGGGGCACCGTATCTCCAAGAGGGCGGAGTTGTAGTGTGACATGCAGGCTCCTGCTCAGGGCTCGTCTACTCTTACCTTTCATCTTTAACTTTTGCTTTTCTCTTCTTTCACCGCTTGTTTTTTTCCTTAATTTAATCTACTTAGCTTATGTGAGGCACGGGTTTGTGACAGCACGGAGGAGATCGAGGCAGTCGGGGAAGAAAGGGGTCCCTGACATCAACTTGGCAGTCATCCCAACTGGCCATGAGAGTGGGAACAGGAAACCTGGGGTGGCCGGGAGTGAGAGCTGGAGCAGGCAGTGTGACATGGCAATGGCAGTGGCAGCAGGAACAGGCTGCAAGGTGGTGAGAGCAAGCAGCACGGGGTGGTGGCAGGGGCAAGGTCGAGCCTTAAGTGGGGGACGTTGAGCTCTTGTGAGGAATATGAGTCCAGCACGGCCAGGCGATTATGGAATGTGACGTTGAACTGTTAACTGTGTTTCTTCGGTTTTCTACTTTTTTGTAAGAAGCACTGTAATGTTCAACTTTTTAGCTTTGTATTCTTTACTTTTCTGATTCTATACCCAGGTATGTTTGTACCTCAGAAGGCACTGTACGTGGGACTTGTAAAGTTTATACTGTACTCATGTGACAATAAAGTTAATTCAATTCAATATCCAATACGCTGCTGCTTGTGGGACCTTGTGCAAACTGACTGCCACATTTATTGTTGTTGATTTATTGTTGTCACATAGATCGAAGTGCAGTGAAAGGTTTTGTGAGCAGTACAGGCAGATCATAGCATACAAGGACATATAGATCACAGGGTGATTGAGCAGACAGAGACAGAACGATTATAAGAAACGTGAGAATAAGATCTGCTGTAGAGAGCTCGCAAAATGAATCACCCTGTGTTAATGCGATCTTGAATCCACTGTCTAAATTGTAACAGTAACTACATAGGGGACATAACTTTGAATTGACATTGGACAGATGTCAGAGGTAGTTTCTTTACTCAGAGTAGTAGGGACGTGGAACGCATTGCCTACAACAGTAGTAGACTCGCCAACTTTAAGGGCATTTAAATGGTCAATGGATAAACATATGGATGTAAAAGGAATAGTGTAGGGTAGATCGGGGGCCGAAGGGCCTGTACTGCACTGTAACGTTTTACATTCTGTGTACATTCCTGGTGCACTTCATCATGTTAAAGTGCATTGGAATGTCTCGAGGTTCTTAACACTTAAATAAATGAAAATCTTATCCATCTTTGTTTAAATACCTCCACAATAACTGTGAACGCAGTTTGAAAGCCCTTGGCTCATGACGCACACTGGAACATACTGAGGATGTGATAGACATGACATAAACACAAGATATTTCTTTCTCAATGTCGGTGTGATCAGCTGCTGCTACTTAATGTTATCATCTAAAATCTGTCTACAGCTTTTCAATTAGTCTGCTAAAAGTAAGAGAAAGAAATTTCAAGTAAAATAGCATTCATTCCTCAGACTCTCAAAACGCAACCTCTGAATCACATCAAAGGTTCAAGCCTCTCTCTAAGGACATCACCTCAGAAGCCACTCTGGTGCAGTGCTGATGGAGTGCTACACTGCCAGAGGTGCAGTCATTCAGGGCAAAACCTGGCTCTGTCTGCTCCTCTCAGGTCAAAGGCGATCCCATAAAATGAGGCAACGACATTCTCCCGATGCCTTAGCCAGTGAAAAAAATGTCCACGGGATGTGAGTGTTACTGGCTAGGTCAATATTTATTGTCCACCCATAATTGTCCCTTTGGAAGGTGGTGGAGAGTGACCCCCTGAACTCCTTTGAGTGCAGGATCACCCACAGTGCTGTTAGGGGAACAATTCCACCAGAAGTTGACCCAGAGACAGTGAAGGAATACCAATACAATTCCAAGTCACAAAAACAGAAATTGCTGGAGAATCTCAGCAGCAGCTATACAGAGAGAAACAGAGTTAATGTTTTGAGTCCTGTATGACTCTTCATCAAGTACTCTATGAAGAGTCACCGGACTCGAAACATTAACATTGCTTCTCTTCCCACAGATGCTGCCAGACCTGTTGAGATTCTCCAGCAATTTCTGCTTTTGTTTCACATCTCCAGCATCCGCATTTCTTTATTTTATTTCAGTTCCAAGTCAGTTCCAAGTGTGCGGCTTGGAGGGGAACTTGCAGGAGATGGTCATAAGGGCCTTTCAGCACAGAAATAGACCCTTCGGTCCAACTTGACCATGCCAATCAATTGTCCCAAACTAAACTAATCCCACTTGCCTGTGTTTGACCCATATCCCTCTAAACCTTTCCTCTTCATGTAGCTGTCCAAATGTCTTTCACATGTTGCAACTGTACCTGTATCTACCACTTCCTTTGGCAGTTCATTCAACACAAGAGCCACCCTCTGTGTGAAAAGGTTGTCCCTCAGGTCCCTTTTAAATCTTTCTCCTTTCACTTTAGGACAGCTCTGAGCCAGCGTGAGGCGCTGCTGTTGGAGGCGAGGTTGAAAGTGTGCGTATGATGAAGCATGTCATTCAGTGTGGACTCAACATGAAGCAAGCAGAGCTCTCTGAGGAACATTGAATGTCACAGCGATACCTGCGATCCTGGGTGGATTCAAAACACAAAGGATAAAAGCTGATTTGGAAGCTTTGCTTTTTATGTATTAGGGATTTTCCTTTCTTTGTTTTATATTCCTGAATTGAATTCCTTCATGCTGCCAGCCACGAGCATACAGATTACTTTTAGTCTTTGCACATCGGGCAAGTCAGTACACTTTGGGTAGATTTTCTGGTCTTGAAGGTGATTACAAGATTTTAAATGGCCAGTAGAGAGACAGTATTTTCTCTGATGTGGCTTAGGATGGAGGGGGAGTCCAGAAGAAGTGTAGCCTTAAACTTTGACCACTCAGGGATGATATGAGGAGGCATTTCTTCACACAGAGTGTGCTGTAAGTTTCAAATATTCTCCCCAAAACACTGCTGAGGTTGCGGGTAAATTAAAATCTCCCAGCCGAGGTGAGTACATTTTTGTTAGTAGGATCAATGAGGAACATAACATGGAACATTACAGCGCAGAACAGGCCCTTCAGCCCTTGATGTTGTGCTGACTGTTCCATTATCATTCATTTGTTTATCCAATGACCATTGAAATGCCCTTAAAGTTGACAAGTCTACTACTGTTGCAGACAGGCCTTGCACGCCCTTATTACTTTGAGTAAAGAACCTACCTCTGCCATCTGTCCTATAACTATCAACCCTCAATTTAAAGTTATGTCCCCTTGTGCTAGCCATCACCATCCGAGAAAAAAGGCTCTCACCATCCACCCTATCTAACTCTCTATTCGTCTTGTATGTCTCCATTGAGTCACCTCTTAACCTTTTCCTCTCCAATGAAAACAGCCTCAAGTCCTTCAGCCTTTCCTCATAGGACCTTCTCTCCATACCAGGCAACATCCTGGTAAAACTCAGGTTGGACGGAGCTGCAGTACAGAAGAAGGGCTTATGCCCGAAACGCCGATTCTCCTGTTCCCTGGATGCTGCCTGACCTGCTGCGCTTTTCCTGCAACACATTTTCAGCTGCAGTACAGATCAGTCAGGAACTAACTGATGTTGAGATTAAGCTCAAGGGGGTTGATTAGATGAGACTCGTTCTATTGCTAAAACCCCCCTCGTTTACTTGCCTATGTACAAGCACATGAGCTTACAAATCAGGAGCAAGAGTAGGTCATTCACCATTCAATAACTGTAATGTCAATTCCATATCCCACCTGCCCCTGATAACCTTTCACCCTTTTGCTTAACAGAAATCTATCCACCTCTGGCTCCCAAATATTCAAGCAACACAGTGTGCAATTCTGGTCTCTCTACTATAGGAAGAATGTTGTGAAACTTGAAAGCACTCAGCAAAGAGTTACAAGGATGTTGCCAGAGTTGGAGGATTTGAGCTATAGGGAGAGGCTGAACAGGCTGGGGCTGTTTTCCCTGGAGTGTTGGAGGCTGAGGGGTGACCTTATAGAGGTTTATAAAATCATGAGGGGCATGGATAGGTTAAATAGACAAGGTCTTTTCCCTGGGGTGGGGGAGTCCAGAACAAGAGGGTGTAGTTTTAGGGTGAGAGGGAAAAGATATAAAAAAGAGACCTACGGGGCAACCTTTTCACAGTGAGGGTGGTACGTGTATGCCAGAGAAAGTGGTGAAGGCTGGTACAATTACAACATTTAAAAGGCATCCGGATGGTTATATGAATAGGAAGGGTTTGGAGGGATATGGGTCAGGTGCTGGCAAATAGGACTAGATCAATTTAGGATATCTGGTTGGCATGGATTGGTTGGACTGAAGGGTCTATTTCCGTGCTGTATGACTCTATGACTCTGTTTACACTTTTACAGAATGCAGTTCCAAAGGCTTATGGTCATTGAACAGGGAAGAAATAAAATCACCTTATCTCTGTCTTAAATGGGAAACACCCGCTTTTTAAACATTGTTCTCCAGTTCTAGATTCTTCCGTAGGAGGAAACGCTCTCTCCGCATTTCTCCAGCCAAGAACCTCTCAGACTTGCATGTTTCAATTTGCTTTTAATCTCCCAAATGCCTTTACATAAAGGCCTAGTCTGTCCACACTCACCTTACAAGACAATCCACCCATTCCAGATATTAGCACGAAGACTTCTGATTCCTGCCAGGGATATAATTTCATCTTTGAGGAGAAAGTGAGTTCTGCAGATGCTGGGGACCAGAGCTGAAAATGTGTTGCTGGAAAAGCGCAGCAGGTCAGGCAGCATCCAGGGAACAGGAGAATCGACGTTTCGGGCATAAGCCTGAAGAAGGGCTTATGCCCGAAACGTCGATTCTCCTGTTCCCTGGATGTTGCCTGACCTGCTGCGCTTTTCCAGCAACACATTTTCAGCTATAATTTCATCTTGACTTCCCATTGTAGAGGGATCCTTATTGAAGTGGCCTCTATAGTCAGACAAAGACCTTGATAACAAGAGTCAATTTATGGGGAGGATGAAGAGGACATCTTGGATGAGACCAATCATCTCCTTGTCCAGTCTCCACACACACTCAACATTCAGGAATGCTTGGAACATTCTCCCCTTTCCTGAAACCAATCCTTACATTTCTTTAAAAACAGGTGCCTGACAAGGAAGCCAAATCATCATTCCAACATGCTGTGCGAATTTCTGAACTAATAAGATTGACTGGTTGGCATTATTCCTGCATTTCAGAACATTTTTTGATGTAAACGTTGGCACGCATCATCACTTCCAACATAAGACAATCTTCTTGAAGTAAAGATTTCTTGGTTGTCATGGGAACTTGGCAACTGGGCCAATATGCTGCAACAAAACAAGGAATGAGGGCAATGTTGCTTCCACGATTGTTTCATGACCTGTTTGCCCTTGGAAACTGACCTCTGACTCATAACTTGTTCCCTGGTTATTTCCATGCCCTGTTTATTATTCTTATCACCATTTTGTCCCCGAGATGAGGTTTGTGAGCCAGTTGTGGCTCAGTTAGTAATACTTCTGTCTCAAGGCTTGACAACAAGATTCACGTTGAGGTTCCAGTGGAATTTTCATATCATAGAATCCCTACAGTGTGGAAACAGGCCCTTCGGCCCAACAAGTCCACACTGACCCTCAGAAGTAACCCTCCCAGACCCATTCCCCTACCCTATTACTCTGCATTTCCCCCTGACTAATGCACCTAGCCTACACATCCCCTGGACACTATGGGTAATTTAGCATGGCCAATCCACCTAACCTGTAGGTTTTTGAATTGTGGGAGGAAAACCACAGAGACACAGGGAGAATGTGCAAACTCCACACAGACAGTCACCCGAGGCTGGAATTGAACCTGGGACCCTGACGCTGAGAGACAGCAATGCTAACCACTGAGCCACTGTGCTGCCCAGTTTTGCACTGTTGGAAGTAACATGTTTTGGATGAGATTCTAAAGTGAGGCCCACGCAGTTGGAAAGAAAGATCCCATGGCATTATTTGGAAGAAGAGCAGAGAGATGATCTCGTAACAGATTACCCCACTATCACTGCATTGCCACCAAAGCAAAATACTGCAGATGCATAAAATTTGAAACTGAAACAGAGAATTCTGGAGAAACTCAGCAGGTCTAGCAGCAGGAGAAAGAAACAAAGTTAACATTTCAGGTCAATTTCCTTTCATCAAATGGCTGAGAATGATCCGTTGAATATGGAGGCAGCTGGGTTACTTTTATTTATTCACTCCTGGGATGTGGGTGTCACTGGCATTTATCACCCATCCCTAATTGCCCTTGAGAAGGTGGGGGTGAGCTGCCTTCTTGAACCGCTGCAGTCCACATGATGTTGGATGTCCCACAATGTCCTGAGGGAGTGAATTCCAGGATTTTGACCCATCCATAGTAAAGGAATGGCGATATATTTCCAAGTCAGAACAGAGAGTGGCTTGGGGGGACTGGTGTTCCCCTGTATCTGCTACCCTTGCCCTTCTTGATGGAAGTGGTCATGGATTTTGGTAGCTGCTGCCCAAAGGTCTTTGGTGAAATTTCTGCAGTGCATCTTGTAGATAATACACAGTGCTGTTCTCTCACCCTCCCTTTAAGGCACTCCCTCAAACTCATTTCTTTGGTCAGACCTTTGGTCAATTGTGCCCGAAATCTCCTTATTTGGGTCAGTGACAAAATGTGTCTAATTAGCCCCAGCTTCATGAGCAGCATTTTAAGATTTAAAGGCACCATACAAATGCAGGTTGTTGGTGTCCTTGTTTCAAGGAAAGATGGTCAATAGCAGGTGTGTGTTCCACTTGGTGCAGCCAGTCAAAAACCAGATATCGAATTAACCCAGTGTCTGTAATGGCCGCAGGGAGTTTTATTTCCTGTTTAATTGTCTCACCAATCAATTCCTTGGAAAAAGCTGATTCAATCAACATGAAAAAAAAGAGTAAAGGTCCATTCAGTTTGTCCTCTGCCGTTGTTGTGTGTGTATGATACAGGAAAACCCAGGAACAGGAGGAGACAGCTCTGTAAGTCTGTTTTACCTAACACTGAGATCTTGGTTGAACTACAACCTAATTCCTTTGCCCCAGATTTTTTAATATCTTTGCAAGGCCATCCCCTGTCAGTGTAAAATTTATAATTAGCAATCGATTCAGCATTAATTACCATTTGCTGAAGACAGTCTCAAATGTCTACCGCACTGTGTAAAAAAAGTTTCCTAATTTCACTTTCGCAACATCTGCCACTAAAATTTACATTGTACCCCGGGGCCCAAGACTACCCATCCAGCAGAAATAATTACTCCCAGTTTGCCCTATGTATCTTCCTTCTCATCTTGTAACATTGCTCAAAGTATTCCTCTCAATTCCAGCAATATAAAACTGGATTTGTTTAATTTCTCCCTGTAAGTTAACCCTTGGAGTCTGAGAGACTTTTAGATATAGGAGCAGAATTAGGCATTTAGTCCATCGAGTCTGCTCTGCCATTCAATCAGGATTGATATGTTTCTTAATCCCATTCTCCTCCCTTCTCCTGGTATCCCTTTATCCCCACACCAATTGAGAACCTATCTATCTCTGTATTAAATACACTCAATGACAGCCTTCTCCAGCAATTTGTTCCACAGATTCACCAGCCTCTCTCTGAAGACATTTCTCCTCATCTCAGTTCGAAAGGGCTATACCTACACTCTAAGGCTGTGCCCTTGGGTCCTAGTCTCTCCTACTAGTGGAAACATCTTCCCCACATCCACTCTATCCAGGCCTCTCAGTGTTCTGTGAGTTTCAATCAGATCCACCTCCTCAACTTTCTAAACTCCATTGATTACAGACCCAGGGTCCTCAACCGCTCCTCATGTGATAAGCTCTCATCCCTGGAATCATTCTTGTAAACCTCCTCTCGATCCTCTCCTCTCTTCGATATGTGGCCCAAAACCGCTTACAATATTCCAACTGCGATCTGACTAGAGCCTTACGCAGCCTCAGCAATACATCTCTGCTCTTGTATTCTAGTCATAGAGATGTACAGCATGGAATCAGACCCCTCAGTCCAATTCATCCATGCCGACCAGATACCCCAACCCAATCTAGTCCCACCTGCCAGCACCGGCCCATATCCCCCCAAACCCTTCCTATTCATATACCTAACCAAATGCCTCTTGAATGTTACAATTGTACCAGCCTCCACCACATCCTCTGGCAGCTCATTCCATACACGTACCACTCTCTGTGTGAAAAGGTTGCCCCTTAGGTCTCTTTTATATCTTTCCCCTCTCACCCTAAACCTATGCCCTCTACTTCTGGACTTCCCCACCCCAGGGAAAAGACTTTGCCTTTTATCCTATCCATGCCCCTCATAATTTTGTAAACCTCTATAAGGTCACCTCTCAACCTCCGACGTTCCAGGGAAAACAGCCCTAGCCTGTTCAGCCTCTCCCTATAGCTCAAATCCTACAACCCTGACAACATCCTTGTAAATCTTTTCTGAACCCTTTCAAGTTTCTCAACATCCATCCGATAGGAAGGAGACCAGAACTGCACGCAATATTCCAATAGTGACCTAACAATGTCCTGTACAGCCACAACATGACCTCCCAACTCTGACCAATAAAGGCAAGCATACCAAACGCCTTCTTCACTATCCTATCTACCTGCAACTTTACTTTAAAGGAGCTATGAACCTGCACTCCAAGGTCTCTTTGTTCAGCAACAATCCCTAGGACTTCACCATTAAGTGTATAAGTCCTGCTAAGATTTCCTCTTGATATGAATATGAATGATGCAGATGCCTTCTTAACTGCCATCTGAACCTACATGTTAACTTTCAGTGAATCCTGAACTAAAATTCCTAAGTCCCCTTGTGCTTCAAATTTCTGAAGCCTTTTCCTGTTTAGAAAATAGTCTACATCTCTATTCTTCTCGTCAATATGCATAACCTCACACTTTCCCACATTATATTTCATCTGCCCCTTATTTGCCCACTCTCCTACCCTGTCCAAGTCCTCCTGCAGCCTCCCTGTTTCCTTAACACTACCCTGTCCCTCCACCTAGCTTTGTGTCATCTGCAAACTTGGCAACAATGCCCTCAGTCCCTTCATCCAGATATAACGTGGTCCCAACACTGACCCCAACGGAACTCTACCAGTCATTGCTGCTGTCCTGAAAAAGACCCCTTTATCCCCACTCTGCTTTGTACCAGTCAGCCAATTCTCTATCTATGCCAATACATTGCCCCTGCTACCATGGGCTCTGATCTTATTTAGCAGCCTCCTGGGCAGCGCTTTATCAAAGGCCTTCTGGAAATCCAAGTAGATCACATCCACTGGCTCTCTATTGTCAAATCTGATCATTACCTCCTCCTAGAATTGTAACAAATCTGTCAGGCATGATCTCCCCGTGACAAAGGTGTGCTAACTCAGCACTATTTTACTATGCACTTCCAAGTACTTTGCAAACTCATCTTTCATAATGGACTCGAAGATCTTACCAATGACTGAGGTCAGGCTAACTGGCCTATAATTTCCTCTCTTCTGCCTCCCTCTCATCTTAAACAGGATGTTACATTAGTCATTTTCCAGTCCTCTGGGACCCTCGCTGTTTCCAGTGATTGCTGAAAGATCACCACCAATTCCTCTACAATCTCTTCAAACAACTCCTTTAGAACAGTGTCATCATTCTGGTCTGGGTGATTCATCCACTTCAGACCTTTCAGCTTCCCCAGCACTTTCTCCTGAGAGGTAGCCACTGCAGCCACCCTGACTCTCTTCAAGTTCTGGTATATTACTGGTGTCTTCCATCGTGATAAGCCCAGGTATTGTAATGGTGAATCTATACTGCATTACCTCCAAAGTCAATATATCCCTCCAATGCCTGGATGTCGCAGCTAAGGTGCAGACATAGTGTTTTGGATCTGCAATTACATGTTGTTTGGCTGGGGCTAAGTGCCTGAGAACAGAGTTGGAAATATGACCATTGTCAGCACAGTGGGAGGCCATTCAGCCCAACATCCCTATTCCATTAAGTTGAAGGTAATTATTCAACCATCTCCCTCAATATTACACGATTGAAAAAGAGTTGTACAGTGTCTTCAACATAATGAAACATTCCAATGTGGTTCACATGACAGCTATTCAGCAAATATTTGACACAGAATAACATCACATAAGGGCGGCATTGTGGCTCAGTGGTTATCACTGCTGCCTCACAGCACCAAGGTCCCAGGTTCGATTCCAGCCTCATGTGACTGTCTGTGTGGAGTTTGCACATTCTCCCCGTGTCTGCTTGGTTTCCTCTGGGTGCTCCAGTTTCCTCCCATAGTCACAAAGATGTGCGGATCAGGTGGATTGGCCATGCTAAATTGCCCATAGTGTTTGGTGTATTAGTTGGAGGGAAATGGATCTGGGTGGGTTACTCTTCAGAGAGTCGGTGTGGACTGGTTGGGCTGAAGGGCCTGTTTCCACATTGTAGGGAATCTAATTTAATCAGAGTTCTTTGCAATAGACACCAGAATGTTGGATAAGTGTAGGGTTGGTCTTCTTGTTGGGAGGGGATCAACAGATAAAGGTACAAGTGCCAACGTTGCAGAGATGAGAATGGGGAACATGAGAGAAGTCAGTTTCAGAGGAGTGCCGAGACCTTGGAGTTTTGAGAGGCTAAAGGAGGTCATCGTGACAGGAGAGACAACACTATGGAGAGAGCTGATGACCAGGGTGTGAATTTTTTTTAAAATTTTGGACCTCACTAGACTGGGAGCCATCATAGTTTCAATGAGCACAGCTGGTAATGTGAGTGCAGGATAATTTATTTCAGTAAGGGACTGGGGCACGGCCTTCAAATCAGGCCTGAGCAGACTCGCCAGGTCGAAAGGCCTAATTCTGCTCCTTTATGGGCAGCACAGGGGCTCAATGGTTAGCAGTGCTGCCTCACAGTGCTAGGGACCCAGGATTGATTCCAGCCCCGGGTGACAGTATGAAGTTTGCACATCCTCCCCATGTTTGCATGGGTTTCCTCCTGGTGCTCCAGTTTGCTCCCAAGATGGGCAGGTTAGTTGATTTGGCCGTGCTAAACTGCCCCATACTATCCAGGGATGTGCAGGTTAGAGGTGGGTTATAGAATGATAGAATCCCTACAGTGTGGAAACAGGCCATTCGGCCCTACAAGTCCATACCAACCCTCTGAAGAGTAATCTACCCAGACCCATTCCCCTATTATTCTCCATTTATCCCTAACTAACACACCTAACCTGCACATTCCTGAACACTATGGGAAATTTAGCATGGCCAATCCACCTAAATTGCACATCCTTGGACTGTAGGAGGAAACCCACACAGACACAGGGAGAATGTGCAAACTCCACACAGGCAGTTGCCCAAGGCTGGAATCGAACCCAGGTCCCTGGTGCAGTGAGGCAGCAGTGCTAACCACTGAGCCACTGTGCCGCCCGTTAAACCATGGTGAATGTGGGAATACGGGTATAAGTTGGGATGCTCTTCGAAGGGTCAGTGCAGACTCAATGGGCCGAATAGCCTCTGTGCACTGCAGGGATACTGTATGGGACAGTCCTTGTACCTGTCTTTCCCGGTCTCCCTCTTGAAGAGTTCGTCGAAGTGCACCATCTTCTGCCGTGTGATGGTGTGCAGTTTGAGGCGGGGCCGAAGACGGTGCAGGAGCTGCAGGTGGTTATAGAGCCGACCCTTGCCGTCTCTCCTCATGCAGCTGCTGGGTCCCCAGAAGATGAAGATCGGGTCGCGGCTGGCGTTGAGGAGCTCGCTCCC
The DNA here is from genome assembly GCF_037043375.1 of Chiloscyllium plagiosum. Classification (NCBI taxonomy): domain Eukaryota; kingdom Metazoa; phylum Chordata; class Chondrichthyes; order Orectolobiformes; family Hemiscylliidae; genus Chiloscyllium; species Chiloscyllium plagiosum. Next base: position 13,783,407 of record NW_028270147.1, read on the forward strand.
TTTCTGCAGCAGCCGCTGGATGCTGGAGTGCGCGACCACCCGCAGGCTGGTCCTGCGGCCCACATCCTCCTGGTAACCCCGTGTCGGGGCGTCGTTCATCCTGATGACGCACTCGGCGCGGTCGATCTCTGCTCCCCGCCCGCTCCCGATGAGTTGCCCAGAGCTGGTGACCAGAGCGCAGTCCTTACAGTGGACCTGCAGAGCCTGAAACAACAACAGCAACAAAACCAGGCCTCAGTCAATCCTTTGCTGAAACAATGAAGGCAGGAGAGCGCCCAAAATACTCCACATGACACTCCCTACTCAGGGGTCACCTGGGAAGGAGATGTGGACAGTTAGCCTCACAACATTGGACAGGCCAGAGTACACAAGGGGCTAAGAATAGTAGTTTCATGGTAACATCACTGGGCTAGTAATGTAGAGAGGCGGAGGTGGGTACTGCAGATGCTGGAGATCAGAGTCAAGATTAGAGTGGTGATGGAAAAGCACAACAGGTCAGGCAGTATCCGAGGAGCAGGAAAATTGACATTTCGGGCTAAAGCCCTTCATCAGGAATGAGGCTGGGAGCCCCAGGGATGGACAGATAAATGGGAGGGGGGTGGGGCTGGGGAGAAGATAGCTTAGAGTGCAATAGGTGGATGGAAGTGGGGATGAAGGTGATAGGTCGGGGGGGGGGGGGGGGGGATGGTGCAGACAGGTGGGAAGGAAGATTGACAGGTGGGACAGGTCATGAGGATGATGCTGAGCTGGAAGGTTGGAACCGGGGATAAGGTGGGGGGAGGGGAAATGAGGAAGCTGGTGAAGTCCACATTAATGCCCTGGGGTTGAAGGGTCCTGAGGCAGAAGATGAGGCGTTCTTCCTCCAGACGTTGAGTGGTGAGAGAGCGGCGATGGAGGAGGCCCAGGACCTGCATGTCCTTGGCGGAGTGGGAGGGGGAGTTGAAATGTTCAGCCACGGGGCAGTGAGGTTGGTTGGTGCGGGGGTCCCAGAGAGCGCTCTGCGAGAGGGTGTCCGGTCTTCCCATCGTAGAGGAGACCGCATCAAGAGCGACGGATTCTGTAAATGACATCCAGCCATTGCACTCTCAGCTACCTTCTCCCCAGCCCCACCCCCACCCCCCATTTAGTAATGTAGAGATCCAGGCTAATACTCCAGTGATGTCAGATCAAACCCTACCACAGCAGCTGATAAAAGGTGAATTCAGTTAGGAAAATCTGGAATTGAAAGTCAATCCTGGTAATAGAGATTAATGATTCACTTGTATCCTTTAGGGATTGAAATCTGCCGTCCCATAGAAACATAGAGAGCATTCGGTTCTTCAAACCTGCTCAGTCATTCAATGTAAGCATGGCTGACCATCCAACTCGGTCCCCCATTCCAGCTTTCTCTCCACGCCCTTTCATTCCTTCAGCCCTAAGAACTGCATCTGTCTCCTTCTTGAATTCATTCAATGGTTTGGGCTCAACGGTAATTCTGTGGCAGAGAATTCCACAGGCCGACCACTCTCTGGGTGGAGACATTTTTCCTTACCCTGTATCCTCAGAGTCCTTACTCAGTGCGGCCTACATGTGACTGCAGACCCACACCAATGTCATTGACTCTTGTGGTGGAGTGGTAGTGGGCCTGTCTTTGTTCCTGGAAGCCTGGGTTCAAATCCCACTTACTCCAGAGTACCTTACTAAAATATATAAGATTCTTAAGGGAGTTGACAGGGTAGATGTTTAGAGATTGCTTCCCCTCGTGGAAAAGTCCAGGACCATAGAGCACAGTCTCAGAAGAAGGGGGTCACATGTTTAAGATGGAGGTAAGGAGGAATTCCTTCTCTCAGCACTTAGTAAATCAGTGGAATTCATGATGACAGATGGCTAAACAAGCTGTAAGTAAATTCAAGGCTAAGATTGACAGGTTTTTCAGCAGTAAGGGAATTAAGGGTTATAGGGAAAAGGCAGGAAAGTGTTGTTGAGGATTATCTGATCGGCCATGCTCTCATTGAATGGTGCAGCTGACACGATGGGCTGAATGGCCTACTCCTTCTCCTATGTCTTATGGTTTTAGCCATCTCTAAACAGGTTGATTAGAAAATATCTACAAGGTATCGTCCTTACCTTGGAACCAGAAGGCCTTGGTTCAATTCCCACCTTGGGGAGGTGATGGTCTAGTGGTATTATCACTGGGCCGTTAATCCAGAAACCCCTATAAGGTTCTGGAGACTTGCATTCAAATCCTGCTATGGCAGATGGTGGACTTCAAATTCAATAAAACTCTGGAAGTAAGAATCTAATGTCGACCATGAATCCGCTGTCGATTGTCAGAAAAACCCATCTGGTTCACTAATGTCCTTTAGGGAAGGAAACTGCCATCCTTACCTGGTCTGGCCTACATGTGACTCCAGACCCACAGCAATGTGGTTGACTATTAACTGCCCTCTGGGCAATGAGGGATGGGCAGTAAATGCTGGCCCAGCCAATGATGCCCACATCCTGTGAATCAATTAAGAAACAAGATATTGGGTCATGATTGTACTGCAGCTCTACTTTGAAGTATTCCTGATGAGTCGGATCACATTCATTCCCAAATTTTAGTAGTTTTTTCTTCTGAGATGTGGCAGAAATGTCTTTCTTCAGATAAAATCTTGGACCCAAAGGGTCTTTTTTGCCTTTAGTTGAGCAGAGAGAATCCTACAGCGAAGTTTTGAAGAAGAGTTAGGAAGCGAGTCCCATGTTTATTTTTCAGATGGCATTGTTAAATTATAAACAATTACTGTTCACAAATTGGCCAATGGGATTCCTCCTCTGGGACAGTGACATGTTGAAAACAGTTATGTTGCTGACCATGAAGCTCTCTGGGACAATCTGAAATAGCAAGTGGAGTTTTGTCCCACACTGACTTTACCTTTCTGTAAATCAGTGTCTCCCAAAGCTCCTCCAACTGTGTCCCCAAGCCAAGGCTTCAAGATGGTCAGATTCCCCTTGGCGACTGGTGAGGGAGATGTAGGGAAGAGAAGTCGATCTATGAAAGTGTGATGGTAGTGAGGTTGGGGGGTTTGTTGGACCACTGCTGCCTCAGGATTAGTGGCCCCAAAAGTTGAGCTCACAATTCCTCTGGGGTTCCCGAATTGCCCCACTTTTGGAATGCCCTGTTTTACATGGTGATTTATGTTGACTGTTGATACACAGGCAATTTTAGAAGCCACGATAAACACAATCACACAGACAACATTGTGACAAACAACTAGTTATGTCTGTTTCTATTGGTGTTTTACGGAGGAATGATGGACAATAAACCAGGATAAACCTACTCTTCTTCGACTGATGCTAAGGCAAACATGACATCCAGGTCTGGATGCCACACAATCGGAAAGATGTGAAAGCAATGGAGAGAGCACAGAAAGTTTTTACAAAAATGGCACAAGGAATTTCAGTTTGAAGATACAACAACAGCAATCACTGGAGGAATACAGCAGGTCTGGCAGTATCTATGGAGAGAAAGCAGAGTTAATCCTGATGAAGGGCTTATGCCTGAAACATCGATTCTCCTGCTCCTTGGATGCTGTGCTTTTCCAGCACCACATCCTCGACTCTGATCTCCAGCATCTGTAGTCCTCACTTTCTCGTCCTTCCAAGTTAATGTTAACTCTGTTTCTTGCTTCACAGCCGCTGCCAAACCTGCTGCGTTTTCCCAGCGATTTCTGTTTTTGCTTTTGACTTGCAGCATCTGCAGGTTTTTGGGTTGAAAATGGTTTGGAGAAGTTGGGAGTGTTGTCTTTGAAGAGGACATGGCTGGATGGGTAGATGAATAGGAAGAGTTTAGATAGATATGGGCCAATTGCTGGCAAATGGGACGAGATTTATTAGATTAGATTCCCTACAATATGGAAACAGATCCTTCAGCCCAAAAAGTCCATACCAACCCTCCCGCCCAGACCAATTCCCCTCCCCTCCATTTACCCCTGACTAATGCACCTAACACTATGGGCATATAGAACACAGAAGAGTACAGCACAGAACAGGCCCTTTGGCCCACGATGTTGTGCCGAGATTTAATCCTAATGTAAAATATAGTAACAACCTACGCACCCCTCAACCCACTGCTATCCATGTGCAAGTCCAGCAGTCGCTTAAATGTCCCCAATGACTCTGCTTCCACCACCACAGCTGGTAACACATTCCATGCATTCACAACTCTCTGCGTAAAGAGCCTACCTCTGACGTCACCTTTATACCTTCCTCCTAATATTTTCAAACTATGACTCCTCGTACCAGTCAATCCTGCCCTGGGGAAAAGGATTGCCAATTCACCTGGCCTGCACATCTTTAGATTGTTGGGAGGAAACCCACGTAGACACTGGGATAATGTGCAAACTCCACACAGAAAATCACCCAAGGCAAGAATCAAACCTGGGTCCCTAGCACTGTGAGACAGCAGTGCTAACCACTGAACCACCGTGCCACCCATAAGGATAGCTGGAGAGCTACCCTTAACACGATGGACAAAGTGACCTTCTTCTGAGCTTGGACATTTCTGAGAACCACTGGAACAGGCCAGCTAAGCCTTGGTCTAATTCTGAATTTGAAGGACAGCACTTATGACAATGCAGCACTTCCTGAACACTGTCGTTATCTTATAACACCATAGATCATGTCATCGAATACTGGAATGCCTTTTGAACTTGCCATCACCTGACTCAAGACATGGGAACATTATATAAATACTATACAATGCACACCAATCTCCTGTCCAGCCATTTCAGCACAATGCATTTGTTGAGTTCCAATACAGCTGCACCTTGGCTCCATTTCTACACATGCTATTGGATCTCCTCTCTCTTGTCAACCCATACGTGCAGTTAACCACTATCTACGAGGGATCATCTCTCCAACAGGTGACTATGTAGCTTGAGGGCGTTCACTCTTCAGACTAAGGCAAGGAGTAAATACTAAGTCAACAGTCATAAAGTCTACAGGACAGCAAGAGGCCCTTCAGCTCATTGAGTCTGTACCAATCAATCACAAACACTTAGTCCCGTTTCCAAACCCATTTTGCAATGTTTGTGCAAGGGAACATTAAATACTTCACGTTCAGTTTTAGCAAGGACTGTGAGAGAGTCCAGGGCAGCACAGTGGCTGGGGTGGCACAGTGGCTCAGTGGTTAGCACTGCTGCCTGACAGCACCAGGGTCCCAGGTTCAATTCCAGCCTTGGGCAACTGTCTGTATGTGGAGTTTACACATTCTCCCTGTGTCTGCGTGGGTTTCCTCCGGTTTCCTCCCACAGTCCAAAGATGTGCAAGTCGGGTGAATTGGCCATGGGAAGTTGCCCATAGTGCTAGGTGTATTAGTCAGGGGGAAATGGATCTGGGTGGGTTACTCTCCAGAGGGTTGGTATGGACTGGTTGGGCCGAAGGACTTGTTTTCACACTGTAGGGAATCTGATCTAATCACAAGTCTACCGCAGCCAAAAAGAGGAATTGAAGCCATACTGTTGCTGTTACCCCTAACCACGGTCTCCTCCAGACCTATTAATTTTCTGTTCAAACTCAACCTGAGTCTTCATTGAGACATAGCCTCTTAGTGACGTAGTCTGACTGTGATGACAGTTCGAGGCTTACAACTGAATCTGATATTGTGACTTTACCTGGGTAAGATATGCTTATTTGGTTGAAGGAAATGTTAGCAAATGCAAACAGACACTGAGCCACAATGATGAGATACTGGGGGAGAAAATGTTCGCTTGTAGGGCAAGGTTTTGAGGGATAAGCAATTCTGTAGATGCTGGAAATCTCTAATAAGATCAGAAACTGTTGGAAATACTCAGCAGGTTCCAAGACATAGCTCGTTTGCCACCTTGCATTCGATCTGGGAATTGTTAAGGGATGCATTCAGTTTTAGCAAGGGCTGTGAGAGAGTCCAGGACACAAGGAAGGTCTGTGATCAACACTCCATCTGATTATTCCTGGATTTCTGAGGTCCAAGCGCGGCTGCAACTTCATGGATGTGTCTGGTCATCAGAGATTTGGAATGACAGAAAGCTCTTGTTTTCCAGGGGTAAAAGGAATGGTGATGGGGTGAGGAAAAGGAAGCATGGAGGCAAAATTTGGCCCTGGGGTAGGTGTGCTGATGGCAAAAGCACCTAAAACATGAAACAAACGGGAAAGTGATCTGATCATGACTGTGGTATGGAGTTGTTGAAAGTAGAGATGAGTGGACAGAGTGTAGAGCACAAGAGTCTGGGATGGTGGAAGTTAGGGTGAGGCATCAGGGCCGACTAACTGAGATCTGGGGTTTCAGGGACCACTGTGCTCAGGCTAGGGGCTTGGTCACTATACACAAGTTGGGACAGGGGGCCTGGGCCAGGAGCAGCACTGGAGCCTGTCATTTCTGTCCCTATAGAGCACCCGATTGAAAGGAGTTGTATTTCTGAAGCTTATATTGATCACTACGTCTATTCAAGGCTGAGATAGACAGATTTTTAATCAGTCAGGGACTCAAGGATTATGGGGAAATGGCAGCAATGGAGTTGAGGGTTATTAGATTAGCCACAACTTCATTGAATGGCGGAGCAGACCTGGAAGGCTGAATGGCCTACTTGCTTTCCTTATGGTCTTACAGCCAGGGGCAGAGGGGTCAGAGTGAGAGAAAAGTGGAGAATTAAAATGACAGACTATTGCAGTCACAGGGCATTGCGTGTGGCAGGACAGAGATTTAGATATGCATCTTAAAAGAAAAGAGGTGCAGAGATTTGCACGGCAACATTCAGATTGTGGGGCCAAACCATGATGAGGCCCAATGAAGAAGTGAAGGAAATTGGGATTGTGCAAGATGTCAAGATTGAACTTCAAATTAGAAGCTTGTAGGTTCATACTGAGGAGAAGTGTATAACTCTGAAGAGACACGGCTGGTGATTAGCGGATGAAAAAATACCACAGGTGATTTGGTGATGGGGAAAAAGCAGTTTTGTGTAAGAGCACTTCTAGCTTTATGAAAAAAAACATTAATTCTGAAAAGAAAATTCAAGGCCAGGGAACAGTGCAGCAATTCGGCTAAAGATGAGCAGAGTGACGGAACAAGGTAGGTGGATTGGCCATGTTAAATTGTCGGTAGTGTCCAAGGATGTGTAGGTTAGGTGGATTAGCCATAGGATATGCAGGGAGATAGTGTAGGGGGGTGAGTCTGGGTGGGATGCCGTTCAGAGAGTCAATGTGGACCTGGGCTGAATGGTCTGTTTCTGCACTGTAGGGATTCTGCACAAAAAGATGTTTAATGGTATTGTGCGTCAGAGAATACGATCAATTCAGGGGAAATGATTTATAAAAAGATAAAATTAAAGGCACTTCATCTGAATGCATAAAGCATTTGCAACAAGGCAGAAAAGTTAATGGTGCAAATACAGATAAATGGGTTTGATCAAATTGATATTACAGAGATAGGGCACTGGTTGCATGGTGACTAGAGTTGGGAACTCTGTATTTCAGACAGTCCAACAGTTTAAAAAAGCAGAGAAAGGATGATATATTGCCACAAAAGAATGGCATGAGGGTGATGGTGAGGATGGATCTTGACTCGGAAGATCAGGAGACAGCAAAATCAATGACAGGAATACCATCCCCTCCAACAGAGAATGTAACCATTTCCCCTTGACATTCAATCATAGAAACATACTAACTGGGAAGAGTAGGCCTCTTTGCCCCTCAATTCAATAAAATCCAATCACTCCACATTCCCATGTGCCCATAATAACCTTTCACCTCTTCATTTATCAAGAATCTATTTACCGCTGCCTTACAAATATCTGAAGGCACATGACAACAGGTTATGACAACAGGAATTATTTGAAATCGCAAGCTGTTGGAGCGCTGCTCCTTCATCCAATGGGCTTTACCTGTGTCATGTGACTTCTGACCTCATCTACCCCTGTCCAACACCAGCACCTCCACATCTTAAAAAAAAATCTAAAGACTCTGCTTTCGCTGCCTTTAGAGGAAGAGAGTTCTAAACATTCACCATCCTCTGTGGTATTCAATGGCATTACCATAGCTGAATTTCTCCCAGCATCAACATCCTGAGGGTTACCACTGACCAGAAACTGAACTGGACTAGCCACATAAGCACAGTGGCTACAAGAGCGGGTCAGAAGCTGGGAATAATGAGGCGAGTAACTCACCTCCTGACTCTCCAAAGCCTTTCCAGTTTCTATAAAAGACAAGTCAGTGGTGTCATGGAATACTCTCCCAGAACTAAAGGGTGATTAACCTGCCGGTCATCAGGAACATGTAGGAATCCATCATTAGGCAGTGGGAGCAGGGCACTTAGAAAATTGCACTGTGACTAGCCAGCGATGACATCTTTATGAACAGAAAATCATGTTTGACAAAGGCGTTTGAGAATGGAACAAATAGGGTCAATTTAAACAGAGAGACATATATTTGCATTGTGCTTTCCATGATCACTATATGTGTCAAAAGCCATGTTACAACCAATGGATTATTCTCAAAGTGTGGTCACTAGTATATTAAAGGAAACATATCTGCTAATCTGGGTGGCTCAGTGGTTAGCATTGCTGCCTCATAACACCAGGGACTGGGTTTCAATTCCAGCCTTGGGTGACTGTCTGTGTGGCGTTTGCACATTGTTTGCGTGGGTTTCCCCTAGTTGCTCTGGTTTCCTCCCACAGTCCAAAGATGTGCAGGCAAGGTGAATTAGCCATGGGAAATGCAGGGTTACAGGGACAGGGTGGGTCTAGGTGAAATATCCTTTCGAGATTCGATATGGGCCAAATGGCCTGCCTCCACACTGTCAGGATTCTATGAATCTGTGCAGAGCAATCTGTCACAAGCACCATCCAGTAATGGCCAGATAATCGATGCTATTGTGAAATGAATGGCTAAGACATGAGAAGGAATCCTCCGGATCTTCAAAACAATTCCATGGGATCTTTTGCATCCATCGAGATGTGGCTCTTCAACTGACATCTCCAACATTCTCACAATGGTGCATTAATCTTGAATTTTGTGCTTAAGCACTGGAGTGGGACTTGGATGCAGAACCTTATGGCCCAGGGACAGAGCATTACCAACAGAGCCACAGCTGACTCTGCAAGAGGATATCATCAAATGTAATATGTTTGGATTTTCAAAAAGATATTTATGAAGGGATCCACTAAGGTATCGAGTTGCAACAGACCATTTCAACACTTATCGTATTTGACTTGTTGATAAGTTGCCCTCCACATGACGGTACCATCACTCAGAAGATCTCCATAACACCAGCTCACTCTGTTCATGGCTCAGCTCATCTTCGTCCGGAGGCTCACTGAAGAGGTTGCCTAGTATCATCCGAACATCTGAAAATGAACCTTCCATCTCAGCGAGCAAACCTACATTCAGCTCATCTACTGCAGAAACCATTATGTGTCCCTGTGTTTCCACTTCACCTCTTATTGCAAGGAACCCCTGGCCTAGGCTTGCTATTTATTACTGGAGATAAAGAGAAAAGCTACTTCATTATTTCAATATTTACATCCACTTCCCTCTTAACAATTACAGATAAATTTGACGCACTGCATCCGTCAGGGAGAAATTGCTAAGCAGTGATAATTCTTCCTGTGACATTTCACACACAGCAAAGGGTGACAAAGTAGTTTGGTGAATGAGTTGCACTGCACAGGTTTGAGGGTGGTTAACAGATGTCTGAACAGTATTTCACACATCTTGTTAAAATTAACTGGAGCTAGTTAGTTCAGTTACCAGAAAAACAGCTGTTGATAGCATTGTTTAAAATTTATTCAGCCTACGTGAAACCTTTTCAGAGACTTCTTCTGCCCTGAATTCGACAGATATCTCAACTTACAATCAGTGGAATGTGTTTAGTTGAAATGATAATGTTTTTATACATCACACCTTCACTATTAACTTCCCAACTCTACATAAGCTTCCACCATTAACTCCTCTACTTTATACATCCCCGCATTAACTCCCCTACTCTATATGACCTCCCCCATTAACTCCCCAACTCTATCCAGCCCCCGCCATTAATTCCTCTACTCTATACAACTCCCCCAAACATTAACTCTCCTATGCTATACATCCTGCCATTAACTCTCCTACTCTATACAACTCCCCCCGCCATTAATCCCTCTATTCTATACAACTCCCCCACCATTAACTCTCCTACTCTATACATCCTGCTATTAACTCATCTACTGCTTACAGGCCCCACTGTTAACTCACCCGCTCTACAGAATCCCAACTATTAATTTACCCAGTTTTTATAATCTCTCCCACTACTAATTCACTTACACTTTACAATCCCTCCCACTATTAACTCAGCTATTCTATACATCCTCCCACTATTAACTCACATACAACCGTTAGACTTGTAAAGCATTCAGATCTGACACTGTCTAGTTACGATAAATCTCTTTTATTGTCATGCAGAGATTAGCATATTGCAGTGTAATTCACAGCTCCAAACTGATCATATATCATCAGTTGGATGCTGGACAGAATAGTACACACCATCTTGGTCTTTAACTAGTCAAGTGTTAGGTTCCTGTCAGCATTACAACCACCCACACAGTTTGATGTCTTCTCTGTGACTTCCAGGTCTGGACTTGCATGTTGAAAACCTTTGCCCAGTGTGACCCAAAATGCTGATCATCTGACTCAATAAATCCAACTATTTTCGTCTACAACAGCTTAAACTCTGCATACCCTGATCCTGAAATAGTTGCACATAGCCATTTCCTGCTTCCTTCCCGTGACTGATGGATGGATCCTCTTTAATGTGGATCATTGTTACACTCACAATTTCTTTGCTCATTCATTGGGTGTATCATTTACACTAACAACAGTGATTGCTGATGTGATTCACAAGTTTCACTTATTCATTAAAGTTACGCACTTTCCAAATGCTGCCAACCTGTTTGGATAGAGGTTTGTCGAACATGCAGTTTACAATTCAGAATTACTCAAACTGCTGCACCGCCAAAGACGAAATCCTATTCCTAGCACATCAATGAACTGATCAATAAAACAAATATTAGTTAATGAATCCATGATAATCTTATAATCCACACAAGAGAAGGATCCTATGCAACATCTACTGTTATTAACACACCTTGACTACACAAGAAGATACAAACACATCAATTAAATGCAGGAGTGAGGCCATTTCACGCCTCAAATCAGCTCCATTATTCAATGTTTGTGACATCAAAACACTCAACAAGACCAAAAGAGGATTGATATTGTGCTTTTCCACACGTCACATTATCCTGAAACGTCTCATGGTCAACGACACTCCCCGGGTGGGTCTGCCACTGCTGCTGGAAGGAGTTTAAACCAGTTCAGCAGGAGAGGGGACACAGTGTTAGCACAATAGGGACACAGTATACTATAGTAAAGGAACCAAGGCAAAGGGAGTTCGGTTATGTTGAGTCTCAAGGACATAAGGTGAGGCTGGATGGCCTCTACTTCAATGCTAGGAGTACTGTAAGTGAAACAGTGAGTTCAGGGCGTGGATTGACGTGTAGAGTTGCGATGTTGCCATCACAGAGAGGTCAAAGGAGAGGCAACTCAACATGTCAGGCTAAAGGATCTTCAGGCAGAACACAGCAAGATATTGTCACATTCAGACACCAGTAACTGCGTAGAGGAGGGATAGTATCATGGGTGGGTCTTTAAATGAGGCTTTGTGGATAAAACATAGGAAGAAAAGAGGGGTCAGACACATGCTGGGAGTATATTAAAGATTCCCATGCAGTCAACAGGCAATAGAGAAACACACATGTAGACAATTCACTGAAGTGTGTAACAACAGTAATTATATTGGAGGATGTCAACTTCCCAAATATTAATTGGTATAATTTGTAGTACAATAACTTTCAAAGCTATGGGCAAGTGCTGGAAAGTGAGACTAATGCAGATTTTAATGTAGTTTTTTTGTCAGTGCAGACTTGATGGGCTAAAGGGTTTCTTTTGTATTGTATGACGATGATAATTTGGTCATTGTTGTAATGTAGGGAGATGAAAAGTTCACTTGTGCAGAACAGAGTGCCACAGTGTTTTAAGTTAAATCACAAGCTTTCCTTTCAGCTGGTTTCAGTTATGGAATACATATCAGTGCAGATACCAAGCACAGTTAGGTAGTGGGTCAGCTGTGGCTCAGTCGGTAGCACTGTTCCCTCTAATTCAGATGTTAACAGATTTCCAGTCCAGGACCATTAAAAGCATGGCTGATTATGCAGTGCAGAACTGAGGCAATGTGGCACTGTCAGGTGAGTGAACACCATACATCTGTATATGAGTGTCAAATATATTCTTGGCTGAAAGACAGATTTTTCATCATTGAAGGAATCAAGGTTTATAGGAAAGTGGAGTTGAGGCTGAGATGAGATCAGCCATGGTCCTAATGGATGGCGGAGCAGATTTGATGGGCTGAATGGCCTTCCATGATCCTACATGTTACGAGAACAGTGTTGTGCTGGAAAACCCTGTCTGCTCTCTCAGATGGATGCACAAGATCCTTTGATATCAGTTTGTGCTGCTCTTTGTACAGGAGCTTGCTGTGTGCAAATTGGTTGCTGTGTTTCCCATGTTGCTGGATGGAGGAAGGGAACATCTAATGTAAGAAATGACTAAAACAAAACCTGAATTGGCTATAAAGTGCATTGGGATATCCAATGGGCATGAAAGGTAAAATGAAGAACTATATACAGTTCTGGTCACCCTGTGATAGGAAGGATATTATTCAATTGGACAGGGCTCAGAAAATATTGACCAGAATGTTGCCAGGACTGGAGGGTGTGAGTTATAAGGAAGGCTGGGCCTTTTTTCACTGGAGTGTAGGAGGTTGAGGGGTGACCTTGTAGCGGTTTATAAAATCATAAGGGGTGTAGATAAGGTTAATAGTAAAGGTCTTTTCCTTAGGCCGGGGGTATATTTTTAAGGTGAGAGGAGGAAGATTTATAAGGGACCTGAGGGGCAACTTTTTCACACAGAGGGTAGTTTGTATATGCAATGAACTGCCACAGGAAGTGTTAGATGCAGGTACAGTTACAATATTTAAAAGACATTTGGCCAGGTACATGGACAGGAAAGATTAAGAGGGATATGGGGCCAAATGCAGGCAAGTGGGACTAGCTTAGTTTGGGAAACTTGGTTGACAAGGATGAGTTGGACCGAAGGGTTTGTTCTGTGCTGTATGACTCTATGACTCTAGGAAGGCATAGATGCACCCTTGATCACAGGTAGTTGCGTGATGTACAATGTTCCTCAGACAGCTGTTCTCCTGAGATTCACACTCGGTGCCATCTGTTGTCATATCCATCCCCATCTACTGTTGTGTATTTACTATCCCTCCTGACCTCCTGCTGTCTGATGCTGAACATTCTGTACTCAGCAAAGATCTTAAATTTTATCTCTCTGAGCTCCCACTTTAATGAATTTTGGGCACGACATGATATTGAACTTTTTTAAAAAATTGTTTCCACCTCCATGCCCATTTCTTTGGACAGGAATCCTCTCCCCATCCCACGCACTCCTTCACTGCCTCCAACACTCTCCCTCCACATGGAGCCCTCTCTCTGCCTTTTACCTGTACGTTTTTCATCGAGAACAGTCAATGTAACGTCAGTCAATGTAGTTTCTCTGCTCCGTTCACCCACTCAAACCCATATCCTTCTAAATTAACTGTATTCTGTGCTCTCATATCCAATCCTGACTCTGTTACCAAGCCTGCCAACAAAGACAGTGCTGTTCCTGATGAAGGGCTTTTGCCCGAAACGTCGATCTCCTGCTTCTCAGATGCTGCCTGACCTGCTGTGTTTTTCCAGCACCACACTCGCGACAGTGTTGTTCCTGTCTGGTGTACATTGCAGAGGCTCAGCGATAGCTCTTGGATCATGACCCACCATCGAACATCAGGCTATTGTACTAACTTCATCTCATCCCCTCACAGCTTCCCAGCTCATAGCCCCCCCAGCCCCACACAGCTCGCTTGTAGCTTCTCCCCAAAATCCACAAACAGGACTTTCCAGACAGACCCATTATTTCTGTCTGCTCCTGCGCCAAGGAACTTATTTCTACCTACTTTGACTTTGATTATTCTCTTCTTGCCCAGACCTTCCCCACTTACATTCACGATTCCTCTGACTCTTTACATAAGTTCCAAAATTTCAGTTTGCGGGCTCCAGCCACCTCCTCGTCACCATGGACTTGCAATCGCTTCTTCACAAGTCATCTCCCCTGCTTCCTGGATAAAAGGCCTGAATTGTCCCCATCCTCCACCGCCCTCCCGGCCGAGCTCATCCTCACTCTGAATGACTTCTCTTTTAACTCCTCTCATTTTCTCCAGGTCAAAGGGGTGGCCATGGAAACCCACATGGGCCTCAGTTATGGCTTGTCTCTTTGTGGGATAGTTCTATTCCGGTCCCCACCTACAACTCCACCTCCAGTATATCAATGGCATCACGAGTGCACCTTCCCTCTCTCATCTGGAATTGGAAAGGTTTATCGATTTTGCTTCCAATTTCCACCCTGCTTTCATCTTCACCTGCTCTATGTCTGACTCCTATCTTCACTTCTTCGACATCTGTTTCTGGGGACAGTCTGTCCACTGATATCTAGTACAAACTCACTGACTCCCACAGTTAGCCCCCTGTACATCCTCACACCCTGTTTCCTGTAAAGACTCCACACCATTCTCTCACTTTCTACATCTCCGTTGCAGTTATTCTGATGATACCACCTTCTGCAGGTGGGCCCTACAAATTTTCACTTTTTTCCTCAGCTGAGGATTTCCACCATTATGGTTGACAGGGCCCTCAGCTGTGTCCAACTCATCTCCTGCACTCTGGCGCTCAATCCCTCCCTTCCCTACCATGACAACAAGGTCCCCTAGTCCTCACTTATCGTCCCACCAGCCTCCTCATCCAAAAGATCATAAGCCACCATTTCTGCCACCTCCAGCAGGTTGGCATGACTAGACATGTATTCCCCTCCCCCCCCTCCCCGTCAGCCTTCTGTAGGGACTGTTCCTTCCAGGATACTCCGGTCCACTCATCCTCCACCACCCTCACCCCACCACCCCATGGCTCCTTCTGCTGCAAACGCAGAAGGTGCAACACTTTACTTCCTCCCACCTCACAATCCAAGGTCCCAAACGCACCTTCCCAGTGAAGCAGCGATTTACCTGCACTTCACCCAATCCAGTCAACTGCATTCGCTGCTCACAATGTGGTCTTCTCTACACTGGGGGAGGTGATGTGTAGACTGGGTGGCTGCTTTTCGGAACACCTGCGTTCTGTCCCCAAAAATCACCCCGAGCTTCCATTTTCCTGCCACTTTGACAGTGTTCCCATGCCAACATCTCTACTTCAGGCCTGTTGCAGTGCCCCAGCAAGTCTCAGCGTGAGCTCAAAGAACAACATCACATTTTTCACTTGGTGTCCTTGCAGCCTCTAGGACTCAACATTGCGTTCTATAACTTTCAAGCTTGATTCCATCCTTCCATGTTTTTTACCACCCCCATATCCTGGGCCTTTTCTGTTTGTTCATTCACAGGGTGTGGGCATCACTGGCGAGGCCAGCATTTATTACCCATCCCTAATTGCCTAGAGGGCAGTTAAGAGTCAACCATATTGCTGTGGGTCTGGAGTTACAGGTAGGTCAGACCAGGATGGCACTTTCCTTCCCAATAGGGCATTAGTGAATCAAATGGGCTCTTCCAACAATTGAATCGTGATCATCAATAGACTCTTAATTCCTGGCTTTTATTGGATTCAAATCAAATTCCACCATCTGCCGTGACAGGGTTTGAACACAGGTCCCCAGAATATTATCTGGGTTTCTAATTAACAGTCTAGTGATAATACCACTTGGCCATCGCCTCCCCATAACAAGGGTTGACATGGGTTATTTTTAGCACAGCCTACCCATTCTCTCCACCTCCGATTATCACTGATTCTACACCTCTTCTGCTCTAGCCTACTGTCAATTATCCCCCTTACCTGCCTATCTCTTTCATACCTCTTTCTCTTTCTGAGCTCTGTCTCCATCTACACGCTCACCTCAACTCCCCACCGCGCCTTCAGCATAAATACCATTGCTTCCTAGCTGCTATCAGTTTGGAGGAAGGAACACTGGACTCAAAACATTAACATGTGTCGTTCCTCTCCACAAATGCTGCCAGACCAACTGAGCCTTTGCAGCAACTTCTGCTTCTGTTTCAGATTTCCAGAATCTGAAGTTCTTTGTTTTACATAAATGTTATGATGTGGAGGAGCTGGTGTTGGACTGGGGTGGACAAAGTTAAAAATCATACAACACCAGGTTATAGTCCAACAGGTTTATTTGGAACCACCTGATGAAGAAGCAGTGCTTCGAACGCTGGTTCTCTCAAATACAGAGGAACCTCGATCATCCGAAGGACACAGGCAGGGAGTATTTTGTTTGGTTAATTGAATTCCGGATAATCGATGCTGGATAACATAGTTGGCCAAGTGGCAGGACCTTGTGATCTTGTTCAGATAATCCGAAACCTGATTAATCGAATGCCGGATAATCGAGGTTCCTCTGTAAACCTGTTGGACTATAACCTGGTGTTGTATGATTTTTTTAAAATATAAATGTTAGTCATTCTTCTCCTTTTGTTCTTCTCAAAATAGTAGCACAGGGTATGGAACATCATCCCAAATGAGGGAGTGTGCATCAATTTAATGTTTCATCAGAAAGTTGGCACCTCCGTCAGCATCACAATAAAGCTTGGGATGGGGTTTTGTGCTAATCTCTTTGAAGCTACACTGGAACCTCCTGTCTTCTGACTGAACCATGAGTGGAACCAGGGAGCTAAGGCTCATGTGATTAAATATTAATCCTTTGTGTAAACCTTGCAAAATAGAAGCAGGGGGAAGTTTATTCAATTCTAAGGCAAAGGATAAAAAACAAAACTCAAATCAATCAGAGGGAGCAATGATTGTAAAGTAACAATCAGCCACATGGAAGAAACAATGGAATGAGGAAAAGCGAACATGTCATTACAGTGTACAGCTGCTTGTCAAGAAGTCATATTAAGGTACAGAATAGAGTCCAATGACCAAACTACAACTGCAGTGGGAGATTGGCTGCTTAATGACCCTGCTACAGAATCAAAGTTGGCATAGTCTCACAGATAATTTTAAAAGCTTCTCTACTGTCTCCAGACCTCAGTACTTCTGTTTTCTTTTATTTGTAGCATTCAGGAGAAATTGAATACAACCTTAAGAAACAGAGTTTACAGAATCACATTCTCCAAAGCCTTGCTGTCTCTCCTTTCCTCTCGACAGGAGCCCGATCTGATTGAGTGACCCCCTCCCCCAGTTCAATCACCGAGCACATTCCAGGTTGGAAAACAAATTTCACCACACGTGGAGCTGCGTTTTTTAAAGTCCCTCAGTGTTTTTTCAGAATGCCCACTGCCTCTCCTCAAGTCTCTTTCAAAGTCAAGTAGAAGCTTCAATATTGTGCTACAATCCGACGGGAAATCACTGCAGGATGACAGGCCCAACAATTGGAGAAGGGTTAGAGGGAGGTGGACGGGAATAAGGTGTAGCCCCTGCCAGTTCAGATTGACTGAATGATTCTTTCATCAGCCTGACAGAAATAGTCACTTTATGTTTCGAGAAATTGCTATATTCGCCCTGTTAAAGAAATGTCAGAGCAGGAGTAGGCAATGCTACCTTTCTCTGCCATTTAATATGACCATGCAGGATCTCACCTTGGTCTCAATTCTATTTTTCTGCCTGTTCCCCATGGCCCTTTTATTAGCAATTGCTAATTAAAAATCTGTTGAACTCTTCCTTAAATGGATTCACTGGAATGTACACCAAAGGCATGATCTGTCATGCCAACCTTTTAAAACCGTGGCTTGTTCTCAAAAGGATTCTCTGTTCTCATGCCCGTAACTCAGCCGTACATTCATAAGAGTCAGAAATGGCTGTCCATGCTGAGGTAGTGAATTCCACAGATTAGTGATTGTTTGAGAGAAGCAATTCCCCCTCATTTCGATTTTAAATCTGCCAATTGTTTGCCTAGAACTATAATGAAATAAATTAACCTTCCTGCTGAAAGTTACAAAGGAAAACAAGGAGTTCGTTCAGCCTCTCAAACCTGTTCTATTGCCTTTCACAGTCTCATATCCCTGAAAGAGTTTGACAGGTATTTATTGAACAATCTCAGTTTTAAGTTCAACAAATGATCTTTCGCTAATGGCCATTCTGGAAGGACATTGTAAACTTCCATTCGCTGGAGGTGCAGAGAGTGGTAGCAGGACAGACAAGTAATCAGATGAGCTAGCACCGGTGTGAAACCATTCGCTTTCCCGTTATGTCAATGTTTTAACTCCTGTTGGGAAGGTCTGTGTTTGACATTTTCAACATATCAACCATTAAAATCTTTCAACAGTCAACTAATCTTCAAAGGCTATGGGCCCTGACAAGATTCCAACAACAGCATTTAAGACTTGTGCTCCAGAACTTGCCGCTCCCTGAGCTAAGCTGTTCCTGTACAGTATGGGCATCTATCCAACAATATGGACAAACCTGGCCCATCAGTCTACTCTCAATCATCAGTAAAATAATGGAAGGTGTCATCAACAGTGCTACCAAGCAGTACCTGCTCATCAATAACATGCACAGTGATGCCCAGCTTGGGTTCCACCAAGTCCATTCAATTCCTGACCTCATTCCAACCTTGGTTCAAAGAGCTGAATTCCAGAGGTGAGGTGAGAGTGACGACAGTGGGCCATCTAAAAGATGCACTGCAGAAATTCAAAGAAGTTGCTAGCACTCTTCCGGGGGGTTTAAACTAATTTGGCAGGGGGATGGGATCCGGACTTGTAGTCCAGCAAGTAGGTTAGCAGTTTTTCAGGATGTCCAAGAATGTAGGGAGGCTGTGCAGAAGGTAGCACTGACAGGGAATACCTGCAGACACAGACATGGGCTCAAGTGTGTATACTTCAACGCAAGGAGTATCAGAAATAAGGTGGGTGAACTTAAGGCGCGGATCGGTACTTGGGACTACAATGTTGTGGCCATCACGGAAACGTGGATAGAAGAGGGACAGGAATGGTTGTTGGAGGTTTCTGGTTACAGATGTTTCAGTAAGATTAGGGCGGATGGTAAAAAAGGAGGGGGGGTGGCGTTGCTAATTAGAAATGGTATAACGGCTGCAGAAAGGCAGTTCGAGGGGGATCTGCCTTTGGAGGTAGTATGGGCTGAAGTCAGAAATAGGAAAGGAGAAGTCACCTTGTTGGGTGTTTACTATAGGCCCCCCAATAGCAGCAGAGATGTGGAGAAACAGATTGGGAAACAGATTTTGGAAAGGTGCAGAAGCCACAGGGTAGTAGTCATGGGCGATTTCAACTTCCCAAATATTGATTGGAAACTCTTTAGATCAAGTAGATTGGACGGGGCAGTGTTTGTGCAGTGTGTCCAGGAAGCTTTTCTAACGCAGTATGTAGATTGTCCGACCAGAGGGGAGGCCATATTGGATTTGGTACTTGGTAACGAATCGGGACAAGTGATGGGCTTGTTAGTGGGTGAGCATTTTGGTGATGGTGAGCACAATTCTGTGACTTTTACCTTGGTTATGGAGAGAGATAGGTGCGTGCAACAGGGTAGGTTTTACAATTGGGGGAAGGGTAAATACGATGCTGCAAGACAGGATCTGAGGAGCATAAATTGGGAGCATAGGCTGTCAGGGAAGGATGTCGTTGAAATGTGGAACTTTTTCAAGGAACAGATACGACGAGTCCTTGATATGTATGTACCTGTCAGGCAGGAAAGAGATGGTCGTGTGAGGGAACCTTGGTTGTCGAGGGAGGTTGAATGTCTTGTAAGGAGGAAGAAGGAGGCTTACATAAGGTTGAGGAAACAAGGTTCAGACAGAGCGTTAGAGGGATACAGGATAGCCAGGAGGGAGCTGAAGAAAGGGATTAGGAGAGCTAAGAGAGGGCATGAAAAATCTTTGGCGGGTAGGATCAAGGATAACCCCAAGGCCTTTTATGCGTATGTGAGAAACATGAGAATGACGAGAAAGAGGGTAGGTCCGATCAAGGACAGTAGTGGGAGACTGTGTATTGAGTCGGAAGAGATAGGAGAAGTATTGAATGAGTACTTTTCTTCAGTATTTACAAATGAGAGGGACTGTATTGTTGAAGAGGAGAGTATGAAACGGACTGGTAAGCTAGAGGAGATACTTGTTAGGAAGGAAGATGTGTTGGGCATTTTGAAAAACTTGAGGATAGACAAGTCCCCCAGGCCTGACGGGATATATCCGAGCATTATGTGGGAAGCAAGAGAGGAAATTGCAGAACCGTTGGCAATGATCTTTTCGTCTTCACTGTCAATGGGGCTGGTGCCAGGGGACTGGAGAGTGGCGAATGTTGTGCCCCTGTTCAAAAAAGGGAACAGGGATAACCCCGGGAATTACAGGCCAGTTAGTCTTACTTCGGTGGTAGGCAAAGTAATGGAAAAGGTACTGAGGGATAGGATTTATGAGTATCTGGAAAGACACTGCTTGATTATGGACAGCCAGCACGGATTTGTGAAGGGTAGATCTTGCCTTACAAGTCTTATTGAATTCTTTGAGGAGGTGACCAAGCATGTGGATGAGGGTAGAGCAGTGGATGTAGTGTACATGGATTTTAGTAAGGCATTTGATAAGGTTCCCCATGGTAGGCTTATGCGGAAAGTCAGGAGGCATGGGATAGAGGGAAGTTTGGCTAGTTGGATAGAGAACTGGCTAACTGGTCGAAGTCAGAGAGTGGTGGTAGATGGTAAATATTCAGCCTGGAGCCCAGTTACAAGTGGAGTTCCGCACGGATCAGTTCTGGGTCCTCTGCTGTTTGTAATTTTTATTAATGACTTGGAAGAGGGAGTCGAAGGGTGGGTCAGTAAATTTGCAGACGATACGAAGATTAGTGGAGTTGTGGATAGTGAGGAGGGCTGTTGTCGGCTGCAAATGGACTTAGATATGATGCTGAGCTGGACTGAGGAGTGGCAGATGGAGTTCAACCCTGCCAAGTGTGAGGTTGTCCATTTTGGAAGGACAAATAAGAATGCGGAATACAGGGTTAACGGTAGGGTTCTTAGTAAGGTGGAGGAGCAGAGGGATCTTGGGGTCTATGTTCACAGATCTTTGAAAGTTGCCATTCAAGTCGTACGAGGATAGGTTGAGAGTGCTCGGCCTTTTCTCATTGGAACGGCGAAGGATGAGGGGTGACTTGATAGAGGTTTATAAGATGATCAGGGGAATAGATAGAGTAGACAGTCAGAGACTTTTTCCCCGGGTACAACAGAGTGTTACAAGGGGACATAAATTTAAGGTGAAGGGTGGAAGGTATAGGGGGGGTTGTCAGGGGTAGGTTCTTTACCCAGAGAGTAGTGGGGGCATGGAATGCACTGCCTGTGGGAGTGGCAGAGTCAGAATCATTGGTGACCTTTAAGCGGCAATTGGATAGGTACATGGATGGGTGCTTAAGCTAGGACAAATGTTCGGCACAACATCGTGGGCCGAAGGGCCTCTTCTGTGCTGTATTGTTCTATGTTCTATGTTCTATGTTCTATGTTCTAACAAAGAAAATTTACAGCCCAGGAACAGGCCCTTTGACCCTCCAAACCTGAGCCAATCCAAATCCACTGTCTAAATCTATCACCCAATTCCTAAGCATCTGTATCCCTCTGCTCCCCACCTACTAATGCATCTGTCCAGACGCACCTTAAATTCACCAAAAATCCTTAGACAGCACCTTCCAAACCCACTTCCATCTAGAAGGACAAGGGCAGCAGGTACAATGGGATCACTACCACATGGAGGTTCCCCTCCAAGCCACTCACCATCCTGACTTGGAAATATATGATCGTTCCTTCACTGTCGCTAGGTCAAAGTCCTGGAATTCCCTCCCTAATGGCTTATTGTGTGCATGTACAGCAGTGGTTCAAGAAGGCTGCTTATCACCACCTTCTCAAGGACAATTAGAGATGGGGAAGAGCTAACACACTATTTAAATCACGGTCTAAAAGATGAAAGCACAGACGGATGGAAAATATTCAGAGCAGTACGGCACTTCCTTTGTTGGAAAGGCACCATGAATATAGGAATCAATGTCAGGATTAACTTATGCTTTCAGGTTGGGTCCCTATGTTGAATGTGGGGCTGAAAATGTATTGCTGGAAAAGTGCTGCTGGTCAGGCAGCATCCAAGGAGCAGGAGAATCGACGTTTCGGGCATGAGCCCTTCATCAGGACCTGACCTGCAGCGCTTTTCCAGCAACACATTTTCAGCTCTGATCTCCAGCACCTGCAGTCCTCACTTTTTCCCCTTTGGTGAATGACTACATTAATAACACATCAACATTTACGTGATAATGCAGCACGTAATGGTGATGTGTGACAGTTTGGTGACATTTTACATCTACATTCTGACTGTTCTTGATTCACAAAGACGTACAGCAGGGAAATGGACACTTTGGTTCAACTCATCTATGACGACCAAGATTCCCAAACTAAACCAGTCCACTTGTCTGTACTTGACCCATACCCCTCTAAGTCCTTACAATTCATGTACTTGTCCAAATGTCTTTTACAAGTTCTAACTGTACCTCTACATACCACTTTGTCTTATAGTTCATTTCACACATGCACCACCCTCAGCCTGAAAAAGTTGCCCCTCAGGTTCTTTTTAAATATTTCTCCTCTGACCTTAAAGATCACCCCTCAACTGTCTCCACTCCAGTGAAAAAAGTCCCAGCCTCTCCTTATAACCCTAAACCCTCCCGTCCTGGCAACACCCTGGTCAATCTTTTCTGAACCCTCTCCAATTTAATAATGTCTTTCCTCTAACAGGGCGACCAGAACTGTGCGCAATATTCTAAAAGTGGCCTCCCTGACATTCTGTACAACCTCAACACGACATCCCAATGGGCGGCACAGTGGCTCGGTTTACTGCTGCCTCACAGCACCAGTGACCCGAGTTCGATTCCTGCCTTGGCTGACTGTCTGTGTGGAGTTTGCACATTCTCCCCGTGTCCGCATGGGTTTCCCCTGGGTGCTCCACTTTCCTCTCACAATCCAAAGATGTGCAGATCAGGTGAATTGGCCATGCTAAGTTGCCAGTAGTGTAAAATATAGGGTAGGGGAATGGCTTTGGGTGGGTTACTCTTCGGAGGGTCGGTGTGGACTTGTTGGGCCGAAGGGCCTGTTCCCATACTGTAGGGAATCTAGTCTAAACTAAACTCCTATACTCAATGGTCTGAGCAATGAAGGCAAAAGTGCTAAATGCCTTCTTAACCACTTTGCTGAACTTTTAATTTATTCCTTTAATTTTGTCGTTTAAACTATGAAAGACTTTAATGTAAACTATTACCTATTTCTTTATTTTTCTACTATTTTATGAAGTAATGCTTAACTTTTTAACTCTTGTTTCTCTTAATACTTTGTGCCTCAAAGCTTTTCTTGTACCTGATTACTTGGTACCTGAGATGGTGCCATGTGTGGCAACATTGTACACTTTTCACGGTACTCCTGTACTTTAGTACACATGACAATAAAATCTAACTCTAAAATCTTAAAACTTAAATCTGTGACACAGCTTTTAAAGAACTATGTACCTGAACCTATTGATCTATCTGCTCAGTAGATTTCTCAATTTCTTCACAAACTCTCAAGCCTTGTAATGGGTTTCCAAATCTGACACTACCAGGGTGTGTAGGTGGGTGGGGACATTCAATTTTCACTCCCCCTTTCATAGAATCCCTACGGTGTGTAAACATTTGGCCCAATAAGTCCACACCGACCCTCAAAGAGTAACCCACCCAGTCCCATTCCCCTACCTTATTATCCTGATTAATGCACCTAACCTACACATCCCTGGACACTATAGGCATTTTAGTGTGGCCAATCCACCTAACCTGCACATCTTTGGACTGTGGGAGGAAACCGGAGCACCCGGAGGAAACCCACGCCGACACAGGGAGCGTGTGTAAACTCTGGACAGACAGTCGCCCGAGGCTGGAATCGAATCTGGGGTCCCAAGTGCTGTGAGGTTGCAGTGCTGACCACTGAGCCAGCGTGCTGCCCAAAATGAGGAACTTGCTTCAAGTGGGACCTGGCTGCATGGTTCACACAGTAGGCATTCCTCAAGCTGCAAAGTAGATGGAGGAAAATCACATCAGATCAGGAATGCTGAAGAAAATCTGTCTTCCTGTAAAGAAGAATGGATGGTGCGGCGGTTCCTGCATTGGAACCCAGCTCCACATCGGGCAAAGCTTCAGTCCCCAAAGTTCTGCTAGCAGGAAAGCCAAGGCCACTGGGAGAAGAGGTAGGGGAAACTGAATAAAGATGGAGAAGTGAGGGGAGGAGAGTGTTCTCATTCAGCTTGTTGTTGTTATCTGGAATCTGCTGCCTGAAATGGTGGTGGATGGCATGACAACTGACAAATCCCTGAGGGGAAGCAAATTGCAGGGCTAAGGGAGAATAGAGCAGGGGAATGGGACGACTGGACAGCCTTGAGCTATTACGGATACAATGGGCCAAATAGCCACTTTCTGTGCTGTCAGAGTTTGCGATTTAAATGAACCCACCACTGAGATTTGTTCCTGAGGTTTTGCAAAGATAGATGAGGATCCACACAATGACGCTTCATCAAGGACCTTGGAATATACGGCACAGAACGAGGCCAATTAGCTGATCACTTTTGTCAGTTCTTTCACTGGAGGTGGCTAATGTAATCCTATTTCCCTGCTCTTTCTCTCTCTCCCAGTACCTTTTCATTTTCTTCCTTTCCAAATCTGTAACCAGTTTCTTTGAAAATGTACTCTTCCTTGTTTCAATAACCCCTAATGGTGAAGCATTACAAAAGCATGAAAGAAAAGTGTGAAATTGTCCTTTCATTATTTCGGTGATTATCTTGAGCCAGTGTTCTGTGTTACTGATTTTTTGAAACATTACTTACCCCGTCTCTCAAGACTTTCCATACTAGTGAAATCTTTACTGTAGATTGTCTGCATTTCCAATTGCTAGAGTACATAAGAATGCCCAGCATTCCACACAGCCCTCCTCTTGAGTGGCCTAACCAATGCTTTGTGCTCAAAGTTTGTGAGAAGATTTGTAGCTCGGGTGCTCGTTGCTGTGGTTCTGTTCGCCGAGCTGGAAGTTTTTGTTGCAAACGTTTTGTCCCCTGTCTAGGTGACATCCTCAGTGCTTGGGAGCCTCCTGTGAAGCGCTTCTGTGGTGTTTCCTCCGGCATTTATAGTGGCCTGTCCTTGCCGCTTCCGGTTGTCTGTTTCAGCTATCCGCTGTAGTGGCCGGTATATTGGGTCCAGGTCGATGTGTTTGTTGATGTAGTTTGTGGATCAACAAACACATCGACCTGGACCCAATATACCGGCCACTACAGCGGACAGCTGAAACTGACAACCGGAAGCAGCAAGGACAGGCCACTATAAATGCCGGAGGAAACACCACAGAAGCGCTTCACAGGAGGCTCCCAAGCACTGAGGATGTCACCTAGACAGGGGACAAAATGTTTGCAACAAAAACTTCCAGCTCGGCGAACAGAACCACAGCAATGCTTTGTGCTTTTATATTTGAGTCATGTCTTTCTTTTATAAATCAGGGTTCATTGGGGTCCTAGGCCCAACAATTTCAGTTGCTTTCTCAATGTCCTTTCCCCATCAGTTGCGATGTTCACTGACGTTCAGCACCATTCACAGCTCCTCAGCTACTGAAGCAGTCCACAGTCAAATGCAACAAAAACTGACAACGTCTAGGCTTGGGCTGTTATGTAGGAGAAAGTGAGGACTGCAGATGCTGGAGATCAGAGTTGAGAGTCAGAGCCTAGGATGCTGCCTGACCTGCTGTGCTTTTCCAACTCCACACTTTGAGCTGTTATGCGTCATGTATCATTCTTGCTACACAAGCAATAACAGCCAGTAACACATGACAATCCAGACATCTCTCCTTGACGTTCAACGGTGTTATAGGATTCCCTGCAATCAACACTCCGGAGATACCATTGACCATTAACTTAACTTGGACAACCCCATAAACACATACAGGCCACAGGCTGTGAATTGTATGTTGACTAACTCACCCCCCGGCTCACAGGACACAGGCCTAGGATGTTGGGAGATGGGTAGGCCATTCGGCCCTTGAGCCTCAATAAGATGATGAACATCACTTTCCTGTCTGCTCCCCATTACCCTCTATCAATAAATATATGTAACTCAGCTTTGAATAAATTCAGTAACCCAGCCTTTTGGTGCTTTCTGGACAACCGAAGACAATTACGACTCTGAAAGGAAACATTTCTCTGCATCTCCATTTTAAAATGGGGGCCTCTGCTTTTGAAACTCTGTCCCAAGTTCTAGCTTCCTGCACAAGAGTCCATGTAAGACTCTGTTAACTCATTCTTTAGATTAGAATCAGTCTAAACATTATGGTACAGACAGCAGCACACAGGGGGCTAACACCTTCAATACATTATCTGGGCTGACACCAGTTGTTAAGGTTAACCTGAGAATGTAACTTTTAAGAGAAGTTTTGTGATTTACATGTGAAAGAAGTGAAACTAACATGGTCACTCTAATAGATGAGAGACTTAACAAACAATCAAGGTATTATCACACTGTAAAGTTTTGCTATAAATTCTGTGTCGTACAATTATGTACTGCACAACCACCTGATGAAGGAGCAGCACTCTGAAAGCTAGTGTTTCCAATTAAACCTGTTGGACTATAACCTGGTGTTGTGTGATTTTTAACTTTGTCCACCCCAGTTCCGACACCGGCATCTCCAGATCATGCACAAGAGGACACTCCTTCTGAGTATCCAGCCAATTGAATTGGTCAGCATCCTATATGTTTCAATAAGATCACTGCTCGCTGTGCTAAACTCCAATGAGTACAGACCAATCCTACTCATCCTTTCTAGACGGGCAGTGGTTGTGTCCATACGGCTAGGCCATTATGCCTGGATTCAGCTCTCACCAGGCATGAATTGAAATAACTCCAAACAGCAGGCTTTAAAATATCTACTCACGTTTGGGAGAAAGTAGGGACTGCAGATACTGGGATCAGAATCAA
This sequence comes from Chiloscyllium plagiosum, assembly GCF_037043375.1. Taxonomy (NCBI): domain Eukaryota; kingdom Metazoa; phylum Chordata; class Chondrichthyes; order Orectolobiformes; family Hemiscylliidae; genus Chiloscyllium; species Chiloscyllium plagiosum. Next base: position 13,810,522 of record NW_028270147.1, read on the forward strand.
AGGGTGTGGTGCTGGAAAAGCACAGCCGGTCAGGCAGCAACTGAGGAACAGGAGAGTCGATGTTTCGAGCATTAGCTCTTGATTCCTGATGAAGGGCTTATGCTCGAAACGTCAACTCTCCTGCTCCTTGGATGCTGCCTGACCTGCTGCGCTTTTCCAGCAACACATTTTTCAGCTCTGATCTCCAGCACCTGCAGTCCTCACTTTCTCCTCAAATAAGGAGAACAAAACAGTACACAGCACTCTTCATGTTATCTCACCAATACCTCTATACAATTGCTGCAAAACGTCCATGATTGCAATCAATCAATATCATCTACAGGGGCACAAGTCAGGAGTGCAATGGATTCCTGATGAAGGGCTTTTGTCCGAAACGTCAATTTTCCTGCTCCTCGGATGCTGCCTGACCTGCTGCGTATTACCAGCACTGCTCTAATCCTGACTGCAATGGAATACACTTCACTTGCCTGCAGGAGTGCAGCTCCAACCACAAGACGCTCAAAACCATCCAGGCCAAAGCAGCCTGTTTGATCAATGCCCCATACATCAGCTTAAACATTCACTCCCTTCACCACTGTGCACAGTGGCAGCAGAGTGTATACCATTTACAAAATACAATGTAGCAACTCATCAAGGCTTCGTTGATGGCACCTTCCAAACCTGTGCCCCTCTAGAAGGACAAGGGCAGCAGATACATGCGGGCACCACCCTCTGAAAGTTCTGTCTGAGCCCCTCACCATCCTGACTTGGAAATATTTCACTGTTCCTTCAGTCTCACTGGCTCAGAATCCTGGAACTCTCTTCCTAACAACACGGAATACTCCTACACTCCAAAGACTGTATTAAATCAAAAATGTGTGTCACCATCACCTTCTCAAGGGCACTCAGGTTCTCATGAGGCTAGCCTATCAAAGACTTCAATAGACTCACTCTTTGTTAGAGGAAAGAGTCCCAGCCAGTTCAGTCTTTCCAGGTCTACCTCAGTTTTGAAGTTGTCATGGTCCTAGCCTCTGCCGTTTTTCTGGAGGGCGATTTCCAGATTTCTGTTACCTTGTGTGTGAGGAACAGTTTCCTGACTTCACCCCAGAATGGCTGAGCTCTCATTTTGAATGTATGTCCCCCCTCAATCAACCCATTTCCCCAAACTTTGAGAGGCTGGTCATGGCCCACATCAACTCCAGTCTCTTGGCCTGCCTTAATCCCCTGCAATTTGCCTACTGGCGAAACAGGTCCACAGCAGATGCCATTTCAGAGGCTCCCAGCCTCATTCCTGATGAAAGGTTTTTGCCCGAAACGTCGATTTTCTTGCTCCTCGGATGCTGCCTGACCTGCTGTGCTTTTCCAGCACCACTCTAATCTTGACTCCAATCTCCAGCATCCGCAGTCCTCACTTTCGCCATTTCCCTAACCCTACACTCATCCCTGGAACATCTGATAACACGGGCACCTACGTCAGGCTCCTACTCATTGACTACAGCAGCCTCCTTCAGCACCCTAATCTCCTCCGGACTAATCTCAAAACTCTGAGATTTAGGTCTTGGCTCCTCCCTCTGCAACTTGAACATCAGCTTCCTGACCTACAGGCCGCAATCAATGAAGACAGACAACAGCATCTCCTCCATGATAACCCGCAACACTGGAAACCCCCTCAAGGGTATGTTCTCAGCCCCCTACTGTACCATCTGTACACCCACAACTGTGTAGCCAAATTCTGAATGAACACCATCAACAAGTTTGTTAACAACACCACTGTGGTAGGACAGATATCAAACAATGCTGAATCAGAATACAGGCAGGAGATAGAGGGCTTTGTATTGTGGTGCAATGATAACAAGCTCTCTTTCTCAAAGTCAGCAAAATGAAAGGACTGATCATTCCGTTCAGTAAGAAATGAGGGGGACACACCCATATCTACATCAGTGGAGCTGAGGTGGAGAGGATCAAGATCGTCAATTTCCTCGGAGTGACAATAATCGACAACCTGTCTTGTACTTCACACGTAGATGTGACTGTTGAGAAGGCTTAACAACGCCTCTTCTTCCTCAGGCTGCTTGGGTAATTCAGCATGTCTGAAAGGACCCTTAGACATGTACGACAGAAAGCATTCTGTCTGAGTGCATAATGACCTGGTATGACAGCTGTTCTTCCCAGTACCGTACAAAACTACAGAAGGTTGTGTGCATAGTCGTGACCGTTACGGAAACCAACCTCCCATCCGTGGACTCTATTTACGCTTCTTGTTGCTGTGGAAAGGCTGCCGACATCTTCAAAGACCCCTCCTACCCCGGAACTGCTCTCTTCCAACCTCTTCCATCAGGCAGAAGATACAGAAGCTTGGAACACGTGCACCACCAGGTTCAAGAACAGCGTCTTCCCCGCTGTTATTAGACTGATGAATGAAGCTCTCTATCTTCAAATAATTTTGATCTTGCTTTTGTGCCCCTCCTATGCAGCCATAACGTTGTAGGCCTCGCTCTGTCTAAGCACCCTATGGTCTGAATGTCCTTGTTTGCTATGATCTGCCTGTACTGCTCGCAAAACACAACTTTTCACTGTACTTAGGTATATGTGAGTACAATAAGTCAAATTACTGAGTACAAAATTACCCCCCCAATCTGCTCCCACCACGCCCCAACACCTGCCTGTTCTCCCGACACTCAAGATATTTTTTCACCATACACCCACCCCATAGAAGTTTTAATCTGAAGCATCTCAATCCGATCACTCCTTAATCTTCCACACTGAAGGAAAAACAAGCTAGGCTACATTGCTACAGGCTCATAAATTAACACTACTAACCCTGCTGGTGAATCAACATAGCAGCCCCTTCAAAGTCCAACATAATAGTTTCCACATTTCCCCTCCCCCCACCTTATCCCAGATCCAATCTTCCACCCTGTCCTACCTGTCCATCTTCCTTCCCACCTTTCCACTCCATCCTCCTCTCTGACCTATCACCTTCTCTCCCAGCCCCACAGCCCTCCCATTTATCTCTCCACCTTCTTGGCCCAAAGCTTCATTCCTGATGAAGGGTTTTTGCCCGAAATGTCGATTCTCCTGCCCCTTGGATGCTCCCTGACCTGCTGTCCTTTTCCAGCACCACACCCTCGACTCTGATCTCCAGTATCTGCAGTCCTCACTCTCTCCCTGTCTGTCCTGGGGCGCAGTGCCCACAGATGAATGCTGTTCGTTAGCTGCAGTCTAACCACAGCGTTATACATCACCCGCATAACTGCCAACACTTTCTACTTCAGCTTCCCTGAGATAAAGACTAATGTTTCATTAGCTTTTTAATTACTTTTTTTGAACCTGTCTTTGTGTTTTTAGTGATTTCTCTACACAGCCACATAAATCTCTCTGCCCTCCACAGCTTCTTGTTTCTTAGCATTTAGAAAATGCTCCAGTGCATTTATTTTGGTTCAATGTGGATGATTCACATGGATCTGCAAAAGTCTGACCCACTCTGTTGATCTATTAATGTTCCTTCTGCAATTTTCTGTTCTCATTTACACTATTTACTGCATTGGCTAACTTCTTTGTCAGTTATATAAATGATTTGGATGTGAATATAGTTTGTAAGTTTGCAGATGACACCAAAATAGGTTGGTGTAGTGGACAGTGAAGGTTATCTCAGACTACAATGGGACCTTGATCAGATGGGCCGATTGGCCAAGGAGTGGTAAATGAAGTTTAATTTATTGAAATGCAAAGTGCTGCATTTTGGTAAATTAAATCAGGGCAGGATATATACTTAATGGTAAGGTACAGTAGTGCCCCTGTATCCACGGGGGATACGTTCCAACACCTACCACGGTAGCTCGAAACCGCAGATAGGAGCGATCCCATTCATTTAAATGGCAAATTTATCTTCCCGGCAGCACCCTGGTTCTGGAATGTTCCCAGTAATGTGTTCGGGCTGCGGTGAACTGCAGATAACTCAAACCGCGGTATCAGGAGTCGCGGATACTGGGGCCACCCTGTTCTGAGGAATGTTGGTGAACAAAGAGACGTTAGGGTGCACGTTCATAGTCCCTTGAAAGTGGAGTTGCAGGTAGACAGAGTAGTGAAGAAGGTGTTTGGTATGCTTTCCTTTACTGGTCAGAGCATTGAGTACAGGTGTTAGCAGGTCATGATGCGCTATACAGGACATCAGTTAGGTCCCTTTTGGAATACTGTGTTCAATTCTGGTCACCCTGTTACAAGAGAAATATTGTTAAACTTGAAACAATTTATAAGGATGTTGCCAGGGTTGGAGGGTTTGAGCTATAGGGAGAGGCTGAATAGGCTGGGGCTGTTTTCCCTGAAGTGTTGGAAGCTGAGGGGTGACCTTATAGAGGTTTATAAAATCATGAGGGGCATGGATAGGGTAAATAGACAAGGTCTTTCCCCCAGGATGATGGAGTTTAAAATTAGAGGTCATAGGTTTAAAGTGAGAGGCGAAAAATTTAAAAGGGACCCTGAGGGGCAACATTTTTATGCAGAGGGTGGTGTGTGTACGGAATGTGCTGCCAGAGGAATTGGTAGTGGTTGGTGCAATTACAACTGGAAAGGTTTATGACTAGGAAGGATTTAGAGGGATATGGGTCAAATGCTGCCAAATGGGACTAGATTAATTTAGGATATCTGGATGGCATGGATGGTTTGGACCAAAGGATCTATTTCCGTGCTGTACATCTCTAAAACTCTATGCATCAACAAATTTGGATACACAGTTTCCTACTGTTTCATCCAAGTTACCTGTAGACATAGTGAGAGGTTGAGGCCTCAATATGAAGATCAGGACATCACATCTAGTCGCATCCCGTTAGCTGGTGCTTGTATCGTTTATTCCTACTCTCGTCTCCCATTGCCAAGCAATCAGGAGAAAGTGAGGACTGCAGATGCTGGAGATCAGAGTCGACAGATGTGGTGCTGGAAAAGCACAGCCGGTCAGACAGCAACTGAGGAACAGGAGAATTGAGGTTTTGGGCATAAGTCCTTAATCATTCCTGATGTGGAGCATATACCTGAAACCTCAACTCTCCTGCTCCTCGGATGGTGTGCTTTTCCAGCGCCACACTTTGACATTGCCAAGCAATTACCTACCAATGTTAACAGGTTTCCTCTAATTCCAATCACTTTCATTTCTTGTTAATTGCTGCGAGGATGTTTTCCCGCAGGGAACATAGATGCCTTGTTTTAAAATCAGGAGTCTTCCAGTTAAGGCAGAAATTTCCTTTCTCTGAGGATCGTTAGTCTTTGGAATTCTCTTTCTTCGAGAGCAATGTAGACCAACTCATTGAATATATCATGGCCAAGTTAGATAGGCTGGGAGAAAGTGAGGACTACAGATGCTGGAGATCAGAGTTGAGAGTGTATTGCTGGGAAAGCAAAGCATTCCTGATGAAGGGCTTATGCTGAGACATCAATTCTCCTGCTCCTCGGATGCTGCTTGACCTGCTGTGCTTACTCAGCAACACACACTCGCCCCCCCCTCCCCCCAAGTTAGGCTGGCTGTCAATTTATAAATTGGCACAGTGGCCAGGGACCCAGGTTCCATTCCAGCCTCAGGTGACTGCTTCTGTGGAGTTTGCACATTCTCCCAGTGTCTGTATGGGTTTCCTCCCACAATCCAAATGATGTGCAGGTTAGATGGATTGGCCATACTTAAATTGCCCATAGTGTTCGCGGATGTGTAGGTTAGATGGGTTAACCATGGGAAGTGCAGGGTTACAGGGATGGGTGGGATGCTCTTCAGAGGGTTGGTGTGGACTCGATGGGTCAAATGGCCTACTTCTACACTGTAGGGATTCTCTGATTCTATTCTAAGGAAGTTAAGGTTCATTGGAGGCAGGAAAGAAAGTGGAGTTAAAGACACAATCTGATTCACAACAAGAATCTCTGAATGGCAAAACAAACCCAAGTGACTAATGCCCTAGTCCTGCTCCTACTTCTTATGTTCTAATGTTTTATTAACAATTGCTTGGTTTATCCTAACAGAATGACTTTTGGAAGTTCAAGGAAGATCCACAGATATCCACATACCAACCAAACTAGATACTTCCGTAAGAGAAATTCAAACCAGTTAGTTAGGTAAGACCCAATGGCAAGAACCCATGCTGGCTTTCACCCTTGTGAATACTTGGGAGAACTGAGTTCCTTAAATAAGCTACTTAATTGTGGACTCACCCCTTGTAATCTGATAATCACTTACAATAAAGGAGGACACAAAACCACCTCTTGATATAGAGAGACAATGTGAAGCAGTTCAGTACAGTATTATACTTTAAACAAAAATTCTTTTAATTTGCAAAATCTAGCAATAATTATTATTTCACACCCGGCTAAATAGTCTTAGCTGAAAATATTCTGTTAAGTTAGCACTGTATTAAAATACATTGATATCAATTGAATTGCCTGGAACTAAACAAATCCTTAAACAGACCTTGATGAATATGTTAATGATAATTCCTCTAACAAGGTTCTCTCGTACCAATTAGCATCAGACTCCATCGGGAACACAGAATCCAGTTTTGACCCTGGTACTGCAAATTGCTGGGTACATACTTCTTTCTATCACACGTATACTGTGTATCTTTGATGCATTGGTCCCAGACGTGGAGACAGGTTACAAGTGACAGTGATACAAAACAGAAATTTGCTTGCTGGTGATGTGGCTGCAAAAGGGAGGAAATAACATATTTATGACAAGCTGTTTCACCTTGTCCAGAACAATGCAACCAGAGGACAAAACTACCCGCATTTCCAGAATGAGCGAGTGGTCAATTTACGGGACAGATTCCTCAGGGAGATGGGGGTAGTTTGTATCCATTGATTAAAATGGGAAGTAGATTAGATTTCTTTCAGAAAGCAACAATCTGGGATGCAATAAGTGAGTGATTTGAGATATGATACATCGTCAGTGTTAGCATATGTCTGGGAGGGACTGGTGATCTGGATCTGTGATTTCTCAGAGCTCTCACCACTGGGGGCTTTGTTCACTGTGTCAGATGTAGACTCAGTGATATGAATTCAGTCACTGTGGTTAATCAGCAGGTCTATTACCATTACCAGCAGGCTGGTAAAAGGTGAACTGTATGGTGTCCAGCAATTTCAGTGTTCCCTGATCCACGGTGGGTGAGATGCCCCACCCCACTCCAATCCTTATGTCCTGATTATAATGTAGCACTGTACATCAGCTATGAAGTGAGGCTGGATAGGTTCAGAGCATAGAAGGTTGAGGGGAGACCTGACAGTGGTGTATAAGGTTATGAGGGTAAATAGAAAACAGCTGTTCACCTTAGTTAAAGCGTCAATAACAGGGAGCTTAATTTTAAGTGAAAGGCAGGAGGTTTAGAGGGGATTTGAGGAAAATCGTTTTTTACTCAGAGGGTAATGAGGGGCTGAGATGCACTGTCTCGGAGAGAGTTGAAGCAAGTAATTGCAGAATCTTTAAAAAAGTACTTGGATGAGCACTTGAAGTGTCATAACATTCAAGGCTATGGGCCTAATGTGGGAAAGCAGTGGAGGCAGGAACGTATTTTTGGTGGGACAGACGCGATGCTCCAAAGGGCCTCTGCTGTACTGTACAATTCTATAATCCATCAGAACACTCCCTACAAAGTGGGTAGAATATGATGGCAAAACGAAATGAATCATTTCATTGCCAGAAGCTTTGATATTAAGCTGCGGTGTCACTGCAAGGTCAGCTGTTCACTAGAACTAGAGGGCAGGGTTTAAAAAAAGCAGGGGTCTCCCATTTAAATGGAGATGAGGAGGAATTTTCAACACGAGTGCTTGGAGTACTTTCCCCATGGAGGCAGGGTTCATGGGATATTTTTATGGTAGAGGTAGATAGGGATCTTCACTAATGAGGGAGTCCATGGCTACTGGGGATGGACTCAGTCAGAACAGCCATGACCTTATTAAATGATGGAATGGACGAGGGGGGAGCTGCAGCTCCCAAGAGGTATATTTCTATGTGGTCTGGAGGGGCTTAAACACTGGCCTGAGGGTGAATCCACAGGGTTAAAGCTTGTGTGGTCTGCTTTCTGCAGGAGAAAGGTGAATGCTCTCCGTTCAGTGTCTATTGGGTACAAAGCTCCAATTCGTGAAGCTGCTGCAGTGACTGAGAGGGTGGCGTTCATTACAGACTGCAGTAAATGCATGCTGCTGGGGGCAGGGTCAAGTTCTGTCGGTCCAGTGGGGAGCACTGTCAACGTTCTGAGTTAGGAGCTGTCGCTACTCCAGGTTGACTTAGGCAGTGCTGTACGGTCCAAGGAACTGACTCTTCGATAAGATGTTAAACTGAGGCCCTGTCTCTTCCCTCTTAGGTGGACAGGAGTCATTGTTTTCCTAGAATCCTTTGGCTGCCTTACTGTCAGAAACACAGGAATGAAAATAAAATCCTACAGATGCTGGAAGTCTGAAATAAACACAGAGGATGCTGGAGACATTCAGCAGGTCTGGCAGCATCTATGAAGACAGAGAAAAAGAGTTAATGTTTCGGGTCCAGTTCTGAACAAAAGTCACATCGGACTCAAAAAGCTAACTCTGTTTCTCCCTTCACAGATGTGGCAAGACCAGCTAAGTTTCTTCAGCATTTTCTGTATCTGTCACAGAATCACAGTTGCTACAATGCGCAATGCCATTTAGCCTATCATGTCCATTCCAGCTCTTAAAATGAACATCCCACCTAGAATAATTCTCCAACTTTCTCCTTATAACCCTAGATATATATTTTTCCTTTTCAAATAATTTAACCTGCCTCCGCCATACTCTCAGACAGCACATTCCAAACCATAAGCACTTGCTGAATGCAAAAACCTTTCCCCTTATCTCTTTTGCTTCTTGTATCCAGTACTTTAAATCTATGTCCATCACTCTCAATCCTTTCACAAGTGGGAGCATTTTACCCAAGTCACTCTGTCCAGAACCTCTTGCAATTTTGAAAATTTCAAATGATCTCCCTCAGCGTTGTCATTTCCAAGGAGGACAGTTCCCTCTTCCTCAGCCTCTCTTCGTAACTGTAGTGTCTCATCCCTGGAATTATTCTTGTCAGCTTCTTCTGATCTCTCTCCAATTCCTTCACATCTTACCCAAAGTGTGGTGCCCAGAATTAGACACAATACTCCAGCTGAGGCTGTGTCTCCTAGTGCAACTAGTATCTTTTGCAAGTTTAAACATCATCTTGCTGCATTTGTGCTCTATTCCATAATTAATAAAGCTAAGGACGCTGGATGTTTTATTAACTGTCCAGCTATCTTTAATGACTCGTGCATTTACACCCACTCACTCTGATCTTACATACCCCATTTTCAAAATTCATTTACAGGATGTGGGTATCACTGGATAGTCCAGCATTTATTGCCCAGAGGGCAGTGAAGAGTGAACCACATTGCTGTGGGTCTAGAGTCACATGTAGGCCAGACCAGGTAACGATAGCAATTCTGGATTACTGTGCTGGAAGAGCACAGCAGTTCAGGCAGCATCCGAGGAGTAGTAAAATCGACGTTTCGGGCAAAAGCCCTTAATCAGGAATAAAGGCAGAGAGCCTGAAGCGTGGAGAGATAAGGTAGAGGAGGGTGGGGGTGGGGAGAAAGTAGCATAGAGTATAATAGGTGAGTGGGGGAGGGGATGGAGATGATAGGTCAGGGTGGAGGGTGGAGTGGATAGGTGGAAAAGAAGATAGGCAGGTAGGACAAGTCATGGGGACAGTGCTGAGCTGGAAGTTTGGAACTAGGGTGAGGTGGGGGAAGGGGAAATGAGGAATCTGTTGAAGTCCACATTGATGCCCTGGGGTTGAAGTGTTCCGAGGTGGAAGATGAGGCATTCTTCCTCCAGACGTCTGGTGGTGAGGGAGCGGCAGTGAAGGAGGCCCAGGACCTCCATGTCCTCGGCAGAGTGGGAGGGGGAGTTGAAATATTGGGCCACAGGGCGGTGTGGTTGATTGGTGCGGGTGTCCCGGAGATGTTCCCTAAAGCGCTCTGCTAGGAGGCGTCCAGTCTCCCCAATGGAGAGGAGACCGCATCGGGAGCACTGTCCCCATGACTTGTCCTACCTGCCTATCTTCTTTTCCACCTATCCACTCCACTCTCCCCCTGCCCTCGACCTATCACCTTCATCCCCTCCCCCACTCACCTATTGTACTCTATGCTACTTTCTCCCCACCCCCACCCTCCTCTAGCTTATCTCTCCACGCTTCAGGCTCTCTGCCTTTATTCCTGATGAAGGGCTTTTGCCTGAAACATCGGTTTTAATACTCCTCGGATGCTGCCTGAACTGCTGTGCTCTTCCAGCACCAGTAATCCAGAATCTGGTTTCCAGCATCTGCAGTCATTGTTTTTACCAAGGATAGCAATTCACCTTTCTAATGGGCATTAGTGAACCAGATCGATTTCTCTAACAATTGATTCATGAACAGACTTCTGGATTTTTGTTTTAAATCAAATTCAAGTTCCACCATCTTCCATGCTGGGATTATGAACCCAGGTCCCTGTGGCATTACCAGGATATCCGGACTAACAGTCCAGCGATAATACCATTAGGCCATTGCCTCCCCTTTAGAGTTAAACTCATTATTTTATATCTTCTATTCAGCTTTTTCCAACCAAAATGCACTCCTCTATTGAGCTCAATGTGTCACCCATCCACTGGCTCCACCAACCCGTCCATAGTCCTACATTATCCTCCTCACAGTTTCCAATGCTTCCAAATTTCATATCATCTGCAAATTGTGCCATTGTGGCCTGTGCACCAAGATCTGGGACATCAATACAACATCACGAATTGACTAAACTTCTAAAATTTAAAATGCTTTTCATCATGATGCCTCTTCGGCTATTGCCTTGAAAAGGCACAGTATCACCTTGTAAATCATTCTCTATCAATCCTGCAGTCTTTCTCTGTAACCTGACCAATAGCCTGTCTGAAAACATGAAGACAAAAGTGCAATACTCTGTTGTGGTCTTATCACATATAGTTTGAGACAGTCTTCCACAAACACTCCTTTTGTGCATTGCATTCCTGACACCTGGAAAAACATGCTGAATCTTTTAGTGATTTGTCCATACTTGTCAAGAGGCTTTTGAGTGCAGGAGTAATAAATATCCATCATTTAACACTTCTCCTAATTTGATACTGTTGGCAGAGGTCCATCCTCAAAATCATGTAGAAATTGCGGCAATCCCACAAATGACGCAAAATATTTATAGTCATACAGTGTGGAAACAGAACCTTTAGTCCAGCCAGTCCATGCCGACCATAATCCCAAACTAAACTAATCGCACCTGCCTGCCCTTGGCCCATATCTCTCCAAACATTTCTTATTCATGTACTTATCTAAATGTTTTTTAAATGTCATAACTGAACCTGCATCTCCCAAGTCCTCTGAAAGTTCATTCCACATACAAACCACTCTCATGTCTTTTTAAAATCTTTCTCCTCTCACCTTAAAAAATCACCCCCTAGTCTTGAAATCCCCCACCGCAGGGAAAAGACGCCTGCAATTCTGCTTATCTATACCCTTCACTATTTTCAACTTCCTACCCTCCGGTGAAAAAAAAGTTCCAGCCTATCCAGCCTCTCCTTATATTCAAATCCTCCATTCCCAGCAACATCCTGGTGAATCTCTTCTGAAACTTCTCCAGCTTAATAATATCGTTCCCAAAACAGGACGACCAGAACTGCGCACAGTACTTATTCCAGGAGAGGTGTCACCAATGTCCTGCACAATTCCAGCATAACATCCCAACTCCTAAATTCAAAGGTCTGAGCAATGAAGGCAGGCATGCTACACACCTTGTCAACCACCCTTTCTATATTTGACTCAAACTTCAAAGAATTATATACCTGAGCCCTTAGTCTCTCTGTTCTACAACACTACCCAAGTCCCTACTTTTAATTGTATAAGTCTTGCCTTTGTTTGCTTTATCAAAATGCAATACTTCGCATTTATCCAAATTAATCTCCATCCACCACTCTTCAGCCCATTGACCTAACTGATCAAGATTTCTTTGATAAGATCTCTTTATCACTTACATAATTGTTAAATGAATAATAATAATGAATTGATATTAATAATTAATTAGTCTGAGATAATCTTTAGACCACTTCTCTCGCCTGAGCTGTTCAGCATTTTGGTTTTTATCACCACACACTGTTGTCTATCAGTCGTAGATTAATTCTTTTGAATTCATTCATGGGATGAAGGTGTCGCTGGCTGAGCCAGCAGTTACTGCGCATCCCTAATAGCCCAGATGGCAGTTAAAGGTCTACCACATTGCTGTGGGCCTGGGGTCATATGTAGGCCAGACCAGGTAAGGATGGCAGATTCCTTCCCTAAAGGGCATTAGTGACCCAGATGAGCTTTTCTCCAAAAATTCAACTTATAATAAATTAAAACTCCACTAGCTGCTATGGTGGGACTATGAATACAGATCCCCAGTACAACAGCTGAGTCTCTGGATTAGCAGTCCAACAATAATACCAGCCTTGATGTCAAGGGCTGTCACTCTCACCTCATTTCTGGAAATCAGCTCTTTTGTCCATGTTTGGACCAAGGCTGTAATGAGGTCAGGAGCTGAGTGGCCCTGGCAGAATCCAAGCTGGGCATCGCTGAGCAGGTTACTGCTGAGCAGGTACTGCTTGATGGTACTGTCTGTGACACCTTCCATCACTTTACTGATGATCGAGAGTAGACTAATAGGGTGGTAATTGGCTGGGTTAAATTTGTCTTGCTTTTTATATACAGGACATACCTGGTCATTTTTCCCCATTGTCAGGTTGGCGCCCAGTGTTGGATCAGTACTGGAACAGCTTGGCTAGGGGAGCGGCAGGTTCTGGAGCACAAGCCTTCAGTTCTATTGCCAGACGCTTTCATGTCCCAAAGCCTTTCCACCATCCAGTGTCTCCAATTGTTTCTTGATATCATGTGGGAGTGAATTTAACTGGTTGAAGACGGGTACCTGTGATGCTGGGGACCACTGGAGGAGGTCTCCCTGTACTAAAATGGAATGGTACTCACTACCTTCAGTTACCTCATGCCCTTCAACATGTGCCATCTATTTTCCTCATGATTCTTTCAATCACTTTCTCTCATTATGTAAGAACAATGCAGAGTGTAGAAGCAGGAGCAGGCCATTTGGCCCCTCGAACCTGCTCCATCATTTAGTAAGACCATGACTAACCTGGTTGCATGATCCAATCGACTTTCCTGTCTGGGCCTGCCCAGCCCTGTCCAATAGCCCTTGACTAGGAGAAAGTGAAGACTCCAGATGCTGGAGATCAGAGCTGAAAAATATGTTGCTGGAAAAGCCCTTGACTGCCTTGGCTATCAAACATGGTGGAAGGAGAGCTTAAAGAACTATAATGTGACAGTCGATCTGTTATCGCTTAATATTTTTGAAGGTGGATTAGCCTTTGCCATGTCCTCCTTCTGCATCAATGGTTAAAAATCCTGGGATTCCTTCCCTTATGGCACTGTGGGTCTACCTACAGCATGTGAACTGTAATGATTCAATTGGGCAGCTCATCACCATCACCTTTCCAAGGTCAAAAATTACACGACACCGGATTATAGTCCAGCCGGCCTATCTGAGACAGCAAGCTTTCAAAGCCCCTGCTCCTTCCTCAGGCAGTTGCCAACTGAGTTATGCCTAACTAACTAACTGAGGCTAACTAACTAACTCCAGCTATGCTGGAGGTAGACTCACAATGCTGTATCGGAGGGAATTCAAGGTTTTGACCCACTGACGTGGAATGAGGAAGTGGCAAAGGTTACTCCATGTTCAAAAATAAGAAGAGGCACCAAATCGATGGTCACATTATAGATTTTTGACTTGGCCCAACCCCAGTCCGACACAGACACCTCCACACTTTCTCAAGGGCAACTAGGGATGGGCAATAAATGCATGGCTCAACATAATGTCCAGAAAGGGCCTCACATTCCCTTCAGTTTATGGAAAAGGAAACAGTCACTGAATCCATCGGCCCCATTTCGACATTCTGTTCGGAACAGATTACTGCAGATGTTGGAATCTGAACTGCAAACAAAGAGAAGTCATTGAGACTCAAATGCTTGCTCTCTCTCCATGGAAGCTGCCTCACCCACTGTGATCTCCAGCATTCTGTTAGATTAAGATTAATCTCTGCCTCAACTCAATTTACCTGTCTTAGATTCACAAATCCTTATTCCCTCACTGAACAACAATCTATCACACTCAGATTTCAAAGCCTCCATTATCTCGAACCATTTGGGGAGTGAGTTCTGCATTTCTAACATTGATGTGTTAAAGGCACTTTACAATTGTCTCTGAAATGGCCAAATTCCAAGTTTAGCACTTTATCGCCTTGCTATGGAGGAAGTAATTACTCTGTTGTCTGTACCTTTATCATTTTAACCAGTTAAATCATATTTTAAATGCAAATGAATAAAGAGATAATACTATCTGTCCTCAATTCAACCCTTCATGTTTTGGCATCATGTAAATGTCACCCTACTGCCGAGTCATAGAGATGTACAGCACGGAAACAGACTCTTTGGTCCAACTCGTCCGTGCCGACCAGATATCCTAAAGTAATCTGGTCCCATCTGCCAGCACTTGGCCTATATCCCTCTAAACCCTTCCTATTCATACCCCCATCCAGATGCCTTTGCAATGTTGTAATTGTACCAGCCTCCACCACTTCCTCTGGCAGCTCATTCCATACCATCCTCTGCATGAAAATGTTACCCTTTAGGTCCATTTTAAATCTTTCCCTTCTCACCTTAAACCTATGCCCTCTAGTTTTGGACTCCCCTGAACTGGGGAAAAGACCTCAGCTATTCACCTTATCAATACCCCCCCATGATTTTATAAACCCCTTTAAGGTCATCCTCCCACCTCAGTCTCTGACACTCCAGGGAAAACAGCCCCAGCCTACTCAGCCTCTTCCTATAGCTCAAACCCTCCAATCCAAATCTTCCGACTCTGACAATATCCTGTCTTACACTGTTGGAGATGCCACCTTTCACAGGAGATGTTAAACAGAGGCCCTGACTGCCCTCTTAGATGCAATCAAAGATTTCTTCCCAGTGCTTTGGTCAATATTCATTCCTCAACAAATATCACCAAAAGCAGGCTAGCCTGCCTCCTCATTGGCATCTCCTTACTGGGGAAGGAGCTGAGATTTTGTGCTGGGAAGTATCAGTCCCAGAGGTGAGAGGTGATGGATCATGGAATTGCCAGGACAGTGGTAGCACCGGGTCAGAGTAGAAACAGGGTGTGAGAGGGGGAGTCAAGGCAGGGAACAACAACTGGGAAAGGCATCACCAACCCATTGAGAAACGGACCAAGAAACCACCACTGCAGAGAAGTGGTCCCTCTCAACAAAGTCATTAATAAAAGTCACTTGCTGCAAACAGCAGAGAATGAAGAAGGACTGGTTTAAATGCTATCTGAGAATCACTGTAGTGTGGAAGCAGGCTAGTTGGCCCAGTGAGTCCACACCCACCCTCTGAAGAGCATTCCACACAGACTCCCTCCATCTCTGTAACCCTGCATTTCCCATGGCTAATCTACCTCCCTGGACACTATGGGCAATTTAGCACAGCCAATCAACCTAACCTGCACATCTTTGGACTGTGGGAGGAAACCCACACAGTCACAGGGAGAACATACAGACTCCACACAGAGAGTCACCCGAGGCTGGAATCGAACCTGGGTCCCTGGTACTGTAAGGCAGCTTTGCTAACCACTGACCCACCATGCCACCCTGCTTTAAGCAGACACTAATACATCCCACTCCCCCTTCCTCACAGCCTCCGAGTTTGCAGTGAGTAAGTTCCAATTCTCCAGCACCTTCAGTGGGAAGCAATGCTTCCAAACATTGTATCTGAATGACCCACCTCTGTCGGTGACAAGGGGTCTCTCTGTAAACCCCTAAACTGTCCCTGGGGGCCTGATCACACTGAGATCTTACAACAGAATCCAGCCCACATACAAGGAGCTCCCTGTGCCCTGCTCTTACCCTACTGCCTGTCCTAATTGCCCTGTAGTGTTCCCTTTTCAACTTTACAAGTTCCCCTGAACCTCCCTCCAAATCCCTTTCAGGCAGTGTGTTCAAACTACAGCCAATGGCTACAGTCTGTTTAAAAGAAAGCCCTAATCTCCCTTAGGGTTTTCAGGTGTCCCTTTACGCTGTACCCTGCTGCCACTTGGAACCATCTCTCCACTCTGCATCCACTCCTCTCAATTAAAGCGGCAGATACCTCCTGAAAGCTCTCCATCAGTCTTCCCCGCTCCAACTTCACTGATGCACAGGAACTGCAAATGGGACCTGTCCAATTATTAACTAAATACAATCGAACTGGAGATGAGAAAGAGCGAGAGGGGAGGCCAGTGCCCAGCTGCTGAAATCCTGCATCCTCTTACCTTGTGGTCCCTGAAATTGATGTATCCCTTCAGCAGTGGCAGTGAGGAAGGCTCCGGGCTCCGGTCTGTACCTCTCCTCCTCCTGGTCTCTGCACCGAACGACACCCAGGGACCAGCTCGGAGATCGCTGGAGGAAGCGTACAGTACCAGCAGGGTGCCACAAGTGGAAATGCCCACAAACACTCCGAGCAGATGCCTCTGCACAAAACGGGCACGCGAGGAACGATCGTTGCAAGGAGATAAAAGAGAGAAATTGAACAGTTCGCCACACGTGCGGGAACAGCACAGAGAAAGAGACATGCAAAGTGAGTTTCAAGATCGAGGTCCTTCTCTAGCGTTGCACAACATTATAACGGTTATCGAAAAGTTTAATTTGCTGGTCTCAATACAACACCCATCTGCATGCTGCAATGTCTACAGTTAAACTAGCCTTCAAACTGCAAGTAACAGCGAGATATACATTTGCAAAATCACCATATGCAAATTAAACATTACCACCAGCTTCTTCATTCTGCTGCTGTGCTCTTGGGTTGTAATCTCATCGCTCTCTCTCTCTTTCTCTACTTAGACTATTGTATTAGCTTCTCTCCTCCTTAGACAAGGGATTCTGCAAAGGTTGCATTCAGAGAACATACTGCTGGTGTGCTCACTGAAAATCTCGCACTGCTCTGTCTGTCTCTGTTTCCCTCAGTCTCTCTCCAGCATCATCTCCACGCTTCATGCAGCAGACTCCACCTTCTGCACTGATCGAGTCCACAGGAATCCGCAGGGTCCCAGTGCCTATTCCGCCGCACATCACCTTCCTCCCCTCTCCATACTTCCACAGAAATTATTTGTGGCGTCTGCCTCCTCCCTATGTCAGACCTACAAAGGTCAGGGTGCTAATTAAATTGGAGGTGGTTTTGAGCAGAAGTCTCAGGCAGCTGGCAGTCAGACCTGTTGAGTATTTTCTATCTGCTCTATTCTCCACCCTGTTTCAATACTGCTTCCCTTGCTGTAATTACAAAAGCAGGGGAGACATCTCTCTGTCTAAGATAAACCAACACAATCTTTTGACCTTTGCAAAGGTGGAACACTTGATTTGAGTTCAAAAGACATCCAAAGCGGGTCCCTTTAAAAGACCAGTACCAAAACTAGCCGCCCTCTGCATTGCAAAATATCTCATTATACCTGAAATGATTGGAGACGCTGCTGAGAGAGGTGATAAGGAGCTGTATGAATGTAATTAAAAGAGAAAATGTTGGAAATGCATGATGAAGGGTCATTGTCCGGGAGCGTTAATTCTGCACCTCTCCTCTTGAGTGCTGCAAGATCTACTGAGGGATTCTAATATTTCCTGGTTTTTATGTCCAGATTTCCAACATGGCCAGTATTTTTCTCATGTGTAAATGTAAATCAGTTCATTGTCAAAAGCAAAGGCACGTCAATGCTCTTTATATCTCCAACCTTTCCTTTCCCTCTCCATATTTCCAAATTGTCTTTAATAAAAAGGCCCAGTGTGGGGATTAAATCTCTGGCTTCATTACTGACAAGGCTCGCTCTCTCTCCCCCCAGTGTAAATGTTAGGAGTTGACCATGTGTTTTACAAATAAAATGTATCCTTTTGGATGAGGCAGTAAACAGAAGGACTGCCACCCTGTCACGTGGATGGGAAAAATTTCATGGCCCTGGAGATCTGCTGGGACAGTACTGGTTGGTATGCTGGCTCAGTGGTTAGCACTGCTGCCTTACAGTGCTAAGGACCATGTTCAATTCTAGCCACAGGTGACTGCCTATGTAGAGTCTGCAAATTCCCCCTGCGTCTGCGTGGGGTTCTCCCACAGTCCAAAGATGGGCAGGTTAGGTGGATTGGCCATGGGAAATTGCCCATAGTGTGCAGGGATGTGCAAGCTGGGTGGTTTAGCCATGGGGAAATGCAGGGTTGTCAGGCAGGGGTCTGAATGAGATGGTCTTCAGAAGATTGGTGTGGGTTGAAGGGGCTGTAGGGATTCAATTCAATATCCCTCAAACACTAAGACCACTTCTGAAAAGAGTTTGTTACTCTCTTGTTCTGTCAGATTTTCTCCTGTGTTCTCTGTTTTGATCACTTAATCAGACTATTCTGTAATGATCACATTTCTGTGTGTCAGAGCTTATTGTGCACAATAGGCTGCAATGTTCCCCAACTTTATATCTTTTATTCGTTACATCACTGGCTTTCGGGATGTTTTGAAGTTGTTAAAAGCCCTTCAAAGAATCCTACAGTTTAGAAACAGGCCCTTCGGCCCAACAAGTCCACCCCGACCCTCCAAAGAGTAACCCACCCAGACTCATTCCCTTGTCCTTCTAGATGGTCATGTTTGTGGATTGGAAGGTGCTGTCTAAGGAGCCGCAGTGAATTTCAACAGTACCTCTTGTTGCTGGTACATACTGCACCACTGTGTATTGGTAGTGAATGGAGTGAATATTTATTGAAGTGGTACCAAGCAGGGTACTTTGACCTGAATGGTGTCAATTTTCTTGAATGTTGCTGGAACTGTACCCATCCAGGCAAATGGGGAGTATTTCATCACACTCCTGACTTGTGCCGAATAGATGATAGACGGGCTTTGGGGCGTTTGGAGGTGACTTACTTGCTGCGTGATTCCTAGCCTCTGACCTACATTTACTCCTGACTAATGCACTTAACCTACACATCCCTGAACACCAAAGGCAACTTAGCACGGCCAATTCACCTAACCTGCACATCTTTGGATTGTGGGAGGAAACCAGAGCACCCGGAGGAAATCCACGCGGACACGGGGAGAATGTGCAAGCTCCACACCGACAGTCGCCCGAGGCTGGAATCGAACCCAGGTCCCTGGCTAATGACTGAGCCACCTAGCTACCCTATATAAATGAACTTTCTTTATTTAATCAGATAGCATGGGTTTTCTTACAAAATTGATATCGTCGTTGAAAACAGTATCGGAATTGTGAGATGGTCGTTGAACAATGACAGAAAATATTCTTAGAATCATAACGTTTAACAACAGAAGAGGAGGTCGTGTGACCATTGCACTTGAACTTTTATAAAGAGATATCCACTTCATCCTATTTCCCTATCTTTCCCTTATACCCTTTCAAATTCTTTGTTGCTCAATATCACTTCTTTTCTGAAAGCTGTGATACATTTTAGAGGGGAGCTTGCAGGTTCCCATGTATCTGCTGCCCTTGTCCTTCTAGATGGTCACGTTTGTGGATTGGAAGGTGCTGTCTAAGGAGCCGCAGTGAATTTCAACAGTACCTCTTGTTGCTGGTACATACTGCACCACTGTGTATTGGTAGTGAATGGAGTGAATATTTATTGAAGTGGTACCAACCAAGCAGGGTACTTTGACCTGAATGGTGTCAATTTTCTTGAATGTTGCTGGAACTGTACCCATCCAGGCAAGTGGGGAGTATTTCATCACACTCCTGACTTGTACTGAATAGATGATAGACGGGCTTTGGGGCGTTTGGAGGTGACTTACTTGCTGCGTGATTCCTAGCCTCTGACCTGCTCTCATAGCCACTGTTTTTGAATGGCTTGTCCAGTTTTGTTCCAGGTCACTGGGAACCTCCTGGATGCAATGCAGATGCCGAATCTGGGAAAATAGAATAAAATCCTTCTGGTATGACACAAGGTGAGAGACAGTGTGGTGACGTTAGCTATGAGGGTCAGTGAGTGTATAATGAATGGTTATGGTCAGCCAAAACTTAGGGAAATGGGGAGAGACTAGAAAGGGATGGGGAGGGAAGAATCAGTGATGGATCGTGTAAAAGTGATGGAAGGATGGAACTGGGAAGCAGGTTGATGAAGTTTTCCGACTCATGGAGAGAGCAGGTAACAGTGGAGACAGTAATCCATTTATCAAGAAAACAGAGCCAAATAGATTAGATTAGATCCCCTACAGTGCGGAAGCAGGCCCTTCGGCCCAACAAGTCCACACCGACCCGCTGAAGAGAAACCCACCCAGACCAATTTCCCTCTGACTAATGCACCTAACACTACAGGCAGTTTAGAATGGCCAAATCATCTGACCTGCACATCTTCGACTGTGGGAGAAAACTGGAGCACCCAGAGGACTGGGACCAAAACAGTTCTGCAGTTCAGTTTCCTGTGATATCCAAAGGAAGACCATTAAAGTTAGTTTACTGATGAGAGAGTTGGTAGTCCCCTCAGTCCAGGACTGAAAAACAGACACATACGTGCATGCACAAACATTGCAGGTTTAACAAAGCTTTCCTTTATTGCTCAGAGCATTGAGGTCATGTTGTGGCTGTACAGGACATTGGTTAGACCACTTTTGGAATATTGTGTGCAATTCTGGGTTATCGGAAGGATGTTGTGAAACTTGAAAGGGTTCAAATAAAATTTACAAGGCTGTTGCCAGGGTTGGAGGATTTGAGATATAGGGAGAGGCTGAATAGGCTGGGGCTGTTTTCCCTGGAGCATTGGAGGCTGAGGGGTGATCTTATAGAGGTTTATAAAATCATGGGGGTCATGGATAAGATGAATAGACAAGTTCTTTTCTTTGGGGTGGGGGGGGGGGGGGGGGTCCAGAATTAGAGGGCATAGGTTTAGGGTGAAGGGGTAAGGTTTAAAAGGGACCTAAGGCAAAACTTTTTCACGCAGAGGGTGGTGCATGTATGGAATGAGCTGTCAGAGGAAGTCATAGAGATGTACAGCACATAAACAGACCTTTCAGTCCAACTCTTCTATGCCAACCAAATATCCTAAATTAATCTAGTCCCATGTACCAGCGCTTGGCCCATATCCCTCTAAAACTTTCCTATTTGTGTAACCATAAGTGGTGGAGGCTGGTCCAATCACAATATATAAAAGGCATCTGGATGGGCATATGAATAGGAAGGGTTTAGAGAGATAGGGCCAAGTGTGGGTGAATGGGGTTAGACTAATTTAGGATATCTGGACGAGTTGAGTCTGTTTCCGTCCTGTACATCTTTATGACTCTATGACTCTACCACTATAAGTGTCTTACTTGTACAAGATTTGTAGTAATATTATCACTCAAGGGAAAAATGCACAATTGCACAATGGTATCTTGGCCAGAGATAGCAGAATCTCTCGGTGATTTTCCACTTTTATGACAACATTGCAAGAATTTATTAGGCTACACAAACTGTACAAGGTTATGAGACGCACATTTATTTATGATCACAGGGCTCTGGCAATTCTTCAGACTAGCGATGTTGGAGAATTATCAGCTCCCATCTCGGGAATTGTCTTTTGTGATTTTGGCTTTGAAATCCTTCCCACAGAACTGCATGAGATCTTGGCTGTCAATTGTGTTAGGAAACCCTGCGGTTGTGAAAGGCACCATCTAAATGCAAGTCCTTCCCGCAGCTTCCAACTGTGGCCTCCTTCACAGTTTGAAGTTGGTTGAAAGTAGTGTGACCTCTTTTGTGTTCGAACTCTACGCCTGTATGTACACAAACTGCAATCGTACGCTACAGCTTCATTTATTTGTCCTCCTGCATTTACTGATATTCCTCCATTCTAAGCCTGACGTCGGTGGTGGGCAAGTTGTTGGAGGGAATCCTGAGGGACAGGATGTACATGTATTTGGAAAGGCAAGGACTGATTAGGGATAGTCAACATGGCTTTGTCCATGAACTTTTTTGAAGATGTAACAAGGAGGATTGATGAGGGCAGAGCGGTAGATGTGATCTAAATGCACTATACGGTGTTTGACAATGTTCCCCATGGGAGACTCATTAGCAAGGTTAGATTTCATGGAATACAGGGAGAACTAGCCATTTGGATACAGAACTGGCTTAAAGGTAGAAGTCAGAGGGTGGTGGTGGATGGTTATTTTTCAGACTGGGGGCCTGTGACCAGTGGAGTGCCACAAGGATCGGTGCTGGGTCCACTACTTTTCATCATTTATATAAATAATTTGGATGTGAGCATAAAGGGTATAGTTAGTAAGTTTGCAGATGACACCAAACTTGGAGGTGTAATGGACAGCGAAGAAGGTTACCTCAGATCTTGACCAGATGGGCCAATGGGCTGAGAAGTGGCAGATGGAGTTTAATTCAGGTAAATGTGAGGTGCTGAATTTTGGGAAAGCAAATCTTAGCAGGACTTATAAACTTAATGGTAAGGTCCTAGGGAGTGTTGCTGAACAAAGAGACCTTGGAGTGCAGGTTCATAGCTCCTTGAAAGTGAAGTCGCAGGTAGATAGGATAGTGAAGACGGCGTTTGGTATGCTTTCCTTTATTGGTCAAAGTATTGATTACAGGAGTTGGAAGGTCATGTTGCGGCTGTACAGGACATTGGTTAGGTCACTGTTGGAATATTGCGTGCAATTTTGGCCTCCTTCCTATCGGAAAGAAGTTGTGAAACTTTAAATGGTTCAGAAAAGATTTACAAGGATTTTTTTTAGATTAGGATGTGCAAACTCCACACAGACAGTTGCCTGAGGTGGGAATTGAACCCAGATCTCTAGCGCTGTGATGCAGCAGTGCTAACCACTGTACCACTGTGCTGCCCCATGGTGTTACCAGGTTGGAGGATTTGAGCTATAGCGAGAGGCAGAACAGGCTGGGGCTATTTTCCCGGGAGCATCAGAGGCTGAGGGGTGACCTTATAGAAGTTTATAAAATCATGAGGGGCATGGATAGGGCAAATAGACAAGGTATTTTCCCTGGGAGGTTGGGGGGGGGGCGTGGGTCGGGATGTCCAGAACTAGAGGGCATAGATTTAGGGTGAGAGGGGAAAGATATAAAAGAGACCTAAGGGGCAACATTTTCACACAGAGGGTGGTACGTGTATGGAATGAGCTGCCAGAGGAAGTGGTGGAGGCTGGTACAACTGCAACATTTAAGAGGCATCTGGATGGGTATACGCATATGAAGGGTTTGGAGGGATATGGGCCGGGTGCTGGCAGGTGGGACTAGATTGGGTTGGGGTATCTGGTCGGCATGGACAAGTTGGACCAAAGGGTCTGTTTCCATGCTGTACATCTGTATGACTCTATGACTCCCTGTCCATAGAGCTTTTCATCGTCTGAGTTTATATGTTCCTTACCTTTCTTTCCTCATTAAACTTTCACTTTCTTTGTGGGGTGGAAATATAAGGAGGAGGAACATGCTTCTCTCTGGATAAGCCCCATCCAAGGGCATGAAGTGGGCATTTAACGCAGGGGTGATGTATTGGCTTTGGACATCAGGAATGTGGTGTACCCTCACCTGGATGATCCTGTGACCTAAAAGCTTATGTTGGGAGGATAGTTATGCAAAAACGTGGGTTATATTCCATCTCCTCCCAAATCCCCCTGGATATAGAAAATTGAGAGGCGATGTGATCAGAGTGAATCAGTTGTTGAAAGGATTGAAAAGAGAAGCTATTTCCTTCCTCTGACTGAAAAATGAAACGTGAGGGACGCTATGTGATAACTGGGGAGAAAGTGAGGGCTGCAGATGCTGGAGATCAGAGCTGGAAATGTGTTGCTGGAAAAGCGCAGCAGGTCAGGCAGCATCCAGGGAACAGGAGAATCGACGTTTCGGGCATAAGCCCTTCTTCAGGAAAGTTTGTCCAGCAGGCTAAGATAAAAGGTAGGGAGGAGGGACTTGGGGGAGGGGCGTCGGAAATGTGATAGGTGGAAAGAGGTAAAGGTGAGGGTGATAGGTCAGACTGGGGTGGGGGCGGAGAGGTCGGGAAGAAGATCTCAGGTTAGGAAGGCGATGCTGAATTTGATGGATTTGACTGAGACAGGGTGGGGGGAGGGGAAATGAGGAAACTAGTGAAATCCGAGTTCATCCCTTGTGGTTGGAGGGTTCCTAGCCGGAAAATGAGGCGTTCTTCCTCCAACCGTCGTTTTGTTGTGGTCTGACGATGGAGGAGTCCAAAGACCTGCATATCCTTGGTGGAGTGGGAGGGGGAATTGAAATGTTGAGCTACAGGGTGGTTGGGTTGGTTGGTCCGGGTGTCCCAGAGGTGTTCTCTGAAACGCTCCGCAAGTAGCCGGCCTGTCTCCCCAATATAGAGGAGGCCACATCGGGTGCAGAGGATGCAATAGATGATATGTGTGGAGGTGCAGGTGAATCTGTGGTAGATATGGAAGTTTCCTTTGGGGCCTTGGAGGGAGGTGAGGGGGGAGGTGTGGGCGCAAGTCTTGCACCTCCTGCGGTTGCAGGGGAAGGTGCCGGGAGTGGAGGTTGGGTTGGTGGGGGGTGTCGATCTGACGAGGGAGTCACGGAGGGAGTGGTCTTTACGGAATGCTGATAGGGGAGGGGAGGGAAATATATCCTTGGTGGTGGGGTCCGTTTGGAGGTAGCGGAAATGACGGCGGATGATGCGCTGTACATGGAGATTGGTGGGGTGGTAGGTGAGGACCAGTGGGGTTCTGTCCTGGTGGCGGTTGGAGGGGCGGGGTTCAAGGGCGGAGGAGCGGGAAGTGGAAGAGATGCGGTGGAGGGCATCGTCGACCACGTCGGGGGGGAAATTGCGGTCCTTGAAGAAGGAGGCCATCTGGGTTGTGCGTTTTTGGAACTGGTCCTCCTGGGAGCAGATGCGGCGGAGTCGAAGGAATTGGGAGAATGGGATGGCGTTTTTACAGGGGGCAGGATGGGAGGAGGTGTAGGGAAAAATTTGGAACTGGTCCTCCTGGGAGCAGATGCGGCGGAGTCGAAGGAATTGGGAGAATGGGATGGCGTTTTTACAGGGGGCAGGATCGGAGGAGGTGTAGGGAAAAATTTGGAACTGGTCCTCCTGGGAGCAGATGCGGCGGAGTCGAAGGAATTGGGAGAATGGGATGGCGTTTTTACAGGGGGCAGGATGGGAGGAGGTGTAGGGAAAAATTTGGAACTGGTCCTCCTGGGAGCAGATGCGGCGGAGTCGAAGGGGAAAAATTTGGAACTGGTGATATGTGATAACTGGGCCAATTAGGCTAGAAAGTACAGCTTCACACATGAAGGGTCAGAGATTTTCTTTCTTTGATGGAGTGCGGGTGTCAAGGGCAAGGCCAGCAATCTTTGTCCATCTCTAAATTGTCCTTGAACTGAGCAGCTGGTCAGGGCCATTTGAGAAGGGAGGGGGAGGGGAGTCCAAAACTAGAGGGCATATGTTTACGGTGAGAGGGGAAAGATTTAAAAATAATCTGAGGGGTAATATTTTCATGCAGAGGGTGGTACATGTATGGAATGAGCTGTCAAAGAAAGCAGTGGAGGCTGCTACAATTACAGCATTTAAAAGGCATCTGGATGGGTATATGAACAGTAAGGATTTGGACCAGGTGCTGGCAAATGGGACAAGATTAATTCAGGATATCTTGTTGGCATGGACAAATTGGACCAAGATTAGATTACTTATAGTGTTTAAGATTAGATTACTTATAGTGTGGAAACAGGCCCTTCGGCCCAACAAGTCCACACCGACCTTCTGAAGAGCGACCCACCCAGACCCATTCCCCTGATCAATGCACCTACGGGCAATTTAGTATGGCCAATTCACCTGGCCTGTGGGAGGAAACTGGAGCACCCGGAGTAAACCCGCACAGACACGGGGAGAATGTGCAAACTCCACACAGTTGCCCAAGGCGGAAATCGAACCTGGGACCCTGGTGCTGTGAGGCAGCAGTGCTAACCACTGAGCCACCGTGCCACCCATAAGAGTCAAGATAAGAAAGGCGGCCTTTCTGACTCCATGAGTGTTAAGAGTCAACCACATTGTTGTGGGTCTGGAGTCACACATAAGCAGAGACCAGGTAAAGATGGAAGATTTCTCAAAGGACATTAGAGAACCAAAAGGGTTTAGACAACAATTAATAGTAGTTGTCATGGTCACCATGATGTAGAGGTGTTGGTGTTGGACTGGGGTGGATGAAGTCAGAAGTCACATGACACCAGGCTATAGCCCAACAGGTTTATTTGAAATCACAAGCTTTCAGAGCACTGCTCCTTCATCAGGTCAAGAGGGGCTACACTCCGAAAGCTTGTGATTTCAAATCAACCTGTTGGACTATAACCTGGTGTTGTGTGACTTCTGACTTTGCCATGGTCTCCCCCTGTACTGATTTCAATTTCAGTTGAATCAAATGAATTTAAATTCCAAAATCTGTCATGGTGGAATTGAACCAACAACCTCTAGAACATGAACCAGCTCAGAGGGCTACCATCTCCCCAACTTCCATTGCTGACAGCAATTCGCTTTTGTTGACTCAGTGTGAGAAAGGTTATGGGGGCTAAGGGAGATGAATATAATTGAGGTGCACGCTAGCCATGATCTAACTGAATGACAGGGGAGAGCCAGTGGGCTGAATGGTCTCCACCTGCTCCTGTGATCTAACTTTACGTGTTTAAGTGTTTGCAATGGAACTTGAACATGTCACTGCCTGACTCAGTGGTGAGAGAAATACCAACTGAGCCGTGGCAGACACATCAAACACTAGAAAAGCCAAAAACTTAGACTTGGCACATTGGTGATTAATGTGAAAGATGTTCCAAGTGATAGATGACCGAGCAACAACAGATGGGGTTCCATCGTCATCCTGAAGTGATAGAGACATATCTGCTTGGTTAAATGTCCAAATGTGTTCCTAAATTTATATGTTCTCGTGAAATGTGACTAGAGCGTCTGTAAGATTGTGTCACGAAGAGTTTTGCTTTCCTTGTTTAAGGCAGGATGTACATGTGTTGGAGACAGTTCAGAAAAGGTTTACCAGAATGATACCTAGAATAAGCAGGTCGTCTTGTGAGGATAGACCTTGGGTAGGCTGGTTTGCTTTCACTCGAGCGTAGAGGATGAAGGGGGAATTGATGGAAGTGTGTGTGACATCCTGAATGGACCAAGGTGGACAAGTCCAGAACTAGGGGGCACCCTTTAAGGACAAAGATGAGGAGAATTTTTTTTCTTAGAGAACTGTGGAACTCAGAAGGAGATGTTAAAAATATTAAATATTTTAAAGGCAGAGGTTGATAGATTCTTGTTAGGCAGGGGAATCAAAGATTATTGGGGTAGATGGGAATGTAGAATATTAAACGCAAATAGATTAGCAATGATCTTATTGTGAATGGCAGAGCAGATTTGAGGGGCTGAATGGTCTACCACTTCTTTTTATACAATGGAAGAGTGTATGACATCCTGAATGGACCAAGGTGGACACGGCCAGAACTAGTGGGCACCCTAGTGCAGTCTTGCACTGGAGCACCAATCTGCACACCTTTGATATAGCAGAATGACCCAAGTGGCTTCCCATTATCGACAGAATTTGACACTAAATGCTTAGCAAGCATAGGGAACGCAGAAAACCAGAACAGGCCATTCAGCCCTTTGAACCTGTTCCGCCATTTAAATTGATCATGGCTGATCATCCAACACAGTCCCCTATTCCTGCTTTGATCCCTTCAGCCCTAAAATCTAATTCTAACCCCAACTTTAAAAAAAGTTCAATGTTTTAGCCTCACCCACGCTCTGAGGCAGAGAATTCCAAAGGCTCATCATCCTCTAGTTGCAGAAATCTCTCCTCAGCTCAGTCCGAAATGGCCTATCCTGTATTCTTAGACTGTGATTTATTGTGGGTCTGGATTCTCTGGTCATTGGTAACATCATTCACGTGTGGAAAGTATTTAGTCCTGTGAGCATTTTATAGGCTTATAGGAGATTTCTCCCTCATTCTTCTAAACCCCAGTGAATATAGCCCTAACCAATCCAGTTACTCTTCACATATCAGTCCTACCACCCCAGGAATCAGTCTGATAAACCTTAATTGCACTCTGTTCATAACCAGAACATCCTTTCTCTAGATAAGTACACTATGGCAGGTATGCAAGAGCTTTTAACGGATTAAGGGAAAAGGTGGAGAGGTTCAAGGAAGGAATTCCAGAATAGGACTGCAATCCCTGGCAACCCTCCCAGGATGAGGTGGTGAATTGTTGAAGTTAGGAAAAGGCTGTTGGAGGAGTGCAGGCCTCTCAGGGTTATCAAACTGGAAGAGATTACAGAGCTGAGGGGAACAAGGCCATAACAATTCCAAAAACAAGGAATGTGAATTTCCAACGTCATCAGACAAGGCATCATTGAGAGCCAGGGTGTAGGCTGACTGGGACTTAATGCACGTTTAGGATGGATGCAGCAAAGTCTTGGATAAGCTCAGCTCGACGCAGGATATAATAGTGTATTATCAGACTGATCGGCACTGGTATTGTCGCCTGGAGTTGGCC
Source organism: Chiloscyllium plagiosum (assembly GCF_037043375.1). Lineage (NCBI taxonomy): Eukaryota > Metazoa > Chordata > Chondrichthyes > Orectolobiformes > Hemiscylliidae > Chiloscyllium > Chiloscyllium plagiosum. The sequence continues at coordinate 13,839,099 of NW_028270147.1, forward strand.
AATTGAAATTAGGAAGCAAGTCCGGCTTTAAGAAAACTCAGAACGAGAAAGTCTTGCATTTCTTTAACACATTTCCTGACCTCAGTGTGACCCAAACGATTTCACGGGCAAGAAAACGTGGTTTTGAAGCGTGGGTACTGTCACATTGTTGTCAGCCGATTTAGTTATTCTGAAGCCCAACAAATTGTGATGAGCTAAAAGTTTGGCCATCTGCTTTAGTGGTGTGGTTTCTTGGATAAATATTGGCCTCAGCACCTGACAGAATTCCCCTCACTTGTTTGAAAATAATGCTCCGGGGTTTTGTCCACCCACCTGATAGAGCCTGGGCTGAACACCTTCTACAAAGGTTGGCATCTCTGATAATGCACTTCCCACTCCGTGTTGCTCTGTGGATAACAGCGTTCAAACCTCTGGAGTGTTACTCGCTGATCCAGGACTGACACTTTGATTAAGTTAATTATCACTTTCTGAAGCTGTGAATTTACCAATAACGGTTGCCGAAAACTAATTTATTTCATGCGATAGCTAATTCCCTCAAATGGCGGCGGGAGCTCTCTTACTGGCATGTGGGCTACTGCAATGGCAGCAATGGGAAAGTTAAATTTCTTATCGTTTGTAAATAAATCATTTTTCATTGTCTCCTGAAAGTCTTGTTTCCTGGGGAGGAGTTGGTTGCTCCAGAAACACTGGTTGTATGTGGGCGGTCATCAGCTGCAAACATATTGGAGTGTATTTAACTTCCTGATATAACACGGGGGAAGCTGAACTCGAAGCAAACAACTACAAGTAAGAGTGACTGGATAATCACTAACAGCAAGAACCTGATTGATCCTTCCCTAGTTGACCTGAAAGCAACTGCACTGCAAAGATTCTGCACAGGAGGAGCCCATTCAGCTTTCAAACTTGTGCCACTTACTGCACGAGTGCTCTCATTCATTGTATTGCCTCTGTTCATTGTCCCATCGCCCTGCAAATCCTTTTCATGAGCTGGCATCCTTCCAAATCCATTTGGAGAGCTGCTGATCAATGGCTTTACGTCACCGCCCACTCCACCCCACCTTCCAGGCAGCACATTCAGGTCAGAGCCACTCACTGCATAAAAAGAACGTGCTCCTTGCCTTCCTCCCTCTTCTCCCCATCCAGCACAGCCCAGATTTGCAGGCCTACCCTGGAAACTGCCCGTGGAAATAATGCAGAAGTCCCCATAAACTCCCCATAAATTAGCTCTCAGATGAGTGCAATTGGTAATGATACTGCTTTGGCGCCATCTTAGGTACAGGGTACCCAGGTACATAGACTTAAGTATGTATTCCAGACTGAAGGAATTATAAATAAAAGTTCAGCGTAAGAATAAAGAATCTTTCTTTTTAAAATGTACTCAAATTGTAGTCTTTTCACCAAGTTCGTGCCAGCACAGAGACTTCAGACTGTCAGGGCTGAGTCTCGAGACCACACTAGGCTTTAAACCTTGAGGTCTCACTTCCAGGCCACAAACGCCTTACTTGTGCTCTGGGACTCACTACCCAGCCACCCCCCACCCGGGACTCTGTACCCCACGCTCCAGCCTCCACTCCGGGGCTCACTTCCCCCTGCCCCGGCCTCCACTCGGGGACTCACTACCCCCTGCCCCGGCCTCCACTCCGGGACTCACTACCCCCCTGCCCGAGCCTCCACTCCGGGACTCACTACCCCCTGCCCCGGCCTCCACTCCGGGACTCACTACCCCCCTGCCCGAGCCTCCACTCGGAGACTCACTACCCCCTGCCCCGGCCTCCACTCCGGGACTCACTACCCACCCACCCCCCACCGGGGACTCTGTACCCCATGCTCCAGCCTCCACTCCGGGACTCACTTCCCCCTGCCCCAGCCTCCACTCCGGGACTCACTACCCCCTGCCCCAGCCTCCACTCCGGGACTCACTACCCCCCTGCCCCGGCCTCCACTCCGCGACTCACTTCCCCCTGCCCCGGCCTCCACTCGGGGACTCACTAACCCCTGCCCCGGCCTCCACTCTGGACTCACTACACCCCTGCTCTGGCCTCCACTCCGGGACTCACTACCCCAGCCTCGGCCTCCACTCTGGACTCACTACCCCCCTGCCCCGGCCTCCACTCCTGGACTCACTACCCCAGCCTCGGCCTCCACTCCGGGACTCACTACCCCCCTGCCCCGGCCTCCACTCTGCGACTCACTACCCCCTGTCCCGGCCTCCACTCCAGGACTCACTTCCCCCTGCCCCGGCCTCCACTCCGGGACTCACTACCCCCTGTCCCGGCCTCCACTCCGGGACTCACTTCCCCCTGCCCCGGCCTCCCCTCCGGGACTCTGTACCCCATGCTCCAGCCTCCACTCCGGGACTCACTTCCCCCTGCCCCAGCCTCCACTCCGGGACTCACTACCCCCTGCCCCAGCCTCCACTCCGCGACTCACTACCCCCCTGCCCCGGCCTCCACTCCGCGACTCACTTCCCCCTGCCCCGGCCTCCACTCCTGGACTCACTACCCCAGCCACGGCCTCCACTCTGGACTCACTACACCCCTGCTCTGGCCTCCACTCCTGGACTCACTACCCCAGCCTCGGCCTCCACTCTGGACTCACTACCCCCCTGCCCCGGCCTCCACTCCTGGACTCACTACCCCAGCCTCGGCCTCCACTCCGGGACTCACTACCCCCCTGCCCCGGCCTCCACTCCGCGACTCACTACCCCCTGTCCCGGCCTCCACTCCAGGACTCACTTCCCCCTGCCCCGGCCTCCACTCCGGGACTCACTACCCCCTGTCCCGGCCTCCACTCCGGGACTCACTTCCACCTGCCCCGGCCTCCCCTCCGGGACTCACTTCCCCCTGCCCCGGCCTCCACTCCGGGACTCACTACCCCCTGCCCCGGCCTCCACTCGGGGACTCACTTCCCCCTGCCCCGGCCTCCACTCCGGGACTCACTACCCCCTGCCCCGGCCTCCACTCGGGGACTCACTTCCCCCTGCCCCGGCCTCCACTCGGGGACTCACTTCCCCCTGCCCCGGCCTCCACTCGGGGACTCACTACCCCCCTGCCCCGGCCTCCACTCGGGGACTCACTACCCCCCTGCCCCGGCCTCCACTCCGGGACTCACTACCCCCTGTCCCGGCCTCCACTCCAGGACTCACTTCCCCCTGCCCCGGCCTCCACTCCGGGACTCACTTCCCCCTGCCCCGGCCTCCACTCCGGGACTCACTTCCCCCTGCCCCGGCCTCCACTCGGGGACTCACTACCCCCCTGCCCCGGCTTCCACTCCGGGACTCACTACCCCCTGCCCCGGCCTCCACTCGGGGACTCACTTCCCCCTGCCCCGGCCTCCACTCGGGGACTCACTAACCCCTGCCCCGGCCTCCACTCCTGGACTCACTACCCCCCTGCCCCGGCCTCCACTCCGGGACTCACTACCCCCCTGCCACGGCCTCCACTCCGGGACTCACTACCCCCTGCCCCGGCCTCCACTCCGGGACTCACTACCCCCCTGCCACGGCCTCCACTCCGGGACTCACTACCCCCTGCCCCGGCCTCCACTCCGGGACTCACTACCCCCCTGCCCCGGCCTCCACTCCGGGACTCACTACCCCCTGCCCCGGCCTCCACTCTGGACTCACTACCCCCCTGCCACGGCCTCCACTCCGGGACTCACTTCCCCCTGCCCCGGCCTCCACTCCGGGACTCACTACCCCCTGCCCCGGCCTCCACTCCGGGACTCACTTCCCCCTGCTATGGCCTCCACTCCGGGACTCACTACCCACTCCCTCCACCTCGGCCTCCACTCCACGACTCACTACCCACCCCCTCCACCCCGGCCTCCATTCCAGGACTCACTACCCCCCTGCCCCAGCCTCCACTCTGGGACTCACTACCACCCTGCCCCAGCCTCCACTCTGGGACTCACTACCACCCTGCCCCAGCCTCCACTCCGGGACATACTACCCCCTCTGTCCTGGCCTCCACTCCGGGACTCACTTCCCCCTGCCCCGGCCTCCACTCCTGGACTCACTACCCCCCTGCCCCGGCCTCCACTCCGGGACTCACTTCCCCCCTGCCCCGGCCTCCACTCCGCGACTCACTTCCCCCTGCCCCGGCCTCCACTCCGGGACTCACTTCCCCCTGCCCCGGCCTCCACTCCTGGACTCACTACCCCCCTGCCCCGGCCTCCACTCTGGACTCACTACCCCCCTGCCCCGGCCTCCACTCCGGGACTCACTTCCCCCCTGCCCCGGCCTCCACTCCGCGACTCACTTCCCCCTGCCCCGGCCTCCACTCCGCGACTCACTTCCCCCTGCCCCGGCCTCCACTCCGGGACTCACTTCCCCCTGCCCCGGCCTCCACTCTGGACTCACTACCCCCCTGCCCCGGCCTCCACTCTGGACTCACTACCCCCCTGCCCCGGCCTCCACTCTGGACTCACTACCCCCCTGCCCCGGCCTCCACTGCGCGACTCACTACCCCCCTGCCCCGGCCTCCACTCCGCGACTCACTTCCCCCTGCCCCGGCCTCCACTCCTGGACTCACTACCCCAGCCTCGGCCTCCACTCTGGACTCACTACCCCCCTGCCCTGGCCTCCACTCCGCGACTCACTACCCCCCTGCCCCGGCCTCCACTCCGCGACTCACTACCCCCCTGCCCCGGCCTCCACTCCGCGACTCACTACCCCCCTGCCCCGGCCTCCACTCCGGGACTCACTTCCCCATGCCCCGGTCTCAACTCCGGGACTCACTACCGCCCGCTCAGCCTCTGCTTGGCACTCACTCCCCCTACCCCGGCCTCTGCTCCAGGACTCAGTACTCTCCCCCCCGCCTCACTCCAGGACTCACTACTCTCCCCCCTGCCTCACTCCAGGACTCAGTACTCTCCCCCCTGCCTCACTCCAGGACTCACTACTCTCCCACCCTGCCTCACTCCAGGACTCACTACTCTCCCCCCTGCCTCACTCCAGGACTCAGTACTCTCCCCCCTGCCTCACTCCAGGACTCACTACTCTCCCCCCTGCCTCACTCCAGGACTCACTACTCTCCCCCCCGCCTCACTCCAGGACTCACTACTCTCCCCCCTGCCTCACTCCAGGACTCAGTACTCTCCCCCCCGCCTCACTCCAGGGCTCACTACTCTCCCACCCTGCCTCACTCCAGGACTCATTACTCTCCCCCCTGCCTCACTCCAGGACTCAGTACTCTCCCCCCCGCCTCACTCCAGGACTCACTATCCTTGTGCCAGTCTGGCCTGTGACTCACCTCCAGGGCTCTCCAGCTTGGATTGAACTCACTTCCAGATGTGCTGTCTCTGTGCCGGTCTGGTTACCCAGTTATTGCCTGGAAGGAGATGGTACAATCAAGACTTCAGGTACTGTAACAATTCTCTATTTGTCCACTTTATCCCTGCAGCAATAAATGCTACAATTCCTTATTGCCTGCTATACCTGCATACTAGGTTTCTGCAATTCATCTACAAGGACACCCAGATCCCTCTGCACTTTGTACTTTCTGTCCATTGAGATAATAAGTTGCTTTTCTATTCCCACGAGCAAAACAGATGACCTCATATTTATTCATGTTAAACTCGATCTGCTGAATTTTGTCTAAGCTATTCACCTCAGATTTCTATGTCCATTTGTAATTTTCTTATTTCTTCACTGTGACCTACTACTTCAGTGTCATCTGAAAGTCTGGCTATGGCCCTTCCCTTCTCTGCATCCAAGTCATCGATATAGGTTCGAGTTTGTTGTGGCCCGATGCCTGAACCTCGTGGTGCTCCATGAGGTCCATCTTGGCAACCAGGAGAGGATCCATGTATTCCTGTGGGTGGGTTAAGTTATTGCAGATTGGGGCTTCTGCCCCTCGATGGAGTTGATCGCTTGGATCTACCGGAGAGTCCCTGCGTGTCAGAGCTCTGTGCTGGGAAATGGCAGGCTGACCCAAAAAGGTCTTCCGGTCCCGAAGAAGGGCTGGAAACGCGAAACGTCAAAGGATACTCGAAATGTCGACTTCTCCACCTCCTGACACTGCCTGGCCTGTTGTTCCAGCCTGCCTACTTTGGATCCCAGCACCTGCAGTCTTTTCTGTCTCTGAGCTGAAAAGGAGGCAGCATAGATCCTGGATTCAGGGTTCGGCTGGGGGACAGATTTGGGGCAGCTCATGGGGAAGTGGGAGCATGGTGGCCACCAGGTCTACTCTACATGAACCCATGAACCGCTCCCCCCTCCACCAAAGACATACCCAGGTCAGACCATGTAACATCCAGCCTATCAGCCCCTCCCCTCCCCCCTTAGACTTCTAGTCTTCAGAGGGTTCTGACATACTTCAGATTGATATGACAGGTCGAAGGGCCTGTACTGTGCTGTAATGTTCTATGTTCTGTGTTCTATGTACTCAGCTGATTGGTTAGCCAGAGGAGATTCTAATGCCCGGTTGCAGGTGTATGTTGTCACTGCCAGTCTGCCCTACTGCTGCTGGTGGCCTGTTCTAGATCACTTCACCTGCCAAGGCGCCTGGCCCAGAGGTTTGAATGGAGAACATCTCGAAAGGTAAGCGTGTGTTTTATTGTCTGATCAAGGTTAAAAATAAGGTGGGAAAATCTGTACCCATGGATTCAGAGTAGACGGGCAAGAAGTAGACCCTTGCTTGCTCTTTGAGACATCCCAGGAGCCAATTCAGTGAATTGTTATTGTACTGCCATCAAGCATCTTCCTTACATACGGAACTAACCATGATGACAGAGAACTGGGTTAGAGTGGTGCTGGAAAAGCACTGCAGTTCAGGCAGCATCTGCTGAGCAGGTGGATGACAGAGAACCTCCAACTGTGGTAAAGTAAAAGCCTTGCCTGATTGTTATGAGAGGTGCACAGATGTCCCGTGGTGCAGTGAGTGGTGTTCCCTGTCTCTGAGCCAGGAGCTCTGGGTTCGGGTCCTGCTCCAGGACTGGGTGACCAAAGGGGAGGTCCATTCTGAATGTGACCGAACAGCTGAAGCCATCGAAAGGAAGAGTTGGAGACTCTCCAATCGCTATCATGACTGAGGATTACAAAAAGTGTCTACAGAGAAGTGCAACTTGTCACAGCTACTCAGAATCCCTGAGTGAAATGTAAAATACCACCACCCACTTCCCTCTCTGACATAAATAACTAGGTTAGTGAGTCAGCTTATTGCTAAAACAGAAGGGAATGGGGCTTAGAAAATAGACAAATATAATCCACTAAAAATCTATATTTAGCTGACACTAATGCAGAAAATAATGAATTAGGTTCTAGCTTTCTGTTTTAAGCAACAATGTTACCAAACATACTTTCAGATTTTAATAATTTAGGGCCAGGATAGTGGTAATGTTAATGGGCTAGTAATCAAGAATCCCAGATGAAAGTTCCAGGGCTTATGGAGATACATCAGGATAGATGGTGGCATTTGAAACCAATGAAAAGCTAAAATAATGGCAAATATTACTGTTAAGGTCTAATCATAGAATCCCTATAGTGCAGATGCAGGCCATTTGGCCCAAACAATTCCACACTGACCCTCCGAAGAGCATCCCACCCAGACCAACCCTTATCCTGTAGATCCCACAGCTAACCCACCCACTTGGGTGACCGTCTTGTGTGGAGTTTGCACATTCTTCTGGTACTCGGGCTTTCTCCCACAATCCAAAGATGTGCAGGAGGTCAGGTGGACTGACCATATTAAATTGCCCATAGTGTTCAGGGATGTGCAGGTTAGACGCTTTAGTCAGGTTAATTGTACGATAATAGGGTAGGGGAATGGGTCACTCTTCAGAGGGTCAGTGTGGATGTGTTAGGCCAAATGGCCTGTTTCCACACTGTAGGGATTCTATGATGATTCCACACCGACAGTGACCTGAGGGTGGAATTGAACTGATGTCCCTAGCACCATGAGACTCCAGTGCTAACCACTGAGCCACCATGACACCTCATGTAATGGCAACATTATAAATGTGGTTGGTTGTCACAAAAAGCTATGTGTTTAACCCATGTGATCTCCTTCTGGTGAAGGAAATCTTCCATCTTTACCTGGTCTGGCCTACACATGACTGTGGACCCCCAACAATGTGGTTGATTCTTCACTGCCCGGTAAAGTGGCTCAGGTGGGAAATTAGGAATATGCCTCAAGTGATGACCATGCTAGTGATGCCAACATCTGAGGCAGGTAAAATGAAAAGCTAAGCTATACTTACAGCTTGCTATCTTCAAACAGGTCATGTCTGATTTCCCAACCTCTCCCAATATTCCCAATTCATCATTTGTTAATGTAGCTTTCCTCCTGGTCTGAGGAGACAGGAATACCTTGGCCAAAGTACAAGGTGGATGTTAACTGTGGCTGAAGGGAAACAAAGTGGCAGTCATGCCTCTGAGGGGCCAAGAGAGTTCTGTAAAAGCAGAGGGACCGAGGGAGTGCTGTACAGGCAGTGGGGCTGAGGGAGTGCTGTACAGGCAGTGGGACTGAGTGCTGTACAGACAATGGGACTGAGGGACTGCTGTACAGACAGTGTGACTGTGGGACATCTGTACAGGCAATGGGACTGAGGGAGAGCTGTACAGGCAGTGGGACTGAGTGCTGTACAGACAATGGGACTGAGGGACTGCTGTACAGACAGTGGGACTGAGGGACTGCTGTACAGGCAGTAGGACTGAGGGAGTGCTGAACAGGTAGTGGGACTGAGGGAGAGCTGTACAGGCAGTGGGACTGAGTGCTGTACAGACAGTGGGACTGAGGGAGTGCTATACAGGTAGTGGGACTGAGGGACTGCTGTACAGGCAGAGGGACCGAGGGAGTGCTGTACAGGTAGTGGGACTGAGGGAGTGCTGTACTGGCAGAGGGACCAAGGGAGTGCTGTACAGGCAGTGGGACTGAGAGAGTGCTGTCCAGGCAGAGGGACCGAGGGAGTGCTGAACAGGCAGTGGGGCTGAGTGCTGTACAGGCAGCAGGACTGAGGGAGTGCTGTACAGACAATGGGATTGAGGGAGTGTTGAACAGGCAGTGAGGCTGAGGGAGTGCTGTACAGGCAGCAAGACTGAGGGAGTGCGGTACAGACAATGGGACTGAGGGACTGCTGTACAGACAGTGGGACTGAGGGAGTGCTGTACAGGCAGTGGGACTGAGTGCTGTACAGACAATGGGACTGAGGGACTGCTGTACAGACAGTGGGACTGAGGGACAGCTGTACAGGCAATGGGACTGAGGGAGAGCTGTACAGGCAGTGAGACTGAGTGCTGTACAGACAGTGGGACTGAGGGTGTGCTGTACAGACAATGGGACTGAGGGAGTGCTGTACAGGCAGTGGGACTGAAAGAGTGTTGTACAGGCAGTGGGACTGAGGGAGTGCTGAACAGACAGTGGGACAGAGGGACTGCTGTACAGGCAGTGGGACTGAGGGACAGCTGTACAGGCAGTGGGACTGAGGGAGTGCTGTACAGGCAGTGGGACTGAGGGACAATAGACAATAGACAATGGACAATAGGTGCAGGAGTAGGCCATTCAGCCCTTCAAGCCTGCACTGCCATTCAATATGATCATGGCTGATCATTCCTAATCAGTATCCTCTTCCTGCCTTATCTCCATAACCCTTGATTCCACTATCTTTGAGAGCTCTATTCAACTCTTTCTTAAATGAATCCAGATACTGGGCCTCCACTGCCCTCTGGGGTAGAGCATTCCACACAGCCACCAGTCTCTGGGTGAAGAAGTTTCTCCTCATCTCTGTCCTAAATGGTCTACCCTGTATTTTTAAGTTGTATCCTCTGGTTCTGCACTCACCCATCAGCAGAAAAATGTTTCCTGCTGCCAGCGTGTCCAATCCTTTAATAATCTTATATGTCTCAATCAGATCCCCTCTTCGAAACTCAAGGGTATACAAGCCCATTCGCTTCAGTCTCTCAGTGTAAGGTAATCCCGCCATTCCAGGAATTGACCTCGTGAACCTACGCTGCACTCCCTCAATAGCCAGAATGTCTTTCCTCAAACTTGGAGACCGGAACTGCACACAGTACTCCAGGTGTGGTCTCACCAGGGCCCTGTACAGCTGCAGAAGCACTTCTTTGCTTCTATACTCAATTCCTCTTGTTATGAAGGTCAGCATGCTATTAGCCTTCTTCACTACCTGCTGTACCTGCATGCTTGCCTTCATTGACTGGTGTACAAGAAACCCATATCTCTTTGTACTGCCCCTTTACCTAAATTGATTCCATTGAGGTAGTAATCTGCCTTCCTGTTCTTGCCACCAAAGTGGATAACCATACATTTATCCACATTAAACTGCATCTGCCATGCATCTGCCCACTCACCTAACTTGTCCAGGTCACCCTGTAATCTCCTAACATCCTCATCACATTTCACCCTGCTACCCAGCTTTGTATCATTAGCAAATTTGCTAATGTTATTGCTGATACCGTCTTTTATATCTTTAACATATATTGTAAAAAGCTGCGGTCCCAGCACGGTCCCTGCGGTACCCCACTGGTCACTGCCTGCCATTCCGAAATGGAGCCGTTTATCACTACCCTTTGTTTCCTATCAGCCAACCAACTTTCAATCCAAGTTAGTACTTTGCCCTCAATACCATGCGCCTTAATTTTACTCACTAACCTCCTGTGTGGGACTTTATCAAAAGCTTTCTGAAAGTCCAGGTATACTACATCTACTGGATCTCCCTTGTCCATCTTCAGAGTTACATCCACAAAAAATTCAAGAAGATTAGTCAAGCATGATTTCCCCTTCATAAATCCATGCTGACTCTGTCCTATCCTGTTACTACTATCCAGATGTGCCATAATTTCATTCTTTATAATAGACTCCAGCATCTTTCCCACCACTGAGGTCAGACTAACTGGTCTATAATTTCCTGCTTTCTCTCTCCCACCTTTCTTAAAAAGTGGTACAACATTAGCCACCCTCCAATCCGCAGGAGCCGACCCCGAATCTATCGAACTCTGGAAAATAATCACCAACACATCCACGATTTCCCGAGCCACCTCCTTCAGTACCCTGGGATGTAGACCATCAGGCCCCGGAGACTTATCAACCTTCAGACCTAACAGTCTCTCCAACACCAATTCCTGGCAAATATAAATTCCCTTCAGTTCAGGTCCTTCAGCCACTGTTACCTCAGGGAGATTGCTTGTGTCTTCCCCAGTGAACACAGATCTGAAGTATCCATTTAATTCTTCTGCCATTTCTTTGTTCCCCGTAATATATTCCCCTGTTTCTGTCTTCAAGGGCCCAATTTTAGTCCTAACCATTTTTTCGCCTTGCACATACTTAAAAAAGCTTTTACTATCCTCCTTTATATTATTGGCCAGTTTACCTTCGGACCTCATTTTTCCTCTGCGTATTTTCTTCTTAGTAATCCTCTGTTGTTCTTTAAAAGCTTCCCAGTCCTCAGTTTTCCCACTTATCTTAGCTATGTTATACTTTTTCTCTTTTAACTTTATATGTTCCTTAACTTCCCTCGTCAGCCACGGCCACCCATGCCTACTCCTGGGATCTTTCTTCCTTTTAGGAATGAACTGATCCTGCAACTTCTGCATTATACACAGAAATATCCGCCATTGTTCCTCCACGGTCATCCCTGCTAAGGTATTGCACCATTGTACTTTGGCCAGCTCCTCCCTCATAGCTCCATAGTTCCCTTTATTCAACAGAAGTACTGTCACTTCCGACTGTACCCTCTCCCTCTCAAATTGCAGATTGAAGCTTAATGTATTATGGCCACTACTTTCAAATGGCTCCTTCACTTCGAGGTCTCTGACCAATTCTGGTTCGTTACACAATACCAGATCCAGAATTGCCTTCTCCCTGGTCGGCTCCAGCACCAGCACCAGCTGCTCTAAGAATCCATCTCTGAGGCACTCCACAAAGTCTCTTTCTTGAGGTCCAATACCACCCTGATTCTCCCAATCTGCCTGCATGTTAAAATCCCCCATAACAACTGTAGTAACATCTTTGCGACAGGCCAATTTCAGCTCCTGATTCAACTTACATTTGACATCCAGACTACTGTTTGGGGGCCTGTAGATGACTCCCAAGAGGGTCTTTTCACCCTTAGTATTTCGCAGCTCTATCCAACTGACTCTACATCCCCTGACTCTAGGTCCCCCCGCGCAAGGGACAGCTGTCCAGGCAGTGGGACTGAGGGAGTGCTGTACAGGCAGTGGGGCTGAGGGAGTGCTGTACAGGCAGTGGGACTGAGGGAGAGCTGTACAGGCAGTGGGACTGAGTGCTGTACAGACAGTGGGACTGAGGGACTGCAGTACAGGCAGTGGGACTGAGAGAGTTCTGTACAGGCAGAGGGACTGAGGGAGAGCTGTACAGGCAGTGGGACTGAGGGAGTGCTGTACAGGCAGTGGGACTGAGTGCTGTACAGACAGCAGGACTGAGGGAATGCTATACAGAAAGTGGGACTGCGGGAGTGTTGTACAGACCGTGGGAGTGAGGGCGTGTTGTACAGATAGTGGGAGTGAGTGAGTGTTGTACAGGCAGTGGGACTAAGGGAGTGCTTTACAGACAGTGAGTCTAAGGGAGTGCTCTACACACAGTGGGATTGTGGGAGTGCTGTACAGAGAGTGAGACTGAGGGAGTGTTGTACAGACAGTGGGACCGAGGGAGTGTTGTACAGATGGTGGGGCTGAGGGAGAGCTGTACAGACAGTGGGACTGAGGGAGTGCTGTACCAAAAGTGGGACTGAGGGAGTGCTTTACAAACAGTGGGACCGAGGGCGAGTTTTACAGACAGTGGGCTTGAAGGAGTGCTGTACCGACAGTGGGCTGAGGGAGTGTTGTACAGACAGTGGGAGTGAGGGAGTGTTGTACAGTTGGTCGGACTGTGGGAGTGCAGTACAGACAGTGGGACTGAGGGAGTGCTGTACAGGCAGTGGGGTTGAGGGCGTGTTATACAGACAGTGGGATTGAGGGAGTGCTGTACAGACAGTGGGACTGAGGGACTGCTGTACAGGCAGTGGGACTGAGGGACAGCTGTACAGGCAGTGGGACTGAGGGAGAGCTGTACAGGCAGTGGGACTGAGTGCTGTACAGACAATGGGACTGAGGGAGTGCTGTACAGACAATGGGACTGAGGGAGTGCTGTACAGGCAGTGGGACTGAGAGAGTGCAGTACAGGCAGTGGGACTGAGGGAGTGCTGAACAGACAGTGGGACTGAAGGACTGCTGTACAGGCAGTGGGACTGAGGGACAGTTTTCCAGGCAGTGGGACTGAGTGCTATACAGACAGTGGGACTGAGGGAGTGCTGTACAGACAGTGGGGCTGAGGGAGTGCTGTACAGGCAGTTGGATTGAGGGAGAGCTGTACGGACAGTGGGACTGAGGGACTGCTGTACAGGCAGTGGGACTGAGGGAGAGCTGTACAGGCAGAGGGACTGAGGGAGTGCTGTACAGGCAGTGGGCTGAGGGAGTGTACAGGCAGTGGGCTGAGGGAGTGCTGTACAGACAGTGGGTCTGAGGGTGTGTTGTACAGTTGGTGGGGCTGAGGGAGAGCTGTACAGACAGTGGGACTGAGGGAGTGCTGTACAGGCAGTGGGGCTGAGGGAGTGCGATACAGACAGTGGGAGTGAGGGAGTGCTGTACAGACAGTGGGACCGAGGGAACGGTGTAAGGACAATGGGCTGAGGGAATGTTATCCAGACAGTAGGACTGAGGGAGTGCTGTACAGACAGTGGGAATGAGGGAGTGCTGTACAGACAGTGGGACTGAGAGAGTGCAGTACAGGCAGTGGGACTGAGGGAGTGCTGAACAGACAGTGGGACTGAAGGACTGCTGTACAGGCAGTGGGACTGAGGGACAGTTTTCCAGGCAGTGGGACTGAGTGCTATACAGACAGTGGGACTGAGGGAGTGCTGTACAGACAGTGGGGCTGAGGGAGTGCTGTACAGGCAGTTGGATTGAGGGAGAGCTGTACGGACAGTGGGACTGAGGGACTGCTGTACAGGCAGTGGGACTGAGGGAGAGCTGTACAGGCAGTTGGACTGAGTGCTGTACAGGCAGTGGGCTGAGGGAGTGCTGTACAGACAGTGGGGCTGAGGGAGTGCTGTACAGGCAGAGGGACTGAGGGAGTGCTGTACAGGCAGTGGGCTGAGGGAGTGTACAGGCAGTGGGCTGAGGGAGTGCTGTACAGACAGTGGGTCTGAGGGTGTGTTGTACAGTTGGTGGGGCTGAGGGAGAGCTGTACAGACAGTGGGACTGAGGGAGTGCTGTACAGGCAGTGGGGCTGAGGGAGTGCGATACAGACAGTGGGAGTGAGGGAGTGCTGTACAGACAGTGGGACCGAGGGAACGGTGTAAGGACAATGGGCTGAGGGAATGTTATCCAGACAGTAGGACTGAGGGAGTGCTGTACAGACAGTGGGAATGAGGGAGTGCTGTACAGACAGTGGGGCTGAGGGTGTGCTGTACAGACGGGGGGGGGGGATGCTGAGGGAGTGTTGTACAGACAGTGGGGATTGAGCGAGTGCTGTACTGACAGTGGGAATGAGGGAGTGTTGTACAGACAGTGGGGCTGAGGGAGTGCTGTACAGACAGTGGGGATTGAGGGAGTGCTGTACTGACAGTGGGAATGAGGGAGTGTTGTACAGACAGTGGGGCTGAGGGAGTGCTGTACAGACAAGGGGGATTGAGGGAGTGCTGTACTGACAGTGGGAATGAGGGAGTGTTGTACAGACAGTGGGGCTGAGGGAGTGCTGTACAGACAAGGGGGATTGAGGGAGTGCTGTACTGACAGTGGGAATGAGGGAGTGCTGTACAGACAGTGGGGCTGAGGGAGTGCTGTACAGACAGGGGGGGATTGAGGGAATGCTGTACTGACAGTGGGAATGAGGGAGTGTTGTACAGACAGTGGGGCTGAGGGAGTGCTGTCCAGACAGTGGGCGTGAGGGAGTGATGTACAGACAGTGGGACTGAGGGAGTGCTGTACAGTCATTGGGAGTGAGGGAGTGCTGTACAGACAGTGGGCTGAGGGAATGCTGTCCAGACAGTGGGCGTGAGGGAGTGATGTACAGACAGTGGGCTGAGGGAGTGCTGTACAGATGGTGGGAGTGAGGGAGTGCTATACAGACAGTGGGGCTGAGGGAGTGCTGTACAGTCATTGGGAGTGAGGGAGTGCTGTACAGACAGTGGGCTGAGGGAGTGCTGTCCAGACAGTGGGCGTGAGGGAGTGATGTACAGACAGTGGGACTGAGGGAGTGTTGTACAGATGGTGGGAGTGAGGGAGTGCTATACAGACAGTGGGGCTGAGGGAGTGCTGTACAGTCATTGGGAGTGAGGGAGTGCTGTACAGACAGTGGGCTGAGGGAGTGCTGTCCAGACAGTGGGCGTGAGGGAGTGATGTACAGACAGTGGGACTGAGGGAGTGTTGTACAGATGGTGGGAGTGAGGGAGTGCTATACAGACAGTGGGGCTGAGGGAGTGCTGTACAGTCATTGGGAGTGAGGGAGTGCTGTACAGACAGTGGGCGTGAGGGAGTGCTGGATGGGGTGGCTTTTCAAGTTTCTCCGCTCTTTCAGCTCAGTAATAAAAAAAATCTTATGGCACTGCTTCAAAGGAGAGAGTCCAATATTTATCTCTCAACCAACATCAATAAAACAGTTTACATTGTCATTATCATATTGCTGCTTGTGTGCAAATTGGTTGCTACAGTTCCAACACCGCAGCAGTGACAAAATACTTCAAAGCGTCTTCATTTACTGGAAAGTGCTTTAGGAGCCCTGAGACAATGAGGGACACTGGATAAATGTGTCTGCCTTTTATTTAGTGACCAACATCCTCTGTGATTGTGACTCAGATCTGTCACCTCTCCTGCTCAGCCTTAATCTCATCGCAGGGTTCCAAGCAGTTGGCCATCCCATTCTCCAGTAATAGACTCTAACACCTCCATAATTGCCCACAGACTTCAATGCTTTCTCTTGCCATCACAGTGATGTCATCTTAGCTTCCAGAGGTTACAGCGTGGGTGCCATCTCTTCACTGTATATGGTATCACCATGAATTACTTCATCATGAGGTGTGGAGCAGTCTACCATATGCACATCGATAATACCTTGCTCCAAAATGGGCAGCTGAGACATGGGAATGCCACCACCTTCACCCCATTGCCGTCCTGACTAGGGATAATCTGGTACTATTGCTTGGTCAAAATCCTAACCCTCCCTCCTTAACTACACAGTGTGTGTTCCTACACCACATGAACTTCTATAGTACAATAACAAATGTTGGCTTTGCCTGTGTCATTCACCTCAAATAAATATCCCCTTCTTTCGCATAGCTAAGGGGTGGCTCAGTGGTTAGCAATGCTGTCTCAAAGCGCCAAGAACTCAGGTTCAATTCCAGCCTCCTGTGACTGTCCGTGTGGAGTTTGAACATACTCCCTGTGTCTACTCCGGTTTCCTTCCATAGCCTAAAGATGAGACGGATTGGCCATGATAAATTACCCTATAGTATGCAGGGTAGGTTGGTTAGCCATGAGAGATACAGGAAGAGGGTAGGGGTGTGGGGTCTGTGTGTGATGCTCTTCTGGGGGTTAGTATGGACTTGTTGGGCAAATGGTCTGCTTCCACAGTGTAGAGATTCAATGAATTAGGAAATGCCAGCCTTGCCCACAGTACCTGTTTCCCCCGCCCCCCACCTGATGTATAGTAGAACAGAATAGTAATTTATTGTCACTTTCATTTTATACAAAGAAAAGTGTTTACGTCACCATAACACCGCACCTATATTAATAACAGAAGGCACAGATAAGAAAAAAATTAAGATAAAGTCCATCTTAGCTCAGTTCCCGACCCCTGAATTTCCTGTTGTTTCTAATGCAGATGAGGCTCCCCTGGCCCCGAACTCCTTCAGCCAAAATGGATATTGTCATCAAACCTTATAGGGTCCCTGCAGTGTGGAAACAGGCCATTTGGCCCAACAAGTCCACACTGGCCCTCTGAAGAGTAATCGTCCCAGACCCATTCCCCTATATTTAGCTCTGACTAATGCCCCTAATTTACACATCCATGAACACTATAGGCAATTTAGCATGGCCAATTCACCTAACCCGCACATTCTTTGGATTGTGGTAGGAAACTGGAGCACCCAGAGGAAACCCACGCAGACACGGGGAGAATGTGCAAACTCCACACAAACAGTCGCCCGAAGCAGGGATCGAACACATGTCTCTGGCCTTGTGAGGTAGCAGTGCTAACCACTGAGCCACCATGCCACCCTAACCTGATGGAACACTTCCAGAATAAGCTTCATCAGGTAAACGGTTACCAGGAAGACAGAAAAATCTCATCAATGAAGGCATATAAGGCTCTGGTCAGACTGCATTTGGAATATTGTGAGCTGTTCTGGGCCCTATATCTAAGGAAGGATGTGCTGGCCTTGGAGGGGGCCCAGAAGGGGTTTACAAGAATGACCCTGGGGAGGTAGGGCCTTTCATATGAGGAATGGGTGAGGACTCTGGGTCTGTACTCGACGGAATTTACAAGGACTGGGGGGGGGGGGGATATGATTGAAATTTCGGGAATACTGTAAGGTCTGGATAGAGTGGATGTGTAGAAGATGTTTTTACAAGTAGGAGAGACTAGAATCCGAAGGCACAGCCTCCGAGTGAAGGGATGACCTTTAGAACTGAGATGAGGAGGAATGTTTTCAGCCAGAGAGTGGTGAATCTGTGGAAGGCTGCGGGGGGTGAAGTCATTAAGTGTATTTAAGACAGAGATAGGTAGATTCTTAATTAGGAAGGAGATGAAGGGCTTTGGGGAACAAGCAGGAGAACTGGGTTGAGAAGCATATCAGCCATGATTGAATGGGGAAGCAGACTGGATGGGCCAAATGGCCTAATTCTGCTCCTATGTCTTATGGTCTAAAGAAATCCTCAAACCTTCCTGAAAAAAATGCAATCTCCCTACCCTCTCATGAGAATCTCTAGCCCAGGACCACCTGCTCTGATGAGCAAGCATAAACCAAGCTGCTAACCATTTCCACTATCTCTGAGAGGCCCTAATGGAGGCGAAGAGGGGAAGGAGTGGGTAAAAACCCGAGCAGCTCCGTCTCCCATTTTCGCCCCCTCCTGTGGCAAGGCGCCTGAATCTGGCAGTGGAGGGTTTAGTTACCTCAGCTCCGGTGGCAGTTGGTTAGCTCAGTTGGCTGGTTTGTGATGCACAGTGATGTATGGGTTCAGGTCCTGCAATGGCTGAGGTTCCCTTACTTCTCAACCTTTGCCCTCACCTGAGGCATGGTGACCCTCAGGTTAAACCACCACCAGTTGCCTCTCTATAACGAGAGGGCATCCCTATGGTCCTGTATGACTTTGCCTTTGCACCTCCAGAGTGGAAGAAGGTCATTCTGGATGCTGAAGACTGCCTATGAAGAAGGGGAAGACATTCTCTTCTCTCACCTACACAATCTTTTCACTCAGGGGCTGGTGGGTGTATGGAATGAGCTGCCAGACGGAGTGTTGGAGGCTGGTATGACTGTAACATCTAAAAGGCATCTGGAAGGGTTTAGAGGGACATGGGCCAAATGCTGGTGAATGGAACTTGATTAATTTGAGATATCTGATCAGCATGGACAAGTGGGACCGAAGAGACTGTTTCTGTGCTGTATAGCTCCAAGACACCAAGGGTGACATCAAGCCACCCCTTAATTGTACCAACACTTCCATCTTCTGTACGGGAAACAATTTTCTCATTGTTGTTATTTTTTGTTCTCCCTCCTTATTCTCTCATGAGATGTAGGTTTCACTGGCAAGGCTGGTACTTACTGCCATGCACTGACTCACTAGACCATTCGGCGCCAGTTAATGGACAAACTCATTGCTGTGAGTGTGGAGATAGACTTAGACCAGAGTGAAAGATTGTCAGCAAAGGTCAAATATAAGGATGATTACTGAAAACTGATCAGCCCAGAATAATCAGTTGACGTAATAATTGATGTGTTGACTTATTCCCTCATGTTATGTGAGGAAGACATGGCCATTAGTGAACCATGTGGGGTTTTATATCTACAACAATTCATGGTCATCATCGGCAAGACTGGTTTTTAATTCCAAATTTAGTAACTGAATTCAAACGTTCACCGTGGTGAGATTTGCTCTCATGCACCCAGAGCTTTGAACTGCGTCTCTGGATTATGACATAAAAACACCAAAAGAACTGAGGTTGCTGGAAATCAGAAACAAAAAAGAGAAATTGCTGGAAAAGCTCAGCAGGTCTGGCCACATCTGCGGAGAGAAGTCAGAGTTAACGTTTCAGGGTCAGTGACCCTTGTCATCTGGGTGCTCTGGTTTCCTCCCACAGTCCAAAGATGTGCAGGTGAGGTGAATTGGCCATGCTGAATTACCCATAGTGTTCCGGGATGTGTGGGTTAGGTGGGTTAGTCAGGGGTGAATATAGGGTAGGGGGAATGGAGGGTTACTCTTTGGAGGGTCGGTGGGGACTTGTTGGGCCGAAGGGCCTGTTTCCACACTGTAGGGATTCTGCAGAGATTTTATGGATTCTATGATTTCCCTCCACAGATGCTGCCAGACCTGCTGAGATTTCTGATTTTGTCTCTTGATTACTAGTTACCATTGTACTCGTTAGAGAGAGACAATTGGTGGTGGTTTAACCTCAGGGTCATAACTCAGGCGAGGGGAGAAGGGACCTTCATGGTGACCTCAGCCAGTGTGGGAGCTGGAGGATGTGGGGGTGTTACTAACCTGGTAACGTCACTCTGCCACCATCAATCTCTCCTCATGTGCGGTGAAATTCTGCCTAAATACTGAGATGTCCATGTGCGATGCAAAAATGATGTTGTAACCTTCATTTTAATTAGTGGATCGATGCCATCAGAATCTCGCAGACGTGATCCAGTGATGAAGTGTTCCTCCACCGATCAGGGCTGGTTTCATTACCAATTGAAAAGGGGTAATTTCATTCAGGGAATGAGTTGACCCATAAATTATTATGTCAACTGATTATTCTGTGGTGATAAGGATTCACTATTTATCCAGATTAAACTGTTATCTCTGACCTTTCATAAGAATTGTCTGGCTGTTCGATACCTTTTGTAAATCTGTGGTTCATTTGTTATCTGTGACAGTTTAATTTACAGGTGTGAAAGTACAGAGTTTGGAAAACAAAGCAAAGTTCGACTTGTCATCGTGGGAGTTTGTTGTTCTCTTCAAAACCACTGCAGAGTGCCTATTTAATCGCAGTCCACTTAAACAATGATAGCAGATACATTTAGCCACAGTGTATGGGCAATATGGATTCCATTGTGGAGACTGTGGAGTTTTAGAACATAGAACATGGAACGTTACAGTGCAGTACAGGCCCTTCGGCCCTCGATGTTGCGCCGACCTGTCATACCAATCTGAAGCCCATCTAACCTACACTATTCCATGTATGTCCATATGCTTGTCCCATGACGATTAAATGTACTAAAGTTGACGAATCTACTACCATTGCAGGCAAAGCATTCCATACCCTTAATACTCTCTGAGTAAAGAAACTACCTCTGACATCTGTCCTATATCTATCACCTCTCAATTTAAAGCTATGCCCCTTGTGCTCACCGTCACCATACTTGGAAAAAGGCACTCCCTGTCTACACTATCTAACCCTCTGATTATCTTATATGTCTCCATTAAGTCATATGTCTCTGCTCATCCACACTACCAAGAATCTTACCATTAGCCCAGTACTTTGCATTCCAGTTACTCCGACCTCACACTTGTCCACATTAAACTCCATTTGCCACCTCTCAGCCCAGCTCTGCAGCTTATCTATGTCTCTCTGTAACCTACAACATCCTTTGTCACTATCCACAACCCACTGATCTTTGTGTCGTCTGCAAATTTACTAACCCACCCTTCTATGCCCTAATCGAGGTCGTTCATAAAAATGACGAACAGCAGTGGACCCTTGCGGTACACCACTGGTAACTGGACTCCAGGATGAACATTTCCCATCAACCACCACCCTCTGTCTTCTTTCAGCAAGCCAATTACTGATCCAAACTGCTATATCTCCCACAATCCCATTCTTCCGCATTTTGTACAATAGCCTACTGTGGGGAACCTTATCGAATGCCTTGCTGAAATTCATATACACCACATCAACTGGTTTACTCTCATCTACCTGTTTGGTCACCTTCTCAAAGAACTCAATAAGGTTTGTGAGGCATGACCTACCCTTCACAAAACCGTACTGACTATCCCTAATCAAATTATTCTTTTCTAGATGATTATAAACCCTATCTCTTATAACCTTTTCCAACATTTTGCCAACAACTGAAGTAAGGCTCACTGGTCTATAATTACCAGGGTTGTCTCTATTTCCCTTCTTGAACAGGGGAACCACATTTGCTATCCTCCAGTCTTCTGGCACTATTCCTGTAGACAATGACGATTTAAAGATCAATATCAAAGACTCAGCAATCTCCTTCCTGGCTTCCCAGAGGATCCTAGGATCAATCTCATCCGGCCCAGGGGACTTATCTATTTTCACACTCTGCAGGATTTCTAATACCTCTTCCTTGTGAACCTCAATCCCACCCCCAGTCTAGTAGCCTGTATCTCAGTATTCTCCTCGACAACATTGTTGTTTTCTGGAGTGAATACTGTCGAAAAATATTCATTTAGTGCTTCCCCTATCTCCTCTGACTCCACACACAACTTCCCACTACTATCCTTGATTGGTCCTAATCTTAATCTCGTCATTCTTTTATTCCTTAAATACCGAAAGAAAGCCTTAGGGTTTACCCTGATCCTATCCGCCAACAACTTCTCATGTCTCCTCCTGGCTCTTCTGAGCTCTCTCTTTAGGTCTTTCCTGGCTACCTTGTAACCCTCAAGTGCCCTAACTGAGCCTTCACATCTCACCCTAACATAAGCCTTCTTCTTCCTCTTGACCAGAGATTCCACTTCCTTCGTAAACCACGGCTCCTTGCACTCTACAGCTTCCTCCCTGCCTGACAGGTACATACTTATCTAGGACACACAGGAGTTTTTCCTTGAATAAGCTCCACATTTCTAATGTGCCCATCCACTGCAGTTTCCTTCCCCAGCCTATGCTTCCTAAATCTGGCCTAATCGCATCGTAATTGCCTTTCCCCCAGCTGTAACTCTTGCCCAGTGGTATACACCTATCCCTTTCTAACACTAAAGTAAACATAACAGAATTGTGATTGCTATCACCAAAGTGCTCACTTACTTCCAAATCTAAGTTAAAAATCACACAACACCAGGTTATAGTCCAACAGGTTTAATTGGAAGCACACTAGCTTTCGGAGCAACGCTCCGTCATCAGGTGATGAAGGAGCGTCGCTCCGAAAGCTAGTGTGCCTCCAATTAAACCTGTTGGACTATAACCTGGTGTTGTGTGATTTTTAACTTTGTACACCCCAGTCCAACACCGGCATCTCCAAATCATTCCAAGTCTAACACCTGGCCGGGCTCATTACCCAGTTCCAAATTTAATGTGGCTTCGCCCCTTGTTGGCCTGTCTACATACTGCGTCAGGAAGCCCTCCTGCACACACTGGACAAAAACTGACCCATCTATAGTACTCGTACTATAGTGTCCCCAGTCAATATTTGGAAAGTTGAAGTCCCCCATGACAACTACCCTGTCTCTCTCACTCCTATCGAGAATTATCTTTGCTATCCTTTCCTCTACATAGAACATAGAACATAGAAGAATACAGCGCAGTACAGGCTCTTTGGCCCTCAATGTTGCGCCGATCCAAGCCCACCTAACCTACACTAGCCCACTATCCTCCATATACCTATCCAATGCCCGCTTAAATACCCATAAAGAGGGAGAGTCCACCACTGCTACTGGCAGTGCATTCCATGAACTCACGACTCGCTGAGTAAAGAACCTACCCCTAACATTTGTCCTATACCTACCACCCCTTAATTTAAAGCTATGCCCCCTCGTAACAGCTGACTCCATACGTGGAAAAAGGTTCTCACGGTCAACCCTATCTAAACCCCTAATCATCTTGTACACCTCTATCAAGTCACCCCTAAACCTTCTTTTCTCCAATGAAAACCACCCAAGTGCCTCAGCCTTTCCTCATACGATCTTCCTACCATACCAGGCAACATCCTGGTAAACCTCCTCTGCACCCGTTCCAGTGCCTCCACATCCTTCCTATAGTATGGCGACCAAAACTGCACACAATACTCCAGGTGCGGCCACACCAGAGTCTTATACAACTGCAACATGATCTCAGGACTCTGGAACTCAATTCCTCTACCAATAAAAGCCAGTAAGCCATATGCCTTCTTCACCGCACTATTTACCTGGGTGGCAACTTTCAAAGATCTGTGTACATGGACACCAAGATCCCTCTGCTCATCCACACTACCAAGTATCCGACCATTAGCCCAGTACCCCATCTTTTTGTTACTCTTACCAAAGTGAATCACCTCACACTTAGCTACATTGAACTCCGTTTGCCACCTTTCTGCCCAGTTCTGCAGCTTACCAAATCCCGCTGTAACCTGCCACATCCTTCCTCACTGTCAACAACTCCTCCGACTTTCGTATCATCCGCAAACTTGCTCACCCAACCTTCTAAACCCTCCTCCAGGTCATTTATAAAAATGACAAACAGCAATGGTCCCAAAACAGATCCTTGCGGAACACCGCTAGTAACGGCACTCCAAGATGAACCTTTACCATCAACTATTACCCTCTGTCTTCTTCCAGCCAGCCAATTCCTAATCTAAACCTCCAACTCACCCTCAATGCCATACCTCCGTATTTTTTGAAGTAGCCTACCATGGGGAACCTTATCAAACGCCTTACTAAAATCCATATACACCACATCTACCGCTTTTCCCCCGTCCACCTCCTTAGTCACCTTCTCAAAGAATTCAATAAGGTTTGTGAGGCACGACCTGCCCTTCACAAAACCATGCTGACTATCCTTGATCACATTATTCCTATCCAGATGTTCATAAATCCTATCCCTTACAATTCTCTCTAAGACTTTGCCCACAACAGAAGTGAGACTCACTGGCCTATAGTTACTAGAGTTATCCCTACTCCCCTTCTTGAACAAGGGAACCACATTTGCTAGCCTCCAGTCTTCTGGCACTACTCCTGTAGACAACGAGGACATAAAAATCAAGGCCAATGGCTCTACAATCTTCTCCCTTGCTTCCCAGAGAATCCTAGGATAAATGGGCGGCACGGTGGTTAGCACTGCTGCCTCACAGCTCCAGAGACCCGGGTTCAATTCCCGCCTCAGGCGACTGACTGTGTGGAGTTTGCACGTTCTCCCCGTGTCTGCGTGGGGGTGCTCCGGTTTCCTCCCACAGTCCAAAGATGTGCAGGTCAGGTGAATTGGACATGATAAATTGCCCGTAGTGTTAGGTAAGGGGTAAATGTAGGGGTAGGGGTATGGGTGGGTTGCGCTTCGGCGGGGCGGTGTGGACTTGTTGGGTCGAAGGGCCTGTTTCCACACTGTAAGAAATCTAAGAAATCTAAGAAATACCATCAGGCCCAGGGGACTTATCTATTTTCACCCTTTCCAGAATTTCTAACACTTCTTCCCTACATACCTCAAAGCCATTCATTCTACTTAATTGTGACTCAGTATTCACATCGGCAACAATGTCCTGTTCCTGAGTGAATACTGACGAAAAGTATTCATTCAGTGTCTCCCCAATCTCTTCAGCCTCCACATGCAACTTCCCACTACTATCCTTGACTCCCCACCCCCACCCTCCTCTAGCTTATCTCTCCACGCTTCAGGCTCTCTGCCTTTATTCCTGATGAAGGGCTTTTGCCCGAAACGTCGATTTCGAAGCTCCTTGGATGCTGCCTGAATTGCTGTGCTCTTCCAGCACCACTGATCCAGAATCTGGTTTCCAGCATCTGCAGTCATTGTTTTTACCTATTCCTACCCTAGTCATTCTTTTATTCCTGACATACCTATCGAAAGCCTTAGGGTTTTCCCTAATCCTACCAACTAAGGACCTTTCATGTCCCCTCCTTGCTGCTCTTAGCTCTCTCTTCAGATCCTTCCTGGCTACCTTATAACTCTCAATCGCCCCAATTGAACGTTCACGCCTCATCTTTACATAGGCCGCCCTCTTCCATTTAACAAGGGATTCCAATTCCTTATTAAACCACGGCTCCCTCACACAACCCTTTCCTCCCTACCTGACAGGTACATACTTATCAAGGACACTCAATAGTTGCTCCTTGAACAAGCTCCACATATCAATTACGCCCTTGCCTTGAAGCCTACTTTTCCAGGCCACGCATCCTAAGTCGTGCCTCACCGCATCACAATTTCCCTGCCGCCAGGTATAACTCTTGCCCTGCAGTGCACACTTATCCCTCTCCATCACTAGAGTAAAAGTCACCGAATTGTGGTCACTGTCCCCAAAGTGTTCACCTACCTCTAATTCTAACACCTGGCCTGGTTCGTTACCCAGAACCAAATCCAGTATGGCCTCACCTCTTGTTGGCCTATCTACATATTGTGTCAGGAAACCCTCCTGCATACATTGGACAAACACCGACCCATCTAACAAACTAGAGCTATAGCTTTCCCAATCAATATCAGGAAAGTTAAAGTCCCCCATAACAACCACCCTATTACTTTCACTCTTCTCCTGAATCATCCTCGCAATTCTTTCTTCTACGTTTCTAGGACTATTAGGAGGCCTGTAAAAAAACTCCTAACAGGGTGACCTCACCTTTCCTATTCCTAACCTCAGCCCAAACTACCTCAGATGGCGAGTCTTCATCATCGTCCTTTCCACCGCTGTAATACGATCTTTGACAAGCAATGCCACACCTCCCCCTCTTTTACCCCCACCTCTGACCCTACTAAAACATTTAAACCCTGGAACCTGCAACAGCCAATCCTGTCCCTGTTCTACCCATGTCTCCGTAATAGCCACAACATCGAAGTCCCAGGTACCAACCCACGCTGCAAGTTCACCTACCTTATTTCGTATACTTCTTGCATTGAAGTATACACACTTCAAGCCACTTTCCTGTTTACAGGTACCCTCCTTTGAGATTGATGCCATGTTCCTAACCTCCCTACACTCCAGGTGCTGCACCCTAAAGCTACAGTCTAGGTTCCCATGCCCCTGCAGAGATGGTTTAAACCCCCCCCAAGAGCACTAGCAAACCTCCCCCCAAGGATACTGGTGCCCCTCAGGTTCAGGTGTAGACCATCCTGTTTATAGAGGTCCCATCTTCCCCAGAAAAACCCCCAGTTATCCAAACACCGGAATCCCTCCCTCCTGCACCATCCCTGTAGCCACGCATTTAACTGTTCTCTCTCCCTATTCCTCGACTCTCTATCACGTGGCATGGGTAACAAACGAGACAACAACTCTGTTCGTTCTAACTCTGAGCTTCCAACCTAGCTCCCTGAAAGCCTGTCTAACATCCTCAGCGCTCCTCCTACCTATGTCATTGGTGCCAATGTGGACCACAACTTCGGGCTGCTCCCCCTCCCCCTTAAGGACCTGGAAAACACGACCAGAGACATCACGTACCCTTGCACCTGGGAGGCAACATACCAAACGTGAGTCTCTCTCGCCTCCACAAAACCGCCTATCTGTGCCCCGAACTATCGAGTCCCCAATTACTATTGCTCTGCTCTTCTCCACCCTTCCCTTCTGAGTAACGGAGACAGGCTCCGTGCCAGAGGCCTGAGCCCCGTTACTTACCCCTGGTAAGTTCCCCCCCCCCCACAAGTATCCAAAACGGTATACTTGTTCTTGAGTGGAATGGCCGCAGGGGGTCCCTGCACTGGCTGCTTCCTCCCAGTCCCCCTCACTGTCATCCATCTGTCTGCAATCTTTGGAGTTACTACTTCCCTAAAGCTCCGATCTATGACCCCCTCTGCCTCCCGAATGATCCTAAGTTCATCCAACTCCAGCTCCAGTTCCCTAACACGGTCTTGGAGGAGCTGGAGATGGGTGCACTTCCTGCAAGTGTAATCAGCAGGGACGGCCATGGCATCCCTCACCTCAAACATGTTGCAAGAGGAACATTGCACAGCCTTCACTGCCATCCCTCTAAAAGTAACCTTTTTTTAAAATAAAACTGGGTCTAAAGAATAGAACAAGCAAAATGCAGCACTTACCTACTTACCACAACGGGAATTATTATTAGGTTAGAGGAGGAGGGCGGGTGGGAGGCACTACCTCTGTAGTGCCTCGGGTTCTTCTCCTGCGCGCTTTTATAGGGAAAAATCCTACCCGGCTGCCCCTCTGGTCTTCGTCACTTCCCCCTGCTGCTCCCGCTCTTTCTGTGAAGAGAAAAAAACCCATCGCTGCCCGCTACCGGTAAGTAATTTTAAAACAAACTGTCTCACCTTAGCTGTAGCCTTCCGGGTTCCTTTACACTCTGCTGCTGCTCGCACTCAAAATCGGAGGCCACTAGAAGACTCCCAATAGGGTGACCTCTCCTTTCCTGTTTCTAACTTCAGCCCATACTACCTCAGTTGACGAATCCCTAAGCATCCTTTATGCAACTGTAATACTGTCCTTGACCAACAATGCCACACCTTCCCCTCTTTTACCATCTCCTCTGTTCTTACTGAAACATCTAAATCCTGGAACCTGCAATAACCATTCCTGTCCCTGCTCTATCCATGTCACTGAAATGGCCACAACATCGAAGTCCCAGGTACCAACCTATGCTGCAAGTTCACCCACCTTATTCCAGATGCTCCTGGCGTTGAAGTAGACACACTTCAAACCAACTTCTTGCTTGCTGGTGTCACCTTGAGGAGTTTTGAGGAGATTCAACTAAGGTTTTAAAAGTAATGAAAGGATAAGATAAGTTATTATGTTTGATAGGTTTTGGGGAGATCTGGTGTGATTTTATTTAAAAATGAGTTTGATAAATTTTTAGATATTAAAGGAATGTAGGGGTCAGGAGAGAAAGTAGGAATTTGGCATTGAGATGAGTCCTGATTAAGGGACCTGCCTGAGATGTTAACTCTCCTGCTCTTCTGATGCTGCTTGACCTGCTGTGCTTTTTCCAGCTCCACTTTTGATTGACGTAGTGGATTAGCCAAGATCATGCTGAGTGGTGAAGCAGGGGCGTGATAGATCTTCCCCCCACTCCTCGTTCCTGTGTAACCGACATAATTGTGGAAGGAGAGAGATGTGAAATGGCACTTCTCACGCCTCTGACAGCCCAGCCTTGCTTGCCCCAATCTCTGTGAGCTCCTGGAGACCTGAACATCTCCATGGTCTCTGCATTCCTGGAACTCGGGCCTCTTATTTATCCCTGACTTAGAGTCATGATTCACAGAGATGTACAGCACGGAAACAGACCCGTAGGTCCAACTCGTCCATGCTGACCAGGTATTCTAATCTAGTCCCATTTGCTAGCATTTGGCCCATATCCCTCTAAACCTTTCCTATTCAGATGCCTTTGAAAGGTTGTAATTGTACCAGAATCTACCAATTCCCCAGATAACTCATTCCATACAAACACCATCCTCTGCATGAAAATGTTGTCTCTTAGGTCCCTATCATAGCTTTCCCCACTCACCCTAAACCTATGCCCTCTAGTTCTGGACTCCCCCAACCCAGCGGGAAAAATAAGCCTTGTCTACTTGTCCTATCCATGCCCCTCATGATTTTATAGACCTCTATAAAGTCACCCCTCAGCCTCTGACGCTCCAGGGAAAACAGCCCCAGCCTATTCAGCCTCTCCCTAGAGCTCAAATCCTCCAACCCTGGCAACATCCTTGTAAATCTTTTCATAACCTCTTGAAGTTTCACAACATCCTTCCGATAGGAGGGAGACCAGAATTGCACGCAATATTCTTTGGTGACGGTGGCTTTCAGTTGTTTGGGCCCTCATCTCTGCTATCCCTTCACCATTTCAGAGGAACCTGCCTTCAGCTGACTAGGCCCTGAACTCTGAAATTCCTTCTAAACGTCTCTGTATCTCACTTCCCTCCTTCGACACCCTCCCTCACCTCATATACCAAGCTGGGTCATTTGAACTAAAGTTTCCTTGTGTGGCTCAGGGTTTTATGATGCTCCTGTGAATTGCCTCAGGAGGTTTTTTTTCACTGAAGTTTCCACATAAATGTAGGTTGCTGCCATTTAATGTCAGCTTTCTTGGTAGAGTTCTCACCTCAAGGTTGAAGTCGCAAGATCCTGGTTTAAGTCTCATCCAGGGGTCCCAGGCACATAAATCAAGGTTGCTACTCCAGTCCAGTGCTGAGGGAATACTATTAGAGAGCAGTGATTCAGGTGAGATGTTGTACCAAGGCCTCCTATGCCTACTCAGTTGGATGGAAAAGATCCCGCGGCACTATTTTGAAGATCACTGGAGTCACCCCTGACCTACGGGCCAATATGTACACCTCAATCAACATCTACATCAAGGAGTGGCTGCTCATGTATTGCATCATTGTTCATAGCAGCATATAGTGTGTTGCATTTCCAACATTACAACAGCGATTATACCTCAAAAATCTTGCCATTTCAAAACTTTATTGCTTTTTTTTCTCAGGTATACAAACATATGACCAAGGAACAAGAACAGGTCTCACTCAGGCCTTCAAGCCTGCTTCACTATTCAATAAGATCATGGTTGATCTGGTTTTAACTTCAACTCTCTGTTCCTGCATATGCTCATAAACTTTCATCCTCTTGGTAATCAAGGATCTTTCTCGCTCAGCCTTAAAACATATTCAGAGATATGGGATATCACTGGCCTTCGTTTTCCTGCAGAGTTTTATTTTCAAGTAAATGTCTCATTTCTCTATGGAAGGCACTATTGTATCTCCTGTTAATGGTACAGAAGTAAAGATGATTATTTAATTAAACACTTAGAGGACCTCAGTAGCTCAGAGGTTAGCGCTGCTGCCTCACAGCACCAGGGAGCTGGGTTTGATTCCAGCCTCGAGTGACTATCTGTGTGGAGTTTACACACTATCACAGTGTCTGCATGAGTTTCCTCCCACAGTCCAAAGATGTGCAGGCTAGGTAGATTAGCCATGGAAAATGTTTACAGGGGCTGGGTCTGGGTTGGATGCTCTTCAGAGGGTCTCAGAGTCATAGAGATGTACAGCACGGAAACAGAGCCTTCAGTCCAACTCTCCATGCCGACCAGTAATCCCAACCTAATCTAGTCCCACTTGCTAGCACCCAGCCCATATCCCTCCAAACCCTTCCTGTTCATATACCCATCCAAATGCCTCTTAAATGTTGCAATTGTACCAGCCTCCACCACTTCCTCTGGCAGCTCATTCCATGCACGCACCACCCTCTGTGTGAAAAAATTGCCCCTTAGGTCTCTTTTAAATCTTTCCCCTTCACACTAAACCTATGCCCTCTGGTTCTGGACTCCCCCACCCCAGGGAAAAAACTTTGTCTATTTACGCTACCCATGCCCCTCATGATTTTATAAACCTCTATAAGGTCACACCTCAGCCTCCGATGCTCCATGGAAAACGGCCCCAGCCTATTCAACCTCTCCCTCTAGCTCAAATCCTCCAACCCTGGCAACAGTATGGACATAATGGGCTGAATGGCCTGCTACCACACTGTAGGGATTCTACACATTCAGGCTATCTAAAGGAGACTTGTACCTGACTGCCTGCCCCTCTTCTCTGGTTATCCCCCTGTGTGTGAGTTCTTGGACAAGGAACACAATGTTGGGACACTGACCTGCTCTGACTGGTGGGTACCATGGGAGTTGGATTCCGTAACCAATCATCCAGGACAAAATTTGCTTTAACGCTTGTAAGTGTAGTTTGTGATTTGATTTTTGCTATAATACCCTTTTAAGGGACTGTCATATTTTAATTTGACGGAGGTGGGCACTGCAGATGTTGGAGATTGGAGTCAAGATTAGAGTGGTGCTGGAAAAGCACAGCAGGTCGGGCAGCATCCGAGGAGAAGGAAAATCGATGTTTTGGGGAAAAGCCCTCTCACTAGAAAGAGACGGGGCTTTAGCCCGAAACACCGATTTTCCTGCTCCTCATATTTTAATTTGGTTTGAGTTACTTTCAATTACAGAGACACTACTGGGAAGCAGACATTGCTGCATTTTGTGAATAAACCTGTTTTCAAGAACAAATATTCATTAACGTAACAACTTCCACCAGCTTTTCCCACAGAACAGATAGCTACTTATATGGTAGCTACTTAGCTACCCACCGA
Source organism: Chiloscyllium plagiosum (assembly GCF_037043375.1). Lineage (NCBI taxonomy): Eukaryota > Metazoa > Chordata > Chondrichthyes > Orectolobiformes > Hemiscylliidae > Chiloscyllium > Chiloscyllium plagiosum. Next base: position 13,870,272 of record NW_028270147.1, read on the forward strand.
CAGATGAGAAGTTGATCTGCTCACCTCCTGAAACTGCATTCTGTTTGCTTAAGAAGGCAAATCCACCTTTTCTCAAAGCAACAAAAAGAAAAGCAAAACACGACTGTAATTCTTGAATAAAAGCACAAAAGCTGGGAACACTCAGCAGGTCCGTGGAGAGAACAGGAGAAATGTTTCCTTTCATCTGAACTGCAAGATATGAAGGGATGGACAGCTTTGAAGAAAACATGGAGATATAGCTAAGGGAGCGAGGGAAAGAACAAAAGAGCCGGTATAGATGGCTACAGAATGTCCAAGAGAAAATAGAAGTGGTAGTTAAGTTCTGATGCAGTTGAACTCATTGTTAAAGCTAGCAGGTTGTAAAGTGTCTAATATGTTTAAATTCAATGTTTAAAGCTTTTTCATCTTTCCTTTCAGTTTTGTATTTTATTTTGTTCGGATGCAGTTACATGCCTACGACAGAAGCAATTTGGCTTGTGTTTCGCTCATTCCTTCCATGACTGCTTTGTCAGGATCAATTCAGAGAAAGCAAGCCATTATTTTTCCTCCAGGAAGCCAGTGTAGTGCCCGGTGAAGCACAAGGGGTCTGAAGGGAGATTCTCATCAGCGAGACTTCAATCAGTTTTTTTTTTCAAATTGCCTTCAATTTAGTGCATGGGTTTCACTGCGGTTCTGCATTTCTGAGCCTCGCTTCAAATAGATTGTTAGAAGTCACTCTGCTCAGTGGGTTGCTCTTTTGCCTCTGAGTCAGATGATGCTCTGTTCATGCCTCAAAACATGTTTTCGCTCCAGTGCTATAATGAGGGAATACTATGCTGTCAAAGCTGCTGCCCTTTCAATAATATGCCTTTTCAGGTAGATTTTTAAAAATCGTTTCCTAGGTTCTGGGCATATCCAGCAAGCTTAGCATTTGTTATGTATCCTTTGATTCGAAAGACTTGATAGAGATGCCTCAGAGGGCAGTTAAGAGTCAACTACATTGCAGTGGGTCTGGAGTCACTTATAGGCCAGACCAGGCAAAGGGATTAGTGAACCAGATGGGATTTTATGATAATTAATGATAGCCTCCTTACAGCATTACTGAAAGTAATTTTGATTCCCATTTTGTTTTTATGAATTGAATTTAACTTGCACTGGCATCCCTAAAGCATTAACCCAAGCCTTTGGATTGCGAGTCCAGCAATATTACCACCATGACACTGTCACTCAATGCAAGAGAACCTGTATAACAACTCATAGAGGATTGGGGTAGTCCTCTTTGGTACCCTTGGCAATATTCATTTCCATAGTAACATCACTGAAAATTGATGGTATAATTCCTTATCAAATTACTGGAACTTCCTGACTGCAAATTGGCAGCTACAGAACTGCATTAAAATAATAACGACACTCGAAAAAGTTCTTAAGTGATTGCAGGATGCTTTTGGATGTCTCAAAGGCATGAAGTTCATTATATATTGTACTTTAAATTTTATATTTAATTTGTTTTGAATTCTATTGTTTATAAATCTTTTATATTTAATTTTTAATATTGCAATGTTTTTTGTTAAATACAATATTTAAATTATGCTTTTAGAGTCAGAGTGATGGAGATACACAGCACGAAAACAGACCCTGTGGTCCAACTCGTCTATGCTGACTAGATATCCTAAATAAATCTTTCTCCCAGCTCCACCCACCCTCATTTATTTCTCAGCCTCCTTCCCCCTCTCCAGTCCTGATGAAGGGTCCTGGCCGAAATGTCGTCACTCCTGCTCCTCAGATGCTGTTTCACGTGCTGTGCTTTTTCCAGCTCCACAATTTATCCACTGTGAAATAAATCTAGTCCCATTTGCCAGCATTTGGCCCATATCCCTCTAAACCCTTCCTATTCAGATACCCATCCAGACAGCTTTTAAATGTTGCAATTGTACCAACCTCCACCACATCCTCTGGCAGCTCATTCCATACATGTACCACCCTCTGTGTGAAAAAGTTCCCCATTAGGTCCCTTTTAAATCTTTCCCCTCTCACCTTAAACCTATGCCTTCAAGTTTTGGACTTCCTCATCCTAGGGAAAAGACCTTGTCTATTTATCCTATCCATGCCCGTCATGGTTTTGTAAACCTCTGTAAGGTCACCCCTCAGCCTCCAATGCTCCAGGGAAAACAGCAGCCAGCCTGTTCAGCCTCTCCCTACAGCTCAAATCCTCCAACCTTGTCAACATTCTTGTAAATCTTTTCTGAACCCTTTCAAGTTTACAACATCCTTCCAATAGGAAGGAGACCAGAATTGCATGTAGCATTCCAAAAGTGGCTTAACCAATGTCCTGTACAACCGCACCATGACCTCCCAACTTCTGTACTCAAAACTTTGACCAATAAAGGCAAACATACCAAACGCCTTCTTCACTATCCTATTTACCTGTAATTCCACTTTCAAGGAACTATGAACCTGCATCCCAAGGTCTCTTGTTCAGCAACACTCCCCAGGACCTTACCATTAAGTGTATAAGTCCTGCTCTAATTTGCCTTTCCTGAATGCAGCACCTCACATTTATCTAAATTAAACTCCATCTGCCACTCTTCGGCCCATTGGCTCATCTGGTCAAGATCCCATTGTAATCTGAGATGATCTTCTTTGTTGTCCACTAATTTTGGTGTCATCTGCAAATTTACTAACCATACTTCTTATATTCACATCCAAATCATTTATGTAAATGATGAAAAGTAGTGCCCATCCTTGTGCCCATCCTTGTCACAAGCCTCCAGTCTGAAAAGCAACCCTCCACCGCCACCTGTCTTCTACCTCTGAGCCAGTTCTGTGTCCAAATTACTAGTTTTCCCTGTATTCCACGAGATGTAACCTTGCTAACCAGTCTTCCATAAGGAACCATGTCGAATGCCTCTCTGCCCTCATCAATCCTCTTTGCTACTTCTTCAAAAAACTCAATCAAGTTTGTGATTTCCCACGGACAACTATCCCTAATCAGTCCTTGCCTTTCCAAATACATATAAATCCTGTCCCACAGGATTCCCTCCAACAACTTGCCTACCACCGATGTCAGGCTCATCAGTCTATAGTTCCCTAACATTTCCTCACCATCTTTCTTAAATAGTGAAACCACATTAGCCAATCTCCAGTCTTCTGGCACCTTGTCTGTGACTATCGATGATACAAGTATCTCAGCAAGGGGCCCAGCAATCACGTCACTCACTTCCTTTATCTACTAATAACTTGTGGTGTAAGTTTTTAGCTAAGAATACTTTGAAAACCACTTTGGTTTTACTACCAATTCGATTGTCTCACAACATCATGTCACCTGAACTAAATTTCTCCCCAAAACCATGAGGCATTTTGCTAGATAGTGCAGATAACACAATCGTCTCGAGGTTCAAAAGTGGAGATTCATTATTATACCATATACTGCTATGACATGTTCAATTTATCGGCATCTACTTATGGAGAAATGCAAGACCACCTGGAGTTTATCATTATGTTAGAGTGTAGCAAGGGGATTGGCATCTGTCTATTGTATCTGTTAAACTGTTGCAGGAAAACATGACAGGAATATTGAAATGCACATGTATATAAGTTCAAATATGCGTCAACAATAGGACATTGGTGAGGTCTCTTCTCGAGTATTGTCTTCAGTTCTGGTCTCCCTGTTACAGGAAGGATATTATCAAGCTGGAGAGGGTTCAGAAAGATTTACCAGGATGTTCCTGGAAATGGAAGGCTTGAGTTAGGAGGACGAGGCTAGATAGCCTGGTGACCTTATAGAGGTTTATGAAAGCATGAAGGGCATAGATCGGAGATGGGATGACCTAATGGTATTATCACTGGCCTGTTAATCCAGAGATCCAGGTAATATTCTGGGGACCTGGGTTCAAATCCCACCATGGCGGAATCTGATTTCAAAAAATATCAGGGATTAAATACTAATGATGAGTATGAATCCATTGCCAATTGTCAGAAAAGTCCATCCTTACCTGGTCTGGCCTATATGTGACTCCAGACCCACAGTCAATGTGGTTGACTCTCAATGGCCCTCTGGGGCAATTAAGGATGGACAATAAATGCTGCCTAGCCAGTGACACCCTCATCTTGCTACAGAATAAATGGTGGGTGGGGGTTTCAAGATAGGGGCATTTTAAAAAAAAGGTGTGGCATGGTGGCTCAGTGGTTAGCACTGCTGCCTCACAGCACCAGGGTCCCAGATTTGATTCCAGTCTCAGGCGACTGTGTGGAGTTTGCACATTCTGTGTGGGTTTCTTTGGGTGCTCCGGTTTCCTCCCACTGTCCAAAGCTGTGCAGGTCAGGTGAATTGGCTATGCTAAATTGCCCGTAGCGTTAGGTGCATTAGTCAGAGGGAAATGGGTCTGGGTGGGTTACTCTTCGGAGGGTCAGTGTGGACTGGTTGGGCCGAAGGGCCTGATTCCACACTGTAGGGAATCTAATCTATCTTTTAAGATGAGTGGAGAAAGATTTGAAAAGGACATGATAGACAATATTTTTATACAGCGAGTGGTTTGTGTGTGGAATGAACACTCAGAGGAAGTGATGGATACGAGTACAGTTATAACCTTTAAAAGACATTTGGATAAGTACATGGATAAGGAATGCTTGGAGGGATGTGGAGAAAATAGAACTGAGATGCTGGAGAGTCAGAGGTGAAAAGGGTGGCATTGGAAGTTCATCTGCTATGGCATTGTTGCTTGTTGGATAAATATTTGCTGGGCAACAAGGAGAACTCTCCAGCTCTTCCAAGAGTCATGGAGTCATAGAGATGGAAACAGACCCTTCGGTCCAACTTGTCCATGCCGACCAGATATCCTAAATTAATTTTGTCCCATTTGCCAGCACTTGGCCCACATCCCTCTCCCTATTCATGTACCCATCCAGATGCCTTTTAAATGTTGTAATTGCACCAGCCTTCACCACTTCCTCTGGCAACTCATTCCATACATGCACCATGCTCTGCATGAAAAAGCTACCCCTTAGGTCCGTCTTAAACCTTTCCCCTCTCACCTTAAACCTCTGTCCTCTAGTTCTGAACCCCCTCACCCCGGGAAAATACCTTGACTATTACCTTATCCATGCCTCTCATAATTTTATAAATCTCCATCACCCCTCAGCCTCCGATACTCGAGGGAAATAGCCCCAGCCTATTCAGCCTCTCCCTGTAGCTCAAACCCTCCAACATCTTTATCAATATTTCCTGAACTCTTTCAAGTTTCACAGCATCCTTCCGATAGGAGGGAGACCAGAATTGCATGGAGCATTCCAAAAGGCGCCTAACCAAGGTCCTGAAGATCTGCAGCTTGACCTCCTATCCTCAATGCATTGACCAGTAAAGGAAAGCATACCAAACACCTTCTTCACTATCCTATCAACCTGGGAATCCATTTTCAAGGCACGATGAATCTGCACGCCAAGGTATCTTTGTTCAACATCACTCCCCAGGAACTTACTATTAAATGTTTAAGAACTGCCCTCATTTGCTTTTTCAAAATGCAGCAAAATGCTTCATGGGATCTTATCCAATCACTGGCAGACGATATGGCAGCTGCACATTTTACCTGAAGGACCATGTGCCCAGAAATGCCCTGGAGCAGCCCCACCAATGCTGCCTGCTCAACATCCTGCCAATCCCACTGGGAAGACAGATGCACCAACACCAGCCATCCCCGGCCAGGCCGACATCCCCAGCATCAAGGCACTGAGCACCCCCGTGATTGGCTGCGATGGCCTGGGCACGTCGTCCATATGACCGACACGTGATTCCCCAATCAGGTGCTCTCCTCGCAGCTTTGAAATGGCAGGTGAGCCCCAGGTGGGATGGAGGAAGCGTTTCAGGGATACCCTCAAGGCTTCACTGGTAAAGTGCAGCATTCACACAAGAAACCTGGGAATCACAGGCCCAAGATCGCTCAAAGTGGAGCAGGAGCATCCGGGAAGGAGCTGAGAATGCGAGACTTGGCATTGGGAAAAAGTGGAATCCAGAAAAAATAGCGAACGTCCCACCCACCCTTTCCTCCGAGAACCACCTGCTCCAAGTGTAACAGAGCCTGTGGTAGTGCCATCAGTCTGTATAGCCACCCACGGACTCACCCTGAGAGTGGAGGAGAGTAATCCTTGCTTACGAGTGACCGCCGATAATGATGACTGCAGTGGGGTGTCAGACTGCATTGTGAGCTCAGAGTGCTAAAGCGGACATGGAGATGTCTGTCTGGGAGAGAGAGAGGTGCTATCCAGAGAGTCTCATGAATTCTGTAATCTGTCATTGCCTCCAATATATTATTTCCACCAAGAGGCAAAAAGCTCCAACATTGACTGATGGTGGGGATGGTGGTAGCTCCTTGAAAGTGGAGTCACAGGTAGAGAGGATAGTGAAGAAGGTGTTTGGTATAAATTTCCTTTATTTGTCAGAGTATTGAGTACAGGAGTTGGGAGGTCATGTTGTGGCTGTACAGGACATTGGTTAGGCCACTTTTGGAATATTGTGTGTAATTCTGGTCTCCTTCCTATCGGAAAGATATTGTGAAACTTGAAAGGGTTCAGAAAAGATTTACAAGGATTGGAGGATTTGAGCTACAGGGAGATGCTGAACAGGCTGGGGCTGTTTTCCCTGGAGTGTCGGAGGCTGAGGGGTGACCTTATAGAGGTTTACAAAACTATGAGGGGCATGGATAGGGTAAATAGACAAGGTCTTTTCCGTGGGGTCGGGGAGTCCAGAAGTAGAGGGCATAGGTTTAGGGTGAGAGGGGAAAGATTTAAAAGAGACCTAAGGGGCAACTTTTTCACGCGGAGGGTGGTACGTGTATGGAATGAGCTGCCAGGGGAAGTGGTGGAGGCTGGTACAATGCAACATTTAAGAGGCATTTGGATGGGTATATGAATAGGAAGGGTTTGGAGGGATATGGGCCAGGTGCTGGCAGGTGGGACTAGATTGGGTGGGGATATCTGGTCGGCATGGACAGGTTGGATCGAAGGGTCTGTTTCCATGCTGTACATCTCTATGACTCTATGACTCTATGTAGTTTCAATTTCCCCATTATACTATAGTGTAACATTGTGTGAATGTGGACCAGCTATTTCATACTGAATGAGCAGATCGAGAACAAATGGGCAGAATAACAAGCATCAGTACTTCACATGAGATATTATCAAGGAGGGACTGGGCTTGATGTTGTGGCAAATCAGAGATGAAAATAACCTGACATTACCACTTCACACACGGCATTAGAAGACATCTACTCCTTCCTACCTTCCTACTTCATTTGCTGCTTTACAAAATCTCTCACAGCTTTCTTCTCCTGAGATGAAGCAATTCGTCGTTCTCATTTCCTATATGAATCAGCTTGACTCTGAGTCAAGAGTGTTTCCCATTCAAACCTCAGTTCAGGCCTTGGATGAATCATCTCTATTCATACTTCGGTGCCAGTCCTGCACAGTTAGACATGCATCACTTCAACTAATAGAAAGAAAGGAAGACAATTTTTCAAAGAAGAAGTATCTTTCATGAGGTGTGGGCATACCTCTCCCTAACTGCTCTCAAGAAGGTGGAGGTCAATCGCTACATTTATATAGCACCTTTCATGACCATAGGTGCTTCAGAGTGCATTATCTCCAATAAGATGCCTTTTTTTTGAAGTGCTTTTTTAATTCACTCATTGGACATTGGCATTACTCAGCCTTTATTGCTCATTCCTAGTTGCTCTGTACAAGGTGGTGAGTCAAGAGTTTGGTGCTGGAAAAGCACAGCAGGTCAGGCAGCATCCGAGGAGCAGGAGAATCGACGTTTCGTCGATTCTCCTGCTCCTCGGATAATGCCTGACCTGCTGAGCTTTTCCAGCACCACACACTCAACTCCAATCTCCAGCATCTGTAGTCCTCACTTTCACCCTGTACAAGGTGGTGCTGAGCTGCCTTCTTGAACCACTGCAATCCACTGTCATGTTGTAGGAAATGAGATAACTTCCCTCTGAAACACCCCCGACCCCAGCCACCCTTAGTGGGTCTCTTCACATGGCCAGCTGGCTGCAAGAGTCTCCCCAAGAAACTCAAATGCAGCTTGTTTTAATAAGGCTGTTTTCTTCAGGGATTCCTGGTGTTGTGTGCACTGAACACCTTCATGTTGTTGGCCCTGTAACACTTGCACTGAAAGGATACACTTAAGAATTCTGTAGGCATGCATTTGGGAGACCTACTCTGGCCACCTAATAGGTATTTTGTGGAGGGTGTCCCCACAATGTCAAGCCCAGCACAATGGGGGAGCTATTTGTCCGTGATGTTATCCTGCCATTAATTTTTTTAAAAAGTCATTGATGGTATATTGCTGTGATTGGCCAGCATTTATTACCCTTCTGTAATTATCAACCATATTGCTCTGCGTCTGGAGTCATATGTGGGCCAGACCAGGTCAGGATGGCATTTTTCTTCCCTAAAGGATAATAGTGGACCAGATGGGTTTTTCCGATAATCAGCAACAGCTTTAAACTGAATTCAGATTCAACCGTTGCCCTAGACGGAATTCGAAACCAGGTCCCCAGGGTTAATAGTCAAGCAATAATACCTTTGATCCATTACCTCCCTTCAAATTCACACCATAACACCTTTAACATAAATTTGATTTTGCTTTGATTTGTTATGGTCATGTGTACAGTGAAAAGCTTTTGTTTTGCAGTCAGTACGGGTGGATCATAACAAACAAGGACACACAGATTGTAGGTTGCTTAGAAAGAGTGAGGCACACAGGTTTACAGAGGCACAGGAGGGGCACAAAGCAAGATCAACATTAACAAGATCAACATTATTTGAATTTAGAGAGTCCATTTATCAGTCTAATAAAGAAAGGGAAGAAGCTGTTCTTGAACCTGTTGGTCTGTATGTTCAAGCTTCTGTATCCTCTGCCTGATGGAAGAGATCGTGGAGTGCATTACCCGGGTGGGAGGGGTCCGTGATAATGTTGGGAGCTTTTCCATGGCAGCGAGCTGTGTAAATGGAGTTCATTGACACCATTGTCAGAGCAATAAAATTAGGGATATACCAGAGGCCAGGATTGGAAAAGCCCAGGAATCTTGGAGGCTTGCAGAGCTGAAGGAGGAAACAGAAATCGGGGGAATTGATGGCTGTGCACACCATCTTCTGTAGTTTCTTACATTCCTGGGCAGAGCAGTTGCCAACCCAGACCATTATGTACCCAGACAGTGTGCTTTCAGTGGTGCATCTGTAAAAGTTGGTGAGGGTCCAAATTTCTTGAGCTACCTGAGGAAGAGGAGGTGTTGTTGTGCCTTCTTGACTGTCACCTCTACATGGGAAGTCCAGGACAGATTGTTGGCTATTGTCATTCCTCAGAACTTAATGCTCTCAATCCTCTCAACCTCCGCTCCATTGATGTAGATGGTAAAAGTCTAGTGGCACTCCACAGGAGCTGTGCATTAGGACAGATGACCAAAGATTTGATCAAAGATTCAGGTTTAAAGCAGTGACTTTAAGGAGGATGGAGAGTAGAAGCAGATGTGTTTAAGGAGGAAATTCTGAATTTAGAACCTATTAAACTGATGGCATTGACACCATTGTCAGAGCAATAAAATTAGGGATATACCAGAGGCCAGGATTGGAAAAGCCCAGGAATCTTGGAGGCTTGCAGAGCTGAAGGAGGAAACAGAAATCGGGGGACTTGAGACAACGAGAGACTTAAAAACAGAAGATTTATAAATTTGACGTGTTGCTGGACTGGAAGCCAATGTAAAGTTGGCAAACACAAGCTCAATGAGACTTGGCACTACTGGCAAAACAGATGAACTTGCCAATGGCCACAGCACCTAACATTTAAAAGTGCTCATTGATAGTTGCACAGTGTGCTCTGCAGCCTTGACATTTTGACATAAATTAAATCACATCAAGAGCTTTCCCCATTCACCTCCCCGTACTCATTCCATTACATCTTATGACACTTCTTACAATGAATTACCTTCAGAGTGTGGTGACTGGTCTAAATTAATTAACCCAAAAACATAGTCAGGTCTGTAATGACAGTGATGTTAGTGTAGAGTAATACCACATGCATTGTCTGCCTACAATTTCTTCGCTGTCTCCTCACCATTCCTAGAATGCAGCTTGATACATTTCCAAAATGTTGGGGGGGGGGAGGGGGAGGGGAAAAGGCAAATTGCCTTTTCATTGTACATAATGAAATCAGAGCAAACAATTAAAGCTGATAGCAGGATAACAATGTCTTGCTGAAATAAAAGACCAAACGTAATTTATAAAATATCCCTTCTGCTGGGCACTAATGTAAGTTTGAACTACCCATGCAGAGCTGTGTGCTGGCTGGCTCCACTATTAAGCTTCAACAATGTTCGAGGAGTCAGGCATGAGTCAACCCATTGAGTCTTACCACCCTCTGTACTCCGCACAGTGTAGTAATTCCTTCAAACCTCCTCTTTGACAAATGCCTCTGTTTGCTTTAGTAGGAACCTTAAGAGTGTGTTGACAGAGATAACCTCGCTCTGTAAGTTACATACAAAAGGAAGTCATTCAACTCCTCCGGTCACTCCTGTCATTCAATTAGGTCACAACTGATCTATCCCCCAACACCATTAGCCTGCCTTTCCTCTATGCCTTTCAATCCTGACGAAAATTTAATATCAAGGGAAAACGCTGTGGATGCTGAAAATCTGAAATGAAAGTAAAATAATTGCAAGGAGGGAGGGGCTGAATATCGTGGAGCTATTTTCATTGGAGCGTCGGAGGCTGAGGGGTGACCTTATAGAGGTTTATAAAATCATGAGAGGCATGGATAGTGTGAATAGCCAAGGTCTTTTCCCTAGGGGTGGGGGAGTACTATGTCAAAAGTTTAAAGTGTCTGCTGACACCAAGCACCTGACCATAAATTCTAACTGCATGTCCACCTCTGATTTCTTTTAAACGCACGCATGCCTAATATAGAGTCAATTTAAAAAAAAACTTAAAATCTACTTTAATTAGAAGTTCTTTTCTCCACCATATTTTTTAAAAAATTAGTTTTTATTTTATAATTCTTTACTTCAGTTTATCACGGTGATTTCGCTGCTCCTGTCCATATTCCTGAGAGTCAGCAAACACAGCCTAAAAAATAACTCCCCTCCAGCTTTACTACTAATTACTTTAAATCTATGTCATCTGGTTGCTAACACTCCTACAACTGGAAACACTTACTTCTTATTTATTGTATCAAAACACTCAGTCAATTTGGACATTTCTGCTCTAAGGGGAATAATCCCAGCTTTTCTTGTTTCACCACCTGCATGAAGTGACTCGGTACAATTATGAACTGTAGACCTGTGTTCATTAAAGGCAGAACGTATCTGGGCTAACACAGGCCACTGACAGCTATCTGACAACAAGGTGACCATCTCCTCAGTCTGAGCTGCATTGAGCCCAGATCCTGGAGAGGACATTGTTTGAATTTCTTTAGCCAGAGAATGGGGAATCTGTGAAACTCATTGCCACAGGGGCCTGTTGAAACCAAGTCATTGAGTGTATTTAAGACAGAGGTAGATTGGTTCTTGATTGGTAAGGGTTACGGGGAGAAGGCAAGAGAATACCAGCCATGATCAAATGGCAGAGCAGACGCGATGGGCTGAATAGCCCGATTCTGCTCCTGTATTGTGTGGCCGTGTCATAAAATAGTCAGCAACGAGCTTCCGATTTTACTAACAGTATCCCTCCTTGTCATGCTGGGTTCTCCACCTCCCTGAGCTGCCTGGCTTACTGTGATCTTCCAGCCACCAGCTTGTCCACTTCTGTTTCTTACGTTGGTTTCCATATTTACTTTGAGTTATGATTCTGGAGAGCAATATGGTTGTGAAAAATCTGAATAACTTTTGATTCAGGTTCAATTAATGAACTTCATTTCCCAACGTGGCAGCTGACCGATTTTAAAGTCAATTCATTAATCTGGAATGCAAAGCCGGCCTTAGGAAGAATGACCACAAAACTATCATCGACATTAGTAAAAGCGAAAGCTCTAAAGGTTTGGGGGAGGAAATCTGCTGTCCTCACCCAGCCCAGCCTATATGGGACTCCAGACCCTCGATAAGATGGTTGGCACTTAATTGCCGTCTGAAATAGCAGAGCAAGCCACTCAGACCCAGGGCAGTTAGGGATAGGCAACAACTCACCAGCAATGTTCACATCGCATGAAAAAGTAAAGGATATTATTAAATGAAGGATATTATTAAGTAAAAGATATTATTAAATATAGGATATTAGTAAGCTGGACAGGATTGAGAAGAGATAGGATGTTGCCAGAAATGGAAGGTTTTGCATTATAAGGAGAGGCTAGTTGGGCTGAGACTTTTTACCCTGGAGCGTAGGAGGTTGAGGGGTGTCCTTATAGAGATTTATCAAATCATTGGGGGGTGAGGGGGTGGGAGGGGATGGGAAGTGGTACAGATAAGGTGAATGACAGGTGTCTTTTCCCTAGAGTGGGAGATTTCAAAACCAGGGGGTATGTATTTAAGGTGAGAGGATTTTTGCATTAGATTCCCTACAGTCTGGAAACAGGCCCTTTGGTCCAACATGTCCACACTGACCCTCCGAAGAGTAACCCAACCCCTCCGACTAACGCATCCAACACTATGGACAATTTAGCATGGGTAATTCACCTGACCTGCACATCTTTGGACTGTGGGAGGAAACCAGAGCACCGGACGAAACCCACGCAGATACGGGGAGAATGTGCAAACTCCACACAGCCAGTTGCTTGAGGCTGGAATCGAACCTAGGACCCTGGTGCTGTGAGGCAGCAGTGCTAACCACGGAGCCACCATGAGGAGAAAGATTTAAAAATGTCACGGGGGCAATTTTTTTAGACAATGTGTGGTCCATGTGTGGAATGAACTTCCAGAGGAAGTGGTGCAGTTACATTGTTTAAATAGCATTTATATAAGTACAAGAATAAAAATGATTTGGAGGGGTATGAGACAAGCGCAGGCAGGTGAGGCTATCTTAGCTTGGGATTATGGTTGGCATGGACTGGTTGGACCAAAATGTCTGTTTCCGTAGTATATGACTCTGTGAAAGCAAAGGTTCCAACTGAGAATCCACAAGTGCAGGTTTACCTGAGCATTGGTATAGTCTCTGCCAGTCATTAGCCGTGTGTCTCAGACATAAAACACATGATTTCTCAGGATAAGGGCATAACTGACATCACTTTACTGCCCACTGCCCCCAGTCACTGAAACAGCACAGTGACTCTGATCAGTAGTTAAAACTCAACCAGGTTTTTATGACAAATAAAAGCCAAGTTGACAGCAGATGTCATTCGTTGAAGGACATTAAGTGAACAGTTGGGGTTTTATGACAATCTGACAGCTTCATAGCACTTGCACTGATACCAGCTACTTTTTTTATGTCTTGTGCTGTTTGAAGTGAATTAAAATTGTCAACGTGCCAGAGCGATTTGAACTCCCATTCAGTGGATTATTCGTGCAGGGCCTGGGGATTATTAGTGTACTGACATAATATGCTAAGAGCAAAATACTGGAGAAACTCAGTATCTCATATGGCAACTGTGGAGGGAGAGAGGGAGAGGAAGAGGGGGAGAGGGAGGAGATGAGAGAAAGAGATAGAGAGAGAGAGTTAACTTTTCAAAATAAGGACTTATCATTAGATCACTCCCACTCTACCATTTAATCCCACCAGACTGTTCTCCACCCACTCAACATTAAGTACTTGACTTGAGACGAGCATGTGCAGATCAGGGAATGAAAGTGTAAAACCTTGGATTTATAGCTTTTGACACACATTATGTTCCTTGGGAGAATGATTGCTTATAATTGTGAGACTGCAAGATTTATCATCTGGTCAACGTTAACCTTCTGCTGGAGTCATTCAGCTGTATCGAAGATGGGGTGGAGGGGAGGTGGGTGAACAATTACTGCCAGCCTTGCCAGTGATGCCTGCAGCCAGGGAGTCCATTTTTCTGAAGCTGCTGAAAAGCCCAGTGTGATACTGACAAGGCGGCTGGTGGCAATGCCCCCTCCAGTGTTCTTTTTGCTGCTGGGCTCTCAGGTCTGTGCACAGCAAGATGTCACCACGGCGATCGGAGGAACCTTGGAGCAGGCCACACAGCTCAGAGGGAACGTTGGTTGTCAATAGGTTCAGAGTTGACCGCACCAGCAGCCAACTAAGCTGCCCTCGCAGACCCTCAGTTGCATGTGTTATTCAAGAATCATTGAGCTTTCTATGGTCATATCAGGAATTGTAACTCTAATTAAATATGGTATATTGGGAATTAAGGGAGATTTTATAAATGGGGTTACAACAGGAATAAGACATCATTTTACAAGCTAGTACTGTTATGTACATTTTACCAGGCATGCACACTCAAGGATCTATATCAGCAGAAATGACTGGAGAGGAACTTTCTACACCTTAAGTTCTGTTTTAGCCTTGAGAGCAGCCTAGAGAGTATCAACAGATTCCCATAGACAGGATAGGAGAAAGTATTGAGCGTGTGGTGCTGGAAAAGCACAGCACGTCAGGCAGCATCTGAGGATCAGGAGAATTGACTTTTCGGGCAACAGCCCTTCATCAGGATTAAAGCTCTTGCCCGAAATGTCGATTCTCCTGTTCCTCGGATGCTGCCTGACCTGCTGTGCTTTTCCAGCACCACACTCTTGACTCTGATCTCCAGCATCTGCAGTCCTCACTTCCTCCCAGGTTAGGAGAAAGATCCACAATGGAATACTTCTGTTTATTGTAAGAATGAAATGTACACAACGTATGTGTAGAAACTGTGATGATTTTCTGTATGGACTGGAGAGGCATAGGACAGAAATTGGAGAGAAATTGGATTGAGATTGGACAGATGAGGAACTGAGATCAGATGGATGTGGGACATGACCAGGGCAACGTGTCAGAGAGACTTCTGCTTAGCCAGTCTAACACTGAGCTTGTTTGAATCAACACAAAGTTAACCTGAAAGAAAAACCTGGGGGTGGGGGTGAAAGTGGAGTTAATGTTTCGAGTTTTCATCAAATCATTTTATTTACAAAGTTAACCTGCATACCTGGTCATCCTGTGTTCTGTAGAAGGATAATAACTACAACAAAAGAATATAATAACGAAATGGGGTAAAGATTGGGATGCACGTCAATTGAATAAGACCATGGTTCATCCTGTACATCAAACCCACACTCCTGCCCACTGAAAAACTGGAAAAGATGGGTAGGTTTGTTATGTGTGAAGCAGCCTTCTTTAATTAGTCACTTATGTATTGCTTACTTGCGTCTCTTCCTGTTAATGAGCTGGATCATATTGGATTGTGTTCTGTCATGGTGTATGCTGCTAGTTTTATGCCTTTCTCCAAATCCTTCAGCTCACAAGTTATTCTGTGTTTAATGGAAGACTGCGGGAATAAAGGCATGGTGATGCGAATGGGACAAACGAGGATTGTTTTTGTTAGAGCATCAGAGGCCGAGGGACAATCTGATAGAAATATAAGATCATGAGGGGCATAGATAGAATGGGTATTCAGTCACTTTCCCAGGGTGCTAAGTTTTAAGGTGAGAGGTAGAAGGTTTAAAGGAAAATGTAGGGATTGTAATGAGGTCAGCCAGGTGGACTGTAATTGGGATTAGTTTAGAATGGCATCATGGTTGGCACAGACATGGTGGGCTGAAGGGCCTGTTCCTGAGCTGTACAGTTCGGTTTCCTTTTTTTTGCAGGCCCCAGGTGTAATGGTCCAGGCAGCAGCAGTGACAGGCCTAGGCAGGGCCCAGGCAGCAGCAGCAGAGGTGTAGGCAAGGCCCAGGCTGCAGTGGTAGGAATAGGCCTAAGCTGCAGTAGCAGCAGTGGTGGTGGCTGCCTATGTAGCTGGGCACAGCTCAAAATAAAGAAAAAACAAACACAAACAAACAATAAAGAAACACAAACAAATAAAAAAAAACAAATATCTTCTCTAAATAAGGGGGGGGGGGGTGGGGGGAAGACAAAGGAATCCTTCTCCTCCTCAGAACCAGCAGGAACACACTGACTGTAGCACCATCCAGCACAGAATCAGTGCCCTCCCTGACACAAATGGAGAGCCCTTCACCACTGACCCTGCTCCCTCAGAGGCAGCTCTGAGTGAACAGAGTCTCTGACACTCCTGTTTTTTTTAACCAGGACTGTTCGGTTTTTAAATTTTTTTTTCTTTTTTTTCTTTTTTTTTTGTTTTTGTTTTTTTTTCTTTTTTTCCCTGACAACTACCTTAGTCCCCTTTTTTTTCTTTTCTTTTTTCCCCCACACTACCACCTAAGTGCGGTAGTGCTTATTATATATATATTTTTTCCCCAGCACCCATGGTGTGTGTGTACGCAGGTGTGAGACACAGTGAAAGACACAAAGTACACGAATCTTTATTCAATTTCCACCACCAGGAAGACAGGAAAACACCCGGGTGGCCAGTGACAAACACTGCCCTTCACATCAAAGGGCAGTGCTGTGTGATCAAAACAGTGAAGGGGAGGGGACTGTTCGGTTTTCTGTGTAACTCCAGCAATTGGAACCAGGTGGATTTTATTGACTGTGAGATCTTTGATTGAGGTTGTTAACCCGGTTCAATCAGAGAGCCCTGACTGTTGGATATAAGCAGGAGATTCAGAGTTTCCTGACTTCAGGGACTGGCTGTGCATATATAAATTAATAGTGGCTGGGAGACAGAATGTTAGCCTCTATGCAGTTATTTCAGTAACACAACATTGACTTTATTTGCAACAATTCATAAATGTGCATGCTTTAAATTGTTGGGATAAAATCGGTCTCATGTTGTACTAGGACTTTTTGAGGGATGGTAAATGATGGGAATATTTTAGTGGTCTTAGTGTTTTGTGTCTATGCTTACCGTGGCTCATCACCTCTGGGTTTACTCATGAGGCCTACCTTGTATTGTTAATAACAGGCAACCCAATTTCTACAATGAAACAAAAACAAAATACTACGGAGGCTGGAAACCTGCAATCAAATCATAAAACATTGGAAATTCTCAGCTGGCCAGTCAGCGAGCGTGGAGAGCGCAATGACATGAATGGTTTAGAGCCCTGACCTTCTTTCACAACAGGAAATGTTAGTGACAGAGAGGTTGAGAACAAATAAAGAGTAGGGGGAGGGGTGAGCTGAAGAGGAGAAAGAGTATAGTGTTAAAATGACTGAACAGTTGATAGCTGAAGAGTGGGAATAAGCACAGGAACAATGGAGGAGTCCAGAGGAGGTGGACACTGGTACTGACTGTTCCAGTTAATTTCGGAATCAAAGTTGTGATTTGAAGTTGTTAAACACGTTGTGAAAGCAGGTGTCTTCTACGATACCAATTAAATGACTCACCCAGTTCTTGCTTTCCCTGCTCTGAGAAACAATTACACATCGTCTTTTAAGAGAGAGTCACAGTAGCTGCTGTAAGCACAGGGCAAATTACTGTGGATATGTATGGAACACAAAATGGGAAATGACGCAAAGCTCAGACATCATTTACAAAGAGAGAGAGAGAGATTTTAATGAGTTGGACTTTCCTGGCTCTGTGGAAATGGGGTTAGAATTGAGGATATCTTTGAAGATTGGGGAGGAGGGGCAAGGTGAAGTGGGGAAGGTCCCCCATTAGAATGGCTCATTGATGTATTCCTGATCCCAGGGAGCCTCCCTGGGTCTGCTTGGAGAAGGTCATTGGCAGCCTGCACCAACGAGTTGAGAAGCCAAATGGGGCCATTTTCTAATGGGAGACAGGATCTTTCTGCTGTCCCACCCCTCTGCCATGTTGGTAGCTTGCCAGCTGTCCAGAGGATCCTTCTCAATAAGGGGCCATCCAAGATGGAGGCTTTTCGCGTGTTTTGAGAAGATTTGTAGCTCAGGTTGAGGTTCTGGATGTAGGTTTGCTCGCTGAGCTGTAAGGTTCATTTCTAGACGTTCTGTCACCCTACTAGGTAACATCTTCAGTGGGCCTCAGGCGAAGCACTGTGCATGATTCCTGCTGTCTATTTCTATCTTTGGGTTTCTTTGAGTTGGTGATGTTATTTACTGTGGTGATGTCATTTCCTGTGATGATGTCATTTCCTTTTTTTTCTCAGGGGATGGTAGATGGGGTCTGACTCATTGTGTTTGTTGATAGAGTTCTGGTTGGAATACCATACTTCTAGGAATTCTCGTGCATGTTTCTGTTTGGCTTGTCCTAAGATGGATATGTTAGAACCATAAGAAATGCAGATGCTGTAAATCAGAAAAAAAAAGCCAGAGTCTGCTGGGAAGGTTGGCAGGTCTCGCAGCATGTGTGGAGAGATATCAGAATTAACACTTCAGGTACAGATCTGAGGAAAGTTCACTCAGCCTGAAACATTAACTGATTTCTCTCCACGGATGCCGCCAGACGTGCTGAGCTTTTCAGCAATTTCTGTTTTTATAAAAACATCTGATCCTTATTTACATCCCAAATTCTACTCAGATCTGTCCCCAGCCTTTGTGTTTCTCTGTGAAAGACCTGACCTCATGTGCTCCTCTCAGTGACACTGACTGCCTGTCACAGGGTTCCCATCTCACCCACCCATCTCATTGAGAATCAATCTTCTCAATAAAGAGCTCCCAAGTCAGTCTCGATGATGGATATTGCAGTAACCTAACTAGAGTATATTGCCCTTCCTTGCCGACCTCAGTGCTCCCCCCATGTGTTGAATGTGGAGGAGCACTGATCCATCAGCCATCAGGGTGGGGTGCTCCACTGAGGAACTGGTCATCGTGGTATGTGGTAATTAGCTGGAGGTTTCCTTGCCCATGTTTTACCTAATGCCATGAGACTTCATGAGTTCAAAATCAATTCTGAGGATGCCCTGGCCCTCTCACCACTGACTATACAGCACAGTGCCAACACATAGAACATAGAACATAGAACATAGAAGAATACAGCGCAGTACAGGCCCTTTGGCCCTCGATGTTGCGCCGACCCAAGCCCACCTAACCTACACTAGCCCACTATCCTCCATCTGCCCCTGGGACAGGAGATACCCAGGGATGCTAATGGTTTTATCTGGAACATGGTCTTTAAAGTACAAATCTGTGAGGAGCTTAGAGACAGACTAGTTTGTGAGACAGCTCTCCCAGTTTTGGCTCCTTGCCTCAGACTTTCATAGAATCATTGAGCAACATCCCTACAGTGTGGAAATAGGCCATTTGGCCCAACAAGTCCACACTGACCCTCCGAGGAGTAACCCACCCAGACCCATTCCCCTACTCAAATACTCTACATTTACCCCTGA
The DNA here is from genome assembly GCF_037043375.1 of Chiloscyllium plagiosum. NCBI lineage: Eukaryota > Metazoa > Chordata > Chondrichthyes > Orectolobiformes > Hemiscylliidae > Chiloscyllium > Chiloscyllium plagiosum. Next base: position 13,889,525 of record NW_028270147.1, read on the forward strand.
CTATGCATCTAACCCACACATCCCTGAACACTACGGGCAATTTAGCATGGCCAATTCAGCCAGCCTACTCACCTTTAGATTGTGGGAGGAAACTGGGGCTCCCGGAGGAAACCCATGTTAATGAGGATGAAAACCTTATAGTATGAGCAGGGCTGATTTTTGTTGTTTCTGGTACCTTGGTTGATGCCAGGTGATCCATCCAGTTTCATTCCTTTGTTCAGACTTTGTAACAGGTAGATACAATCGAGTGGCTTGTTGGGCGTTTTCAGAGGGCAGTTAAGAGTCAACCACATTGCTGTGGGCCTGGAGTCACGTGTACATTACAGCTGCACAAGGCATTGGTAAGGCCACATTTGGAGTACTGCGAACAATTCTGGTCACCCTGTTATAGGAAGGATGCTATTAAACTGGATAAGGTGCAAAAAAGGATTTGTAAGGATGTTATCGTTATGGTAAGGAGAGCCTAGATAGGTTGGGATTTATTTCTCTGTAGCACAGGAGGCTGAGGGGTAACCTTATCGAGGTTTGTAAAATTGTGAGGGGCATAGATAAGGTGAATAGCCAAGGTCTTTTACCCAGGGTAGGTGAGTCCAAAACTAGAGGGCACAGGTTTAAGGTAAGAGGGGAAAGATTGAAAAGGGACCCGAGGTTGGTGCATATATGAAACTAGCTACCAGAAGAAGTGGTTGAAGCAGATTCAGTTCCAACATTGAAAAGACATTTGGAGAGTTACATGGATAGGAAAGCTTTAGAAGGGGGCCTGTTTCCATGTTGTATGATTCTATGATTCTGTAGAGGCCAAACTAGGTAAGGCTGGCAGATTTTCTTCTCTAAAGGATATTAATGAATTAGATAGTGTTTATAGCAATTAACATGGTTTTGTGGTCATCATTAGAGTTTTTAATTTTGTTTTTTTGTTCTTTTTTATTCAGTATTTATTGTCCGTCCATATTTGCCCTTCAGAAGGTGGGGGTGAAATGCCTTTTTGGACCACTGCAGTCCATGCTCTGTGGGTAGACCCACAACATGGTTTGGGAGTGAGTTCTAGGTTTTGGAACCAAGCTAATTGCAAATATGTAATGAACAGATCCTTGTTGTGAAGTTTGTATAGCGCTTGGGACCATGAGATACTTGATTGTGGCTGACAGATATAAACAGAGAGTCTCCTGACTCTAGGGACTGGCTCTTAGTTGGCTGGTTAGAGTCCACGTACTCTGCATGTGTAAATAAAGGGCAACTTGGTGACAGGATACCGGCCTCTGTATAGTTATTGCAGGTTGTAAGGGCTTTTCCTGAACCATACTAGACCAAGCAGACCCTGTCTTAAAGAGGATGGTACAGTAAACCTAGCTCATGATGAGGTACAGATTTGATTTGATGGTACACAAATTACCTCACACCCTAGTGTAGGCTGAACCTTTTGTTCAATCCTTCCTCTTCTCTCAAAAGTCTATTGCATCTGTATTATTTCTAAATTCTGAAGGACTAAGACAAGTCCATCCTTTAGTCTGAAGTCTTGCATGAGCTGAACTCTCATCTATGAGAGTTTCTAAAGCTGCCCCCTGTTCCATTGCACATGTGCAGCGTGTTCTGTCGGTGTTTTGTTTTACGGTTGAAGTCAAGCTGAGATCCTCTCTTCGGTTCAGGCACAAGTTCAACCTTTTACACCCCCCGTGGATGGGGACAGACCTCCTCACAGTGGGAAGTAGTTCCAATGGGAAAGGATTAACCCAGTTCTAGTTTAGCATAAGGAAGAAAAATGTTTTCATTTTGACACAGTTTACTTCCCGGCTGTGCTGACCGACTGCCTGCTGCTTTCCTGTAGTGTCTACGAAACGAAAAGCAGTTCTCACACGATGGAAAAGCTTTTCTGGCTTAAATGGGGAAGGTGAATCCATGTTTATTAGCTCCTGTCACAATCTCACAAAACACTTTATAACTGATAAAGCGCATTCTTTCTTGTAGGTGGTCATTCAGGATTGAATTAGAATCAGAATCCGTACTGTGTGGGAACAGGCCCTTCGGCCCAGCAAGTCCACACTGACCCTCCGAAGAGTATCCCACCCAGGTCCATTCTATTACTAGTCTACATACTCCCCTGACTGATGCACCTAACCTACACATCTCTGAACACTATGGGCAATTTCCCATGGCCAATTCACCTAACTTGAACATCTTTGGGGTGTGGGAGGAAACCCACGCAGACACAGGGAAAATGTGCACACTCCACACAGACTGGAATTGAACCTGGGTCCCTGGTGCTGTGAGGCAGCAGTGCTAACCACTGAATGACTGTGCCAACCTTGTTGCAATGTAGCATGAAAGTCAATTCGTGCTCAGTAGTATCCAACAAACAGTTAAGTTTTGATCTTGTTTAAGTGTCGATCAGAGAGAAATATTTGTCAGGTCCTGGGGGAGATCCTCCCTTTCTCTCTCTCTCTCTCTAACCGCCCAAGAGGTTAGATTAATCCTCAGTTTAATTCCTCAGCTGTGAAAATTCCTCAGTTGGGCTGGGGTGGACTAGGTCAAGAGTCACATAACACGAGGTTACAGTCCAACAGGTTTATTTGAAAGTACATCTGCTGAAGAGGCTGCTCTCCGAAGGCTTGTGTGACTTCAAATAAACCTGTTGGACTATTACCTGGTGTCATGTGACTTCTGACTAATTCCTCAGCTGACAGTGCAGCACTCCCCCACCTCAGGGAGCAGTATGATGCTGGAGCACTGCGCTGGATTTTGTGTTCATGTCTTAAGAGTGGGGTCTGAACCCACAACCGTCAGGTTCAGAGACTGGACTAGAAGTCCACTGGGGTCTAGTAGCCCCAGGTGAGTTACCTGCCTACTCTCAGATTTTAAAAGTGTGGGAAATTATCTTTCAGAATTGGTCCTTTTGCTATTTCCAGAGTCGTCATCAAATCAATCCACCCTGATAAGAAGGAACATGGCAGATGATTCAGAGCGGGCGATCTGTCTGACTTTTTACCAACACCTTGGCATGCCCACATTCTAACATTTCCACCAAATTTTCTATCTGATATGTTCCCAGCCCCCCTCCACTACAACCCAGAGTCTCTGTAACTTCCACAAGCTTCACGTTGCTCCATTGAGTCGTATAATTTTACAGCAGAGAAGGAGGCCATGTAACCCATCATATCCAATGGGCTAGCAGGTTGCTATTTTAGACGTATGCCCTTTTACCCTTGGGATTTTTAACATTGTGGGCTGAAATGAAAAATACTTTGAAATCCATGGATTTACAAAGACAGCTGCATGTTTTGAAAGCAAGGAACTTGACACCTTCTGTGAACACTGTTTGTGTTGTTATAGGTTGCAGCAATGTGTAGATGATCTGGAGCTAAAGTTGTTGACAAGTGAAGCTGAGTGTTTGATGGACAAGGGATTAATTATCAATGCAACTTATGGAGGTTTATAAAATCATGAGGGGCATGGAGAGGGTAAATAGACTAGGTCTTTTCTCTGGGGTCGGGGAGTCCAAAACTAGAGGACATAGGTTTAAGGTGAGAGAAAAGATATAAAAGGGACCTAAGGGGCAACTTTTTCATGCAGAGGTTGGTGCGTGTATGGAATGAGCTGCCAGAGGAAGTGGTGGTGGCTGGTGCAATTATAGCATTTAAAAGGCATCTGGATGGGTTGATGAATAGGAAAGGTTTGGAGGGGTACAGGCCAAGAGCTGGCAAATGTGACTATATTTACGATATCTGGTCGGAATGAACGAGTTGGATCGAAGGGTCTGTTTCCCTGCCATACATCTATATGACTCAATGACAAAGTTTAACTGCCCACCAACAGCAGCTGATTGGCTGATAGGTAGCTGGACAGCTTGGGCTGTGAACAATACAGAGAGAAGCCGGGAAAGACTGTTATGAAGTAAAAGCATTTATGTTCACTTTAAAATAGAAAGTGTTTTCTGAATATTGAAGGAAACTTAAAGTGTAGGCTCAGCTGCCTGAATGAAAAGGCTGGGAGATGGGCCATTCCAAAATTGATACATGTAACAATTGGCTGTTAAGTGGATACCTGAGTTTTGATTGCTGTTTTGACAACAATTCAAATTTAACCAAGTGACTTAAGTTATGACTAAGATACTAAAACCCAACTGAGTATGAAAGTATTGTTTTGACAACATCGGACCAATGACAGGTGTTTGTTCCCAACAATGTTGGGGGTGAAAAACCAGGACATTTTGAAAATTTAGTCAGAGAGCAACTGCCACCGATCAGCCAAGCAATTGCCATAGAGTTGTGGAGCTAATTGCCTGTCTAACAACTTGCTCTCAAAGACATTAGAAGACCTTCTCCATAAAAGGTACCTTTTCCTGTAAAAATCCTCACAGTAAATAGAAAAAAAAATCCAGGGAGATCAGTAGATGGAAGATTGAAGAAAGCGGAGAAGACAGAGACTGTGTGGACTTGAGATTAAGTTAATGTAGCGTTTAATAATTGTGTTTCTGGAGCAGGATTTTTACAGAGTTGATGGTCATATAGTAAATAGTTAAGAAAAAGGGGGCTTTGATTTGTGAATAGTTTTTATGTAGTGTCCACTCTTAGAGTTAGAAAAATAAATTGTTGTTTTTCTTTAAGTAGTGGAAGTTAGGAGTTCTCTGTCACTCACTCACATAGTAACAGATTACAAGACGAGGCGAGCTTTTCTGGGTGTTTGGTTTTAACTAACTGAGGTCTTCGACCTCTGCATCATAATGAGACTAGAGGAGGTACTAACTGTCGACAACTCACTCTCAGTTCTGTGCAGAAAGTCACCATCAACTGGAAGGAAAATCAGCTTATATTTCCTTCTGGGGATGCTGCAAGTTGTCAATTTGAATTGGATAAGTCATAGAGTAAGTGAACCAGCCACCCTGTGCCTGTTGCAAACCAGTGGAAGCATTCAGGGAATGCTAGGATGAGGAGAAGCCTCTGGATTAGCAAGAACCAACCCAACAGATCTTGGGAACAAAAACCATGAAATAGATTTTTCTCTGTATCTGTTTATTTTAGCTGTTTGTGTTTGTCTCTGCATATACACACGTGCATTTTGTATGCGTTTGTGAATGTGTATGTAGGTGCGTATGTATATTTGTGCACAAGCATGTATGTGTAGATTAGATTACTTACAGTGTGGAAACAGGCCCTTTGGCCCAACAAGTCCACACCGATCTGCCGAAGCATATTCCACCCAGACCCATACTCCTACATTTACCCCTTCACCTAACAGTACGGGCAATTTAGCATGGCCAATTCACGTAACCTGCACATTTTTGGACTGTGGGAGGAAACCGGAGCACCCAAACACGGGGAGAATGTGCAAACTCCACACAGAGAGTCACCTGAGGCGGGAATTGAACCCAGGTCTCTGGTGCTGTGAGGCAGCAGTGCTAACCACTGTGTCACCGTGCCACCCACTATGTGTGTATATGTTGTAGGGGGTATAAAGTTTGTAGAGTTAACTAATTTACTTTAATGATTTACTTGAAGCCAAAATCTAATGACTTGGAGTAAACACTGATTTCTTGTGAAGTACAGAAACCTGATTCATATTTTCTATCAAACTGGATCTGAAAATCTAGTAATGTGAAGATTTTGTATATTAAAGAAAAATCTTTAACTTTTATGATGACTTCTGGAATAGTGAGAATTGATTTACAGTGCACTACCCCACTGAGGGGCAGCATGGGGTTTTCGTGGTTCGAATGCTCAGGGACCTGGGTTCGATTCCAGCCTCGGGTGACTGTCTGTGTGGAGTTTGCATATCCTTCCTGTGTTTGTGCAGGTTTCCTCCGGCTGCTGCAGTTTCCTCCCACAGTCCAAAGATGTGCAGGTTAGGTGGATTGACCATGCTAAATTACTCCATAGTGTCCAGGGATGCACAGGCTAGGTAGATTAGCTGTGGAAAATGCAGGGTTTTAGGGATGGTGGCTGGGGCTGGGTGGTATGCCTTTTGGAGGGCCAGTACAGACTCAATTGGTCAAATGGCTTCTTTCCACCCCATGGGGATTCTGTGATTCTATTCAGCCTAATCCCATCTTCCAGTTCTTGGTTTGTAGCCTTGGAGGTTGTGTCGGAAGGTTTTGTAGGCATATCCAGGTGCCTTATGATTGAGGGTTTCTGCCCCTACCAACCTCTTAGTCAATGTATTCCAAATTCACACACCCCTCTGGTTGAAAGAAAAAGCTCTTGAACTCCCTCTCAACCTCCTACCACTTACTCTACGTCCTTGGCTCCCAATGATGAAACTCTCAACCCACAGGAGTAGGGCCTTCCCCTCTGCTCTATCTAGACGCATCATAATTTTATAAATTTTCATCAGGTCTCCTCTCAGCCTTCTTTGGTCCAAAGAAAACTACTCTAATCTATCCAAACTTTCTTCAGAACTAAAATTGTTCAGTCCCAGCACCATCTTTCCCAATCTCCTTTGTACTCTCTCAAGTGCAAACCCATCTTTCAGAAGGTCTGCTGTCTTCCACATTGGGCTACAACTCTTCCCCACTATTTCAAGCATCATTTGGGGTTGTTCCATCAACTGTCAGCTTCCCAAACCTCTGGAATTCCCTCTCCTATCCCCTCCAAGCCCCTCCTCTCTGTCTCTGCAAAGAGTAAACACTTTAAAATCTACAAGAACATTGGTGCTGGATCCACTATTATACAAATGGTTTGGATGTGAACATAAGAGAGATAGTTAGTAAATTTGCTGATGACACCAAACTTGGAGGTGTAGTGGAGAGCGAAGAAGGTTACTTCAGATTACAACAGGATCTTGATCAGATGGGCCAATGGGCTGAAAAGTGGCAGATGGGCTTTAATTTAGATAAATGCATTTTGGGAAACAAATCTGAGAAGGACTTATACACTTAATGGTAAGGTCCTAAGGAGTGTTGTTGAATAAAGAGACCTTGGAGTGCAGGTTCATGGCTCCTTGAAAGTGGAATCGCAGGTAGATAGGATAGTGAATCAGGCGTTTGGTATGCTTTCCTTTATTGGTCAGAGTATTGAGTATAGGAGTAGGGAGGTCATGCTGCGGCTGTACAGGACATTGGTTCGGCCACTGTTGGAATATTGCATGTAGTTCTGGTCTCCTTCCCATCAGAAAGATGTTGTGAAACTTGAAAGGGGTCAGAAAAGATGTACAAGGATGTTGCCAGGGTTGGAGAGTTTGAGCTATAGGGAGAGGCTGAACAGGCTGGGGCTGTTTTCCCTGGAGCGTCGGAGGCTGAGGGGTAACATGTTGTGAAACTTGAAAGGGTTCAGAAAAGATATACAAGGATGTTGCTGCCAGGGTTGGAGAGTTTGAGCTATAGGGAGAGGTTGAACAGGCTGGGGCTGTTTTCCCTGGAGCGTCGGAGGCCGAGGGGTAACATGTTGTGAAACTTGAAAGGGTTCAGAAAAGATATACAAGGATGTTGCCATGGTTAGAGAGTTTGAGCTGTAGGGAGAGGTTGAACAGGCTGGGGCTGTTTTCCCTGGAGCGTCGGAGGCTGAGGGGTGACATTATAGAGGTTTATAAAATCATGAGGGGCATGGATAGAGTAAATAGACAAAGTGATTTCCCTGGGATGGTAGAGTCCAGAACTAGAGGGCATAGGTTTAGGGTGAGAGTGGAAAGATATAAAAAGGGACCTAAGGGGCAACTTTTTCATGCAGAGGGTGATGCTTGTGTGGAATGGGCTGCCAGAGGAAGTGGTAGAGGCTGTACCGAAGGGTCTGTTTCCATGCTGTACATCTCTATGACTCTAAGACTCTAACTGCAGGTGTTGGATATCTAAAGCAAACAAAAACAGAAATTGCTGGAGAAACTCAGCAGATTTGGCAGCTTCTGTGGGAAGAGAGTTACCGTTTTGAGTCCCGTGACTTGTCTCCTTCAAATCTACCTCTTTGGCTGAGTTTTTGATCCTCTTGTCTCAACTTACGCGGTTCAATGTCAAAATTTCTCCTGACCTGGCTGCTGGATGTGAGGCATTCTGGGGACAGAGAGATGCAAATTTGTTGCTGTTATTTTTCTCCCAGCTTTGTGTTCAAAAAGAGAAAACATGTGCTTTTGAACTGCTTCAAGTTTTCTGACAGTGATCTCTCCCTTAACATCACATTGTACTTCAATTAATTTGTCTGAATTCTCCCTGCAGTTTAGAATAATGAGAGGTGATCTAATTGAGGTATATAAGATCTAGAATGAGATGTCATAGTTTTAGGTTAAGAAGGAACAGACTTAAAACAGAGATGAGGAGCAGTTACTTCTCACAAAGAATCGTGAATCTGTAGGATTTACTATCTCACAGTGGGGTGGATGCTGGGGCATTGAGTAAATTGAAGAACAAGGGAGACAGATTTTTATTTTGTAACAGCATAAAGCGTAATGGCGAATAGGAGGTAATAGATGGGCCAAATGGCCTGCTTCCACAGTGTAGAGATTCGGGTGTGGAGGCCTACTGTTACCGTATGGCTACCAGGCTGGTCAGCAGCTGAGATGAGACCAGCCATGACTGTATAAAATGATGGAGTGGGCTGGAAAGGCTGAATGGTCTCTTCCTGCTCCTAGTTCTAATGCCGTCATGTTCCCCTGTTATGAATTTATCTGAGTGTGATCAGTGGCCTGTTGTTTACAATGTCTTATTCTTTCCTTGAATTTGTATAGGTTTGGTGCATATTTGATTTTTCACATTTGGTATTAAGTGGCAAGTGTGTCGGGTAATAGATGGGCAGAATGGCAGGTGTGTAGGGTGATAGATGGGCAGGGTGGCAGGTGTGTGTATGGTGTCAGTGGACAGGGTGGCAGTTGGGCAGGGTGGCAGGTGTGTAGGGTGATAGGTGGGCAGGGTGGCATTCTGCTGTATATCCTATATTAATCTATGAAAAAAAAATCTGGTAATAAATTGGTGAGGATACTGGTGGTATTCTCTGATTGTTTCAACGTTCATCTGCAAACTATACCATCCACCAAAATCTGACTCAGGAGGAAATCAAAGAGGTTACTGCGGTTTATATAGTTCAATTTGGAAAAGATTTTCTACAAATTTCCATTGAGTGCTAGCTCTAAGGCAAAGACTTTCCAGGTGATAGTTTACGGTTTTGACTTTGGGGCAATTGTTCTCCATTGAATTTGCTGCCGCTCTGACTGAAACACTAACCGTTTGACAGAGTCTCCACTGAACAGCACAACAACTTTGGTTCCTGTTGTAGGGGCTGCTGCAATGCCTTACTGCATGATATTAGTTGTATTGGAAGGAAGAGATAATTGCTTTTGTGCAACACCTTTATCGACCCACATTTTTATTTCAGGAGGCGAGGTGAAAGATAGGACGGAAGCCAATCTTTCCACACTTTTATTTACAGAGATTACACATTACAAACAGCTCCCCTCTCATTTAAACTTCCACAGTTTCAATATGTTCCTATGGCTATCAACACCTCAATCCCACGGAGTACCCAACACTGGCATGTAATTAAATATAATTATCAAATCAGTCATCTCAGCTCCAGGACACCTCTGTAGCAGTTCCTCAGGGTCAATATTTTTAAACAATCTATTCAGAGATGTTATTATGTACTCCTGGAGCAGTTGGGACTTGAATCCAGGTCTCCTAGCTAAGAGATATGGACATTACCACTGTGCCACAAAAGTATCATCGAGATATTTTCTCATCAATATGTTCAGCGATTGTATTACGTACCTCTGAAGCAGTTGAGACTCGAGTCCTAGCTCAGAGGTAGGGACAATACCACCTACTACAAGATCCTAAGGAGTATTTGAGGTCCAGTCATTTTGACCTGCTTACCAGTGACTTACCCTCCATCATACATCAGAGTGGGAATATTCACCAATAACTGGACAATATTCAGCACCATTCATGAATCCTCAGATACTGAAGCAGTCCATGTTTAAATTCAACAAGATCTGGACATTATCCAAAGAAACAAGTAACATTCACACCACACAAGTGACAAGCAATGGCCATCTTCCATAAGAGAGAATCTAACTAATGCCCCTTGATATGCACCTGGGCAGCACAGGGGCTCAGTGGTTAGCAATGCTGGCCTCACAACACCAGGGACCTGAGTTCGATTCCACTAACAGGTGACTGTCTGTGTGGACTTTACATGTTCGCCCCGTGTCTGCGTGCTCCAGTTTCCTCCCACAATCCAAAGATGCACAGGTCATGTGGATTAATTGTCCATAGTGTCCAGGGATGTGCAGGCTGGGTGAACTAGCCATTGTAAATGCAAGTTATGGAGATAGGGTGGGATCAGGATCTGGGTGGGCTGCTTTTTGGAGGATTAGTGCAGATTTGATAGACCGTTTGGCCTCTTTCCACACTGCAGGGATTCTATGATATTCTATAGCATTACTATTGCCAATATCAACATCCTGCAAGGTTACCAGAAACTGGCCTGGAAACCAGAGCAGGCCAGAGACTAGGAGTTCTTTAGTGAGATAAACACTTCCTTACTCCCCAAAGTCTGTCCATCACCTACAAGGCACCAAGTCAGGAGTATGATGGAGTATCAGATTAGAGTGGTGCTGGAAAAGCACAGCAGGTCAGGCAGCATCCAAGGAGCAGGAAAATCACTGTTTGGGCAAAAGCCTTTCATCAGGAATAAAGGCAGGGAGTCTCCGGGATGGAGAGATGAATGTACTCCTACTTGTCTGGACGGGTGCAGCTCCAGCAAAACACAACCAGGACAAAGCGGCTGCTTTATTGGTACCACATCCACCTTCAACATTCACTCAATTCACAAATGAGTTGATGTGATTTGATTTATCACTGTAGTTGCTTGTGGTCTTGAGGAGAGCTGTTGCCATGTCAAACTGTGATGTGTTCAGTTGGATGCTTTTTATCGCACATCTATAAAATTTGGTAAAAGTCTTTGTTGACATGCCGAGTTTGACCTACAATGGTGGTGTTGTTGGCAAACTTGTAAATGGAGTTGAGCCGGATTTGGCCACACGGTCCTGTGAGTGTATAAGGAGTGTAGTAAGGGGCTGAGTACACAGCCTTGAGGCACCCTGATGTTGAGGATTATGATGGAGGAGGTGTTATTGCCTATTCTTACTCAACATGGTCCATGTGTCAGAAAGGCGAGAATCCACTTACAGAGGGAGGAGCTGAGACCTAGCTCTCAGAGTTTTAGAGGTCATTTTGTTTGAAATTATGGTGTTGAGGGTGGACCTGTAGTTAATAAACAGGAGCCTGAAGTAGGTATCCTTATTTTCCAGATGTTCTGGGGATGAGCGTAGGGCTAGGGCTGCGTCTCTGGTGAAGGTCGTACCTGGATTTCCTGTATAGGTCAGGGCTGCCCAACTTGAATGCCTCAGACCTGGACTTCAGTCAGGGGTGGATCTCCCAGGAGAAAGTGAGGACTTAAGATACTGGAGATCAGAGTCGAATGGTGGTGCCGGAAAAGAACAGCAGGTCAGGCAGCACCTGAGGAGCAGGAGAGTCAATGCTTTGGGTATAAACCCTTCATCAGGAGTGAGGGGATGGCCAAAGGGGTTGAGAGATAAATGGGAGGGGGGGGGTGGGGCTGGGGGGAAGGTAGCTGGGAATGCATTAGGTAGATGAAGATGGGGGTGAAGGTGATAGGTCAGAAAGGTGTGTGGAGCGGATAGGTGGGAAGAAAGATGGACAAGTCATGAGGGTGGAGCCGAGTTGGTCTAATGCCTGGAGAATGAATGTTTTATCTTCTGCCTTGCGACCCTCCAGCTACATTGGATCAATGTTGATTTCACCAATTTCCTCATTTCCCCTCCCCACCTTATCCCAGATCCAACCTTCAAACTCAACACTGCCCTCATGACCTGTCCTACTTATCCATCTTCCTTCCCACCCATTCGCTCCACCCTCTTCTCCAACTTATGACCTTCATCCCCACCTTCATCTGCCTATTGCATTCCAAGCTAACTTCCCCTCAGCCTCACCCCCTACCATTTATCTCTCAGCCCCCTTGGGCCACAAGCCTCATTCCTGATGAAGAGTTTATGCTTGAAACATCGACTTTCCTCGGATGCTGCCTGACTAGCTGTGCTATTCCAGTACCACACTCTTTGAGTGGATCTCCCGGTTCATCCCTGGTTTCTGGTTGGGGAGCGTTCGGATTAACTTCTTCGGCACACAGTCTTCTATACACTTACTGATGAAGTCTGTGATGGTAGTTGCATACCCGTTTAGGGTGGCCACTGAGTTGTTGAACATGGATCAATCCACTGACTCTAAGCAATCCCATACAAGCCCTTCCATTGCCTCAGACTAACACTGCACTACTTTCTGCACTGGGTCCTCCCATTGCCTCAGACTAACACTGCACTACTTTCTGCACTGAGTCCTCCCATTGCCTCAGACTAACTTTGCATTAGTTTCTGTACTGGGTCCCCCCGTTGCCTCAGACTAACAATACACTACTTTCTGTACTGAGTCCTCCCATTGCCTCAGACTAACACTGCATTAGTTTCTGTGCTGGGTCCCCCCATTGCCTCAGACTAACACTGCATTAGTTTCTGTACTGAGTCCTCCCATTGCCTCAGACTAACACTGCACTACTTTCTGTACTGAGTCCTCCCATTGCCTCAGACTAACACTGCACTACTTTCTGCACTGAGTCCTCCCATTGCCTCAGACTAACACTGCACTACTTTCTCTACTGAGTCCTCCCATTGCCTGAGACTAACACTGCACTACTTTCTGTACTGAGTCCTCCCATTGCCTCAGACTAACACTGCATTAGTTTCTGTGCTGGGTCCTCCCATTGCCTCAGACTAACACTGCATTAGTTTCTGTACTGAGTCCTCCCATTGCCTCAGACTAACACTGCACTACTTTCTGTACTGAATCCTCCCATTGCCTCAGACTAACACTGCACTACTTTCTGCACTGAGTCCTCCCATTGCCTCAGACTAACACTGCATTAGTTTCTGTACTGGGTCCTCCCATTGCCTCAGACTAACATTGCACTACTTTCTGTACTGAGTCCTCCCATTGCCTCAGACTAACACTGCACTACTTTCTGCACTGGGTCCTCCCATTGCCTCAGACTAACACTGCATTAGTTTCTGCACTGGATCCTCGTGATTCAGTTTCTGCTTTTTAAGCTGGAATGAGGAACACAGCTTTGTAATCTGATTTTCCAAAATATGGAGCAGTCGGCATCTTTGGTTGTATAGCAATGGTCAAGGATGTTTGGACCTTTGGTGGGACAGGAGACATGTAGGTGTATAACAACCCCTTGAGGTTGGCCTGGTTGAAGTCACTGGCCATGATGACCGAGGGCTCGGGGCATTTTGTCTTAAGACTGTTTGCAGCTTTGTATACTTTGTCAAGTGCACTCTTCACTTCCACGTGGGGTGAGATGTAGACACTGTTAGGATAGTGGGAGGTGAACCATGCAGCAGGTAGATGGGATGGCACTTCACTGTTAGATAGTCCAGGTCCGGGGAGCAGTAACGCACCAGGGTTTCCATGTCTGACACCAGGAGATGTTGGTTTTGAGACAGACCCCACCGCCCTCCCCTTGCCCATGGATACAGTGTAGACCATTTGCTGAACTGAGAAAGCCTAAAGCTGTCGGGCACAATCCGGTGTAGCAGGAGTGAGCCGTGTCACTGTGAAATGGAGCACACAGCACTCTCAGATCCCTCTGGAAGATGAGTCCAGCTTTAAGGTCACTCATCTTGTTTTCAATGGCTTAGATGTTTGCCAGGAATATGTTAGAGAGGGGGGACACAGTGACAGCAGTGTGTACCATCTAAAAGATGCACTGCAGTAATTCATCAAGGCTCCTTAGTCCACATCATCCAATCACTACCATCTAGTTGGACAAGGGCAGCAGATACATGGGAATACCTCCTACCTGTAGGCTTCCCTCCAAGCCATTCACTATCCTGACCTAGAAATGGATTGTTATTCCTTCAATGTCACTGGTTAAAATCCTGTAACTCCTTCCTTAGCAGCACGGTGGTATACCTACACCCCATGTGCTGCCGTGGTTCAAGAAGTCAGCTGACCATCACCTTCATTAGAGCAAATATAATGGGTATTAAATGCTGGCCTAACATGTGACACTAACCTCCTATCATTGAAAATTAAATATAATAGCACTCAGGGTACCTCAAAGTTCCTTAAAGCCAATCCAAATCTTTGAAAGTTGTCGTTAGAGTCACAGAGTCATAGAGTCCAACAGCCTGGAGACAGGTCCTTTGGCTCAAACTGGTCCGTGCCGACCAAAATATCCATCCACGCTAACTCCATTTCCCTGCACTTGGTGCATATCTTCCTGAACCTTTCCTATCCATGTATTTGTCCAAATGTCTTTTAAATGTTGTTAATGTACCCACCTCAACCCCTTCTGCTGGCAGCTCATTCCACATGCATACCACTCTTTGTATAAAAAAGTTGCCCCTCAGGTTCCCATTTATTCTTTCCCCCCCAACCTTAAACTGATGCCCTCTAGTTTTTGATTCCTGTCAGGTAGGAAACACAGCAGTCAATTTGTACATAGAAAGTTCCTTAAGCTGGAAATGCGTTAATAACCTATATTTGAGGCTCTGCTTGAGGGTTATGTCATAGACCATGGCATTGAGGACGATTCTCTTGCCTTTCTTTGAAATAGTGACAATTGATTGTCTACATGAGACTGAGAGAGCAGATGGAGTCTTGGATGCGTGTTTCATTTGAATGACAGCATTCACAGCAGTGCAGTACCCACTCAGTACTGCACTGGGGATAAACCTAGATTTTTGAGTTCAAGCCTTTGGTGTGGGGCATGAATCTGCAATCTGCTGAAAAGGAAGGAAAAAGGTTTCCTAAAAGTCTTCATGCCCAGCATGGGTGGTGCAGTGGCTCAGTGGTTAGCACTGCTACCTCACAGTCTCAGGAACCACTTGGGTGACTGTCTGTGTGGAGTTTGCACATTCTCCCCGTGTCTGTTTGGGTTTCCTCTGGGTGCTCTAGTTTTCTCCCATAGTCCAAATGTGTGCAGGTTAGGTGGATTGGCCATGGCAAATTACCCTATAGTGTGCAGGCTAGGTGAGTTACCCATGGTAAACAGGGGCTCTGAGTGGGATGCTTTTTGGAGGGATGGTGCAGACTGAATGGCTTCTTTCAGAACTGTGTGGAGTCTACAAGTCCATCTCAGGATATTCCCACTGCTTGATGGGCTAGTGAAGTTGCATTTCAACAGTTCATGGGCACACTCCTCTCAACAGCTCCCATCTCCAGCAATGTGGTAATGATCATGTTATTGATTTGGTGAAGTCGTTGGGGAGATAAACATTGGCCAGGATGTGGCAGGGATAAAGCAATGTCTCAAGCTCAAGTCAAGAGATCTTTTACTGCTGTCTGAGAGAGCAGACAGGACGCCATGACTGTCTCAGTGCTGTTCAAATCCTGGTAAATGCAGAACGATTTGACATCAAGACTAAACCGTGGCTGAGGCAGCAATATTGCCCAAGGTTAGTCTCAAACCATATAAAAATGTATGATATCTAATCACCATTGTGTTAAATTCAGGAACTTCTCTTACAGATCATAGGAAGCAGCTTCTAGAAAAATATTAAAATGCCTTGTAGAACTCAGAGACAGTATTTATCTTAACATCACTAATTGATTTCACTGTGCTATTTAACACAATACGTTGAATTAAAGTATTTTGTATGTTAGTCACAAATGCCATCAGCAGTGAAGCTTGTAATGTCATGTAAAGGAGAATGAGAGATGAATACAAAAAGGCTGATGGTGCTCCAAGCTGTCAGACATTAGATTCTGCTCAGCAGACCACGTGGTCTGTTTTCTCTGAGTTGAGCTGTGAGATATCCCTGCTGGACCTCACCTCTCAAGCCGCTCCACCCAACTTGCAATGGTCTCTCTCACCTTTCACAGGAGATCGCTGGAAAAGCAAGCTGGTTAGGCAGCATCCGAGGAGCAGGAGAGTCAATGTTTCGGGCATGATGAACATTCCTGATGAGGAGCTTCTGCTCAAAACGTCGATTCTCCTGCTCCTCGGATGCTGCCTGACCGGCTGTGCTTTTCCAGCATCACACGTTTTGACTCTGATCTCCAGGATCTGCAATCCTCACTTTTTCACAGGAGATTGTGTCTCTGAATTCCACCCTGGACTCTGAATTTTGTCGCTGAGTTCCATGTTCCAGCATTGTCACCTCAGAAGGTTGTGGATTGAACAACAACATGTATTTATATGGCACCTATAATGTTCTAAGGTGCATCACAAAATAATGCATGCCCTAGAGCTACTTAAGATGATTTTAGGGCAGATTTTTAAAAACTTCATTCATGAGATCACTGGTTGGGCCAGCATTTATTGCCCTAATTGCTCTGAGGGCAGTTAAGAGTTAATCACATTGCCGTGAGACTAGAGTCACATGTAGATAAAAAAATGACTGCAGATGCTGGAAACCAGATTCTGGATCAGTGGTGCTGGAAGAGCACAGCAATTCAGTCACATGTAGGCCAGATCAGGTAAAAACAGCAGATTTCCTTCTCTAAGGGACATTAATGAACCAGACTGGTATTCACAACACTTCACAATGGTCATCATTAGATTCTTAATGCCAGATGAATTTTGCTTATTGAATTCAAATTCTACTACTTGCCATGGTGAGATTTAACAGGTTACCCCAAGACATTCCCTGGGTTTCTAACATAGTCTAGTGACAGTGAAGGCAGTATATGATCTGGAAGAGAAGTGATTATAAGTGCTACTTTGACTGGATTAAAATGGAACCGGGGAGGTGACGCCACATGGCTGGATGAGTGTGGAGGGGAGTATTGGGGGAGGGTGATGGGTTGCCAACTTTGCAGAGAGAAGGAGAATGAGGATGAGAGAAACTTTACTTTCGTCACAGTCACAGAGAATGTGTGGCTTTGATCAGAGCATTATCGGTGTTGCAAAATTTCCAGAAACCTGACTAAAGGGAATCAAGTGCAGAGTTGCACGGAGGTTAGATTTGAGAGGTAACAGCTTGCTTATGGACCTTGGAGAGGAAGGAGAGGTTGAAGATGGGAAGACAGCTTGCAAAGACTGAGGCATCAAGGTTTTTTTGTTAAGGAGGGGTTAGTAATGGCAGTTTGATTTGATTTGATTTATTGTAGTCACATGTACCTAAGTACAATGAAAAGTTTTGTTTTGCGAGCAGTACAGGCAGATTATAACAAACAAGTTAAAAATCACACAACACCAGGCTATAGTCCAACAGGTTTATTCAGAAGCAGTAACTTTTGGAGTGCTGCTCCTTCACACAGCTACCTGATGAAGTTCAGCACTCCAAAAGCTACTGCTTCCGAATAAACCTGTTGGACTGTAACATGATGTTGTGTGATTTTAACTTGGCCCACCCCAGTCCAACACCGTTACCTCCATATCATAGCAAACAAGGACATACAGATCATAGGGTGCTTACAAGGTATACAAGTTTACAACTGCACAGGAGGTGCACAATGGTGCACAACATTAGCTTTATTGGAAGTTAGAGAGATCCATTCAACAGTCTAATAACATCAGGGAAGACGCTGTTCTTGAACCTGTTGGTGCGTGTGTTCAAGCTTCTGTATCTCCTGCCTGATGGAAGAGGTTGTAGGAGTGCATTACCGGGGTGGGAGGGGTCTTTGATGATGTCGGCAGCCTTTCCATGGCAACAAAAAGTGTAAATGGAGTCCATGGATGGGAGGTTGGCTTCTGTGATGGTCTGGGCTGTGCACACAACTCTCTAATATCTTATGGTCCTGCAGTGTCTGTGTGAACTCAAGGGGTTGAATGGCCTACTTCCACAATATAGGGATACTATAATACTAACGGAAGAGTGCTCCTGCCAGATGCTGTACCAAGCCGTTATGCACCTGGATAGAATGCTTTCTATGGTGCATCTGTAGAACGGGTGGCACGGTGACTCAGTGGTTAGCACTGCTGCCTCATAGCACCAGGGACCGGGTTCGATTCCAGCCTCGGGCGACTGTCTGTGTGGAGTTTGCACATTCTCCTCGTGTCTGCGTGGGTTTCCTCTGGGTGCTCCAGCTTCCTCCCACAATCCAAAGATGTGCACATCAGGTGAATTGGCCATGCTAAATTGTCTGTAGTGTTAGGTGCATTAGGCAGGGGTAAATATAAGGTTGGGTGTGTTGCTCTTTGGAGGGTTGGTGTGGACTTGTTGGGCCGAAGGGCTTGTTTCTATACTGTAGGGAATCTAATCTAATTAGTTGACACTGAGAGAGAGATTGTTCTCATCACAACACCAACCACTTTATTTCCTTCCTGAATTCTGATTCACCATTGTTTGATGTCCGTCCTACCGTGGTGATGCTGTCAGTGAACTGGTAGCTGGCATTTGTATGGAATTTGGTGGCGCAGCCGTAGGTGTACAGGGAGTACAGTAGGGGACTGAGAACATTGAGATCACTGCTATAAATTCTCAGAGACAAAATTCCCAGAGGCCTTACTTAACATGACCAGCGGCTTCAACCGGGCCAACCTCAAGAGGGTGCTACCAAAATATCACCAACACGTCTCCTGCTCCACCAGAGCACCGAATATCTTGGATCACTGCCACACAACCATCAAAGATGCCTATTGCTCCATATCCTGACTGCTCTCAGAAGAATCAGATCTCAGTGTTGTGTTCCTTCCTCCCAGCTTACAAGCAGAAGCTGAAATGGGAGGATCCATCACAGAAAGTAGAGTGGAAGTGGAAGAGTATCTTTGGGATTGCTTTTTAAAAGACACATATCCAGTGACCCTACCATTATATCACCATCTCCACTTTGAATGGTAATTTGGGTGAGCTACAAACAAACAGAGAAAGGCTAGCTGCCCCGTCAAGGTGAACTCTAATACTGATACCTGAAGCATCATAACTCTACACTTCCTAACCACATCCCCCCAAACCAATCTACCTACAGCTGTCAGGGGCTGAATTTCCCTCACTTAGGAAATACAGGGCTACAGGGATAGGGTAGGGGTGGGTCTGGGTGAGAGTTGGTGTGAATCCAATGAGCTGAATGGCCTGCTTCCACAATACAGGGATTCTGTGACTCCAACAGAAGGGTGAGGTCCCATGGATTAGATGGATTCAGAGACAGTGTGAGGGAAATCGTAGAGAAAATGTGAGGAAACCCAAAAGTGGTTCTGAATTGGTTGACCCTGGTGAAGAGCAACTGGGAAGCTCATCACTGTTTGTGATAAAGGGTCCTGACCTCTGGGAAAGAAACGGAGTGAGGGTAGTTCATCCCCTGACATGAGTAGGTAGGCTGGGTTGGTGAGATGTGGTTAGGAAGTGTGGAGTTATGAAGCTTAGGACACCATTGTTAGAGTTCTTCTTGATGGGTTAGCTGGCCTTTCTCTGTATGTTTGTATCTCACCTACATTACCATTTGAAGGGGAGATGGTGATATAATAGTAAGGTCACTGGACTGATAATCCCAAGCCCAAGGTTAATGTTGTACTTCTGAACTAGAAATTTATCAGACCATTCATCACTATACTGAATGAGAGAGGCAGTGACCCTGTGATATTATTGCTGGACTATTAACCCAGAGACCCAGGTAATGCTCTGGAGAAGAACCATGGCAGATGGTCGAATTTGAATTCAATAAAATTCTGGAATTAATAGTCTAATGATGACCATGTCGGAAACTGTTACCCTTACCTGGTCTGGCCGCCATGTGACTCCAGACCCACGGTAGTGTGGTTGACTCTTCCCTGCCCTCTGGGCAATGAGGGAAGGGTAATAAATGCTGACCCAGCCAATGATGCCCTCATGCCTTGAATGGACGTGGAAGAAAGAATGGCGGAGCAGACCAAATGGCCTACCGCTGCTGTTATGGCCTAAGGCCTTATAGAACTTCTCAAGGTCAAGGTCAAAATTCCACCTGCCCTGAGGATATGTCACTCTGCCTGAGCAGGTTGTTAAAATAACTCCATGACCGTGAGGTGAGTGTGCTCCTTGCTCTACATAGTTTGCATACAACCTCTGCAGTCCACCTCCATTCCTTCTGTTGTCCCTCAGGTTTCATTTCAGCCCCTGGCTGAGCTTAATTGGTCTGGACTTGTGTTTACATGAGTCAATGATAAAGAGATGATATAATTTTCATGTTTAGGATAATTTGCGGATTTGATATGATAGCCATTTCCTGCTGGGGCACCTCAGAGCAGCTTGGATTAATGTGAGGATTAGAGTTCAGCCAGTTGAGCCTTTATATAGAAAGTGATGGAAATCTGAAAGTCTACCCCAAAGGAGTGATTTGAGAACACCTCATTATGTTAGTTCTTGAAAATTTGAGTTTAATGCAGGGCAGTTAGTGACTCATTTGGAGTGCTGACTTGATACCTGTTTTTCTCAACATTGAAAAACCATACTTTTTCTCTGAAATCACTTATTGGAAATCATGTGAATGGAGAATAGGGTCCCTGAAAGATGAACATGGGCATCCATGTGTGGAACTACAGGAGAAGGGTGAGATACCAAATGAGTATTTCACGTCAGTATTTAATCCAGAGAAGGGTTTGGAAGCTGGAGAACTTAGAGAAATAGTGATATCCTGAAACGTACCCATACAATAGAGGAGGAGGTGCTGAATGTCTTAAAATGCGTAAAGATGGATAAATTCCCAGGCCCAGACCGGGTGTACTCTTGAACTCTGTGGGAAATTGGGAAGTGATTGCTGGGCCCCTTGCTGAGATATTTGTATCAATAATAGCCACAGGTGATGTGCTGAAATACTGGAGGTTGGCTAACATGGTGTCATTATTTAAGAAAGGTGGTAAGGAAAAGACAGGAAACTATAGATCGGTGAGCCCAATGTCAGGAACAAGTAGGTTGTTGGAGAGAATCCTGAGGGACGGGATTTGCATGCTTTGTAAAGGCAAGGATGGATTAGGGATAGTCAACATGGCTTTGAGTATGGGAAATCACGTCTCACTAACTTGATAAGAGTTTTATGAGCAGTGGACATGATTGATATGGACTTCAGTAAGGTGTTCCATAGGGTTCTGCGTGGTAGACTGATTAGCAAGGTTAGATCTCATGGAATACAGGGAGAACTAGCCATTTGGATGCAGGGTGGAGGGGTGGAAGATTGTTTTTCAGAATGGAGGCTTGTGACCAGTGGCGTGCCACAAAGATCAGTGCCAGGTCCCCTGTTTTTTTTATCATTGATATAAATGATTTTAATGTGCATTTAGGGAGGTATAATTAGTAAGTTTGCAAATGACATAAAAATTGGTCTTGTATTGGACAGTGAAGAAGATTGTCTCAGAGTACAGTGGAATCTTGATTAGATGGGCCGATGGGCCGAGGAGTGGCAGACAAGAGTTTAATTTAGATAAATGTGAGATGTTGCATTTTGGAAAGGCAAATTAGGACAGGACTTATACACTTAGTGATAAGGTCCAGGGGGGTGTTGTTAACCAAAGAGACCTTGGAGTGTAGGTTCATAGCTCCTTGAAAGTGGAGTCGCAGATAGATAGGATAGTGAAGAAGGCGTTTGGTATGCGTTCCTTTACTGGTCAGCGCATTGAGTACAGGAGTTGGGAGGTAATGTTGTGGCTATACAGAGCATTGTTTAGGCCACTTTTGGAATATTGTGTGCAATTCTGGTCTCCCTGCTATAGGAAGGATGTTGTGAAACCTGAAAGAGTTCAGAAAAGATCTACGAGGATGTTGCCAGGGTTGGAGGGCTTGAGCTATCGGGAACAGCTGAATAGCCTGGGGTTGTTTTCCCTGGAGTTTCAGGGGCTGATGGGTGCCCTTATCGAGGTTTATAAAATCATGAAGAACATGGACAGGGTGCATACTCAAGGTCTTGGGGTGGGGAGGTCCAAAACTGAAGGGCATAGGTTTAAGGTGAGAGGGGAAGACTTTGAAGGAGAATATGGGGTAACTTTTCACACAGAGAGTGGTGCACAAATGGAATGAGCTGCCAGAGAAGTGGTGGAGGCTGGTACAATTACAGCATTTAAGAGACATCTGGATGGGTATATGAATAGGAAGGGTTCAGAGGGATATGGGCTCAGTGCTGGCAAATGGGATTAGATTAATTTAGGATATCTCGTCAGCATGGACGAGTTGACTAAAAGTTCTGTTTCCATGCTGTGCATCTCTATGACTCTATGTGGTTTAATCTAACTAAGTGGCCAAAGTTGACAGCTGCTGGATTTACTGGAAGTCATATGTCTATGTTTGTGGCTAAGATGATCAGTGCTCCTGCTTTATGGTTGCATTGGTCTCCAATGTGCAGGGTGGCAGTGACTGGAAGTCAATGCCTGCAATCACTATGCTGATCACTGGCCTGTGCACAAGAAACTTGGAGCAACTACTTGTCTGAGCAAACGCAAAGCATAATGGGTGTGTTGGTCAAAGGCTGTGGCTACTTTAATAGTGTTGGGAATTCAGTTGGGATACAGTCTGCTAAAAGAGTGGGAATGCCCAACTCATTCTTTACCTTTCTGGGAAATCTCTTTTGAATGTCCAAGTGTGGGAACTGAAAGACTGATCCAGTCATTTTCCTGAAAAGCTTCTGAAAGAGTTCTTCTTGATGGTTCCTGAATGAATTGTATCTTTGAAGATCCTAGTGATAGTTGCCTGTGTTGAGTGACACAATCTATATTGGCCAGGACATTAACTGAAAGCCAAGTGGACCATTTCAGTCTCTGTCCTTTTTGCCTCATTGTCAGCCAAAGTTTTTTTTCTCAAACTTAATCTCTGCAGAGAACATTTTTATTTTTAATTAGTGTGCGTGTGTGTGCACATGTGTGCCTATGTGTGCATGTGTGTCTGTGTGCGCATATGTGTCCATGTGTGTGTCTGTGCACATGTGCGTGTGTGTATCTGTGTGTACGTGTGTGTCTGTGTGCACATGTATTCTGTGTGTGTGTGTGTGTATGTGTCTATGTGCCTGTATGCGTGCGCACATGTGTGTGTGTGGATTCTTTTGACAGTGAATACTCGTACCTTCATATTTACATCTCGGTGTTAGCCAGCTTTACATCTTTGTAATCCTGTTTCCCACTGAATCATTAAATTTGCTGTTCATTAAAGAATCCTGGTTGATTGATCTTTCTGTTCTGAACCGTACATAATTGGTCCTGGTGAATGAGTAAAGCATTTAAATTTATCTTGTGACCAGTGAAATGGCAGGACTAAAGAGAGACAGTGCACTCCCGTCCATGGTTGTTACAATGTTGATTTTTTGTTCCATATGAGTGTTTAGGAATATAAAGTTAAGTGAAACTGATGCATAAAACAGTCACAATTCATTAAATACTGGGACGTGTTTAAAGAGCTGAATGACCTTTTCCTGGGCCTCTATCCCTCATGAAATGCAGAGTTTTCCAATGGGGATAATGTTGCATTCAACATTAGTCTTCAATGATTTCTCATTCAATTTGGGCATCCTTACATTCGGTGGCGTTTCCTATACATGTGAAACAGAAAGCTAACAAAGAACAGTACAGCACAGGAACAGGCCCTTTGGCCCATCAAGACGGCGCATGACATCTTTCTAAACTAAAAGCCTTTTTGCCTCTGCACAGTCCATATCCCCTTATTCCCTGCATATTCATGTATCTGTCAAGATGCTTCTTAAATATTGCTATTGTATCCTCCTCCACCACCTCATGCCAGAGCTTTCCAAGTTTTTTGCCACCCTCTGTGTAAAACAAAACATGCCTCTCACAGCTCCTTTAAACTTTCCCACTTTTGCCTTAAACCTATGTCCCCTAGTAATCGGCATTTCTACCCTGAGAAAAAGACTCCGACTATCCATTCCTCTTGTAATTTTATAAACATCTATCAGGTTGCCCCTCAGCCTCTGACATTCAAGTGAAAACAACCCAAGTTTATCCAAATACTCCTCATAGCTAAAACCCTGAAAACCAGGTAACTTTCTGGGTGTCACTGGCTAGGCCAGGATTTATTGCCCATCCTGAATTGAGTGTCACCCACATTGCTGAGAATCTGGAGGCACATGTAGCTAAGACCAGGTAAGGATGGCAGTTTCCTTCCCTCAAGGACATGAGTGAACCAGATGGGTTTTAAATGCCAAAACAATGGATTCATAGTCACCATTAGTTTCTTAATTCTAGACTTTTATTGAATCCAAATTCCACCATCTCCTGTGGCAGTTTTTGAACCTGCGCCCCCAGAACATTATCTGGGTCTCTGAATTAACAATCAATGAATAATGCCATTGGGACATCAACTCCCCTATGCTGTCTCCAAAGCCTCCACATTCTTCTGGTAGTGTGGTGACTGGAACTGTGTGCAATATTCCAAATGTGGCCTAACTAAATTTCTATACAAATACAAAATTACTTGCTAATTTTTATACTGTATGCCCCAACTGATGAAGGCCATTTGCCTTCTTAACCACCTTATCCACTTGTGTTAACACTTTCAGGGAACTGTGGGCCTATATACCAAGATCCCTCTGCGTGTTGATGCTACTAAGGGTCCTTCCATTTACTTTGTACTTTCCTCCTATATTAGATCTCCCAAAATGTGTCATCTTGCATTTTCTGGGATTAAATTACATTTGCCATTTCTCTGCCCAAGTAGTCTTCCCCTGAGCCACAGGGTTACCAATATCCTGGGGGTATATTTGCTCTTCAGGTGGATTTAAACTAATTCAGCAAGGGGATAGGAACCAAAATTTTAGTTCAAGTATACGGGAGAATGAGAGTCATGAAGTTAGAATTAAGATTTCAAGATCGCAAGAAGACACCGGCAGGCAAGAAGTTGGTTTGAAGTGTATCTACTTCGATGCCAGAAGCATCTGGAATAAGGTGGGTGAACTTGCAGCATAGGTTGTTATCTGGAACTTCGATGTTGTGGCCATTCCAGAGACATGAGTAGAGCAGGGATAGGAATGGTTGTTGCAGGTTCCAGGATTGAGATGTTTCAGTATGAACAGAGATAATTGTAAAAGAGGGGGAGGTGTGGCATTGTTATTCAAGGACAGTATTATGGTGGCAGAAAGGACGTTTGATGAGGGCTCATCTACTGAAGTACATGTGAGCTGAGGTTAGAAACAGAGAGGTCACCCTGTTGGGTGTTTTGTAAAGGCCTCTGAAAAGTTCCAGAGATGTTAAGGAAGGGATAGCAAAGATGATCCTCGATAGGAGTGAGAGTAACAGGGTAGCTGTTATGGGGGACTTCAACTTTCCAAATATTGACTGGGAATATGACAGTTCAAGTACTTCAGATGGTCAGTTTTTGTCCAATGTGTGCAGGAGGGTTTCCTGACTCAGCATGTCAACAGGCCAACAAGATTAGATTTGGTACTGGGTAATGAACATGGCCAGGTGTTAGATTTGGAGATAGGTGAGCACTTTGGTGATAGTGACCACAATTCGGTTATGTTTACTTTAGTGATGGAAAGAGATGGGTATATACCGCAGGGCAAGAATTATAGTTGGGGGGAAAGGCAGATTAGGCAAGGTTTAAGATATATAAGATGGGGAAGGAAACTGCAGGGGATGGGCACAATTGAAATGTGGAACTTATTCAGGGACCAGCTACTGCGTATCCTTGATAAGTATGTGCCTGTCAGGCAGGGAGGAAGTGGTCAAATGAGGGAACCATGGTTACTAAAGAAGTTGAATCTCTTGTCAAGAGGAAGAAGAAGGTTTATGTTAGGATGCGATGTGAGGCTCAGTTAGGGCACTTGAGAGTTACAAGTTAGCCAGGAAAGACCGAAAGAGAGAGCGAAGAAGAGCAGGAGGGGATATGAGAAGTCATTGGTGGATAGGATCAAGGAAAACCCTAAGGCTTTCTATAGCTATATCAGGAATTAAAGAATGACTAGAGTAGATTAGAGCCAATCAAGGACAGTAGTGGGAAGTTGTGTGTGGAATCCAAGGAGATAGGAGAAGCCTAAATGAATACGTTTTGTCAGTATTCACACTGGAAAAAGACAATGTGGTCGAGGAGAATACTGACGTACAGGCTACTAGACTAGATGGGATTGAGGTGCACAAGGAGGAGTTGTTAGCACTTCTGAAAAGTATAAAAATCGGTAGGTCCCCTGGGCTGGATAGGATTTATCCTCGGATTCTCTGCGAAGGCAGGGAGGTGGTTGCTGAGCCTTTGGCTTTGATCGTTATGTCATCATTGTCTACAGGAATAATGTCAGAAGACTGGAGGAGAGCAAATGTTGTTCCATTGTTCAAGAAAGGGAGTAGAGACAACCGTGGAAATTATAGGCCAGTGAACCTTACTTTAGTTGTGGGTAAAGTGTTGGAAAGGGTTATAAGAGATAGGATTTATAAATATCTAGAGAGGAATAATTTGATTAGGGATAGTCAACACTGTTTTGTGAAGGATTGATTGTGCCACACAAACCTTATTGAGTTCTTTGAAGGTGACCAAATAGGTGGATGAGGGTAAAGCGGTTGATGTGGTATATATGGATTTCAGTAAGGTGTTTGATAAGGTTCCTCACTGTAGGCTATTGCACAAAATAGCCTGCATGGGATTGAGGGTGATTTAGTGGTTTGGATCAGAAATTGGCTAGCTGAAAGAAGACAGAGGGTGGTGGTTCATAGGAAATACTCATCCTGAAGTTGAGTTACTATTGGGGTACTGCAATGATCTGTTTGGGTCCTCTGTTGTTTGTCATTTATGTTAATGACCTAGATGAGGGCATAGAAGAATGGGTTAGTAAGTTTGCAGATGACACTAAGGTTGTTAGAGTTGTTGACTATGACGAAGGATGTTGTAGGTTACAGAGAGACAGAGATAAACTGCAGAGCTGGGCTGAGAGGTGGCAAATGGAGCTTAATGTGGAAAAGTGTGAGGTGATACATTTTGGAAGGAGTAACAGGAATGCAGAGTACTGGGCTAATGGTAAGATTCTTCATAGTGCAGATGAGCAGATAAGCAGAGAAATCTCGGTGTCCAGGTACATAGAACCTTGAACGTTGCCACCCAAGTTGGTAAGTTGTTAAGAAGGCATATGGTGTGTTTCACTTTTATTGGTGGAGGAATTGAGTTTTGGAACCATGAGATCATGCTGCAGCTGTACAAAACTCTGGTGCAGCCGCACTTGAAGTATGGCATACAGTTCTGGTCACCGTATTACAGGAATGATGTGGAAGCTTTGGAAAGGGTTCAGAGGAGATTTACTAGGATGTTGCCTGGTATGGAGGGAAGGTCTTATGAGAAAAAGCTGAGGGACTTGAGGCTGTTTTCATTAGAGAGAACAAGGCTGAAAGGCGACTTAATTGAGACATACAAGATAATCAGAGGGTTAGATAGGGTGGACAGTGTGAGCCCATTTCCTCGGAGGGCGATGTCTAACACAAGGGGACATAGCTTTAAATTGAGGACTGATAGATTTAGGACAAATGTCAGAGGCAGTTTCTTTGTTTCTCTGTGGGTTGATGGACAGGTTGGCCTGTATTCCTGATGAAGGGCTTTTGCCCGAAACGTCATTTTTCCTGCTCCTCGGATGCTGCCTGAACTGCTGTGCTTTTCCAGCACCACTAATCCAGAATCTGGTTTCCAGTATTTGCAGTCATTGTTTTTACCTATATGGATGAGAATGGAATAGTGTAGGTTAGTTGGGCTTGAGATTGGTTCCACAGGTCAGCACAACATCGAGGGCCAAATGGCCTGTACTGTGCTGTAATGTTCTATGTTCTACGTTCTTAAGTCTCCAGCCTATCTATATCCTGCTGTATCTTCTGGCAATCCTTCTCACTATCTACAGCTCCCCCAATCTTTGTGTTGTCCACAAACTTTGTAAACAGGCACCGACTTCCTCTTCCAAATCATTTGTATATTTTACAAACAACAGAGGTCCCAGCACTGATCCTTGTGGAAAACCAATTGTCACGGATTTCATTCTTCCACCGCTATTCTCTGTCTTCTGGGACTAAATCATTCTCACCGGCTCACCACGGATTCCATGTGAGTTCACCTTTTGTGTCAGCCTGCCATAAGGGACCTTGTCAAAGGCCTTGTTAAAGTCCATATAGACAACATCTACTGCCCTGCCTCATCAATCACCTTTGAGCAGGGATAGGCACTTAGCCTGTGTCACTGCTTCTCACTTGCTCTTTTAGTCCTGTGTCACGTTGTGCCTGTTCGGAAACCCACAGCATATCTGCTTTGCTTTACCTTCTTGTCCTTCAGCCCCTTACAGCACACAGCAATATGTTTCTGACTCTAAGAACATTGCTGGCCTCTTTTCAAAAGCCCTCTTATGGGTGGAGTGAGACCAGTTACACTGGTGACTCACTTGGTTGATTCACTGTGGCTATTTGGAGAACTATTTGGAGAACAGGAATTTCTCATTCAGTGTGAAGCCTGAGTATAGTCGTTCCTTTAACACATCCCTGACCCTCTGGCTGTATTCTTTCTTTGTTTTAACATGCACCAGGACAGCATCCAGATAGAAAATGGGTTCCCCATTTTCCAACCCAGATTCTAAACTTTGTTCCCTGGAAGAAACCTGACACAAAGACCACCCTGTCTACCTGTGACACAAATATCAAAGAATTCAGTATCTAAACTCCTAGTTCTCTGTTTTACAATACTTAACACCATCCAAGGCCCGACCATTAAATGTATAAGCTCTGTTCTTGTTTGTTGTATCAAAATGCAACACCTCGTGTTTATCCAAATTAAACTCCATCTACCACTCAGTTCATTGACCCAATTAATCAAAATCTTAGTCTTAGATGACCTTCTTCAGTGTTCACTCTACCAATTTTGATGTCTTCAGTAAACTTTTTTCTGCTGAGTTTTTCCAGCATTTTCTGTTTTTGCTCTTTTATTTGCATTTTTGCATGTAGGTTCTGGGGCCCTAGTGCAGTGTCCAAGACCACTCTCTTCACATGCTCATTCTAGCGTGGTCTTTTTTTTACTGAGGTCATTGTTGTATCATTAGTTATACTATCATGATTTATGTAACTCTCACCACAGAGAGTTCGAACATAGAACATAGAACAATACAACGCAGAACAGGCCCTTCAGCCCTAGATGTTGCGCTGACCTGTGAACTATTCTCAGCTTGTCCCCCTATACTATCCCAAAATCATTCATGTGCTTTTCTAAGGATTGTTTAAATCTCCCTAATGTGGCTGAGTTGACTACATTAGCAGGTAGGGCATTGCACCCCCTTACCACTCTCTACGTAAAGAACCTGCCTCTGACATCTGTCTTAAATCTATCACCCCTCAATTTGTAGTTATGCTCCCTCGTACAAGCTGACGTCATCATCCGAGGAAAAAAATTTTCACTGTCTACCCTATCTAATCCTCTGATCATCTTGTATGTCTCTATCAAATCCCCTCTTAGCCTTCTTCTTGCCAATGAGAGCAGGTTCAAGTCTCTCAGCCTTTCCTCATAAGACCTTCCCTCCAGACCAGGCAACCTCCTGGTAAATCTCCTTTGCACCTTTTCCAATGCTTCCACATCCTTCCCAAAATATGGGGACCAGAACTATACACAATATTGCAAGTGTGGCTGCACCAGCATTTTGTATAGTTTTGTATAGTTGCAGTTCATATACAACTTCAGAGACATGAGCATACAACAAAAGTAGACAGACTAGTGCAGCACTAGGGATAGCTGTGCAGTTGAAGGGGACACCTTTTGGATCAGATGAGAAATTGAAGTACAATTCAGTCCAGGTAAGTGTGAGATGATGTACTTGGACAGGAGAAACAAGACAAAGGAATACATGATGGACCTGGGAAGCATCGAGAATTAGAGACCCTGGTTTGAAGGTACACCTGTCTTTTAAGGTATTAAGACAGGTGGATATAGGAAGGAATATGGGATACTTGCTTCTGGGGCATGGAGTTTAAGAGCAGGGAGGTTATGCTGGAACTGTATAAAATATTGGTTTGGCCACAGCTACAATACTGTGTGTAGTCCTGGAATCCACACTATAGCAGGGATGTGGTAGCACTGAAGAGAGTGCAGAGGAGATTTACCAAGTTCTGGGGAAGGGTCACTCAAACCAAAACATCAACTCTGATTTCTCTCCACAGATACCACCAGACCTGCTGAGCGTTTCCAGCAATTTCTGTTTTGGTTCTGCAGTTGTTTTGTTTTTTTTTTGGTTTTTGTTTAGATTCACCAGGATGTTGCCTGGGCTAGAGTGTCTAGTTATGAAGAGAGATTTCCTTACGAGATTGAGAGGGGGCATAGAGTCATAGAGATGTACAGCAGGGAAACAGACCCTTTGGTCCAACCGGTCCATGCCAACCTGATATCTAAAATTAATCAAAGCCCATTTGGCCCATATTCCTCTAAACTCTTCCTACTCACATACCCATCCTTTTAAACATTGTAAGTGTACCAGCCTCTACCACTTCCTCTGGCAGCTCATTCCATACACGTACCACCCTCTGCTTGAAAGAAATGTCCCTTAGGTCCCTTTTATATCTTTCGCCTCTCACCTTAAACCATGCCCCCTAGTTTTGCACTCTCCCACC
The DNA here is from genome assembly GCF_037043375.1 of Chiloscyllium plagiosum. Classification (NCBI taxonomy): domain Eukaryota; kingdom Metazoa; phylum Chordata; class Chondrichthyes; order Orectolobiformes; family Hemiscylliidae; genus Chiloscyllium; species Chiloscyllium plagiosum. The sequence goes on from NW_028270147.1 coordinate 13,919,977, forward strand.
CAAGCAAAAAAACCTTGTCTATTTACCCTATCCATGCCCCTCATGATTTCATAAACCTCTGTAAGTAAGGTCACCCCTCAGCCTCTGACTCTCCAGGGAAAACAGGTATTAGAACAGTTAGGTGATTGTTTTCAACGAATGCTAATATGATGGGCTGAAGGGCCGTTTTCTGTGCTGTCGACCTCTGTGATTCTCTGACACAAGATCAGTTCCCAAGTCGTTATTACAAAGAAGGCAGCGATTCCCAATGGTTTTCATTTTAGACTAACAGGGACGTTGTTCCAATGCTTCTACTCCTGTTGAATGGGCATGTCAGAGTCATGTGTTGATTCTCTCTTCCTGAACTCTTGCATTCCCTTCCTCACCCTCTCTGCCTCCCTATCTCTGTCAGCTTTTGAGTCACTCCTTAAATCTTAACTCTTTGTCCATGTCCTAATACCCTCTTTATGAGGCTTGGCGTCAAATCTCTATTTGATAACATTCCTGTAAGGCAGTTTTAGATGTTGCATACCTGGGAATATTTCATTTTCAAGTGCACACTGAATTTCCTATTGTTTATTTCCACACCCTTCCAGGCAGTGTATTCCGGATCATAGAAAAAATGGAACGGAGCCAATACGTTATAAAATCAGATTGTGATTATTAGTCTCAATTTTACATCCTTGCTGTGCACAAACTGCTCAACATCTTTGTCTCCAAAATCATTGCACTGTCTGATAATTCATTAGAGGTGAAGTACTTTGAGATGTCAGAGAAATGTTATAAAGTTTAATAGAAATATAACATTTTAGTTCTCTGCAAGCTGTCGAATGGTAATTTATCTCTTTATTCAATTGCGTCTTATGCAAATCTCTGGCTGTGCTTTCAGGCCTTTGTCACTATGAGGCGAGCTATCCATTTCGACTGCAGCCTGGAGAACTCAGTGAGACCCTTTGGAAATGTTTCCCTCTCTGCTTGACAGTGGGCTGCAGATCAGCTTTGATCTCTACCTCCCTCTGCCAACCTTCAACATTCAAGACACACTTCCGTAACAGAGGTAGCACAAATTACTGCAGGTGGTGGAATCTGTACTGAAGACAAAAAAAAATGCAGTGGGTCAGGCAGCATCCACGGAAAGAGAGAGGAAGTTAACTTTTTGAGTCTGGATGGCTCTTCATCAGAGCTGACATGAAGTGTGGAGGGGGCAGCATTTATGCAGTGGTGGAGGGGTGGAGTGCTGTGGGAGACAGGGTGTCAAGAATGCAGATTAAGTAACGGAATGTGAGAATGGCAGAATGTGTCTAACTTCCAAACTAGAAAGAACAGATAGTCCCACTGAAGTTGGGGGGAGGGGAGAGAGGATACAGTGACAGAGAATATAACAAGCAAAGCTAACAGAAAGACAAGCAATGGGAGTGAGTTCACAATCTGAAGGTGCTGAACTCAATATTAAGTCCGTAGCAGGGTTAATCAGTGGATTGCTGAATTTTTGTTTCGGAGACAGAGGAAAGAAATGAGAGTTTGTTGAAACATATTGCACAAAAGGAGACTGTTCAGCCCATCAGGCCTGTCCAGTGCCAGCTCTATGAGAAGTGAGAAAAGGCTATGGAGGCTCATTCATGGAATGTATTTAAGGTAGAAATTGAAAGATTTTTCTGAGTATCGGTGGTGTACAATGTCATTTGGAGAGGATGTGTCCGATCCGCCATGGTCAGATTGAATAGTGGGACAAGCTGAAACTGCTCAATGGCCTACCTCTGGTCTTATGTTCCTGAGACAGAGAAAGCAGGAGGTGAGGAGGGAAGGGAAAGAGTGAGAAGTTTCCTGAGATGTATTGGTGTAGAATTTTCCTGCAATTTATTTCACACTGCTATCACTGTTTAGAATTAGTGGCTGAACAAGCAAAGAACAATACAGCATAAGAACAGGCCCTTTGGCCCTCCAAGCCTGTGCTGACACATCTTCAGCTTCCCTACTAAAACTGCGATCACTTACAGGATCCACCTCCCTCTATTCCCTTCCTATTTATGTACTTGTCCAGGTGCTTCTTAAATGCTGCTACTGTGTCTGCTTCCACCACCTCCCCTGGCAGTCCGTTCCAGGCACTCACCACCCTTTGTGTGAAAAACTTTCCTCACACATCTCTTTTAAACATCTCACCCCCACACCTTGAACCTGTGTCCCTAATAACTGACCCTTCTTCCCTGGGAAAAAGCCTCATACTTTCCACTTTACCCATGCCATTCACAATCTTATAAACTTCTATTAGGTCGCCCCCTCAACCTCCTGCATTTCAGTGAAAACAGACCCAGTCTGTTCCAGCTTTCTTCATAGCTAAATTCCCCCATACCAGGCAATATCCTGGTAAACCTTTTCTGCACACTCTCCAAAGCATTCAAAACCTTCTGGTAGTGTGGTGACTAGAACAGTATGGAATATTCCCAGTGTGGCTTAAATAAAGTTCTATAAAGCTGCAGCATAACTTGTCTATCATTATACTCAATGCCCTTCCAATGAAGGCAAGCATGCCATAACCCTTTTTTACTCCCTTATTTACCTGTGCTGCCACCTTCAATGATCTGTGGACCTACATATCCAGATCCCACTGCATATCGACACTCCTAAGGGTTCTGCCATTCACTGTATAATTTCCATCTGCACGTTACCTTACAAAATGCATCACCTCACATTTGTTCAGATAAAACTCCACCTGCCATTTTTCTACCCATGCCTCCAACTCATCTATATCCTGCAGCATCCTCTGACAATCCTCCTCATTATCCTCAACTCCACCAAACTTTGTAGCATCTGCAAACGTACTAATTAGGCTAGCTATGTTTTCCTCCAAATCATTTATGTGGATCATGAACAGCAGAGGTCCCAGCACTGATCCCTGTGGAACATCACTAGTCACAACTTCTATTCCGAAAAGCATCCTTCCACCACCTCCCTCTGTCTACTGTGACTAAGCCAGTTCTGTATCCATTTTGCCAGCTCACCCCGATACCATGTGACTTCACCTTTTGTACCAGTCTGCCATGATGGACCTTGTCAAAGGCTTTCCAAAAGTCCATGTAGACAACACCAACCACTTTTCCCTCATCAATCATCTTTGTCACATCTTCAAAAATCTCAATTAGGTTAGTGAGGCATGTCCTCCCCTGCACAAATCCATGCTGTCTATCGTCAATAGCTCCATTTGCTTCTAAATGCATATAAATCTTGTCCCTGAGAATCTTTTCCAATAATTTCCCTACCACCAACATCAGACTCACAGACCTATAATTTCCAGGATTATCCCTGCTACCCTTCTTAAACAACGGGACAACATTGGCTATTCTCCAGTCCTCTGGGACCTCACCTGTGGCCAAAGGTGTCTGTTAATGCTCCAGCAATTTGTTCTTGTGCCTCCCTCAATATTCTGGGATAGATCCTATCAGGACCCTGGGACTTATCTACCTTTTAATACTTTTAAGATGCACAACAACTCTTCCTTTTTAATAACAACTTGGCTTAGAAAGTCAAAACTCCCTTCCCTGAGATCATCCTCCAACATTTCCACCTCTTTGGTGAATACCGACATAAAGTATTGGATTAGGACCTCAACTCCCTCTTCTGGCTCCACACATCGATTCCCTCCTTCATCTTCGAGTGGGCCAACCCTTTCCTTGGTGACCCTCTTATGTTTTACATTTCTCCTTAATCCTGTTTGCTAACGGCTTTTCATGACCCCTTTTGGCCCTTTTAATTCCTTGTTCAAGTTCTTTATAAATTTCCTTATTTACTTGCAGGCCTTTGTCAGCTCCCACCTTCCTAGACCTTAGGTAAGCTTCCTTTTTCTTTTTGACTGCTTTGACCTCTGTGCCAGCTCCATCCCGTTAATAGGTAATGGTAATTCTGTTAATAGGTAACGGTTATTCCGTTAATAGGCAATGGGAATTCCGTTAATAGGTAACGGTTATTCCGTTAATAGGTAAAGGTTATTCCATTAATAGGTAACGGTTATTCTGTTAATAGGTATAGGTATTCTATTCTATTGTACTCTATTCTAATGCCCACTCCTATTTCTTGCCAGTTTATAATCTTTCTGATGCTCCACTCAAATTAAGAAGAAAGGAGAGTCACTGTAGTCCTCGTCTCCCATTAAAGAGTGACCATTGGTGGTGAGTTTACTTGAGAGTTACCATGCCACAGGCAAGGAGCAAGGTTCAGAAAATCTCCATGGTAACCTCAGCCAGCACAGGAACCAACCCCATACTGTTGGCATCACTCTGCCTCACATCGACTGAGCCGACTGAGCTAATCAGCCCCCCCACAGTCTAATTAAATATCCATGCCTTATCCCTGTTGTCTTTGTTTGGAATTGCTTCAAATGCTGTCAACATTCTACAATTGTATTACCATTAGGATGTGACACACAGTGTTTAGTATGCTGTAAGTGGGCCAGCCTTGGCTTCATTGCCAACACGTCGCCTCTAAGTCAGAAGGACACAAGTTTATGTCCCACTCTTCAACCCATTGGCCAATCCACACATTGAGGAGCAGTGGGACTTCACTGGATCAATTTCTCATCCAATATTCCTTGCACTGGCTGGTAGAACTGTAGCCTTTCCTTATCTTGTAGTTCTAAGATTTGGAAGTGCTGGTGTTGGACTAGAGTGTACAAAGTTAAAAAACACACAACACCACATTATAGTCCAACAGGTTTATTTGGAAGCTGCTCCTTCATCAGATGGTTGTGGCACCTGAAGAAGGAGCAGTGCTCCGAAAGCTAGTGCTTCCAAATAAAACTGTTGGACTATAACATGGTGTTGTGTGATTTTTAACTTTGTATTTTTAATGTGTGCTTGGATTTGTTCATTTTTAACTTCTACTTACAGTTTCTAAATATGGTCTAGATCCATGGTGGTTGCTTAATATAATTTGGTGCAGGCTAAACTAGGTGTTTCTTGATGGCAAGTTGAGTTAACAATGTTGACCTTGCAGTAACCCTGATGGGCAGTAGAAGTGGGATTGTGTTCCTGTTCCTCCCCAGCCTACAATTTCTGAAGCACATTCACAATATCAATTGGCCCTCTGAATGATAACAAAAACATTTTAAGACCATACTCAGGCGACAGGGGTCCAAAGCCCCAGGTGACTGTTTTGGGAATTTGGTTCAAGTCCCACCTTACCAGACAGTGCAATTTAGTATTTAATAAAATTGCTGAATTCAATAAAATTTGGATCCTAATGGAGACCATATAACCCACTGTCAATTATAGTAAGTGAACCCATCTGGTTCACTAAGGTCCAGTTGGGAAGGCTGTATCTGTTTCTATTACCTTGTCTGGCTTACACATGACTCCAGACCCACAGCAATGTGCTTGATTCTTAACTGGCATCTGAGTTATTTGGAATGGGCAATAAATACTGGTCTAGTCAGTGGTGGTCACACCTTCAAAAAATATTCGTGAATAACCCAGAATGTGAAAGCACTTTTTTTTTCCAAAATGTGGCAGCTCAGTCCAATTTGTAAACAATGCAACTTGTAAAGTTGGCAATTTGAGATTGTTGGGCCATATTTCTCTTCAGGCTTATGGAATTTGTCAAAACATGGCCACATGGAATTGAAACTCACTTTACTGTATTAGTGACTACTTTCTGCTGTCCTCCAGCCTCTTCCAGTTAATCGATGAATGTTCAGTCAGACTGAACCAGGCTATTGGAGAGTCCTACCTAAGCCTGATGGTTGTACCTTTATCCTCTGGACCCACGTTATACTGTGGACTAGTGGCAACTGTTCACCAGCGATGACCTCCTCACCAGCGATGACAGCAGGAAATAGTCATTAACTCACTGAAGTGTGTTTCAATTTCACGTGGAGACCTTTTGAAAAATTCCACAAACCATTTGAAATGTGGCCCAGCAATCTCAAATTGCAAACTTTACAAATTGAATTAATCTTGGGAAGGTATAGTTGCAATCTTTGCCTAACAAATAAATTATTAAATTGCTGAGGAGAATGGAGAAACAGGTTTTAAAACTTAGCTTTAGGCTGCACTGGAGTTAAACTGAACAGAGTTCGACCACTAACTAGAGACAGCCTTGAACTTCTTGACCTGGTTTGGGTGATACTCGTTGGCCTTTAGAAACATAAGAGCGAAGTTCCCTCTTCGCTGCACGCGTGGGCACACTCCAAGGTCCCCCACACACCAATTGTTGCACAAATGCCTAGCGTAGCGTTGACCCTATCACAACGTTGGAAGTCCATCCACCAGCTGGAAAGAAAGGGGACACTGGATGAAGATTGATCTAATTGAAACATTGAAGATCCTGAGGGGGCTGGTTAGGCTCTTGTTGGGGAGTGAAGGATCATGGGAGGGATCAGACAGGTAAGTGGAATTAAAACTCTGAATAGAAGAGCCAGGATCTCACTGAATGGCGGACCAGGCTCAAGTAGAGTAGAGTAGGGTAATGTAAAGTAGATTTTGTTTGTCATTTCTCCCATATAGAACTGATATAGTAAAATGAGACAGCGTTCCTCCAGGACTGAAGGTCGACTCCTCCAGGGCTGATTGGTCTAATTTGTGCTCCTATTTTTCAAGAGCTTATGACCCTAGTGTGTTATGGCGTCAAAGTCAAATTTCTCACTGCCACAATCTTCTAAAGTACTCAACTATTATAGGAATTTCAAGATGGAGGAAACCACCGGCCGATCTCCATTTGGAAGCTTGGAGAGCACACCAGTGCAAAAGTGCCATCTAAACTCTGAAGGCTAGACACAAAAAAACCTGCAGATGCTGGAATCCAAAATAGACAGGCAGGAGGCTAGAAGAACACAGCAAGCCAGGCAGCATCAGGAGGTGGAGAAGTCGACATTTCGGGTGTAACTTCAAACATTGACTTCTCCACCTTCTGATGCTGTCTGGCTTGCTGTGTTCTTTCAACCTCCTGCCTGTCTAACAAAACTCTGAAATCAGATGCGTTCCGGCTGAATTACACATGAAAAGACAAGGTGGCCTAGACCTTTTAGCACATCCCGGCTCCATTTTGGTTTGGATGCTATGAGAGGGATTCAGTTGTAAGCCATAACATTCACTTTAGTTTAACAGGGCGATGGAAAATACAAACTCACAAAGATTCAGGCCACAACTCAGGTGCATTAGTTAGACAGGAGAAACTGGAACAGTTTCCCTTCAAACAAAGAGGATTCAGAGATCTGACAAGCTGTAAGCTTTGTGAAGATAAACCAGGGAAAACTACCAACAAACAGCTGTAATAGCTACAATAACTTTAAATATACTTTAAAATGATCAATCATGTTCAGAACATGATGCTTTTCACTTTCTGGAAGGTCCATATATTTGTGTAGAGACCCATCTTCTGCAAACAAGAGGATAATGTTGAAACCTTGCATTTCCCTAAATTACTCAGGATCATGGGGAGCTTACAATTCTTCATTGTCTTCACCTGCACATGCTCAAACACATCCTGTGAAGAAGGCTGTGTCACAGCTATGATGATATCAGCACCATTCCCTCCCGCGTTCTCTTGGCGATACAGACAGAAGGGATGCTCGCTGATGTTTACACAATATTTAGCACCATTTCTGACTGGTCAGGCATTGAAGCAATATGTATCCAAATGCAGTAAGACCTGCACAATATCCTGGTTTGGGCTGACAAGTGATAAGGTCATTCACACTACACAAACGCCAAGCAATGACCATTTCCAACAAGAGAGAATCTAACTATTGCCCCTTGACATTCAATGATGTTCCCCCATTGAACACCTCTTAGTGCTGAACCCCCAACACTATTAACATCTGGGTTTACCTTTGACTAGAAACTCAACTGGACCCAACACATCAAGATGGTGACTACAAAAACAGGCCAGAGGCTGGGAATACCACAGTGTGTAACTCACCTCCTGATTCTCAAAAGCATGTTCACCATCTACAAGGCATAAGTCAGGAGTTTGATGGAATATTCCCACCTGACCGGATGACTGTAGCTCCAAAAACACTCAAGAAGATTGACACCACCCAGGATAAAGCAGTCCACTTGATTGGCGCCACATCCAAAAACGTCTACTCCCTCCACCTCTGATGCTCAGTAGCAGCAGTATGGACTAACTACAAGTTGCACTGCAGAAATTCACCAAAGCTCCTGAATCAGCACCTTCCAAACCCACAGCCATTTCCACCCAGAAGGACAAGGGCAGCAGACACATGGGAACACCACTGCCTTCAAGTTCCCCTCCAAGACTCTTACCATCTGGACTTGGAAATTTATCACTGTTCCTTCACTGTCACTGCATCAAATTCCTGGAATTTCTTCACTAAGTGCATTCTGAGTCAACCTACAGCACTTAGACTGCAAATGTCCAAGAAGGCAGTGCATCATAACCTTTTCAACGGCAACTAGGGATGGGCAATAAATGCTGGCCCAGCCAGGGACACAAGACAATAGAATGAAACCCACCTGTTCATGTGCAGGCAAAAGCCACCTCACCATTGGCAACACATGCTCTGAACATTGATATTTTCAAAAGGTCATCCCGATAGTCTGCCCAACACATTTGTTCTCAATTGGTTGCTGTTCCTGGGAATGTTAGGCGAATGGTTTAATGATTGCTGGCAGTATTGGTAAGAGGATATAATGTTATTTGTACAAATTCTCTGTATCTGAAAGTTTGTTCACACAATGTTTCTGTGGTTTAAGAGCATTTGTTGTCCACTGCTGTAATGTTTAGTTAATGTTGCTTTTGGCTTGCTTCTTATAGTAAAAGTCTGTAAAAGTAAAATCTTGTCATGCAGTTCATCTAGTGTGATTATTTGGTCAGGTTCAATGGAAATTCTAACAAAATCCGACTGAACTCTGTACTTCCTGATCTTTAGATGGTTATTTTGCTTCATTCAAATCTTACCTAAGTTAGAGTGATCTTGCTTTCATGTCAACAAATGTATTGCTAATCCAACTGAAATGTTCCTACATTTGGAATCAAATTGGAAATGCAAATTTAGCCATTTGAGTATTAACCCAAAAGGACTTGTTGAAAGTACACTTTATTTATCTGACTCATCATGGCCACCTTTGTTTTGAGAGCTCATGGCAACAACATTTTTGAGAACAATGAGTTTATTTGGTCTAAATCAACTTGGACTTAACCATCTGTTCCTGGAAAGGAAACACTTTAAAACAATAAAAAAAAACAAGACAGTAAAGATTAGATTACGTACAGTGTGGAAACAGGCCCTTCGGCCCAACAAGTCCACACCGCCCCACCGAAGCGCAACCCACCCATACTCCTACATTTACCCCTTACCTAACACTACGGGCAATTTAGCATGGCCAATTCACCTGACCTGCATATCTTTGGACTGTGGGAGGAAACCGGAGTACCCAGAGGAAACCCACGCAGACACAGGGAGAATGTGCAAACTCCACACAGTCAGTCGCCTGAGGCGGGAATTGAACCCAGGTCTCTGGCGCTATGAGGCAGCAGTGCTAACCACTGTGCCACCGTGCCGTGTCTCCAACAACCTACAATATTCATGTTTGCATTATCACTGACCTTAGATGTCAGCTAATATGGCACATCTCCCAAAGGACCTCATTATGGAAGCTCTTTGAAACATGGGAAACGGAGCCATTTCAACATTACATCTGCAATGCTTTTAAACTCTTTCAGCTTCTTCACATTAGGAATCAGATTATACCATTGCAAGATAGGTTGGTTTTACTCTGCTCACAGTGTGCTGTTGCAGTAGCAATCCTATCTCAAAACAACAGGTCCAATTTCCCTGTGCATTTCTTTAACTTGCCTGTCATTTTTTTTTAAAGCAACTTCTCAAAGCTTTGCCTTTTGACAAAAACTGCTCTGACTGCTCTACAGGGCAATAGCATTTGGGTCCCCACGAAGACAGTTTTAAAGAGTAAAAATCCCCATATCATTTTATTTTCTGTATTTTTGATTGTGGACTGAAAAGGGCTATTTCAAAAGTGAAGGATGGAGGAGGGATTTGTTGTACTTTGAAAATGTTCAATGTGTTTGGTATTTACACTGCTGCTTTGTTCAAATGATGGGGAAGTCGATTATTGGCTGGCTGGCATCAGGGGGTGTGTATGCAGGGTGTTATTTGGCCAGCAACAGGAAGCTGATTGGTTTGTGCAATTGTGACCCGTTGTGGATAATGACAATCAGCAACCTGAACACAACGCTCTGATTCATTCTTGCTGATCATCTTGTGGGTGTGAATGGTACAGGGAGAAAAGCATTCAGGGTGCATGAAAGGGCAGTGGTGTGTCTCCCTCTGAAGCTGAAAGAAAGCCTGTTGTTTTCTCCCATCAGTTGGTGTAAGCTGCTGCCCTTAACATAGAAAACATAGAAAAAAACATAGAAACATAGAAGCTAGGAGCAGGAGGAGGCCGTTCGGCCCTTCAAGCCTGCTCTGCCATTCATTACTATCATGGCTGATTGCCTTGCTCAATAGCCTGATCCTGCTTTCCTCCCATAACCATCTCCTCAAACATCAGTCCCACCATCCCTGGAATCAGCCTGGGAAACCTTCACTGTACTCCCTCGAGAGCAAGAGCATCCTTCCTCAGAAAAGGAGGCCAAAACTGCACACAGTAATCTACATGTGGACTCACCAAGACCCTGTATAACTGCAACAACACATCCCTACTCCTGTACTCGAAACCTCTCATAGTGAAGACCAACATCCCATTTGCCTTCTTTACCACCTGCTGCACCTGAGTGCTTACCTTCAGCTACTGGTGCACAAGGACACCCAGGTCCCACTACAACACTCCCCTCTCCCAATCTATAGCCATTCAGATAGAAAACTGCCATCTTGTTTTTGCTTCCAAAGTTAATAGCCTCACAGTTACCCAATTATACTGCATCTGCCATTGGTTTGCCCACTCACCCAAACTGTCCAGATCATGCTGAAGGATCATGGAAACGGCCCTTCAGCCCAACAAGTCCACAGTACCCCTCTGAAGAGTACCCCACCCAGACCCATTTCCCTATTACCCTACATTTACTCCTGACTAATGCACCTAACCTACACATCCCAGAACATTTTGGGCAATTTAGCACGGCCAATGCACCTAACCTGCACATCTTTGGACTGTGGGAGGAAACTGGAGCACCTGGTCTAAACCCACACAGACACAGAGGGAATATGCAAATTCCACACAGATAGTCACCCGAGGCTAGAATCGAACCTGGGTCCCTGGTGCCACGAGGCAGCAGTGCTAGCCACTGAGCCACCGTGCCGTCTCTGCATCCCCATCACAGTTCACCCTCCCACCCAACTTGGTTTCATCTGCAAACTTTGAGATGTTACATTGTGTTCTCTCATCCAAATCATTAATATATCTTGAGAACAGCTGGGGTCCCAGCAGTAATCCTTGTGGCACCCCACTAGTTACTGCCTGCAAATTTGAAAAGGACCTACTCGTTGTTTCCTCTCTACCAAACAGCTTGCTATCTATCTCATTACACCTCCCCCAATCCCATGAACTTTAATCTTAACCAAGAGACATTGCAGTTAGTGTGCTCATCACCCTCTGCCTCCTATAAAGGAGCGAAGGAACCAAAATACAAGAGACTAAAGAACAGAAAGTCCAGGAAACTGGAAGGATCATTTCAGTGAATTCTGGTGGACTGATGCTATTGAATAGTTTCTTTTTCCCCACACTTATAAAACCTATTTTTTTGTTGCTTGCCTGTGTTTGTAAGCGTGAATATTTGGGGCTTTCAAAAAGATGGTAGAGTTTTATTGAGTAGAGCCATATTTTGACAGTTCATAGCTGTGATGAGAATTTATTTATTTGTGACACACTGTGATTCTTGTTTGATCTCATATGCCAGTTTACATTTACAAGGCAAGTTATACATATATGAAAAATTAAGGCTGATTACTAATGTGAGGACAGCATTTTGTAGGTGGAGGGAGAGTTGATTTATATGCTGAACATTTGCAGAAACACGAACAAAAAAATACAGATTATCTTATACACCATTGGTTATTGCTGATGTTTGAGAGATTTAACCTGCTGCATTTCCTGACATTTTTTAAATATTCACTGTTGGGACATGAGCATCACTGGCTGGCCAGCATTTATTGCCCGTCCCTAGCTAACCTTGAACTGAATGGCTTGCCAGGCCATTTCAGAGGACATTTGAGAGTCAACCACTTTGCTAAGGGGTGTGGAGTCACATGTAGGCCAGACCAGGTAAGGTTGGCAGATTTCCTTCCATAAAGGGCATTAGTTAACCAGATGGGTTTACCCTACAATCGGCAATGGTTTTATGGTCATCAGTAGATTCTTAACTCCAGCTGAATTTAAATTTGAACCAGGATCCCAGAACACTATTTGAGTTTCTGAGTTAAGAGTCTAGCGATGATGCCATCAGGCCATCACCTCCCCAATATACAACACTGGTTATTGAGTGCATTTTAGATCAGAGTGGTGCTGGAGAAGCACAGCAGGTCAGGCAGCATCCGAAGAGCAGGAAAATCAATGTTTCCGGCAAAAGCCCTTCATCAGGAATGGATTGAATGCATTTTGTCTGTCATAAAGTGGGGGGTCCTAAAAGACATTGAGAGAGTGTAAAGAAGAGATTCTGTGCACTATCAACAAATAAATTGAGTCCAGAGAGATTTAGAGGCCCAGGCATTTAGATTATTAAAAGTAATACACTGTGGATTCTGCAGGTATGAAATAAAACCAAAAGTGCTGGAGAAATTTTGGCAGCACCTGTGGAAGGAAAAAAGAGCGATCAATATCAAACCCAAAATAACTCTTCTTTGGAAGATGCTCTGAATAAAGCAAGACATAAATTTTAGATTCTAAATGCATGAGGTATTGGGAGAAAGCAGGAATATGGTATTGAAATCGAGGAACAGCCTTGATCATATGACTAGCTTAATGGGCTGAATGGCCTAACCTTGTTCCTAGATTTGGTGCTTCAGCTGCACAAAATCCTGGCCAGACCTAACCTGACGTTCAGTGCGTTATCCTTTATTTGGCAGATACATTGCACTGGAGGGTAGAGTGTAGCTTTATAACGTCATATTTGGACTGAGGGGATGCTCTTTGGAAGATCAGTGTGGACTCGATGGGCTGAATGACCTGCTTCCACACGATAGGGATTCTATGATGATTCTTCTATGATTCTATCTATCTCAGCCTTAAACATACACAAGGACTCTGCCACCACAGCTCTCTGTGGCAAGAACTCCAAAGACTCACAACTCTCTGAGAGAAGAAATTCTTTCTCATCCCTGATATGCAGTTTGTTGCAAATATAATGGCTTCTAACTTTAAACATTGTTATAGTTAAAGTTCTTTTAAAATATGAAATCGAGACATATCCTTTCAGCTAATAACTGGAAATTCAAATATCTCTTTTGTAATGATCCATGTTGGACAGTGCACTGATTCTCAGCCCCCGCTTTCCCCAGGATAATAACACGACTAAATATGTAATGAAAGCTCAGAAAATGTCCAATTTACTTGTCTGATGGAACCAAGTTCACAAAAAACACTGACCAGGTTTCTGTACTTACAAGAACTAGTGTTTGTTACAAGCAAGTCAATTCTAATCACAAGCAAAACCCCTCTGCAAGTATATTCCTTGCTCATCATGTTGTAAAGACAATACATGGGAGTTTAAGGCATGGATCAGACCACTCACTGCCTGCTGAGTGATTAAAGCAAATGAGAGCTCAAGCAAAATGAATGTAAATCGACTACGTTCAAGCTAAATTCTGTAGCATTTACTAACTTGTCAAATAATTGTGCTGCAAGGGAATTCATTATTTGTGAAAAAACTGATAAAAAACACTCTCTTACGCCTATAGAGTGGGAGAGATCAGCAGCAACGGGAAGACAAATACCATTGGCCAGAATATTACCATATATCAGCGTTGAAAATGTGACCCTGGAGATTGTAGACAGCTTCACATGGCTGGATTCCACAATCACCAGCTATCTATCACTTGATGCTAATATCAATACGGCAATCACAAAAGCTTGTATCTGTTATTTCCAAGCTGGGTATGAGAGTGTTTTAATGATGCTCTGGTTTTAAAGGTGCATTTTGTCCTGATTTTTATTATGAAGAAAGGTTGAGAGAGATGGTGGCAAAAGACAGTGAAGGAGGTTTTCTAAGATTGCAAAGAGATCTTGTTCAAATGGGTCAATGGGCTGAAATATGGCAGATGGAGTTCAATCTGGATAATTGTGAGGTACTGCATTTTGGTACACCAAACAGGGGCAGTGTTGGGAATGAGTGAACAAGATTCTAATAAAAACCAACAGAACTCAAAAGACAAGATTCACAGTCATATGAAACTGCATGGTTACAGAATTTTAAAGTATAGAAACTAGCTGAACATCAAGTTTTCTGAAAGGGTTTTGCACCTAATCATGATGACAGCTGGATGGATGAAGATGGAATGAGGTTAAAGATTATGTGCGGAATAGCTGACTTGGTGGCCTACAGGAAGAATGTGTCTGGAAGAACACAGCAAGCTGGGCAGCATCAGGAAGTAGAGAAGTCAATGTTTCGGGCGTACTCTGCACCTCCTGGTGCTGCCTGGCTTGCTGTGTCCTTCCAGTCCCCTGCCTGTGTAGTTTGGATCCCAGTATCTGCAGTTCTTTTGCCTCTGCATAAAGAATGAAACCTTTTAGAGTGGCACTTGTTCATCTGAGATTAATACATGCCTCTGAAAATGTCCATATTTAACATTTTGAATGCATGCCTCAACAAGTGATTCAAGGATTATGTTTGTATCAAAAGGATGGTTAGTGAAGAAAAAAATTTCACAAGCTGTGGAAATATTTATGTTATCCCACTTCATGTTTTTGCCATCAAATCATGGGATGCTGCAAGTCCACCAATGTAATTAAATCAATGGGGAAGCATGGTTCTGACAGACCGAATGGTGCAGCTGCTCCATAGTGGGATCCTTATGACAATGGCCTTGCCAAAATGAACTTCAGAGAATCATAGAGTAGAATCCCTACAGTGTGGAAACAGACCCTTCAACCCAACAAGGCCACACCAACCCTCCAAAGAGTAAGCCACCCAAACCTATTCCCCTACATTTATCCCTGACTAATGCCCTAGCCTACATATCCCTTTACACTATGGGCAATTTAGATGACCAATTCACCTAACCAGCACATATTTAGATTGTGGGAGGAAACCAGAACATCCAGAGGAAACCCACACAGACAGGGAGACACTATGTGCAAACTCTACACAGACAGCTGCCTGATGCTGTGAGGTAGCAGTGCTAACCACTGAGCCACCATGCCACCCTACTTGCTGAGCTTGCTGAACTCTGTGTAGAGTGACAAAAATAGGAGAGAAAGACAAAAGGGTCATTATCCAAGGATACAGGGTAGGCCATTTCGGACTGAGAAGAGGAGAAAGATCTTCACCCCGACAGTGGGGAGCCTGTGGAATTCTCTGCCACAGAAAGCAGTTGAGGCCAAAACATTAATTTTTAGGGCTAAAGGGATCAAAGGGTATGGGGAGAAAGCAGGAACAGGAGATGGTGTTTGATGATCAGCCATGATCATTTTGAATGGCCTTAACCTTCTCCTGTTTATTGATATTTCTGTCTTTAATTCCAATCTCTATTTTCATGTCCCCCCCCCCCCCCCCCCACCCCACCCATGAGAAGTGTCACTGAGTTAAATATGTTATCTAAATACAAGTGCTAGTGCACAGATACTGGAATGCTTCTGAGATATTTTTCTGCTATCCCTCCCCCTATTTTCTATGTTTCTAATATATTTGAAGGTTATGAAATGCTTGATTGTGGTTAAAGTTGCAATTTACTCAGCCAACAAGCTATGCTGCATTAATTTGATATAAATAACCAGTGCTTTTCAAAGTAGTGACCACCCACATCCACACCCGCACTGGCAGTGCCCACTTTATACTTAGCGTTTAAAACAATCCCTGTTTTTGGAAAGTTTGCTGTGATTTGCAGTTTTTGTTCGAGGAATTGCATTAGTTCAGGACACTGCACAGAACTCCCCGGCTGTTGGTCAAATCCTGCTGTCACATGGATTTGCAGGGGAAAACTGGGCCTTGAGATACTGTCAAAGCAGCATGCTTGCAGTTGCTGTAGTGAACTGACTACCAGGAATTTGCGCCTAATTCCCTGGAATGGGATTGGAAGGTGCATCACCTTGACCCAGGAGATATCAGAGAAGGAAATCTGGGGTGCAGCAAAATACAGAATTACCGAAGTAATGTTCTTCCAGTATAACCAGTTACTGCTCCTTCAGGCTACTCCTAATCATCAACAAAGTGTTGGGAAGCGTTGAAGTAGCATTTACTCAGCAACCATCTCCAACTCTCAGTTTGGGTTCTGCCAGAGTGGCTCAGCTTTTGACTGCAGAACAGCCTTGATCCAAACATGAGTTAAAAAAGAAACGAGATGAGAGCGACTGCCCTTGATATGATGATAGCATTTAAGCTAATGTGGGATCAATGGGAAGACACTGAGAAACAATGCAAAACCTTTGCAATGGTTGGCATCATGCCGCCCCAACTGAACAATGGCTGTGGTTATTGGAAGCCAACAATCAGAACTCAGGATGATACAGCCAGGCTTCCTGAGGGCAGTGTCCCAAGGCCAACCATCTTCAGTTGTTTCTTGTAAGGTCAGAAGAGACGATATTTCCTGATTTCTGAATAGTGTTCACATCTATTTACAGCTATGTAGATCATGAAGCAAGCACACTGCATGACCTGGACAATATTCAAGGATTCAGACCACACAAGTGCCAGGCAATAACCATCTCCAGCAAAAGCCAATTTAATCATCAATGCTCCCCTTTTACCAGCCAGTGCTGAATCTCCCACCATCACCATTCTGGAGGTTACCATTGACTAGAAACCGAACTGGACTAGTCATATAGTGTGCCTATATCGGCAACTCACAGACTGGCTTTCTGTGAGAGTCAGAAGAAGTCACATGATGCCAGGTTACAGTCCAACAGGTTTATTTGAAACCACAAGCTTTTGGAGTGCTGATCCTTTGTCAGGTGAATGGCACCTCCATGTTCTGTGAGAGTGACAACACTTTCATAATTCCCAAAGCCTGTCCACTATCTCGAAGGCACAACTTAAGAGTATGATGGAATGTTCTCCTCTCGCTTGGATGAGTGCAGCTCCAACAGCACTTAAGAAGTTCTGAGCCAAAGAAGAATGAGGGGAGATCAAATTGAGGAGAAAGTGAGGTCTGCAGATGCTGGAGATCAGAGCTGAAAATGTGTTGCTGGAAAAGCGCAGCAGGTCAGGCAGCATCCAGGGAACAGGAGAATCGACGTTTCGGGCATAAGCCCTTTGGCTTATGCCAGAAATGTCGATTCTCCTGTTCCCTGGAGATCAAATTGAGGCATTTAAGATGATTAAAGGTGTGGATAAAATAGACGTGGAGTGGGATGCTTCCTCTGTGGGGCATTCTAGAATGAGGGTCATAGTTTTAGGATAAGGGATAGCAAATTTAAAATAAAGTTGAGGAGAAACTACTTTTCCCAAAGGGTTGTGAATCTGTGGAATCTAACCCAAACCGCAGTGGATGCTGGGACAGTGGGTAAATTTAAGGAGGGGTTAGACAGATTTTTAATTGGTAATGGGTTGAAGGGTTTTGGGGAGAAGGCAGGAAAATGGGGGTGAGGAGCATATCAAGAGAAAGTAAGGACTGCAGATGCTGGAGATCAGAGTCGAGAGTGTGATGCTGGAAAAACACAGCAGGTCAGGCAATATCCGAGGAGTAGGAAAATCAAAGTTTCGGGCATAAGCCCTTCATCAGGAATCTGATGAAGGGGTTATGCTCAAAATGCCGATTCTTCCACTCCTCGGATGCTGCCTGACCTGCTGTGCTTTTCCAGCGACACCCACTCGTGAGGAGCATACCCAACATGATGGAATGGTGGAGCAGACTTGATGGGCCAAATGGCCTAATTCTGCTCCTATATCTTATGAACTCATAAGGAAAAAAACTAACCAGTTGAGTAGCAACACATCCACCACCTTAAACGTTAACTACTTCTGCCACCAACACACACTGAAGCTACAGTGTATTGTTTCCAAGTAACAACCTGCCAAGCTTCCTTTGGCAGCCATTCCCAAGCCCATGACCTTCACTGCTTCAAAGGACAAGTGCAGCAGACATGTGGATGCCACCAATTGCAAATTTCCCTCCAAATCACAACCCCAACTGATTTGAAACCGCATCAGAGTTCCTTCGGTGTTGCTGGGTCAAAAATTCGTAACTCCCTCCCTGGGGAATGACCAATAAATAGTGGATTTGCCAATAATGTCTACCTTCCCTGAGAGAAGAAAAGAAAAGCTGACTCTCAAAAAAATTAACATAATGCAAAGGACATGTAAGCCCATCCTATCAGCTCAGTTCTATTTGTTATCAAATGCACGTCCCTGGTAGATGGTTCTTGACAAGAACTCTATGGCCAAATCTTATTACTTTAGTTACATTTGAAAAAGAGTAATGTTTCCGTTGCAATGTGTTATTAACTTTGAGCCTGCACTGCCAATATAAAACTGCAGTAACTTAATTTCGGAACCAGCGAGCACGTCATTGTTAGATTAATGTTGTTTTTTTTAATTTACTCGAGGAGTAAAATGAATCACAAGAACGTCAATCATTTCTGAAGTCAACGTGTGAATCATTTGTTCGAAGACAAATGTTGGAAATGATTCATGGAAATCGCTGTAGTAGTTCATCAGAGTCGTGCTCTCGGCCCAACTGTCTTCACTTGCTTCATCAATGACCTTCCCTTAAACTCAAGGCCAGAAATGGTGATGTTTGCAGATCAGTTCACAATGTTCAGTTCCATTCATAACTCCTCAGATAATCAATTCATCAAGATCTGGGCAACTCTCAGATTTGGACAGATAAATGGCAAATAATATTCACAGCAGCCTGTTGCCAAGCAATGACCATCTTCAATTAGGAAGAATCGAATGAACTCTCATTGATGTTTAACAGCATTCCTAACACTGACTCCGCCACCATTATCAACCTGGAGACTATCACTGAGCAGATAGTTAATTGGGCCAGCTATATAAATACTGGAGCGATAGGAACAGCTCTGGGAATTCTGTGCTGGTATCTTACCTCCTTACTCTCAAAAGCCTGCCCATCATCTAAAGGCACAAGTCAAGAGTGCAATGGAAGATTCTCCACTTTACTGGAAAATAGTCGCTCCACCAAGGTTCAAAGAATGCAAGGTCATGAACAAGTAACTCATGTGATTGGCATCCAATCCACCACGTACACTCCCATTATCACCAAAGCATAGTGCCAGCGGTGTGTGTACTACTTAAAAAATGCACTGCAACATCTCATCAAGTCTTCTTCAAAAGTATCTCCCAGTGCATGACCTCTATTGCTTAGAAGAAGGGTAGTAGGTGCATTGGAGAACCACCACATCAAGCGCCATCTCAAACTGCACTCAATTCTGACTTGAAGTTATATTGCTGGTACTCTCCCTCACAGCACAAAGTGTGTAATCTACGCCTGAGGATCTGTAGCAGTTCAAGACATTGACTCATCACCATTTTCTCCAGGGTAACTAGAGATAAGCAATAAATGGGAATAGGTTTAGCTCAGTTGGCTGAATCGTTTGTCTTCCAGAGCAGTATGATACTAACAGTGTGGGTTCAATGCCCATCACCCATTTGAAATTACCAAGAAGGACTGTCCTTCTCAATGTCTTCCCTTGCCTGAGATCTGGTGACCATCAGGTGAAATCACCATCAGTCACTTCTCTCTAATGGGAGAGCAGCCCCTATGGTCTGGTAAGATTATGGTGACATGACACAATGAAGGTTGATCTAGCCAGTGATACATTGTATGAGCAAACAAATCTTTGAGCCCATCTGGTTGATGAATACCAACTTGCTTTTGTGTGACACCTTGAAATGAACAGCACAAGGAAATATCAAGGGAATGGATGCCAAGCTAAGAACAGAGGGATATTAAAGGAACTTCAAGAAGCATAATGAATGTTGGTGCTCTTAAAGAGATTCTTAAAGATGGAGCAAGATAAAAGAGAGACCGTGGACTTGGCTGAAAGCTCTTCCTTCAATGATAGGTCAGAGACAATGGGACTGGGCCACAAGTGGCAAGTCCCTCCTCATGTCTGAATCACACAGAAGGGAACCAGGACTGCCGAAATCCAAAATAAGTTTCATTATTCCAGTAATGGACCAGACCAAACCCCTTCAAAATATTCAGAAAATAGTCTAGACCATAATGTTTTCTTATTTTAAAGATAAGTGCCCGACATTATGTTCTGGATGCAATTCCATTGG
This sequence comes from Chiloscyllium plagiosum, assembly GCF_037043375.1. NCBI lineage: Eukaryota > Metazoa > Chordata > Chondrichthyes > Orectolobiformes > Hemiscylliidae > Chiloscyllium > Chiloscyllium plagiosum. The sequence goes on from NW_028270147.1 coordinate 13,940,320, forward strand.
ACAAACGACCATATTTGAAGAAAAACTCAATTTATTCATACACTACAGTTAAATACAAGAAAGGAAAGAATAAATTGGAATAACTAACTCAATTGAACAACTTAACAGAGTTACAGATTATTTTACTACTAAACAGTATCTGTTCCAATGTAGTAACGTCCCATAAACACACCCTTGGCAAAGGCGAATTCAGTAAAATAGCTTGTCTCAACTGCAACTCCAGCAGCAGGAGGAGAAGCCCACAGCTTTTAGTTGTAACAGAGTGAGGAAAAATAGCTTTCACATCCAGCTTCAAGACTCCAGCAGTAGCTGAGAAGCTAAAAATAAGATTCTGGTTCTGTGGGAGCTTGCCACCACCCATTCAGGTTGCTTCTATTGTTCCTGCTTTAAAAAAAACCACAAGGCCTCCCAAGCTGGTTACTTTATTGGAATCAAATAGACAGCTCATTACCGCTGCCTTAAAACCACTCTTCAAAAACAAACCAGAATAAAATACAACTCTTAAAGACATTCTATTGTCATAGTCCTTTCCAGAAAGTGGAAAACATGTTCATACATCAAATACAGAGCAAATTTGAGGCTTGAAATAAATAGATTGAAGGAAATGAAAACATAACATTGGAAAAACTCAGCAGATCTGGCAGCATCTATGGAGAGAGAAACAGAGTTAATGTTTTGAGTCTAGTATGGCTCTTTGGAATGGAGTGGAATGGAATGGAAATGGATTAAAGGGCACTTTCACGGGTACTATCATGTGAAGATCCCTCAGTTGAATTGCCAATTGTAGTGATAGTTCATTCAATGTCATTGGAAACTATCAGGCCTGACTCAGAAACTTAGAGGTTTATATTAAGTCCAGACTGTAGAATCCCAGCTGATAGTTCAGCATAGTCTCAATGGAGAGTTGCCATTCTGCCTTGTATGTGTGTGTGTGTGTGTGTGGGCACTCAGGTGCAACTGTCCTCTGGTTGCATTGAGAATAATGGCCAGTGAGAAAATCAAATCCCGCAATACTGAGGAAAATCCCACTTGCTTGTAGGCCTCAGGACTTAGATGATGCTTTCAGAATCTCATAATCGAGTCGCAACAAGTTCATTTCCATGTATTTGTATCTCAGTTACACTCTAACTCAATAACACAAAAAAAGCTCATTGTCACATAGCTCTTTGTGGGATCTTGCTGTGCAGAACTTGGCTCTGTATGCAACTTTACAACAGCAACTAAACTTTAAATGGACTTAAGCGTAATGGGAGGTCAAAAACAAGTATACAGTAAATGGCAGGACCCTTTGGAGCATTGATATACTGAGGGATTTTGGGTTCAAGTCCATAGCTCCCTGAAAGTGGCCACACAAGTGGGTAAGATGGTAAAGAAGGCATACGGCATGCTTGCCATCAGTCAGGGTATTGAGTATAAATGTTGACAAATCATGTTGCAGCTTTATAGAACTTTGGTTAGGCCTCATTTGGATTACTGTGCCCAGTTCTGTGCCACACTATGGGAAGGATGTAGAAGCTTTGGAGAGGGTGCAAAAGAGGCTTTTCAGGGTGTTGCCTGGATTGGAGTATATTAGCTATGAGGAGAGATTAGACAAACCTGGATTGTTTTTGCTAGACCATCAGTGACTGAGGATTTGCCTGATAGAAATAATTATAATGATGATAGTGTTCTAGTTAAATAAAGGTAATTACAAGGGTATGAGAGAGGAAGTGACAAAAATTGACTGGAAGCAGAGCCTAGTGGGGAAGACAGTAGAGCAACAATGGCAGGAGTTTCTGGGTGTAATCAAGGACACAATACAGAGGTTCATCCCAAAGAAAAGAACGATTATCCAGAGTGGGGTGGGGGTGGATTAGACAGCCATGGCTGACAAAGGAAGTCAGGAAATGTGTCAAAGAAAAAGAGAGAGCCTATAAAGTGGCCAACAGCATTGGGAAATCAGAAGATTGGGAAGGCTGCAAAAACAAACAGAGGATAACAAAGAGAGAAGTAAAGAAGGAGAGGATCACATATGAAGGTAGGCTAGCCAGTAACATTAGAAATGATAGTAAAAGTTTCTTTTAATACATAAGAAACAAACAAGAGGTAAATGTAGACATTGGGCTGCTCCAAATTGATACAGGAAGGCTAGTGCTGGGAGATAAGGAAATTGCTGAAGAACTGACTTTGCATCAGTCTTCACAGTGGAAGACATTTCTAATATCCCAACAATTAAGGAGAGTTAGGGGGCAGAGTTGAGTATGGTAGCCATTACAAAAGAGAAAGTGCTAGATAAGCTAAAAGGTCTAAAAGCTGATAAATCTCCTGGCCCTGATGGGCTGCAGCCTAGAATTCTGAGGGAGGTGGCTGAGGAACTAGCAGAGGCTTTGGTTGTAGAACATAGAACATTGAAAAGTACAGCACAGAACAGGCCCTAAGGCCCACGATGTTGTGCCGAGGATTATTCCTAATCTAAAATAAAATAGCCTAACCTACACACCCCTCAACTCACTGCTGTCCATGTGCTTGTCCAGCAGTCGCTTAAGTGTCCCCAATGACTCTGCTTCCACCACCACCGCTGGCAACGCATTCCATGCATTCACAACTCTCTGCGTAAAGAACCTCCCTCTAACTTCTCCTCTATACCTTCCTCCTAATATCTTAAAACTATGACCTCTCATGCCAGTCAATCCTGCCCTGGGGAAAAGTCTCTGACTCTATCCATGCCTCTCATTACCCTGTACACCTCAATCAGGACACCTCTCTTCCTCCTTCTCTCCAAAAAGAAAAGTCTAAGCTTAGTCAACCTCTCTTTGTAAGGCAAGCCCTCCAGTCCAGGCAGCATCCTGGTAAACCTTCTTTGTACCCTCTCCAAAGCCTCCTATAATAGGGCGACCAGAACTGGACACAATATTCCAAGTGTGGTCTCACTCAGGACTTGTAGAGCTGCAGCAAAACCTCACAGCTCTTAAACTCGACCCCCCTGTTAATGAAAGCCAAATCACCATATGCTTTCTTAACAACCCTATCCACTTGGGTGGCAACTTTGAGGGATCAATGCACCTGCACACCCAGATCCCTCTGTTCCTCCACACTTCTAAGAATCCTGTCTTTAATCCTATATTCAGCATTCGGATTCAACCTTCCAAAATGCAATACTTCGCATTTATCCAGGTTGAACTCCGTCTGCCATTTTTCAGCCCAGCTCTGCGTCCTGTCTATGTTGCGCTGCAGCCTGCAATAGCCCTCTATACTATCAACCTTTGTGTCATCAGCAAATTTACTAACCTACCCCTCAACCTCCTCATCCAAGTCATTTATAAAAACTACAAAGAGCAGAGGCCCAAGAACAGAGGCCTGTGGGACACTAGTCACCACTGACCTCCAGGCAGAATACTTTCCATCTACAACCACTCTCTGCCTTCTGTCAGCCAGCCAATTCTGAATCCAGATAGCCACATCTCCCTGTATCCCATACTTCCTGACTTTATGAATGAGCCAACCATGGGGAACCTTATCAAATGCCTTGCTGAAGTCCATATACACCACATCCACTGCTCGACCGTTGTCGACCTGTCTTGTCACCACCTCAAAGAACTCAATAAGATTTGTGAGGCACGACCTGCCCCTCACCAAGCCATGCTGATTGTCTCTAATCACTCCATGCTTTTCCAAATAGTCATAAATCCTATTCCTCAGAATTCTTTCCAAAACCTTGCTGACCACAGACGTAAGACTGACTGGTCTGTAATTGCCAGGGATTTCCCTATTACCCTTCTTGAAAAGAGGAATAACATTTGCCTCCTTCCAATCCTCTGGTATGACTCCCATGAGAGTGAGGAGGCAAAGACCTTCGCCAGGGCCTTAGCATCCTCCTTTCTCGCTTCCCGGAGCAGCCTAGGGTAAATCTGCTCTGGCCCTGGGGCTCATCAATCTTAATATTTGCCAAACTTTCCAGCACATCAACTTCATCAATCTTGATCTGGTCAAGCCTGTTTCCCAGCTCCTCAAAGTTCTCATTCACAACAACCTCCCTTTCCTTAGTGAAAGCAGAAGCAAAAATCTCATTTAGGGCTTCTCCTATCTGCCCAGACTCCACACACAAGTTCCCTACACTATCCCTGACCGGCCCTACCTTCTCCCATCACATATGAGCAAATCACCTTTGGGCTCTCCCTAATCCTTCATGCCAAACCTTTCTCGTGCCCCCTCTTGGCTCTCCTCAGTCCATTTCTGAGCTCCTTTCTAGCAAGCCTGTAATCCTCTAAAGCTGTGCTAGATCCTTGCTTCCTCCACCTTACGTGAGCTGCCTTCTTCCTTTTGACGAGAAGGTCCTCTGTTCTTGTCATCTAAGGCTCCTTAATCTTACCCCCCTTACCTGCCTCAGAGGAACAAATTCGTGCATCACTCACAACAACTGCTCCTTAAACAGTCTCCACATGTCTGCTGTGCCCTTTCTGTGGAACAATTGCTCCCAATCTATACTTCCCAACATCTGTCTGATAGCATCAAAATTTCCTTTTCCACAATTAAATACCTTCCTTCGGTAACTGCTCCTTTCACTCTCCAAGGCTATGCTAAATGTGAGGCAGTTGTGGTCACTGTCACCACTGTCCCACTGTGAGATCTGACACCTGTCCTGGCTCACTGCTGAGCACCAATCAAAAATGGTCTCTCCCCTCGTCGGCCTGTCCACATACTGAGTAAAAACACCCTCCTGAACACACCTGACAAAAACAGTTCCATCTGAACCATCTGCACTAAGGAGGTTCCAGTCAATATTGGGAAAGTTGAAGTCACCCATGACAACAACCCTGCTACATCTGCATTTTTGAAAATCTGCCAGCCTATGAGATCTTCAATCTCTCTACTGCTATTAGGGAGTAGAAAACCCCCAAAGGGGTGGCTGCTCCCTTGTTGTTCCTAACTTCCACCCATACTGACTCAGTAGACAAACCTTCCTCAACAGCCTTCGTTTCTGTAGCTGTGATGCACTCTCTGATTAGTAATGCTACACGCCCTCCACTTTTTCCACCCTCCCTGTTCTTTTTAACCGTTCTAAACCCTGGAACATCAAGCAACCGTTCCTGCCCCAGTGAAACCCACGTCTCCGTCATAGCCACAACATCGTAGCCCCAAATACCGATCCATGCTCTAAGTTCATCGCTCTTATTTCTGACACTCCTTGCGTTAAAGCAGACACACTTTAACCAATTCCTTCGTTTCACCACATGAAAAACCTTCCTGATAGATTCATTACATCCTGTCACTACTTCATCTACAACTACCCCCTTTGTTGTATGTAGGTCAGGTTCCCACCCCCCTGCCAGACTAGGTTAAACCCTCCCGAACCACATGAACAAATTTCCCACGCAGGACATTCGTGCCCCTCCAGTTCAGGTGCAACCCGTCCTTCAGGTACAGGTCCCACCTTCCCAGAAGGTATCCCAATGGTCTAGGTATCTGAAGCCCTCCCTCCTGCACCAGCCTCGGAGCCACGTGTTAAGCTGCATTCACTGACTGTTCCTCATCTCACTATCGCGTGGCACAAGTTGCAAATCTGAGATCACTACTCTACTCGTCCTGCTCTTCAGCTTCCAACCTAGCTCTCTGTAGTCACCTTTCAGATCCTCAATCCCTTTCCTGGCTATATTATTGCTCACCCTCACCCTTCAGAATCCTGTAAACCCAATCAGCGACATCCCGGACCCTGGCACCGGGGAGGCAACATACCTTCCGGGAGCTCTGTTCCTGACCACAAAATCTCCTGTCAATCTGCCTAATGACTGAATCCCCTACCACTAGCGCTTTTCTATTCTCCACCCTTCCCTTCTGAGCCACAGTGCCAGGCTCAGTGCCAGTGACCTGACAAGTAAAGCTTTCCCTTGGTAGGCCGTCCCCACCAGCAGTATCCAAAACAGTATACTTGTTGCTGAGGGGAACGGCCACAGGGGATCCCTGCTTTATCTGTTGGTTCCCTTTCCTCCCCCTGACTGTTACCCAGCTGTCCTTATCCTGTGTCTGAGGAGTGACCACCTCCCAGTACATCCTCTCAATTTCTCCCTCAGCCTCCCGGATGATGCGTAGTTCATCCAGCTCCAGCTCTAGTTCCATAACTCGATATTCGAGGAGCTGGAATTGGGGACACTTCCCACAGATGTGATCGGCAGAGACATGTGTCGTGTCTCTCATCTGCCACATTCTGCAGGAGGAACATGCAACTGCCCTAACATCCATATCCCGCTCTCTGAAATTTCAAAGGTCACTGGAGTCAGGGAAAGTCCCAGATGATTGGGAAAATCACTGTTGTAACCTCCTTGTTCAAGAAAGGATCAAACCAAAAGATGGAAAGTTAAAGGCCGATTAGTCTAACCTCGGTTGTAGGTAAAATTCTAGAATCCATTATTAAGGATGAGATTTCTAAATTCTTGGAAGTACAGGGTCAGATTAGAACAAGTCAGCATGGATTTAGTAAGGGGAGATCATGTCTGACAAACATATTCAAATTATTTGAAGAGGTAACAAGTAGGCTAGACTAGGGAAACCTGGTGGATGTTATCTATCTAGACTTACAACAGGCCTTTAATAAGGTGCCTCATGGAAGGTTATTGAGTAAGGTGAGGGCCCATGGTGTTCAAGGTGAGCTACTGAAATGGATTGAGGATTGGCTGCCTGATAGAAGGCAAAGAGTTGGGATAAAAGGTTCTTTTTTGGAATGGCAGCCGGTGACAAGTGGTGTCCCACAGGTTCAGTGTTCGGGCCGTAACTGTTCATTAATAATGATCTGGATGAAGGGACTGGGGATATTCTGGCGAAGTTCGCCGATGATACGAAGTTAGGTGGACAGGCAGGTAGTACTGAGGAAGTGGGGAGGCTGCAGAAAGGTTTAGACAGTTTAGGAGAGTGGTCCAGGAAATGGTTGATGAAATTCAGCATGAGCAAATGCAAGGTCTTGTACTTTGGAAAAAAGAATACAGGCATGGACTATTTTCTAAACAGTGAGAAAATTCATAAAGCCAAAGTACAAAGGGATCTGGGAGTGCTAGTCCAGGATTCTCTAAAGCTTAACTTGCAGGTTGAGACCGTGATTAAGAAAGCGAATGTAATGTTGTCCTTTATCTCAAGAGGATTGGAATATAAAAGCAGTAAAGTGCTTCTGAGATTATATAAAGCTCTAGTTAGGCCTCATTTAGAATACTGTGTCTAGTTTTGGGTCCCACGCCTTAGGAAGGACATACTGGCACTGGAGCGTGTCCAGCGGAGATTCACACGGATGATCCCTGGAATGGTAGGTCTAAAATACGATGAATGGCTGAGGATCCTGGGATTGTATTCATTAGAGTTTAGAAGGTTGAGCGGAGATCTAAAAGAAACTTACAAGATAATGCATGGCTTAGAAAGGGTGGATGCTGGGAAATTGTTTCCATTAGGCAGGGAGACTAAGACCCTTGGGCACAGCCTGAGAATTAGAGGGGTCAATTTAGAATGGAAACGAGGAGACATTTCTTTAGCTAGAGAGTAGTGGGCCTGTGGAATTCATTGCTACGGAGTGCAGTGGAGGCCAGGACGTTAAATGTCTTCAAGGCAGAGATTGATAAATTCTTGATCTCACAAGGACTTAAGGGCTACGGGGAGAATGCGGGTAAATGGAGTTGGAATGTTCATCAGCCATCATTAAATGATGGAGTGGACTTGATGGGCCAAATAGCCTTAGTTTGCCACCTATGTCTGATGGTTTCATGGTCTTATAATCCTGAAAGGCATGGATAGGCTGGATAGTCAGTGTCTATTTTCCCAGGACGGAAATGTCAAAAGGGTGGCATAGGTTTCAGATATTATAAAAGTAGGCAAAATCCCTCAATTTTCCTGGCTTTTAGGTTGACAGAAAGCATGGGCTAGGTTTTCATACTTATCAAGAATTACTGCTTATTACAAAAGAAGTGACTCTGATTACAGATAAACAATTATGAACTGACAATAATTAACGCTACTAGTTAAGACTCTAATCCCCTATAAAAGTTCCCATACACAGATATGCAGACAGGCATGGAGAAGAAAAAAAACAGATTGGTGCTTTGGATGGAGATAAAGACGGTGAAAGATGTTCAATCATCTTGTCCCCAGTGTTCACTGCTAAGATCCTTTTGCACAGTTAAGATGCTACTCCTTGATCTTACTTCTCTGGATCTTTTCACTTGCTTACAGGAGGCACAGGGCAACTAGTAAACGACTTGGAAAATCTCTGACTCACACCTTACAGCAACTGATGAGGGAATAAGTAAACTTGCTTTCATTTGGCCTTGAAGTGGTTTTAACGTCAGAGAAAGGGCAAAACTCCTTCCCTTTCAGTGGTCCAGTAACCTCTCCCTCAAACATACATGCCATTAGCTATTCAGCTGCCCAAGAACCAATCACATTATTGTTGGCAGGCAGAAGGGCTTTGTCATTGACATTGGTCATCATCCCACAGACCAATCAGCTACTTGTTGCTAGATGAACCTCCCTTTGTATACTGCCTCTTGCTCTAGCTCATCAGTAATTTAGCTTCCCCCATTGCGTGAATAAACAGGAGTGTCAGGCAACTTGCTTTTAAAAAGAGGAGCAATTGTTTTCACTAATCTTCATTTTTTAATCACTCTTTTTCCTATTTCAAATCATAATCAAAAATACAGGAAAATAGAAATATATGGTCTTTACACCATTAACCTTGGTGTGTCATCAGTCCTATCATCTCCATTCTCTCTCTATATTTTGTCAAATCATTTAAAATCCTATCCCTAAGTACTTTATAATTAACTTCCTGTAATCAACAATTTGAACAATGCCTCCAGAGGTAACAAATATGTTAAACACTGAAAACGATAAATGAATTCATTATAAAGTAGATTCAGCATACATGATTGCTACTCAGAGCAAATATTAAACGATCCATCACATTCTATATATATATATTTTAATATTTAATGCTTTTTGTGCAAATATTGTTTGATAATTGAGTGCTACAGCCCAGAGGCAATGCCTTATGAATACCCTATTCTCTTAGTGTAAAATGTAAAGTGATATAAAGGTTATTTGCGCTCTTTCAAATGGAATACAAATTACATGGAGGCTTAACTCGTAAACAGAAAGTTTAGAAACCGAGGAGGGTACCTGCTTGCAGCAAGTTTCATGATCTGACATGAATTACCTGAAAACTTGCTGGTAGCACATTCATTAAAGCATACAGTACACTCTTTGCTATCTGGAATTCTCATGCAACTGGCATCCGAGCTTCCAAGGGGGACCATAGAATCCTGACAGTGAGGAAACAGGCTGTTTGTCTACCGTGTCTATGCCGACCCTCTGAAGAGCGTCCCATCCAAGCCCACCGCTCCCCATCCCTGGAACCCTGCATTTCTCAAGGCTAACCCACCTATCATGCTCCTCCCTGGACAGTACGGACAATTTAGCATGGCCAATGCACCTAATCCACACATCGCGTCATACAGAATGGAAACAGACACTTCAGTCAAGCCAGTCCATGCTGAACTAAACTAATCCCACCTATTTGCCCCTGGCCCATATTGTTCCAAACCTTTCCTATTCATGTATTTATCCAAATGTCTTTTGAATGTTGTAATTGTACCCACATCCTCTATGGCCTCAGGAAGTTCATTCCACATGTGAACCGCCCTCTGTGGGAAAAAATGTGCCCCTCATGTTTTTAGACTGTGGGAGGAAACCTATGTAGACATGGGGAGGATGTGCAAAGTCCACACAGACAATCACCTGAGTGTGGAATCAAACTCCAGTCCCTGGTGCTGTGAGGCAGCAGCGCTAACCACCGAGCCACTGTACTACCCTAAATTCTGTATGTTTGGGATTGAATCGCATGGAGTTTCCTGGTGTTAGCTGTTGGAAGGGAATAATGGCTCACGTGTTTCATTAAGACTACTTCAGGAGTTAACTTATCAATAAAGAGAGAATCCCCAAACACGGCCAGGATCCTGGTATTTATCTACATGCTTGGGCACTCATTTCTAAATTTGGCTCCTTTTGTGGGATTGATTTTATATGATGACATTCCTGTCAAACCTTTCCAAATGTTGTTAGAACATAGAACATAGAAACGTACAGCACAGAACAGGCCCTTTGGCCCAGGATGTTGTGCAGAGACTTAATCCTAATGTAAAATATACTAACTTAACCTATGCACCCCTCAACTCACTGCTATCCATGTGCATGTCCAGCAGTCGCTTAAATGTCCCCAATGACTCTGCTTCCACCACCACAGTTGGCAATGCATTCCATGCATTCACAACTCTCTGCATAAAGAACCTACCTCTGACGACTCCTTTATACCTTCCTCCTAATATCTTCAAACTATGACTTCTCGTACCAGCCAATCCTGCCCTGGGGAAAAGTCTCTGGCTATTGACTCTATCCATGCCTCTCATTACCCTGCATATTTCAATCAGGTCACTTCTCTTCCTCCTTCTCTCCAGAGAGAAAAGTCCGAGCTTAGTCAACCTTTCTTCAGAAGGCAAGCCCTCCAGTCCAGGCAGCATCGTGGTAAACCTTCTTTGTACCCTCTCCAAAGCTTCCGTATCTTTCCTATAGTAGGGCGAACAGAACTGGACACAAAATTCCAAGTGTGGTCTTACCAGGGACTTGTAGAGCTGCAGCAAAACCTTGTGGCTCTTAAACTCAATACCCCTGTTAATGAAAGCCAAAACACCATATGCTTTCTTAACAACCCTATCCACTTGGGTGGCAACTTTGAGGGATCTATGTACTTGCACACCCCGATCCCTCTGTTCCTCCACACTACTAAGAATCCTGTTTTTAATCCGCTATTCAGCATTCGAGTTCGACCTTCCAAAATGCATCATTTCACATTTATCCAGGTTGAACTCCATCTGCCATTTCTCAGCCCAGCTCTGCATCCTGTCTATGTAGCGCTGCAGCCTGCAGTAGCCCTCGATACTATCGATGACACCTCCAAACTTAGTGTCATCAGCAAATTTACTAACCCACCCCTCAACCTTCTCATCCAAGTCATTTAGAAAAACTACAAAGAGCAGAGGCCCAAGAACAGAGCCCTGCGGGACCCCACTCAACACTGACCTCCAAGCAGAATACTTTCCATCTACAACCACTCTCTGCCTTCTGTCAGCCAGCCAATTCTGAATCCAGATAACCAAATCTCCCTGTATCCCAGACCTCCTGACTTTATGAATGAGTTGTTAGTGTACCCCACGTCCTTTTATTATCTTTAAGTGAATAGCAGGCAGCAGTGTCTTTCTTATTCTGGTAGTACACGGTATGAAAAAGTCTCCTCTTGGCTCCTTTGTTCACGTAGCTAACGGGTAGCTTTTGATCATGTCTCCTTTTCTCGATTGTTTTTGTTTGTGTGGACGTTGAAGCTATATATCGCTGACTGAGGAACAACTAGCAGCATTCCAGGATTGACGTTCCTGAAGGATATCTGGAGTGGAGGAAGCTTCTAGGAAAGCAACAAAGGTGAAGGGTTTTGTTAAACAGACGGGCATTAGAAGCTGGGATTGTTCTTCTCAGTGCAGGGCAAGTCCGTGAGAACAATATTGGCATTCATGAGCTGCCTTTGCATAACAGCTAGAGATAAACTGTCTCCGCGAGCAAGGGAGTTGATAAACAGAATGCATAGCTTTAAGATGATTGGTAAGACGAGTCAGGAGAGAAGTGAAGAGAGCTTTGTCTATGCAGCAAGTTTCACAGTCTGACCTGCATTACCTGTCAGGATGGGAAATGCAGATTCATTAGCAACTTTCAGGAGTATTCAGATAGGAAGAGACGCAAAAACAGAAATTGCTGGAAAAGCTCAGCAGGTCTGGCAGCATCTGTGGAGAAAACTGAGTAGAGGTCAGGCCTTTATGATACAGAGCCCAAAACTGCTCACAATATTACAAATGTGGTCTGACCAGAGTTTTATGCAACCTTAGCATTACATAAGGGTTAGTTTAGCTCAGTTGGTTTGTGAAGCCCTTCTGCCAGTCAGGCAATCCTCTATTCATGCCAGTACATTGCCCCTAACACCATGGGTTCTCATCTTACTTGGCAGCTTTCTGAGTGACATTTTGTCAAAGGCCTTCAGAAATTCCAAATAGTTCCCATCCACTGGCTCTCCTTGTCTAATTTGATCATTATCTCCTCAAAGAATTCTAATAGATTTGTCAGGCGTGGCTTCCCCTTGACAAAGCAGTGCTGACTCAGCCCTTAAACCTCAGTCCTGCATTGACTGGCCTCTCTCTTCTCAGTTGTCCCCTTAACTGCTGTGCCTGAAGTTGGATTCCTGATGCTTTCCATACTCTCTGGCCTATTGTTTGTTTTTGGAAACTTTAATAACCTCTGCTGGGTCTCCCCTGTTTAACTTGTTCCATAATTTTCCATGCAACTGAACTTATCCCAACCACTGTTTAGTTTAAAACCCTATCCACACCCTTTCACAAGGACTCTGGTCAGAGCATGATTCAGGTAGAACTTCTCCAATACTGGCCAGAGCGGTGAGGAGAGAAGGAGTGGTGAAGCGAGGGCTGCCAGGAAGGGTGAGTTTTCCCGCATTAAAAGGGACTTACCTCGGGAGTTGGGCCTCCATTTGCCGAGAGGTGCGAGGGAGGATCGAAGAACTTCTGGGAAGTCATATATTTGTGTGGTTGCGTTACCCGAAACACGACTTGGGTAGTGTCTCCCACCCATCCTCCTCCTCTAACCAAAAGAAAATGTTCTGTGCGCCAGATTGGTAAGGCAACAAGTTTATTTTTTATTCCTTATTTTTTAACAGTCTCTTTGGGAATTTAGAATAGTGGGAATGGAGGTGAGGGCAGTTGACTGTTCCTCCTGCAGAATGTTGTGTCCCTGCTGACTACATCTGCGGGAAGTGCACGCAATTCCAGCTCCTCGAAAACCGGGTTAGGGAACTGGAGCTGGAGCTGGATGAACTTTGGATCATTCGGGAGGCAGAGGGGGTTATTGAGAGGAGTTACAGGGAGGTAGTCACTCCTCAGGTACAAGAAAAAGGCAGATGTGTTACAGTCAGGGGACGGAAAGGGAACCGGCAGGCAGTGCAGGGATCCCCTGTGGCCAGTCCCCTCAACAATAAGTGTACCGTTTTGGATACTGTTGAGGGGGACGACTTACCAGAGGAAAGCAGTGGGGCACAGGGCTCTGGCACAGAGTCTGTCCCTGCTGCTCAGAAGGGAAGGGGGAAGAGGAGCAGAGCAGTAGTCATTGGGGACTCCATAGTAAGAAGGACAGATAGGAGGTTCTGTGGGGACGAGAGAGACTCACGGTTGGTGTGTTGCCTCCCAGGCGCCAGGGATCATGATGTCTCTGATCGTGTTTATATCCCATGCCAGGACTGCACAAAACACTATATAGGACAAACAGGAAGACAGCTAACGATCCGCATCCACGAACATCAACTAGCCACGAAACGACACGACCAGCTATCCCTAGTAGCCACACACACAGACGACAAGCAACATGAATTTGACTGGGACAACACTACCATTATAGGGCAAGCGAAACAAAGAACAGCCAAGGAATTCCTAGAAGCTTGGCATTCATCCACAAACTCCATCAACAAACACATCGACCTGGACCCAATATACCGGCCACTACAGCGGACAGCTGAAACTGACAACCGGAAGCAGCAAGGACAGGCCACTATAAATGCCGGAGGAAACACCACAGAAGCGCTTCACAGGAGGCTCCCAAGCACTGAGGATGTCACCGAGACAGGGGACGAAACGTTTGCAACAAAAACTTCCAACTCGGCGAACAGAACCACAGCGATGTTGTAGGTTACAGAGAGACATAGATAAGCTGTAGAGCTGGGCTGAGAGGTGGCAAATGGAGTTTGATTGGGACAAGTGTGAGGTGATTCACTTTGGTCGGAGTAACCGGAATGCAAAGTACTGGGCTAATGGTAAGATTCTTGGTAATGTAGATGAGCAGAGAGATCTCGGTGTCCAGGTACACAGATCCTTGAAAGTTGCCACCCAGGTTGACAGGGTCATTAAGAAGGCATACAGTGTTTTAGCTTTTATTAATAGAGGGATCGAGTTCCAGAACCATGAGGTTATGCTACAGCTGTACAAAACTCTGGTGCGGCCGCACTTGGAGTATTGTGTACAGTTCTGGTCACCGCATTATAAGAAGGATGTGGAAGCTTTGGAAAGGGTACAGAGGAGATTTACTAGGATGTTGCCTGGTATGGAGGGAAGGTCTTACGAGGAAAGGCTGAGGGACTTGAGGCTGTTTTCGTTGGAGAGAAGAAGGTTGAGAGGTGACTTAATAGATACATATAAGATAATCAGAGGGTTAGATAGGGTGGACAGGGAGAGCCTTTTTCCAAGTATGGTGACAGCAAGCACAAGGGGGCATAACTTTAAATTGAGGGGTGATAGATATAGGACAGATGTCAGAGGTAGTTTCTTTACTCAGAGAGTAGTAAGGGTATGGAATGCTTTGCCTGCAATGGTAGTAGATTCGCCAACTTTAAGTACATTTAAGTTGTCATTGGACAAGCATATTGGACGTACCTGGAATAGTGTAGGTTAGATGAGCTTCAGATTAGTGTGACTGGTCGGTGCAACATTGAAGGCTGAAGGGCCTGTACTGCGCTGTAATGTTCTATGTTCTATGTTCAATGGGAACATTCTTCCAGCATTTACTCTGCCTAGCCTTGCTCGAATTTTACAGGTTTCTAGAGAATCTCCACATTCTTCTAAACTTCAATGAATACAATCCTAACAGACTTAAATTCCCCCCCTACCGTACGTCGGCCCTGCCATCTCAGGAATCAATTGCTTACACCTTCGCTGGTCTCCCTCCATAGCCAGAACATCCTTCCTCAGATAAGGAGACCAAAACTACCCACAATATTCCAGGTGTGCCCTCACCAATGCCCTATTTAATTGCAGCAAGACACATTTGTTCTGTGAATACAGTGTAGAGGTAATCACTGTCTTGCGAAGTGCCTTGAGATGGTAATGAATGGATTGGAACATGGATACCTGGAGTCGCGACCAGTGAGCTCATTGACCACGTATCCACATTATTTTAAAATAGGAACTGTCTCCATCTAGTTCCTCACCAGTTCCTGGCAGAATTATGAATTGCAAAGGGTTGATGTTGGATTAGCTCATAATGTGATGTTAATTCATGGAAATAAATTTCTGGCTGCTTACTACAGATATTTACATCTCACTGATCTTATGATGTTACCACTAAACATGTTGGATTTGAGGCTGGAATCTGTCTGGCTCGAACATCTTTTGTTGTTCTTTTACTTTCATTTTGTAGTTTTTCACTGAAGTATAAACATATATATATATAACAAGTTTGTTTTTAACGAGGATACAGAAGATTAATACACAGGAGAAATAAGAAAAAATAACAAGTCAGCTCAATAAATCAGAGTTAAAAGAATTTTAAACTTTCAACTAAATAGAATCCCATCTGCTCCCCAATATTATTGCTTTATGTTTTTCAAAATTTTGAGAAATGTTCTTTTCCAGTCAAGTCTCGAATGTTAACAGCCTTTTCTGACTCCTGATCCTGTCAGTGTCAAGGCCTTTTACCTTAATCACTCACACAATGGAGATCTTAGACTTACTCAGTCTTTCAGTAAGATGCACCTTATCAACCAAACACTCCTGCTCCAGAAGTTGTGGTGAAAATGTTGATAAATGTAAATATATACAACATAGCATGTTGTGAAACTTGAAAGGGTTCAGAAAGGATTTACAATGTGTTGCCAGAGTTAGAAGGTTTGAGCTATGGGGAGAGGCTGAACAGGCTGGGGCTGTTTTCCCTGGAGTGTCAGAGGCTGAGGGGGTTATAAAATCATGAGATGCATGGATAGGATAAGTAGACAAGGTCTTTTCCCTGGTGTGGGGGTGTCCAGAACTAGAGGGTATAGGTTTAGGGTGAGAGGGGTAAAATATAAAAGGGACCTGAGGGGCAACTTTTTCACATAGAGGGTAGTGTGTATATGGAATGAGCTGCCGGAGGAAGTGGTGGAGGCTAGTACAATTACAGCATTTAAAAGGCATCTTTCAAAGAAGTGCATGTGAGCTTTACCAGAAGCCTATAGATTGTGGTCAAACCTATATTGAGTTGGAAAGGATAAAACAGAGTAACTTTAATAGATGGATAAGAGCTTAAAAATCAAGCCAATCGATGATGCCCTTAGAGAGGTTATTATTTTGCAGGAAATCGAAAATTCACTGCCTGAAATATTGTGAACTTATGTGAAGACCAGAGAGTTAAAACAGCAAGGTTAGCAGCTGAAGTGGCTGATGATTATGAGCTGGTCCATAAAACACGTTTCGGCTTCCAGATTCAATTTCAGGCCATAAGGGATAGAAACTGGGGCAACGAGAAATCCTCACGTGGAAAGAGAAAGGTAGATCTCAGTGAAGATCATAAGGATAACGTACCACAGGGTAGAAAAGAAACTCTTGAGGGGGAACAAAGAAGTTAAAAAGCTCTGATGTTTTCATTGTAATGCAGTGGGCCACACAAAGCCAGTGTTAGTGGGCTAGAGAAAGCCAGAAGTAGGGAAACCAGGAAATTTTGTTGGACTCGTAACGAAAAGCACAAGGGAAGTTAGACAACTGCCTCAGAGGGTACAAGATGATCAGAGGTTGGTTAAGGAGGAAGTGCCAGATCTGTTTCAAAAATATACATGCAAGGGTAAAGTTTAGTCACATAGGCCAGGAGTAGCAGGGAGGGAGGTTACAATATTGAGGGACAGGATCCGCTCAGTCTGTAATGCTAAAGGTTGAGGAGATATGCACTCCTGAGGAACTATTGCCAGAGAAGATACTGGTAACAGGAATTCATGATGAGACAAAAAATGTTCAATTATGTAAAGTGAAGCTAGAGAGTCCAGAGAAAGAGTGGAGAATTTTTCATAGGAGTACTTGACAAACTCTCATCTCCAGGAATTCAACTTGTCCTTGTAAATGATATAGCTGATTCACCAGTAGGTGTGCTGCCTACTCTAGTTGAAAAGCTATTGAAGACGAAGGCAACTGTAGACATGGAGAATGTTTATCCAGGAATTTTCCCTGATTGTGTGATCACAAGATCACAGAGGCACAAGCTGAAGCAGGAGAGATCAAAAGGCACAAATAAGGAAGCTGATGTAGAGTTATCCGAGACCTTTTTCAATCAGGTAGGTGGAACAGAGAAGGAGCAAAGAGGTAAACATGCAAGTATATTTAGCTCTGCTAAGCTGATTGAATTACCGCAGAAAAATGAGGAATTAAACAGGTATATCAAAGGGCATTTGCAGAGAAGGAAAGTGAATGCATTCCTGTGTGTTATTACTTAACAAATGATGTCTTACTGAGGAAATGGAGACCATCACACATTCAAGCAGATGAGAAATGGGCAGAAATTCATCAAATTGTTTTGCCAGTAGGGTATAGAAAGGAGGTGCCGCAAGTAGCACGTGAGCTACCGCTTGGAGGTCATTTAGGGGTGAGGAAAACACAGGCTAAAATATAAAGACATTTTTACTGGCATGGACAAAGATGTAGTTGAATTTTGCCAGACATGTCATCCATGTCATTTAATCAGAAAACCACAGGCAGTAATAAAACCTGCACCTTTAATACCTATTCCAGCATTTGAGGAACCTTTCATAAGAGTCTTGATTGATTGCATAGGTCCCCTAACTCATATAAAAAGTTAAAACAAGTATTTATTAACAATAATGGATGTGTCGACTAGATTTCCAGAGGCAATCCCATTACATAACATCACAGCTAAAAGGGTTGTAGAAGAATTACTTAATTTTTTTACTAGATACAGACTGCCAATAGCGATCCAGTCAGATCAGGGATCAACCTTCACATCCAAACAATTCAAGGAGGTTATGGATAACTTTGGGAATAAAGCAATTCAAATGTACTGTGTACTATCCAGAATCACAGGGAGCGCTAGAGAGATGGCATCAAATACTAAAGATCATATTGCCGGCTTATGGTCAGGATTATCCAGATGATTGGGATAAGAGAATTCTGTTTGTACTTTTTGCGATCAGAGATGAACTTGAGCAAATTCAGTCCATTTGAATTAATTTTGGGGCATGAAGTAAGAGGACAGTTAAAATTGATCAAGGAGGGGGATCTAAGATGGCGACAATCTGAGAAGATCACACTGCAGCAGGAGCAGGACGGTCCTTTAACCCACCCAACCCAGGTCATCAGGATTTATTGGGGCATTGGAAAGATTGTGGAGCCCCAAGAAACATTTAAAAATTGACTTACCTGTATTTTCAGCTGTCCAGAAATGCCTAAAAAGGGAGGAGGAGCATCCGAGGCCGGGTCTGCAGCTCAGCCTGCAGCAGCCTCGGGGCTGATTACTCTCCAGGACCTGGTGAACCACCTCTCGAAGTCTTGTGAGATGCTGGGGAAACAGATTGAAGAGAAGCTGCCCCAGTCTCTCTCATGCTGCAGAAGCATGAGCAACAGCTGGGAGACCTGGAGAAGAGGACGGATGAGGTAGAGCACAGGGTCACAGTGGTGGAAGCTGATGCCAGTTCATTCAAGGATGAGATCCAAGCCCTGAAGATGCAGGTTCGTAATTTGCGTGACCAAGTGGATGATCTTGAAAACAGGGGCAGTAGAAAAATCATTCGGATCATTGGTCTGCCTGAGGGTAAGGAAGGTGAGCGGCCTGCGGAATTTGTTGAAGATTGGCTTCCGAAATTCCTTGACTTGGAGACTGGCATGAGAGGATTGAAGATAGAGAGGGCTCACCGGGTCGCAGCACGGAGGTCGGGTCTAGGTCAATGCCCTCATCCTTTCCTGGTGCGGTTCCATCATTACCGGGATAAGAAGAGAGTCATGGAGGCTTCCAGACTCCAGGGGAAGGATCCAAAGGCCCTAATTTACAAGGGGTCTAAGATCATGTTTTTTCAGGACTTTTCAGCAGCGGTGATCCAGAAACGAAAATCGTATGATGGTATCAAAGAAGACTGAAGGAGCTTGGGATTCAGTACTCCCTGAGATATCCGGCAGTGCTTCGGATCAACTTAGATGGATCCATGCATCTCTTTGACACATCGGAGAAGGCAAGAGACTTTGTGGACAAACTAACCTAATTTAAACAATTGTAGGGTGTATAAATATTATTGCTTGGGTATGCATGTATCATTCTGTAAAAGAAATGGAGGAAATCCAGTTGGAGCTTTGTTTTTCCCCCTTTTTTTCCTCTATTGATAATAATTTGGTTCAAACCATGTCTGGCAGTGGTTAAGATGTACATTTTAAATTTCTAAGTTAGGACATACCAAAGGATGGGTGGGGTATTTATTCCCCTTTTTTTTTTATAAAAGAATGTTTTTTTATTCATATTGATATTCTTTTGATATTGGGGTGTTTATTCTTTTTAGCTTGTGCTTGCGATGCGGCTGTAGCTGGGAGAAGTGAAAGTGGCTGAGATGGTTAGATGCCTATTTATGGGCAGTTCGGGATGGGTATTTGCCCCCTCTGGGTAGGGGGTGAGTTCCCCTACTCAGCACTGTAGGCGTTTATATGTTAGTTTGTTTTCTGATTTTTGTTGTTTTTTATTTTTAATAACTTTGTATGTTTGTTAAATGTAGTGGTTTTAGTTTATGTAGCTTTTATATTTGGTGGACCATGCAACACTAAGGCTGAGCAATTTGTGGTTCGGGTTCCTCCTCTCTGGAATTTAAATGTAACATCTCTGGGAACATCTCTGGGACACCCGCACCAATCAACCACACCGCCCCGTGGCCCAACATTTCAGCTCCCTCTCCCACTCTGCCGGGGACATGGAGGTCCTGGGCCTCCTTCACCGCCACTCCCTCACCACCCGACGCCTGGAGGAAGAACGCCTCATCTTCGTCTCGGAACACTTCAACCCCAGGGCATCAATGTGGACTTCAACAGTTTCCTCATTTCCCCTTCCCCACCTCACCCCAGTTCCAAACTTCCAGCTCAGCACTGTCCCCGTGACTTGTCCGGACTTGTCCTACCTGCTTATCTCCTTTTCCACCCTCCTCCCTGACCGATCACCTTCATCCCCTTCCCCACTCACCTATTGTACTTTATGCTACTTTCTCCCCACCCCCACCCTCCTCTCATTTATCTCTCTACCCTTCAGGCACTCTGGCTGTATTCCTGATGAAGGGCTTTTGCCCGAAACATCGATTTTACTGCTCCTCGGATGCTGCCTGAACTGCTGTGCTTTTCCAGCACCACTAATCCAGAATCTGGTTTCCAGCATCTGCAGTCATTGTTTTTACCTTATAACCCAATAGTCATCAATACTGTTAAAGCATGGAGGGCAATTCGGCAGAGGGAAGGTAATATTGACAAAACATCTTTGTTTACACCTTTAGTGGGTATGCCATGTTTTCAACTAGGTATGGTAGATTCAGGATTTAAACATTGGGCAGCTAGGGGTATATCTTGCAGGGGTGATTTATTTGAGGGAGATGTAATGATCAGTTAGTACGGAAGTACGAGTTACCTAATAGAGACCTCTTTCGTTTTTTTCAAGTTAGGGATTTTATTCAAAATAAGACCACACTTTTGACTGATCCCTACAAATCTGACATAGAAAGAGGGGTACTAAGGGCTAAGAGTGCACTCTCTGTCAGTACTTTATATCACAAATTGGGGAGTGCCACCTCTGATGAGTCTGATCAACTCTGCAAGATGTAGGAAAGAGAGCTGGATGTTGAAGTTTCCTCAGAGGCATGGGAGGATATTTGGGAGAATGCAAGGAAGATATCAATTTACAATAGGACCCATGCTTTACAGTTGAAGATTCTCCAGAGGGTCCACTTGGCCCCAGACCGTTTGTCAAAATTTAAACCAGGGATATCTTCAGCATGTCCCAAATGCAAGGTCTGTATGGGCACTCTTACCCATTGTCTTTGGTCTTGTGACAGGCTTCAAACATATTGGAGCGCTGTGGTGGGTGCAATGGGGAGGATTTTAGGTGTAGGGGTGGAGAAGGACCCTATTTCTCTCCTTTTGGGCCTACCCATTGTATTTCCTGCAGATGTGCATAAGAAAAAACTTTTCAATATCCTTACGTTCTGTGCAAGGAAGAATATCTTGCTAGGTTGGATATCAGAAACCCCCCCCAGGCCTGTCAGGTTGGAGGAAGATTGTTATGGAGCATATTCCCCTGGATTTTCTCACAAAGATGGTACACCACAAAACTGAGAATTTTTACAAGACATGGCAACCCTTTTTGAAATACCTGGACACAGAATTATCTGCCACACTAACAAGGGCTTTTATCTAGCCGTAACGATTGTGTTTCATGAGTCCAATATGCAGGGAGGAGGAACTGTGAATGTATGAGTGTTTTGTTTGGCTGGGCTGAGTTATTACTATTTATTTGTTTGTTGTTAGGTATTTATTTATTTAGTTAAATAGCTAGTTTAGGGTATTTTTAATTTTATATTTCTCTATATATGTTTATACATTCGTACAGGAGGGTGGATGGGGAATTTTTTTATTATTTGGGTTTAGTTTTGTACTATTTTTGTACTGTTTTGAATTGCATTGTTTTGTATTTGTCGTAATATTTAAAAATCTATTTTTTCTTAATAAAAATATATTACATAAAAAATTGATTAAGGAGACACTATTAAGTCAGAATTCAGAGACCATCCATTTGGACGATGTGTTAAATATTAGAGATGATTGAATAGAGCTGGAGAGTTGGCCAGACAGCATTTAAAAGTATCACAGCATACAATGAAACAGGAAGCGGATAAGAAATCACAAAATCGCAATTTTGCAATTGGGGATAAGGTATTGGTGTTCCTTCCAGTAATAGGTGAGCCTTTAAAAGCCTTTAGTGGACCATTTAGAAGAAGTTGAGGGAGGTGCACTACTTCATAAGGACTCTAGACAGGAATAAATCTCACAGAGTGTGTCATGTGAATATGCTCAACAGGTATTTTGATAGGGAAGGAAAGCAAGAGGAGGAGGTGTTAATGACTACAATCCAGAAGGAAGAATAAAGTTCAGAGGATTCTGAATTGGACATTCCTCAAATCAAATTAGACAATGAGGAAGTTGTCAAAAATTGGGATAAATTATTGAGTTACTATCCACAAGAAAATCGAAATGACCTGAAAACGTTATTACAATCACATGGAGAGATATGCAAAATAAACTGGGAAGTACTAACCTAATTGTGCATGAAGTAGATATAGGAGATGCTGTTCCGATTAAGCAACATCCTTATAGGCATAACCCTCTAAAGTTGGCACAGGTTCAGAAGGAGATAGAACGCATGCTCCAAGATGGCATAATTGAAGTGAGTTACAGTGACTGGAGCTCACCCATTGTCATGGTGCCAAAGCCAAATGGTACCCAATGGTTATGTGTGGACTATTGCAAAGTCATCGCCGTTACAAAGACTGATGCATATCGAATTCCCTGGTTGGAGGACTGTGTTGAAAAACTGGGACAAGCAACTTACATTTCTAAGTTGGAGTTACTCAGTCAGAGAGAGCAAAGATGATTTTGGTTTTCATAACACCAAATGGACTATATCAGCTCAAAGCTGAAAATGTGTTGCTGGAAAAGTGCAGCAGGTCAGGCAGCATCCAAGGAGCAGGAGAATCGACGTTTCGGGCATGAGCCCTTCTTCAGGAATGAGGAAAGTGCGCCAAGCAGGCTAAGATAAAAGGTAGGGAGGAGGGACTTGGGGGGAGGGGCGTTGGAAATGCGATAGGTCCTTGGATGCTTGGATGCTGCCTGACCTGCTGCGCTTTTCCAGCAACACATTTTCAGCTCTGATCTCCAGCATCTGCAGTCCTCACTTTCTCATATATCAGTTCAAAGTTATGCCATTTGGTATGAAAAAAAATGCAGCCACATTTCAGAGACTGACTAATAAGGCCATTGCTGGATTACCCAACTGTGTGGTGTACATTGATGACCTGGTGATTTTTAGTCACTCATGGAAGGAACATTTACAGCATTTATCGCTCTTGTTCGATCGATTTCGGAAGGCAGGCTTGCTAGTAAACCTCACTAAAAGTGAATTTGTCAAAGCCTAAGTCACCTTCCTGGGCCATATTACTGAATACGGACAATTTGGCCCAAGGAATGCAAAATAGAAATTGGACAATGTCCCACACCGTTAATGAAAAAAGCGGCACTATGATTCCTGAGATTGAGTGGATTTTACCAAAAGTTTGGGCTGAACTATAGCAGTAAGCTAGAGGACGGAGCGGAGTGGGGACGGTCAGTGGCTAGAGGATGGAGCGGAGTGGGGACGGTCAGTGGCTAGAGGACGGAGCAGAAGTAGGAAGAGAGATGGGGATTTAAGGCAGATATTCAGGGAGCTAGGATGGAAGCTTAGAGCTAGGACGAACAGAGTTGTTGTCTCTGGTTTGTTGCCCGTGCCACATGCTAGTGAGGCGAGGAATAGGGAGAGAGAGGAGTTGAACACGTGGCTCCAGGGACGGTGCAGGAGGGAGGGTTTTGGATTCTTGGATAATTGGAGCTCTTTCTGGGGTAGGTGGGACCTCTACAAGCAGGATGGTCTTCATCTGAACCAGAGGGGTACCAATATCCTGGTGGGGGAATTCGCTAAGGCTATTGGGGTGGGTTTAAACTAATCCAGCAGGGGGATGGGAACCAAAATTGTAGTTCGAGTATAGAAACGGTTGAGAGTAGGGAGGTCCAAAATCAAGTTTCAGGGACGCAAGATGGCACCGGCAAGCAAGGAGTTGGTTTGAAGTGTGTCTACTTCAACGCCAGGAGCATCTGGAATAAGGTGGGTGAACATGCAGCATGGGTTGGTACCTGGGGCTTTGATGTTGTGGCATCCATTTCGGAGACATGGATAGAGCAGGGACAGGAATGGTTGTTGCAGGTTCCACGATTTAGATGTTTCAGTAAGAACAGAGAAGTTGGTAAAAGAGGGGTGTGTGTGGCATTGTTGGTCAAGGACAGTATTACAGTTGCAGAAAGGATGTTTGGGGACTCGCCAACTGAGGTAGTATGGGCTGAGGTTAGAGACAGGAAAGGAGAGGTCACCCTGTTGGGAGTTTTCTATAGGCCTCCGAATAGTTCCAGAAATGTAGAGGAAAGGATAGCAAAGATGATTCTCGATAGGAGTGAGAGAGACAGGGTAGTTGTCATGGGGGACGTCAACTTTCCAAATATTGACTGGGAACATTATAGTACGAGTGCTATAGATAGGTCAGTTTTTGTCCAGTGTGTGCAGGAGGGCTTCCTGACACAGTATGTAGACAGGCCAACAAGGGGCGAAGCCACATTAGATTTGGTACTGGGTAATGAGCCCGGCCAGGTGTTAGATTTGGAAGTAGGTGAGCACTTTGGTGATAGCGATCACAATTCTGTTATGTTTACTTTAGTGATAGAAAGGGATAGGTGTATACCACTGAGCGAGAGTGACAGCTGGGGGAAAGCCAATTACGGTGCAATTAGGCAAGATTTAGGAAGCACAGGATGGGGAAGGAAACTGCAGGGGATGGGCACATTAGAAATGTGGAGCTTATTCAAGGAAAAGCTCCTGCGTGTCCTAGATAAGTATGTACCTGTCAGGCAGGGAGGAAGCTGTAGATCGCAGGAGCCATGGTTTACGAAGGAAGTGGAATCTCTGGTCAAGAGGACGAAGAAGGCTTAT
Organism: Chiloscyllium plagiosum; assembly: GCF_037043375.1. Classification (NCBI taxonomy): domain Eukaryota; kingdom Metazoa; phylum Chordata; class Chondrichthyes; order Orectolobiformes; family Hemiscylliidae; genus Chiloscyllium; species Chiloscyllium plagiosum. Next base: position 13,964,989 of record NW_028270147.1, read on the forward strand.
GTTAGGATGAGATCTGAAGGCTCAGTTAGGGCGTTTAAGGCTTACAAGGTAGCCAGGAAAGACCTAAAGAGAGAACTCAGAAGAGCCAGGAGGAGACATGAGAAGTTGTTGGCGGATAGGATCAGGGTAAACCCTAAGGCTTTCTATAGGTATTTAAGGAGTAAAAGAATGATGAGAGTAAGATTAGGGCCAATCAAGGATAGTAGTGGGAAGTTGTGTGTGGAGTCAGAGGAGATAGGGGAAGCACTAAATGAATATGTTTCGACAGTATTCACTCTAGAAAATGACAATGTTGTCAAGGAGAATACTGAGATACAGGCTACTAGACTGGGGGTGGGATTGAGGTTCACAAGGAGGAGGTATTAGAAACCTGCAGAGTGTGAAAATAGATAAGTCCCCTGGGCAGGATGGGATTTGTCCTAGGATCCTCTGGGAAGCCCCAGGGAGGGGATTGCCGAGCCTTTGACATTGATCTTTAAATCGTCATTGTCTACAGGAATAGTGCCAGAAGACTGAAGGATAGCGAATGTGGTTCCCCTGTTCAAGAAGGGGAGTAGAGACAATCCTGGTAATTATAGACCAGTGAGCCTTACTTCAGTTGTTGGTAAAGTGATGGAAAAGGTTATAAGAGATAGTATTTATAATCATCGAGAAAAGAATAATTTGATTAGGGTTAGTCAGCATGGTTTTGTGAATGGTGGGTCGTGCCTCACAAACCTTATTGAGTTCTTTGAGAAGGTGACCAAACAGGTAGATGAGAGTAAACCGGTTGATGTGGTGTATATGGATTTCAGCAAGGCATTCGATAAGGTTCCCCACAGTAGGCTATTGTACAAAATGCGGAGGAATGGGATTGTGGGAGATGTAGCAGTTTGGATCAGTAATTGGCTTGCTGAAAGAAGACAGAGGGTGGTGGTTGATTGGAAATGTTCATCCTGGAGTCCAGTTACCAGTGGTGTACCGCAAGAGTCAGTGTTGGGTCCACTTCTGTTCATCATTTTTATAAACCATCTGGATGAGGGCATAGAAGGGTGGGTTAGTAAATTTGCAGATGACACTAAGGTCGGTGGAGTTGTGGATAGTGACGAAGGATGTTGTAGGTTACAGAGAGACATAGATAAGCTGCAGAGTTGGGCTGAGAGGTGGCAAATGGAGTTTGATGCGGACAAGTGTGAGGTGATTCACTTTGGTCGGAGTAACCGGAATGCAAAGTACTGGGCTAATGGTAAGATTCTTGGTAATGTAGGAGAGCAGAGATATCTCGGTGTCCAGATACACAGATCCTTGAAAGTTGCCACCCAGGTTGACAGGGTCGTTAAGAAGGCATACAGTGTTTTAGCTTTTATTAATAGAGCAATCGAGTTCTGGAACCATGAATTTATGCTACAGCTGTACAAAACTCTGGTGTGGCCGCACTTGGAAGATTGTGTACAGTTCTGGTCACCGCATTTTAAGAAGGATGTGGAAGCTTTGGAAAGGGTACAGAGGAGATTTACTAGGATGTTGCCTGGTATGGAGGGAAGGTCTTACGAGGAAAGGCTGAGGGACTTGAGGCTGTTTTCGTTGGAGAGAAGAAGGTTGAGAGGTGACTTAATAGAGACATATAAGATAATCAGTGGGTTAGATAGGGTGCACAGGGAGAGCCTTTTTCCAAGTATGGTGACGGCAAGCATGAGGGGGCATAGCTTTAAATTGAGGGGTGATAGATATAGGACAGATGTCAGAGGTAGTTTCTTTATTCAGAGAGTAGTAAGTGTATGGAATGCTTTGCCTGCAACAGTAGTAGATTCGCTCTTGTTCGATCGATTTTGGAAGGCAGGCTTGCTGGTAAACCTCACTAAAAGTGAATTTGTCAAAGCCCAAGTCACCTTCCTGGGCCATATTACTAAACACAGATAACTTTCCCCAAGGAATGCAAAATAGAAATTGGACAATGTCCCACACTGTTAATGAAAAAAGCAGCACTATGATTCCTGGGATTGAGTGAATTTTACCGAACGTTTGGGCCGAACTATAGCAGTGGGTTAGAGGACGGAGCGGAGTGGGGACAGTCAGTGGGCTAGAGGACGGAGCAGAGTGGGGACGGTCAGTGGGCTAGAGGACGGAGGGGAGTGGGGACGGTCAGTAGCTAGAGGATGGAGCAGAGTGGGGACGGTCAGTGGCTGGAGGATGGAGCAGAGTGGGGACAGTCAGTAGGCTAGAGGATGGAGCAGAGTGGGGATGGTCAGTGGCTGGAGGACAGAGCAGAGTGGGGACGGTCAGTGGCTGGAGGACGGAGCAGAGTGGGGACGGTCAGTGGCTGGAGGATGGAGCGGAGTGGGGATGGTCAGTGGCTAGAGGACGGAGCAGAATGGGGACGGTCAGTGGCTGGAGGACGGAGCAGAGTGCGGACGGTCAGTGGCTGGAGGATGAAGCAGATTGGGGATGGTCAGTGGCTAGAGGACGGAGCAGAATGGGGACGGTCAGTGGCTGGAGGACGGAGCAGAGTGGGGACGGTCAGTGGCTGGAGGATGGAGCGTAGTGGGGATGGTCAGTGGCTGGAGGACTTGGCGGAGTGGGGACGGTCAGTGGCTGGAGGATGGAGCAGAGTGGGGACGGTCAGTGGCTGGAGGACGGAGCAGAGTGGGGAGGGTCAGTGGCTGGAGGATGGAGTGGTGTGGGGATGATCAGTGGCTGGAGGATGGAGCAGAGTGGGGACGGTCAGTGGCTGGAGGATGGAGCATGTGGGGATGGTCAGTGGCTAGAGGACGGAGCAGAGTGGGGATGGTCAGTGGCTGGAGGATGGAGTGGTGTGGGGATGATCAGTGGCTGGAGGATGGAGCAGAGTGGGGACGGTCAGTGGCTGGAGGATGGAGCATGTGGGGATGGTCAGTGGCTAGAGGACGGAGCAGAGTGGGGATGGTCAGTGGCTGGAGGACGGAGCAATGTGGGGACGGTCAGTGGCTAGAGGACGGAGCAGAGTGGGGATGGTCAGTGGCTAGAGGACGGAGCAGAGTGGGGACGGTCAGTGGCTGGAGAATGGAGCGGAGTGGGGATGGTCAGTGGCTGGAGGATGGAGCGGAGTGGGGATGGTCAGTGGCTGGAGGATGGAGCGGAGTGGGGATGGTCAGTGGCTGGAGGATGGAGGGGAGTGGGGATGGTCAGTGGCTGGAGGATGGAGGGGAGTGGTGACGGTGATTGGCTGGCGTGGAGTGGGGACGGTCAGTGGCTGGAGGATGGAGTGAGTGGGGATAGTCAGTGGGCTGGAGGATGGAGGGGAGTGGGGATGGTCAGTGGCTGGAGGATGGAGGGGAGTGGGGACAGTCAGTGGCTGGAGGATGGAGGGGAGTGGGGATGGTTAGTGGCTGGAGGATGGAGAGGAGTGGGGATGGTCAGTTGGCTGGAAGATGGAGCAGAGTGGGAATGGTCAGTGACTGGAGGATGGAGTGGAGTCGGGACAGTCAGTGGGCTGGAGGATGGAGCAGAGTGGGGACGGTCAGTGGCTAGAGGATGGAGGGGAGTGGGGATGGTCAGTGGCTGGAGGATGGAGGGGAGTGGGGATGGTCAGTGTGCTGGAGGATGGAGGGGAGTGGGGACGGTCAGTGGTTGGAGGGTGGAGGGGAGTGGGGATAGTCAGTGGGCTGGAGGATGGAGGGGAGTGGGGATGATCAGTGGGCTGGAGGATGGAGGGGAGTGGGGACGGTCAGTGGCTGGAGGATGGAGGGGAGTGGGGATGGTCAGTGGGCTGGAGGATGGAGTGGATTAGGGATGATCAGTGGCTGGAGGATGGAGGGGAGTGGGGACGGTCAGTGGCTGGAGGATGGAGGGGAGTGGGGATGGTCAGTGGCTGGAGGATGGAGGGGAGTGGGGATAGTCAGTGGGCTGGAGGATGGAGTGGAGTGCGGATGGTCAGTGGCTGGAGGATGGAGGGGAGTGGGGATGTCCAGTGGGCTGGAGGATGGAGTGGAGTGGGGACGGTCAGTGGGCTGGAGGATGGAGGGGAGTGGGGATGGTCAGTGGGCTGGAGGATGGAGGGGAGTGGGGATGGTCAGTGGGCTGGAGGATGGAGTGGAGTGCGGATGGTCAGTGGCTGGAGGATGGAGGGGAGTGGGGATGGTCAGTGGGCTGCAGGATGGAGTGAAGTGGGGACGGTCAGTGGCTGGAGGATGGAGTGGAGTGGGGATGGTCAGTGGGCTGGAGGATGGAGTGGAGTGCGGATGGTCAGTGGCTGGAGGATGGAGGGGAGTGGGGATGGCCAGTGGGCTGCAGGATGGAGTGAAGTGGGGACAGTCAGTGGGCTGGAGGATGGAGGGGAGTGGGGATGGTCAGTGGGCTGGAGGATGGAGGGGAGTGGGGATGGTCAGTGGGCTGGAAGATGGAGGGGAGTGGGGAGGATTGTTAGATTAGGGACCAGTCAGCAGGTTATGAATCTGGGCAGTCTACGTGTGGAAGCCCTCTGCGCTGATCTTTTTAAATTTATGCTCGTTTTTCTAATTTATACCATGAACAACTGTCAGTGATGTAACTTTCATTCCTTTCTTTTTCCCTTTAGTTCCGTGTTTTACTTAGATTACCTACAGTGTAGAAACAGGCCTTTCGGCCCAGCAAGTCCACACCGACCCTCCGAAGAGAAACCCGCCCAGACCCGTTCTCCTACACTTACCCCTTCACCTAACACCACGGGCAATTTTAACATGGTCAATTCACCTAACCTGCACATTTTTGGACTGTGGGAGGAAACTGGAGCACCCGGAGGAAACCCACGCAGACACAGGGAGAATGTGCAAACTCCACACAGACAGTTGCCTGAGGCGGGAATTGAACCCGGGTCTCTGGTGCTGTGAGGCAGCAGTGCTAACCACTGTGCCACCGTGCCGAAGAATTATGCCTCGGTACTTTGTACCTCAGATGGTGCCATATGGGATGACATTATAAACTTTTCACTGTACGCCTGAACGTCTGCACTTCAGTCCATGTGACAATGAAGGCTATTCTAATTCTAATTCCAACTCTAATCCATAATTCCTGTAAAGATCCTGGACATTCCTGGATAGTTGCCAAGTTAAAGATTGCTACATCCTTGACTCAAGATGTCTTGAGAAATTGAATCCAGTGATAGCAGTAATGTTTGGCTATGTTCTGAAAAGCAGGGAGAGCTGTACAATAGTCGCTCTATAACGGGAATGTATGCTTTAAGAGTTGATCGATGCTCCACAAATGAAAGACCATAATTTAACACACTCCGCCTGGTAATAGGTTGGTTTAAGTTTGATTGCAACTGGAAACAAAATTGGCTCGATCCTATCACCATTTCATTTGAAATGCTTTATCATCATAGATAAATGGAACCATTCAGAACCCACCCAAGCGAGAGGCCAGGAGCTGATTTTATTTATTTGTCCCTGTGTGACCTGTCACCCATGTTTGCGAAACCACGGAGGTCACAGACAATATGAAATCTAATCTATCCCCTGACTTATAATTCCAATAACCTGCCTTTTTAACATTGGAAAACAAATCCCCCACACGTCACAGCAACAAAATCAAACTTAATTCTAATTCTGATTTAATGTTGGCACTGAATTATTGCAGAAAATATTTTGGATGCGACTAAAGCTGTTGGCCCAACAAAGCAATGGGCCTTCAATTTGGACTTCAATTCATGAATTAATTCATTGCACTAATGTGTTATTAAACTGGAAAGAGTTCAGAAAAGATTTACAACGATGCTCTGGGTTGGAGGGTTTGAGCTATAGGGAGAGGCTAAATAGGCTGGGGCTGTTTACCCTCGGGCATTAGAGGCTGAGGAGTGACCTTATAGAGGTTTATCCAGTCATGAGGGGCCTAAATTAGGTTAATCATCAAGGTCTTTTCCCTAGAGTTGCAAAGTTCAAAACTAGAGGACATAGGTTTATGATGAAAGGGGAAAGATTTTAAAGGGACCCAAGGGTCAACATTTTCACGTCGGGGTGGTACATGTATGGAATGAGCTGCCAGAGGAAGTGGTGGAGGTGGGTACAACTACAGCATTTAAAAAACATTTGGGCAGGCAAATGGATAGGAAAGGTTTAGCGGGATATGGGCCAAACGCAGGTGAATGGGACTAGTTCAGTTTAGGAAACCTGGTTGGGATGGATGAGTTGGGCCGAAGGGCCTGTTTCCGTGCTGTATGACCCGACCCTATAATAGTTTCAGCCCTCTCTGTCACTGTATGCCCTGGTCAGGTCTGCAACCCTCTCAGAACTCCACACTCCTGGAATTCGGACCTCCTGTCCATTCCCGATTTCCTTCACCTCACCATCAGAGGCTGCACCTTTCACTTTCAAGCAATTGTCCATCTGTCTCTTCACCTCCTCACATCCCATAAACCTCTCCTTCCATCATCTACCCTAATATAGCAGCTTTATAAGACTTTGATGAGGCCACACTTGGACTATTGTGTTCAATCTGGTCGCCACATTACAGGATGAATGTGGAGGCTCTGGAGAGGGTGCAGAGGAGGTTTACCAGAGTATGAACTATAAGGAGAGGCTAGAAAGACTTGGGTTGATTTCTCTGGAGTGGTGGATGCTGATGGGAGACTGGATAGAGGTCTATAAAATTATGAGTGTCTCGTTTGATAGGGTTGACAGTCGGAATATTTTTCCCAGAGTTGAAGTGTCTAATATACTAGGTGGCATGTATTTAAGGTGAAAGGGAAAATGTTCAAAGGAGATGGGAGAGGTAAGGTTTTTACCCAGAGAGTGGTAGGAGTCAGGGGTGTTGGTGGAAACAGATACGATAGAGGGGGTTTAAGGGACTTTTAGATAAGCACAGGAATTAGCAAGGAATGGAAGGATATGGACCATGGTCTACTATTTTAAGATGTAAGACATTGGAGCAGTAGTAGACCATCTAGCCAATCATGTCTGCTCCATCATTCAATGAAATTGTGGCTGGTCTGATAATCCTCAACTTTACTTTCCAACTTTTCTTCCTGTAATCTGTCTATCTCAGCCTTGAAAATACTTAACGATCTCGACAGGATGTTACGGTGAGAGGGGGAATGTTTAGCCTCAACAACTCTCTGTGGTAAATAATTCACTACCCTCAGAGAGGAAATTCCTCTTCCATTCTGTCTTAAATGACCCCTTTTCCTGAGATGATAATCTCTGGTCCCAGACTCTCTCACTAAGGGAAGCAACCTTTCCAAATGTACATTGCGGCTCAAGTGGAAATATTGTCGCCTCAATTTATTGGGTCTGTTTCCACTCTGTAAGTAATCTAATCTAATATGGGTTCTGCCTCTATCCAGAGATATCAGCTCAAAAGAAAACCAAGTCTGACAGAACACAGTGGCTCAGTGGTTAGCACTGCTGCCTCACAGTGTTAAGGACCTGGGTTTGATTCTAGCCTCAGGTGACTGTCAATGAGGAGTTTGCATATTCTCCCTGTGTCTGCATGGGTTTCCTCCCATGGTCCAAAGATGTGCAGGTCAGGTGGATTGCCCATGCTAACATTGTTCAGGGATGTGTAGGTTATGTGGATTACCCATGGAAAGTGCAGGGTTACAGGGATGGGGTGGGTCTAAATTGGATGCTCTTCAGAGGGCTGTTGTGTTCTTGATAGGCTGAATGGCCTGTTCCCGCACTTTAGGCATTCTATGACACTGTGTACAGCATTGAGGGATATCAAACCCAATAACACCTTTTTTTTTCTCTCTCCTCAAATTCTACCAGATCTGCTGAGTTTCTCCAGGATTTTCAGTGACTGTGCAAGGAAAGATACATCTTTTTAATAATACAGTCATACTCCTTGAGGTCAATTTTCATTTTACAGACATGTGAGCGTTTTACTATGCTTTCAATTACTGTTAAAGCTCCTCGGATGCTGCCTGAACTGCTGTGCTCTTCCAGCACCACTAATCCAGAATCTGGTTTCCAGCATCTGCAGTCATTGTTTTTACCTCTTTCAATTACTTGTTGTACATTCCCAAACACTTTTAAGGTTAAAAGTGGGTAATTTAAAGGAGATGTGGGAGGCAAGTTTTTTACACAGAGGGTGGTAAGTGCCTGGAATGTGCTGCCAGAGGAGATGGTGGAAGCAGATATAATAGCAACATTTAAGAAGTATCTTGACAGAAACACCCCTCCAACCGTAACAAGGACAGATGCCCCTGGTGCTCAACTTCCACCCTACCAACCTTCGCATAAACCAAATCATCTGCCGACATTTCCGCCACCTCCAAACAGACCCCACCACCAGGGATATATTTCCCTCCCCACCCCTTTCTGCCTTCCGCAAAGACCGTTCCCTCTGTGACTATCTGGTCAGGTCCATGCCCCCCTACAACCCACCCTCCTATCCTGGCACTTTCCCCTGCTACCGCAGGAACTGTAAAACCTGCGCCCACACCTCCTCCCTCACCTCTATCCAAGGCCCTAAAGGAGCCTTCCACATCCATCAAAGTTTTACTTGCACATCCACTAATATCATTTATTGTATCCGTTGCTCCCGATGCGGTCTCCTCGACATTGGGGAGACTGGGCGCCTCCTAGCAGAGCGCATTAGGGAACATCTCCGGGACACCTGCACCAATCAACCACACCGCCCCGTGGACCAACATTTCAACTCCCCCTCCCACTCTGCCGAGGACATGGAGGTCCTGGGCCTCCTTCACCGCCGCTCCCTCACCACCAGATGCCTGGAGGAAGAACGCCTCATCTTCCGCCTCGGAACACTTCAACCCCAGGGCATCAATGTGGACTTCAACAGTTTCCTCATTTCCCCTTCCCCCACCTCACCCTAGTTCCAAACTTCCAGCTCAGCACTGTCCCCATGACTTGTCCGGACTTGTCCTACCTGCCTATCTCCTTTTCCACCTATCCACTCCACCCTCTCCTCCCTGACCTATCACCTTCATCCCCTCCCCCACTCACCTATTGTACTCTATGCTACTTTCTCCCCACCCCCACACTCCTCTAGCTTATCTCTCCATGCTTCAGGCTCACTGCCTTTATTCCTGATGAAGGGCTTTTGCCTGAAACGTCGATTTCGAAGCTCCTTGGATGCTGCCTGAATTGCTGTGCTCTTCCAGCACCACTGATCCAGAATCTGGTTTCCAGCATCTGCAGTCATTGTTTTTAGAGAAGAGAGGGATACAGATCATGTACAGGCAAATGGTTTTCAGTTTAGATAGGCACGATGTGTCAGTTTGGTCTTGGTAGGCTGAAGGGCCTGTTCTGTGCTTTACTGTTCTTTATTTTATTTAACCTTTAATAAACTGGTCACCCAGAGGCTGCACTCAAAAAGCACCTTATTGAACTGATTTGCGTTAGGTAGGAGCTGCCAATCCATTAGTGGATCTTAGAACTTGCGATGCTTAAACTGTCATTGAAAAAAGCAAACAGCATTTCCATCATGCTCACCCTCTCTCTAGATCTCTCATGGCTTGAACTTATCCAGAAAGGTTCAGATAAAACTTTATCCTCCCCCGCAAACATCCAGTTGCACTCTTCAAACATAAAGAGAAATGTTGTGCAAAGACTGGAATCTATAATCCTTACTGCTTCACAGTGCATTCAGAAAACAAGTACTAAATTTATAATCCTCCAATTTGCAATTTTCCTGAGACGTCCTTTGTCCAAATTGGACGTCTTGTTCTGAAATAAAAGTGAATCAAATGGCCATTTGTGGTGACATAAATAATGCAATCTCTTCATCCATTATACATCAGTCTTTGTGTCCTTCGTGGTTATTTGTTGAATAGAGCATCTATAGAACAGTTACATCACCAGTGCAACACCAATTATCCCCTTTTCCTAACTGAAAACATATAACATTTTCAGAAAAGCTAACTCTCCTGCCTTAGGAGGAACACCATTCCCAAATTAATTCTGATTCCTGAACACTTGAATGCTAAACCTTTGAGGTTTAAACACTCTGGCATACTTCAGAACTCACCGTTCTTACAAAGCGATTCCAATTTTATCTGCTCTCTACTTAGGTGTGGCCAATACGCTGACCATCAATGCTTTGCATGGGGGTCAGTTAGTTCAGTTAGCTGGATGGCTTGCTTAAATGCAGAATGATACCATGATTCTGCCATTAGAATCATGGGTTCAGTTCCTTCTCAACTCCTTAATCTCTTCCTGTCACCAGAGACATGGTGACCCTCAAGTTAAAGCACCACCAACTGTCTCACGCTCTCCTTAATGAGAGAGCAGCTCTATGGGCTGGTAAAACTATGGTAAGCTTAACTATATTTCCCTACTGTAGCTTTAATGTTCATAATTCATGCAAATAACTTTGGACTCCCCCTTAGAATTGACATGAGTGAAGATGTGTGAAAAGCAAGCTCAGCTCAGTATTGTGGCGAAAGAAGCCAATGGAAATATAGAATTGCTTCTCATTTTTGTTTCAGTGTCCTTTGTCAGTGTCCACAATAAACAACCGTTGTCACATGCTCCTACTCTCCCTAAAAGCAGCTGGGTGGTAAGATGTGTTGTAAAAAATACTGATTCTCAAACAGTTAATGTTGCATTAAGGCTCCACCCAATCTGATGATCTCATAAAGTGGAGAAGTAGCACCAGGTCCTGATGGGGTCAGACCTGGTACCTCTGGCTTCGATTGTCTTTGTCATTATGCCAAACCAGTCAATGTAACTTGTACCTACGGCTATTAGGCAATAAACTAGGACAAGAGGACAAGTGCCTTTTCTTGTTAAGACTCAATGGTGGCTTGTCCTCTACCACTGCTCATTAGATAGGGCCCTGGAGAAGGAGGACTTGGGACAGCACTCCATCCCAAACACAAGCTATCAGTGATTCACGCTGCAGGGTACAACATGATAAAACCACAGTAAGATGTTCCTGAACAGAATCATTGATTTATTACAGTGTAGGCCATTCAGTACATTGGGCACCCTCTGGTTCTATTATCTGGTGCCAATCCCTGACCCTTTCCCTATCTCCCTGCACACCATTTCTATCCAAATAAGCAACCAATGCCCTTTTGAAAGCTTCAGTTGAACCTGCCTCCACCACACTTCCTTAAATAAACTTAATGTTTACCTTAACTCAACAGATATATTTTAGCAACACAACAAGATCAAGAATATTATACCGAGGGCACCTGTCTGTTGGATTGTAAATGTAGCACAATTTAAATACCCTGGGACGATTGAGATTTTTGAACATTGCTATCACTGCAGGAACTTTCTAGTCATGATTTAAGATTAATCAGTCTCACAACAATAACAGTGAGGGGCGAGTTCTGTGTAGGATTCTCTCTGATTTTTACATGTTCACTGGTTTTGGTTTATCAGCTGGGACAGTTAATGAAAACTCTTCTTTTTGCAGTAGAGATTGACAGAAACTTCCCAAATTTCTGGCTCAATTGGTTACATCGAATTGGTGTATGGGGTTGATGTGACTGACTACCGATAAATTCTTTGTTGATTTCAGGCTAAGGTGATTGTTAATTTGTACTTTTGCAATCTCTTGAACAAACTCTGTGCCAGTTCATGTTTGCTGCAAAAGAAATCAGCGTGACTTGTGAGAAATTAGCGAAAAGGTCTCATTTCAAGCCCCTGCCACTTTGAAGAGCAGCTTAGCAAGGACCAGCATCACCTTCAGAGCACGTTGAGGCAAAACTATGTCGCTGGTTCTCTGATTGTGTGCAAGACAGACACTGAGGTGCCATCTTGACCCTAAATGGGCTGTGAACCTGTCTCAATAATGAAGGGAACCAAGAGGCAGCTCTGAAAGCAGAGGATTGACGGATTCGTGTTGTAGGAGAGAGTGAGGGCTGCTGATATTGGCGATCAGAATCGAGAGTGTGGTGCTGGAAAAGCACAGCAAGTCAGGCAGTATCCGAGGAGCAGGAGATTCGACGTTTCTCGCATAAGCCCTTATGTCCGAACGTCGATTCTCCTGTTCCTCGGATGCTGCCTGACCTGCTGTGCTTTTCCAGCACCGTGTTGCATTAAGTTACCTATTTACTGTTAGGGTGAAACCTGTCTTTACCAGGCTGGAAAAGATAGTGGTGAATATCTATGTTGGGACCAACCACATTGGAGACAGAAAGTAAGAGATCCTGATTGGAGCGTATGCAGCAATATAGAAAATAGGTACAAGAGTACGCCGTTCGGCCCTTCCGGCCTACACCACCATTCAATACAATCATGATCATGCAATCTCATTATCCCACTTCTGCCCTCTTTCCATACCCCTTGGTCCCTCTAGCAGCAAGCTCCACACCCAGCTCCCTCTTGAACAAATCTAATAAATTAGCCCCAACAGCTTCCTATGGGAGAGAATTCCACAGATTCACAACTCTTTGAGTGAAGAAATTCTTTCTTATATCAGTCCTGAATGGCCTACCCCTTATTCTTCGACTGTGACCCCTAGTTCTGGTCTTCTCCAACAGCTGGAACATTCTTCCCACATCTAACCCGACCAGTCCCATCAGGATTTTATACGTTTCTACAAGAGTACCAGGAGCTATGTGTTAAATAAAAGAATAGGTCACACATGGTTACGATCTCTGGATTATTCCCTGAGATGGGCACAATTACGAATGGAATAAACAGATTATGATGTTAAGGAGTAATGTGAGAAAGATAGATTTCATGTTGTAAAACACTGCCAAAAGATGTGTTTATTTGTTTCCTGCCACTGAGTCAATTTTGGATCTTACCTGCCACATTCCCTCATATCCTATGAGTTTTTATTTTTCTTACCAATCTGCTGTGTGAGACTTTGTCAAATACTTTCCTAAAATCTATCAGACAACATCCACTGCACCACCCTCTTGTTAGCCTCACAACACCAGGGATCCAGGTTTGATTCCGCCCACAGGCGACTGTGTGGAGTTTGCACAATCTCCCTGGTTTCCTCTAGGTACTCTGGGTTCCTCACACAGTCAAAGATGTGCAGGTTAGGTGGATTGGGCAGGCTAAATTGTCCATAGTGTCCAGGGATGTGCAGGCTAGTCACAGGAAATGTGGGGGTGGGGTGCTCTTCAGGGGGTTAGGTGCATTCTCGATGGGCCAAAGTGCCTCTATGTGCACTGTAGGGATTCAATGATTTGTTGAACTTTAGTTCTCTTGTGAGGAGAGAGGCAGCAAAGTGGAGTTGAGGCTAAGATGAGATCAGCCTGGCCATTTCCAACAGAGAAGCAGGCTCTAGGGACTGAATTGTTTACTCCTGCAGCTAGTTCTTATGTTCTTAATTTGAACAGCTTGGGATACAATCTGTCTGGCCCTGGTTAATTATCCACCTCCGGGTGTGTCAATCCCTCATGTACTTCCTCACACATTATGCTCATTGTACCTAATATTTCACACACCTCTCCTTTAACTTGATTGTCTCTATCATTCCTCCCCTTTATAAATTCAGTGACAAGGCGCTCATTAAGAACACTGCCCACACCTTCTGCATCAATGCACAACTTCCTTTGTGCAACTCTGGTAAGGTGTTACCCTTTCCTTAGTTAAAAATCACACAACACCAGGTTACAGTCCAACATGTTTGTTTTGAAGCACTAGCTTTTGGAGTGCTGCTTCTTCATCAGGTGGTTGTGGGTGTACACAGCTTTGTACACCCCAGTCCAATACTGGTATCTCCAAATCATGACTCTTTCCTTAGCTATCCTCTTGCTCTGAACCTACTGATAGAATATTTTGGGTTTTCCATGATTTTGCTGCCAACATTTCCTCATACCCTCTTCCTGTGCTTTCCTGATATCCTTTATTTCCACCTCTGCACTTTCTATAAATCTCTAGGCTGTCCATTGTATTAAGTAAGTTTTGTGTCTGCCCAAAAGTTTCTTCCGTTTTCTGCTCTGTCTTACCCTGTATCCTTCTGCAAAACCAGACATTTCTCGATTTGGCAGGTCACTCCTTCTCTTCATGTGAACACATCTATATGTACAGAAGGATATGGAAGCTGGAGAACTTGGGGAAATAAATGGTGAGGTCTTGAAAAGTGTCCATAGTCCAGAAATGGAGCTCAGAAAATGAATAATGGTAGATAGATCCCCAGGACCTGACTAAGTGTATCCCAGAACTCTGTGGGAAGATAGGGAAGATATTGCTGGGTCCCTTGCTGAGATGTTTGTATCAACGGCAGCCATGGTTGAAATGCCAGAAGACTGAAGACTGGCTAATGTGGTGCCATTATTTTTAAAAGGTGATAAGGAAAAGCCAGGGAACTACAGACCGGTGAGCCTGACACCAGTGGTGGGTAAGTGCAGAGGATTCTGATGGATGGATTTAATGCATTTGGAAAGGTAAGGGCTAATCAACATGGGGATAATCAACATGGCTTTATGCGTGTAAAATCATGACTCACAAACTTGATTCAGTTTTTTGAAGAGGTGACAAAGAGGATTGATGAAGGCAGAGTGGTACATGTTGTCTGTATGGACTTCAGTAAGGCCTTTGACAAGGCTCCACATGGTAGACTGGTTAGCAAGGTTTGGTCACATGGGATCCGGGGGAGCTAGCTAACTGGATAAAAAGTTGGCTTAAAGATAGGAGACAGAGGGTAGTGGCAGGACTTTGTTTTTTGGATTGGAGACCTCTGACCAATGCGTGTTGAAACCCTCCAACCCTTTGTAAACCTGAAAGGATTTAGAAAACATTTACAAGGATCTTGCCAGGATTGGAGGGTTTGTGCTATAGGGAGAGGCTGAGTATGCTGGGGCTGTTTTCCCTGGAGTATCAGAGGCTGAGGGGTGACCTTATAGAGGTTTATAAAATCATGAGGGGAATGGATAGGGTAAATAGACAAGGCCTTTTCCCTGGGGTGGGGAGAGTCCAAAATTGGAGGGCATAGTTTAAAGTGAGAGGGGAAAGATTTAAAAGGGACCTAAGGGGCAAATTTTTCAGGCAGAGGGTGATGCGTGTATGGAATAAGCTTCCAGAGAAAGTGGTAGAGGCTGGTACAATTACAACATTTAAAAGGCATCTGGAATGGTATATGAATAGGAAGTGTTTAGAGTGAGATGGGCCAAGTGCTGGGAAATGGGACAAGATTTATTTAGGATATCTGGTCAGCATGGATGAGTTGGACCGGAGGGTCTGTTTCCGTGCCATGCATCTCTGTAACTTTACAAATACCTTGTATTGATTCTCCTTCAAGTAGCTGTATCCAATTGACTAGATCACTTCCCAGCTCCATATAATTAGTCTTATCCCAATTTCAAACTCCAGTTCTAATGCTATCCTTTCCATAATGATGCAAAATCTGACTATTATTACGGTCACCATCTTCAAAGTGGTCACCCGCTTCTACATTATACATCTGGCTAATTTCATATTTAATGGATATTTGGGCGAAATAGCTACTTTCTTAAAAGCGTTGTTAAAATGCTCTCCTAGCACTGCTAGGAGCAAGCAATCTGATGATAAGGATGGGAGTCAGTGATTACTAATCCATTTGAAATGCAGTATTTCAACTAGAAAAGTGTGAAAACCAAGTATCAAGAGGAGTGCACTGTAACAGGGTAGAAGTCAGGCTTCAGCTGTATGAAACTCTGGTTCGATCATGTGAAATGCTGTAAATAGCTCTGGGCACTATGCTACAGAGAGGATATGGAGTAGGCTATTTAGGACTGAGATGAGGAGAAATATCTTCATCCAGAGAGTGGTGAGCCTGTAGTATTCCTTACCTCAAGAAGCAGTTGATGCCAAAATGATGAATGTATGCAAGAGGCGGCTAGATATAGCAGTTGGGGTGAATGGGGTCAATATGGGGAGAAATCAGAATTAGGCTACTGAGTTGGACAATCAACCATGATTGTGATGAATGGAGGAGCTGGCTCAAATAGCCTACTCCATATCTTCTCTGTAGCATAGTGCCCAGAGCTATTTACAGCATTTCACATGATCGAACCAGAGTTTCATACAGCTGAAGCCTGACCTCTACCCTGTTACAGTGCACTCCTCTTGATACTTGGTTTTCACACTTTTCTAGTTGAAATACTGCATTTCAAATGGATTAGTAATCACTGACTCCCATCCTTATCATCAGATTGCTTGCTCCTCCTGCTCCGATCTTCTACGTTCCTATGTTTCATAGGATTCAATTGTACAGAAAGATTACACAAATTAACTGCATTTGGAAGATTAATAAGCTGTGAAATTTTTAAAATATTAAAGGGAATTGGTAATGTAGTTGTTGACAGACCATTTCTGATGGTGAGGGAGTTTAGGGCTAGGGGGAGTTGTTTAAAAGTTAGAGGCAGTCTGTTCAGGGGTGAATTTAGGAAGCACAAGCCAGCTCACATAAGCCCAAAGTCATTGTGGTCCTTTGTAGTGCTTTGGTAAGGAATCTGAGTATTATTGTGAAAAGACGCAAATACTACAATGGACAAACAGGCAGAAAACTAGCCACCAGGACACACTAACATCAACTACCCACAAAAAGACATGACCCACTCTCACTAGTATCCTTACAAATGGATGAGGATGGATACCACTTTGACTGGAACAACACATCCATCCTAGGATAAGCCAAACAGAAGCATGCACGAGAATTCCTGGAAGCATGGCATTCTAACTGGAACTCTATCAACAAGCACATTGACTTGGATCCCATTTACCACCCCCTGAGAAAAATAACTGGAAATGACGTCACCACAGGAAATGACATCACCACATGAAATGACATCACCACAGGAAATTGTGTCACCAACCCAAGGACACCCAAACACATAAATAGAAAGCAGGCCATGCCACCAGTGCTTCATCCGGAGGCTCACTGATGATGTTACCTAGTATGGTGACGAAGCATCTGAAAATTAACCTACCAGCTCAGCGAGCAAATTTATATCCAGAACCTCAACTTGAGCTACAAATCTTCTCATAACTCACTAACACAAGTTTTCCAAATATTCTCATCTTGCTTTCATCATGGTATTTGCAAGATTACCTGTGTCAATGAGAAATAATATTTTATATAGTACGGGAGGAGAGTGCTGATTTGTTGACAAGTGGATTCTGATTGCTTGAAGCATTGCTTTGAAGAATGAATGGGAGAATCATATAATCCCTACAGTGTGCAAGTAGGCCATTCAGCCCATCAGGTCCAGACTGAAGAGTGTCTAACTCAGACCCAGACCCTACCTTATCCCTGCATTTCCTGTGGCTAATCCACCAACCCTGCACTTCCCTGGACACTACGGGCAATTTATCATAGGCAATCCACCTAACCTGCACATCTTTGGACTATGGGAGGAAACTGGAGCACCCGGAGGAATCCCAAAGAGACATGGGGAGAACATGCAAACTCCGCACATACAGTCACCCGAGGATGGAATCGATCCTGGGTCCCTGGTGCTGTGAGGCAGCAGTGTTGACCACTGAGCCACTATGCCACCCAGAATGGTTGTTGTCTGTTTCAATTTAACAAAATGGATCATGGTCATTCCTTTGGGCCAAACATGTCTAGGTTAAACTTAAATGATGCTTGGCAGTTCGTTGTCAATCATCATGTAGCTGGTGCATTGTCCTTGACAAAGTGTCTAGCAAGCAGAATTCACTTGCTGACCAATCAGCATAAAATATTGTATCCCCTTAACATTGGTACTCTTGCGAGCCATCCTGTTGGGTGCAAGACACAAAGTTATGATGAAATGCATCTTCTTCTCAACAAGGCTCATGTTCTTTAGCTGAGAGTTAGTTTTCTGAGTTTCTTTGCATTAGCTAAACTGTGCTTCCTTGTTCCTTTCACGTGCAGTGGGAGTCAGTTGCATTAAAAATGATGCTAGCTTCTCACCAAACGGGAGTGTTGACACACTGAAATGTTGCCGGTGTATTCTGCAAAACTTGACGCTTAACATTCAGGGTGTAAAAGCTCTATGCACAAAACCACATTCTAAAACAATATTCCTTTTCACCTTTTTTTATTACTTCAATAAAAATTGGCAGGCATAACACAGAAAGAGAAAAAAAAACACCAGTGGACTGGGAAGGTGATGCAGGGTTAGTAAAACCTGACAGAAAAGTCAGATGATGTACAGCACAAAATTAAAAACAATTAACAATGTATCATCTTGAAGGCTGCTGTATTAAATTTAATATCAAACACTTATTACCTGGCAAATCTGAAAAAGAAATGCTGTAACAATTTAAGGCTGCACAGAATTGCCAGGTGGAGTAATCTGGATAATTTATCAAGAAGTTACAAATGATTAAAATTTACATTAACGAAATGCTAGGATTGGGGAAGCACTTGCAAGCTTTGTATTTTACAGTGTCTTCTGGAAACCATTACTTGAGACATTGTCGCTGCTGCAAAATAGTCAAATGTGGCAATTGGCTTGTGTAAGGCAAGATCCCACAAAAAAAAACCCAAGGTGGCCCTTAAGAAAAACTGAAAGAACTACGAGGGCTGGAAATCCGAAACGAAAACAGAAATTGCTGGAAAAGCTCAGCAGGTCTGGCAGGTCTGTGAAGAGAAATCAGAGTTAACGCTGCGAATCGAGTGACCCTTCCTGAGAATGTTCTGGGGTTGAGTTCTGAGGAAGGGTCACTTGACCCTGAAACATTAATTCTGATTTCTCTCCTCAGATGCTGCCACATCTGATACGGTGTTCCTTGATTTATCAGGGCAGAGAAGGGATGTTATCCAGGAAGTAACTGCTGCTCAGAGCGTTCAAGAAGAATGCCTAACTGGCAAATCCCACAGCCAGTCTTTACAGTAGCAGGCCCTTCAGCCCATCTTGGATATTCCAGCACTTTGTGCGCCATGGCAACCCTCAAACTTTTTAATCTGCTCTGCCCCCCCTCCTTCACTTGGCTGACTCCAGAGATGAGGGGTTTGGTCGTGAGGAGAGATTGAGCAGTTTAGGCGTATTCTCTCTGCAGGTTAAAAGAACAAGAGCAGATCTAATTGAAGCACATAAGATGCTCAATGAGATTTACAAAGTTGACATCAAGAGGTGTCTCCCTTGTGGGGTTAACTCGAACGAGAGGCCACAGCTTTAAGATAAGAAGAGGCAGATTTAAAACAGAGATGAAAAAGAATTATTTCTCTCAAACGGGGGGGGGGTGAATCTGTGGAATTCACTATCCCAGAGTGCAAGGGATGCTGGGACATTGAGTAAATTTAAGGAGAAGGACAGATTTGGTTGATATTGTACCTAAACGTTACCTGAGGCATTTCATTCCAAATTCTCCCAAATGTTTGAATTCCTTACATTTGAGCTTTAGCTCAGACCTTTAACATTTTAGTTCTCCCTTGTCCTGGATTCCTGTCCCTGTGGGGTCATAGGAATTGCCACCTAAAAGTCCTCATGTTATTTTAAACATCCCACTCTAATCTCACCCACTCTGGAGAACAACAGTGTGCTTATTAATCAGATAAGAAACAAGAGAGTAATAAAATTGGGAAGTGCAGGGAAGCTCAGCAGGTATGGTGGAGATGTCACAGAACTAATGTTTCAAGTCCAGACAAAAAAATAAATTGCGGAGTCAGCATTCTTCTCTTTCACACGATGTGCACATGTCGGAAGTGTGACAGTCAATCCGCACACAGCAGACTCCTACAACAGTTGAAACTTTATTGCTGGAACAGCACAGCAGGTCAGGCAGCATCCAGGGAACAGGAGATTCGACGTTTCGGGCACAGGCCCTTCTTCAGGAATGATTCCTGAAGAAGGGCCTGTGCCCGAAACGTCGAATCTCCTGTTCCCTGGATGCTGCCTGACCTGCTGTGCTGTTCCAGCAATAAAGTTTCAACTTTGATCTCCAGCATCTGCAGACCTCACTTTCTCCTCGAAGACTCCTACAACAGCCAATGAAGTCATTGCTTTCTCCAATGAGGGAGCAGCCCTATGGTCCTCTGTGAGGGAGCAGCACTATGGTGACTTTACCATGAAGGAGGTTGGTTAGCTCTGCTGGCTATCTTGTGATGCTGAGTGATGCCAACAGCATGGGTTCAATTCCTACTCTGGCTGAGGTTACCATCTCCCCTGGCCTGAAGTGTGGAGATCCTCAGGTTAAACCACCACCAGCAATCTCTCTCTCTTATGAGAAATCAGATAAGATTCATTAAGAAGGGTTACCCCCAAAATGTTAACTTCTCCACCTCCTGATGCTGCCTGGCTTGGTGTGATCTTCCAGTCTCCTGCCCGTCTACATTGGATTCCACCAACTCCAGTATTTTTGTCTCTGTTTGATAAGGCTGGCAACATTGATCCGATCATTTGTTCTGGTGGTGTTCACTGAGGACAAATCATCGATTAAAAATTCCTTCACTTTCTTTGAATAGAGCTACAGAATCTTTGACAGGGCTTTTGTTTAACCTCCCACCTCAAACACAATGGCTGTGACAGGACACAGTACTTCAATGCTGCACTGGCTGCATAAACCTCACCCAAGTTTCTACGCTGAGGATAGGGAACCTGCGACCTCAGAAGAGAGATTGTTTTTGTGTGGGGTGTTCCTTGACGTACCAGATTATGTGATTTTCATTCCTTCTCACAATAACATAAGGCAAATTTCATGTATTGCTGACATTTTTTATGTTCCGGGCTGTTTAGCAGCTATTTCGCAAAATGTCAATTCGAAAAAAAAGTTGTTTCCAGGGAAAAAAGACATCCTGTCTCAAAGGTCACCCAGAAAAATGAAGAACATACTGTATTTTAAGTCAGTAACTGGAAATCATAATTCACGTCAAGTAGTATTTCTTTACACATCATAGGAGTAGACCGAGGCAATTAACCAGCGTACGATTTTCACTAAGGGGTTTGATTTTACCCATTTTCAAACATTTCTTGGGTGCTCACTCCACACCTGCTCAAACTTGTTCAAACAGCAAGGAATTTCCACAAATAGAAGTTGTTGCCTATTGAGGGATTTTGAAGAACATGGCTGACGAGAGGGTTACATGTGGCCAATGTGGCACAGAGTTTGGAAATTCATTTCCAGACAGTGGGTGTCGCTGCCAAGACCAGCATTTATTGTGTATCTCCAGTCACACTAGAGAAGATGGTGCTGATCCAGCTTCATGCAGCCCAGTGATCCACCTGGCTTGGGTGTGGTGGGGTATAGGGGATGAAACATACAAAACACAGAAAATAGGAGCAGATGGATGCCATTTGGTCCTTCAAACCATTCAATATGATCATTAGCCAAATCAACCCTGTTGCTGCTGTCTCCTCATTGCCTTTGATCCGTTTAGCCCTCAGAACTGCACCTAACTCCTTGAAAATATTCAATCGTTTGGCCTTACCCGTTCTCTGTGGCTCACCATGCTCGAGGTGAAGAAATTTCTCCTCAGCTCAGTCCTAAATGACATTCCTTGTATCTTTAGAGGGAGTTGGGAATGGAGTTCCAGGATTTTGACTCAATGACAAGTTAATTAACGGTTACAAGTGGGTAGGATGGAGAACCCCAGTTATGTATAGGAGTCGGTTAATGAATAGATACTTTAATCTAACAAACTAATCTGAAGGGCCCGCAATCATCTGGGGATCTAAATGGAGGGATTACCGTTCACCAGAAACTCAACTGGACACACCATATAAATACAGTGGCTATAAGAGCAGGTCAGAGGCTGGGGATACTGTGGCGAGTAACTGACCTCCTGGCTTGCCAAAGCCTCTCTAAAGGTCAGGAGTGTGATGGAATACTACTTCCCAGAATGGGCGCAGTGTCAACAACAACTCTCTGAATCGCTCCGCAAGTAGGCGGCCTGTCTCCCCAATATAGAGGAGGCCACACCGGCTGCCTCTGAATCGCTCCGCAAGTAGGCGGCCTGTCTCCCCAATATAGAGGAGGCCACACCGGCTGCCTCTGAATCGCTCCGCAAGTAGGCGGCCTGTCTCCCCAATATAGAGGAGGCCACACCGGCTGCCTCTGAATCGCTCCGCAAGTAGGCGGCCTGTCTCCCCAATATAGAGGAGGCCACACCGGCTGCCTCTGAATCGCTCCGCAAGTAGGTGGCCTGTCTCCCCAATATAGAGGAGGCCACACCGGCTGCCTCTGAATCGCTCCGCAAGTAGGCGGCCTGTCTCCCCAATATAGAGGAGGCCACACCGCCTACTTGCGGAGCGATTCAGAGAGCACCTCTGGGCCACCCGGACGAACCAACCCAACCACCCTGTAGCACAGCATTTCAACTCCCCCTCCCACTCCACCGAGGATATGCAGGTCATTGGACTCATCCACCGCCAAACCACAACAACGCGACGGTCGGAGGAGGAGCGTCTTATCTTCCGACTGGGAACCCTCCAACCACAGGGGATGAACTTGGACTTCACCAGTTTCTTCATCCCCCCTCCCCCCACCTTGTCTCAGCCGAATCCCTCCAGCCCGGCACCGCCTTCCTGACCTGCAGTCTTCTTCTTGACCTCTCCGCCTCCATCCTACTCCAACCTATCACCCTCACCTTGACCTCTTTCCACCCATCACATTTCCAACGCCCCTCCTCCAAGTCCCTCCTCCCTACCTTTTATCTTCTCCTGCTGAACACTCTCTGCTCATTCCTGAAGAAGGGCCTGTGCCCGAAACGTCGAATCTCCTGTTCCCTGGATGCTGCCTGACCTGCTGTGCTGTTCCAGCAATAAAGTTTCAACCTCAACTTTCCAAAACTAATAAGGTCCCTTCTTGAACCACTGCAGCTCATGTGGTGTAGGTAGACCCACAGTGCTGTTGGGAAGGGAGTTGCAGAACTTTGACACATTGATGGTTAAGGAATAACAATAGATTTCCAAATCAGGATGGTGTGTGAGTTGGAAGAGAGCGTGCAAGTGATGGCTAATGTATCCACTGTCCTCATCTTTCTAGGTATTAGAGTACATGAGTTTGTCAAAATAAATGCCTTGACAAGTTGTTGCATCTTGCAGATGGAGATCCTGAGCATCGGTGGTAAAGAGAGTGAATGTTTAAGTTGCTGGGCAGTAGTCCAATCAAATAGGTTGCTTTGTCCTATATTTTGTCAAGCTTGAGTGTTGTTGGAGTTGCACTTATTAAAGAAGTTGGGAGTATTCCATCAAACTCCTGACTTGCGCCTTGTTAATGCTGGACAGACTTCTGGAGAATTAGAGAGGTGCATCACAGAATATCCAGCTCGTAGCCTGTCACACTGATATGATGATCAATTAGAGACTGCCCCCCTTAACAATGTGCTGCTCAGTAGAACTCGATTCTGGTACATTGTAATTTAATTCACGTAGCAACATTACCATGAGGAAACCTCCAATTTCCTGAGCTGGCTCAGAGTTGAGGTGTCAAGCTTAAAAGGCTCATGTCTATCTGAGTCCTCCATCATATTGATCATCTACATCACATTTAAAACACAGAGTGTAATTTAAACTTTGTTGGATGCAGTGATGTCAATACTTAAAGTGCTTCTCTTTAATATACAGCACCATAGCAGTGAAAAATGAATACTTATAATGGTTGCTGGCTTTCTTTCCTCTTCCTTTCATGACAGCTGTAAAGGGTTTGTTCAGGTGTGTGTGAAACCTTATGCGGTCCTCAGACAGACAATAGAAGGAGAAATGATTCCACAGTGAATATAATGGAGCGACAATGACCTTGTTCTCTCTGTGCTGTTGGTGTGGTCCAGCAATCTAAGAGCCTGATTCAGGATAGATGCTGGCTGGGTGTGAGAAGGTTATGTTGTGAGTCTTGGCCCACTTTGCAAAGACGGCCTTCTCAGTAATAAATCGGTGACCTCCACGGAGGGCATTTTCGTGAATGGCATACTTCTCACACTCATCTTGACTCCCAGCTTCATAGTAATGATAAGGAACTTTCTTACGCCCTTCAGCTCTGTGAAATCAGAAAAACAAGTCGTCAATGACATTTTTTTGATTGCATTGCTTCCAGCCTTGCTTTATCACAATCTCAGCAGCTTTAAAGTCAGAAAACAAAGTTGGTCTTTAAGGGGACAGCAAGATATGCAACTAACTGTTAGCTCATGTAGAATTTGAGTATCACAGAGAAAAAGATTCATTTTGTAGATGCATTGTGTACTCATCAAGACAATTTGCAAAAGGAAAACAACATTTTAGCAGTATAAGAGGAGAGTGCTGAATGGTGGTAAGTGGAGTCTGATTGGTGGCAGTGTCGTCAGAGAGATCATTAGACCATGACTGACAATCCTCCTATTAGATGCAGTGTTTCCAACATTTCAGCCATGTCTACTCTTCAGAAATACTTCGCTGGCGATAAAAAAGTCTTGGATATTCTTAAGGTGCAGAAATTGTGGTGCAGAAATGTTGCTTTCCTTGTACATTGGCAGTTCTTGCAAATTGTCCTGATGAGTGCAAAGTGAAAGGATTCAACAAAAGTTTTTCAGCAATATTCAAAACCTTGGTGTTGCCTATAAATGTTTCTAAGAGAAAGTGAGGACAGCAGATGCTGGAGATCAGAGTCGAGGGTGTGGTGCTGGAAAAGCACAGCAGGTCAAGGAGCATCCAATGAGCGGGAGAATTAATGTTTTGGGCATAAGCCCTTCATCATTCCTGATGAAGGACTTATGCCCGAAACATTGATTCTCCTGTTCTTTGGATGCTGCCTGACCTGCCATGCTTTTCCAGCACCACACTCCCGGCTATAAATGTTTCTAAGGTTTATACTCACTGGAAAAGCGAAACATTGTGTGCCTTAAGAATATCCAAGAATTTTTTATCGCCAGTGAAGTATTTCTGAAGAGTAGACATGGCTGAAATGTTGGAAACACTGCATCTAATTTGCCCACAGCTAGATTCCACATTGACCAATGAGATAATGTCCTTTAGTGAGTTTGCTCAAGGGATAAATATGAGTCAGAGAGATCTCTTCTGCTGTTCTTCAAAATACAGCGTCAAGAGATGACTTACATCCATCTAAAAGGACAAATAGGGCATTATTTTAATGTCTTGATTAAAGTGGTGCTGGAAAAGCACTGCAGGTCAAGCAGCATCCGAGGAGCAGGAAAATCGATGTTTTGGGCAAAAGCCCTTCATCATTCCTGATGAAGGGCTTTTGCCCGAATCATCGATTTTCCTGCTCCTCGGATGCTGCCTGACCTGCTGTGCTTTTCCAGCACCACTCTGATCTAGACTCTGATCTCTAGCATTTGCAGTCCTCACTTTCGCCCTGTTTTAATGTCTCTTATTGTAATGCATGTTGTGAAAAATAGAATGTGCAACAGTGTGAGGCCCGCTCAATACTGCACTGGAATGGGAACCTGGATTATGTGCTCAGGCTTCTAGACCGGGAGTTGAGTTTCACAAGGTTTTGACTCATAAGCAAACCTATCCCCAATACATGTGCATTATCAGACCTCTCAAAAGGAGAGTTACAGTAACAAACTGGATGGGAACCACCTTAAATAGTTTCATGGAACGGCAAACCAGAGGAAACATTTTCACAGACAATGCACTGTCCACAAACAGCAAGGAACAACATTCTTTTCTCACCCTCAATTTAATACTCCAGCTAAAGGATAGTACCTTGTTCAATGGGCCGCTCCCACAGCAGTGTGTGAGAGTTATATACCATGGCGTGGGGCAGTGTTGAGCTCAATGTCCTGCCTTGAAGGCACGTGAAACAAACTCCTATGCAACAGCCATCAGCCAAAACGTGAAGCTTTAACAAAAGGGATAAAGGCTGACTGATTCATTTTAACTCCGAGCGTGATGGTATGATATTTGAGTGTAAGTTTTTGTAAAGGTGCAGAAACCCAACAATAATAAGTTCCCTAACTCATTCCAGTGACAATCTTCACTACCCATTCTTTTCTTTCACTCATTTACATGATGTGAGTGTCTCTGGCTAAGCCAACATTTATTGCCCATCCCCATTTGCCCCGAGGGTAGTTCAGAGTCAACCACATTGCCATGGGCCTATATCCCAGACCAGGTAAGAAAGGGCATTTGTGAACCAGATGGGTTCTTCCCCAGTGGATTCATGGTCATCATTAGACTCCTGAAGTCCGTATTCTTTAATGAAACTCAAATTCCACCATCTACAATGGCTGGATTCGAACCCAGGTCTACCAGAACATTACCTGGGTCTCTTGATTAACCATGCAGCTATAATACCACTAAGCCACTGGCTACCATTTGCTTGCTGTTCTTAAGGTTTCTCTTAAGGCAGCAGTAGGTCAACCCAGTAGCTTACAGACCAGGAGGTTTCCGTGGTCTCAGCCAAGTTGGTAGTATTGGCTTGTGATCCCAGGGTAAGGGGTATTTCTGCTCCTGAAAACAAGTCCATTGGCCCCAAGTGAATGTGGCTGTGAGTTAGGACAGTCGATGCTATCGCAATGTACTGTTAGTCGAACATTCAGCAATGGTTTATGTATTTCGGAACCATTTCTCATGCAAAGCATTGTGGTGGGTTCCTCAGTCTCCCTTCATTATCAGTGTTAGGACAGCTCTTGTCAGCTAATGATCTGGGACAGTGGATCAAGAGTTGGGAGCTGCACTTTGGGGAGGGGATGGCCTAGTGTTACGATCACTCATAAATCAGAAACTCAGCTAATGTTCTGGGTGCCTGGTTCATGTCCCAGATGGTGGAATGT
Organism: Chiloscyllium plagiosum; assembly: GCF_037043375.1. Lineage (NCBI taxonomy): Eukaryota > Metazoa > Chordata > Chondrichthyes > Orectolobiformes > Hemiscylliidae > Chiloscyllium > Chiloscyllium plagiosum. Next base: position 13,991,473 of record NW_028270147.1, read on the forward strand.
GAATTCAGTTAAAGAATCCTGATGTAAGGATATAGCGATACCAACAAACCATTGCTGATTGTTAGAAAATTCATTGTCATTGTTTACATACTTAAAAAAAGTGAGCAACATGTTCAAGTAACCAGATTATTACTGATCTAGAGAACAAATAAATGTGTTTGTTACCATTTTATTTGACATATAATGATCCATAGTATCAGGAGACTGTATAGTTCACTGTCAATACCCTTGTCATTTCTTACATTGATTATAATGGGTGCTGATACTTAATTATGATTCCTCAGTTCCTGCATATCTGCATTTCTGGCAAGTGTTTTCAGACCAGACTTTTTCCAACACTTGCTATAACAGCAACTTGCATTTAAGTAGTGCTTTTAGAATATAGTAAACTGCCCAAAAGTACTTCAGAGACTTGGATAAAATTTGACATGGAGTTGCATAAGGAGACACTAAGGCAAATGTTCCTAAAGACAGGAAAGAGTTAGTCATTAAAGGTAAAGTTTTCATTGTCTCAGAGGAGCAGAGGGATGCTCTTTCAATAGAGGGGATGGGTTTAAGCTCAGGCAAGGGGTGAGGTTAAGAAGGAGAATCCTTCATGGTAATCTCAGTCAACATTCGGGAGCATCCTAAAGGAGGATAGATGTGAGGAGAGGGAAATAGGACGGGAAGACTAGAGCTTAGACCTGAGATAGCTGAAGGTACAGCTGACAATGTTGGGTTGATGTAGATTGGAGATTCGCTTATATGGTCCTTGTGGCATAGTGGTAGCCTCTCTACCTCTGGGCCAGGAGGGTCAGGTCCAAGTTCAACACCCCCCCAGCAGTATACAACAACATCTCTGAGCAGGTTGATTAGGAAAACATCTGAAGATTCATTCATGGTCAGAATTAAAGCAGCTTGGGTAACTTTAGGGTGGAGAGGGAAGGGTGATGCCATAGATTTGACAACAAGGACAATAAAACCCCATGTAATATCTCCATCCAAAAGATATTGTATTGTTGTGGACGGCACGGTGGCACAGTGGTTAGCACTGCTGCCTCACAGCGCCAAAGACCCGGGTTCAATTCCCGCCTCAGGCGACTGTCTGTGTGGAGTTTGCACATTCTCCCCGTGTCTGTGTGGGTTTCCTCCGGGTGCTCCGGTTTCCTCCCACAGTCCAAAGATGTGCAGGTTAGGTGAATTGGCCATGCTAAATTGTCCGTAGTGTTAGGTAAGGGGTAAATGTAGGGATATGGGTGGGTTGCGCTTCGGCGGGTCGGTGTGGACTTGTTGGGCCGAAGGACCTGTTTCCACACTGTAAAGTATTCTAATGTTGAAACAAGGCCCTGATTTCCCTCCTTGGTAAAATATTCCATGGGACTTTGACGAAAAAGGGCAAGGCCATCTTGCTCCAGTGTCTGGACCAATATTTACCCCTCCCCCAACCTCACAAAACCAATCTGTTAAAACACTGCTGTCATTGGCACCTTATTGTATGTCACAGAAACAAAAAAAGTAGGAAAAGGAGTAGGCCATTCAGCCCTTTGAGCCTGCTGCATCATTCAATATAATCATGGATAATCATCCAACTCAGTACTCGATTGCTGCTTTTTCCTATATCCTTTGATGCCCTAAGCCCTCAGAACGATATCTAACTCCCTCATGAAAATCTTCAATGTTTTGGCCTCAACTTCTTTCTGCGGTAAAGGTTTCCACAGGCTCACCTCTCTCTGGGTGAAGAAACAGCTCCTCTCGGTGAAAGATGGAATTGCAGATGCTGGAGGTTAGAGTCAAGAGTGTGGTGCTGGAAAAGCACAGCAGGACAGGCAGCATCCGAGGAGCAGGTGAAACGATGGAAAGGAGGATGGAGTGGATAGGTGGGAAGGAAGATGGACAGGTGGGACAGGTCATGTGGACGGTGCTAAGCTGGATGGTTGGAACTGGGTAAGGTGGAGGGAAATGAGGAAACTGGTGAAATCCACATTAATGCCATGGCGTTGAAGGGTTCTGAGGCGGAAGATGAGGCGTTCTTCTTCCAGGCATCAGGTGGTGAGGGAGCGGTGATTGAGGAGGCCCAGGTCCTGCATGTCCTTGGCGGAGTGGGAGGGAGAGTTAAAGTGTTCAGCCATGGTGCGTTGAGTTTGGTTGGTGCAGGTATCCCGGAGATGTTCTCTGAAGTGCTCTGCGAGTAGGCATCCTGTCTCCCCAGTGTAGAGGATACTGTATCGGGAGCAACGGATACAGTAAATGACATTTTGTGGAAATGCAGGTGAAACTTTGATGGATGTGGAAGGCTCCTTTGGGGCTTTGGACAGAGGTGAGGGGGGAGGTGTGGGCTAAGGTTTTGCAATTCCTGCGGTGGCAGGGAAGCTGCCGTGAAGGGAGAGTGGGCTGTTCGGGGACGTGGGCCAGACCAGATAGTCGCAGAGGGAACGGTCTTTGCGGAAAGCAGATAGGGGTGAGGAGGGAAATACATCTCTGGTGGTGGGGTCCATTTGTAGGTGGCGGAAATGGTGGAGGCTGATGTGATGTACCAAAGATTGTTGGGTGGAAGGTGAGGACTAGGGGCGTTCTGTCCTTCTCCTCTTCCAAATCCTTATCGTATCCTTAAACCATGATATCTGGTGTTGGTCTCCTCCAGTTAGAATTTTGACAATTTTGTTAAACTGTCAATTGACTTCTGCACTTCCTGTCAAAGTAGCTTCACTTTACTGATAGTGAGCAGGCTGGAACATTCTAGGCTCAGAAAGGGTGACATACAAATAGCTTCTATCATTTTACCATCAGAACATCCAGATCTAGATTGTTGCAAAGTCAGTATACCTGCTGTGGGTGTCTCCCGCTCTGATCCCATCCTTCCCTTCATAGATGGCCTTCAATCAATTAAATAACCTTCAAAGTACATAAACAGGTTCAATTCAGCCCAACTGAACAATGTGGGTATTTCTACTCCACATGAACCTCCATAGTCTGGAATATCCTGGGGGTCACTCCATACAAATCCTGCCAGATATTAGAGTCATAGAGATGTACAACATGGAAACAGACCCTTCGGTCCAACCCGTTCATGCCGACCAGGTATCCCAACCCAATCTAGTCCCACCTGCCAGCATCCGGCCCATATCCCTCCAAACCCTTCCTATTCATATACCCATCCAAATGCCTCTTAAATGTTGCAATTGTACCAGCCTCCACCACTTCCGCTGGCAGCTCATTCCATACACGTACCACCCTCTGTGTGAAAAAGTTGTCCCGTAGTTCTCTTTTATATCTTTCCCCTCTCACCCTAAACCTATGCCCTCTAGTTCTGGACTCCCCGACCCCAGGGAAAAGACTTTGTCTATTTATCCTATCCATGCCCCTCATAATTTTTTAAACCTCTATAAGGTCACCCTTCAGCCACCGACGCTCCAGGGAAAACAGCCCCAGCTTGTTCAGCCTCTCCTCCAACCCTGGCAACATCCTTGTAAATTTTTTGTGAACCCTTTCAAGTTTCACAACATCTTTCCGATAGGAAGGAGACCAGAATTGCACGCTGCTTTTGTTTCAGATTTCCACTACCCGCAGTTCTGTATTTTCATTTTAATCCCTTTTATGATATGAATTGAGGGACAAATGTTGTTCTATTTCACAGCTGAGCCAAGAGATCTTTGAGTCTCCCCGAGATGGACATGGCACGTGGACTTACTATCAGATTGGAAAGATGGTACATCTGACAGTGCAGCACTCCATTGACGCTGCCAGTGGAGCGTCAGCTAGATTGTTGAACTCAGGAGAGGTATGGGGAAGTTTTATTCGACCTAATTTCTCTCCAGAGATGCTGCTAGATCTGCTGAGCTTTTCCAGCAATTTCTGATTTGGCTGTTCAGCTCAGGCCCGAGTGTGGGACTGAATGGAGACAGATATTTGGACAGTGACATGAATAGGAAAGATTTGGAAGGCTATGGGCCAAACACTGACAAGTGGGACGAGTTTAGTTTGGGAAATGTGGTCGGCATGGGCGAGTTGGACTTTGCTATATGGTTCTATGACTCTATAGTGCTGATCCTTCAGTGATAGGCCCTAGTTTTGAAAGCCCCCTGTTCCTCCCCTATAACAGGGAAAAAAAGATCTATTTTGGCCCATCTTACCTGCAGTAGGTATCATTAATCATTCCAAAGATATGGATTTTCTGGCAGACATCCATGGCCAGCAGGAGTGTGAACCAGCCAGTGCTCAGGTAAGTACCTGACTGCATCCTGTTAGAGCAAGAACAGGAGAGAACACTTTAAAACAATTGCCTGTTAGCATATCTTCAAACCCACCTCATAAAGTACTCTCAGGCAGGCGATGGAAAATGTCACAACTTTTGACAGGCTGTTTGAATTATTTATCCTCAGCTCTCAACGTCTGTCAGTTTGCAGCCTGCAGTGTCTTCGGAATAACATTTTAGAAACAAGGAGGAAAAAAAAGCACCGTGCAAGACTATAATCAGACATATACACAGTCAGAGAAAAAAATGAAGTGAGCATTTTGGGCTCAGAGCTGTGGACGTTACATTCTAGCTGTGCAGAGATCTGATTCGGACCCATTCACTGTGTTGCACACAGTTCTGGGCATTGCAGTTCAGTAAGGATACACTAATCTTTCTGAACACAGGCTGCAGTGAACAGGTTTATAATCCCTTGACTTAAACTTAAGGGTTGATCTAACTGAGGTGCCAACAAGCAAGATAGAGCCAAAGTAGTACCTCCAAATGGGGTCATATTGTTATCTCTGTTGAAAGTACCCAGCAAGTGGGAGATATCTTTAATCAAGCTGTTCAAATACATTATGACAATACTCTGGTGCAAATGGCACTTCAAACATAAGAGCAGAAATAGGCCATTCAGCCCTTTGAGCTTGCTCTGAGATGTGATCCCAGGCATCCTGGCCCAGAGATACAGACACTATCACTGCACCCAGAACATGAGAAACAGGAGCAGGAGCCGGCTATCTGGCCCATCAAGCCAGCTGCGCCATTTAAGAAGATCATGGCTGACCTTTTCATATACTCGGTTCCACTTACCTACCCTCTCACCATAACTCTTAGAACATAGAACCTAGAACATTACAGCGCAGTACAGGCCCTCGGCCCTCGATGTTGCGCCGCCCTGTCATACTAATCTGAAGCCCATCCCACCTACACTATTCCGTGCATGTCCATTTGCCTGTCCAAATGACGACTTAAATGCACCTACACTTGGCGAATCTATTACCGTTGCAGGCAAAGCATTCCATGCCCTTACTACTCTCTGAGTAAAGAAACCACCTCTGACATCTGTCTTATACCTCACTTTAAAGTTGTGTCCCCTTGTGTTTGCCGTCCCCATACTTGGAAAAAGGCTCTCCCTGTCCACCCTATCTAACCCTCTGATTATCTTGTATGTCTCTATTAAGTCACCTCTCAACCTTCTTCTCTCTAACAAGAACAGCCTCAAGGCCCTCAGCCTTTCCTCGTAAGACCTTCCCTCCATACCAGGCAACATCCTAGTAAATCTCCTCTGCACCCTTTCCATAGCTTCCACATCCTTCTTACAATGCGGTGACCAGAACTGTACACAATACTCCAAGTGTGGCCGTACCAGGGTTTTGTACAGCTGCAGCATAACCTCATGGTTCCGGAACTCAATCCCTCTATTAATAAAGGCCAAAACACTGTATGCCTTCTTAACAGCCCTGTCAATCTGGGTGGCAACTTTCAGGGATAATTCCCTTTCCGTTCAAAAATCTATTGTCGCCTCAAAAACATTCAATGAGGTAGCTTCAACTGTTTCATTGGGCAGGGAATTCCACAGAATCACAACCCTTTGGGTGACCAAGTTCCTTCTCAACACAATCCTGAATGTGCTCCCCCTTATTTTGAGGCTGTGCCCCTCAATTCTAGAACAAAGGGCATAAAGCTAATGTTATGCTCATTGTATTGTTATGGTTAAAAGATAAACAGGTGGGAGAGAAGGCAAGAGATTAGCATGCGATTATTCAGTTAGTGCAGGCATTATAGGCTGCCCCATAATAATTCTGTGATTCTCTGAAATATCTTGAACAAACACTGATTTAATAATGTGGGTCATTCGATCTGTCTGCCTCCCTTCCATGGTTCTGTTGATATCTGGCTGTCCCTGGATGGGAGCATTCAGTGTCCACTTGTATATATGAGGCTTTTCTTGCAAGATACAATCTCTCCCACAACCAAACTTCATGTTTTATTTGAATGTTTGTCTTTTGTTACAGTGTTCCCTTATGAATGACTATCTCATTTTAATTTTAATTTTTAAAAAGTTGTTAACTTAGTTCGATTGTTTTGAAAAGGTTTATACATTTGGTTTATACATTCCCATGTGTGCTTGGGAAGGAAAGCACAGTACCAGTTACACACTTGATTGTCATTCACAACTGAATATTGCAAGGACTGGACTACATCATCAGCTCTGTGAAAGTGAGGACTGCAAATGCTGGAGATTAGAGTCAACAGTGTGGTGCTGGAAAAGCACAGCAGGTCAGGCAGCATCCAAGGAGCAGGAGGATTGACGTTTCGGGCAAAAGCCCTTCATCAGGAATGAGGTCAGCTCCCACAATCAAATTTTAATTTAGATTCTGCAAGTTACCTTCAAAGATTTGATTTTTGGTCCCTTTAAGGACTGTCACTTGTTAATTTTGCTTTGTTAATTTTGTTTAATTATCTTTTTCATTTCAATTTACACCAGGGACACTGGATGTCCCTGGTGTAAAGACGGTGTCTTTTCATTTGTCTGTTTTTCAAAATTGTGCCCTGAAATGAAAAGGAACTAGAGAGACCTAGGGATGCAGGGACCTAGTTCTGTGAAAGTGGTGTCACAGATTGACAGGATGATGAAGAAGGAGTTTGGCATGCTTGCCTTCATTGATCAGAGCATTGAGTATGGGAGTTGGAACATCATGTTGCAGCTGTACAGGACATTAGTGAGACCACGTTTGAAATACTGTGTGCAATTCTGGTCTTTCCGATGTAGGAAGGATATTATTAAATTAGAAAGGGTGCAGAAAGACTTACAAGCACATTTTAGTCAGCGTGCTTGGGCCAAAGGGCCTGTATCCATGCTGTAGGATTCTATGACTCTATGACCATCTCACCCACAATTTTCCCCATCCATACTGGATAATTAAATCTTGTTATTTCTCAAATTTTGTTATAAGTGATTGAAATTTACAGAACACTTGTTCATCTCTATTTGCACTTGTTTGGAAATTTATTTTTAACAAGTTCAGCTAAAAGATATTACAGAAGCAAGGAGAGAATAAGTGAAGAGACTGGTAGCTAATAAAAACGAATTGAAAAGTCATTGATTAGCATATAAACAAAAGGGTACTGAAAGGAGTGAGGCCGAAAAGGAACTGATAGCAAAAAAGGTGGCTCAGTGGTTGGCGCTGCTGCCTTGCGGCACCGGAAGCCCGGGTTCAATTCTGGCCTTGGGCGGCTGTCTGTGTGGAGTTTGCACATTCTCCCTGTATCTGCATGGGTTTCCTCCGGGTGCTCCGGTTTTCTCCCACACTCTGGAGGTGTGCAGGTCGGGTGAATTGGCCACGCTAAATTGCCCATAGTGTTAGTTGCATTAGTTAGAGTTAAAAATGGATAGGGGAAAGGGTCTGGGCGGGTTACTCTTTAGAGGGCCTGTGTAGACATGTTGGGCCTGTTTCCATACTGTAGGGAATCTAATCTAGTCTAATCTAATCTAATCTAAGGATGTTACTGGACGTAGAATGTTTGATTCGTAAGGACAGGCTGGATAGGCTGGGACTGTTTCCCCTGGAGTGTTGGAGATTGAGGGATGACCTTATAGAGGTTTATAAAATCATGAGGAGTATAGATAAGTTGAATAGCAAATGCCTTTTCCTTAGGGCATAATTTTAAGGTGAGAGGAGAATGATTTAAAAGGGACATGAGGGACAACTCTTTCACACAGAGGGTGGTTTGTGTGTGGAATAAACTGCTGGAGGAAGTGATGCTGGAGGATGTGGGTGCAGTTACAACATATAAGAAACATTTGGATAGGTACATAGACAGGAAAGGTTTGGGCCAAATGCAGAGAAATGGTGCCAGTTTGGTTTAGGAAATCTGCTCAGCGTGGGTGAGTTGGAACAAAGAGTATGCTTCCATGCTTCATGACTTTCTGACTCTACGAAAGGATTGCTGTATGTTTTGAAAAGCAACTAACCTCACACTTGTGGCAAGCGTTGTGTAAATAGCTGTAGGAGCTAGCAGAAATGGAAGTGGCTGCAGATGAGTATGATCCAAAAGGTGCTGTATCCACATACAGCCAAATTGGCAACAATTGGTCTATGGAATAATGATGAGTTATCCATGACAAAAGGTTTTTCCTGCTAACTGCGTGATTGGTAACTGAACAGCTTAGGGCTGGGAGGAAGATACAGACATAAAAATGATTTGATCTCCATTAGCATAGAAGCGGTCTCTCCGTTCTCTGCCATCAAAACCTATTTTATCCTTGAAGAAAACAAGATGCCCTGCAGGAATTCATCAGGGCTCCTTAGATGGCACCATCCAAACCCACAACTACTTTTGTCTAGGAGGATCAGAGCAGCAGATACATGGGAACACCATCACCCATTAAACTTCCCTGAAGTCACTCACCACCCTGACACGGAAGCATATTGCTGTTCCTTCAATTTTGCTGGGTCAAACTCCTTGAACTCCCACCCTAACAGTATTGTAGTCTACCTGTAGCACACGGACTGCAACGGCTCAAAAATGGACCTTCTCAAGAGCAACAATTGGATGAACAATAATTGTTGCTCAGAAATGCCCACGATAATGAATGGGTAAAGAAAGTGTTAGCATGATGGAGTTGATAGCTTCCTTTGTCATTGATTTGTGGGAAAAGATGAACAATGCTGCTTCTTAAAGTTGTTGTCCAGAGGGCAGATCTGTCACCTCTGCCACTGTAGCTTCCAGCTCAAGTCTCACTCCATTGTTTAATTTGATTCCCAGTGCTTGTTGCTCCCAATTGCAATGTTTAGCCTTGTACCTATCTTCTTTCTCAGATGGACATACACATCCTATGATACTATTCCAAAGAAAAAACAGGAAACATTCCCCATTTTCTATCCAATAATTTATTATTTAACCAAAAAAAGTCACGAAGAAAGGCAGATAACCTGATTATTATCATTTTGCTATTTATGTGATCTTGCCTTTACTATATTAGAAGAGTGACCAAAAATGCAAAACAGACTTGCAAAGGACTCTGGGACGGCCAATGCTTGGGAAAGGGGTCAATTCTTTCCAGCAGAGGAATCTGTGCTGAGTGAAACTCTTGGGATTTAGCGGTATGTTGTAACTATTGATGGGAACAGCCAGCATCCTGTTTAAGCATCAGTGTAAGCCGCCAGCTTTGTTTATCGAGTTACCATTATCGCCCTCAAAGCTTGCTTCAGCAAGAAATCCTATTTTATACCTGGGGAGCAGACTTCAAATCATTTCCATAAATGTTTCAGAGATGCTGACAAGTCCTGTCCGATATCTCATTTTCACCATGACCTAAAAAGCCTTCAGGCTGGAAAATCAATGCATGAGTTCAAGTTTATTTGAATTTTTTTTAAAAAAGATACAAAATGCTGAATTGCACCGCACCAGACATTAAGTAGAAAATGAGTAAGCAAACTGACTCATGTTAAATGGTGTTTGACTTTGACATTGAATAGGATTTTGGTGAGGCTACACTGGAGGACTGTAGTTTTTCATCTCCAAAGGAAGGAAATATGTGAATTGGTATAGTACAGATTCGTGAGATTGTGTCCTCGGTTGAGAGACCTGTCTCATGACGAGGCACTGTGAAAATTGGGCTAATATTGTTTGGTGTTCAGAGGCTGGAGAGGTGGCTTCACTGAAATAAGGAAGATCCTAAAGAGGTTTGACGTGTTTGGTTATTTTTTACCTGGCTGGTGAACCTAGAACATAGGGCACACTGTTAAGATTTGTGGCTAATTATTTAGGACTGAAATGAGGTGTAATGTCTTCACTCAAAGGGTTGTGAATCTTTAAATTCTCTACTCCAGAGTGTTGTGAGTCTTACTTAGAGACATAGAATTATAGAGATGTACAGCACGGAAACAAACCCTTTGGTTCAAATCGTCCATGTCAACTAGATATCCTTAATTAATCTAGTCCCTTTTGCCAGCACTTGGCCTATATGCCTCTAAACTTTTCCTATTCATATACCCACTTAGATGCCTTTTAAATGCTACAATTGTACCAGCCTCCACCACTTCCTCTGGCAGCTTATTCCATTAACGCGCTACCCTCTGCATGAAAATGTTACTCCTTAGGTCCTTTTAAATCTAACCCTCTAACCTTAAACCTCTGCCCTTCAGCTTTGGATTTTCCTACCCCAGGGAAAAGGACCTTGACTATTTACCCTATCCATGCCCCTCATGATTCACCCCTCAGCCTCTGATGTTCCAGGGAAAACAGCCCCAGCCGATTCAGCCTCTCCCTATAGCTTAAACCCTCAAACCCTGGCAATATTCTTGTAAATCTTTTCTGAAACCTTTCAAGTTTCTCAACATTTTTCCTGTAGCAAGAGGACCAGAATTGAACACAGTATTCCAAAAGTGGCCAAACCAATCTCACTTCATTCAATATATTCAGGAGCACCAGGTCATTACTGATCTCTTTAGGCATCAAGGGATATGGAAAGTGGTTAGAAAAATTATGTTGAGACTGAAGGTCAACCAGGATCAAACTGAACCGACTCAATTTCTGATCCTATTTTGATGTCCCACTTCCGGTTTGTTTAACGTTGATTGACTTTGTCAACAATTACTGTAACGTCAAGGAGGGTTCTGATATTGAAACAAATGTTTGCTGCATGTGTTTAGTCAGTTTTCCATTTCTCATGAGTGTTCTGGCATATCGCAATCTGGGAGATCGAAAATTACCTTCTATCTTCCTGGGAGTTACAGTGAGATGTCCACATTCTCATGAAGGGCTTTCATGGACAGCCCATCAGCGTGAAGAGGTTAAAATCTAACACAGTAGTCCACAACTGTAGAATTCCTTCCTTCCTGTAGTGCTGTTCTAGATTAGAGCAGCAACAGCTTCCAGAGTTAAACTGCTGTTAAATATCCCAGAGTGTTTCACAGGGACTCATTCAGAATCGAGGAATTGACTCACAGTCAACAAAAAAACCATTCAGCCAAGTGACCGAAATCATGGATTCATTAAAAGCAAATCGTGTACAATTAAATTAGTTGAGTTGTTTGTGATGTTATGGAAGGAGTTAATGAGGCAATCAATGTTGTGCATATGGCCTTTCAAGAGGCCTTAGTGAAAGTATTGAAATTAATTCCATTAGGCAACGTTAAAGCCCTTAGCATTATAATGGCAGTCATAGCATGAATATGGAATTGGTCAAGGGACAGAGAGGAGAGAGAGGAATAGGGAACAGAACTTTATCAGATTTGAAGAAGTCTACAGAAGTATTGCCCAGGGTCAGTATTTGAGCCACTGCTCTTTCACGCATAAAATAATGAGCGGAACTTGAGCATAATTTCAAAGTTTGCAAGAAACTCAGAGACGCCGTAAACCTGGTGAAGTACATCAATAGACTCAGGAGGACGTGGACAGAATGAAATATTACACAGACGAGGGAGTGATATCTTACTGGTGGGAAGAATGGAGACAGTATAAATAAATGTTTTTTCCAATTCAATCATGGGTTATGGACATTGCCTATTTCTAACTGCTGCTGAATTGGCTTCTTGAACCCGTATGGTCTTGGTTTGCAAAAAAGAGCCCCAGTATTGGTGAGAAGAGACTTTGAAGATTTTCATCCAGTAACAGTGAAGGAATGGCAATAGCTTTTCAAGTCAGGATGGTGAGTGGTTTGGAAGGGAACTTGTTGGTGGGATTCCTATGTATCTGCTGTCCTTGTCCTTCTAGATGGATGTGGTCATGGGTTTGGAAGGTGTTGTCTGAGCATCTTTGGTAAATTTCTGCAGTGCATCTTGTAGATTCTACACACTGCTGCTACTGAGTATCTGTGGGGGAGGGAGTGGGTATTTCTGGGCTGCTTTATCAAGCAGGTTGCTTTGTCCTGATTGGTATCAAGCTTCTCGAATGCTGTTGGAGCTGGACCTATCCAGGCAAGTAGGGAGTATTCTAACATGTTAATGGCCCTGACAACATTCTGGCAATAATACTGAAGACTTGTGCTCCAGAACTTGTCGTGCACCTAGCCAACACTGGCACCTACCCGACAATGTGGAAAACTGCCCAGATATGTCGTGCATACAAAAACACAGGACAAATCCAACTCAGCCAATCACTGCCCCATTACTATCATTGCTTCACAACAACCTACCCAATCTGATTTCTGCCAGGGCCACTCAGCTCCTGACCTCATCACAAGTGGCAAGTAACATTTCCACCATACAAATATGAGGCAATGGCTGTCTCAGTAAGAGACAATCTATCCACCATTCTCGAATTTCAATGGAATTACCAGCATTGAATCCCCCACTATCAACATTCTGCAGGTTAACATTGATGAGAAACAGAACTAGATTTGCCATATAAATACTGTGGATACAACAGCAGGTCAAAGGCTGGTCCAGTTCAGTTTCTGAACAATGGTCATCATCAGGATGTTGATAGTGGGCAAATCCATAATGGTAACACCAGTGAGTGCTGAATGGTAAGAATTAGAATCTGTCTTTTTGAAGATTGATTTGATTTGATTTATTGTCATGTGTACCTAAGTACAGTGAAAAGCTTTGTTTGCGAGCAGTACAGGCAGATCATAGTAAGCAAGGACGTACAGATCATAGGGTGAAAAAATTGCCTTGGACAGAGTAAGACATACAGGTTACCCTGCACAGGACGTTCACTAGACAAGATCAACAATAGCAAGTTCAGCATTATTTTAAGTTAGAGAGTCCATTCATCAGTCTAATAATGGCAGGGAAGAAGCTGTTCCTGAACTTGTTAGTGTGTGTGTTTTCGAGCTTTGATATCTACTGCCTGATGGAAGAGGTTGGAGGAGATTATTACTGGGGTAGGAGGGGTCTTTAATGATGTTGGCAGCCTTTCAACAGCAGTGAGGTGTATAAATGGAGTCCATGGATGGGAGGTTGGCTTCCGTGATGGTCTAGACTGTGCACACCACCTTCTGTTGTTTCTTACACTTCGGGGCAGAGAATAAGAAACTACAGGAGGTTGTGTGTGCAGGCAAGACAGTCATTGCTTAACATCGGTGTGGCATGTAAGTTACTTGCCACTTGTCACCCCGGTCTGGATACTGTCCGGGTCTTATTGCATTTGGGCATTGGCAGCTTCAGTGTCTGATGAGTCGCAAACAGTGCTGAACTTTGAGCAATCATCAGGGAACTCATGACATTGTGAAAGAGGGAAGGTCAGTCAGCAGTCAGTTGAAGATGAAGGGGCCAAGGACCCTACCCTGAGGAACTCCTGCAGAGCTGTACGAGAGCTGAGATAAATGACTCCAACGAGCACAACCCTTTTGCTTTGTGTCTGGCGTGTCTCCAACCAGCGGAGAGTTTTCCCTCAATTCCCACTGACTCCATAGAATCACAGAGATGTGCAGCACGGAAACAGACCCTTTGGTCCAACCTGTCCATGCCAACCAGATATCCCAACCCAATCTAGTCCCACCTGCCAACACCCAACCATATCTCTCCAAACCCTTCCTATTCATATACCCATCCAAATGCCTTTAAACTGTTGCAATTGTACCAGCCTCCACCACATCCTCTGGCAGCTCATTCCATACACGTACCACTCTCTGCGTGAAAAAGTTGCCTCTTAGGTCTCTTTTATATCTTTCCCTTCTGACCCTAAACCTATGCCCTCTAGTTCTGGACTCCCCCACTCAAGGGTAAAGACTTTGTCTATTTATCCTATCCATGCCCCTCATGATTTTGTAAACCTCTATAAGGTCATCCCTCAGCTTCCAACGCTCCAGGGAAAACAGCCCCAGCCTGTTCAGCCTCCCTATAGCTCAAATCCTCCAACCCTGGCAACATCCTTGTAAATATTTTGTGAACCCTTTCAAGTTCCACAACATCTTTCCGATAGGAAAGAGACCAGAATTGCACACAATATTCCATCAGTGGTCTAACCAATGTCCTGTACAGCCACAACATGACCTCCCAACTCCTGTACTCAACACTCTGACCAATAAAGGAAAGCTTACCAAACACCTTCTTCACTATCCTATCTACCTGCGACTCCGTTTTCAACAAGCTATGAACCTGCATCCCAAGGTCTCTTTATTCAGCAACACTCCTGAGGACTTTACCATTAAGTGTATAAGTCCTGCTAAGATTTGCTTTCCCAAAATGCAGCAAGTTTTTGCTTGGGTTCCTCGTTGTTGCCTTGCTTTCAAGGATAGGCACTCTCACCTCACCATTTTACATCTAAAGTGGCTGATGGAACAGAAAATCTGTGATGTTTGTGTACAAAGCCATGAACATGGGTCTGACAGGTTTAGATAGCTGTTAAGCAAAACATATAGGATCCTTATCTTTATGGAGCACATTGAGTACTAGTTTAGTGTCATATTTTCTGTTATAATGTTCCTGTGCAGCAACCTGTGATGTTTTATTACATTAAAGACACTATATAAATACAGATAACTGTTGTTGAAAGGCATCGAATATGTTGAAGCTTGAAATAATGTATTTGACTGGAAGCACTTTCTCATGGGATCCATCAATGGGTTTTGCTGACTGGTAGTTTTTTATTGGGAAAACACAAATAGCAACAAGAAAGAATTAAAAGTGTTTTACCTTAGGAGCTGGCGTCTGCATTTAAAAGATTACCTGGACTTAGCTGGGCAAGAACATCACTTTGACAATACCGAAAGAAGTCAAAGGCTATTTGGGAAAGGTGGGACAGGCTGAAAAGTGGGATTGAAAAGATCAACTGTAATCCTCTTGATTGTCGTACAAGCTCAATGGCCGAATCCTGCTGTTAAGTCTGATCACAGAATAGTTTTGGCACAAAAGGAAACCATTTTCAACCTATTGTACCTGCACTTTATCTGCTTATGTTCCTAAGACCAAAGACATTTATGTAGAACACTTACTAAAACTCTTGTTACCCTGAAATAACTGCATAGAGGCCAGTATCTCATCACCATGTCAAAAAGAAGGAAGCATATACCAGGTATAGACAGGATAGATCGAGTGAATCCTTAGAAGAGTATAAAGGCAGTAGGAGTATACTGAAGAGGGAAATCAGGAGGGAAGAAAAGGGACATGAGACAGCTTTGGTAAATAGAGTTAAGGAGAATCCAAAGGGTTTTTACAAATACATTAAAGACAAAAGGGTAACTAGGGAAAGAATAGGGCCCCTCAAAAATCAGCAAGGTGGCCTTTACATGGAGTTGCCGGAGATGTGGGAGATACGAAACAAGTATTTTCATCAGTACTTACTGTTGTAAAGGACAGGGAAGATATAGAATGTAGGGACATAGATGGTGACATCTTGAGAAATGTCCACATTATAGAGGAGGAAGTGCTTGATGTCTTGAAATGCATAAAAGTGGATAAATCCTCAGGACCTGATCAGGTGTACCCGAGAACTCTGTGGGAGGCGAGGGAAGTGCTGGGCCTCTTGCTGAGATATTTGTATCATTGATAGTCACAAGTGAGGTGCTGGAAGACTGGAGTTTGGCTAATGTGGTGCCATTGTCTAAGAAAGGTGGTAAGGACAAGCCAGGGAACTATAGGCCAGTGAGCCTGACGTCAGTGGTGTGCAAGTTGTTGGAGGGAATCCTGAGAGACAGGATGTACATGTATTTGGAAAGGCAGGGACTGATTCAGGATAGTCAACATGGCTTTGTGTGTGGGAAATCATGTCTCACAAACTTGATTCAGTTTTTTGAAGAAGTAACAAAGACGACTGATGAGGGCAGAGCAGTAGATGTGATCAATATGGACTTCAGTAAGACGTTGGACAAGGTTCCCCATGGGAGACTGGTTAGCAAGTTTAGATCTCACGGAATACAGGGAGAACTAGCCAATTGGATACAGAACTGGCTCAAAGGTAGGAGACAGAGAGTGGTGGTGGGAAGTTGCTTTTCAGACTGGGGGCCTGTGACCAGTGGAGTGCCACAAGGATCGGTGCTGGGTCCTCTACTTTTCATCATTTATATAAATGATTTGGATGTGAGCATAAGAGGTAGAGTTAGTAAGTTTGCAGATGACATCAAAATTTGAGGTGTGGTGGACAGCGAAGAGGCTTACCTCAGATTACAACAGGATCTTGACCAGATAGGCCATTGGGCTGAGAAGAGGCAGATGGAGTTTAATTCAGATAAATGTGAGGTGCTGCAATTTGGGAAAGCAAATCTTAGCAGAACTTATACATTTAATGGTAAGGTCCTAGGGAGTGTTGCTGAACAGAGACCTTGGAGTGCAGGTTCATAGCTCCTTGAAAATGGAGTCGCAGGTAGATAGGATAGTGAAGAAGGTGTTTGGTATGCTTTCCTTTGTCGGTCAGAGTATTGAGTACAAGAGTTGGGAGGTCATGTTGCGGCTGTACAGGACATTGGTTAGGCCACTGTTGGAATATTGCGTGCAAATCTGGTCTCCTTCCTATCGGAAAGATGTTGTGAAACTTGAAAAGGTTCAGAGAAGATTTACAACGATGTTGCCAGCGTTGGAGGATTTGAGCTATAGGGAGATGCTGAACAGGCTGGGGCTGTTTTCCCTGGAGCGTCGGAGGCTGAGGGGTGACCTTATAGAGGTTTATAAAATCATGAGGGGCATGGATGGGATAAATAGACAAAGTCTTTTCACTGGGGTCGGGGAGTCCAGAACTAGAGGGCATAGGTTTAGGGTGAGAGGGGAAAGTTATAAAAGAGACCTACGGGGCAACTTTTTCACGCGGAGAGTGGTACGTGTATGGAATGAGCTGCCAGAGGATGTGGTGGAGGCTGGTACAATTGCAACATTTAAGAGGCATTTGGATGGGTATATAAATAGGAAGGGTTTGGAGGGATATGGGTCGGGTGCTGGCAGGTGAGACTAGATAGGGTTGGGATATCTGGTCAGCATGGACAAGTTGGACCAAAGGGTCTGTTTCCATGCTGTACATCTCTGTGACACTGTGAGTCTCAGTCACCCTTTATTTACTTGTGCACAATATACTAACTGTGGCCAGCCAACTCAGAGTCAATCCCCTGAACTGAGGAGATTCTGAATCCCCTGTTAAGTATCTTTTTCCCCTCCCCTACGTTACTTCACTCGTGCTAATATTCTCTAGCATCCATGTTGTCTGTGCATGTAGTTTCAAAACACATTGAAAATACCAAGTGAAAATAACTTTATTAACATTCCACCACCAGGAAAGTCACACGTGTGGCCAATAAACCAGTGACAAGCAAAGCCCAGAGCGAGCAACGCTTATGTGGAAAAAGTGAAGGGGAGGGTAGGGACTAAATCAAAATAGAATTGGAGGGGGAAATTAAGCACTCCACTCTCTGCGATGCCCACCTCTTCCTATAGGTAGAGAGAGTATTGGTAGACACTGCGTGCTCCTTCCCCAAGGACACCCAGGCCTGAACATAACTACGGAAGATTGCCAGGCATTCAGCCATAATGACTCCTTCCATGGCCTGCTGTCTGGAACAGACCGATGAGGAGATCCTCCAACCCGCCCGCTCCCCTCCGCACCAGCATGCCCAAAGATCAGGAGCGTTGGGGCTGAAGTGCAACCAGAATCAGAGGAGATGGTTCCCCTGCTCAGTTTTTTCCTTTATTTTTCTTCTTCTTTTTCTTTTGTTTTTAGTGAGAGACACAAGGTGGACAAATCTTTATTCAATTTCCACCACCAGGAAGAAAGGAAACACCCAAGTAGCCAGTGACAATCAATGCCCTTCACATCAAAGGGCAATGCTGCATGATCAAACAGTGAAGGGGAGGGCAGGGATTAAATCAAAATAGAGTTGGAGGGGGAAATAATACACTCCACTCCCTGCGGCACCCACCTCTCCCTGAACAGCTGAAGGGTGTTGGTGGACACCGTGTGCTCCTTCTCCAGAGACACGCGGGCTCAAACGTGCACCTTGTGTCTCTCACTGTGTCTCACACCTGCACACACACACAACATGAGTCCTGGGGAAAAACTAAGCACTACCGCAGTTAGGCGGTAGTGTGGGGGTAAAAGAAAAAAAATCAACAGGAGTGTCAGATGTCCTTTTCACTCTGAGAGCTGGCTGTAAGGGAGCTGGATCAATGTGGAAGTGAAGGACTCTGCTCTTTTCCCTGTCTCAAAAGAGGATAAAAAAAGAAAAAGATAAAAAAAGAAAATAAAAAACCAAGTCAGGAGTCCATATGCATTGCTCTTACTGGGCTTTCCTGCACTCTGAGAGTTGGCTCTGAGGGAGCTGGATTAGTGTCAAGGATTCTACATGCGTAAATAAAGCATGACCTGGTGATGGGATACTGGCCCTGTGGAAAAAAAAAACCCAGTGAGATTTGCAAATGAATCAAATTCTAGAGACTTGTAAAATTCGAACAGGACCTGGCAGGATACTCCAGATGGTGGGTGCATCCAGAACCAGGGGTCACAATCTGAGGATTCGGGTTAATCATTTAGGATGGAGACGGGGAGACATTTCTTCAGCCAAAGAGTGGTGAGCCTGTGGAATTCATTATCACAGGAAGGAGTTGATGCCAAAACATTGACTGTGTTTAAAAGGCAGCTAGATACAGCACTTGGGGCAAATGGGGAGAAAGCAAATTTAGGCTACTGAGTTGGACAATCAGCCATAATCATAATGAATGGTGAAGCAGGCTCAAAGGGCCAAATGGCCTCCTCCTGCTTCTAGCTTCTATGTTTCTATGAATGTACTGGTCCATCATTTTGAGCTCTACAAGGTGTGTCAGATCAGTATGCGTCATTTGTCTGTTTTATTGGATTATACTTTTGGGTAGCCTCCAGCTAGAGGCCTGTGGCCTAATCTGGGTCCCAGTCTTTAGGAAGGGTTGCCAAATTCTCAGCGAGAATGCAGAGGGCTTCACTAGAATGGTATCGGGTAAGGGATTCCAGGTACATTGTGGCTCAGGGGAAACTAGGACATTGCCCTTCAAGCTGAAAAAGTCATGGAGAGATTTCACAAAGTTGGTCAAAATGGTGCCTGCTTTAGATTGATTAAATAAATAGAGAAATTGTTTTCAGTCACAGAATGATCAGTAACAACATTTCAATTAATTGACTAATTAAATCTAAAGTGAGTACAATCTGGATGTGTGGCCTGTCAGGATGGTAAAAGGAGATGCATTGCTAACATCCAAATGTGAATTGGGCGGCACAGTGGCACAGTGGTTGACACTGCTGCCTCACAGCGCCAGAGACCCGGGTTCAATTCCCGACTCAGGCGACTGACTGTGTGGAGTTTGCACATTCTCCCCGTGTCTGCGTGGGTTTCCTCCGGGTGCTCCGGTTTCCTCCCACAGTCCAAAGATGTGCAGGTCAGGTGAATTGGCCGCAGTGTTAGGTAAGGGATAGATGTAGGGGTATGAGTGGGTTGTGCTTCGGTGGGTCGGTGTGGACTTGTTGGGCCGAAGGGCCTGTTTCCACACTGTAAAGTAATCTAAATCTAAATCTAAGTAATTGGATAAATATGTGAGGTGAAAAAATACCAGGCCTTCAGGGTAAGGGATGAATTGGGTGACTGTTTCTAAATGCAGGGTCGGCCACATTAGTCCAATCTTTGTCTTCTCATGGGATGTTGGCGTCACTGGCAAGGCCAGCATTTGTTGCCCATCCCTAATTGCCCATGAACTCAGGAAAGGCCATTTCAGAGGGCTGGTAAGGGTCAACCGCATTGCTGTGAATCTGGAGTCACATGTCAGCCAGGTCAACAAAGGATGGGAGATTTCCTTCCTTAAAAGACATTGGGATACAATGGGCTTTTAACAACAATTGATGATAGTTGTTGTCATGGTGACTGACTTTTGCTTCAATTGATCGAATTTAAATCCCGTCAGCTGCCATGGTGGAATTTGAACTGCTGTTCTGAGGGTCTTAACCTGAGCTGTGATCACTAATCCATTACCATGAGGCCACCATCTTCCCAAGTCTCCTTTTCAATTCACCATTTCAGCAGCCAGGTCTTAGTGCGCATCTTAAAGAAAGGCAGAGAGGTGGACAGAACAAAGCCGAGAGCTTTGGGTGGTGATACCTTGAAGGCACAATGTTGTGGGAAGGCAGGGATTGTGGAAGAATCCGGAGTTTGAAGAATGCAGAGTTCCTGGAGGGTTGGAAGTTGCAGAGTCAGGGGATCTGATTGGGAGGAGGGAGTCCACAAATCCTCGGGATTTGAGAAGGAGAATCCTGAGGTTGAGTTTTTGCCAGAGTGTAATCCAGTGCAGGTCAGTGAGGACAGGATGACAGGTGAACAGGATCATTTCCAGGGAGAAGGTCCCATCTGCCCGTTCAGGTAAATACGAAAAATCTTACACAGAGAGGAAGTGACCAATATTCATCGCTAAGGCAAATCTTCTCACCACTGCTGCTTGTGGTTACTTGTTGTGCATGGATTGGCTGCTGACCTTCCCTATGGACTAAGATTGATGGCACTCTAGAATGTCTTGAGTGTATTCTCTCTTTCATAGATACTTAATCACATACAGCTCACAGTCAATGAACAAGTGGGATTGTTTTTAGTTTTATGATATGAAACCTGACTTATGCACTTCATGGGAGGCTCCTGGGGAGTGTTGACAAACAAAGAGACCTTGGAGTGCAGGTTCATAGCTCCGCGATAGTGGAGTCACAGGTAGACAAGAAAAAAGGCAGCATTTGGTACCCTTGCTTTTATTAGTCATTGAATTGAGTATAGGAATTGGGAGGTCATGTTGCAGCTGTACAGACATTGGTTAGGCCACTTTTGGAATTCTGCGTTCAGTGCTGGCTCCCTGCTATAGGAAAAATGTTGTTGAACTTGAAAGGGCGTAGAAAAGATTTAAAAGGATATTGTTGGGGTTGGAGGCTTTGAGCTCCAGGGAGAGTCTGAATAACCTGGGGCTGTTTTCCCTGGAGAGTCAGAGGCTGAAGGGTGACCTTGTAGAAGTTTATAAATTCATGAGGATAAGATGAATAGCCAAAATCTTTTTCCCAAGGTAGGCAAATCCAAAACTAGAGGGCATAGATTTAAGATGAGAGGCGAAATATTTAAAAATGACCTAAGGCAAATATTTTCACACAGAGGATGGAACATGCATGGAATGAACCACCAGAGGAAGAGGTGGAGGTTGGAACAATTACAGCATTTAAAAGGCATCTGGATGGGTATATGAATAGGAAGGGTTTAGAGGGATGTGGGCCGGGTGCTGGCCAATGGGGTTAGATTTGTTTAGGATAGCTGGTCGGCATGGATGAGTTGGACCAATGGGGCTGTTTCCGTGCTGTACATCTCAATGACTTTATGACTCTATAACCTTCTATGAAGCTCTGGCAAGGACTCCATTTCCCACTAAGCCACCAATTCCACCACATTGTAAGCGATAGAGTGAGAGACTGTATGCACTCTGTACTTTCTCTTTAATTGTTCACAGGCCTAGCAATTTGGGTTAGGAGAAATGGAATTGAGGACTCCGTGAAAGGAGACCACTGGCCAATAAAAAGGACTTGGGATGCTTAGAACCATTAACCATGTGATAGGTTCAGGATCAAGTGATGGCAGCCTGGACAAGAGGCTCCATCCTGAAAATGGTGCTGCCACAGTGGCTTGGAGCAATTAGGGCTCAAAGAAGTCCTGGGAGCCAGTAGTCACATTGAAGAATTAGGGTTAGGACTCAGGAAAAGCCCATGGAGCTTTCTGGAATAGAGGGAGCTAGGGATCAATCCCGAGATGCATTAAACATTTAGTGCAGCTAAGGGTGGAGGTGACAGAAGTCCACAAGTAGGACATGCTTGGTGCAGCTGAGAAATACCAAATCACCGAGAAATCCAGGGGCAGTGCCAGCTTTGTAAAGTTAGCTGTCAGCAAAAGACCTTAAATTGTTTTGGTAAGTAGATGTTGGCATGTAGTCTCAGGCATCCAGTAGAATGCATAAGCACATCTGAGCAGTCAGTGAAGCAATCTATAACTAAGTGGCTTCAGAGAAAATTCTGAAATTAGGACTGAGAAAGTGAAGAAATGGAATGGTTTGTAAAAGTTTAATGAGGTTTGATGACCCGCAATTTCAATAATGTCTGAAGGTTGTTTACTACTTGTATTTACTTCATGTTAATTCTGGATGTCAGAGTATAATTTGTACATATATAGTAAATTGTTCTACTGTTCTAACTTTGTATAATAAATGCTAATTTGTTTATTCAAAGCTGTGGATTTTGTGGCTTTATTCTCTTAGTAAGCATCCCGGACCCCAGTCCGTGTCCACTTTGAACAAAAAGCTGGTCTGCATTGCAAATGTGGCTGTTTTGTTAGGAATCATAACATTCAGCAATGTTCACAGGGCTGAATAAATAATAAAGAGAAAGAATTTCACTGTCTCCGTCTTCTCAACATCCTCTTGAACTTTAGGACAATAAAGTATTCTAAGGTGCTGGTCACTGTTGTAATGTGGCAACAATGCACAGCAAGCTCCCAATGTGATTGTAAGCAGATAGTTAGTGTTAGTGAGGATTGGTTGAGGGATAAATAATGGCCAGGAGACTGAGGAGACCACCAACTGAGCTTGGGGGCAGAAGTAGCTATGCAGCTCCATGAGACTGCTCCACCCTCCAATAAGCCCATGGCTGATTCCGGTTGTGGTCACAGCTCCATTTTCCTGTAAGTCTTGACTCCCAAAAATCTCTTCAATTCAGCCTTGAATAAATTCAAAGATCCAGCCTTCAATGCCTCCTTGGGAGGATTGATGAGGAGGTGTCGATGATGGAACTGGGGTGGACAAAGTTAAAAATCACACAAACACCAGGTTATAGTCCAACAGATTTATTTGGAAGCACTTGCTTTCGGAGCGACGCTGCTTCATCAGGCCACCTGATTAAGGAGCAACACTCCAAAAGTTAGTGCTTCCAAAAATGCCTGTTGGACCATAACCTGGTGTTGAGTGATTTTAACTTTATCCTTGGAAGGAAGGTGCCATACTCTACTGACATTCTCTGAGAAAATTAAATAATCTTCACCTCTGTCTTAAAATTCAGACTTCTTATTCTTAAACTACATCCACTGGTTTTTGTCTCCTCCTCACGAGAAAACCTTATCTAGTCCCCTCAAAATTTTATAGTTCTTTTGTTCTTTTAAACTCCAATGCATAAAGGTCCAACCTATTCTCCCCCTGCCCACAGGATAAGCCTTTTATCCCAGGAATGAAACAAATGAACATTCTCTGAATTCCTTTCAAGCAATTACATCATTTCTTAAATAAGGAGGTTGAACCTGTAAACAGTCCTCTAGGCACAGTCTCACTCCTCAGATGCTGCTTGACCTGCTGTGCTTTTCCAGCACTACACTTTTGAGCATCTGCAATCCCTCACTTTCTCTTTGCCAATATCCTGTGTACTCCATTACTGACCCTCAGTCAATATGAGCAACAACATGATTTCAGGAGAAGTTATCACTCATTCAGGACCAAGATGAGGAGAAGTTTCATCACTCAAAGGATCGTGAATCTTTGGAATTCTTGATCTCAAAGGGCTGTGGAGGTATTGGCATTGCATGCATTTAAGGCAGAGGGAGATGTTTTGTTCTTGGATCCACGGAGTGGGCAGATAGATGGAGTTGAAGTGGAAAATCAGCCATGACTGTATTGGATGGTGAAGCAGATTCACGTGGCTGGAAAGTCCATTCCTGCTGTTATTTCTGATGATCTTATGAGATAGAAATCAGGGACACACAAAAGGCCAGTTTTAAAGAATGCAGTGATCTCAGCCCTCATTGTAGGGCTGAAGAATGGTTACGCTGATAGAGAGAGGTGAGACCATGGGTTGATCTGTGAGCACAGATGAAAAGTTTAAAATTGACGCATAGCTGGATTGGGAGTCTATGAATACTGGGCAGTGTTGTAGCGTGAGGTCTACATTCTGTTATCAGAGAACAACAACAGCCTTTATTGGAAATAACTATGCACAGAGGATGGTAAGAGAGGAGATCTTACATAGAACCTTATAGACCCCAGCTCCAGTTCCATGTGTTCTGATATCTCCATGACATAGTTCCCTTTCTGCGCAGAAGCCTTTCCTAAAGCAAAGGTGTGATTAACCCTTTACCCTACAGCCAGCAGAGGATTGTCGTGATGGACAAGATAGGTCTGGGGGAGTTTGGGATGGTGGGAGGTGGGAGCCTACAGAGTCAGCAGGGCATTGGAGTAGTCAGGTCCAGAGGTGACAGACTGGAGGATTTCAGCAGGACAAAGATGGTCATGTCATGGAGGTAGAAGTCAGTGCTGGAGAGATAAAGGGATTGGAAGCTCAACTCAGGGCAGGGTAGGATCCAGATTTGACAACAGTCTGTCCCAGTCCCTGAGAGAGAAGGGAAGGGATGGGGCTAGGGTTGTGTATGTTCATTGCTGATGAAGGGCTTTTGCCTGAAATGTCGACTCTCCTGCTCCTTGGAAGCTACCTGACCTGCTATGCTTTTCCAACACCACACTCTCGACTCTAATCTCCAGCATCTGCAATCCTCACTTTCGCCTCGCGTCAAGCATTGCAAACGAATTGTGCAGCAAAATAAAGTGATGAAAAACTCATCAGAGTTCTGAAGAGGAGTCAACTTGACTCGAAATGTTAGCTTGCTCTCTCTCCGTGGATGCTGTCTGGCCCACTGTGATCTCCAGCATTTGTTGTTTTCATTATAGATTCCAGCGTCTGCAGGAATTTGTTTCTAAAAAAAATAGTGTTGAATGGACAAGGTGGTGGGGAAAGGAATCTATCCCCCAGACTGGCTGCAAAAAAAACCTGCCAGGATCCAGAAGGTGTAGTGAGGTGGCTGGGTGCACTGGTATCTATCTCTGAGCAATACACACAGCCAAGCTGAACAGATCAGTGATCTGTAGTGCAACAGAACAGAGCGATAAAGCCCCATACAACCATCAGAAGCAAGATTTATGACTTAAAGGATAATTTAAAACTCATAAAGCTCGTCCTCCACCCTTCGCAAAGACACAGTTACTGACAGGAAACCCAAAGCTTTATTAATAATATGAAATGGTGTTTTCACAGAATCTGAAGGTTGAATGCAGACTCAGCCAGTTGTAACCGTCTACCTGAGTCCCGCTAAATACATTTCATACTCATTTCACGACACGGCGATTTATCACAGGCTGGATTGGTTTTCTGACTCTGTTTGCCTTTATAGGCTCTTTAACTGGCCCATCTAACAAAAAGGATATCATTGATCTGTAAGATGTGCCTGGCTTTTGCCGATCATCAAGTGACTGAGTGGAATCAAAAAGGACCAGGTTTTATAAATAAACGGGAGGAGTTGGGTTTTCATTGCCACAGCTTTGTGTCGAGGTGAGGGAAAGTGTAAGCCTATAAGGGGATGGGGTGGCACTGCTGCCTCACAGTACTCGGGACCCAGGTTCAATTCCACACTCAGCGACCATCTGTGTGGAGCTTGCACATTTTCCTGAGTCTGCGTTGGCTTCCTTTGGGTGCTCGCACAGTCCAAAGATGTGTAGGTTAGGTGGATTGGCCATGGGAAATGCAAGGTTACAGGAATGGGGTGGGTCTGAGTGGGATGCTCTTCAGAGGATTAGTGTGGATTTGATGGGCCAAATGGTCTGCTCCCAAACGGTGGGGATTCCACCATTCGATCAGCAGCAACCTCCACAGAAGGACTGGACTGCCTCCCACTATTGAGCTTCTGACTCTGCACTCTTCATAGAAAGTATGATTAGGCTATTCAGCCCTTTCAGCCTGCTCCATCATTCAATAGGACATTGACTCATCATCCAGCTCAGTGCCCCTTTCACACTCACTCCCGATATTCCTTAGTCCTAAGAGCCATATCTAATTCCTCCTTGAAAACTCTCAATGCTTTGGACTCAACTATTTTCAGTGGCAGAGAATTCCATGCGCTCCTCACTCTCTGGATAAAGACATTTCACTTCAAGTCAGTCCTGTGGGGGTGGCACAGTGGTTAGCACTGCTGCCTCACAGCACCAGGGACCCGGGTTCAATTCTCAGATTGGGAAATGGTCTGTGTGGAGTTTGCACATTCGCCCTGTGTCTTGTGGGTTTCCTCTGGGTGCTCTGGTTTCCTCTCATAATCCAAAGATGTGCTGGTCAGGTGAATTGGCTGTGCTAAATTGTCCATAGTATTAGGTGTGTTAGTCAAGGGTAAATATAGGATAGGGTAGGGTAGGGGAATGGGTCTGGGTGGGTTATGCTTTGGAGGGTTGGTGTGGACTTGTTGGGCCGAAGGGCCTGTTTCCATACTGTAGAGAATCTCATCTGATCTTAAATGGCCTTGTCTGTGACCTGCTAGTCCGGGACTCCCTGGTCATTGAAAACATCCTTTCTGTGTTTACCCTGTCTAGTGATGTCAGAATTTTATAGATTTCTGATGAGATCATCCCTCATCCTTCATCACTGAGTCTGTTTACTTCCATCTCCACCTTCCTCAGCATTATCTCCTGCTGAAACCACTCTACTCCACTTCTTTGTTATGTCCAAACTGAACTATACCAATATTACCCAGGTACTATGCATTTGATGTTAGCCGAAGAATATCCAAAACCCGGCTACCCATGTTCTAACTCCCAGCTCACACTTGGAGTCCAGAGGTGATAGGTAACTGGGATCTATCAGATCCAATTCAGAAACATGTTGGTTTTAAAATTCTCATCTGTTTCATCTCCATCCAAGTCCTCACCTTTCCCGACCTCTGTAGATCCTCAGACCCCTTAAAAAGTTCTGTGCCTTTCCAGTTCTGGCCACTTGTAATTCTTTGTGGTGGTCCTAGCTTTGATGCCCATGTCTGTAGCTGCCCAGATCCTAATATCTGAAATTCCATTGCCAAACCTCTCTGTCCTTCGCTGCAAGGGTCTTAAAACACTACCCTTTGACCAATTCTCCCTGTCTGGTTTCGTTTTGTCGGCTTTGTGTTCTTGCAAAGTACCAATTGCCACATTCAAGGCACGAAATAAATGGAAGTTGTTGTTGGGGTGTGAAAGGTCTTAGTGCTGGTAGGCTGTTACTTTATGCTCTTGCTCATTGTCATTGTTTTTGTTGGGGATACAGAGGCCTCTCTCTCCCCTGAAGGATGTCTGCACATTATTTCACTGGCAAGGGGACAACACAATTCCACTTGTTGTTTGGTATCCACACTTCACAACCAGATGGCTTTACAGAGGTAAGGCGAAGGGCCACCGTGACCAATTCACCCTCAAACCCATCTACTGTTATTCAATAAATAAAACTCATAAATAGCACCAACTCCTATGTCTCAGTTGGTAGCTCTCTTGCGCCTGAGTCAGAAACCAATGGCCTCTGATGTCTTGCTTCAGAGGCTTGCAGGAACAGGCCCAGATTTGGTTGCTTTGGACCGGGTCCAGGAATCCCAGCCATGTCCTGATGTGCTCCTGGCTCCAGAACCGAGTGGGGCCCATGGCCTGCAGTCAGGAAAATGGGGGGCACTTCCTCAAAATTGCATCTGAACCCTTTTCAAATGAGATGTTAAACCAAAGGTCTCAATTCTCCTTCCAGCTGGAGACAAAATGGTGGAGATCCCACCTCTGCTACTTTGAAGAAGAGTGGAGAAGTCATTCTCAGTATCCTGGCGAACAGTGATCCTCAGTCAGTATCACGGCAACAAATGATCTGGCTGTTTGTCCATTGCTACTTGTGAGACTA
The DNA here is from genome assembly GCF_037043375.1 of Chiloscyllium plagiosum. Classification (NCBI taxonomy): domain Eukaryota; kingdom Metazoa; phylum Chordata; class Chondrichthyes; order Orectolobiformes; family Hemiscylliidae; genus Chiloscyllium; species Chiloscyllium plagiosum. The sequence continues at coordinate 14,019,305 of NW_028270147.1, forward strand.
TTGAAAGATGTGGGGATCTAGGTGTTGCTGGCCAGGCCGGCCTTTATTCCCTATCACTAAGTGTCTTGCAAAAGTATTTGGTGAGCTGTCTACTTAAGCCGCTGTAGTCCATAAGTGGAAGACACACCCACAGTATTTTTAGGAAGGGAGTTCTTGGATCTTCTCCCAGCGACAGCGAATGAACGCTGATATCATTCCAAGTCAGGATGGCGAGTGGCTTGGAGGGGAACTCACAGCTGGTGGTATCCCCATGTATCTGCTGCCTACATCCTTTGAAGGTGATATTGAAGGAGCCTTGGTGAGTTGCTGAAGTGCACCTTGTAGATGCTGCCACTGTGTTTCGGTGGCAGAGGGAATGAATGTTGAAGATGGAGCATGAGGTACCAGTCAAATGGCATGGTTTGACCTTTGATATTTGCATACACAGACTGGTTAATATGCTGCTTGTGTTACAACATTGAGGGCAAGAGCTTTGGGCAGAAGAAACATGGGGAGACGATACAGGTTCAATGGTACAACTTTGAGGGGAGTACAGGGAGCTCAGGGTTCACAAACATGATTCTCTGAAGGTGGCCAGGCAAGTTGAAACAATTTTTAGGAAGGCTTATTTGATCCTTTGGTTTAAAAGTAGAGACACAGGATCTAAAAGTGATGCTACACATAGACAAATTGTTGGTCAGACCACATTTGGAGTACTGAGTTCAGTTCTAAGCATCTTATTTAAGGAAGGATGTTAAAACCCTGGAAAAAGCTCAAATGAGGTTTACCAGAATGATGCCAGGAATTGGGGATTTTAAATATGAGGAAAGATGAGAGAGATTGCGCTTACTGTCCCTAGAGCAAAGAAGATTCTGAGGTGACCTTATTATGAACAATTTTGCCAGGGTAAAGAAGGGTTACCACGAGTTGGTATGTCAGTAATCAGGAGTCAGAATTTCAAGAGTGCCAGCAAGAAAGCTAGGAGTGAGATGAGGAGAAACTTTCTTACTCAGAAAGTTTGTTAGGATCTGGAATGCACTGGCTGGGAGAGTGGTGGAGGGTAAATTCTATCGGAGGTTTCAAAAGAGAGCTGCATAGATATTTGAAAATATGCAGAATTTAGAGGGATATGAAGACAGGGCTGGAGAATGGGAATAGTTGGGTGGCTGTTTCAGGAGCTAGTACAGTCAAAATGGGTCAAATGGCCTTTTTTTGTAGTGTAAAACTCTATGATTGTATGAGTACTTAATTGTCTTAAAACAAGGATCGGTGTTGGGTCCTCTAATTTTTGTCATTTATATAAATGATTTGGATGTGAGCATGAGAGGTACAGTTAGTAAGTTTGCAGAAGACACCAAAATTGGAGGTGTCATGGAGAGCAAAGAAGGTTACCTCAGATCACAACAGGATTTTGATCAGATGGGCCAATGGGCTGAGAAGTGGCAGATGGAGTTTAATTCAGATAAATGCGATGTGCTGCATTTTGGGAAAGCAAATCACAGCAGGACGTATACACTTAATGGTAAGGTCCTAGGGGGTGTAGCTGAACAAAGAGACCTTTGTTCATAGCTCCTTGAAAGTGGAGTCGCACGTAGATAGGATAGTGAAGAAGGCGTTTGGTATGCTTTCCTTTATCGGTCAGAGTATTGAATACAGGAGTTGGGAGGTCATGTTGCGGCTGTACAGGTCATTGGTTAGGCCACTGTTGGAATATTGCATGCAAATCTGGTCTCCTTCCTATTGGAAAGATGTTGTGAAACTGGAAAAGGTTCAGAAAAGATTTATAAGGATGTTGCCAGGATTGGAGGATTTGAGCTATAGGGAGAGGCTGAACAGGCTGGGGCTGTTTTCCCTGGAGCATCGGAGGCTGAGGGGTGACCTTATGGAGGTTTACAAAATTATGATGGCATGGATAGGAATAATAGACAATGTCTTTTCCCTGGGGTTGGGGAGTCTAGAATTAGAGGGCATCAGTTTAGGGTGAGAGGGGAAAGTTATTAAAGAGACCTAAGGGGCAACTTTTTCACACAGAGGATGGCATGTGTATGGAATGAGCTGCCAGAGGAAGTGGTGGAGGCTGGTACAATTGCAACATTTAAGAGGCATTTGGATGCGTATATGAATAGGAAGGGTTAGGAGTGATATGGGCCGGGTGCTGGCAGGCGGGACTAGATTGGGTTGGGATGGACGGGTTGGACTGAAAGGTCTGTTTCCATGCTGTACATCTCTATGACTCTATGACACCAAAATTGCAGGTGTAATGAACAGCAAAGAAACTTAGCTCGGATTACAACGGGATCTTGATCAGATGGTCCAATGGGCTGAGGAGTGGCAGATGAAGTTTAATTCAGATAAACGTGAGGTGCTGCATTTTGGGAAAACAAATCTTAGCAGAACTTATACACTTAATGGTAAGGCCCTAGGGAGTGTTGCTGAACAAAGAGACCTTGGTGTGCAGGTTCATAGCTCCTTGAAAGTGGAGTCGCAGGTAGATAGGATAGCGAAGAAAGCATTTGGTATGCTTTCCTTTATTGGTCAGAGTATTGAGTACAGGAGTTGGGAGGTCGTGTTGCGGCTATACAGGACATTGGTTAGGCCACTGTTGGAATATTGTGTGCAATTCTGGTCTCCTTCCTATTGGAAAGATGTTGTGAAACTGGAAAGGGGTCAGAAAAGATTTACAAGGAAGTTGCCAGGGTTGGAGGATTTGAGCTATAGGGAGAAGCCGAACAGGCTGGGCTGTTTTCCCTAGAGCAGCGGAGGCTTTATGGAGTTTTATAAAATCATGAGGGGCATCGATAGGATAAATAGACAAGGTCTTTTCCCTGGTGTCAGGGAGTCCAGAGCTAGAGGGCATCAGTTTATGGTGAGAGGGGAAAGATATAAAAGAGACCTCAGGGGCAACTTTTTCACACAGAGGTGGGTCTGTGGAATGAGCTGCCAGAGGAAGTGGTGGAGGCTGGTACAATTGCAACATTTAAAAGGCATTTGGATAGGCATATGAATAGGAAGTGTTTGGAGAGATATGGTTGGGTGTTGGCAGGTGGGACTAGATTGGGTTGGGATATCTGGTTGGCATGGACAAGTTGGACCGAAGTGTCTGTTTCCATGCTGTACATCTCTATGATTGTATTTAGAAAGCTTTAATCGACCTGTTCTGAGATATTATGTCATATCTCTGAAGCAGATGGAGGTTAAACCTGGGCATCCTGGTTCGGAGATAGGGTCACTACTATTCTTCAAGGATTATACTAAAACTGACCTGAAATTCTCAAATTGCTGTCAGGGATTCTTGCATGCCCCAGCTGGATTATTGCTCAGGGGTCTGGATCCCTAGTTCAGTGCCAAGCCCACAATTAACAGTGAAAGTAGGAGTAGGAGTAGGCTATTCGGCCCTTTGAATCTGCTGTTGTGGTGTTGTTCCTGGTTGCTGCTCTGAGATTGTCAGAGACTCAAATCTGGGTTTCTGTAAACTCTGCCTTAATCATCAGGAGCATTAAACAGTTACAATTAATAATACAAATCCTATTTATTAAGGAAATGTAAACTCCACTAATGCATCCATTAATTACAATCCAACCCACGTTCACAACATTTGCTCTTTTATTGAGAGATTGTGCAACAAAGACTTCGAGACCAGCCTCTGACAGGTTTAACTAAGAAATAATCAATTGAATGGAACGATCAGTATTTAAATTGGCACCAATGATTTCCAAGCCACATTAGCATCTGCAACGCAAAGCAGGCAGTATTTAAATAAATTGGATTGTCCCAGAAAGTCAATAGACCCTGTTCTTTGGACTGAAATGACTTTGGGCAGGATAATGTGTGATTTATTCGCTTAACGAAGATGAATGAGTCAATCTTCTATTTCAGTGTTTGAGCACCGGTAGGGGGGATGGTGGGCAGAATGGAGAGAGGAGCTTTCAACAGTGGCAAGTCATATTGATTTTGCAATATACATTATTTCTCCTGAAAGGCCCACTTAAAATACAGAAGATAAGTACATATTGCAGTCTCTTATTTGTCAACAGCTGTTAATATTGGATAGTAATGTTGACTTTCATGGGAGCTTGCTGTGCAGAATATAACTGTTGCCTTTTCTGTATTTATAGCAGTGACGAGACTTCAAAAAGATTGATAATAAAGCTCTCAGGACATCCTGAAAATATGAAAAACACGATCTATGCTTTTGCAAGGATTCTTCATTTTAAGTCTTTCCTTTTAAAAAAATTCTCACTTTAAAGTTCCTTCTTTCTTTTAAAAAAAAGGTGTCCTCATGTCGAGTGCCTTTCCCATTTTTCGATCCCTTACTTCCTGGCCGTGCCTTGCACTGTTGTGCCTGTCACACCATCGCAAGAGTTGCAACATGGCTTCATCTGTGAGGTTGCTAAATGCATTGTTGTTGGGTAGCACATTGGCTAGCACTGCTGCCTCATAGTAACAAGGATCTTGGTTCAATTCCAGCCTAAGGTGACTGTCTGTGTGGGGTTTGTGCATGCTTCCTGTGCCTGTGAGGGTTTCCTCCATGTGCTTTGCTTTCCTCCCACAGTCCAAAGATGCCCACCTTGAAGAAATTCTCCTCCTCCCTCGAAAAGGATCGCTGATTTCACCAGTTTTCCACACCTCCCCTTATCCCAGATTCAATTCAGCTAACTGTCCTAATTGTCCATCTTCCTTCACACCTATCTGTTCTGACCTATCACCATCATCTACCTATCGCCTTCCAAGCTACCTTACCCCCAGCCCCACCCCCCTATTTATCTCTCAGGCTCCCCCCCACTCCCACACACATTCCTGATGAAGGGCTTATGCCTGAAATGTTGATTCTCCTGCTCCTCAGACGCTGCCTCACCGGCTGTGCTTTTCCAGTGCCATACTTTTTGACTCTGATCTTCAGCATCTGCAGTTCTCACTTTCTCCAGGTTAGGACTGGCTATGGGCGATGAGAGTAGGGGGGTGGATGCTCTTCAGCAGGTTGGGCTGTATGGCCTGCTTCCATCATGTGTGGATTCTGAGATTTTTCAAGAAAAAGTTGAATTGCATTTGCACTCTGAGGTCATAGGTCATCTTTTTTTTAGTAGTCCTCTGCTCGAGTACTGAAGTAAACTTTGTTTTTAATCTTTGCATGTTTCAAATTTTCTGATGTTTATGCGTTACCAAGTAGAGAAACTGCTATGGACTTAGATTTATTGAAATAGTTCTTTGCTGTGCTGCATTTGATGAGGTACAATTGTTGAATTATCTGCAAGCAAGAGACTTGCTTTCTGCTTTGAAGTTGTTTTTGTCATATTTTGCAAGCTATATCACTTAGGAAAGCATGCGTTTGACATGATATTTCAACTTTTACATTTGCTTCTCCTGGTTAAAAAAAATGTCCACAGGAACCTAATTCAGGCATTGACATGGATTCCTGGGGGAAACCATATTTCGCTGAGAGTCATCGAGATATACAGCACAAAAACAAACCCTTCGGTCCAACTTGTCCATGCCGACCAGATATTCTAACCTAATCTAGTCCCATTTGCCAGCATTTGGTCCATATCCCTCTCAACCCTTCCTATTCATATATCTATTCAGATCCCTTTCTAAGTGTTGTAAATGTACCAACATCCGCCACTTCCTCTGGCAGCTCACACACCACTCCCTGCATGAAAACGTTACCCTTTAGGGCTCTTTTAACTCTTTCCCCTCTCACCTTAAACCTATGCCCTTTTGCTCTGAACTCCCCTACCCTTGGAAAAGACTTAGGCTAATCACCCTATCCACAGTCTTACGTCTGTGGTCAGCAAAGTTTTGGAAAGAATTCTAGGGATAGGATTTATGACTATTTGGCAAAGCATAGTGTGATTAAAGGCAGTCAGCATGGCTTTGTGAGGGGCAAGTCATGCCTCACAAATCTTATTGAGCTCTTTGAAGAGGTGTCAAGACAGGTCGATGACAGTCGAGCAGTGGATGTGGTGTATATGGACTTCAGCAAGGCATTTGTTCGAGTTCCCCATGGTAAAGTCAGGAATACAGGGAGATTTGGCTATCTGGATTCAGAACTGGCTGGCTGACAGAAGGCAGAGAGTGGTTGTAGATGGGAAGTATTTTGCCTGGAAGACAGTGTTGAGTGGGGTCCCGCAGGGCTCTGTAATTGGGCCTCTGCTGTTTGTAGTTTTTATAAATGATTTGGGTGAGGAGGTTGAGGGGTGGGTTTGTAAATTTGTAGATGACACAAAGGTTGGAGGTATAGAGTATACTGCAGCGTGACATAGACAGGATGCAGAGCTGGGCTGAGAAATGGCAGATGGAGTTCAACCTGGATAAATGTGAAGTGATGCATTTTGGAAGGTCGAACTCAAATGCTGAATATAGGATTGAAGACAGGATTCTTGGCAGTGTGGAGGAACAGAGGGGTCTGGGTGTGCAAGTGCATATATCCCTCAAAGTTGCCACCCAAGTGGGTAGGGTTGTTAAGAAAGCATATGGTGTTTTGGCTTTCATTAACAGGGAGATCGAGTTTAAGAGCCGTGAGGTTTTGCTGCAGCTCTCCAAGTCCCTGGTGAGACCACACTTGGAATATTGTGTCCAGTTCTGGTCGTCCTACTATAGGAAAGATACAGAGGCTTTGGAGAGGGTGCAAAGAAGGTTTACCAGGAAGCTGCCTGGACTGGAGGGCTTGCCTTATGAAGAAAGGTTGAATAAGCTCGGACTTTTCTCTCTGGAGAGAAGGAGGAAGAGAGGAAACCTGATCGAGGTGTACAAAATAAGGAGAGGAATAGATAGAGTCAATAGCCAGAGACTTTTCCCCAGGGCAGGATTGACTGGTACGAGAAGTCATAGTTTTAAGATATTAGGAGTAAGGTATAAAGGTGACGTCAGAGGTAGGTTCTTTACGCAGAGAGTTGTGAATGCATGGAATGTGTTGCCAGCTGTGGTGGTGGTAGCAGAGTCATTGGGGACATTTAAGCGACTGCTGGACTTGCACATGGATAGCAGTGAGTTGAGGGGTGCGTAGGTTAAGTTAGTATATTTTACATTAGGATTAAACCTCGGCACAACATCGTGGGCCTATGGGCCTGTTCTGTGCTGTATTTTTCTATGTTCCATGTTCTATGCCCCTCATGATTTTATAAACACCTATAACTTAGAGTCATCTTAAAGTCCTGAATTATATGAATGCAACTCTGGCTTTAAGTGAGGACATCTTGTTGTGGATAACATGCACGCACAAACATGTACAGTCAGTTCTGCTGTAATGTGGTAGTTCCATTCTTGTGCAACCCGTGTTGTAAGAAATTTGTGTACTAGCAGCACCATTTAAACTAATGGGGCCAGAATAGCATGATAACCAATACATGCTTTAAAACAGTGTCCCCAATTCGTCAATTGTGTTACAGCGAATTTGCATTAACGAAACATGCATTTTAACAGAGTGACTTGTAGTATTACAGAGTCACAATGTTACAGAGGGTGACATATAACAAATTCAGTCCATGCATAAGAGTGGTTCAGTGGTTAGCACTGCTGCCTCACAGTGCCAGGGACCTGGGTTCAATTCCCGTCTCAGGCAACTGTCTGTGTGGAGTTTGCACATTCTCCCCGTGTCTGTGTGGATTTCATCTAGGTGCTCCAGTTTCTTCACACAGTCCGAAGATCTGTAGGTTAGGTGAATTGGCCATGCTTAATTGCGTCTAGTGTTAGATGCATTAGTTAGGGGTGAATGTCTGGGTGGGTTGCTCTTTAGAGGATTGGTGTGGACTTGTTGGGCCGAAGGGCCTGTTTCCATACTGTAGGGAATCTAATCTAATAAGCACATATGAGTAAAAGCTCTTTCATTCTGGATTCTAATGCTGTCTGTGGATGAAGAGCTTGTTTTATAATTTAGGCTCGCGTGTGAATGATAATTACAACAGGATCTGGATCAGATGGGCCAATGAGCTGAGAAGTGGCAGATGGAGTTTAATTCAGATAAATGTGAGGTGCTGCATTTTTTGGGAAAGCAAATCTTAGCAGGACTTATACACTTAATGGTAAGGTCCTAGGGAGTGTTGCTGAACAAAGAGACCTTAGAGTGCAGGTTCATAGCTCCTTGAAAGTGGAGTCACAGGTAGATAGGATAGTGAAGAAGGTGCTTGGTATGCTTTCCTTTATTGGTCAGAGTATTGAGTACAGGAGTTGGGAGGTCATGTTGTGGCTGTACAGGACATTGGTTAGGCCACTGTTGAAATATTGCGTGCAATTTATGTCTCCTTCCTATCGGAAAGATGTGAAACTGGAAAGGATTCAGAAAAGATTTACAAGGATGTTGCCAGGGTTGGAGGATTTGAGCTATAGGGAGAGGCTGAACAGGCTGGGGCTATTTTCCCTGGAGCGTTGGAGGCTGAGGGGTGACCTTATAGAGGTTTACAAAATTATGATGGCATGGATAGGGTAAATAGGCAAAGTCTTTTCCCTGGGGTTGGGGAGTCCAGAACTAGAGGGCATAGGTTTAGGGTGAGAGGTGGAAGTTATAAAGGAGACCTAAGGGGCAACCTTTTCACGCAGAGGGTGGTACGTGTATGGAATGAGTTGCCAGAGGAAGTGGTGGAGGCTGGTACAATTGCAACATTTAAGAGGCATTTGGATGGGTATATGAATAGGAAGGGTTTGGAGGGATATCGCCGGGTGCTGGCAGGTGGGACTAGATTGGGTTGGGATATCTGGTCAGCATGGACGGGTTGGACTGAAGGGTCTGTTTCCATGCTGTACATCTCTATGACTCTAATCACTGAGCACTCATGGCTCAATAATTGGGATTGTTGGTACACACATCATGGGAAGTGATGGGTGATAGTGAAACCCATCATGATGGGTGTTGGTAGATTGTGGAGGGGATGAACGTGTCATCAGCCTACTTTCTGTCAGTGAGTCACTGACCTGGATACCTGAATGAGGCTTAACCTGGTTCCCCTTTGCATGAACTTGGGAAAATGCAGCAAAGGAAGGGACGTAAGAATGGCTGTAAACAGAAATAAGCACAGACCCAGCACTGTTTGAAGGCTGCAGAAGAGTCAGTTTCTTTCCCCACCATCTCTCCAACCATCGTTTCCTGGCCCATGATTTCCCAACGGTAGCCTTCCCTCCATTAACCTGCAGCAACTATTTTCCCCAAATCCCCTGCATCTTCAAACTCTCCACCTACAATCTCCCTGATTCGCAATATTTGTACTAGAGACCTCTCCACTGGATTCACCATCTCTTCATAATGCTGTGTAATCCCTCAGGCCTACAATCTCTCCACCCTCCACTGACAAACTCCCTCAAGGGCTACAATCTCTTAAACCTCCCCATTTGCACAATCTCCCCACCATCCATGATCCCTTAACACACCCACCTATAATTCATCCTAGGGCTTATGATCAGCCTCCTCACTGGCTAGGCCCGCATTTATTTCCCATCCCTAGTTAAGAGTCAACCACATTGCTGTGGTTCTGGAGTCACTTGTACGCCAGACCAGGTAAGGATGGCAGTTTCCTTTCCTAAAGAGCAATAGTGAATCTGATGATTTTTAAAATGACAATTGGCAATGGATTCATGGTCATCATTAGACTTCAATTGAATACAAATTCCACCAGCTTCCATGGCAGGGTTTGAACCCAAGGTCCCTGGGAACATTACCAGAGTCTCTGGGTTAATATTTCATGAAGTGTGGTGCTGGAAAAGACACAGCAAGTCAGGCAGCATACGAGGAGCAGGAGAGTCGACCCCTGGGCTCTGGGTTAATAATCCAGTGATAATATGTCTCCTTTCTCCCTGCATTCTCTCCTCCCTCCCACCTCCCCTAACCATTGACGCACAATCTCTTCAAGTTGACCATCTGGGAAATAAAGAAAAGGAATTGCTGAAGAGTTCCTGCCCTTAAATTGAGAAGCTGCTGTTACATTCCCCACTGCTTCTGGGTTTGTCCTGCTACCGCCCACCCATCCTGGCTTCCTCCCCATCATCAGGATCCAGCAATTCCATTCCTATCAGGGAGGTTTGAGAATTGGAATTCAGTTTCACATCACTTGAAACAAAAAGCTGTGCAATTATCTCAAAGCTGCAAACTATTCACTGATCATTAAGGGGAAGCAGTGATGTACTGGTAATATTACTAATTCGGTGTCCCTGACTCATGTTCTGGGGACATGGGCTCGAATCTCACCAGGGCATATAGTAAAATATTATTCCAGTTGTTTTATGTGACCATGTAACATAGGAACAGGGGTAGGCCATTCAATTTGATCACGGCTGTTCATCCAACTCAGTATCCTGCTCCCATTTTCTCTCCATACCATTTGACTCCCTTTCGAACTATTTCTAACCCCTACGTGAAATAATTCAATATTTTGGTCTCAATCACTTTCTCCGGCAGATGCTTCCACAGGCTCACCACTCTCTGGGTGAAAACATTTCTCCTCAGCTCAATAACCGATGTCAATTGTTGCTTTAAAAAAAAACCCAACTGGTTCACTTTTGTCCTTCAGGGAAGGAAATCTGCTATCTTCACCTGGGCTGGCCTACATGTGACTCCAGACCCACAGTGATTGGGCTGACTTTCAACTCCCTCTGGGTAATGAGTGATGGAGAATAAATATTGGCCAAGTCCCACATCCTGCGAATAAATTTAAAAATTTGATAAGTGTAGCCATGATGTGGAAGAGCTGGTGTTGGATTGGAGTGGGCAAAGTTAAAAATCATACAACACCAGATTATAGTCCAATAGATTTATTTGGAAGCAAATAAACTTCCAAATAAACCTGTTGGACTATGTATGACTTGGTGCTGTATGGTTTTTATTGATAAGTAAACTCCTCTACTGTCAGGAATAAAACTAAGTACCACATGGATTGCAGTGTTTTCAAACAGAAAGAATCCTTCTAATGTGGTAGGTCCAGCATTGTCCCTGGAGGAGAAGGTGATGAACTGTCCGGTTGAACCGCTGCTGTTGTAGGTGCATCCCCTAATGCTATAGCAGAAGGAGTTCCAGGATTTTGACCCAGCGACAGTGAAGGAATGGAGATATGGCCCCAAGATCAGATGGTGAACAGCTTGGAGGGGAACGTCCATAAAAACATAAGAAATAGGAGCAAGAATAGGCCATCTGGCAGATCAAGCCTACTCCACCACTCAGTAAGATTATGGCATCATAAGATCATGATCTTTTCAGGGACTTACCCGCCTGCTCACCATAACCCTTAATTCCTTTAATTTTCAAAAATCTATCCATCTTTGCCTTAAAATCATTCCAAGAGGCAACCTCAGCTGCTGTGCTGGGCAGGAAATTCCGCAGATTCACATCCCTTTGGATTGTGGTGTTCAGGTTTCTCTTGTCCCTGGTAGTAGAGAGATTAGATTCCCTACACTGTGGAAACAGGCCCTTCGGCCCAACCAATCCTCCGAAGAGTAACCCACCCAGACCCATTTCCCTCTGAATGATGCACCTAGCACTATGGGGAATTTAGCACAATCAATTCACCTAACCTGCAAATCTTTGGACTGTGGGAAGGAATCGGAGCACCCAGAGGCAACCCACACAGATACGGGGCGAATGTGCAAACTCCACACAGATAGTCGCCTGAGACTGGAATCGAACTTGGGACCCTTATGCTGTGAGGCAGCAGTGCTAACCACTGAGCCACCATGTTGTGAATTTGGAAAGTTCTGGTGATGGATGTTATAGATGGTACACACTGCAGTGCATCAGTGGCAGAGAGAATACATGTGCAAGCTGGTGAATGAGGGATTAATCAAGCAGGTTTCTTTGTTGTTGGAGCTGCACTCATCCAGGCAAACGGGGAGTATTCAATCACACTCCTGACTTGTGGCTTGTAGATGGTGGGCAGACCTTCCAAAGTAAAAATATGAGAACTACTTGCAGCATCTCGTTTATGAAAGAAGGTTCAACACTAATTTCTCAGGGCAGCTAGGAATTGGCAATAAATACTGGCCTTGCTAGTGACACCAACATCTACCGGAATGAATTAAAATAAAGCTGAAATACGAACATTATTAAAAGCTTTAATGGTCTGTTAACTCCTTTGGTTTCCCTGAAGAGCAATTTTCCACTTGATTTGCTAACAATTCTATGCCAGATTTTCATTATCGCTGCTCCTATCACCTTTTCACTTGCCAGATGTCCTTCAGATTAATGTTTAATCTCAGTCAGAAGAATGACACTTGCTCCTCCCAAAACCAAAAACCCGACCCTTATTGTCTGAAGTAAGACCAGGCTCATCCCGCCAGGTAATGTCAAACAACAAAACAACCCCCCACAAAAACCCAACATTTCAAACACATTTTTATTTTCTTTTTCAGCCAAATCTGAGCAAAGTGACTACAAATGTTTCTTTTCTGACTGGGCATTTCTTTAAAAGCTGACTCGAGGCATTTTAAGAGGATTCTGCCTTCAGGATATCCAGCCAACAAAAAAAATTGGAACTGGCATTTATAATTTCATTAGAAAGCCTGAACACAACACATATTCCCAAGAGGAAAGTAAATAAAGAGCTTTCATTTTGCTTATACCTTATCGGGTCTTTCAAGATGTCTCAGCATGTTTCTTCTTTGATGCTGACTATTTGGTGAATAATAAAGACCTGATCATGCGTTTCTGTAATGTTAGGTTCGGGATGACTGCAGGCCAGAACACTAGAGTAAACTCTCCATTTCTTCTTCAAAACAGTGTGATGAGATCTGTTAAATTCACATGAAAGAGCTGACCGGCCTGTTGATTAATGTCTCTTCTAAATGACGACACCTGTGGCACTGTTGCATTCTCCCCGTGGTACTGCACTGGAATGTCAGCTTACATCATATCTCCAGACCTCGGGGGATGGCCTTCCAACTTTGAAATAAGGCATAACCTGGATTTGAAACAATGTGCCCAATATGGCCTACTCTACATCGCAGAAGCGAAAAGGAGAAAGCAAGGACTGCAGATGCTGGCGAGTCAGAGTCAAAACGTGTGATGCTGGAAAAGTACAGCAGGTCAGGCAGCATCCGAGGAGCAGGAGAATTGAGGTTTTAGGCATAAGCCCTTCATCAGGAATGGGCATTTCTGGAGTCTTCTTTTAAGTCAGTATGAGAGAGAGAGAGAGCAATTGGGATGCTAATGGGAATTTGTTTGCGCAGTTAGTTTTATGACTGAACAGAGTAAATGTTGAAAAGCATTAACTTGCTTTTGCTTTCTAAGAATGAGGGATTATTTTCTGCTTCAGGAGAAAAAAAACTCAGTTTGGTTGCAGTGTGCAGAAACCCCTGTCGAAGTTAAATGTAAGAAATAGTTTGCTTCTAGAAAAAGGAGTTAGTTCTGAAAAGTTAGGAAACAAATGGAAACTGCACAAATTCCCGTTAGCATCCCACATTCTCTCTCTTGTACTGATTTGAAAGAAGGGTCCAGAAATACCCATTCCTGATGAAGCGCTTATGCCCAAAACGTCGACTATCCTGCTCCTTGGATGCTGCCTGACCTACTGTGCTTTCTCAGCTTCACACTTTTTGACATTGGAGAAACTAAACACAGACTGGGTGACCACTTTGCAATGCTCCAATGAATCACAGCGCAAAATGGAGGAGCAACATTTCATCTTCACATTAATTTTACTATCTTCTGGATTTAATATTGAGTTCAACGCCTTCAAATTGCGAACCCATTCCTTCCCTTTATTTTAGCTTTACTTGTTGCATTCTCTTTCACCATGTCCTCTTTCCCCTTCCCCCAACCCAGTGGCACTGAATGTTCTTTCCAGGCTGGGAGGTAGACACACAATTGCTCTTCCATTCTCACATTCTGATCACTTGATCTGAACTATCAACATCCCAGCATTCCAACCTCCCCCTCCACTATTGTATAAATGCTGCCCCCTCCACACTTCACTTGAGCTCTGATGAAGAGTCATCTAGACTCGAAATGTTAGGCTGTTTTCTGTCCATTGAAGCTGTCAAACCTGCTGTGAATAACAGGCGAAAGTGAGGGCTGCAGATGCTGGAGATCAGAGTCAAGATTAGAATGGTGCTGGAAAAGATGGGGTGAACAACACTCCATCTGCCACCTGGACAGCCTGGAGGACTCAACATTGAATTCTTCCATTTCAAATAACCTTCTTTCCCATCCCCCGTTTCAGCCGTTCCCCCTCCTTTCCATTCCTCTGACTGACCTTTCCTTCCAGCTATCAACTCGATTCATTCCTCCCATCGATCAACCAGGTCCTACCCTCTACCTGTGTTCACCTATCCCTACCTCACCACTCAGCTCTTCTCCCCACCACAAAACCCTGCCCATTCCCCGCGCCCCCCCCCCCCCCACCCCGCCCCAGCTTTATCTGCAGCTCCCTGTACACCCACTCCCAGTCCTGAAAAAGGGTTACAACCCGAAACGTTGACTTCTCCATCCTCTGATGCTGCCTGGCTCACTGTGTTCTTCCTGCCTCCTGCTTGTCTACCCTACTGTGATCTCCAGCATTCGCTGTCTTCAGATCCCTTTAATTTATGGCTGACTAAATTATTTTCCTTCCTGAATGTCTGAAATTAGATCTGAGATTGCCTGACGGTTGTGCATTGGTTAGTTCCGCTGTTTTGTGTGTTTGTTCTTTATTCATCTCAATAATGAGTTGGAAATATGGGTCACAACTGTGCAGTTACTTGGTATCAGTAAATTCTGGGTCTTGCATGAAGCAAAAGAGTGAGAAGAGAGAACCTTTATTCATGTAACATCTTGCTCTTGACAACATCCAGGATGTTATGGACCAAGCCAAACCCCTTCAAAATATTTTAAGAAGGAAGCCTACACCCTAGTTTAAAGGCAGGTGTGAAGTGGATGTTCCAGGTGTGATACAGCTGGTCAGATCACTCGGAAAAACAGAATTTATTTAAATACTACCATTGAAACACGAACAAAAGAAAGCGGAATTTAGAATAATTTAACTATTTGGAAATCTTAACAAACACAATACAACTACTGAACTGATTAACTGTTCCAATACAGTAACATCCCAAAACACACCCCTTGGTGAAAAGGTAAATTTAAACATTGATTGTTACAGGCAGGAGGGCACAACATCCAGAGATAAATTTCAGAGAATCCTTTACTGAAGCTTGCAACTCTTTTGGACTCACACATCCTGTGACTGCTACAGCTAAAACAAAACTAGTAAAAGCCTGAACTGGGAGAACTGGCCACTCCCCTGCCATTATTTAGACTCTTCGGCACCTCTGCCTTTATGACCTCTCTTCAAAAAAACCAAGAACAAAATAACCTTTTAAAAGTGGCATCATTGTCACAAGGATCACAATAACTGAACGTAGACCCAGCTCCTCCCTCTTCTTATTTTGACACCAAGTCAGTGTGAAATTAGACACAAATGTTTTTTTTTGATAGTCGGTTTATTCCCAGATGCGGCAATATGATTACCTACCGACCAACCCAGTGTTCCAGCAGGCTATCTTTATACATACTCTCGGTTTTTAATTAAACAATTACCTTTTCATGTGTCTTAACAATATGTCATAAATGCCATTAACACCCTTAACCATGTTGCAGTTGCTGATTGACCTTAGTGAAGGTTTTATTAATGACTTCTAACATGGAAGAAGACTACTATACTGTTTCTGCACACATTTTTAAAGAGCTACCAATTTGTTTCATTCCTTTAAACCCTGCAAACATTTCAAGTGTATATCGAGTTTTCTTCCTAAACTTATCATTGATTTTGTCTTCCTCCACCTTCCAGGCAGTGCATTACACTGAGGGCGCGTCTGGTTTAAAACGTTCTGCCAACTTGAATTTCTTATTGAGCTCTGATTCTGCCAACTCACCAATGTTCTGCCAACTTGAATTCCTTTTGAGCTCTGCTGTGAATGTTGACACTTGGAGGCGTTTTTCAGACCTCCTCGAAAGCAAAACATCAAGACAGGCCGAGGAATTCTTGTTAGTAAAGGTTATTGCCAAAAACATCGAAGATGGAGAACACAATGGGCTTTCTTTTATACAGAGGTGTTTGTATTCTCAGCATTTCCTCAGTATTTTCATAGAATCTCAACAGTGTGGAAACAGGCCCTTCGGCCCAACAAGTCCACACTGACCCTCCAAAGAGTAACCCACCCAAACCCATTCCCCCTACCTTATATTTACCCCTGACTAATGTGCCCAACCTACACATCCCTGAACACTATGGGCAATTTAA
Source organism: Chiloscyllium plagiosum (assembly GCF_037043375.1). NCBI lineage: Eukaryota > Metazoa > Chordata > Chondrichthyes > Orectolobiformes > Hemiscylliidae > Chiloscyllium > Chiloscyllium plagiosum. The sequence continues at coordinate 14,035,474 of NW_028270147.1, forward strand.
CAAGGCAAATTTACATATCTTTGGACTGTGGAAGGAAACCGGAGCACCCAGAGGAAATCCATGCAGAAACAGGGAGAATGTGCAAACTCTACACGGTAGCCCGAGGCTAGAATCGAACCTGGGTCCCTGGCATTGTGAGGCAGCGGTGCTCACCACTGAGCCACTGTGCCACCACAGCACTGATTACTTTGCCAAAGGTAGTTGAGGTTGAAATGTAGGAAAATACAGCAGCCCATTCATGTACTGCAAGCACCCACAAACAGCAAAGAGGTAATGATCAGCTAGGCTACAACTGGAGTTAGGGCCAGTCATTGCTCACTTTGTTTTGGACTAGATGTCATAAGGCATAGTCTCAGGACAAACGGGCTTCAATTGAAGGCTGTGATAAGGAAGAATTTCTTCTCTCAGTGGTTTGTGGGTTTGTGGAACTCCTTGCTGCAGAGAGCCGTGGGGACAAAGTCCTTGTGTATATTTATGGCTGAGAGAGATAAATTCTTGATCAGTCTGGGAAACAAGGATTACAGGGAAAGTGCAGGAGAATGGACATGATGAATGTTGGAATATCCTTGTAGTGATTGTAATGAAGTCCGCCAAGTGGACCTTATAGAATATGAGGTCCCTGACTGGGGCTGTTAATCTGATCCAATCAGGGAGCCCTGGCTGACAGATAAGAATAGAAGTGTCAGCCATCCTGTTCACCCTGAGAGTTGGCTCTGGGGGAGCTGGATCAGTGTCAAGGAGTCTCCCTGTGTAAATAAAGGGTGACTTGGTAATGGGATACCAGCCTCTGTGGTATTATCCCAATCCTATTGAATGGCAGAGCAGGCTTCAATAGTCGAGCAATCTACTCCTCTCCCAATTTTTAATGCTCTTATATCCACAAGATCTGTGACGTCCTGGGATCGTAAAAGCAGCTACGTAAATGCAGCTTTGTTATTTCTCACATTTCCAGAAAGGTCACTTTGCAGTATTCCCACTGGGGCTGTGTGGCACTCCCAAGTGTCACGAGCGGATGTTAGGCCTCACGTTAGCTTTAAGCAATACAAAGATTACTGGCAGGACAGCAAGCAGAGGAACAGTTATAAGTGGGAGATTCACTCGGGTATCTATCCAATGATACACTCCAGGTTGAGCTTCTCGTTGCATGCATATCATGTCTGCCTTAAGGTTTACTTTGTGAAAATCATTGACCTATTAAAGCATGACATTTTAAAAAGAAATCAGATTGAGCCCCTCATTAACGGCAAGTCACTGTGTTCCGACTGTTTCTCCATTGAAACCTATGTAATAAATGTTCTTACATTCCTCCAATTAATTATTACTGTGCTACACTTTAACTTTGATGAGTTTCCAATCATAGACAATGGCCCTATGATTATTAACATTTTTAACTTGTTAGTCAGAACCAATGCGTGGCTATTAGATTAATTGCTTGGGAAATAATTTCCTGTTGGTCGTGCCTTTGTTATCACATTCAAAATCATCAGGATTCCCCAGTCACTATGAAATGTATGATTTTACAGCACTAAGAGAGGCCTTTTGGCTCACCTTGCCACTCCTAGCCCTTTTGAAAGCCTTCAACTGATTTGTCCCACAATTCTGTTTATTCCCTCAGGATTGAAAAATGCTTTTTGTAAGTTTTTGTAAGTCCAATGCCCCTCCAAATGTTACTATCGGATCTTCTACCGCTGCTTTTCCCGACAGGGTATTCCATATCATCATCACTCATTGGGTTAAGAAAAAGCTCCTCATCTTTCCTAGTGCTCTTTTGTTCATAATCTTTTATCTGTGCCCTTTGGTTTCAAGCCTGCCAGAGAAAACAGCTTCTCCGTACTCTATCAGGCATATTGATGATCCAGGAATGCAGAATGGAATCATTTCAAACAGTTTACTCTGGCCGGCTGGAAGATAGGGGTGATGATTGGCAGAAACTTCTTAGATTGACGTAATGTTGGAATTCAGAAACTAGCAGATGTAAACGGGATTTTGTTGGACTAATTTAATTCTGGAGTGACCCTTCTCGTTTTAACACAGCATCCTGCTCGCATGCCCACCTGTCTGTCCTCAGCATGCTGCAATGCTCCAGTGAAACACAGCACAAACTGGAGGAACAACACCTCATCTTCACATGAACTTTACAAGCTTCTGGAATTAATGTTGAGTTCAACTCCTTCAAATTGTTAACCCATTCTCATGGTAACATGGTGGCTCAGTAGCCAGCACTGTTCTTTGTTCTTTGCTCATTGGTGCCTCACAGCGTTGGGAACCTGGGTTCGATTCCAGCTACGGGAGTATGTGGTGTTTTCACATTCTCCCCGTGTCTGCGTGGGTTTCCTCTGGGTGCTCTGGTTTCCTCCCACAATCCAAAGATATGCAGGTTAGGTGGATTGGCCATGGGAAATGTAGGGTTACAGGGAATGGGGTGGATCTGGGTGGGAGAGTTGGTGTGGAATCGATGGGCCAAATGGCCTGCTTCCACAGCGTAGAGATTCGGTGTGGAGGTCTACTGTTACCGTATGGCTACCAGGCTGGTCAGTAGAGCCCTGGGTTGACCAGCTAGTTTGACCGAATGGTAGGGCTGCAAGGGGTTCAGCCCCATTCTGATCAGGGTGAGCGGAGAGGTTGGTCAAATTACCAGTGTTCTGTGTTGGGAAGAGTGCAAACTTTGGGCTGGTTAAGCATCAGGATTAGTCTAATGGCCTTACGGGTCCTTACTGCTTTATCATTTCTGTTAACCTCCGTATTCCACGTTAACCTGGATTGATCTCCACAGGGTAAGGGGTGTGCACTGCATATGGGGTCAACAGTATAACTCTGCTCATACCCATTTCTTGAAACTTGGAGGATGGTGATGCATCGCTACATGTATTACCTTCACTGAGTTGGTAGCCCTGTCCCAACTCAGTCAGAAGGCTGTGGCTTCAAGGTTTACTTGACCTCATTAGCTCATTCTCCAAAAAAGAGAGTGAAAGACTTGCGTTTATGTAATGCCTTTCATACCTTAGGGTGTCCCATAGCATTCACACTGAATGAGATACATTTTGAACTGTTATCACTCTTGTAATATAAAATGTAACAGCCCCAATACTCACACAATGCTCTGCCAACACCACAAAACAGATCACATGTTTTGAGGCATCGGTTAAGGGATATATATTGGTGAGGAAAGTGCAAGATTTTTCATTAGCTCTTCAAGTAATGCCATGGGACTTTTTAAAGCCTAAACTTTACAGTACAGAAATAGGCCATTTGACCCATCATGTCTGTACTGGCTCCCAGAAGAGCAATATCAAATAAGAACAGACTAGACTTTCAGGCTCTAAGACTGTACGAAATAGGAGCAGAAGTAGACCATTCAGCCCTTAAGCCTGCTCCGCCATTCCACAGGATCATGGTGGATCTGACACTCCTCACATCCAGTTACATTGGTTTCATGGCTTATCCGAGAGAGGCCACTTCCGACAGTGCAACACTCCCTTCGTACTGCACGGAATTGTCAGCCGAGATTATGTGCTCAACAATTTGTATTCTAAACATTTTGATGCAGGAATGAAAACACCACCAAGAAGCTAGTGTAATATTACATTGATAATATAATTAATGTATGAGAGGAGACAATAGGGGTACTGTTGGTGGATTAGTAATCCAGAGACCGAGGTATGTCTCATGTTCTATGACAGATGGTGGGATCTGAATTCAATAAAAAAAGGTTTGAAATTAAAAGTCTAATGATGATTATAAACCATTGCCCATTGGTGTAAAAACCCATCTGGTTTATGAAGGAAGTTAACTGTTGCTCATAATTGATCTGCTCTACATGAAGAAGGGCTTATGCCCGAAACGTCGATTCTCCTGTTCCTTGGATGCTGCCTGACCTGCTGCTGATCTCCAGCATCTGCAGCCCTCACTTTCTCCTGCTCTACATGTGACTCCAGACCCACAAGCCATGTGATTGCCTCTCAACTAGATTAGATTAGATTAGATTACAGTGTGGAAACAGGCCCTTCGGCCCAACAAGTCCACACCGACCCGCCGAAGCGAAACCCACCCATACCCCTACAATTTACCCCTTACTTAACACTACGGGCAATTTAGAATGGCCAATTCACCTGACCCTGCACATTTTTGGATGGTGGGAGGAAACTGGAGCACCCGGAGGAAACCCACGCAGACACGGGGAGAACGTGCAAACTCCACACAGTCAGTCGCCTGAGGCGGGAATTGAACCTGGGTCTCTGGTGCTGTGAGGCAGCAGTGCTAACCACCGTGCCACCGTGCCGCCCACAAACTGTCCCTGAAACAGCTGGACAAGTCACTCTGTTGTACCAACTGTTGCACGGAACAAAGAAATGAAATTGGACTGACCACCTAGCATCGACTTCAGCACCAGAAAAGACAACAGCAGAAGCAGCCCTGTCAACCCGGCAAAGTCCTCCTCACAAACATCTGGGGCTCGTGCCAAACTTGGGAGAGCAGTCTCACAGACTAGTCAAGGAACAGCCTGTCATAGGCACAATTATGGAATTATACCTACAGACAGTGATCCAGATACCACCATCACCAACCCCGGATATGTCCTGCCCCTGTGGTGGCACAGTGATATACAGTCAGGAATGAGTTGCCTTGGGTGTCCTCAACATTGACTCTAGACCCCATGAAGTCTCGTGGCTTCAGGATAAACATGGGCATGGAAACCTCCTGCTGACTACCATGTACTGTCGTCGCTCAGCTGATGAATCGATACTCCTCCATGTTGAACAACTGAGGGTGGCAAGGACACAAGGTATACTCTGGATGGGGGATTTCAATGTCCAACACCAAAAGTGGCTCGCTAGCAGTACTACAGATCGAGCTGGCTGGGTCCTAAAGGACATAGCTGTTAGAAGGATCTGCAGCAGGAGGTGAGAGAACCAACAAGAGGGGAAAACATACTTGACCTAATCTGCCAGCTGCAGATGCATCTGTCCATGACAGTATCAGTAAGAATTTCCACCGCACAATCCTTGTGGAGACAAAGTCCTGGCTTCACATTGAGAAAAACCTCCACTATCACGGTGCCAATTGGACAGATGTCAAACAGGCCTCGCAACTCAAAACTGAGGTGCTGTGGGCCATAAACAGCTGTAGAACTGTACTTCAGCACAATTGTACTCTGCAACCTCATGGCCCGACACTGTATATCCCCCACTCAACCATTGCCATCAAGCCAGAGCATCGACCCTGGTTTGATAGAGAGTGCAGGAGGGCACTGCAGTAGGCGTACCCGAGAAAGGGATATCAACTGTAGAAGTTATTAAAAAGGACTACTTGTAAACCAAGGAAAGTACTCAGCAAGTTATAGACTGGGTGAAGTGATTCCACAGCCAACAGGTTGGATATAGGCTCTGCAGTCCTGCCACAGGCTTGGTAATGGTTATGGTGGTGGTGAAGCCCAGACCAGGAGAAGTTTTGGGGCCTGTTACTGCCTTGCCCTGGCCCCTATCAGAAAGAAACAAGTTACTGTCTGGCCTGCATCTAATAGAGGGGGTGAGATCATGGTGTACACATCCCTTCCTTGCATCCTAATTATCAATGTGCTTGAGAAACAAAACAATTTGATGCCTGTTTCATTCCGTTGTAAGGAAGCTGTGGAAATGCAGATTATTCCTTCCTTTCTCAGACGAGAGAACTTTTAGCTTAACTCAAACTGTCAGTTTGAGTGCAAGATACATAATAAAGACAGCTGAGTTGTAGAACTCTTGGACATCCAGGGTAGATCAGAGAGTGTCTCAGCCTGTCATATTATATCATGTTATTCAGCATTACCTCCACCTAAAGTAGCCTTGTGTTTTGCATCATGACCTTTTGGCTTATTGACATTCTGAAGTGTTGCACTGCCTATGAATTATTTTGAAGTGTATTCCTGGTTGATTTATCAGTAAAGGTGGGAGTATTCCCTTGCACAACAAAGTAAGACGTACAGCAAATCAAAGAAATAATCAACTTGACTGCATTCAGTTAATCACACTGGGCTTGGTCGAAGTTCCACAACCAATTTAGACTCAAATCATTGAAAGCCATGGGCCCTTGTTGTAACTGGGCCCTCTCAGCTCCTTGGGAACGCATGGAACCAGTCTAGGACCGTCCTACCTGCAGGTCAAGGATATTAATCTGTCCCTGGACAGGAAGCTGTCTAGGCTTTACTCTGTCCATTTGATGATCCAAGCGACAAAGAAGATGCCAAACATGAGCAGGGTCTCATTCTGACCCTGTGGTGGTGTGGTCTCTGAGCTAGGTTGGAATTGCTGGTTGACAGAGCTACTGGACCTGATTCTCTGAGGCAGTCTCCACCCCTTCTGTGGGGCAGCCAAGTGACCCCCTTTGCTAGTCAAAGGTTTTGATGAATCATGGGGCCATTTGTTTTCTCCGATGCGTCCTGAATATCAGATTTGTCGGGAATGGGGAAGGAGGGTGGGAGAGGGAGAGATGACTGTGGGGTGGGAGGGGTTGCGGGGTGCGGTAGATTTGGGGGCTGGGGTGGTGGAAGTGGTAGATTTGGTTGCCAGTGTAATGCTCCTGGACGGCAGGGAGTGAATGTCTGTATGCGTGCCCTTTGAGGATAGTGCCTTAGAGGTATCTGTACTTCGTCCTCCTCAACTGTGACATGAATATAATTGTCTCGATTTAAAACCATTCCAAAAACAAGCAAAAATACTGAAGCTCAGCAGTCAATTGTGCTGGCTTCAGAATCAATCCACAATCAATTTACTAATTTTCTACGTGATTATTAATCAGGGACTGAAGATCATGTCTGCCCAGATGCTCACTGACTTGTGCTGTTCCTAACTGGTACTCTCTAGGTTTGAAGGCACTAGTTGGAGTATTTACACTGTGTGCACCCAGAGTTTCCAGACAGTCACAAGCCCATATCATGATACCTCTTACATAAGTATTGTCTTTTGAAAGTTATGACACAATCTGCCTCCAACATCCCTTCAGACTCTGCATCCTAGGTCTTAATGATGCACGGCAAAGGGGACAGGGAAATGGAGAGATTTATGAAGACTATTTCAGATGAGGCCCTTGACAGGCGACTGCTCGATTGCTAGAGTGAAATCGTGGCTGTGCAAGATGCCAGAATTGAAGGAGTGCAGATAACCGGGAGGATTGTGAGGCTGGAGGAGATTATGGAGGTAGGGCAGGGTGAAGCTCTGGAGGGATTTGAAAAGAAGGTTGAGACTTTTAAATTAGAGGCAGGACTCAAATTTGACCAGTAAGAAGAGGGAACATAAGCATAACCATTATATTACAGTCGTGATGTAGAGTCAGGGAAGAGAAGCCATACATTTGTAGGTGATTGTTTGTGTTGATATTAGCAATATTTCACTGACTGTGAAGCTCTTTTGGGATGTTACAGAGACATGGTCTGGAACTATACCAATAAAAATGTTCTTTGTTCTTCTGTGACAGAGCATGTTATGTATTTTTGGAATTTTCTACTATGAATTGTGTAATTATATTTTTCTAGTAATTTCAGCCAATTGTGCATGAGCCCATTCAAGCAAAACACACAGGGAATCATAAAATTTGTAAATGTAATGTCAGAAAAGCTTCTCTGAGCTCACTAACGTTTTAGAATAACTCTTACCAATTGAAAGAGGAGTTGTGTTCGATTGTCTGGAAATCTGGTTACACAGAATTTATGGTATAAAAGTCCATTAAACTCCATGTGATCCTCCTCTCAGTGTGTTTCACCGCAACCTATCAGCATATCTGTCTATTCTTGACTCCCTCGAGTACTTAGTAGTTTCTCCTTAAGTGCCATTTGCTCCAGCTACGCCTTACAGTAGCAAGTTCCAAATTCTAATCACTCTCTGCGCAGAGAATTCTCTCTTGAACTCTAGATTGAATTTATTAGTGACTATCCCATATTTATGGTCACTGGATTTGGTTTTCCCACAAGTGGAATCCTGTTTTGTATTCATAACTTGTCGAATGTTATTGTAACTTCCGTCTGTCACCCCCAAGCCTTTCCCTTTACTAGTTAAGACAGATCCCAGTCTGTTCAATTTTTCTTATATTTCTGGTCCCACGCTACACTCTCTGTTTTATCACAATGTGCTTCTCAATAACGTGAACACCATAAATGGGCAAAGAGTGCAGCCTAACTAAAGTTCTATCCAAGTTAAACAAATTGCTTGCAGAAAGGCTCAAGCTAGGCAGTTGAGTTGATCCCCCCTGTCAGGATGTTGCGGATTTTGAAACTCGAGAGGCCACATATCTCTGGAACTAGCCCGGGCTCAGATTGGTACAGCAGCTGGTATGAGGAACAATGTGGAACCAAGGGTAGCGCTGGGGAGAACAGAGAGATATGAACTCTGTCTGGCTTGCCATGCTTGACGAGGTCTCCCTGCCATCTGCCGTCAAACAATTACTGAGTGTGTTTGTGACAGCTTGCACGCACTGCCTCAGGGCAATCGATAAGAATTTTATCAAGGGCCACTCTTGAGTGCCACTCACACAGACCAAGCAACTTGTGTTTCCTTTCAGCTGTCCTAGCGCTGAACTACTCATTCTTCTTTGTTTCTGACTTTCTGACTGTCTCTTTCCTCCTTTGGATTAGGTTTATTCATTGGCACGTGTATTACAAATACAGCGAAAAGTGTTCAGAGTCACTGCTGACCACGCCATCTTGAAACACAGAAAATAAAACAAGACATAGGATATAAAGCCAAAAAGATTTTAATAAGGTTCATTCACAGGATAAGGGCGTTGCTGGCCAGGCCCAGCATTTACTGCCCATCCCTAATTGCCCCAAGGGCAGTTAAGCATCAACCACACTGCTGTGAGTCTGGAGTCCCATGTAGGCTGGACTGGGTAAGGATGGGAGCTTCCTTCCCTAAAAGACATTAGTGAACCAGATGGGTTTTTCTGACAATGGATACATCATTCGAGGAAATCATCAAATTTTAATTCCACTATCTGCTGTGACAGGATTCAGTTTAGATTAGACTACTTACAGTGTGGAAACAGGCCTTTCGGCCCAACAAGTCCACACTGACACGCAATCCACCCAGACCCATTCCCCTACATTTACCCCTTCACCTTACTCTACGGGCAATTTAGCATGGCCAATTCACCTAACCTGAACATCTTTGGATGGTGGGAGGAAACCGGAGCACCCGGAGGAAACCCGCGCAATGTGCAAACTCCGCACAGAGAGTCGCCTGAGGCGGGAATTGAACCCGGGTCTCTGGCGCTGTGAGGCAGCAGTGCTGACCACTGTGCCACCGTGCTGCCCATTCAAACTCAGATCCCCAGGACTTTATCTGGGTCTCTGGATTGATGGTCCAGCAATAATACCACGCGGCCAATGCCTCCCCCTAAGCAAAAGCAAAAGAGTTCACTTTCACATTTCCTTCTTGTTATGGCTCATTACAGTCCATGCCTCCACTGCCTCCGCTGGCCCACTATGGGCTCCTTCAACTTGTCATGGGCATGAGGCTAACTGCTGCCTCACTGCTGCCACTGCCATGCATCCTGCACTGAGTCCACCAACACCTTTCCTGTTGTCCAGCCGACTACTGTTGCCATCAGTGGATTCCTATCGCCAACACTGCTGAAATCAACTTCCTCCATCATGCCCCGCTGACGCCATCTTGGAATCTGCTCTTGGAGACTGTTTCCTCACAACGACCTGCGACCCCTCATCCTCGCAATGCACTGTGGTCCCTTTTCGACAGTTTGCCCATAGCATTGGCCTGTAGTCCCACTGCCAGACTCTTCCCCCAGCAACGGCAAGTTGTCCCAGCTCTGTTCAAACACGTGTCTTTGAAAAACCTATTCTTCAACCACGTTTTAGGCTAGTTATCCTCGTAGAGTCAGACAACATAAAAACAGGCCCTTTGCCCACCATGTCTATGCTAACTAACAAATACCAAACTACACTAATCCCAGTTACCTGAACTTGGTCCATGGTCTACGATCCTGGCATTTTAAGTGCTCACCCAGATGTTTCTTAAATACCACAAGAATACCTGCTTCCACTACCTTGTCAAGCAGCATGTTCCATATTTCTACCTCCCTCTAGGTGAAAAAATATTTTCTCCGATCTCCTCTAAACCATTCACTCCTCACCTTGAATTGATGCTCTCTGTTCTTAGGCATGTCTGCCAAAGGGAAGAGATCCTCGCGATACACTCTGTCTATGCCTTTCATAATTTTGTGTATCTCAATCAGATCGTCCCCTCAGTCTCCTCAGCTCCAGGGAAAACAAATCCAACCTATTCAGTCTCTCCTCCTAAATGAGACTTCCCATCCCAGGCAATGCCCTGGTGAATCTCTTCTGCACCCACTCCAGTGCAATCATGTCCTCCTGATGTGAGGTGACCAGAACTACACATAGCATTGCATCTGTGATCTAACCAACATTTTGTGAAGTTGTAACAAGACTTCCTTGCTCCTATATTCTGTGCCCTGGTTAATGAAGGCAAGCATCCTGTATGCCTTCATCACCACCCTATCTACCTCTGCTAATACCTTCAGCAATCTATGGACTTGTATTCCAATGTCCCTTTGTTCCTCAGCACACATAGTGTCATAGATCCATATAGCATGGAAACAGACCCTTTGAGTAACTAATCAATGCTGACCATGTTCCCAAACTAAACCAGCCCCACCTGCCTGAATGTGACCCATATCCCTTCAAATCTTTCCTATTTATTACTTATCCAAAACTCTTTTAAATGTTGTGACCGTACCTGCATCCATCACTTCCTCTGGTTGTACATCCCATACATTGTAAAAAAGAAGTTGCTCCTCAAGTCCTTTTTAAATCTTTCTCCTCTCACCTTAAGATATGCCCCTTAGTTTTGAACTCTCCCTACCCTTGCTAGTCACCTCATGATTTTATAAACCTCTCTCAGCTTTTATATGATTTTATAAACCTTCTATAGTTCTCTATGAACCTCCCTTAATCTCTAGTGAAAAAAAAATCCCAGCCTATTTTTATAACTCACACCCTCCATTCCTGGCATCACCTTGGTAAATCCTTTCTGAACCCTCTCCAATTTAATAATATTCTTCCTATAACAGGGCGACCAGAACTGCACACAGTTCTTCAAAAAGGGGCCTCACCAACATCTTGTATAATGTCACCATGATGTCCCAACTCTCATACTCAAAAGTCTGAGCAATGAAGGCAAGCGTGTTAAATGCCTCCTTTAACTGCCTGTGTCCCTGTGATGCAAATTTCAAAGGATTATGTACCTGAACCCCTAGGTCACTTTGCTCTTCAATTTCACCTATTCATTCAAGGATTTTGAGGTTGTCACAAGAGAATGGATAAAAGGGAAACTAGAAGATGTTGCAGACTTCAATTTCCAAAAGCCATTCGATAAGATCCCTCACAAAAGATTAAATACACAAGATAACGGTGAGAAGGTAAGGGTGATGCATTAGCCTGAATAGAGCATTGGTTAACGCACAAGAAGGGGAGAGTAGGGATAAATGGCACATTGTTGTGTTAGCAGGCTGAGAGTGCTGCAAAATCAGAACTGGGTTTTGATCGAGCTACATTCTATATTAATGATTTGCACCAAGTGACAAAGAGTAATGCATCTGGGCTTGCAATTGGCATAAGTTGTAAGGAGAATGCAGAGAGACTGCAAAAGGAGCACGACAGAATGAAGTAAATAGATCATATGGAGGTAGACTGTAGTGACTGGAACCAGGGCCAGGTAGATCTCATTGACTATGAGATCCTTGATTGGGTTGTTAACTCAGTCCAATCAGGGAGCCCTGGCTGACAGATATAAACAGGAAATTACCTTGTTTCTTTCACTGTGTCACACGCCTGCACACACACAACATGGGTGCAGGGGAATAAATAAGCACTACCACAGTTAGGCAGTACTGTGGGGGTAATTAAAAAAAAAATAAACCGGAGATTCAGGAGGTCTTCTCAGTTTAGGGACTGGCTCTGAGCTGGCTGGTCACAGCCCGTGCACAGTGCCTATGTAAATAAAGGGTGACTTGGTAATGGGAGAGCAGGCTCTATGCAGTTATTTCCTAGACAGAGTAGATTTCAGGAAATATCTGATTATTCACCACAGGAGGAAGAATAGAAAAATAAAATATTATTCAAAGTTGGAAAATCCCTCGGGGATTACCATTTATTGTGTATATTTTCACTTATTAGACCTCCCACAATGCATCACCCATCCTCCTCACCATCAACAAAACTGCCAGTTTTCATGTCACCTGCAAACTTACTAATTATACTGTCTACATTCACATCCAGATCAATAATGTACACAACAAACAGAAAGGTTCTCAGCACCGATCCCTGTGACACACCATTAGTCACAGGCTTCCAATCAAAAAAACAACCTTTCCCCACCATCCTTTGCCTCCTGTTTGTCAGCCAATTTTGGATCCAGTTTGCCAACTTGCTTTCACTCCCTTACGGCCTGATTGCTTCGACCAGCCTTCCATGTGGGATCTAGTCAAAGGCCTTGTTAAAGCCCATGTAACCTATATCAACTACTCTACCCTCATCAATATATTGAGTCACCTTTTCAAAAGCTCAATTAAATTAGTCAGACAGTATTTCCTTCTCAGGAATCCCTACTGACTATCACTAATCAATCCCTTTCTTTCCAAGTGTTCATTAATTCTGTCCTTCAGAATTATTTCCAATAATTTCCCTACCACTGACGTCAGACTCACTAATCTGTAGATACTTGACCTAGTCCTGCTGCCCTTCTTGAACAAAGGAACCTCATTAGCTACCTCCAGTCATCTGGCACTTCACCTGTGGCTAGCGAAGTATTAAATATCACTGCCAGAGCCCCTGCATCTCCCTTGCTTTCCATAGCTGCCTAGTTATATTGCATCAGGCCCTGGGGATTTATACACCTGTGTGCCAGGTTATTAATCCTCGAGTCATACAGCAATATAGCACAGAAACAGACCCTTCAGTCCAACTCACCATAATCCCAAACTAAACTAGTTACCACTTGTCTGCGCTTGGCTCATATCCCTTCAAACCTTTCTCATTCATGTATTTATCCAAATATCTTTTTAAATGTTTTAACTGTGGGTGGCATGGTGGCTCAGTGGCTAGCACTGCTGCCTCACAGCACCAGAGTCCCAGGTTTGATTCCAGCCTCGGGCAACTGTCTGTGTGGGTTTCCTCCGGGTGCTCTGGTTTCCTCCCACAGTCCAAAGACGTGTAGATCAGGTGAATTGGCCATGCTAAATTGCCCATAGAGTTAGGTGCATTAGTCAGAGGTAAATGGGTCTGGGTGGGTTACTCTTCGCAGGGTCATTGTGGACTTGTTGGGCCGAAGGGCCTGTTTCCACATTGTAGAGAACCTAATCTATCCACATGCACCACTTCCTCTGGAAGTTCATTCCACACACAAACCACTCTCTGTGTAAGAAAATTGCCCCTTATGTCTTTTTAAACATTTCTTCTCGCACCTTAAAAAAATGCCCCTTAGTTTTGAACTCCCCCACCATAGGAAAAGACCCTTTCTATTCATCTTATCTCCATCTCTCATGGTTTTATAAACCTCTATAACATCACCCCTCAAGCTCCAGAGCTAAGTTAAAAACAGCCTGTCCAGCCTATATTTATAACTCAATCCGTATTCCTGACAAGATCCTGGTAAATCTTTTCTGAACCCCCCTCCAATTTAATAATATCCTTCCTACAGCAACCAGAACTGCACACAGTTCTCCAAAAGAGGCCTCACTAACGTCTTATACTGATGTCGTATCTCCTCTACTCAAAGGTCTGAGCAATGAAGGCAAGCATGCTGAATGTCTTCTTAACTACCATGTCTACCTGTGATACAAATTTCAAAGAATTATGTACCTGAACCCCTAGGTCTCTGTTCTTAAACACTACCCAAGGCCCTACCGTTAATTGAATAAGCTCTGTCCTTGTTTGCTTTACCAAAATGCAATACCTCACATTTATCCAAATTAAACTCCATCTGCCTCTCCTCAGCCCATTGACCCAATTGATCAAGATTTCTTTGTAATCTTACATAAACATCTTCACTGTCCACTGTATCACGAATATTGATCTAAAGACAGTGATAAAGAAGGATTTCGTCTCTCACAGGGGAGTGAACCCTGTGGAATTTCTTTATCACAGAGGGTCGAAGAGGCGGGATCACTAAGTATATTTGAGGTTGAGAGAGACAGATTTTCAATCAGTAATGAAACCAAGAGTTTGGGAAAAAGCAGGAAAGTGGAGTGGAGGATTGGGCGGCACGGTGGTACAGTGGTTAGCACTGCTGCCTCGCAGCGCCAGAGACCCGGGTTCAATTCCCGACTCAGGCGACTGACTGTGTGGAGTTTGCACGTTCTCCCCGTGTCTGCGTGGGTTTCCTCCGGGGGCTCCGGTTTCCTCCCACAGTCCAAAGATGTGCAAGTCAGGTGAATTGGCCATGCTAAATTGCCCGTAGTGTTAGGTAAAGGGGTAAATGTAGGGGTATGGGTGGGTTACGCTTCGGCGGGTCGGTGTGGACTTGTTGGGCCGAAGGGCCTGTTTCCACACTGTAAGTAATCTAATCTAATCTAATCTAATTAGGTCAGCCGTAATCTCTTCGAATGGCAGTGCAGGTTTAGTGGCCCATAAGGCCTATCTGTGTTCCTGTGTCTTATGGTCGAGGTGGTAACATGTACTAAAATGTCACCATCTCAACTGAAATCCTTGGCTACAACATCTTTCTCCTTTGCGAATACAGATGGGAAATATTCATTTCACACCTCACCAATGTCCATTGGTTCCAGGTACAAGTTACCCCTTTAGTCTCAAATAGATCCTTGGGATTTTCATTAGTTCCATTGGCCAGAGATATTTTGTGGCCCCTCTTTGCCCTCCTAAATGTCCTTTTAAGCAACCTCCTACATTCTCTATATTTTTGAAGGGTGTCCCCTCTTATTACTTCTCTGTACCCAATGTATGCTTCCTTCTTTTTCTTTATAAGTCACAAAGGCTAGAAATATCTAACCATCAGTAACAGGAGTGTGGATAGTGAGGCAGACAAAGATCACTTCATGGAATCTGGGCTCCCTGGAATTAGCAACTTCCTGCAGACCCCCAAATCAGGGTAAGAATCGTTCCGCAGACCGGGAAATGCACCTCAAGTCTTCACACAAAGTCTATGAAATCCCAGAGTTATAAGGTCACAGACTCACATAGAATCTACAAGGTGCTGGTGTTTATGCTTCATGCAAATTTACTCCCATAGTCATAACTTTATCTTACCCTAGTGACACAAAATGATTGCAACACGATTGTCAAGTTCTGAAAACTGCGACGCTATTACAATTGACAGATGATTCCATGCGAGAAATAAAAAAAGCAAATGAAGTGAGACATGTAGGGGGATGGTGTTGGGGGTAGTCTGAGCTGTGTGGGGAATTGGGGCCAGTCCAATTGACATCACTGAGGAGTCATGAGATCCCACTTTGGGTGAATTTGTGGTCTATTGAAACAAAAGCAAAATACAACAGATGCTATAAATCTGAAATAAAAACAGAAAGTGCTGGAGAAACACAGCAGCATCTCTGAAGAGAGAAACAGAGTTAATGTCCAATATGACGGTCCAATACTTTGTGTTTTTATTCTGGAATATTGATCTGTGTTATATTGGACCGCCACTGCACCTTTCCATTTGAGAGATATACGTAGCTGGGTTCCCCTGAAATGCAGTTGTACAATTTGCATCAACTACTCCGTGTGTGGTAAGCAAGTTCTACATTCTAAGCAGGCTCTAAGTAAAGGCTTTTTTTTTCAAAGATTCAATATTGATTTTAATATTGATTACATTACATTATAGTCCCCAGCTCAGGCCTGGTCCACAACTGGAATTATTTCTATATTTACTTCATCAAACTTGAAACAAAACTCTGTTAGGTTGACGCTTTGTCTTCTTCATTCTAGCCACAACTGATCCAGACTCTTAATACTTTCCTGATTGTTGACTGAGTTCTTCCAATATTTTTCAGCACTGACTCTAATGTTTTAGAATCCTTTTTAAGAGCAGACTGTACACAATACTCCAAGTTTGTGCAGCTGAGATTCTATATTCAGTTATCTTGCTGATCACTTTATATCTGTTAGGAATTTACAATCATCCTGCTCCTGGCAAACTCAGGTTTTAGGAACTACCCTGACATAAGGGCCTTAGTTTTAGTCATTCACAGGATGTGGATGTCACTGGTCAATACTTATTACGCATCCCCAATTGCCGAGAGGGCATTTAGGAGTCAAACATACTGCTGTTGGGCTCATGGAATCCCTAAAGTGTGGAAACAGACCCTTCGCCCTCCGAAGAGTAACCCAGCCAGACCCATTCCCTTACCTTATATTTACCCCTGACTAATGCACTTAACCTACACATCCCTCAACACTATGGGCAATTTAGCATGGCCAATTCACCTAACGTGCACATCTTTGGACTGTGGGAAGAAACCTGAGCATACCACGCACTCACAGGGAGAATGTGCAAACTCCACACAGACAGTTGCCCAAGACTGGATTTGAACCTGGGTCCCTGGTGCTGTGAGGCAGCAGTGCCAATCCACTGAGCCACCATGCTGGTCTAGAGTCACATGCAGGCTACACCAGATAAGAATGGCAGTCATTAGTGAAGCAGATGGGCTTTTCCTGACAATTGGCAATGGATTCATGGTCATCATTTGATTTTTAATTCCAGATTATTTTATTGAATTCAAATCTGCTATGGTGGGATTCGAACCCAGCTCCTGAGAACATTACCTGGATCTCTGGATTAATAGTCTAGTGATAGAACCATGAGGCCGTCAACTCCTAAATGTGGTCAACAGTGTATACTGCAGGGTATCCCCAGAATGCAGGGACATTGAAGACCTTCTCCAAACAAATATTCCACAGTGTTGCCCTTCATAAGGGATCGAACGAGTTAAAAAGCTGTTGGGAAACCCCTCGAGGTCCTGGCTGAGTCTCGCATGGAATCGTGTTGCAAACACATCGCACCAATTGATCTTTGGTAGCATCATCATATTCCTACAGTGTGGAAACAGGCCATATGGCCCAACAAAGAGTAACTCACCCAGACCCATTCCCCTACCCTACTACTTGGCATTTACCCTGACTAATGCATGTAACCTGAATGCAATGGGCAATTTAGCTTGGCCAATCTATCTGACCTGCACATCTTTGTGCTGTGGGAGGAAACCAGAGCACCCAGAGGAAACCCACGCAGACACAGGGAGAACGTGCAAACTCCATACGGACAATTGCCCGAGACTGGAAGCAAACCTGGGCCCCTGGTGCTGTGGGGCAGTATTGCTAACCACTGAGCCACTGTGCCACCCTGGCTCTCTGGATTATGAATGTGCTGGCCATGGTACTTGAGGAAGGGTAAACATTGTTGCAAAGAAAGACATGTTCCAGAAATGTTTCATCTCATTCATCAGGACGAATGTGTGGAAAATGTGTCAAAGTGTTGTTTCTGCAGAAGTCAGGTACTCAGATGTCATAAAGACTCAGTGTGCAGAAGTGATAAGACTCAGCTATCAAGCAGGGTTGCATGCTAACAACAGGCCACAAACAGATGTGGTAAGCCGATTTCGATTAGCAGCTGCAAAGAGCAACTGTCACATCTGAGGTAAAAGGGGAGGTACAGGGAGGCTCATAGAAAACTGTATAAATATGAAATAATATTATTCAGAAGTGTGCCTACTTTGTGGTCACCCAGGTTTGTAAGAATGTATGAATAAAGACTGCGTCGGAATTTGACTCGGACTAAAATTATTTGGCAGTGAGCTTCGTTTCTCACAACTGGGGGCTCGTCATCCGGGATACTGTCATCACCGGTGGAGTGGTCACCTTGGATAACTGGGAAGACGCATCCCGTTCCTTTTAGAACTGTCCTGTGTCTTTCGTCGGTGAGTGCCCCGTCCGATCGACTGACAAAGATCCTAGGGGAGACATTCTGAACCAGGGCAGGAAAATAAGGCAGGCACGGGATAGCAGGCACAGCTGCAGTCAGGCAACTCCGTGCACGGACCAAGGTAAGAAAAGAGACTTTTAAGTATTACCTTGGTGACTGGAGGGTGTGATATTGTCGACCTGAGGGATTGACGGGTTGAACACCACAGGAGGCAGTGAACCTCAGGGGAAGTAAAATAAGACACCTGGGAAAACAGATAGAGAAGTCCCGGAAAAATATCCCTCTGGAAAATCTTTTGGGAGAGATGTTCCCCCAGGTTTGATTGGGGTTAGAATCCCCGAGGTTTGATTGGGGTTAGAGTCCCCTGGGTTTGATTGGGGTTAGAGTCTCCTAGGTTCGATTGGTGTTTGAGTTAGAATTGCCATAGTGGCTGGGAGTATGAAGAGACTGGTGGATTGACCACTATGGGAGGTAAAGGAAGCAAAAATGAGGCACCCGGGATAAAGGGTAAAGAACTCCCAGATGACATCCCTCCACAAAGTCCCTTGGGACGGATGTTGAAAAATTGGAAAAATAATTCTTGGACAATGGAGAAGGATAAGAAAACTATGATAAAATATTGTTGTTTTGTTTGGACCAAAGAGAGTATTCGTCCACCATCAGTCTTTTGGCCGAAATATGGGTTGGATGAGGATTGGGTCTGTCAATTGTTGAAGTCATATGTTAATGAAAAACAATCTTTCTATAAAGAGGAGCCTGACTCTGCCTCCTGCTGGCAGGGCAGTCGAGACGTGCGTTTATAAAGTATTAAAACTATGACAGGAAAGGAGGAAAAGTCGCCCTCGGCACCCAATCCCCCTTGGAACGTCCTTGACCATTTGCCCCAGCCATATGACCCCCCCCCCACAAAATGAACCTCACGATCTACAAGCCAATGACGCTGGGTTAGGGGTGGTGGCTGGTGGTGAACAAGGCAGGGGAAGGTGAGGAACGGGTGAAGGTTGTGAGGTCAAAAGTCCCGAATGGAGGACTGTCGAAGGAAGTAAAGCAATTAGAAAAGGATATTGAGGAATATCCATTCCCGAAATTCAAGGAACGATATCCAGAGACAAATGTATACCCTCCTGGAAGTTCCCATAGGACGGGAATAATTGGCTTCATAAATGCCCCTTTAGCAAACGGTGAAGTCAGGACCTTTAAGAAGGAGATGAAACTTCTTATTGAAGATCCTGTGGGTCCATCTGAGCAAGTAGATCAATTCCTAGGTCCCAACCTACAAACTTGGATGGAGTTGATGTCTATTTTAAATATTCTCTTCACTGGGGAAGAGAGAGGGATGATCAGAAGAGCAGCTATGAGATTGTGGGAACGCGAACACCCCCCTGGGGAGGGAGTTATGTCGGCTGAACAGAAGTTTCCCAAAACAGACCCAGGCTGGGGGAACAACGAGGCAGATGACCAAACCCAGATGAAGGACCTCAAAGACTTAATAATAAAAGGAATCAGAGAGGCAGTCCCTAAATCCCAGAATTTAACAAAGGCGTTTGAGGTCCGACAGGAGAAAGATGAGACTCCCTCAGCATTTTTACAGAGGCTGCGGGACTCAATGAGAAAGCATTCAGGTATGAATCCTGAGGATTCAGTAGCTCAAGGCCCCCTTAAAGTACATTTTGTAACTAAGGAATGGCCAGATATCCAAAGTCTCTTTGGTTTGCATTCTTTATTTTAATACCATTATGATCTCCAGAGAGACTGGTAACTTCTTAAAAGATATTCAAACGTCTAGCTAATAATTTGATGGAGAGCACAAATTGTATAGTTTAAAACTTTTACTGGGACAAAAGTCAAAACTATCAACTCAACACTAGTTTTGTTGACAACTTAGTCTTTAAGTGACAAAACCGTAATTTTCCTTTTTAGTGTTAACAGAACAGGAAAACCCATTATCACATATTCTCTCTCTCACACACTGCCCTTTAAGTAGATATTTACTTGTTTAGGTCTAAATTGATTCCTGGTTTGAGGCTTTGCCTCGATATTTTTTCTTTCCCAGCATGATAATATTTTCCCCTAAATTACAGATACAGTCCTCAACATGTATCAATGGCACAATCTGTTACTTTATTTAAAGATAAATTAAAATGGAAGAGGTAGATCAACACCAGCAATGTACAGTTAGACTGAGAGGCTTGTTCCTCTGCTGTGGATCTATATAATTCCCATGGAATTGTGTTGCCAAATACAGAGGACTGGCTTGAGACCAACTAGTTGGGATCATTCCAAGCTCATTCGCTGCCTGCGTTCTTTTGTCATTTATTTTACAATGTGATGATCTTATATCTAATTAACGTCTCATTAATGTGACCTGTTCATTGGAAATCTAGAGCATATTTCAGCGCCTTTGGACCTTCATTTGATTTATAAACTGCCATAATTATTTCACGCCTTTTCAGGGACTTGTGCTGCTTTCTTTTTCATGAGTATGCCTGTCAAGCATAATTGATGAGTGCGCCGATATATACCATTGCAGAAGCAGAGGGAGTTGGGGCTCAAAGAGCATGGAGTGTTCACTCTCCAGTCCCACATCGTCTGCAATATTGTCACTTCCTCATTCATCATGCTGAGAGCTTCCATTTTATTTTTCAGGGACAGGGACAGAAAAGGACACAACATATTCTATGTGTCAAGTCATGATTAAAATGTTTTGCTTTATTGACTAGTGGTGTAATAGGACAGGCAATGGACAGGGTTCTCTCAAAATGAAATTATCAATTGTCAGTTGCAATGAAGATCTAAACAAAAACAGAGACCCACGCGTGCTGGAGTATTTTTCTGTCCATCATTTTAATGTACTCCAAGCTTCACAAAACCAATAGAACATGGTTCAATAACTTTCTTTTTACATTGATTTTTAAGATGTTTATGAAGTAGTGGGTTTTTTTTCAAAGAATGAATGTGTATTTATATAGCACTTTCCATGATGGTGCACCATCCCAGAATGATTCACAGCCAAGAGTGCTTTTTAAGGATTAACAATGTTGTCTTGTAGGAAATGTAGTTGCCAATTTACGCACAGCATAGTCACAAAGACAACAATGTAGTATGTCATCAAATAATGTGCTATTGCTGAGGGAGACATAATGGATAACACATTGGGAAATTTTCCCTGTTCTTCTCTGAAACGCTACTATGGGCTTTTGTACATCTACCTGAGAGGGCAGAGAAGGCAACAATTTAATTTCTTCTCTGAAAGACATCGTGTCCAACAGTGAAACAGTCACTGAAGACTGAACTTGTGCGTTAAGTTGACAGGAGTTGCTAATGTCATGGAGAACTAAATGTCTAGTAATGCAGAGGCCTGGGCTCATACTTTGGGGCAGGGTCTACCAGAGCAGCCAGTGGAATACAATTTCAATACAAAATACCCTGGAATTGAAACCCAGTCTCAGTAATGGTGATCTTGAAACCCCTTACCTTTAACTGTTGTAAATTCTCCTCTGGTTCACTAATAACCTGTAAGGGAATGAAATCTGCTGTCATTGCCTGGCCTATATTTGACTACTGATTTGCAGCAATGTGATTGGCTCTTCACTGGCCTCTCAAATTGCCCTAGCAAATTATTCATTTTAAAGGCAATTTGGGATGGGCAAAACATGATGACCTTGCCATCAATGCCCACATCCCAACAAAGGGAAAGAAATGCTTATTGTCCTCAAACCTTTGGAAGTGGAATTGAACCTGTGACCTTGTGAGGTGAGAGCTGAGATTGACACCATCCTTCATGGATACAGTGCTATGGCTGCCCTCAAGCACCTACTGAGTTGATTCATCAATGACTCCAGTCATATGGACCTGGGATCGTATCATGTTCGAGAAGTGTTCTATGCTCAGTTTGTCTGATCGTATTTGTCATTTCCCGAGGACAAAAAATGGACCAGAGTCACCCCTAATCACCAGCCTGTGATACAACCCTCTTGCCTATAGGATAATGTCATGTGGGCCAAAGTTCTTATGTGGTATACTATAGGACATTGACCTACACCCCTATTGCCCTTTTACAGATTGGAGACTGTTGACATTGCTTTGATATTTTTAATTTATTCATTCATGAAATGTGGGCAATATTAGCCCTGACCTATCGCTAACTGCCCTTGAGAATGTGGTAATGAGTTGTCTTCTTGAACTGCTGTAATCCATTTACTGAAGGTCTATCTATAGTGTTGTTAGAAAAGTGTTATGAAGGTGTAGAGGTGTACAGTACCTTTAAGAGAGTTAAAAAACTAGCACGGACTGACAAAGCACAGAGAGTCCTGAACAAAGTAAGAATGCAACACTTGGGAAACAAATAGCTGCAGCTGAGTTGCCATAAAACAAAAAAACAAATTCAAATTCGGCCAATTAGTTTAAATTATGCCCCAAGATACCAAAATCCAATCAAATTTGAATTGAGTATTTTGATAGTATTAAAACCAATG
This sequence comes from Chiloscyllium plagiosum, assembly GCF_037043375.1. Taxonomy (NCBI): domain Eukaryota; kingdom Metazoa; phylum Chordata; class Chondrichthyes; order Orectolobiformes; family Hemiscylliidae; genus Chiloscyllium; species Chiloscyllium plagiosum. Next base: position 14,057,885 of record NW_028270147.1, read on the forward strand.
AAACGATCCAATGTTTTGGGGTATGAAACCAGACATTTTGAATGGTTAGAAGAAGAACAGGGAAGGACATCCACAAATATAGACTGCTAGTTGAAGAGCTCTTTGAAAGGTACCTGCCTATAAGATGTTTGTGCAGCAGAACATCGAGGCTGACCTAGAGAAAAATCTACAGATGAAAATCTACAAAGGAGAATCGACAAAGCTAACTGGTTTTTGAAACGTGATATGTTTTAAAAAATCTTAATCAGGATTTTTTTTATCAGACTAGAATTGTAGAGTGGGAGATAAAAGACAGGTTTAAGAGAAAAAAGTTGTAAATAGCTTTTGGTTTTAATATTCTCTGTTGGACTTAAAGAATAAAATTGTTAATTTATACGTTAAATAGTCATCTCTCGGATTATTCTTTGCCTCTTGAATTTTAACAGATTACGGTGTGAGGTGAACGTTTTCTGTGTGGCTGGTTTAAATTAGCAGAGGGGTTTACCACGTGTCATAACAAAGGGGAATTCCGGGATTTATGACCCAGTGGCAGTGAAGGAATGGTGATATGAAGGAATATAGTTACAAGTCAGGGTGGTATGTAGCTTTCAAGGGAGCTCAGAGCAGCTGCTTTGCCCATGTCTCTGCTATCCTTGTTCTTCTAGGTGGTAGAGGTGATGGTTTTGGAAAGTGCTGTTGTGAAATCCTAGCTATAGGTTGCTACAGTGTCATCTTAAGGGATGGTACACAATGTGCTGATGGTGGATGGAGTGAATGTTTAAGCTGATGGACTGAGTGCCAATCATTTATTGTGGATTATGTCAATTTCTGAAAGTGCTATTGGAGTTTTACTTAACCAGCAAGTGTCAGTATTCCTTTGTAAATGAGGACAAGGCTTTGGGGAGTGAGGAAGTCTAAATTGTGTATGGATTTATCTGTGTGGAGTATGCACATTCTCCCTGTGCCTGTGTGGGTTTCCTCTGGGTGCTCTGGTTTCCACCCACAGTCCAAAGGTGTGCTGGTCAGGTGGATTTGCCATGAGACATGCAGAGTTACAGGGAAAGAGTAGGTGGGTGGATCTGGGAGGGTTGCTGATTGGAGGATTGGTGTGGACTTGACAGGCTGAATGGCCTGCTTTCACACTGTGGGGATTCTACGATTTTATGAAAGTCCGAGTCACTGACCTGCTCTTGTATTTATGTCTGGTCCAGTTCAAGTTCTAATCAATGGTGATGCCCAGGATGTTGATAGTGCAGGATTTAGTGAACATACTGCTACGTATGTTAAGGGAAGGTGACTGGACTCCATATTGTTGGTCATTGTCTAGAACTGCCTGAGCATAAATGTTACTTAACATTTACTAGGACAAGGGTGAATGTTTGCAGGTCTTCCTGCACATAGACATGAAATACCTCACTATCCGAGGAGTTGCAAATGGTGCTTCATTGTTATCAGAAGACATCAATGTAACTTTTCACATCATACAATCACCAGTGAATTATTCCTACTCTAGTCATATGGTGGAGGTAAAGACATTGATGAAGCAGCTGAAGAAAGTTGGGCCTTTGACACTACCCTGAGGAACTCCTCTCGGGCTGAAGTGGTTGGCCTTTCAATGACCACAGCCATATTCCACTGTGCTAACTGTGTCTTCATCCCTTAGAGAACATTCTCTCTGATTCCCAACTTTACCTGGACTCCTGGATGCTAGATGCAAATCAAATGTCACTTCACCTCTGGAATTCAGCTCTTTTGTCTCTAAGTGATGGCACAATGAAGTTTGAAATTGGTGGAACCTAAACAGAGCATTGAAACTCGTCCCCTTCTCATTAATCATTTAATCATGCACCTCCATTCACCAATCAGATGGTGAATTTTTAGATTCGCTGACTGGAGCTCCTAATGTTCCCTCCTACAGTCCACATTGAACCAGGGTCAGTCACCAGTCAGAGTAGCATGGGGTGAAAATGTGTTGCTGGAAAAGCGCAGCAGGTCAGGCAGCATCCAGGGAACAGGAGAATCGACGTTTCGGGCATAAGCCCTTCTTCAGGAATGAGGAAAGTTTGTCCAGCAGGCTAAGATAAAAGGTAGGGAGGAGGGACTTGGGGGAGGGGCGTCGGAAATGTGATAGGTGGAAAGAGGTCAAGGTGAGGGTGATAGGTCAGACTGGGGTGGGGGCGGAGAGGTCAGGAAGAAGATTGCAGGTTAGGAAGGCGGTGCTGAATTCGATGGATTTGACTGAGACAAGGTGGGGGGAGGGGAAACGAGGAAACTGGTGAAATCCGAGTTCACCCCTTGTGGTTGGAGGGTTCCTAGGCGGAAGATGAGGCGCTCTTCCTCCAACCGTCGTGTTGTTGTGGTCTGGCGATGGAGGAGTCCAAAGACCTGCAGATCCTTGGTGGAGTGGGAGGGGGAGTTGAAGTGTTGAGCCACAGGGTGGTTGGGTTGGTTGGTCCGGGTGTCCCAGAGGTGTTCTCTGAAACGGTCCGCAAGTAGGCGGCCTGTCTCCCCAATATAGAGGAGGCCACATCGGGTGCAGAGGATGCAATAGATGATGTGTGTGGAGGTGCAGGTGAATCTGTGGTGGATATGGAAGTTTCCTTTGGGGCCTTGGAGGGAGGTGTGGGCGCAAGTCTTGCACCTCCTGCAGTTGCAGGGGAAGGTGCCGGGAGTGGAGGTTGGGTTGGTGGGGGGTGTGGATCTGACGAGGGAGTCACGGAGGGAGTGGTCTTTACGGAATGCTGATAGGGGAGGGGAGGGAAATATATCCTTGGTGGTGGGGTCCGTTTGGAGGTGGCGGAAATGACGGCGGATGATGCGCTGTACATGGAGATTGGTGGGGTGGTAGGTGAGGACCAGTGGGGTTTTGTCCTGGTGGCGGTTGGAGGGGCGGGGCTCAAGGGTGGAGGAGCGGGAAGTGGAAGAGATGCGGTGGAGGGCATCGTCGACCACGTCGGGGGTGAAATTGCGGTCCTTGAAGAAGGAGGCCATCGGGTTGTACGTTTTTGGAACTGGTCCTCCTGGGAGCAGATGCGGCGGAGTCGAAGGAATTGGGAGAATGGGATGGCGTTTTTACAGGGGCAGGGTGGGACGAGGTGTAGTCCAGGTAGCTGTGGGAGTCGGTCGGTTTGTAGCAGATGTCCGTGTTGATTTGGTCGCCTGAGATAGAAATAGAAAGGTCGAGGAAGGGGACGGAGGAATCTGAGACTGCCAAGGTGAATTTGAGGTTGGGGTGGAAGGTGTTGGTGAAGTGGATGAACTGTTCAACCTCCTCGTGGGAGCACGAGGCGGTGCCCATACAGTCATCGATGTAGTGGAGGAAAAGGTGGGGGGTGGGGCCAGTGTAGTTGTGGAAGATGGACTGTTCCACATATCCTACGAAGAGGCAGACATAGCTGGGGCCCATGCGGGTGCCCATGGCTACTCCTTTCATTTGGAGTAGCCTCCAAACTTCCTCCAGACCTCACTTTCTCCTCAGAGTAGCATGGGGCTCAGTGGTTAGCACTGCTGCCTCACAGCGCCAGGGACCCGGTTAATTCCCAGTCTCGGGCAACTGTCTGTGTGGAGTGTGCACATTGCGTGGGTTTCCTCTGGTGTTCTGGTTTCCTTCCACAATCTAAAGATGTGCAGGTTAGATGAATTGGCCATGCGAAATTGCCCATAACATTCAGGGATGTTTTTGTTAGGGGTAAATGTAGAGTAATAGGGTAGGGGAATGGGTTTGGTGGGATATTCTTCAGAGGGTTGGTGTGGATTTGTTGGGCCGAATGGCCTCTTTCCAAGCTGTAGCGATTTTATGATCTGATTTGACAGCACTAGTAAAGTGAGGGACATGTTGGGCCATGAGGCTACATTGTGCAGATAGTTATCGAGTGTCTGTACTTTTATATATTTCATTATCTCCTCCAAATGTAATGGCTTTATGCCAATGCATTCTACCCATGTTTAGCTATCAAACAGGAACTATTTACTCACTAATCAGAGACCATGGACTTCATATTTTTTACTCTATACATTCATAGCCCAACCTTATCCATATCAGATTATCTCTCTGCAGTCACTTGCCTGAATTATTACACACCAACCATGCCTTTATCCCTTTTCATGGATGGTTTAAGAAATAATAATGCAGCAACTGCTATTGGCTTGACATGACATTGCCATCTCAGAATGTGTACTGATGTGTGGAGATATGGATTTTAAAGCTTATTTCAGCCACATTCCTGGGGGCATTCTTCTGACGCATGTTTGATTTGAGGAAAGGGAGCCCTGTCCAGGTTTTCCCACGGAGAATGGCACCCATTGTGGGGAGGGTGTAAGGGTTTGAAAGGGTCAATGCTGAGGAGGAATCGCTCTATATGATGATGTTATATGGACCTGGATGGGAGAACAGTTTTGAATCACGAAGCACAAAAGCTAACATTGAGGTATCCTCATGGTCTCCATAACCATGGCCCCAAATAAACCAGTCAGGTGTGCATTCTCAATTATCTCTAAATGTCTCTAAGTGTCATTGATTGCTGGACAGGGGCCTCCTCTTACAAACCTGTCCTGGAATTCATGAATCTGGCAGCACAGAAGGTCTTCATGCTAACAATGTCACCTTGGTGACCTGTTTTGCCATTTAGTATAGACAGACACTTTGACGGCTCATTCACCCTCCACATTCCTGATGAAGAGCTTATGCCCGAAACATTAACTCACCTGCCTTTTTGATGTTGCCTAACCTGCTGTGTTTTCCCAGCGCCACAACTTTTGACTCTGACTCTCCAGCATCTGCAGTGCTCACTTTCTCCTGGCTCATGCGAAAGGGTAGCACGTGGTTTTGGGGGAGCCAGGTCGGTGAGGGAGTTTAGGCTGCCAGATAGGTAGGTGTCCAGGTAGATAGAGTGCTGGTGTGTAGGATATCAAGGTGCCAAGTAAGTGACTGAATGCCTTGAATAGATTGGGAGTTAGGTAGGGGGTATCGGCTCTGGTAACATTCATAGGAGTGGGTAGAGTGCTGATTTGCGTTGGGGGTGGGTGAGTGGGGGATGTCATTTAGGGGTTCAGTCAAGTGGGTGAAGGAAGGTAGCATTGTTTGTGTTGGAGAGTGGGGGATGTAATGGCTGGGTTTGGGGGTCTCTGAGCAGGGGGACAGGGCCGGTTCAGAGGCTGTGGTGTCTTGTTGAGTAAGGTGGGGGCTTATGGTGCATTTTTAGATCCCTTTTTGCCTACCAATTCCAGCCTCCCTCTGTTCACTGCATTATGTTGATTCTCAATTTGTCAACATCTCAAAGGTGAAAATTTTCAGTTTTCAAATCCCTCCATTATCCTTACCCCTCCTTATCTTTGGAACTTCCATCAGCCTGATGAAAGCTCTGTACGGTCTCCAATTCTGACCAATTTTCCCGTCCTTGAAGCCCCTAACTCTGGAATAGTCTCCTAAAACCTCCCTGCATTCCCGTCCTTTAAGATGCTCCTGAAAATCTAACTTCTGAACCCAGCCTTTGGTCACCTGTGCTGATAACTTGGCTCACTAGATAAGTACAAACTGTTAGGTAAAAACAATGACTTCAAAAGCTGGAAACCAGATTCTGGATTAGTGGTGCTGGAAGAGCACAGCAGTTCAGGCAGCATCCAAGGAGCAGTACAAACAGTTGTTCATCAATTCACTGAATAATGTAGTATGGTTTGATCATATGGTTCTGTGGAGATGGAGGGGCAGAAAAGCCATGAACTGATGTTGCTGGAGATCTGACAAACAGAAATTGCAGGAGAAACTCAGCAGGTCTGGCAGCATCTGTGAAGAGAGAAACAGAGTCAATGTTTCGACTCTAATGACCCTTTTTGAGAATTATGTGAGTCATGAACTGAAAACTGCCTGGAAAACTGAAATTGATCAGCAAGCGGAGATCAAGAAGGATTTAGATTGTGGAGCTCTGGAACATAATGGTACCAGGCGATTTCTAGTGTTCAATTTAGAATGCACAGTAAGTTTTATTTAACGGAAAGAACTTTTCAGAGATGAAGGCCCCTTGTGGGCAAATGAGAAGCAACTGTGAGCCATCAATCAGACACAGGATAACAAACTCCTGGGGGAAAGCCAAAAAACTATGACTAATCCTTTATAATGGCATTTTAATTGGGTTCCTGACCTCTGTGTTTTCTTTTCCCGTAAATGGCTGCTGTCTCTCTGAACTCATTGCAGACGTGAGGTCTACAATAAATGCTCGTATTCAGTGGAAAGTCTAGCCAGTCCCCAGGGAGCATCAGAGATTGGCATTCGTACTAATGCAAGTCACCGAAAGAGGATTGATTTTAAAAAAAACCCCTTCAAGATTACCTCTCCACCTTCCTGAAAGGTTGGCACCTGCTTTAATCACTACCTCCTTCCCGTGGGAATAATGCATTTGAAATTGAAAAAATATTCTGCTTCCTAGCTCCAAAGGGCTGCCTTTCCAACTGTTTATACCTGAGATCAGGGAATCAATGTGCGGTCATGGCAAAGGTCAGGTGGAGGTCAGGTAGGTAGTGTCACAGGTTGATGGCATCATCAGTCATCGACATTGCAATTACCTGAATTATACCCAGTAACTCCCAAAAAGCAAATGGATACATACTTGGAAAAGGAAAGCATTTTGGGTGGCACTGTGGCTCAGTGGTTAGCACTGCTGCCTCGCAGCACCAGGGGCCCAAATTTGATTCCAGACTTGGGTGACTGTCTGCGTGGAGTGTGCACATTCTCCCTAAGCCTGTATGAATTTCCTTTGGGTGCTCTGGTTTCTTCCCGCAGTCCAAAGATGTGCAGGTTAGGCCATGCTAAATTGTGTGCAGGGATATGTAGGCTAGGTGGATTAGCCATCTCATGTGGCAGGGATAGGGAAGGGGTCTGTGAGTGGGATGTTGATGGAAGGTTGGTGGAGACTTGATGGGCTGAATGGCCACTTTCTGCACTGTAGGGATTTTATGACTTTTTCAGGGACATGGAACTAATGAAATGGCTCTGCCTTAGCTTCACCAATGGGGCTGATGGCCTCCTTCCATTCACAAGGTACTATGATGTGTTGAGTGCCCCTAAAGACATGGTGCGGTGGAAAAAGTCTGCTCTTTATGTAATATGCTGAAAAATGTGTTGCTGGAAAAGCGCAGAAGGTCAGGCAGCATCCAAGGAACAGGAGTATCGACGTTTCGGGCATAAGCCCTGCTGCCTGACCTGCTGCGCTTTTCCAGCAACACATTTTTCAGCTCTGATCTCCAGCATCTGCAGTCCTCACTTTCTCCTCTTTATGTAATATGCATGGCAGGCTTTCATTTTAATGGGGTCTCATGGAGACCATGCCAACTAGGATTTCTGAATTTGGGAACGCCCACGATGGGAATATAAAAGAAAGAGAGATGTAACCCCCAAAATGCGGTGTCACGTGGAGACAGGGGGTTAAACCACTTTTATTGTAAAGCAGTCAACTGACTTGAAATTAATCATTTTAATATGAAAGGCTGTATTATAGAATTATATTTTAAATAGGCTTTTGTACAGTAATGATTGCCATTGTGACCCCCCCCCCCATCATAAATCATCCTAATTGAAATGTATGTGAGGCATTAAAAATAGCTTATGGAACTAACTGCAATCCTGGCCTAGTTGCATATATTAATTCCATGGTCCAATCTGGATGGAAAGAGCTTATGTGTGCAATGTGCTCTCAGCCCAACGTTACAATTAAGGCATAAACTGTTACTCTGATAAATGTTTAATCCGATTCTGATGATTTATGGCCAATGCATCAGATTTTCTGCAGGTCACATTTAAAATATAATCAGTCATTAAATCGATATGACCCACATCAATCAGCGACAGTTTGTACAACGGATCAGCCCCAGGGTTGAAGAGGAACCGATTACCACCTAAAGCTACAGAGCGCTCTGTTTTCTGGGACAGCAACAACTTGTATTACAATAGCACCTTTAAATAGGAAGCAAGGCAGCCAAAATGCCCACAGCAATCTCCCCTGTCTACATGCCCACTGTCAACGTCAATGCAGATGAGGTGGAGAGGGATGACAGCATCAGGTTCCTGGGAGTGACGACCACCCAACAATCGGTCCTGGACCACCCACATTGATGCAATGATCAAGAAGGCACCACAAAAACCTCTGCTTCCCTCAGGAGGCAAAGGAAATTCAGCATGTCAATAAAGACCTTCACCAACTCCACCACAGAAAGCATTCTATTTTGGTACATCGTGGCTTGGTACGACAACCGCTCTGCCCAGGACTGTGAGAGACTACAGAGAGCTGTAAACGTAGCCCAGACCATCACACGAGCCAACCCTCCATCCACCGACTCCATCTACACCTCTTGTGGAAAGGCAGCCAACATCATCAAAGACCCCTCCCACCCCATTGCACGTGACAACAAGAAATCAGATCAAATCGAGTCACAAACAGCAATGAACTAGATGATCAGACTTCGGTGTTCGAGAGGTAATAGGGACTAGGACATGAGGATAAACTCTGCTTTCTTCTTTGAAAAGGAACTTTTGTGTCCAATTAAGAGGTCAGAAAAGGCCTTGGCTTAACATCTCAAGAAAAACACCACCCCTGACAGTGTAGATGCTGCCAACATTACCTACAATGCAGAAACAGGCCCTTTGGCACAGCATGTCCACACCAACCCTCCAAAGAGAAACCCACCCCCCTATATTTACCCCTGACACTATGGTCAATTTAGCATGGCCAATTCACCTAACCTGCACATCTTTGGACGGCCGGAGGAAACCCACACAGACATGGGGAGAACATGCAAACTCCACACAAACAGTTGGCCGAGGCAGGAATTGAACCCGGGTCCCTGGCGCTGTGAGGCAGCAGTGCTAACCACTGAGCCACCGTGCCACCCTTCCAGCAGAGCCTGGTGCTACATGTCTGTGGGCACGATAGCAGCACCTTTTCAATCAGCTTTGTCACTGTCACAGTCCTGAAGAAGAGGCAGGCTGGACTCGAAACTTTAATTGTTTCTCTCTCCACAGACACTGCCAGAGTTTCTCCAGCAATCTCTGTCTTTGCTTCAGATTTCCAGTGTCCGCAGGATTCTCCTTGTGGTCACAGTTGCCAGTAAACAATGGCAAAGCCTATCACAGAATCGTTACAGTGCAGGAGGAGGCCATTCAGCCCATTGTGGCTGCACTGGCTCTTCAAAGGAGCGTCATCAACATCTCCTGCTTTCTTTTCCCCCAAAACCCCTACATGGTATTTCTATCCAAATAATCATCCCATGTCCCTCTTGAATGCCTTAATTCAACCGGCCTCCTACACATTTCCAGACTGTGCACTCCATATTCTAATTACTCACTGGGTGAAAAGGATTTTTGAACTATTTATATTTATTTACTTTTACATCCAGTTCCTGCTTGAAGACTTTAGCAGGCAATGGAAATTTGCAGTGGACTGGGAGAGGAGAGTAGGCTAAATAGTTTGTTGCTGATTAATGGTGGGTGCGCCCGCACTCACCGTCTGTAATCCTGGAGATGGGGAGATGGTGTCACATTCCTTCCTATCCTCACGCCCACCACCACGTGCATGATGCCACACTCTATTTCACTTTTGCACCAAAGCTTGCAGATGGTAAAAGCCAACCCAAGGTGTTTGGCATCCTCCAACCACGGCAGAGTTGAACTGAAATGAGCTGACCATGAGGCACATTAATAATGCCACCATTTTGGAACTAATTTAGCCGTCAATGTCTCAGTTGACGTCGCAGGAGCCACTCTGACAATCGCCTGCTCCATAAAGTGGATTCAGGGAAGCAATGGCCTAGTGATATTATCGCTAAGCTCTTCATCTAGAAACTCCGATAATGTGTTGGGGGGCCCTGGTTTTGTTGAAGCTCCTCGATGCTGCCTGAATTGCTGTGCTCTTCCAGCACCATTGATCCAGAATCTGGTTTCCAGCATCTGCAGTCATTGTTTTTACCTTGTTGATTCAAATCCAGTCATGGCAAGTGGTGGAATTGGAATTCTATAAAGAATCTGGAATTTAGTGTCTAATGGTGAACGTTGTTGATTGCTGGGAAAAACCCATCTGGCTCACTAATGCCATTTAGGAAAGGAAAGCTGTCCATTCAGAACTTCCTTGAAGTCACATTCTCGAGATAACTTAAGGTTTTATGAAAGAAGTCACATTGTTGGAGCGGAGATGTCACTTCTTTTTATAAAACCTTAAGTTATCTCAGGAATGTGACTTAAAAGAAATTCTGGGATTGACATATTAAGGAACCGAAACCTGCGACTCATCCTAAAAGAGGAAAGACATAACCGCAATCTAGGTTTGTTCAATATATTGGTTTAATTGCATGACACCGTGATGTTTAACTATAAATTCTGGGTCTTATGATCCTGCTCCACTAGTTACCTGATGAAAGAGCAGCGCGCTGAAAGCTAGAACTTCCAAATAAACCTGTTGGACTATAACCTGGTGTTGTGTGATGCTTAACTTTGTCCGCCCCAGTCCAACACCGGCTCCTCCACATCATAGCGAGTGATAGAGCATAGCGATCCCAGAATGAACGGATCAGATCTAAGCTCTGCAGTCCTGCCACGTCCGGTCATGAACGGTGGTGGGTAACTAAACAACTCACTGGAGGAGGAGGCTCCACAAATATCCCCATCCTCAATGACAGAAGAGCCCAGTACATCAGCGCAAAACGTAAGGCTGAAGCATTAGCAGCAATCGTCAGCCAGAAGTGCGAAGTGCATGATCCATCTTAGCCCCCTTCATTGGTCCCCCAGTATTACAGATACCAGTCTTCAGCCAATTCAATTCATTCTGTGTAATATCAACAAATGGGTGGAGAAACTGGATACTGAAAAGGCTACGGGCCCTGACAACATTCCGGCAATAGCACTGAAGACTTGTGCTCCAGAATATGTTATTCCCCTAGCCAAGCTCTTCCAAATCAGTGACAATACAGGCATTTAACCAACAATGTGGAAAATTGCCCAGATATGTACATAAAAAGCAGAACAATTGTAGCCTGGTCAGTTACCGCCCCATTGTTCTACCCTTGAGCATCAGTAAAGTGATGGAGGGTGTCATCAGCAATGCCATCAAGCAGCAGCTGCTCAGTGACGCCCAGTTTGGGTTCCACCAGGCCCATTCAACTCCTGACCTCATTACAGCCTTGGTTCAAGCATGGACAAAATAGTTGAAGTCCAGAGGTGAGGTGACAGTGACAGCCCTTGACATTATGGCTGCATTCGACTAAGTGTAGCATCAAGGAGCCTTTGTTAAACTGGAATCAGTGTGAATTAATGACAAACTCTTTGCTAGTTGGAGTCATACCTGGCATGTAGGAAGATGGTCTTGGTGACTGGAGGTCAGTCAGCTCAGCTCCAGGACGTGTCTACAGGAGTTCCTGGGAGTAGTGTCCTCAGCCCATCGATCTTCAGCTGCTTCATCAATAACTTTCCCTCCATCATAAAGTCAGAAATGGAGATGTTCACTGATGATTGCACAAAGTTAAGCACCATTCATGACTCCTCAGATACTGAAGCAGTCCATGTTCAAATGCAAAAAGATCTGGAAAATATCCAGGCTTGGACTGACAAGTGGCAAGTAACATTTACACCACACAAACAGCAGGGAATGACCATCACTATTAAGAGACAATCTAACCACCTCCCCTTGACATTTAATGATATTATCATTATGGAATCTCCCACTATCAATATCCTGCGGATTACCATTGATGAGAAATTCAACTGGATTCACCACATAAACACAGTGGCTACAAGTGTAGGTCACAAGCTTAAGAATACAGACGTGAGTAACACACCTCCATTCCTCAAAGCCTGTCCACCATCTGCAAGGCACAAATCAGGAGTGTAATGGAATACTCCTCACTTGCTTGGATGGGTGCAGCTCCAACAACACTCAAGAAGCTTGACATCATCCAGGACAAAGCAACCCGCCTGATTGGCACCACATCCACAAACATCCACTCCATCCATCACTGACGCTCAGTAGCAGCATTGTGTACTATCTACAAGATGTACTGCATAAATTCACCAAGGATCCTCAGACAGCAACTTCTGAACCCACGACCATTTCCATCCAGAAGGATAAGGACAGCAGGTACATTGGAACACCACTGCCTTCAGGTTCCCCTCCAAGCCACTCACCATCCTGATGTGGAAATATGTCAGCATTCCTTCACTGTCGTTTGGTCAAAATCCTGGCATACCCTCCCTAATGGCATTGTGGGTCAAGAAGGCAACTCGCCATCACCTTCTCAAGGGCACTTGGGATGGGCAAAATATTTTGGGCCATCCAAAGATGCCCACATTGCACAAATGAATAAAATTAAGCCACCCGAACAACGTAGCTCTTTACCACACTCCTTGCCATTATTTACTCAAGCCACAGACAACCAGAAAGCAAACTCATACAAGATACATTGTCCTAGATGACTTGTGTCTGGAAAGTATGTTACCATTCTGTTGAAGGATGCATCACACATGATGTTAAGACAACAACTTGACAACTGTGATACCCATGGGTCCAATTGTGATGCAGTGAGCTGTCAGTCAAACTCTGACAGAAGTTCATGCAGACAAACCTATTTGCTGAATTTATTCTTTATGCCCTTGAAGGATATACATCTACAATGTTAACCCTTTATAAGTAAATTCATTTTTATTTATTTATGGGGTGGGAACATCACGTTTCTGCATATGTTTTAAAATTAGGATAGTTCACTGTGAATGTTATACTTGGTGTCTTTGTTTACTCTTTCTTGGGATGTGCCATAGTTCGCAAGGCCAACATATATTGCCCATGTCGTCATCCCGAACACCCCTTTACCCCTTGCCCATTCATGTAACCCTCCCACTCCCCCTGGCTTTCCCACAGATTTGCACTTGAAAATGAATTGGAGTGATATTGAGGCAAGAAAGACTTGATTCCAAGTGTAGCTGGCAAGCTTTGTACTACCTTGAGCACTGAAGATGAAGGACTGGCTCTTTAGTGTTGGCAGCGTATAACAGCCAGGTTAGACGAAATATGTATGGGCTGGATTTTAGCTACTAATCTCACTAGTTCAAGTGGGGAAGTTTCTTACTCTCAGCTCTGATAAAAACATGCTTCAAATTGTGTGATTTTCACTTGAAGGGAGTGAATATAGGACAGAGATGTGCTTGCAGACACTGGTCGACACGTGCTGAGTCATGCTAGTTAGAAGGCCCAGCTCAGGAATTCCGTCCTGATTATTTCAGGAGTGGTTAGTCTCTCCAGCCCTCACTTCGATTGCCCCCTTACCTATCTCGCGCATCCCTCTTTACTGCTTCCTGGTTCCTCATCTATTCAGTAAGCAGGTGCTTAGAATCCCTACAATCCAGAAAGAGGCTGTTCAGTCCATTGAGTCTCCACTGACCTTCTGAAGAGCATCCCACCCAGAGCCAGCCTCCCACTCTATGTGTCCCATGGCCAATGCATCTAACCTGCACATCCTTGGATACTATGATCAATTTAGCATGGCCTATGCACCTAACCTGCACATGTTTGGACTGTTTGATGAAACCGGAGCACCTGGAGGAAACCCACACAGACACGAGGAGAACATGCAAACTCCACACAGTCGCCTGGGATCGAACGCAGCTGTGAAGCCGCTGTGCCAGTACTTCAAGCAGTTCCAGTTCACTACCGATGAGAAACCTGGAGCTCTATCCTAGCCTCTGACCTTCTGATCTCCAGCATCTGCAGCCCCCACTTTCTCCTCGAAGGTATTATCACGAGACTATTAACACAGAAACTCAACTATTGCTCCGGATTCTGAGTTCAAATCCCACCATGGCAGATGGTGGAATTTCAATTCAGTAAGTATCTGGAATTAAGGCTGTAATGATGACCATGTATGAATTGTTTGGAAAAGCACATCTGATCCACTAATGTCCTTCAGGGAAGGAAACTGCCAGGGAAAAAGTTCCTCATCGTGACCTTCCCTGGGATAGCCAATTATCAGCCAGAGTATGGGCTCGCTGTTTGATTAAGGAGGGAAGGCTAACTCGATGTCGTAAGGCCAATAGGAGGTCCAAACTTGACAGCCACAACAGCAGAGGACCACAGAATGTCCATGAAGAAAAGGACACTCCTAGTCAGGGTGGTCTGGTGATTAAAGGGTTTTCTAGACCACATTGAGAAAAATCATTCTCGTGGTTAACACAGATAGACCTTCTCTAGAGAAGGAGTTGTCCAAACCCTGTCCCCTGGCTGAAATCCTGCTCAGTATTCCAATGGGATCTGACTGAATGCTATAGGTGGGTTTTCACATAACTTATGCATTTCGTACTCTATGCCTCCACTTATAAACATCAGGGTCCAACATGTTTTATTAAAAGCTTAGTTAACCTTCCCTGCCACCCTCAAATATTTGTACTCAAAAAATTCTGCTCTTGGATTTCCTTTGCTTTAAACTGTTAATGTGCGTAATATATATGTGCGTAATGAGAGACAATGCACATTTTTTAATTTAATGTTTATATATATATTTATGTGTGTGTCACTTCATTGACTAATAGATGGCATCTATTATTTATTGGTGTCTTCATGTTATTCATTGTTTTCCACTCTCCATAGCCATCTTTTGTACACATTGAGCAAACAAGATTAAATTGAATTTTAAATGTGGTCTTCGATGATATTTTCTATATGCAGGAGAGAATAAGCTATAGATGGCCAACATGATACAATATCTCAGATGTTGTCCCATGGAAATGCCACTTTTAGCTAGCTGCCCTGTCATGTACCACAGGGTCTGGATCTGATCGGAAGGAGATGAGGCAGCCATAGGCTATCTCATCTGTGCCAATGGCCAGGCCGAGCTGAGTTACTAGAAAGAAGTGGGTAATGCCGATGCTGGAGATTAGAGTCAAGATCAGAATAGTGCTGGGAAAGCACAACAGTTCAGGCAGCATCCGAGGAGCAGGAAAATTGACATTTCAGGCAAAAGCCCTTCATTAGGGATGAGGCCTTGATGAGACCAAGTTAAAAATCACACAACACCAGGTTATAGACCAACAGGTTTATTTGGAAGCACTAGTTTTTGAGCGCTGCTCCTTCATCAGGCAGTACCAAGCTGTGTTACTGCAAGTCTAACCCAGCTTTTACAGCACCAACAACTGGTGGCAAGGCTTGGTGGTATTATCACGAGCTGAAAATGTGAAAAAGCCCAGCAGGTCAGGCAGCATCCAAGGAGCAGGAGATTCGACGTTTCGGGTCGATTCTCCTGCTCCTTGGATGCTGCCTGACCTGCTGCGCTTTTCCAGCAACACATTTTCAGCTCTGATCTCCAGCATCTGCAGTCCTCACTTTCTCCTCGAAGGTATTACCACGAGATTATTAATACAGAAACTCAACTATTGCTCTGGATTCTGAGTTAAAATCCCACCATGGCAGATGGTGGAATTTCAATTCAGTAAGTATCTGGAATTAAGGCTGTAATGATGACCATGTATGAATTGTTTGGAAAAGCACATCTGATCCACTAATGTCCTTCAGGGAATAAAACTGCCATGCATGCCTGGCCTGGCCTACATATGACTCCAGCAACTGCCCTCCAAAATGGCCTAGCAGACTATTCAGTCGTACCAACTGCCTCAAAGTCTCAAAGGAATGAAACCAGAAAAGACAATGCCAAAAATAGCCCTGTTGACCCTGCAAAGTCCTCCTCACTAACATCTGGGGGTTAGTGCCAATATTGGGAGAGCTGTCTCATGTGCGTCCAGACCACCAGCATTGTGATTGACTCTTAACTACGCTTTTGACAATTTGGGAGGGTCGATAAATGCTGGCTTAGCCAGTAATACCCACATCCCATGACTGAATAAAAAAAAGCTTGTTGCTTCACACAACGTTACCCTTTGATGTGAAGGGCACTGCTTGTCACTGGCCACCCGGGTGTTTTCCTATCTTTCTGGTGGTGGAAATCGAATAAAGATTCGTGCACTTTGTGTCTCTCACTGTGTCTCACACCTGCACACACACAAAAAAAAGAGGAAAAAAAAACAGGGGACTCCCCCCTTCACCTTTTTGATCACGCAGCATTGTGGCCTTTGAAATGAAGGGCATTGCTTGTCACTGGCCACTTGGGTGTTTCCTTTCTTTAAAAGAAAGAAAAAAGAAAAAAGAAAAAAAAAGAAAATGAAAAAAAAGAAAAATAGATTTTTTTTTTTAAAAAGCTTGCATTTAAATTGTGTCTCTAACAAGGTGAAATATCATGAAGTGATCTGAATCTGTCAATTAGACAGGAATTTGGGCACTGGGTGACAGAGGACATGGCAGGATAGATGACAAAAGGATTGGTTTCAAAGTGGTGACTGAATTGAATTGAATCGAATTTATTGTCACGTGTACCGAGGCACATTCTTGCGAGCAATACAGGCAGATCACACAGTTAAGTAGCATAGATAATTAAATTATAGGTAAACAGCAGCAAAAATGAAAACACAGGTACGGGCGATTATCTGATGGCTGAGGTTGTAGAAAAACATTGCCAGGGTGGGATGGATTTTTGAGAATGCTGGTGGCCTTTCCTTGACAGCGAGCTTGGTAGATGGATTCGAGAGGTAGCAGGTTGGCCTTTGTGACTGTCTGGGCCAAGTTCACCACTCTCTGTAACCGTCTCCGATCTTAAATGGTACAGTTGCCATACCAGATAGTGACACATCCAGACAGAATGCTCTTGATGGCGCATCTAAAAAAGTTAGCAAAGGTATTTGCCTTCATGCCAAATTTCCTCAGCTGCCTGAGGAGGAAGAGGCGTTGTTGGACCTTTGTAACCAGTGCGTCCACATGAAGAGTCCAAGGAAGCTTGTTGTGGATGACCACTCCCAGGAGCTTGACACTTTCCACTCGTTAAAACTCTGTGCTGTTAATATATAGGGGGTCATGAGTAACATCCCACCGAAAGTCAATAATGAGTTCCTCGCTGGAATGGGGTGGGGGAATGTGCAGCGCTACGGTTGCTGCTATCAATGTGCCAATCTGCTCTGGAGCTGTAACAGCCCACAATCTCAGCATCTGCATGGGCTGCTGCTGCTACACCTGCTCTTGCAAGCTGAGGCTTGTTTGTGATGGCTGTTGCAGTTGAACAGCCCTGGCAGCAGTCGCTGATCAGATTCCCACAGGCTGTGACTCAACAGCAGCCCCAGAAATTGCTCGCCCTACCACCTGGAAGGACAAGAGCAATGGCTTGTGGGAAGTCCATTACTTTCAAATCCCCTTCCAAGTCACATGTCATCCTGACCACAACAATATCAAAGCTCAAGCTTTGACAAAGGGTCAATTAGACTCGAAACGTCAGATCTTTTCTCTCCTTACAGATGCTGCCAGACCTGCTGAGATTTTCCAGCATCTTCTCTCTCACTGTGGTTGTTTCACGGCACAGACGGCAGCAATTCGAATATATGGCCCTCCCCACCACCTCCACTTTGCCGGACATTGATAATGAAAAGTCAGCCTTGCTAGTGACATTGATATCTCAGCCATAAAACTGAAGAATGATTGTTACTTCAACAAGGGAGCAAGAGAAGGCCAGCCTCCTGGGAAATGGTATCTCAATAGCTGTCAGTCACCACAGCCATAGAGAGGAAAGCCAACGTAAAGGAAGATTTCTGGAAAAGAAACAGTTTTGAAAATGCCACAAAAACTTGATAGGCACCTTGAAAACCTTGTCTTCCTCTGAGGGTCATTTATGTTCCACTTAACATCGCTCACCCGACAACGTAGTTTGTCTTAATAGTTCCTTCAAGGGAAGCATCCAAAACAATGGAAAAATTAAGTCTGGTGCATTGGGTTGGGGATGACTCTGTCCCTCTGGGTCAGAACTACCCCTTTTGGTACAACTAATTCCCACTCTAGACCTGTGTATATCATCTACACTACAACCTGCTCAATACTGAGAAATGGTCGCTGCTATTTTCAGCTGAAAGGCTAAACCATAGCCCCCTTTGCCCTCTTAGGTCATAGAGTCATAGAGATGTACAG
Source organism: Chiloscyllium plagiosum (assembly GCF_037043375.1). Lineage (NCBI taxonomy): Eukaryota > Metazoa > Chordata > Chondrichthyes > Orectolobiformes > Hemiscylliidae > Chiloscyllium > Chiloscyllium plagiosum. The sequence goes on from NW_028270147.1 coordinate 14,075,884, forward strand.
CACGGAAACAGACCCTTTGGTCCAACCTATCCATGCCGACCAGATATCCCAACCCAATCTAGTCCCACCTGCCAGCACCCGGCCCATATCCCTCCAAACCCTTCCGATCCATTCTACATACTGTTCTGAGGCTGTTTCCAGTATCCTGGTTAATATTTATTCCTCAACTATCATCGAAAAAGGATCATCTTATCATGGCATTTTTGTAAAATGAAGAATTGTACCTTCACAGGATCTGGGCACCACTGGTTTGCCTATCTCTAATTACCCTTGAGAAGGTGGGGTTGATGCAGTTCCATGTGACAGTGATATATTTTTGACTCAACAGCATTGAAAGAACTGCAATATATTTCCAAAGCAGGACCATGGTCTGACAGGTAAAGCTGGTGAACATAGGGCATGGTTTGGAACATGGGACTGGGGAATCATAGCCAATACAGAAACGTGGTTTGTGGATGGACAGGACTGGCAGCTTAATGTTCCAGAGTATAGATGCTATAGGAAGGGTAGAAAAGGAGGTAAGTAAGGAGGGGGAGTGGTGTTTTTGGTTAGGGATAAATTTATGGCTGTACTTTAGGAGGATATTCCTGGGAAATCATCCAGTCAAGTTTTATATGTGTGGAACTGAGAAATAAGAAAGGGATGATCATCTTGTTGGGTTTGTATTATAGGCTCCCCAATAGTCAGCAGGAAATTGAGAACTGGATATGTAAGGAAATCTCAGACGTAAGAATAAGATGGTTATAATGGCGGGGGATTTTAACTTTTCAAATGTAGACTGGGACTGCCATAGTGTTAAGGCTTGGATGGGGAGGAATTTGATAAGCCAATACAAGGTGTTGGCAATATAAGGTCGTCTGCAAGGTGTTAGAAAGGATTCTGAGGGATATGATTTATGACCATCTGGAAGAGCATGGCTTGATGAAATGCAGTCAACATGGCTTTGTGAGAGGCAGGTCATGCCTCATAAACCTTATCGAGTTCTTTGAGGATGTGACTAGAAACGTTGATGAGGGTCAAGCTGTGGATGTGGTGTATATGGACTTTAGCAAGGCATTTGATAAGGTTCCCCATGGTAAGCTCATTCAGAAGGTCAGGAGGAATGGGATTCAGGGGAACATAGCTGTCTGGATACAGAATTGGCTGGCCAACAGAAGACAGTGAGTGGTAGAAGAAGGAAAATATTTTGCCTGGAAGTCTATGGTGAGTGGTGTTCCGCAGGGCTCTGTCCTTGGGCCTCTATTGTTTGTAATTTTTATTAATGACTTGGATGAGGGGATTGAAGGATGGGTCAGCAAGTTTGCAGATGACACAAAGGTTGGAGGTGTCGTTGACAGTATAGAGGGCTGTTGTAGGCTGCAGCGGGACATTGACAGGATGGAGAGATGGGCTGAGAGGTGGCTGATGGAGTTCAACCTGGATAAATGAGAGATGATGCATTTTGGAAGGTTGAATTTGAAAGATGAGTACAGGATTAAGGATAGGATTCTTGGCAGTGTAGAGGAACAGAGGGATCTTGGGATGCAGGTACATAGATCCCTTAAAATGGCCACCCAAGTGGACAGGGTTGTTAAGAAAGCATATGGTGTTTTGGCTTTCATTAACAGGGGTACTGAGTTTAAGAGTCGTGAGATCTTGTTGCAGCTCTATAAAACTTTGGTTAGACCGCACTTGGAATACTGCGTCCAGTTCTGGTCGCCCTATTATAGGAAAGATGTGGATGCTTTGGAGAGGGTTCAGAGGAGGTTTGCCAGGATGCTGCCTGGACTGGAGGGCTTATCTTATGAAGAGAAGTTGACTGAGCTCAGGCTTTATTCAATGGAGAAAAGGAGGAGGAGAGGGGACCTAATTGAGGTAAACAAGGTAATGAGAGGCATAGATAGAGTCGATAGCCAGAGACTATTTCCCAGGGCAGAAATGACTAACACGAGGGGTCATAGTTTTAAGCTGGTTGGAGGAAAGTATAGAGGGAATGTCAGAGGCGGGTTCTTTACACAGAGAGTTGTGAGAGCATGGAATGCGTTGCCAGCAGCAGTTGTGAAGGCAGGGTCATTGGAGACATTTAAGAGACTCCTCGACATACATATGGTCACAGAAATTTGAGGGCGCATACATGAGGATCAGTGGTCAGCATAACATCGTGGGCTGAAGGGCCTGTTCTGTGCTGTACTGTTCTATGTTCTATGTTCTAAGAAAACTTTCTCATTCAGTACCTACTAGAGAAAGCAATACTTAACCTTGTGTTGGGAAATAAGGCAGGGCAAGTGACTGAGGTGTCAGTGGGGGAACACTTTGGGACAAATGATCATAATTCTATTAGTTTGTCAGAGATGATTTCTTCAAATCCCAGGAGCAGCAATTACTGTTTTATACGCTGTTGCATTGTTTTGGAACTTTGGAAAAAAAAAGTCAAAACAACAGCAGTTTTAAAAGGGAGAAGAGCAGACAAAGGAAGCACATGGTGAGGACAGTGTAGGAGAGAGAGAGAGAGAGAACCTGCACAGTTACCGCCTTTGCCGTTTGAATTTGTGTATCGCTGGACATCGGAGTGCATCTGGGAAAATTAACGAACAGTGAAATTCACAACTAATCTTGAAGGAACTGTTGGGCGAAGTTCACAGCACAGAATCAGAAAAGTTAATTGTTGTTTTAAGTCTGTCCAAGAGAAAGGCTGTATTAGTGAGTACAGTGGGTTCTTTCTTGATTATATGTTTTTGGAGATAAGTCTCTTGATTAAACTTAAAATATAAGCCATAGCTATTAATTTAACCTGGGGCAGTGTTTGTAGAGGAATAAGACGGTGTTATTTTCTGGGTCTGTAGATTGTGAAGGAGCAAAAATGACCTTTGCAGTGATATGTACTTCTTGTTAGATGTGGGAGTTTAGAGAGAGTTTAAGGGTTACTGCGGATTATATCTGCCATAAATGCTGTTGGATGCAAATCTTATCAGATTGAGTGGATCGGTTAGAGAGACAGATAGAAGCGATGAGGAATTTGCAACAGCAACAGTATGTGATGGATGGCAGTTATAGGAAGAGGGAAAGTCTCGGATACAGTCACATAGATGGGTTAACTCCAGGAAGGGTGAGAGAGGTTGGCACATAGGGCAGGAGTCTTTTGTGGATATACCCATTTCAAACAGGTATGCTGTTTTGGAAAATGTAGGGGGTGATGGATTTTCAGGGGAACGGAGCACGAACAGCCAAGTTTCTGATATTGAAACTGGCTCTAACGCAAAGAGGGGTACATCGTCTTCCAAGAGATCAATTGTGTTAGGGGATTCTGTAGTCAGAGGTACAGACAGACGTTTCTGTGGCCAGCAGAGAAAAAGCAGAATGGTGTGTTATTTCCCTGGTGCCAGGGTCAAGAATGTCTCAGAGAGGGTGCAGAATGTTCTCACGGAGGAGAGGGGCCGGCATGAGGTCATTGTCCACATTGGAACCAACGACATAGGAAGGGAAAAGATTGGGACTCTGAAGGGAGATTACAGAGAGTTAGGTAGAAATTTAAAAAGGAGGTCCTCAAGGGTATTAATATCTGGATTACTCTCAGTGCTATGAGCTAGTGAGGGCAGGAATAGGAGGATAGAGCAGATGAATGAGGAGCTTGTGTATGGGAGAAGAATTCACATTTTTGGATCATTGGAATCTCTTTTGGGATAGAAGTTACCTGTACAAGAAGGATGGATTGCACCTAAATTGGAAGGGGACTAATATACTGGCAGGGAAATTTGCTAGAACTGCTTGGGAGGATTTAAACTAGTAAGATGGTGGGGTGGGACCCAGGGAGATAGTGAGGAAAGAGATCGATCTGAGACGGGTACAGCTGAGAACAGAAGTGAATGAAACAGTCAGGGCAGGCAGGGACAAGGTAGGACTAATAAATTAAACTGCATTTATTTCAATGCAAGGGGCCTAACAGGGAAGACAGATGAACTCAGGGCATGGTTAGGAACATGGGACTGGGATATCATAGCAATTACAAAAACATGGTTCAGGGATGTGCAGGACTGGCAGCTTAATGTTCCAGGATACAATTCACAGCGCCAGAGACCCGGGTTCAATTCCCACCTCAGGCGACTGTCTGTGTGGAGTTTGCACATTCTCCCCGTGTCTGCGTGGGTTTCCTCTGAGTGCTCCGGCTTCCTCCCACAGTCCAAAGATGTGCAGGTTAGGTGAATTGGCCATGCTAAATTGTCCATAGTGTTAGGTGCAGGGGTAAATGTAGGGGAATGGGTCTGGGTGGGTGCGCTATGGCGGGTCGGTGTGGACTTGTTCGGCCGAAGGGCCTGTTTCCACACTGTAAGTAATCTAAATCTAAATCTAAATGCTACAGAAAGGATAGAAAGGGAGGCAAGAGAGGAGGGGGAGTGGCATTTTTGATGAGGGATAGCAGTGCAGCTGTGCTGAGGGAGGATATTCCCAGAAATACATCCAGGGAAGTTATTTGGGTGGAACTGGGGAATAAGAAAGGGATGATCACCTTATTGGGATTGTATTATAGACCCCCAATAGTTAGAGGGAAATTGAGAAACAAACTTGTAAGGAGATCTCAGCTATCTGTAAGAATAATAGGGTAGTTATGGTAGGGGATTTTAACTTTCCAAACATCGACTGGGACTGCCATAGTGTAAAGGTTTAGATGGAGAGGAATTTCTTAAGTGTACAAGACAATTTTCTGAATCAGTTTGTGGATGTACCTACTAGAGAAGGTGCAAAACTTGACCTACTCTTGGGAAATTAGGCAGGGCAGGTGACTGAGATGTCAGTGAGGGAGCACTTTGGGGCCAGCGACCATAATTCTATTCGTTTTAAAATAGTGATAGAAAAGGATAGACCAGATCTAGAAGTTGAAGTTTTAAATTGGAGAAAGGTCAATTTTGACGGTATTAGGCAAAAACTTTCGAAAGCTGATTGGAGGCAGATGTTTGTAGGTAAAGGGACGGCTAGAAAATGGGAAGCCTTCAGAAATGAGATAACAAGAATCCAGAGAAAGTATATTCCTGTCAGGGTGAAAGGGAAAGCTGGTAGGTATAGGGAATGCTGGATGACTAAAGAAATTGAGGGCTTGGTTAAGAAAAAGAAGGAAGCATATGACAGGTATAGACAGGATAGATCGATTGAATCCTTAGGAGATTTTAAAGGAAGTAGGAGTACACACTTAAGAGGGAAATCAGGAGGGCAAAAAGGGGACATGAGATAGCTTTGGCAAATAGAATTAAGGAGAATCCAAAGGGCTTTTACAAATATATTAAGGACAAAAGGGTAACTAGGGAGAGAATAGGGCTCCTCAAAGATCAGCAAGGCGGCCTTTGTGTGGAACCGCAGAAAATGGGGGAGATACTAAATGAATATTTTGCATCAGTATTTACTGTGGAAAAGGATATGGAAGATATAGACTGTAGGGAAATAGATGGTGACATCTTGCAAAATGTCCAGATTACAGAGGAGGAAGTGCTGGATGTCTTGAAATGGTTAACGATGGATAAATCTCCAGGACCTGATCAGGTGTACCCAAGAACTCTGTGCGAAGCTAGAGAAGTGATTGCTGGGCCTCTTACTGAGATATTTGTATCATCGATAGTCACAGGTGAGGTGTCAGAAGACTGAAGGTTGGCAAACGTGGTGCCACTGTTTAAGAAGGGCGGTAAAGACAAGTCAGGGAACTATAGACCGGTGAACCTGACCTCGGTGGTGGGCAAGTTGTTGGAGGGAATCCTGAGGGACAAGATGTACATGTATTTGGAAAGGCAAGGATTGATTAGGGATAGTCAACATGGCTTTGTGCGTGGGAAATCATGTCTCACAAACTTGATTGAGTTTTTTGAAGAAGTAACAAAGAAGATTGATGAGGGCAGAGCAGTAGATGTGATCGATATGGACTTCAGTAAGGCGTTCGACTAGAGGGTTCCCCATGGGAGATTGATTAGCATGGTTAGATCTCATGGAATTACAGGGAGAACAAGCCATTTGGATACAGAACTGGATCAAAGGTAGAAGACCTTTGGTGGTGGAGGCTTGTTTTTCAGACTGGAGGCCTGTGACCAGTGGAGTGCCACAAGGATCGGTGCTGGTTCCTCTACTTTTTGTCATTTATATAAATAATTTGGATGCGAGCATAAGAGGTACAGTTAGTAAGTTTGCAAATGACACCAAAATTGGAGGTGTAGTGGTCAACGAAGAGGGTTATCTCAGATTATAACAGGATCTGGATCCAGATGGACCGAGAAGTAGCAAATGGAGTTTAATTCAGATAAATGCAAGGTGCTGCATTTTAGGAAAGCAAATCTTAGCAGGACTTATACACTTAATGGTAAGGTCCTAGGGAGTGTTGCTGAACAAAGAGACCTTGGAGTGCAGATTCATCGCTCCTTGAAAGTGGAGTCGCAGGTAGATAGGATAGTGAAAAAGGCGTTTGGTATGCTTTCCTTTATTGGTCAGAGTATTGAGTACAGGAGTTGGGAGATCATGTTGTGGCTGTACAGGACATTGGTTAGGCCACTGTTGGAATATTGCGTGCAAATCTGGTCTCCTTCCTATCGGAAAGATATTGTGAAACTTGAAAGGGTTCAGAAAAGATTTACAAGGATGTTGCCAGGGTTGGAGGATTTGAGCTACAGGGAGAGGCTGAACAGGCTGGGGCTGTTTTCCCTGGATCGTCGGAGGCTGAGGGGTGACCTTATAGAGGTTTACAAAATTATGAGGGGCATGGATAGGATAAATAGGCAACATCATTTCCCTGGGGTTGGGGAGTCCAGGTGGGCGGCACGGTGGCACAGTGGTTGGCACTACTGCCTCGCAGCGCCAGAGACCCAGGTTCAATTCCCACCTCAGGCAACTGACTGTGTGGAGTTTGCACGTTCTCCCCGTGCCTGCGTGGGTTTCCTCCGGGTGCTCCGGTTTCCTCCCACAATCCAAAGATGTGCAGTTCAGGTGAATTGGCCTTGCTAAATTGCCCGTAGTGTTAGGTAAGGGGCAAATATAGGGATATGGGTGGGTTGCGCTTCGGCGGGTCGGTGTGGACTTGTTGGGCCGAAGGGCCTGTTTCCACACTGTAATGTAATGTAATGTAATCTAATCTAATCTAATCAAACTAGAAGGTATAGGTTTAGGGTAAGAGGTGAAAGATACAGGTATGGAATGAGCTGCCAGAGGAAGTGGTGGAGGCTGGTACAATTGCAACGTTTAAGAGGCATTTGGATGGGTATATGAATAGGAAGGGTTTGGAGGGATATGGGCCGGGTGCTGGCAGGTGGGACTAGATTCGGTTGGGATATCTGGTCGGCATGGACTGGTTGGACCGAAGGGTCTGTTTCCATGCTGTACATCTCTATGACTCTATGATTCTAGTTTTAAGGAAAAGGACATAACTGATCAAAAAGCTAAAGTTCCAAATTGGAGTAAGGCCAATTTTGATGGTATTAGACAGGAATTTCCTAAAGTTGATTGGGGGAAGGCTGTTTACAGATAAAGGGACGGTTAGGAAGTGGGAAGCCTTTAAGACGGAGATAAGAAGAGCTCAGAGACAGTATGTTCCTGTTAGTGTGAAGGGCAAGGTTGGTAGGTGTAGGTCATGCTGGATGACTGGAAAAATTGAGGCTCTGGTCAAGAAAAGGATAGAGACATATGTCAGGCATAGACGACTGGGATCGAGTGAATCCTGAGAAGAGTATAAAGGCAGTAGCAGTATACTCAAGAGGGAAATCAGGACAGCCAAAAAGGGACATGAGATAGCTCTAGCAAATAGAACTAAGGAGAATCCAAAGAGATTTTATCAGTACATTAACAGTATGATGTGGAGGTGCCGATGTTGAACGAGGGTGGACAAAGTCAGAAGTCACACGACACCAGGTTACAGTCCAACAGGTTTATTTAAAATCACAAGAAATCAGAGTGCTGCTCCTTCATCAGGTGAAATACACAAAGGGCAAAAAAGTAACTCAGGAGAGAACAGGGTCCCTTAAAGATCAACGTGGTCGTTTATTTTTGCAACTGCAGGAAATGGCTGAGATCCTAAACAAATATTTTGTGTCAGTATTTATTATGAAGGAGGACATGGAAACTAGGGAAATAAGTAGTGATGTCTTGAAAAGAGTTCATATTATAGAAGAGGAGGTGTTGGAGGTCTTAAAATGCATACAGGTAGATAAATCCACGAGCCCTGAACAGTTGCTTCCCAGAATATTGTGGGAAGCTAGGGAAGTGATTGCTGGGCCACTTGCTGAGATATTTGTATCAATAATAGTCACAGGTGACATGCCAGAAAACTGGTGTTGGCTAATGTGGTGCCATTACTCCAGAAAGGCTGTAAGGAAAAACAAGAGAACTGCAGACCGGTGAGCCTGACATCAGTGGAGGGTAAGTGAATGGAGGGGATCCTGATGAACAGGATTTACATGTATTTGGAAAGACAAGGACTGATTAAGGACAGTCAATTTGGCTTTGTGCGTGGGAAATAGTGTCTCACTAACTTGATTGAATTTTTTGAGCAGGTGACAAATAAAATTGATGGAGGCTGCACGGTAGACGTTGTTTATATGGACTTAGCAAGGCGTTCAACAAGGTTCTGTAGGTAGACTGGTTAGTAAGATTAGATCACATAGGATCTGGGGCAGCTAGCCAATTGGAGACATATTGGTGCTATGGGGTTGCTTTTCAGACTGCAGTTCTGTGGCCAGTGATATGCTGCAAGGATTGGTGATGGATCTACTGCTTTTCGCCATTTATATAAGTTATTTGGATGTGAATACAGGGGGTGTGGTTAGTAAGTTTGCAGATGACACCAAAACAGGTGGTGCATTCGACAGTGAAGAGGATTATCTCAGAATCCAATGGGACCTTGATCTGATGGGCCAATGAGCTGAGGAGTGACAGATGAAGTTTAATTTAGACAAATGTGAGGTGTTGCATTTGGTAAGGCAAACCAGGGCAGGACTTACACAGTTAATAGTTGAGGCCTGGGAAGTATTGATGTACATAGACACCTTAGGGGTGCAAGTGCACAGTTCCTTGAAAGTGCAGCTGCTGGAAGACAGGGTGGTGAAGATGGCATTTGGCATTGCTCAGAACCTTGAATATTGGAGTTGGGATATCATGTTGTGGCTCAACAGAACATTGATGAGACCATTTTTGGAATAGTGTGTACAATTCTGGTCTCCCTGCTATAGGAAGGATGTTGTTAAATTAGAGAGGGTGCAGAAAAAATTTATAAGTATGTTGCTGGATCTGGAATGTTTGTGCTTTAAAGAGAAACTGAATAGGCCGAGGCCTTATTCCCTCAAGTATCAAAGACTGAAGTTTATAAAATCATAAGGGGCATGGACATGGTGAATAGCCAAGCTCTTTTTCCGAGGGTGTGAGGGTCCAATATTAAAGGGAATAGGTTTAGGATGAGAGCAGAAAGATTTAAAAGGAGTTTTTCACGTAGAGGATAGTGTGTGTATGGAATGAGCTGTCAGATGAGGAGACTGGTACAATTGCAACATGTAAGAAGTTACCTGCATGGGTTTAAAGATAGGATGAGTTTCGAGAGATATGGGCCAAGTGCTGGCAAATGGGAGTAGATCAGATTGGGATGGCTGATTGGCACTGATGATATGATTCGAAGAGTCTGTTTCTGTGCTGTCTGCCTCTATGTGGGTGTTGGAGAAGAGCTACCTTCCAAAATACTTTACTGGCTGTGAACTGTCATGGATAATCAACAATGGTGCCCTAGGAGTCCACATCATTTTCTCCTCCATGATATCTCTCCTCCATGATATCTCTCCACAGAATAATACATCCATCAGGCAGTGTTATCTCCAGTTCATTAAATTGAGGATGTATTTATTTCAGAGGAAGGAATTTTAATTTTATAAAGTACTTTACATTTCCTGAAGACATCATAAAGCAACACCAAAGTAAAAAATTGCCTCTGAAATGTATTTACTAGAAAATGCAATGACAGCAAATAACTAATCACCTGAGTAACTTGGCAAGACAAATTAAAATGACCAATTCAGCTTGTATCGATTTCTATGGGACGACATTCACGCTTTTATCACCCTTTGTGTATCGAGACATTTTCTAAGCTCTGTTCTAAATGGCCTGGCTCTTGTTTTTAGACTGTGTCCTCTTGCTCTGCACTCACTCACCAGGTTTTTGCTTCTAATTATTTGCAACCCATAATAATATATTGCAAGCACTACAAAACCCACCAAGCTCTCTTCCCACAGTTAATAGCTTTACCTTCATGTACCACCACCTTCTTCACCAAAAGGTCCTCCTCTGGCCCCAAAATCTCTAACTTCACAGATGATCTGGGGGTTTCACAATTCTTCCAGAAGTTCTCTTCAGGCTTAGAAGTTTGGTTAGTTCTTGGCTTGAGGACTAAGAGGCTGAACAGGCTGGTGCTGTTTTTCCTGGAGCATCGGAGGCTGAGGGGTGACCTTATAGAGGTTTACAAAATTATGAGGGGCATGGATAGGATAAATAGGCAAAGTCATTTCCCTGGGGTCGGGGAGTCCAGAGCTAGAGGGTATAGGTTTAGGGTGAGAGGGGAAAGATATAAAAGAGACCTTCGGGGCCATTTTTTCACACACAGGGTGGCACAGGTATGGAATGAGCTGCCAGAGGTAGTGGTGGTGGCTGGTGCAATTGCAACATTTAAGAGGCATTTGGATGGGTATATGAATAGGAAGGGTTTGGAGGGATATGGGCCGGGTGCTGGCAGGTGGGACTAGATTGGGTTGGGATATCTGGTCGGCATGGACTGGTTGGACCAAACGGTCTGTTTCTCTGCTGTACATCTCTATGACTCTATGCTGGTCTGCTGCCTCTTGAATGTCCATAGTCTTCCAGTTAAGGTCCATTATTGACATCCATTGCCCTTGGTCTAAGTTTGTCATACAATGCAATGTCTATTACAGTGGGCAGCTTGCTGTTTGCTGTGGGACTGTTCCCATTTCCCTACATTATTACAGCCAAGTGGACTTAACTGTGGACTCAATCTCTTGGTCGGACAGGGAGTTGAGTTTTCAATTTTCTCTTATCAGTAATCCTGATGGAGCTAAATCATACTGCAGTGAGGTGAACCAGTAACTTACCAATGCTGCTTAAAAGTCAGCAATTTTTTTTTGAAGAAAGTGGCTTGACTGCCTGATCCCACGCTTGGCTCTAACTGCAAATGGGTTGGAAGATCAATGAACAAACGATGGCCCACTATCTCATGTAACCACATCAGGGATCCCATGCGCAGTGAATGTTTTAAGCAAGACCCTGACAACTGCATTTGTGGTGTACAAGATGCTGGTGAGACCACATCTGGGGTACTGTGAATAGCTGCGGTCGCCTTTTTGAAGGAAGGAAAGAAATCATTTCGTTGCACAGAGTTCAGAGGAGGTTCATTAGGATGATCGCTGGTATGGAGGGATGTCTCATGAGCAGGTTGGGACTGTACTCATCAGAGTTTAGAAGAATTAGAGGTAATTTCATTGAAACATGTCGGAGTCTTAAGACAAGGTAACTGCTGAGAGGATGTTTCCCTTCATGGGAGAGGACCACAACGCACAGTCTCAGAATAAATGGGCACCAATTTTAGACTGAGATGAGGAGGACTTCCTTCTTTCAGATGCTTGTGAGCTGTTGGAACTCCTTGCCACAAAGGGCCGGCAAAACCTTAACTGTGTTTTTCTCTCCTCAGATGCTGCTGGACATGTTGAGTTTCCCCAGCTTTCTCTGCGTATGTTTCTTCCTTGTTAATCTTTCCATGGGTTTGGCAGGAGGCTGTTTGACTGCTCGTGTAACGCAGCGACTGACTTTCTGACAAAATTGTTCTTAAAGCCCAATGTCTGATACCTGCCTTGGGTCCATGGGAATGCTCACCGTTATTTCGTTGTGACATTATGCAACAATACCCATTGTTGATATCATGTGTATGATGCAGCTGAGTTGTCAGCTTATCTCTAACATTGCTCACCAAGTTGCATGAGCTACGCCAATCACTACCAGTTTGCGGCAGGGATAGATTGCTCCCACCTTCCTCTTTCCTTGACCGGGACTGAGGGCTGACTTGGTTTAAATATGTACGGAAAAGCCATGAATCAGTCTTTAGAAGAAAGGGCTCCTGTCTTAAGCAAGAGAAGCATGATTGCAATCAGGGACAAGTTAGGTGTTTGGTATGCTTTCCTTTATTGGTCAGGGTATTGAGTACAGGAGTTGGGAAGTCATGTTGCGGCTGTACAGGACATTGGTTAGGCCACTGTTTGAATATTGCATGCAATTCTGGTCTCCTTCCTATCGGAAAGGTGTTGTAAAACTTGAAAGGGTTCAGAGAAGATTTACAAGGATGTTGCCAGGGTTGGAGGATTTGAGCTAATGGGAGAGGCTGAACAGGCTGGGGCTGTTTTTCTTGGAGCTTCGGAGGCTGAAGGGTGACCTTATAGAGGTTTACAAAATTATGAGGGTCATGGATAGGGTAGATAGACAATGTCTTTTCCCTGGGGGTGGGGAATTCCAGAACTAGAAGGCACAGGTTTAGGGTGAGAGGGGAAAGATATAAAAGATATAAAAGAGAAACTTTGTCACACAGAGGGTGGTACGTGTATGGAATGAGTGTATGGAATGAGGAAGTGGTGGAGGCTGGTACAATTGCAACATTTAAAAGGCATTTGGATGGGTATATAAACAGGGAGGGTTTGGAGGGATATGGGCCGGGTACTGGCAGGTGGGACTAGATTGGATTGGGATATCTGGTCAGCACGGACTGGTTGGACCGAAGGGTCTGTTTCCGTGCTGCACATCTCTATGATTCTATGACTAAGTTACATTAATAAATTATGCATCATTACTGAAACTGTTAGGATATGAGTGGATATAAATATTCACTTTACAAGATCCTAAGATGATCCTACCCCACCTGACACCAAGTCCTCAGGACACCAAAAATTCACCAGATTGAGGGACGTTAATGCATTTTCCAACCACCTTGTACAACATCGAATTAGGTTACAGATCGGTCATGGTTTCATTAACAGGCAGGACATGCTCAAGAAATTGCCAGCTCCAGTTGCTTTGTTCGTAAATGCAGTGACCAATTTATGTGAGACCCAACAAAGAGAAAATTAGATTAATTAACAGGTAAATCTGTTTAGTTCTGATGTTGGTTGAGGGATAAATGAAGACCAGGTCACTGGGAAGAACTCTTCTTTCTACTTTGAATCAAACAATGATACCTCGCAGACAGGCAGAGCCATTGAAATCGGCTGAAAGGAAATTGGCTTACTTCTATAATGGAGGAAATTGAAACAAAATCCAGAAAGGCTGAGATATTCCAAGGTAATAAACAAATGAGAATGTATTACTCAATTGATTCAGGGTCTCATTTACTTAAGCAGCAGGTCTACACAATACAATGAAATCTGAGCATCACATTACAGAGAGTTGAATATTATATGTGGAAACAAGAATAGATAAACTTGATAGCATCTTGCATAAGGATGCCAAGAAAATGTAGATTTTATCAGTTACTTAAATGATTCACTGGATATATGGTCATGTTAAATTGGCACGTCGTGACAAAGAGACTTTCTGCTTTGGCTGAACAGCCATCATTCTGTATGAAATGTTGATGACAACACATTGAGCTGATCCTGGAATAATAAAAGAAGGAATAAGAGATATGTGTGCTTAATCAGACCGTCAAACTGTCTCAATACACTTCACATCCAAGGAGTTATATTTTGCTTTGCAGTTATGTGTGACAAGTATTCTGTGTTACCACATCTTACAAACTGCCTCGGGATAAATGGCCTGTGCTTTTTTTTTGGCTCAATTTTTGCAAAAGGAATGTTGACCAGAAGAGTGAGAAAACTTGTCTACTCAGCAACAAAGACTGCAGTCACACTCTGAAAGTTCACCAAAACAAGAAAATTGACCTAGCCTGGTTGGACCACACCCACTTTCATCCTGAGAGAGATTTGGCCTGAATTCAGTGCAGCTATGACTTGTCAAAGTGGACCTCAATGGGGTCACAGCTGTGACTCTCTCTTCTAAGCCCAGAAGGTTAAAAGTTCAAGTCTCTTTCCAGAGATTTTGGCATTACATCTAGGCTTAAGATATCAGCATTATTTAGATATAATGCTGCACTGTCAGAGATGCGTATTTTCAGATGAAACAATACATTGAGGGCCGATTTACCTTTTCAAACGGATGTAAAAGTATTTAAAAAAAACATAGAAAATAGAAAGTAGGCCTTTCAGCCCTTCCAGGAGAAAGTGAGGTCTGCAGATGCTGGAGATCAGAGCTGAAAATGTGTTGCTGGAAAAGTGCAGCAGGTCAGGCAGCATCCAGGGAACAGGAGAATCGACGTTTCGGGCATAAGCCCTTCTTCAGGAAGGGCTTTCTGAAGAAGGGCTTAAGCCCGAAACGTCGATTCTCCTGTTCCCTGGATGCTGCCTGACCTGCTGCACTTTTCCAGCAACACATTTTCAGCTCTTTCAGCCCTTCCAGCCTACACCACCATTCAATATGATCATGGCTAATCATGCAATCTCAGTATCCCATTCCCGTCCTCTCCCCACATTCCTTGATCTCGTTAGCAGCAAGAGTCCCAGGTGAGTATGTCTAATGAATGGACCCCAACAGCTTTCGTGGGAGAGAATTCCACAAACTTACAACTCTCTGAATGAAGAAATTCTTCCTCATCTCAGTCCTGAATGGCATCCCCCCTTCTTCTTAGACTGTGATCCTTATTTCTGGACTTCCCCAACATCGGGAACCTTTTTCCCGTGTCTGGCCTGTCCAGTCCCATCAGGATTTTATATGTTTCTATGAGGTCCCCCTTATTCTTCTAAATTCCAGCGAATGCAAGCCCAGTCAATCCAGGCTTTCCTCATAGCTCAGTCCTGCCATCCCGGGAATCAGTCTGGTGAAACTTTGCTGGACTCCTTAATAGCAAGAATGTCCTCCCTCAGGCTAGGAGAGTAAAACTGAACACAATCCTCCAGGTGTGGCCTCACCAAGAGAAATAAGACATAGGAGGTTCTTGTTGTTGTCTAGTTTGATATTTATCCCTCAATTGATATCTCTTAAACAGATGACCAGTTCAGTAGCATATTTCTGTTTGTGGGGCTTTGCTGTGCATAAAATGGCTGCCATGTGTCCAAATTACAAAAAAACGTGGCTCTACTTTGAAAGTACTTCATTGGTTGTAAAATGGAAGTGGGAGGTTTCCTCATGAAAGAAATGTAATTCTTTGTTTTGCTTTCTCAGAAATGGTTAGGACCCAGTAAAATTGAGTTAACATTGCCATAGGGGAGGGTTAGGCACTTAATGGGGCAGGTTTTGGGCTGATAGCGTGAGAATTCTTGTTGGTCCTCGAGAGAGAGGTCTATCCAACTTATTGAAAATGACAGTTAGCCAAAATATTGTAAAATTCAACCCAATACCCCCAGTCAAAATGTCTTAAAAGGGCTGCAAAAACATAAAACAAAGGAAAACTAAAAGGACAGAACAGAAAAACAAGTGGAAGAAAGCAACAAACAAAACCTTCACCTTATTCCATTAAAAATAAAGCAAAAGACATTCATAATGGCATGGAAAAAAAACATTTAATTATGGATTGATCACTGAGTGACATCCTCAATAAATTACACTATAAGGTAACATAAGCAGCTTAACTTCTCAGAGCAAGCAATATATTATCCTGAGAGGTGATCTCCGAAAATATTACTTGCAAGTTGGGGCTTTTCACAATAAATACAGTCAATCTTTCTGAGGATGATGAAAAAAAGTCTGAGGAATACTTGAGGTCCAGACAAAGGTATGAATCCACCTCATGATTAACAAACACCAACTCATGCCATACAAATTAAAATCGCAACAGCCAAATGATGATTTTTTCACAAGATGGTACAAGAGAGAGTTACCTGAAGAAAAACTTCTAGAGGGGGTTACTGAGATGGCAATTACTTTGATATTAGTCAAAGTCTTCAGGAAAGTTTGAGTATGATTTACTGTTGTCACATGTTCCGGGATACAATGAAAAGTGTTGTTTTGTGTGCTATACAGGAATGTTGTACCATACAAAGTGTATCAGGATTGCAGAACAGAGTGTAGAATACAGTATTACAGCCACAGAGAAGGTGCAGAAAGAAGTTTTGGGCAAGGAAAAAGGCCATACCATTGATGCCTTGCTAGTAGTTGGGCACTAGCATGGTGCCATAGTGACAGGCCAACATCGAGTACATAAGAATGCTAGAACCAGGAGGACCCTTCGAACCCGCTGCTTCGATAGTTAATATTTTTGTGGCCTCAGCTCCAGTTACCTGTCCTCTCACAATAACCCTTAATTCAAAACATTATCTATCTTAGCTTTAAAAGCATTTACTGAGGAAGCTTCAACCACTTCATTGGGGCAGGGAATTCCATAGATTCACAACCCTCTGGGTGAAGAAGCTCCTTCTCAATTCAGTCCTAAATCTGCTCCCCCTAATTTTGAGGCTATGCCCTCTTGTCCTAGTTTAACATGCCAGTGGAAACATCCTCTCTACTTCTATCTTATCTATTCCCTTCATAACTTTATATGTTTCTATAAGATGCCCCCCCCCACTTCTTCTAAATTACAATGAATATAATCCAAGTCTATTCAGTCTCTCCTCAGTAGCCAACTCCCTCAACTCTGGAATCAGCCGAGTGAACCTCCTCTGCACCACCTCCAGTGCCAGTACATCCTTTCTCAAGTAAGGAGACCAAAACTGCAAACAGTACTCTAGGTGTGACCTCACCAGCACTCTGTACAGCTGCAACATAACCCCCTGCTTACAAACTCCATCCCTTTAGCAAGGTCAAAATTCCATTTCCCTTCTTAATTACCTGTTGTACCTGCAGTCCAACCTTCTGTGATTCATGCACAAGGACACCCAGGTCTCTTTCACTGGAACATGCTGCATTTTTTACCATTTAAGTAATAGTCCTTTTTACTGTTATTCCAACCAAAATGGATGACTTCACATTTATTAACATTGTACTCCATCTGCCAGATCTTTGTACACTCATTTAAACTATCTGTGTCCCTTTGCAAAGTTTCACAGTCCTCTGCACATTTTGCTTTATCACTCATCTTAGTGTCATCCACAAACTTTGACACACTACACGTGGTCCCCAACTCCAAATCGTCTATGTAAACTGAATAATTGTGGTCCCAACACTGATCCCTTAGATACACTACTAGTCACTGATTGCCAACCAGGTAAACATTCACTTATCTCCATGCTTTGCTTCCTGTTAGTTAACCAATCTTCCATCCATGCTAATACATTACCCATAACGCATCTTTATCTTATTCAGCAGCCTTTTGTGCAGAACCTTGTTGAATGCCTTCTGGAAATCTAGATACACCACATCTACTGGGTCCCCATTGTCCACCGTGTTCATAATGTCTTCAAAGAATTCCAGTGAATTAGTTAAACATGACCTGCCCATCATGAACTCATGCTGTGTCTGTCCAATGGGGCAGTTTCCAAGTAGACGCCTTGCTATTTCTTCCTTGATAATAGACTCAAGCACTTTCCCCATGACGGAAGTTAAGCTAACTGGTCTATAATTCCCCATTTTTTGTCCATCTCCTTTTTTAAACAGTGGTGTCACATTTGCTATTTTCCAATCTGCTGACTGCCCCAGAGTCCAGAGAATTTTGGAAAATTATGACAAGTGCACTTGCTTTCCTCCTGCATCTCTTTCAGCACCCTGGGATGCATTCCATCAGGGCCGGGAGACTTGTCTATCCTTAGCTCCATTAGTTTCCTCAACAATACCTCTTTCATGGTAATGTTTGTTTCTCTGTCCTCACCTGCCTTCGTCTCCTTATCAATTACTGGCATGTTATTCATGTCCTCCACTGTGAAGAACATAGAGCATTACATCGCAGTACAGGCCCTTTGGCCCTCGATGTTGCGCCGACCTGTCATACCAATCTGAAGCCCATCTAACCTACACTATTCCATGTATGTCCATATGCTTGTCCAATGACGACTTAAATGTACTTAAACTTGGCGAATCTACTACCGTTGCAGGCAAAGCATTCCATACCCTTACTACTCTCTGAGTAAAGAAACTACCTCTGACATCTGTCCTATATCTATCACCCCTCAATTTAAAGCTATGCCCCCTCATGCTCACCATCACCATACTTAGAAAAAGGCTCTCCCTGTCCACCCTATCTAACCCTCTGATTATCTTATATGTCTCTATTATCTTATATATCTGATTATCTTATAAGTCTCTCTACCTCTCAACCTTATTCTCTCTAACGAGAACAGCCTCAAGATCCTCAGCCTTTCCTCGTAAGACCTTCCTTCCATACCAGGCAACATCCTAGTAAATCTCCTCTGCACCCTTTCCAAAGCTTCCACATCCTTCTTATAATGCGGTGACCAGAACTGTACACAATACTCCAAGTGCGGCCGCACCAGAGTTTTGTACAGCTGCAGCATAACCTCATGGTTCCGGAACTCGATCCCTCTATTAATAAAAGCTAAAACACTGTTTGCCTTCTTAACAACCCTGTCAACCTGGGTGGCAACTTTCAAGGATCTGTGTACCTGGACACCGAAATCTCTCTGCTCATCTACACTACCAAGAATCTTACCATTAGCCCAGTACTTTGCATTCCGGTTACTCCAAACAAAGTGAATCACCTCACACTTGTCCGCATTAAACTCCATTTGCCACCTCTCAGCCCAGCTCTGCAGCTTATCTATGTCTCTCTGTAACCTACAACATCCTTCATCACTATCCACAACTCCACCGACTTTAGTATCGTCTGCAAATTTACTAACCCACCCTTCTACGCCCTCATCCAGGTCGTTTATAAAAATGACGAACAGCAGTGGACCCAACACCGACCCTTGCGGTACACCACTCGTAACTGGACTCCAGGATGAACATTTCCCAATAACCACCACCCTCTGTCTTCTTTCAGCAAGCCAATTACTGATCCAAACTGCTATATCTCCCACAATCCCATTCCTCTGCATTTTGTACAATAGCCTACTGTGGGGACCTTATCGAATGCCTTGCTGAAATCCATATACACTACATCAACCGGTTTACTCTCATCTACCTGTTTGGTCACCTTCTCAAAGAACTCAATAAGGTTTGTGAGGCACGATCTACCCTTCACAACACCGTGCTGACTATCCATAATCAAATTATTATTTTCTAGATGATTATAAATCGTATCTCTTATAACCTTTTCCACCACTTTACCAACAACTGAAGTAAGGCTCACTGGTCTATAATTACCAGGTTGTCTCTACTCCCCTTCTTGAATAGGGGAACTACATTTGCTATCCTCCAGTCTCTGGCACTATTCCTGTAGACAATGATGATTTAAAGATCAATGCCAAAGGCTCGGTAATCTCCTTCCTGGGGCTTCCCAGAGGATCCTAGGATAAATCCCATCCGGCCCAGGGGACTTATCTATTTTCACACTCTGCAGGATTTCTAATACCTCTTCCTTGTGAACCTCAATCCCACCCAGTCTAGTAGCCTGTATCTCAGTATTCTCCTCAACAGCATTGTCGTTTTCTAGAGTGAATACTGTCGACAAATATTCATTTAGTGCTTCCCCTATCTCCTCTGACTCCACAAACAACTTCCTACTACTATCCTTGATTGGCCCTAATCTTACTCACGTCATTCTTTTATCCCTGAAACATCTATAGAAAGCCTTAGGGTTTACTCTGATCCTATCCACCAACAACTTCTCATGTCTCCTCCTGGCTCTTCTGAGCTCTCTTTTTAGGTGTTTCCTGGCTACCTTGTAAGCCTCAAACACCCTAACTGAGCCTTCACATCTCATCCTAACATAAGCTTTCTTCTTCCTCTTGACCAGAAATTCCACTTCCTTCGTAAACCACGCCTCCCGCGCTCTACAGCTTCCTCCCTGCCTGACAGGTACATACTTATCTAGGACACACAGGAGCTTTTCCTTGAATAAGCTCCACATTTCTAATGTGCCCATCCACTGCAGTTTCCTTCCCCATCCTACACTTCCTAAATCTTGCCTAATCGCATCGTAATTGCCTTTCCCCCAGCTGTAACTCTTGCCCAGTTGCATACACCTATCCCTTTGTATCACTAAAGTAGAAGACTGACAGAAAATACCTGTTCAATACCTCGGCCATTTCACCATATTCCACTATTAAATCCCCCATCTCAGCCTCTGAGGGATTAATGTTTACTACTGCCACTTCTTTTCTTTTTACATATTTATAGACATTTTTGCTATTTATGTTTACATTCTGAGCTAGTTTATTCTCAGAATCTCTCTTACTTTTCTCTATAGCTCTCTTTGTGGCTTACTGTTGACCTTTAAATCTTTGCTGAAAATGTGTTGCTGAAGAAGGGCTCATGCCCGAAACGTCGATTCTCCTGCTCCTTGGATGCTGCCTGACCTGCTGCGCTTTTCCAGCAACACATTTTCAGCTCTGATCTCCAGCATATGCAGTCTTCACCTTCACCTTTAAATCTTTCCCAATCTTCTAGTTTCCCGCTATTCTTGGCCACTTTGTATGCCTTCTTTTTCAAGTTGACAGCCTTCCTTATTTATGCTTTAGGTGAGGACAACACCATTGCTACATTCAACAAGTCCACCAAAACAGCAAGAGCTTACATAATTGTCTGGTGTTTCTTCCCATTGACAAAGGATGTGATATCAAAGAACATTCAGCTTGCCTCTGTATGAAACCTGGTTTCAAAAGCCAACCATTTCCAGAACTAGACATAATTGACCATTTGGGGTAGCACAGTGGCTCAGAGGTTAGCACTGCTGCCTCACAGCGCCAGAGACCCAGGTTCTGGACCACCCTTGGAGGACTGTGTGGAGTTTTCACATTCTCCCCGTGTCTGCATGGGTTTCCTCCAGGTGCTCCAGTTTTCTTCCACAGTCCAAAGATGTGCAGGTTAGGTGACCTGGCCATGTTAAATTGCCGTAGTGTCCAGGGATATGTAAATTAGATGGATTAGCCACTGGAAATGCAAGGTCATGGGGATGGAGTGGGTTGGGTCTGCGTGGGATGCTCTTCGGAGGGTCAGCATGGGCTCAATGGGATGAATGGCCTGCTTCCATACTGTAGGGATTCTAATCTATAGCATGACTACAGCAATCAATTTTCAGGAATGTGCACAAATGGGAAGATTTGGACTCACGCACCAACCGAAGCAATAACTAACTTTGGAAGTTAATCAAAGGTTTCCTGCCATCAATCTCATGCACCATCTCAACAGTATGAGGCAATCAGCTGCTTTTATCACCGTTAACACCTAAAAGGCAGGTCGCCTCACCCCGAAAACCGAAATCAACACATGAACTGATGCCAACATTTTAGCACTATGTTTTCTAAAAGGCACGTAACTCAACAAGTGGTACTTTATGTGGCAGTCTACAGGAGACTCTTTCCCAGTATACAACAGATCACCAAATCTATGCATAGGTGCAGTCACAAAGCAATACCAATACACAGTTTAATCCTGACTTCCCTTTCCCATGATCCAGCAAAGACAGGATTGTCTGTATGCAATGATCTTGCTGGAATCACCATTTATTAAATTAAAGCCACATCCATCCTGATAGATTGGACCATGCAAAATGCAATTAAATCAATCAGTGATTTTAAATGGTTGTACCCAGATGGATTCAACATCACCTTATTGCCACAAGGATAATGCAACGCTATTCATTGATCCAAGGACGTCGAGAGCATACATTCAGGAGAAGGCCAGGGAGAGTAAAGCACGGAGATGACATTGCCTGGCAACCAATTGTCTAATCATCCCAAAACATGGGACTTCCTTCTCCAATGAAAGAGAGAATGAAAGAGATACATGATCAGTGAGCAGGTACAGAAATGCAACTGTGCACTGGGCAGAGAGCGTGAGTCAGAATTCCAGTCACCAGCAAAGGGCTCTAAAAGAGGCAATCAGTTCAGGTGAGGACATTGCCAAACATTGTGCGGGAACAGAAACCAGCTCAGGTGGATGTACAAGACGCCAATCACACAGGCAGAGAGGAAGGAACCTCTGACAATGATGAACGTGTGAGAGATAACATCCAACAGCAAGGCAACCAGGTTATCAGACAAGAGCCACCAAGAATAACATGCATCTGTCTAGATGGAGAAATGATCACCAGAGCAGGACAAGTTCTCAAATGTCCAAAGTATATAATAAACTTTGAATGGCTAAAATTGACAACTCTGTTTGTACCTGTTTGTATAATTATTAAATCAATGGCACGTACCTGGGCACAGCCATGTATATCTGTTTGGGATTTCTTTCTTGCTTTGGAACAAGAGGGATGTCATGACATGTCTTACAGTTGGTATGCAATATATTTTTCAGAGACACACTCATAATATCATCACTGTACGTGACCCAATGGTATAAAGATTTTGGTCTGTGTCTTACTGGGGTCACTTGCATCATGATACACAGCGGGAGGATTATGCCAGTTAATAACTGAATTTTTCAGAGCTAGCTCAGGTATGGCAGCATTTCTGACTGTAATATTTGTAGATTCCTGGAGCTGTAAGAAATGTCTATGGAACCTTGCACTATCACTTTAATGCTGGTCTTCATATCTAAAGGACTGGAGTATGGGGATGCAGACATTATGCTGCTGTTATACAAAACCCTCATCAGATCCCACTTGGAACTGTGGGTAGATGAGGGCACCACTCCTAAAGAAGGCTGTTTTGGCTCTTGAGGGAGTTCCATATCTGTATACACGGGTGGCCCGTAGACCTCAGGGGTTAAGTTGTGAGGAGAGATTAGACAAATTAGGCCTTTATTCTCTAGAGGTTAGAAAGGTTAGGGGTGATCTAATTGAGGTTTTCAGGATACTAACAAGGAAAGACAGGGTAGATAATGATAAACTATTTCCTCTGCGTGGAGATTCTAGAACCAGGGGCATAATCTAAGAATTAGGGCCAGATTATTCAGGAGAGACGTTAGAAAGCACTTCTACACACAAAGAGTAGTGTTTGAAGCTCTCTTCCTCAAATGGTTGAGGTTGCTAATTCAATTGTGAAATTTACATCTGAGAAAGACAAGGTTTTATTAAGCAAAGGTATGGGCCCAAGGCAGGCATATGGAGTCAGGCCACAGATCAGCCAGATCTTATTGAATGCCAGAGCAGGCTCAAAGGACTGAATGGTCTGCTCCTGTTCCTATGTCTAGTTCTTGTGGAAGATATCATAATTATTGCTTCATCAGGTCCAAGGTAAAGTTGCCTTAGCCTTTCAGCTCTCTCATTGGAGAGAGACGACTGGTGGTGATTTAGCCTGAGGGCCACCATACCTCAGGTGAGGGGAGAGGTTGAGACAAAGAGTCTTTCATGGGAACCATTTCTGGTGTCAGGAATTGAACCCACGCTGTTAGTGTTAACCCATATCAGAAGCCAGCCATCCAGTCAACTGAGTTAACCAAACTCCTGCCAGGTATGAGTATTCACTTGGAAGTTAAAAGATTATTATTACATCTGTGGCTGTTTGTGTGGGCAGAACAGAGCAGGGGAGCCAATTCACTGTCCTTAACTGGTTATTGATTGGCCAATCTAAAGTCGATGCTGTATTGTTGCTCCAGACAAAAGGGCCCCAATCCAAAATAGAAAATCACATCCCATTGTCGCAACTAAATTATCCCGCTCTTATTCAACCTCCCCTTGTGGGAAAGTTTAAAATTTAAGGTTTACATTTCAGTGCGAAAAGCCTGGTCATCATTAGAAATACCACAACTGTTCATCAATCCGAATGCGTGCGCATGGTTGGAACCTGTCCAACTCAATTTGGCGCAGTGCCATCACAATTAATAGATTATTCAACTTTCGTTGATTAGAACAGTGAATCAATTAATCATGAAAGTCCCTCCTGACTCGTGAACAGAAGGCTTGTGTTAACAGCTAGACTGATCGAGTTTGACAGCTTTCAGGGTAGAGTTTGCCCTAATGTAATGAGGAGAAATAATATTAGAGAAAGAGATTCATTTGCACCCCACTCCGACCATTGAAGCCAGGGTAACCGTTTGGCCAGAGTTGGGTCCACTGTCTCATTCACACTCCCATCTGGATGTCACGTAATCACTCCATCAGGAATGTCCAGGCCTTTACCTGGTCTGGTAAACCTCTCCACCTCTGCCAAGCTCCTTTTTTCTATAAACAACTCTTGAATTTTTTTCCCAAGTTTTCCGTCACTGGCCTTAATATCTCTTTCCTGGAAAGGCTAGCAATTTTTGCCTGTCCCAAATGTCTTAACAGATGTGTACCTTGCCTTTAGGATAGTTTATAACAGTAGACAATAGACAATAGGTGCAGGAGTAGGCCATTCTGCCCTTCGAGCCTGCACCACCATTCATTATGATCATGGCTGATCATCCTCAATCAGTATTCTGTTCCTGCCTTATCTCCATAACCCTTGATTCCACTATCCTTGAGAGCTCTATCCAATTCTTTCTTAAACGAATCCAAAGATTAAGGATTCTGGGTGCTGTGTGCAGACAATGCTGTGACTCTGCCTGCCGGATAGGATAAATGGAATCAATGGAAACCATTGTGAAGCCGACTCTGAACAGGAGTCATACCAGAGTTGAAACATTAACTCTGTTCCTTTCTCAACAGATGCAATGAGACCTGCTGAGTTTCTCCAGCATCCTCTGCATTTGTTTCAGATTTTCAGCATCCACAGTATTTTGCCTTTGTTCGAATGGGTTGTTGTGATGTTTGCTTCAAGACTCATTATGCGTTTCATTATTTTAAAGAATCTAACCCACAAAGCTAAACGATCTGTGATGAGCAATTGATTATTAGACCACTATATGTGTCATTACACAATGAATGAGCTCTTGCGACATAATGGTAGTAATTGACATTGATGCAGGATAAGAGTCATCAACAATAATTGCTGAAATAGGATAGCAGACTACCAACAGAAATCGTTATTGCATTGCAGGCAGTCAGTTTTTATTGCTTTTCTTATTTTTGGATATATGGATATTCACTGCTTAAAAAAAATGACTTTATAGGATTGGAAAAGCCCAAGCCTTTTACTAGTCACCTGTAAAAAAGTAATATTTTAACAAGAGCACATTAAAATTTCTTTTCTGTTCAAGAAAGGCCATTTCCTCACTGCATCATCCAAAATGGATTCCACCATTCACTGCAGGAACAAACCAGTTGCAAAATGGCTGCCTTGTTTTTCTGCACAATATCATCAGCCAATACAGTCAAAATAATTAGCTACAAAGTGTGTCAGGACATAATGAGTCACTCTACAAATGAAAATCTTTTCATGAATATTAATAGTTTTGATACTGATATTAATTTTGACTGCAATTACAAAACCACCCAGCTACATTTATAACATGTCCCTTCCTATGTTGGGGTTATTTTTATTCCATAATTGAATAGGATGACTCCCAGTAATTGGACTAAAAAGGATTGAAAGTCGTAGAAAGGATTGCATGAAGGTGACTTAGCCCAAAAACCTAAACTGAGTGATGTTTCACTCTGCATCATGTTTTCTTAAAGGGACATTTCAATATAGAATGTCGAAGGAAAAATCTATTAGAGTGACACTAAACCCCATAATGAGATTTTGCTCCCAAGCATAATAAGAGTTAGGAAGGAACTTATGATTAGATTAGGTGATTAGATTACTTACAGTGTGGAAACAGGCCCTTCGGCCCAACAAGTCCACGCTGGCCCGCCGAAGCACAACCCACCCAGACCCATTCCCCTACACCTAACACTACAGGCAATTTAGCATGGTTAATTCACCTAACGTGGGATTATACAACACAGAAGGAGGCCACTTGACCCACTGAACCTGTGCTGGCTCTTTGAAAGAGCAATCCAAATACTTCCACTCTTTCAGCAGATTTCTTCTTTGAAAGTGTGCACCCAATTGTCTTTAGAAAATTATCACTGAGTCTGCTTCACCTTTTGGGTCATGCATTTCAGATCATAACAACTATCTATGTGAAAGTAACTCAATCTCCTTTCCAATTCTTTGGACAATTCACTTAAAAGTGTGTCCTCTGGCTCATGCACAGTTGAAAGAGTTTCTATTGATTTACTCAAGTAAATCCCTTCATAAATGTCACATTTCGCCCTTCACATTCTCTGCTGTAAGGAGAACTTATCCCAACTTTTTCAGATTGCTGACACAGCTGAAGTCCTTGATCCTGATACTATGGAGGCAAATCACCTCTGTTACTTCTCCATGACCTTACCCAGCATTCCTCCAAATGGCCCTTAATGTTCATTGACTTTATAAGGTCATATGAACAAGGAACAGGATGAGGCCATTCTGCCCTTCCTGTTTGTTCCCCAACTTAATAAGATCGTGGTTGATCTGATTTTAACCTCAACTCTACATTCCTGCATATCCCCAATAACCTTTCATCCCCTTGGTCATCAAGAATCTATCTACCTCTGCCTTAGAAATATTTAAAGGTTTTACATCCCCTGCCTTTTGATGAATAGAATTCCAAAGACTCACAACCCTCAGAGAAAATATGAGCCTTTGTTTCTGTCTTAAATGGATACTGCCTTATTTTTAAACTAAGACCCAAGGTACTAGATTCTTCCACAACAGGAAACATCCTTTCCACATTCACTCAATAATTTTCCCTCAGGATCTGATATGTTTCAATTATATTGCACCTGATTCTTCTAACCTCCAGAGGATAGAAGCCCAGAATTTCCTCATAAGGTAATTTGCTCATTCCAGGTATTAGTTTGGCAAACCTTCTCCGAACTGCTTTCAATGCGTTAACATCATTCCCTAGGTACGTTGACCAGTAATGTGTAATCTCATGCAAGGACAGCACTTAGGACTACATAGGACAAACAGGAAGACAGCTAACGATCCGTATCCATGAACACCAACTAGCCATGAAACGACACGACCAGCTATCCTTAGTAGCCACACACGCTGATGACAAGCAACATGAGTTCGACTGGGACAACACTACTATTAGAGGACAAGCCAAACAGAGAACAGCCAGGGAATTCCTAGAGGCATGGCACTCATCCACAGATTCTATCAACAAACACATCGACCTGGACCTAATATACCGGCCACTGCAGTGGACAGCTGGAACTGACAACCGGAAGCGGCAGAGACAAACCACTATAAATGCCGGAGGAAACATCACAGAAGCGCTT
The DNA here is from genome assembly GCF_037043375.1 of Chiloscyllium plagiosum. Lineage (NCBI taxonomy): Eukaryota > Metazoa > Chordata > Chondrichthyes > Orectolobiformes > Hemiscylliidae > Chiloscyllium > Chiloscyllium plagiosum. The sequence goes on from NW_028270147.1 coordinate 14,103,086, forward strand.
CACAGGAGGCTCACAAGCACTGAGGATGTCACCTAGACAGGGGACGAAACGCCTGCAACATAAATTCCCAGCTCGGCGAGCACCCGAGCTACAAATCTTCTCACAAACTTTGACTACATGAGAATATCAATCTGGACATTAATGTAATATTAAAGGGTTAAACTGCACTGACGGAACATTCTGGAACTGGGTGGGGCTGACAGTCAGGCAGGAACTTGGAAGACTCTCACTCCATTTAGACTGTAATTTGCTATCATTCCCCCCACTATTACCAAATTAAGCTATCACTCAATCTCTTCCACACTTTCATAGCCATCCCCAGCCAATCAGGTTCACTTGGGTGATCATCCCTGTTGCTGAGGTCTATCATACCTACATTATCTGAGGAAGAAGCAGTGCCAGAACCCATTTGCAGGGCCACCCCAAAGTTAGGCCATGTCTTACCTACATTGTCTTGATGAATCGTAGGTTCAGGAAATCATCTGCATAACGATTCCCCCAGGATTAGGGCATTAGCATTTGCATTATCTCCAAGGATGATCTCATCCTACCATTGTACCTGGGGTAACATATGGTCTTGGGGGGGATGGTAGTGGCCAGAATATCTGTAAGCATTGCCAATTGACCTGTATAAAGGGGATGGGTTTTCTTTGTTCAGGGTCTCTCTTCTGTTCGCAGAAGTTGGTGTGTGTGAATTGCATCCCGTGTGTGAAACCTCAGGAAATGAACCTAACAACTGCACATAGTATTCCAGATACAGTCTCACCAATGCCCCGTGTAACACTTGCATTCAATTCCCCTTGCAACAAAACATAAAGATGAGGACAGTATGGGACCAATTAGAGATGAAAAGTTGTCTCATGGAAGATGGAGTGACAGCAGAGACATGGATGAAAGAAAGTTATCAAGAACGGAAAGGGAGAGTCAGAAGATGATGCAACGGTGAGTCAGTGACAGAGTGATAATTAGTTTCTTTTGTTCATTCCTGGGATGTGGGCATCAATGGCAATTACCTATCTCTAATTGCTAACTCTAAACTGCCTTCTGCGATGGATAATACATGCTGGCTGAGTCAACAACACCCTTATCCATGAATGGATTTTTAAAAATTGCCATTGAGAAGGATATGAGCTTCTTGAGTGCTGTTGGGAGCCGTAGTGGATCGTCCACCATTTCTGGCTGAAGATGGCGGCAAAGTTTCAGCCTTTATTGAGGATGGGGATATTTATGGAGCCTCCTCCTCTGCTAAGTTGTTTAATAGTGATGGAAATGGATAGACCAGATCTAAAAGTTGAAATTCTAAATTGGAGAAAGGCCAATTTTGATGATATTAGGCAAAAACTTTCGAAAGCTGATTGGAGGCAGATGTTTGCAGGTAAAGGGATGGCTGGAAAATGGGAAGCCTTCAGAAATGAGATAAAAAGAATCCAGCGAAAGTATATTCCTGTCAGGGTGAAAGGGAAGGCTGGTAGGTATAGGGAATGGTGGACGAAGAAAGGAATTGAGGGTTTGGTTAAGAAAAAGAAGGAAGCATATGTCAGGTATAGACAGGATAGATCGAGTGAAACCTTAGAAGAGTATAAAGGAAGTAGGAGTATATTTAAGAGGGAAATCAGGAGGGCAAAAAGGGAACATGAGGTAGCTTTGGTAAATAGAATTAAGGAGAATCCAAAGGGTTTTTACAAATATATTAAGGACAAAAGGGTAACTAGGGAGAGAATAGGGCCCCTCAAAGATCAGCAAGGTGGCCTTTGTGTGGAACCGCAGAAAATGGGGGAGATACTAAATGAATATTTTGCATCAATATTTACTGTGGAAAAGGATATGGAAGATATAGACTGTAGGGAAATAGATGGTGACATCTTGCAAAATTTTACAAAGGAGGAAGTGCTGGATGTCTTGAAATGGTTAACGGTGGATAAATCCCTAGGACCTGATCAGGTGTACCCGAGAACTCTGTGGGAAGCTAGAGAAGTGATTGCTGGGCCTCTTACTGAGATATTTGTATCATCGATAGTCACAGGTGAGGTGTCAGAAGACTGGAGGTTGGCAAACGTGGTGCCACTGTTTAAGAAGGTCGGTAAAGACAAGCCAGGGAACTACAGACCGGTGAACCTGACCTCAGTGGTGGGCAAGTTCTTGGAGGGAATTCTGAGGGCCAGCATGTACAGGCAAGGACTGATGGGATAGTCAACATGGCTTTGTGCGTGGGAAATCATGTCTCACAGACTTGATTGAGTTTTTTGAAGAAGTAACAAAGAAGATTGATGAGGGCAGAGTGGTAGATGTGATCTATATGGACTTCAGTAAGTTGTTCGACAAGGTTCCCCATGGGAGACTGATTAGCAAGGTTAGATCTCATGGAAAACAGGGAGAATTAGCCATTTGGATACAGAACTGGATCAAAGGTAGAAGACAGAGGGTAGTGGTGGAGGGTTGTTTTTCAGACTGGAGGCCTGTGACTAGTGGAGTGCCACAAGGATTGGTGCTGGGTGCTCTACTTTTTGTCATTTATATAAATGATTTGGATGCGAGCATAAGAGGTACAGTTAGTAAGTTTGCAGATGACACCAAAATTGGAGGTATAGTGGACAGCGAAGAGGGTTACCTCAGATTACAACAGGATCTGGACCAGTTGGGCCAATGGGCTGAGAAGTGGCAGATGGAGTTTAATTTAGATAAATGCGAGGTGCTGCATTTTGGGAAAGCAAATCTTAACAGGACTTATACACTTATAAGGTCCTAGGGAGTGTTGCTGAACAAGAGACCTTAGAGTGCAGGTTCATAGCTCCTTGAAAGTGGAGTCACAGGTAGATAGGATAGTGAAGAAGGCGTTTGGTATGCTTTCCTTTCTTGGTCAGAGTATTGAGTACAGGAGTTGGGAGGTCATGTTGCGGCTGTACAGGACATTGGTTAGGCCACTGTTGGAATATTGCGTGCAATTCTGGTCTCCTTCCTATCGGAAAGATGTTGTGAAGCTTGAAAGGGTTCAGAAAAGACTTATAAGGATGTTGCCAGGGTTGGAGGATTTGAGCTACAGGGAGAGGCTGAACAGGCTGGGGCTGTTTTCCCTGGAGCGTCGGAGGCTGAGGGGTGACCTTATAGAGGTTTACAAAATTATGAGGGGCATCGATAGGATAAATAGACAAAGTCTTTTCCCTGGGGTCGGGGAGTCCAGAACTAGAGGGCATAGGTTTAGGGTGAGAGGGGAAAGATATAAAAGAGACTTAAGGGGCAACATTTTCACGCAGAGGAGTTGTACATGTATGGAATGAGCTGCCAGAGGAAGTGGTGGAGGCTGATATAATTGCAACATTTAAGAGGCATTTGGATGGGTATATGAATAGGAAGGGTTTGGAGGGATATGGGCCAGGTGCTGGTAGGTGGGATTAGATTGGGTTGGGATATCTGGTCGGCATGGACAGGTTGGACCGAAGGGTCTGTTTCCATGCTGTACATCTCTATGACTCTATGACCAGTCCAGTCACAATACCATTATGTCACTGCCAGCAGGTTGTTGTTTAGAAAGCTCAGTTCCCTGATCTGCAAACACCAATTCAAATCCCACTTGGTGGAATTTAAAAATTCAATTAATAGAGTCTAGAATTAAAAGTTAATCTTGTTATTGGCGTCCATGAAATTATCAAACATTGCTGTGGAAAGCTCTCTGGTTTATGAATGCCTTTTAGGGGAAGATATCTGCTACCCTCGCCTGTTCTGGCTTACATGTCACTTCAGGCCTACAGCAAAGTGGTTTCAGTGTTGGAGGATTTGAGCTGTAGGGAGAGGTTGAATAGGTTGGGGCTGGAGCGTCGGAGGCTGAGGGGTGACCTTATCGAGGTTTATAAAGTCATGAGGGCCATGGGTAGGGCAAATTACCTATCTCCCTGGATTCTCATGTTGAGAATGGAGATCTTCCTTCCCATTGCTCATGTTGGGCTGAAGCTGCTGAGTCTGTTTCTCTGCTGGGAATGTATCAACTGCACTGAGTGTTTTATGGGAGAGCTCTGCAGCGCCCTAGTTACCTGGCACACAGAGAAAAGCAGAAGAAGAGAAACCAACCTGTCCTTTCCTGTTTCCTGCTGGAAGACCTTGTCACAGTAGTTCATCCGCTCCTCGGTGGTCAGGTAGATCTTGGCATGGGGGTAGCTCCTTGCTATCTGCCGCAGTGCGTTGTAGGTGCTCCCCTTCCCGTCCTGTCGCATGTTCCGATAGGGCCCCCAGATCACGTAGATCGTCCCGTTGGCCTCTCCGAAGTAATGCTGCTGCCTCTGGGTGAGGAGGGGCACGCTGGTGTGAGACACCACCCTGATGGTGGTCCGGGTGCCTACATCCGTCTCGAACCCGGCCGTGGGTGCGTTGTTCATGCGCCACACGCAGGCCGACCGGTCGATCAGCGGCCCAGCTCGCTGGCCCAGCATCTGGCCGGAGCTCGATACGATGCTGCACAGGTCGCAGTGCAGGCGGAGAGGCTGCGGGACATGGAGATTGCCAACAGGTCAGAGATTTCCATTCATCGCTCGCAAATAACAACCCTAAAAAACAAACCACACGTGTTGCCTGACTCCATGTGGGACATGTCCCTCAAGGGGAGGTGGTATTGGTATTATGGTATTATCACATGGTGGCCAGGGAAAGTATGTTCCCTTTCCTGTAGGGCACAAACAAACCAGTTGGAGGCAAAGGCCTAGTGATATAACCACTCACCTGCTAATCTAGGGACCCAGGTTTGAAACCCATCACAGTAACTTAAATTGCAGAATCAAAAGCAAAACTGGAATCATGAATGTGGCTGACTCTTAACTTTCCTCTGGGCCATTAGGGATGGGCAATAAATGTTGGTCTAGCCACCCACACCCATATCCTGTGAATGAATTTAAACAAAGTTAACACAGGGAGAATGGTGTTATTGCCAGATTATTATTTCATAAAGCTCAGGTCATGTCCTGAGGACCTTATTCAGATTTCACAATGGCAGATGCGAACTCAGCAATTAAATGATGATAACCATGAAACAATTGTCAGAAAACCCACCTCGTTCTTCATGCACTTCAGGGAAGGAAATCTGCTGTCTTTACCTGACCTCGCCTACATGTTAGTCCAGATCCACAGCAATATGATTGATTTAAGGTTAAAGATGAGTAATAACTGCTGGCCTAACCAGGGATGCTGACTATGCTGTAAATAAATAATAAAATCATGTAGCCTCTTGCTTCCAAACCTGAGGAGAGATTTCTTCACCCAGAGAGTGGCGAATATGTGGAATTCTCTGGCACACAACATGTTTGAAACCCCGTAATTGAAGGTTTTCAAGAAGGAGTTAGATAAAGTACTTTGGGCTAAAGAGATCGAAGGCAATGGGAGCAATTGGCAACAGGGCCCTGAGTTTGATGATCAGTCATGATCATACTAATGGTGGAACAGGCTTGAAGGACCACATGGCCTGGTCCTGCTCCTGGCTGGAGTCCGAGGAGATAGGAGAAGTGCTAAATAAATTTTTTTGTCAGTATTCACACCGAAAAAAACAGTGCTGTCAAGGAGAATACTGAGATACAGGCTACTAGACTAGACAGGATAGAGGTTCACAAGGAGGAGTTGTTAGCAATTCTGGCAAGTGTGAAAATAGATAAGTCCCCTGGGCTGGATGGGATTTATCCTAGGATTCCCTGGGAAACCAGGGAAGAGATTGCTGAGCTTTTGGCTTTGATCTTTATGTCATCACTGTCTACAAGAATAGTACCAGAAGACTGGAGGATAGCAAATGTTGTTCCTTTGCTCAAGAAGCAACAACCCTGGTAGTTATTGACCAGTGAGCCTTACTTCGGTTGTGGGTAAAGTGTTGGAAAAGGTTATAAGAGATAGGATTTATCATCATCTAGAAAGGAATAAGTTGATTAGGAATAGTCAATGTTCCTCACAAACCTTATTGAGTTATTTGAGATGGTGACCAAACAGGTGGATGAGGGTAAAGTGGTTGATGTGGTGTATATGGATTTCAGGTTCTGGATTAGTGGTGCTGGAAGAACACGGCAGTTCAGGCAGCATCCGAGGAGCAGTAAAATCGACGTTTCGGGCAAAAGTCCTTCATCAGGAATACAGACAGACAGCCTGAAGCGTGGAGAGATAAGCTAGAGGAGGGTGGGGGTGGGGAGAAAGTAGCATAGAGTACAGTGGGTGAGTGGGGGAGGGGATGAAGGTGATAGGTTGGGGGGGCGGGGGGGAGGGTCGAGTGGATAGGTGGAAAAGAAGATAGGCAGGTAGGACAAGTCATGGGGACAGTGCTGAGCTGGAAGTTTGTAACTGGGGTGAGGTGGGGGAAGGGGAAATGAAGAAACTGTTGAAGTCCACATTGATGCCCTGGGGTTGAAGTTTTCCGAGGAGGAAGATGAGGCGTTCTTTCTCCAGGCATCTGGTGGTGAGGGAGCGGCGGTGAAGGAGGCCCAGGACCTCCATGTCCTTGGCAGAGTGGGAGGGGGAGTTGAAATGTTGGGCCACAGGACGGTGTGGTTGATTGGTGCGGGTGTCCCAGAGATGTTCCCTAAAGCGCTCTGCTAGGAGGCGTCCAGTCTCCCCAATGTAGAGGAAACCGCATTGGGAGCAACGGATACAATAAATGATATTAGTGGATGTGCAGATAAAACTTTGATGGATGTGGAAGGCTCCTTTAGGGCCTTGGATGGAGGTGAGGGAGGAGGTGTGGGTGCAGGTTTTGCAGTTCCTGCGGTGGCAGGGGAAGGTGCCCGGATGGGAGGGTGGGTTGTAGGGGGTCGTGGACCTGACCAGGTAGTCACGGAGGGAACGGTCTTTGCGGAAGGCGGAAGGGGTGGGGAGGGAAATATATCTCTGGCGGTGGGGTCTTTTTGGAGGTGGCGGAAATGTTGGCGGATGATTTGGTTTATGTGAAGGCTGGATTTCAGTAAGGCGTTTGATAAGGTTCCCTATGGTAGGCTATTGCACAAATTACTGAGGCATGGGATTGAGAGTGATTTAGTGGTTTTGATCAGAAATTGGCTAGCTAAAAGAAGGCAGAGGGTGATGTGTGATGGGAAATGTTCATTCTGGAGATCATTTACTAGTGGTGTACTGCAATGATCTGTTTTAGGTCCACAGCTGTTTGTCATTTTTATAAATGACCGGTGAGGGTGTAGAAGGATGGGTTAGTTAATTTGCAGATGACACTAAGGTTGGTGGAGTTCTGGATAGTGTTGAAGGATGTTGCAGGTTACAGAGGGAGATGGTTAAGCTGCAGAGCTGGGCTGAGAGGTGGCAAATGGAGTTTAATGTGGAAAAATGGGAGGTGATTCACTTTGGAAGGAGCAACAGGAATAAAGAGTACTGGGCTAAAGTTAAGATTCTTGGTAGTATAGATGAGCACAGAGATCTCGGTGTCCAGGTACATAGATCCCTGAAAGTTGCCACCCAGGTTGATAGGGTTGTTAAGAAGGCATATGGTGTGTTTGCTCTTATTGGTAGAGGGATTGAGTTTTGGAGCCATGAGATCATACTGCAGCTGTACAAAACTCTGGTGCGGCCACCCTTGGAGTATTGCGTGCAATTCTGGTCACTGCATTATAGGAATGATGTGGAAGCTTTGGAAAGGGTTCAGAGGTGACTTACTAGGATGTTGCCTGATATGGAAGGAAGGTCTTATGAGGAAAGGCTGAGGGACTTGAGGCTGTTTTCATTAGAGAGAAGATTTAATTGAGACATATAAGAGGGTTAGATAGGGTGGACAGTGAGAGCCATTTCCCTCAGATGGTGATGGCTAGCATGAGGGGACATAACTTTAAATTGAAGGGTGATAGATATAGGACAGATGTCAGAGGTAGTTTCTTTACTCAGAGAGTATTAGGGACATGAAATGCCCTGCCTGAAACAGTTGTAGTCTTACCAACTTTAAGGGCATTTAAATGGTCATTGGATAAACATATGGATGAAAAGGGAATAGTGTAGGATAGGCTTCAGATTGGTTCCACAGGTAGGTGCAACATCTAGGGCTGAAGGGCCTGTACTGCATTGTAATGTTCTATGTTCTGGTTTCTATGTTTCTCACACTCCCACCATCCATCTTTACAATGTACTGCCTTTTCACAGAAAGGTAAGCTAGCTCTCTGTTGCTCAAGAGGCTGGCATCTGATCATCGGTCAGACAGCCTGAGGTTTCTTCATCTCCAATAAAACTGATTATTGAAAGCTTTGCTGATACATCACACATCCTTTTTCTCTCTCCCCAGGTCATTTGGAGCCAGGTCCTGGACATTAACCTCCAACTGTTGGAAGCTCCACACTGATCCATTCAACATCGATACACAGAGCACTTTGTAAGACTACTATGGCTTGAAGAGTAGATTTTTGACCTGGTATTTTTTTGAAGGGAGGTTTTAAGAGAGAGGTACTGAGCTGTCTATTTGAATCCAGTAAAATAAACAGCTTATGAGGCCTTAGGGTGTTTTAAAAATTTCAGAACTATAGAAGCAGCCATCAATGGGTGGGGTCAAGCTCCCACAGAATCAGGATTTTTAGTTTTAGTTTTCCAGGAGCAGATATTGCTGGGATGTTAAAGCTTGGCTTGGAAGCTGCAGAACATCTATCTCTGCTACTCTATCTCCAAGTTTTCTCTTAATGCTTTTACCTCCTGAACTAAAGAATTGCCTGTGAGACAATCTGTTTTACTGAATTTGCCTTCACCAAGGTTGTACTTAGAGGATGTTACTGTATTGGCACAGTCAATGTTTAATCGTTAAATAATCTATTATTCTGTTAAGTTTTCCAATATACTTAAGTTACTCTATTTCTTTCTTTTGCTGTATTTTAACTATAGAGTGTGAATAAAGCGTAATTTCCTTCAAAATTGGTAGTCTAACAAATCGAATTGCTTCTGGAATGCAATGCCTTGTACTTGCCTTTAAAATAAGAAAGAATGAGGGTCCAGACTAGCTTTCTAATATATTTGAGAGCATTTAGTCTGGTCTAAAACACAATAGACTGGATCTTGCAGCTGAACACCTAAGGTGTGATGATACCTGCTCCCCACTTCTGTTCCTAAATGTGAATTATGGGCGTGATGATGTTGGACCAGCAATCCCAAGTCATTGTGACTGTCTTTGATAATGTGAAAGACAAGGGGGATCTAAAATCAGAAGCCCCCACCCCATTTAGGAAAAGAGCAATGAAGTAACTGTTGATCTTGTCGTAAGCACAATTGTCTTCAAAGTTACATGGCACAATATGTCAGGCTTGGAGGGAATAGGGGCCTGTTTCTGCGCTTTGTTGTTCTTTGTTCTTCTTCTTTGTCCTAATTGATTCATCTGTTGTCCATAAGACATCGGAGTAGAAGCCAATCAGCCCACTGGGTCTGCTGTGCTATTCACCAATGAGATCATGGCTGATCTCATCATCCTCATCCTGACTTTCCTGCCTTTTCCCCAAAATCCTTGATTCCCTGACTTATTAAAAACCTAACTCAACTTTGAAGATACTGAATGACCCAAACTCTGCAGTAACGAATTTCACAGATTCGCTACCCTCTGGGAGAATAAATTCCTCTCCACCTTGGTTGTAAATGGGCGACCCTTCTGTCACTCGGGAAAATAATTTGAAGTGATTCCTGCCAGCTAAGTGAATTCACCACAAGGGCAGGTTGAAGGGATTGTTAATAAGACCATGACTGTGTGTGGTACTGTGGAGGCTGCTGCTAAAAGTGATAGCCCTTGTTAGTTGCAGATTTCTTACAGTATTTTACAGAATGGGAGAACAGGTATAGATGGAGTGAGGAAGCTGAGGTGTTTCCCCAGAGCAGGACTGACTGGCAGGAGGGGTCATAGTTTTAAGATTTTAGGAGAAAGGTATAGAGGAAACGTCAGAGGTAGGTTCTTTATACAGAGAGTTGTGAATGCATGGAATGCGTTGCCAGTTGAGGTGGTGGAAGCAGAATCATTGAGGACATTTAAGCGACTGCTGGATGTGCACATGGATAGCAGTGAGTTAAGGGGTGTGTAGGTTAAGTTATTTTATTTTACATTAGGATTAATCCTCGGCACAACGTTGTGGGACAAAGGGCCTGTTCTGTGCTGTATCTTTCTAACTTCTATGTCCTGTGTTAAAATAGGCGGGTGCAACAGAACCCAGGTTAGTAGCCTGATCTCTCATTCTGTCCTTGACACATGACTTTCTCTTCATTTGTTCATGGGATGTAATCATCGTTGGCTATTGATTCCACATCCCTAATTGCCCAGAGTGCAGTTTACTGTCAGCTACACTGCTGTGGATCTGGAATCACGTGTAGGCCAGTCTAGATAAGGACAACAGATGACCTTTCTTTAGTGTATCAGATTTCCAAAACAAGTTCCAATGGTGTCACAAATGCCAATAAACTAGTTTCTTTACACTCCAGACTTTTTTCTCTCTTGAATTCAAATTTCACCGTGTGTCATGATGAGATTCGAACCTATCTGCCTGGAATGATGGCCTGTGCTTATGGACTAATAGTCTTCTGGAATTACCATGATGCCTCCCCCATTTGGATTGGGTGCTGAGTCCTCTCTGCCAAGACATTGGTAACTAGCCACCTCTCCCAACAGGCGGCTGCTGATTGGTCATCTGACATTTGATTTGCCATCTTGGGGTGGGTGTGGGAATGCCAGATGATCACTCACTTCCATTCTGCCTCCCTCTCTCTGCCCAGGATTGTAGGAAACTCCAGAGAGTGGGGTACACAGCCCAAGTCATCACGGGAGCCAACCTTCCATGGACTCCATTTATGCAACTCGCTGCCACGGAAAGGCTGCCAACATAATCAAAGACCCTTTGCACCCCGGTAATGATCTCCTACAACCTCTTCCATCAGGCACTAGCAGGTTCAGGAACAGTTTCTTCTCAGTTGTTGTTAGAATATTGAATGGACTTTCTAGCCTCAAATAATGGTGATCTTGCTAATGTTGATCTCTCTTATTCACCCTGTGCAATGTTACCTGTATGCCTCAGTATAAATCTTTTGTTCTGTACATCCTTGCTTACTATGATCTGCTTGTACTGCTCGTAAACAAAGCTTTTCACTGTACTTCAGTACACGTGACAATAAGTCAATCAATGACCCCATTAGGGACCCTATAACCCAAAGTGAGAGAATCAGACAGCACAGGAAGGTTAGTTTCGGGAAGATACTTGTGAGGTAAATGCGAGGTCATGCATCTTAGTTGGAATAGCAGCAAAATGGACTGTTATTTAAATGGTGAAAATTGCAGCATACTGCTATGCAGAGGGACTTGAGTGTCCTTATGCATGAATCATGGAAAGTTGGTTTGCAGGTACAACAGGTAATTTAGAAGGCAAATGGAATTTTGTCCTTCATTGCTAAAGGGATTGAATTTAAAAACAGGGAAGTTATGTTGCAGCTGTATAGGCTGCTGGTAAGGCCACACCTGGAGTAGTGTGTGCAGTTTGGGTCTCCTTACTTGAGAAAGGATGTACTGGCACTAGAGGGGGTGCAGAGGGGGTTCACTAGGTTGATTGCAGAGTTGAGAGAGTTGACTAGAGTGGGACTATACCCATTGGAATTTAGAAAAAGAGGGGGGATCTTGTAGAAACATATAAACTATGAAGGGAATGGATAAGATAGAAGCAGGGAGGTTGCTTCCACTGGGGCATGAAAGTAGAACTAAGGGGTATAACCTCAAAATAAGGCAGAGCAGATGTAGCACTGAGTTGAGGAGGAACCTCTTCACTCGAAGAGTTATGAATCTGTGGAATTCCCAGCCCAGGGAAGCAGTTGAGATTTCGTCATTGAATGTTTTTAAGGCAAAGATTGACAAATATTTGGACAGTAAAATAATTAAAGGTTATGGTGAGTGGGCGGGTAAGTGGAGCTGAGTCCACTAAAAGATCAGCCATGATCTTATCGAATGGCGGAGCAGGCCCGAGGGACCAGATGGCCTCCTCCTGCTCCTAGTTCTTTATATTCTTATATTGTGCAGTTAGGTTTCTCCTCTTTAATTCAGGGGCCTTAAAGGGGAGATTCATAATTGAGTCTTTATGTTGGCTCTCCTTTTTGAAGAGGCATTTTGATGAGTTTCACTTCACTGTGTTTCCTCCGACATCTGCAATTTTTCTTTTTTCAAATATAAATATATATATATATATTCCATCACACACATATCCAAATCCCTTCTCAAAGTTATCATTGAGTCCTCCTCTACCTCTGATTCAGACTGTTTATCACCACATTTTGTCTTTTGCTTTTTATTTTTGCCAATTATCTTATCTGTGTCCTCTGGTAACTGACCCCCCCTACTAGTGGAAACAGTTCCTTCCTATTTATCAAAAATTCTCATAATTTTGAACACCTCATTAAATCTGCCCTTAGCCTTTTCTGTTCTATGAAGAATAATGCTGGTCTCCCCAGAATTTCCTGATAAATTTCAATGGAAGTAAAGAATTTTCTCTGGGATAATGTATTAGATTTTTCCTTTGTGAATATTATCCATTGATTAATACTGAAAAGTTCTTGCTACAAATTACAACATACATTTTCCATTTCAATTTACTTCTTCTGATTATGGGATTTAAACATTACTGTTGTTAGGAAGTGATGGTGTGTCAACTTTAAATGCCTGTTGTTAAACTATAACAATTACTATGTAAGCACAAACAAAATAAGCACTGGCCTTGTGACAGATAAATAAATTAGCACTGGCAATAGTGAGGACTGCAAAGTTGGTAATATGTAGAGTCAGAGTTGGCAATATGTGGAGCTGGAGAAAGCACAGCAGGTCAAGCACCATCAGAGGAGTAGGAGAATACACATTTCAAGTAGAACCCTTCATCAGGACTGGGGAGGGGGAAGGGGGCTGAGCAATAAATAGAGGGTGGGAAGTGGGGCTTGGGGGATAGGTCGGTGGGATGGTGATAGGTGGATGCAGGGATGTGGTGATTGTGATTGGTCAGTCAGAAGGATGGAGCGATTAGATGAGAAGGAAGATGGACAGGTTAGGTCAGGTCAAGGGGTGGGACAGAGAGCAAAGGCTGGACCTGGTGTAGAAGGGGGAGTTGGAGATTTGGAAACTGGTGAATTCTATGCTAAGGCCATATGGATGTAAGTTCCCGAGGTGGAAGATGAGGTGTTCTTCGTCCAGTTTGCATGTGGCATTATTTTGACGGTGGAGGAGGCCCAGGATGGATATGTCGTTGGGGGCTGGGAGGGATAGTTAAAATGGCTGGCAACCAGAAGGTGGGGTTGTTTGGAGTGAACGGACCATAGATGTTCCCTAGACCGTTCCTCAAGTTTGCGCTCGGTCTCTCAGATGTACAGGAGATCACATCGGGAGCAACGGATGAAGTAAATCAAGTTAGAGGAAATGCAGGTGAATCTCTGCTAGACATGGAATGATTCTTTGGGGTCCTGGAGGGAAGTAAAAGGGGAGGTGCGGCGGCCATGTATTTAAATTAAGGTCATGGTTATGGTCTCTTGAGATGTGGAGATAGTGTCAGGAATTTGGTGTTGAGGTAGATGATTAGCCATGACCTAGAGTGACTGTGCAGGCTTGAGGGGTTTAATGGCCTAGCATTCTCCTCTCTTGCTATATTCTTCTTGAGTTTTCGGACCTGGTGCATAGTGTCCTTCACCTTGTGTAAGGCAAGGAGTTATTTCCCAATTCTACCCCAACAGCATCAGAGAACTGAGTAGCCTGGATTGAGTGGACACGGAAAAGATGTTGCCATTAGTAAGAGATACTAGAACCCGAGGGCACAGTCTCAGAGTGAAGGGATGACTCTTTAGAACTGAGATGAGGAAGCGTTTCTTCAGCCAGAGAGTGGTGAATCTGTGGGACTCACTGCCACAGAAAGCCATGAGAGCCAGGTCATTGAGCGTATTTAAGAAAGAAAAAGATAGGTTCTTGATTAGTAAAGGAATCAAGGGTTACACAAGAAGACAGTAGAGTTGGGGCTGAGAAGTAAATCAGCCATGATAGAATGTTGAAGCAAACTCAATGTGCTGCATGTACTAATTCTGCTCCTGTATCTTATGGTCTCATGGGGGAAATTGAACCCTACGTTATTGGAGCCAGTCTGATCAACACCAGCCATCCAGTCACTGAGTCATCTAGCCCACAACACCTTGTAATCACCCCCACCCCCACCCTGACCTGTCCTTGGCCTACCTCATGCATCATTAGACGTGAGAAACATCTAGGTCCAAGCTGAAGAACATGACGAATGACCATAATATGAGCTCATTTTTTGTTAAATTGGTTGCTAATGCACATAGTCAAGTTTGTCTGTTAACTATGAAAAAAAAATTAAATCTTGGGACATTTATCGATTACACGGATGTGAGGAAGCCACCACTTTCTCTATAGCAATAGCTTGGCTAGTTGGAGTCAGCTCAGTAACCAAGAAGTACTCTTTCTTTCAGTGGGATAAATGGTTGTGACTCTTTGAAATTGGCATTCTTGACTTCATCCTGGTAAATGTAAGGCAAAAGGTTTTGCCAAATGTCTCTCCCCTCAGTGTGTTCAGGTCCTGTACTAAGTGAGTATTTAAAAGTAACCAGTTCAGTTAATGGCTTCTTAGATTCATAGAATCCCTACAGTGCATAAAGAGGTAATTGTGTCCACACAGAAAACCTTTACTTCTTACTTCATTACTGGCACGTGTGTGAATGCTTGTGCGTATGTGGGGCAGGGATGTAGGGATCACATCCCTGTATGAGTCACAGTAACCTGGATTCTGTGTGGTAAGCGAGTGTTGACAGCTTCTGACAAACATGAAAGAACCTCAACAACACCTTCTCCACCATAACCGTCAACACCAGTACCTCGCAAGGCTGCCTACTCCACCCCCACTATACTCCCTGTACTCTCGATTGTGTGGCTCAATTCCGTCCCAGCTTCATTTACAAGTTTGCTGATGACACAACCATTATAGGGCAGATCTCAAACAACGATGAGACAGAATACAGGGAAGAGATTGAGTGCTGAGCAGACAACAATCTCTCCATCAACGTCAGCACAATGAAGGAGCTGATCTTTGGCTTCAGGAAGTGGGGTGGAGGGCACACCCCTGTCTGCATCAATGGTGATGCAGTGGAGATGGTCGTGAGTGTCAAGTTCCAGGGAGCGATGGTCACCAACAACCTATCCTGGTCCACCCATGTCAACATGACAATCAGGAAAGCCCCAACAATGCCTCTGCTTAGTTCTGAGGAAGGGTCACCAGACCCGAAATATTAACTCTGACTTCTCTTCACAGGCACGGCCAGACCCACAGCGCTTTTCCAGCAATTTCTGTTTTTATCTCTACTTCCTCAGGAGGCTAAGGAAATTCAGTATATCCACAAGGACTCTTACCAATCTTTACAGATGCATCATAGAAAGCATCCTATCTGGATGCATCACATATGACAACTGCTCTGCTCAAGACTGCAAGAAACTACAGAGAGTTATGAACACAACCGAGTCCATCACACAAACCAGCTTTCCATCTATTGACTCCATCAATACTTCCCACTGTCTCGGGAAAGCAACCAACAAATCAAAGACCCCTCCCACCTTGGTCACATTCTTTCCCACCCTCTTCAGTTGGGCAGAAGGTATAAAGGTTTGTATATGTGTACGGATAGAATCGAGAGCAACTTTATTCCCCTCTGTTATTAGATTTCTGAATGGAGCTCTCAAATTTTAAATTTAATGTTGGTCTTGCTCTCTGTGCATCTTCTTTGCAGCTGTAACATTGTATTCCTCGCTCTGTTCTATTACCCTAATACACTGCCTATACTGGATGCAAAACAAAACTTTTCACTGTACCTTGGTACATGTGACAATAATAAATAAAATCAAACCAAGTCAACATCTGTGCGGATTGTTAAGAAATCCATAGGATCTGTTTTGACTACATTTGCAATTAGATGTGCTCTGTGGAGTGACTCACCACGGTTTTCTGTTATTTATCTTTTTTTTAGTTTGAATTGGATGCTGGAATTTAGATTTTGTATACGGGTATAATGTGATGGTTGCATTCTTGTGCAATCCCGTATAATGGAAAAATCGCGCTTTACAAACGGTGCTTAAAGTGTTGGTGATGTAATCGTGTGACAACCAACATATGTTTTAAAAGTTCGCACTTTAGAAACTGTGTCTCCAATTCGTCAATTGCGTTATAGTAAATTTGCATTAACAAAACCTGCGTTATAGCAGTACGACCTGTGTATAGGACACTTGTGGCCCTTGGTCTTTCAGTAAGTACCTGGTATCTCACACTTGGTCAACTTTTCAAAACATTAATGTTCCTGAGCCAGATGGTAGATTAAATGGAATGATCTTGTCTGGGTGTTGTTTTGGAAGGTCAATATTGATATTTTAATATTTCCAAATACTTTGCATCTTTGCAAATTAAGTCCTCTTTTCCTATTATTGTTTATTGAAGAAGATCGGATGATGAATTTAAATCTAATATAGATCAAAATACATAATTAGCCATATTAGTAACTGAATAAAATGTTAAAACTTACGTTGTGATGAGTGGAATATGAAATATTATATATTCTGACGACTGGAATATTGGGTTTTGAGAATGAAAGTGCATTTCTTCAAACTCAGTTGTAACAAGATATATGGCTTTTTGTTGGGGGAAGGTATCGTAGGTTACAGAACCAAAGTGAGCAAATTTGAATTCAGCTACAGATCAGCCACAATCGAACTGACTGGGCCCCAGGGCTGGATGGGGTATTCTTGCTTCTACCATTTTTCATTATTTTGGATGTAACAAAGAAATCGTTTGACCACAGAACAGAGTACGTGGGAGGGAGCTGAATTAATCTCATTAACCTAGATTGATGCAGTATTTCTGTCCTTTCAACTCTGTGTTCATCCATCTTCACAACAGTCAAACCCCTGCAACGAAAGAATCAGAGCTCATGATTCAAAGCCAAAAGCTGCACAGAGTAGGATGAAAGGCAGTTAGTCAGCTCTGGGGATAATTAGTAAGGGACTGGGCTGAACACACTGAACTGCAGGCCTTTACATGTAATGCTGCTTTGCCTGATTAAGCAATGACCTCCAGATGACCTGATAGTCCAACACCAGCATGGCCAGTGCAGAGGGCCAAGACACATATCCCTGCCTTGACTGACAGTAAACTGGACTCAAGTGTTGATAGTTTCTGACAGACATGAAAGAACCTCACCAACATCAATGGGGATTGTTGAGAATTCTGTGGGAGGTGTTTAGACTACATTTGCAATTTGATGTATGATGTGGGGTGTTTAACCGCAGTTTTCTGTTATTGGTATTTACCTCTTGTTAGTTCTAATTGGATATTTGAATATAGTCAGAGAGTGTGGCACTGGAAAAATACAGCCATTCAGGCATCATTCGAGGAGCAGGAGAGTTGATGTTTCAGGCATAAGCCCTCCACCAGGAAGCTCTTTGATGAAAGGCTTATGCCCGAAACATTGATTCTCCTGGTCCTCTTGATGAAGGGCATATACCTGAAATGTCGATTATCCTGTTCCTCCTGATGAAGGGTTGATGCCTGAAACATCAATTTTCCTGCTCCTTGGATTCCTGATGAAGGGCTTATGCCTGCTCCTTGGATGCTGCCTGACTGGCTGTGCTTTTCCAGCGCCACACTCTTCAACTCTATACTCCAGCATCTGCAGTCATCACTTTCTGCTGTTTGATTATAAGCTTTAATATATATATATATATATATATTATATATATATAAAAGACATTTGCAGCTCTTAGTCTCTTAGTAAGTACCTGGTATCTCACACTTGGTCAACTTTTCAAAGTATTACTATTCCTCAGCCATATGGTAACGTAAATCCAGTGGTCTTATCTGGAATCATACAGACAGTCCATAAGAAATATGAATGGAGGTACACCATAGATCCCATTAACTGTGCTCTACTATTTGTTATGCTCATGGATAATCTTTTACCTCAACTCCACTTTCTTCATTCACTTTATCTTTCAATTCCCTGAGAGATCAAAGACTTGTCTATCCCTACCTTAAATATATTGACTGTTTTTTAACTCGGTCATGGGCTATTGGAGAAACTGTAACCCTCTGGCATACATTGGAGTGAAGAAATTTTACCTGATCTCTATTCTAATGTTCAACCTTTCCTTCTGAGACTGTGCTCCTGTGTGTTTCAATGAGATTGCCTCTCATTCTTCTAAACTCCAGAGGGTACAGGTGCAATGTACTCAACTTCTGATCCGAGATAGTTTCCTAATCAACCTGTTCAGAGATGTTATTAAACAGTTCTGGAGCAGACAGGACTTGAACCTGGGATTCCTGGCTCAGAGGCAGGGATATTACCATCACACTACTGGAACCCCAATCCTAGGCTGCCTGTAAATGTAAAGTTGCCACAATCTTGAGCCATGCGGATTCTCTCACATTGGAAGGAAGCGACTGTCGTATTACTCTGTATTGCAAATCGACTATCCAATCAACTGAGCTAACTGACCCTCCTTCCCCACCCCACTCTGCGCTGTGTGAGTACAAGATTAAAAGAAGGGCTTAGATTTACGTAGTGCTATCTCTGAAAAAGTATTGTAGATGTAACAAAGTTAAAAGTTGTGATCCATCTGATGAAGGAGTAGTGCTTTAAAAGCTAGTGCTTCCATATAAGCCTGTTGGACTATAATCTGGTGTTGTGTGATTTTTAACTTTGTACACCCAGTCCAACACTGGCTTCTCCAAATCAGATGTAACGAATACCTCATGAATTATGACTATCATCACAAAGACCCGTGGTGTGTGAGTCGCTGTAGTCTTACCAGACCTTGGGGGAGCGCTCTCATTCAGGAAAGAGAAACAACCGGTGGTGGTTTAACCTGAGGGCCATCATGCCTCAGGCGAAGGGAAATGTTGAGAAGGAGAGTCCTTCATGGTAACCTCAGCTGGCGCTGGAGAATTGAACCCACGCTGTTGATGTCACACCACATCACAAACCACCTCTCCAGCCAATTGAGCTGAAATGACCCCCACTTTGGAGGTCCTTAATTGCAGTACAGATGATTAGAAAAAGGTATAGGTTGCTCTATCATTCAAGCTCACTCCTCCATTCAATAAGACCTGCAGCAGGCCCATCACCCAAATACTGCATCCCCTAATTCCACGACTCAATATTTATCAGTCCCAGTCTTAATCACTGAGTGACCACAGCTCTCTGAGACTGAGAAGTCCGCAGAAAGGAAACATTAATTCATTGCATCTGTGTCAGTTCGCCCCGTACACCAACCATTTACCACCACCACACAATCCCACAAACATTAAAATTCTTCAGAAATCCATTATCCTTGGCAATAACATTACAGTTGTGACTTGAATAGGTGACTGTAGTGAACTCACTCTTTATTCTTCTGACAGTAATTCTCAGTCTGTGCCTCCTCCCTTGACAATTCACAGAACAATTAGGAAATAGTCTAGTACAGTAATATTTACTCTTTTTTCAAATTTATTTCCGAAAGCCCAGTCAGGAATGAAATGGGTGGAAGTAAAAGGAGGAATGAGTTTCGGGAATGGGATGAGATGAGATTCCAGAGAGCTAGCACAGGGAGAATGGGCAGAATCTCTCCTCCTAGTCTGTAGAATTCTCCGGGCCTGCCCACCACCTGAAGCTTCAATTCCAGTAAAAACAGCCACAGCCTTTTTTACTTGTCTCTCCTTCTAACTCTGAAATCTCAAAAGAACAGAGGCAATGTCTGGAGACACAGACAAAACTAGTGAGAGCAGTTCCTGCCAGTCAAGACTAATCTCCATCTACATGAGATACCAGCCCTGCCTGAAATAATGCAAGCTCCATCACACAGAACAGCAGATGGCTTTTATTAATAACACACCATTTTGTAACATTTTGAGGAAAGCTGTAAAGCAACGCTTCAAGCATAACATCAAATAAATTGTATCTCGTCAACATTACAAGAGCTGTGATTTGATAACTTGTTGAGTGGACTGCATAGCTCAATGGATATATGAGTAATAACAGAAAGCAAAGGATGTACTGGGAGTGGAAAAGAGTTGGGCAGTTGTGTAAAGGAGCTATTGCAGGTATGATGGGCTGAATGATCTCCTCAGTTTTTTTTAAAAAGTGTAACATTTCTATAGCACCTTTCACAATCTCAGGACACCACTATTCACTTCATGGTCTTCACCAATGGGCTGAGGAGTGGCAGATGGAGTTTAATATATATAAATGCCAGGTGCTGCATTTTGGAAAAGCAAAAGGGCAGCACGGTGGTTCAGTGATTAGCACTGCTGCCTCACAGCACCAGGGTCTCAGGTTCGATTCCAGCCTCGGGCAACTGTCTGTGTGGAGTTTGCACATTCTCCGGTTTCCTCCCACAATCCAAAGATGTGCAGGTCAGGTAAATTGGCCATGCTAAATTGCCTATAGTGCTAGGTGCATTAGCCAGAGGGAAATGGATCTGGGTGGGTTTGGACTGGTTGGGCCGAACAGCCTGTTTCCACACTGTAGGGAATCTAATATAATCAAATCAGGGCAGGACTTATACATTTAATGGTAAGGTCCTGGGGAGTGTTGCTGAACAAACAGACCTTGGAGTGTAGGTTCATATTTCCTTGAAGGTAGAGTCACAGGTAGATAGGATAGTGAGGAAGGCATTTGGTATGCTTTCCTTTATTGGTCAGAGTATTGAGTACAGGAGCTGGGAGGTCATGTTACAGCTGTACAGGAAGTTGGTTAGGCCACTTTTGGAATATTGCGTGCAATTCTGGTCTCCTTCCTATCGGAAAGGTATTGTGAAGTTTGAAAGGGTTCAGAAACGATTTGCAACGATGTTGCCAGGATTGGAGGATTTGAGCTATAGGGAGAGGCTGAATATTCTGTTTTCCCTGGAGTGTTGGGGGCTGAGGGGTGGTCTTATAGAAGTTCATAAAATCATGAAGGGCATGGATAGGATAAACAGACAAGGTCTTTTCCCTGAGGTCGAGGAGTCCAGAACTAGAGGACATAGGTTCAGGGTGAGAGGGGTGTAAAAGGGACCTAAGGGGAAACTTATTCACGCAGAGGGTGGTGTGTGTATGGAACGAGCTGCCAGAGGAAGTGGTGATTAGGAAGGGTGAGAGGGATATGGACCAAGTGCTGGCAAATGGGACTAGATTGGGTTAGGATACTGGTCGGTATGGACGAATCAGACCGAAGGGTCTGTTCCTTGCTGTATATCTCTACGACTCTATGAGATCACAGTCAATTAAGTACTTTAGAAACAAAAACAGAAACAGTTGGAGAAACACATCAGGTCTGCAACATCTAAGGAAAGAAAGCAGAGTTCAGTGAAGGAGTCATTGGAGTTGAAGCATTAACTTTACATTCTCTCCACAGATGCTGCCTGACCTGCTGAGTTTCTCCATCAATTTCTGTTTAATTTTAAGCATCTGCAGTTCATTGCTTTATTTTAGTCAGGTATTTCTGAAGTGTGACCACCGCTGTAATGTAAGTAACACACCCATCAATTTACATCTAGCAAGCTCTCAACAGCATTGACAAATAATGACCAGCAAGTCCGAAATCAGTTCTTGGTTGAGACATAAATAATTTTGGAATGACATGAGGGAGAACTTCCCTGCTCTCCTTCCAATACTGCTCTTTTCTATTTCAGACAGCAGCTAGCTCCTCAGCTGTGAGGTGACTCCTTCTGCAGGGTGACACTCCCTGAATACCGCACTGGTGTGGCCGCCTGGATCATTAGAATGGGATTTCGAACCTCCACTCCCAAAGGCATGGCTGTAACACTGGATTAATGGTACTCCAGAACTCAACGATGTCCTAGCCAAACGGCTTCAGTACAGCTCCAGCACTGGCATCCACAGTGGGACAGGCTGTGGAATATGATAATAGGCTGGTAACCCAGACTCGATGCTGAATTCTAAATTTGGACCAAACATAATTGCAGTTCATAGCCAGGCTGATGTCGACCATGTGACCACTGTTGATTGCTGCAAAAACCCATTTGGTCACATTCATTCCAGACAAATGCCAGGCATTGATCATCTCAAAGCAGAATGAATCTAATCATTATCTTTTCACATTGAAAGGTGTTGCCATCATTGAATCCCTCCATTATCAATGTCCTGGGGGGGGGGGATTGTCAATGATCAGAACAAAATAGACCAACCATATAAATACAGTAGCTACAGAAACAGATCAAAGACTGGAATTTAGCTGTGAGTAGCTAACAGTGTAGAGGGTTAGAAAACTGCTCATGTGACACACCTATTCCAAAACCGAGGGAACTAAAAAATGGGTAAGTATGGGTCAAACAGCCTAACAGCCATTGTTGGAAAAGTGGAAAGCAGAGTTAACATTCCGTGTCTGGTGAGTCTTCACCAGACCTGAAGAGTCACTGGATTCGAAATATTAACTTTGCTTTCTCTCCACAGATGCTGCCAGACCTGCTGAGTTTCTCCAGCACTTTCGGTTTTTGTTTCAGGGTTGTTAAGGAGCTTGACAGGGTAAATGCTGAGAGGATGTTTCCACTCATGTGAGAGTTTAAGGTCGGAGAGCATGGTCTCTGAATAAACAGGCGCTAATTGAAAGACTGAGACGAGGAGGACTTTTTTCTCTCAGAAGGTTGCCAGCTTTTGGAACTCCTTGCCACGGAGAGCTGTGGGAATCGAGTCCTTGTAAGGCTGAGATAGATCCTTGATCAGTCAGGGAATCAAGAATTATGGGGAAAGGGTAGGTTAGTGGATGTGAGGAGCGACAGAGCAGCCATGATCATATTGAATGTGCAACAGGCTCAAGGGACTGAACAGCCGCCTCCTCTTCCTTTTTCATATGGTCTTAAGATCTTTTTCCAAATCTCCAAAGCCTATTTACCATCTACAAGGCACAAGTCAAGAGTGTGATGAGTATTCCCTACTTTGGCCTGGATTGGTGCAGCTACAACAATACACAAGAAACTCAACACCATCCAGGACAAAACAGCCTGCTTGATGAGCACCACATCCCCCATCATCAACACTCAACCTCTTCACCACCACCGCTTGGTGGCAACAGTGTGCAGGTTGCACCTACAAGATGCAGTAATTCACCAAGGGTCCACCGGCAGTACCATCAAAAATCAGGACCTCAGAGAAAGAATGGTAGACATATGGGAGGTCCACTACTTGCAAGTTCCTTTCAAGCTGCACATCACCCTGACTTGGAATGAAATCACCATTCCTTCAGAGTCCCTCAGTTACAATCATCAAACTCCTCCCACCAAGAGTGCTGTGGGGGGTACCCACATCAGATGGACAGCAGAGGTTCAAGAATGCAGCTCACCACCACCTTAGGCAAAGAGCCATAGAGATGTACAGCACTGAAACGTACCCTTTGGTCCAACTTGTCCACGCTGACCAGATATTCCATCCCAATCTAGTCCCACCTGCCAGCACTTGGCCCATATCCCTCTTCCTATTCATATACCCATCCAAATGCCTTTTAAATGTTGCAATTGTACCAGCCTCCACCACTTCCTCTGGCAGCTCATTCCATACAGGTACCACCTTCTGCGTGAAAACGTTTCCCCTTAAGTCCCTTTCATATCTTTCCCCTCTCACCCTAAGCCTATACCCCTAGTTCTGGACTCCCCGACCCCAGGGAAAAGACCTTGTTTATTTATCCTATCCATTCCCCTCATGATTTTATAAACCTCTATAAGGTCACCCCTCAGCCTCCAATGTTCCAGGGAAAACAGCCTCAGCCTGTTCAGCCTCTCCCTCCAGCTCAAATCCTCCAACCCTGGCAACATCCTTGTAAATCTTTTCTGAACCCTTTCAAGTTTCACAATATCTTTCTGACAGGAAGACCAGATATGCACATAGTATTCCAAAAGTGGCCAAACCAATGTCCTGCACAGCTGCAACATGACCTCCCTTGGCTCCACCTTCTCAAGGGCAATTGGGAATGGGCACCAAATACTGACTTTGGGGGCGATGCCCATGAATCAAAAACATATAGAAGTGAAAACACCTCAAGCTGGAATCAGAAGGGAGTGATCACTACCACTGAATGCCAGCAGGGTGTAGGTTAGCTCAGTTGGCAGATTAATACCAGTAGCTGGAAATGTGTTGCTGGAAAAGCGCAGCAGGTCAGGCAGCATCCAGGGAACAGGAGAATCGAAGTTTCGGGCATAAGCCCTTCTTCAGGCTTCTTCAGGCTTCAGGCTTCAGCCCTTCTTATGCCCTTCCTGAAGAAGGGCTTATGCCCGAAACGTCGATTCTCCTGTTCCCTGGATGCTGCCTGACCTGCTGCGCTTTTCCAGCAACACATTTCCAGCTCTGATCTCCAGCATCTGCAGACCTCACTTTCTCCTCAAAGATTAATACCAGTAGAGTGGCTTCAGTTCCCACATCAGCTGATGCTCCCATGAAGGACTCCCCTCACCTGAGGCATGGTGACCCTCAAGTTAAACCCCCATCAGTTGTCTCTCTCTGATCAGCAGGAAGCCCCAGGACTACAGTGACCTACTCTTTTTTTTCTGATCAACAGGCAGCCATCCTCTGTCAGCTAAACATTGTCATGGTGCAGTTGGATTTGGCCTGAGTGGGACAGTGTTAGACAGCAAATCTGTTCCCGCGGTCTCTGCTCATTACAGTTCAGCTACAGTTTCTGAGCAGAAACATGTTGTTCTCCACCCTTTGATTTCAATTCTTGGATTTCTTTTTCGCCTTCAACTGCCTACAATCACTAATTTAAACCAGTCTTGTCAACATTCACTCATTTGGAGTGAAACTGATTCAGTTTCAATCTCAAAATGGTAATCTGCAGTTGCAAATCTCACTCTCTGTTGAACAAATGTTTGCTGAATTGAAACTATTAAATGGCACAGTCATTTTCTTTCTCAAAATAATAGCGAGTATAATGGCATTTGATGTCATTAGTGCACAGGAAACGAATGGAAAGCAGATGGTGGTGGATAGTAGTGAAAGGTTATTTATCAGACTGCAGGAAAATATGCCGTGGTGCTCCCCAGGTGTTGGTATAAGGACCACTACTCTTGTTGATACTTATTAATGACCTGACCTTGAGTCTACAGGGTAACATTTCATAGTTTGGAAATGAAACCGAACTCAGAAAATGGGTAAACAGTAAGGAAGGTGGTGAGAGACATCAGGAGGGCATTTACAGAATGTTAAAAGGGACAGCCATATTACAGATGCACATAACAGATGCAATTTATTGCATTGCAGAATGAAGCAATTAATTTTAGTGCAAAGAGACAGGAGACAAGCATCAGCCCAATGATCCCAGTATAGAGCAGGAGTAGGTTGAGAGAAACCTGAGGCTGCATTTACACAAATCATTGGAAGTGGGAGGAAAAGTTGGGAAGGATACCAGGTTTGACTCAATCCTTGGGGTGGTATGGTGGCTCAGTGGTTAGCACTACTGACTCACAGTGTCAGAGATCCGGGTCCAATTCCACCCTCAGGTGACTGTCTGTGTGGAGTTTGCACATTCTCCCCTGTTCTGCATGGATTTCCTCTGGGTGCTCCAGTTTCCTCCCACAGTCCAAAGATGTGCAGGTCAGGTGGATTGGCCATGCTCAATTGCCTATAGTGTCCTGGGATGTGCAGGCTAAATGAGTTAGCCATGGGGAATGCGGGGTTACTGGGATAGGATAGCAGGGTTGGGTCTGGGTGAGATGCTCTTCAGGGGGTCAGTGTGGACTTTATGGGCAGAATGGCCTGCTTCCATAGTCTATGGATTCTACGATTAACAAAACACTACCTGGGCCTAGCTGTATGTTAAGGAGAGAGTGCAGATGACATTTATGAAGGAGAAGGAAATTTAGTCACGGTGCAGAAACAGAAGACCTTTCTCAAGGAGCAGAGAAGGTTAAGGGGGAATTTAGTAGAGGTGTTCAAAGTCATTATGAACGTTGGTAGAGTAAATACAGACCAAAGTGTCAGCAATTCAAAGCTCCCAGATTTACAATCACTTGCAAAGGTGACATGAGGTTAAAGGGTTTCCATTCAGAAAATTGCTACCCTTTGGAATTGGAACTGCCTGAAAGGATAGTGCTAGTGAGAATAAACATAACATTCAAAAGAGATGGGGATATTTTGGGAACATTTTTGCAGAGCCACGTGGAAAGGGCAGGAGTGTGTGTCTCATTGGATAGCTTTTCCAAAGGGCTAGCACAAAGACAA
This sequence comes from Chiloscyllium plagiosum, assembly GCF_037043375.1. NCBI lineage: Eukaryota > Metazoa > Chordata > Chondrichthyes > Orectolobiformes > Hemiscylliidae > Chiloscyllium > Chiloscyllium plagiosum. The sequence goes on from NW_028270147.1 coordinate 14,129,251, forward strand.
AGGGTCACTTTCAGTGCTGTAAACATTTTGTGACCCTGTAAATCCATTACCCTTCACGTACAGGCATTCTTTTCGATTTCACTTCTGACTGGGACTAGTTCTATCTTTACATTTCAGCTCACTTGTTCTAAAAATCCCCGTAGGAGAAAATTAGTCCCTCACCCTTCAACTGGGAGGAAGTGAGCACTGCAGATGCTGGAGATCAGAGTGGAAGAGTGTGGTGCTGGAAAAACACAGTCGGTCAGGCAGCGTCTGAGGAGCAGGAGAGTCGACGTTTCATGCATAAGCTCATTATCAGGAATGAGGGAGTGGCCCAAGGGGGCTGAGAGATAAATGGGAGGATGGTGGGGCTGGGAGGGCAGGTAGCTGAGAATATGATAGGTAGATGAAGGTGGGGGGGGTGAAGGTGATAGGTCAGAGAGAAGGCTGGAGTGGATAGGTGGGAAGGAAGATGGACAGGTAGGACAGGTCAAGAGGGCGATTGGAAGATTGGATTTAGGATAAGGTGGGCAGAGGGGAAATGAGGAAACTGGTGAAATCGACATTGATCCCGTTTTCCAGCACTTCAACCCTCACCCTTGAATACTGTGTAAGTGGATGGATGTTTAAATGGGTTAAAAGCCCATCCTGTCCCGTCTTATCAAATTCCTTCATCGTTTTAGAAAGATGGAAGACAATGACCAAATACGCACCCACAAGAATTGCTGGATGACACATGAGTAGGGTGTGGGTGATGCATAACGTCGGGCCCTTAGCCAGAATTTGGATTTCAGCCCGTCTACCTCTGGTTGGCCAGAAACCTGACAGCAAGAAATAGCAAACTTCCTAGGGTGTACTCTAATTCCTTGTAAATTATATCTTGAAATTGTATTTTATGGCGAGTTTTTTTTTTATCAACCGTAGGCTGAGCAAACATATGAAATTATTTTCCCTTGACTACTTGGGAAACCAGACCCAGGCACAGTCTGACATGCCATATATCATTTCTTTTACCCTCAGCTCTTCCACAATCCCTCTTGTGTGAGCTCCAATATCTTGATGTTAAATGGGAATCCTGATGGAAGTAAATGCTGTGAGCAATGCATCTTTTAGTGGCTGCAGGAAAGTTTAATTCCTGTTGGTGTTGGTGATAGATGACAGGCCAAATTTAGAAACCAATTTTATCCAAACCCGGACAATTTTCTTCAAGGGGAGAGAGGGGGAGGGCTGTTATCTCATTAATAATCTGGCTCGATTTTGAGCATTCCCATCATGTAAATAAATGCAATGAAAAATGCACACCATATCTTATCCTCCCTTCCTAATAAGCACCCTGTGGATTGCAGTATTTTAAGAAGGCAGCTCACTATCACCTTCTCAAGGGCAATTAGGGATGGACAATAAGTGCTGGCCCAGCCAGCGATGCCCGAGTCTGGTGGAAGAATGGTTAAAAAAACCCTCACAGTGCTTCAGATATCATTAATTTATGTGCGTTCATGAGAAATTGGCAAATGTTGCAGCCATTTTGAACATGTTCTCTCACAAAACAGGCAACGGATGCTAATGCCCCAATAGAGTCATCGAGGTCTACGACATGGAAACAGGCCCTTCAGCCGAACATACCCATACTGCCCAATTTTCACAAATTAGAGCCATTTGCCTGTGTTTGGTCAATATCCTTCCATACCTTTCCCAGCCACCTACCTGTCCAATTGTTCCTTAAATGACTAAATTGTTCCCACCTCCAGCACAATCTCTGGCAGCCTGTTCCAGACAGTGCCCACCCTCTATGTGAACAAACTACCTCTCTGGACCCTTTTGTATCTCCCCCCCCTCACCTTAAACCTATGCCCTCTAGTTTTAGATTCCCCTCCCATTCATTTATCGAAATTAAACTCCATCCGCCATTCCTCAGCCCACTGGCCCAGTTGATCAAGATCTCGCTGTATTCCCAGATAACCTTCTTCACTGTCACTACACCACCAATCCTGGCGCCACCCACAAATTTCCTAACCATACCTCCCAGAGTATTTGAATGGCTTGCTCAGGGAGCTACAGAACCTGCCTCATTATCCATTACCTGAACGACGATAGTCTGGTCTCTAGTTCAGTCCATGACATATTGCTCTAGGAAACTGAAAGCACCACTATGAATGCCTTGTCACAGCTACTCTTTTCAAGTTGATTAACCCAAACAACACAAAGATTAAAGTTGCGCATAATTATTGCTTTTTTTTACATGCTCACACTTATTGTTGACTTTCCTACAGGGTGGCCCCTGTTTGGAGGTTTGTACATTAGCAATGCCTCCTTTCCCTTGATTTTGTTTTAACTTTTGCCCATTTATACTCGACATCGTCCAAGGCCAAACTGTTTTCAGGGAGTCAGATATAATTTTTAGGGCTACAGGGATCAAAGTGTGGGTTTTTAACCCATTCCAAATCCATTCACTCACACAGTATTGAAGGGTTAGGGACTACTTTTCTCCTATGGGGGATTTAAGAACAAGATGGCTGAATTGAAAAGATAGAACTAGGTCATTCAGAAGTTAAAGCAAAAAGAATATGTGTACTCGAGGTGTAATAGATTCGCGGAGTCACAAAATGTTTACAGCTCTGAGACCGACCCTTTGTCCCTGTGCTAACCCTTTGGAAAAGCTATCCAAAATGACACACAATCCTGGTCTTTTACTGTAGCCCTGCAAAATTTTCCCAAAGTATCCCCTTCTCCTTTGAATGCTATGTTTATTGTCACTTCCACTATCCTTTCAGGAAGTTCCAATTCTAATGGGGAAAAGGCTGGAACAGGATACTGAGTTGGATGACAGTGGTGCTGGAAAAGCACAGCAGGTCAGGCAGCATCCGAGAAGCAGGAAAATTGATGTTTCGGGCAAAAGCTCTTTATCAGGAATACAGGCAGGAAGCCTCCAGGGTGGAGAGATAAATGGAGTGGGGGTCTGCGGAAAAGGTGGCAAAGAATACAATAGGTGAATGGGGGTGGGGATGGATGGTCAGCCATGTTTGTATTGAATGACAGAGCAGGCATGAAGGGCCAAATGGCTAACTCTGGCTTCCAAGTTCATTGCGACTGGAGATCTGTTCAGGTCAGGCTGGGTAAAGGCATTGCAAGTTTCATAACATAATCTAAATACTTCACAGGTATTTTGACCAATGTCAGTGTTATTAGGCCTTTACTGAATATTTAAAAGAAAATACGAAAACCATTGCGACTGAATTTGAAGTTATCTAATTACTAGATTACTAGATTAGATTCCCCACAGTGTGGAAACAGGCCCTTCGGCCCAACAAGTCCACACCGACCCACCGAAGCGCAACCCACCCAGACCCATTCCCCTAATTATTAAATAATTCTCTAATTATTATATAAAAATCTTCAACACTATATAAGTGGGTGGAATTTGAGTGAGTTACAATCTCACCCTCAGTTTGTCCCTGCCTATCAGCTCAAATTCCTTCATCATCTTAGAAAAATGAAAAGTAGACTTCTACAACTATCTGAAGCAAGTAAAGTTTGCTGTTTCATGATGGAGTTGCTTAAAGGGTTACTGGCCAAAACCCTGAGAGAATGCCTTACGCCTCTTGGACCTGTGCCCATGAGATTGTTGGAACAGCCCAGAGGAAACAAACATTTACTCTGAAGTAACACTTTTCACACAATAAAGAGTTTAACGTTTTCAGGAGTGTTACTTGCCCCTGAGCTACACTAGGAGATGCTAGGACACTGAAGGTAAAAACTTTGTCAAATTGGTTGTTTTTAAGGAGAAGTGAGAGGGATAGAGGAGCAAAGAGTTCTAGGGTGTATTCATTAGGTGAATGCACGGCTACCGACAATGAACTGAAGAAAGTACAGGGCATAGAACAAGAATGGAGGGATTGAGATTTAAAAATTGGCTGGGATTTCTTTCACTGGAGTTTAGGAGCTTAAGGGCTGACCTTATTGAGATTTATAAAACCATTAGGTGAATAGTGAGTGTCTTTTCTCTAGGGTGGGGGAGTTCAAGACGAGGGACATATTTCTAAGGTGAGCGGAGAAAGATTTTAAAAAGTAATGAGAGGTAAGATTTTTATACCAGGAGTGGGTAGTTTGTGGAATGAGCTGCCAGAGGAACTGGTAGATCTGGATACAGTTACAGCTTTTATCAGGTGTTTGCATAAGTTCATGAATAGGAGACGTTTGGAGATATATGGACCAAGTGCAGGCAGGTGGGACTAGTTTAGTTTGGTCGGCGTGGAATTGTTGGACCGAAGGAGCTGTTTCTGTGCTTTATGACTCTATAAACTCTTGAGACTTCATAAAGCTCTGGTTAGGCCCCATTTGGAGTACTGTGTCCAGTTTTGGTCCCCACACCTCAGGAAGGACATACTGGCAGTGGAGCGTGTCCAGCAGAGATTCACATGGATGATTCCTGGAATGGTAGGTCTAACATACGAGGAACGGCTGAGGATCCTGGGATTGTATTCATTGGAGTTTAGAAGATTAAGGGGAGATCTAATAGAAACTTACAAGATAATACATGGCTTAGAGAGGGTGGACGCTAGGAAATTGTTTCCGTTAGGCGAGGAGACTAGGACCCGTGGACACAGCCTTAGAATTAGAGGGGGTAAATTCAGAACAGAAATGCAGAGACATTTCTTCAGCCAGAGAGTGGTGGACCTGTGGAATTCATTGCCGCAGAGTGCAGTGGAGGCCGGGACGCTAAATGTCTTCAAGGCCGAGATTGATAAATTCTTGTTGTCACAATGAATTAAGGGCTATGGGGAGAATGCGGGTAAGTGAAGTTGAAATGCCCATCAGCCATGATTGAATGGCGGAGTGGACTCGATGGGCCGAATGACCTTACTTCCACTCCTATGTCTTATGGTCTTATGGTCTTAAGATGAAGGAAATGAGGATGTGCATTGATCTCAAGAGGATTGTAGAGTTTAAGACAGAGATAGGAAGGGGTGAGGCAGTGGAGGGATGCAAAAATGATTATTTTACAAGTGAGGCGTTGTTCAACCGGGATCTGAGCTGTGAGCTAGTGAGCTGTGAAAAATTGCATTCTTAATTTTCCTTCTAAATGGTGATTATTCCTGCTCGTTCTTGATTCTCTGACCAGAGTAAATAATTCCTCAGTATCGACTCTATTTTAACAATCCTTTCACCATTGTCTAAGCCTCAATCAGATAAATTGGGAAAATTCAGGTGACAGTCTGGAGCAGATTGAAATTTAATAAGGATATCATATCTCGCTTGTAATGATAGCTTTATAAACCATTCCATCATGGCAAGTTTGTTTGCCTGCTTTTCCAATAACGTCAGTGATTGTTTCACTGGGACACTTATATTTCTGCTGAGAAAAGCCAGGGGAATTGAAAATGGAGAGTTATAGATTGGTTGTAAGCTAATGGGTAATAATCCAGAAATGGTTCATTACATTCTCCTCTCCATACACTAAACTGACACTCTAATGTGGTACTGTGGGAGTACTGCATTCTCTGAGCCATCTGATTGCTTTCAAACACACCAACGCTCTCTCAGTAAATCAGCAAAATAAAACGTGGAAAGCGAGCTTGGAAAGTCACCTCGAAATAAAGTGTGGATAGATCACAGCTGCTCTCTGCAGATTCAAGTGTGCCACTGGCACCGTTATCTGTACCTGAGGAATACATTAAATCACACAAATATAAAAAGTCACCTCTGCTTTGAAAGTACAAATTGTAGACTTTCACTGTGCAGAAGGTGACCTTTCATCCCAATTCCCTAAAAGAGCTGCATGTTCAGTTCCTAAACAACTGCCTCTTCCCACAATTGCTTGACTGCGTCTGTTATATCCTGGCTTTCCGAAAGACTTATCCACTGAAACCCATTCCTCTTCCTTTGCCACATTCTCTTTTAAATGTTTCTCTAAAAACATTTTCCCTTTTAGAAGCTATTATGATTTGGTTCCTTTTGTTAAGGCGTAAGTGGGGGAGGGTGATCGCAGATATCTTCAGCCAGAAGTAACCAAAGGATGATCCATCCCAGGCTTTTTCAGATGTCCCCTGCTTTACAGATGTCAGTATTCAATGAGTCAACGCATTTCATGTGATATTAAGAAACAGCTAAAGTCACTGGTTACTGCAAAGGCCAGATTCCCTTCTCACCCCCATCTGCTTTCCCTAAAGACCGTTCCCTCCGCGACTACCTGGTCACGTCCACGCCCCCTAACAGCCCACCCTTCCCTCCCGGCACCTTCCCCTGCCACCGCAGGAATTGCAAAACCTGTGCCCACACCTCCCCCCTCACCTCTGTCCAATGCCCCAAAGGAGCCTTACACATCCATCAAAGTTTCACCTGCATATCCACACATGTCATTTACCGTATCCGTTGCTCCTGATGTGGCCTCCTCTACATTGGGCAGACTGGCCGCCTACTCAGAGTGCTTCAGAGGACACCCACACCAACCAACTCCCCCTTCCACTCTGCCGGGACATGCAGGTCCTGTGCCTCCTCCATCTCCACTCTCTCACCACCCGACGCCTGGAGGAGGAACACCTCAACTTCCGCCTTGGAACCCTTCAACCCATGGCATCAATGTGGACTTCACCAGTTTCCTAATTTCCCCTCCCCCCCACCTTACCCCAGCTCCAACCTTCCAGCTCAGCACCATCCTCATGACCTGTCCCATTTATCCATCTTCCATCCCACCAATCCGCTCCACCCTTTCCTCCGACCTATCACCTTATCCCCAACCTCCATCCATCTATTGCACTCTCATTTACCTTCTCCCCAGCCCCAGCCGCCCCAATTTATATCTCCATCCCGAGGCTCCCAGCCTCATTCCTGATGAAGAGCTTTTGCTTGAAACATCAATCTTCCTGCTCCTCGGATGCTGCCTGACCTGCTGTGTTTTTCTAGCACTACTCTAATCCTGACTGTAATCTCCAACAACTGCAGTACTTACTAAGGCCAGCTAACATCCCAGCTGCAGGCCTGAAGACTAGTGGCCCAGAACTAGCCACTGAGCTATCCCAATACAGCTACAATACCGACAGGCACTTGTCCAGATGAAGAGCTTTTGCCCGAAACGTCGATTAAGCTGCTCGTCGGATGCTTCCTGAATTGCTGTGCTCTTCCAGCACCACTGATCCAGAATCTGGTTCCCAGCCTTTGCTGTCATTGTTTTTACCTTGTCCAGGTACGTCCTGCCCATCAAAGGATGTGATGACTTAGTGGTATTGTCACTGGATTGTTAACCCAGACTCTCAGGTAATGGTCTGTGCACCTGGGTTAAATCTTCCCACAGCAGATCGTGGCATTTGAATTTGATACAAATCTGGAATTAAGAGTCTAATGATTACAATGAATGCATCTCTGACAGTGGTGCTGGAAGAGCACAGCAATTCAGGCAGCATCCGACGAGCAGCAAAATTGACGTTTCGGGCAAAAGCCCTTCATCAGGAATAAAGGCAGAGAGCCTGAAGCGTGGAGAGATAAGCTAGAGGAGGGTGGGGGTGGGGAGAGAGTAGCATAGAGTACAATGGGTGAGTGGGGGTGGGGATGAAGGTGATTGGTCAGGGAGGAGAGGGTGGAGTGGATAGGTAGAAAAGGAGCTAGGCAGGTCGGACAAGTCCGGACAAGTCAAGGGGACAGTGCTGAGCTGGAAGTTTGAAACTAGGATGAGGTGGGGGAAGGGGAAATGAGGAAGCTGTTGAAGTCCACATTGATGCCCTGGGGTTGAAGTGTTCTGAGGCGGAAGATGAGGCGTTCTTCCTCCAGGCGTCTGGTGGTGAGGGAGCAGCGGTGAAGGAGGCCCAGGACATCCATGTCCTTGGCAGAGTGGGAGGGGGAGTTGAAATGTTGAGCCACGGGGCGGTTTGGTTGATTGGTGCGGGTGTCTCGGAGATGTTCGCTAAAGTGCTCTGCTAGGAGGTGCCCAGTCTCCCCAATGTAGAGGAGACCGCATCGGGAGCAACGGATACAATAGATGATATTAGTGGATGTGCAGGTAAAACTTTGATGGATGTGGAAGGCTCCTTTGGGGCTTTGGATAGAGGTGAGGGAGGAGGTGTTGGCACAGGTTTTACAGTTCCTGCGGTGGCAGGGGAAGGTGCCAGGATGGGAGGGTGGGACGTAGGGGGGCGTGGACCTGACCAGGTAGTCACGGAGAGAATGGTCTTTGCGGAAGGCGGAAAGGGGTGGGGAGGGAAATATATCCCTGGTGGTGGGGTCTTTTTGGAGGTGGCGGAAATGTCGGCAGATGATTTGGTTTATGCGGAGGTTTGTAGGGTGGAAGGTGAGCACCAGGGGCGTTCTGTCCTTGTTACGGTTGATGACTGCATTGGCGCCACCTCGTGCTCCTGCGAGGAGGTTGAGCAATTCATCAACTTCACCCAACACATTCTACCCTGACCTTAAATTTACCTGGACCATCTCTGACACTTCCCTCCCCTTCCTGGACCTCACCATCTCCATTAGCGACGACCGACTTGACACTGACATTTTTTCCAACCCACCGACTCCCACAGCTACCTGGATTGCACCTCTTCCCACCCTATCTTTTGTAAAAATGCCATTCCGTATTCCCAATTCCTCCGCCTCCGCCGTATCTGCTCCCAGGAGGACCAGTTCCACCACCGAACACACCAGATGGCCTCCTTCTTTAGAGACCGCAATTTCCCTTCCCACGTGGTTAAAGATGCCCTCCACTGCATCTCGTCCACATCCCGCACCTCCGCCCTTAGACCCCACCCCTCCAACCGTAACAAGGACAGAATGCCCCTGGTGCTCACCTTCCACCTTACAAACCTCCGCATAAACCAAATCATCCGCCGACATTTCCGCCACCTCCAAACAGACCCCACCACCAGGGATATATTTCCCTCCCCACCCCTTTCCTCCTTCCGCAAAGGCCGTTCCCTCCGTGACTACCTGGTCAGGTCCACGCCCCCCTACGACGCACTCTCCCATCCTGGCACTTTCCCGTGCCACCGCAGGAACTGTAAAACCTGTGCCCACACCTCCTCCCTCACCTCTATCCAAGGCCCTAAAGGAGCCTTCCACATCCATCAAAGTTTTACCTGCACATCCACTAATATCATTTATTGTATCCGTTGCTCCCGATGCGGTTTCCTCTACATTGGGGAGACTGGGCGCCTCCTAGCAGAGCGCTTTAGGGAACATCTCTGGGACACCCGCACCAATCAACCAAACCGCCCTGTGGCCCAACATTTCAACTCCCCCTCCCACTCTGCCAAGGACATGGATGTCCTGGGCCTCCTTCACCGCCGTTCCCTCACCACCAGACGCCTGGAGGAAGAATGCCTCATCTTCCGCCTCGGAACACTTCAACCCCAGGGCATCAATGTGGACTTCAACAGATTCCTCATTTCCCCTTCCCCCACCTCATCCTAGTTTCAAACTTCCAGCTCAGCACTGTCCCCTTGACTTGTCCGACCTGCCTAGCTCCTTTTTCACCTATCCACTCCACCCTCTCCTCCCTGACCTATCACCTTCATCTCCTCCCCCACTTACCTATTGTACTCTATTCTACTTTCTCCCCACCCCCATCCTCCTCTAGCTTATCTCTCCACGCTTCAGACTCTCTGCCTTTATTCCTGATGAAGGGCTTTTGCCCGAAACGTTGATTTCGCTGCTTGTCGGATGCTGCCTGAATTGCTGTGCTCTTCCAGCACCACTGATCCAGAATCTGGTTTCCAGCATCTGCAGTCATTGTTTTTACCTCGCATGTCTGACGGTGCTGAGTCACTGCTGCCTCACAGACCCAGGGGACTGAGTTCAGTTCCAGCCCTGGGTGACTGTCTGTGTGGAGTTCTTACTTTCTCCCCGTGGCCGTGTGGGTTTCCTATGGGTGCTCTGGTTTCCTCCCTCAGTCCAAAGATGTGCTGATGATGATGACCCAAAGATGGTGGAGCAGCCATGTAAACAGTGTCCTGGGTTGTGCAGTCTACAGGGATAGTGTGGGATGCTTTTTGGAGGATTGGTAAAAACTCAATAATAAAATCCCTATACTCCAGATTTACCCCTGACTAATGCACCTAACCTACACTTCCCTGAACACAATGGGCAATTTAGCATGGCCAATTCACCTCACCTGCACATCTCAGAACTGTGGGAGGAAGCCCACGCAGACACGGGGAGAATGTGCAAACTTCACGTAGACAGTCGTCTGAGGCTGGAATCAAATCTGGGTCCCTGGCGCTGTGAGGCAGCAGTGCAAACCACGGAGCCAACGTGCTACACCTCATTGAGCCGAATGGCCTCTTCCCACTCTGTAGGAATTCCATGATTGTTGGGAAAGCCCATCTGATTCATTAATGCCCTTTAGGGAAGGAAACTGTCAACCTTACCTGGTCAATAAATGCTGGTCTAGCCAGCGATACTCCCATAACGTGAATGAATTTAAAAATCGTAAAGAATGACAAATCCACTCGAGCCAATTATCATCTAATAGAGTCTCAGCCATCAGCAATGTGATGGAAAGTATTGTCAACAGTACTTTCAAGTGGCAAACAGCACAGTACTCAGTAACAACCTGCTCACTAATGCAGTTTGGACTTGATTTGATTCAAACCTCCTGACAACCTTGGCCAAAACAAAGGCAAATAGTTTAATTCAAGAAGGAAATAGAATAACTGCTCTTGATATCAAAATAGACAGGCAGGAGGCTGGAAGGACACAGCAAGCCAGGCAGCACCAGGAGGTGGAGAAGTGGAAGCTTCGGGTAAAGAAGTGTTACACCTGAAATGCCGACGTCTCCACCTCCTGGTGCTGCCTGGCTTGCTGTGTTCGTCCAGCCTCCTGCCTGTCTACTTTGGATTCCAGCATCCGCAGGTTTTTGGTCTCTGCCCTGAATATCTAGGCAGCATTTGGCTGAGTGTGACAGAAATGAGCCCGACAATTGAGGGGGGTAAAATCTCCGCTAGCTGGAATCATAACCTCACACAAAGAAAGGCTGTGGTCTTGGAGGACAATCATCTCAGCCCTAGGACATAATTGTAGGATTTCCTCAGGGTAGTCCCTTAGGCCAAACCACCTTCAGCTGATTCAATAAATCTCTCCAACTTGATGTCAGAAGTGAGGATGTTTGTTGTTGCTTGTAAAATGTTTATTCAAAGCTGCTCAGACTCCGAGTCAGTCCATGGCTGTATGCAACAAGAGCTGGTCAACACTCACAATGGATTGATACACGGTAAGGACAATCATGCCCCACAGCTATCAGTTAATGGCCATCTCCAAAAAAAGATGCCTTTCTGACACAAACAATAGTGAAGAAATTAGAAATGGTGATCAACGCTAGGAGTCAAATCTCTAGAGCCTTGGAAGCAGTGCCACATGAATTTCAATGCTCTCACACACAAGTGGACATCAAATGCCATCCCTAACAATAATATTACCGGACGAACACAATGCAAAAGTAGCCAACATTCTTCTGTCACCTACCAACAATCTGAATCAATCGGATAAGACAGTAAACTATGGACACAACTGCACTTTTATTTGGCTATCACAGAACCATAGATTATCTACAGTGCACATAGAGACCTTTCAGCCCATCGAATCCACACCGATCCTCTGAAGTGCATTCCACCCAGGGTCATCCCTTCGCTCTGACCCTGTAACCCTGCATTTCCCATGGCTAACCCACCTAGCCTATACATCCCTGGACACTACAGGACAATTTAGCATGGCCTAACCTGCACATCTTTCGACTATGGAGAAAACCAGATCACCCAGAGAAAACCCACATGTGGAGAACGTGCAAACTCCAAGTATGAAAGTTCTTTCAGCACTGTTTGTTTTTGAAAGAACAGCATGATTTTCTCTAGTGTCCAAGCCAAACTGCTGTCTTCATCAGGGTTGGCTGGTCATCATCTCAGTGCTGCTTGCTGTGTGCAACACTGTCTATCATGCTTCCTATACCATAACAGGCAGTACGCTTCAGAGAGGGCTGCATTGGCTGTAAAGAACTTTATGTTGCGTTGAAGTTGAGGATGGTGCTATGTAAATGCCAGCCTTTTCCTTTTCTACACCTTAACCAATGGCTTCTCAATTTTCTAACACTTGTCGTTACACTGGGAAAGCCTAATGTGGCAATTCTGGCGCTGATTAATCTGATTCCTTTCTGACCTCCTGTGGACCCAATGAGAAATCTCATTGGTCTTGCGTTGCGGGCTTCAGTGGTTTCTACGTGTCCACATCAGTAATCTGTGCACAGCTTGAAGTGTGAGCAGGAAGAAATCCTCCTGTGCCTTCACAGATGAGCAGACAGTGCTCAGGCATGGAGCCATCAGCAATTCACTGAGTGAGGATGGGGGAATGCGGCTGCTTTTCACTGTCAATCAGTGCTGATGATAGATCCGGAGCCTGACACACGTACAAACACATCCAGTTTGTAAAGGGCATTGCCTTCAGATAGGACCCGAGAGGGACAAACTATCTCCTTCTCTAATCCTTCACAATTATTACACAGTCTGGCTGGGTAAAGTTAGCTGTGGTTGTGAATGCAAAATTCAAACCACTGGAAGTTTGGTACCAGTCCCAATAATTCTTTTGATTTTCTCTGTGCTGGTAGAACTTTATAGGTGTAGTTTCAGCCTTGATCTGTGCATCATTCGGGCCCTAGTTTTTGGTTTCTTTTCCCAGCCTCTCTTTGGAGTTGTGTGCCAACCTTATTGACTGACTGTCCGAAGATGTGGTAAAATGAGAACACGGAGGTTAATGACGTGATAGTGAATAAATTGGCAGTCACATGTTACTGAGACGCTGAGAAGAAAGCATAGAGTAGCCTTTACAAAAGAGCTGTCTTACTGAGGTCGATAGGTTGTATCTAATAATGTGTAAATAAAAGAATTCCCAAGAGTCAGTCAACATTCACTTCTAGGTATGGCAGAGACTGAGATGCAGTACTCAAATGGTGGAGATGGTACAGCCCTAGGGGAGCAGTGCAGGATAAAACCATGAGTGTCATTCCTGGTAGCCGTCCAACAGATGAGGATCAATCAGCTAAGGGATGTATCAGTAAAAACAGTTTGGCTGGGAAACCCAATGTCTTCCTCACCTGGTAACCAATCTCTTGTCTCAACTACTGGGATGCACCAAGCTGCTAGACAATGGTCAGGAGTTAGTGAGATGGGTGGGCTGGAGGTCCCTAAACATAGAAATAAAGACAATAGGAGCCAGCAGTAGGCCATTTGGCCCTTCAAGCCCACTTCGCCACACAACTAGATCACGGCTGAACTGAGTGCAGCCTCAATCTAACAAGTTTTGTTGCCACAAATGGTTGCAGTGGCCCAATAGTGAGCACTGGACTCGTTGTATATAGCTCAAGGCCAGTGAATTGATCCATTTGCAGCCACCATTCAGACTACAAAGATTCCAAGAGGTTGGACAGAATCTTTCACTCCTTTCAGGAACTGTACCAGCCCCCACATTGAGTTAGTTGAAACTTTATTGCTGGAACAGCACAGCAGGTCAGGCAGCATCCAGGGAACAGGAGATTCGACGTTTCGGGCACAGGCCCTTCTTCAGGAATCTTCGGGCCTGTGCCCGAAACGTCGAATCTCCTGTTCCCTGGATGCTGCCTGACCTGCTGTGCTGTTCCAGCAATAAAGTTTCAACTTTGATCTCCAGCATCTGCAGACCTCACTTTCTCCCCACATTGAGTTAGGACTGAAACAAGCTCAGCGTAAGATAGAAAAACAACACCTCATTTTCCGCTTGGCGACCCTGCAACCTCCAGACTCAATGTCGAGTTCAATAATTTTCGGGCTTGAATTGCCCAATTTGCCAGACCCCTGCCACACAAACAGGGCCTTACTATCACATCGTCTGCCATCGCACACTACCTGTTGACAGCCATTAACAGACTCCCTTAACAGCTATTCACCCTCCCAGCCAGATTGTTATCCACTCCTTTGTCGGCCCAACTGCTCTTCCCTCTCTTTGGGCTCTATCCCCATCTATCATTTATTCCTAACCCCCTACCACCACCCTATCTTCTCCATATAAACCAACGTTTTCCTAACTACCATCAGTTCTGAGGAAGAGTCACTTGTTCCGAAACATTAAATCTGACATCTATCCAAAGATGCTGCCAGACCTACTGAGCTTTTCCAAAAACTTCTGTTTTGTTTCTTTGCACATGTCTACAACTGACAATGACACATTTGTGGAAGTAAATGGAAGGGGAAACAATGCGAATTCTGAGGTACTGTTTTCTGCAGACTGTACATTCAACTGCTGTAATTCATTTACTTGAGGTTAGAAACAAGTGGAGAAGGATTGTCCTGCCAGACTCCACATTAGTTCACATTACTGCCCCTTACCCCACATTACACCCCACTGCCCCTTACCCCACATTACACCCCACTGCTCCTTACCCCACATTACACCCCACTGCCCCTTACCCCACATTACACCCCACTGCCCTTTACCCCACATTACACCCCACTGCTCCTTACTCCACATTACATCCCACTGCTCCTTACCCCCACATTACACCCCATGGCCCCTTACCCCACATTACACCCCACTGCTCCTTACCCCACATTACACCCCACTGCCCCTTACCCCACATTACACCCCACTGCCCCTTACCCCACATTACACCCCACCACCCCTTACCCCACATTACACCCCACTGCCTCTTACCCCACATTACACCTCACTGCTCCTAACCCCACATTAAACTCCACTGCCCCTTACCCCACTGCCTATTAACCCACATAACTTCTCACGAGCCATTACTCTTTGATACATTCCTAATAGGAGAAACGCAGTAGGTTAAAATCTAGGAGAAACATTCCTACTGCCTATTACTGTTGCCTTTCCATCGTCACTCATCCCAGCACTCGCCATGAACTCTCTCACTTCCCAGACATGGACTGACCTTGTTCCAAAGCTATTTTGGTTTTGATGCAAGAGTAACCAGATATTAGATGAATTCCTGACCTACAGAAACAACAGAATCTCTGAAATTGCGGCACTTTCTCAGAGAATGGTTGATATTAGTAACTTAGAAGCAATCTTCCTGGTAACTGAGCCAAGTTGACAGTTGTCGTTAATAGGACACAGTTTCAGACTAGTTCAGATGTTGTAGTTGCTCATTCTGTCAGCTCCTAATTCTGCTCGAGGAAAGGTCCTTGTAAAAGGTAATGACCTTCACTATAGAGCAGTATTAAAGAGGAGAGATCGGGAAGTACATTAACCAGGGTCATGTAAACATTAACATGGTCTTGAAGCAGTCTGGAGAAAGTTCATAATAAGGTTGTTGCATTCTGTTAACAACTAGGAAGAAAGAATGCATTTCTTTATACAGTGCCATTAATAATTCTTAAGACATCTCAAAACGCTTCAATGCCAATGAAATTTTTTGATGTGTACTCTCTGTTGCAATGTTCAATAGGCAGCAGTCAATTATCAGACAGCAAACCCCCACAGACATTAATGAGAATCTGACTTGATGTTTCATTTTAGTGATGTTGGTTTAGAAATAAATATTAACTGTTGCATGTTTATATAGAACTCGTGTATTGCTGAGAAAGAGTCGGGCAACTTTCCATCTTGCACTCATCACGACAGTCGCAAGAAAGCCAAAATTCAAAGGGAACAGCAACTTGCACTGTATCAGTAAAATGTGCTGATTGCTTCATAGATGCACTTTGACTGGTTCAGGTGCAGTCATAGAGAATGCAACAGGGAGCTAATACTCCTCATGTTTCTGCTGTACTAAACAAAAGGCACAATGCTTGGACATGTTCCTTTTTGCCTGTAAGAAACACATGAATATGTTTATCATCATCTTTATCTAAGTCACATTTCTAGATGTGTAGCTTCTAGCTAGCATAATTGAGCTCGCTTGCAATTCTGACCGATATTCTTGAGTTGGTTGATAGTTGTAATTCTTAGCATGCTCAGAATTGTTCAACAAGTGAAGCCCAATTGTGGAATCACAACTAACCTTGATGTTTTGAGCTTTGCAAACAGTTGCTGATTGATTCAATCTGACAATCATTAGGTCACACAGCTTATGTACCCAATGTCACCTAAATATTAATCAATGTATCTGTGGAGCATCTGCGATGCTGAGAAAGTTGTGGATAGCTATTCAGTGAACTGGTCACACCATAGGTTAGAGTTGCTGAAGGAGACAGTAAGGGAAGAGTACAAAACTGGGCCAAGGCCAATTATATCAAAATTAGGCAGGAGCTGGGAAATGTGGATTGGACACAGCTATTTGAAGGGAAGTCCACATTTGAGATGTGGGAGGTTTTCAAAGATAGGTTAAAGATAGTGCAGGATAGGCATGTCCCATTGAAGGCAAAGGATAGGAAGGGCAAAATTCGTGAACCGTGGATGACAGGAGAAATTGTACAACTAGCCAAGAGGAAAAGGGAAGCGTATATAAGATCCAAACAGCTAAGAACAGAACGGGCCCTGGAAGAATATCGGAAGAGTAGGACAAGTCTTAAACGAGGAATCAAGCGGGCTAAAAGGGGTCATGAAATAGCTTTAGCGAGCAGAATTAAGGAGAATCCCAAAGCTTTTTATTCTTATATAAGAAGCAAGTGGGTAACTAGAGAAAGGATTGTCCACTAAAGGCTAACGAAGAAAGGCTGTGTGTTGAACCTGAGAGAATGGGTGAGATTCTGAATGATTACTTTACATCAGTGTTCACTGAGGAGAGGGACATGATGAATGTTGAGATTAGAGATAGATGTTTGATTAGTCTGGATCACGTTGACATAAGAAGGGAAGATGTGTTGGGTAGGCTATTAAGGTGGACAAAGAGGTTATTAAGGTGGACAAATCCCCAGGACAGGATAAGATCGATCCCAGGTTGCTGAGGGAGGTGAGAGAGGAAATAGCTGGGGTCCTGACAGATATCTTTGTGGCATCCTTAAATACAGGTGAAGTGCCGGAGGACTGGAGAGTTGCTCATGTTGTCCCTCTGTACAAGAAGGATAGTAGGGATATTCCGGGTAACTACAGACCAGTGACCCTGACATCGGTGGTGGGAAAGTTGCTGGAGAAGGTACTGAGGGATAGGATCTAGTTATATTTAGAAAAGAATGGGCTTATCAGTGATAGGCAACATGGTTTTGTGCGGGGGAGATCATGCCTTACCAACTTAATAGAGTTCTTCGAGGAAGTGACCAAGTTGATAGATGAAGGAAGGGCTGTTGATGTCATATACATGGACTTTAGTAAGGCATTTGATAAGGTTCCCCATGGTAGATTAATGGAGAAAGTGAAGCCATACGGTGTGCAGGGTGTCCTAGCTAGGTGGATAAAGAACTGGTTGAGCAACAGGAGACAGAGAGTAGTAGTTGAAGGGAGTTTCTCGAAATAGAGAAAGGTGACCAGTGGTGTTCCACAGGGGTCAGTGCTGGGGCCACTGTTGTTTGTGATATACCTAAATGATCTGGAAGAGTGAATTGTTGGTATGATCAACAAGTTTGCAGATGACACGAAGATTGGTGGAGTAGCAGAAAGCATAAGAGACTGTCAGAGAATACAGGAGGATATAGATAGACTGGAGAGTTGGGTGGAAAAGTGGCAGATGGCTTTCAATCCAGACAAATGTGAGGTGATGCATTTAGGCAAGACTAATTCTAGAGCGAATTATACAATGAACGGAAGAGCCTTGGGAAAAGTTGATGGACAGAGAGATCTGGGAGTGCAGGTCCATTGTACCCTGAAGGTTGCTGCACAGGTGGAGAGAGTGGTCAAGAAGGCATATGGTATGCTTGCCTTCATTAGACGGGGTATTGAGTATAAGAGCTGGCAAGTCATGTTAACATTGTACAAGACATTGGTTCGGTCGAATTTAGAATATTGTGTACAGTTCTGGTCGCCAGATTACCAAAAGGATGTGGACACTTTGGAGATGGTGCAGAGAAGGTTTACGGGGATGTTGCCTGGTATGGAAGGTGCTAGCTATGAAGAGAGATTGAGTAGGTTAGGTTTATTTTCATTAGAAAAAAGGAGATTGAGGGGGGACCTGATTGAGGTTTACAAAATCATGAAGGGTATAGACAGGGTGGATAGAGACAAGCTTTTTCTCAGGGTGAAGGATTCAATAATGAGAGGTCACGCTTTCAAGGTGAGAGGTGGAAAGTTTAAGGGGGATACACGCGGCAAGCACTTCACACAGAGTGCGATGGGCATTTGGAACATGTTGCCAGCAGAGGTGGAAGAGGCAGGCACGGTAGATTCATTCAAGATGTGTCTGGATAAATGCATGAGTAGGTGGGGAGCAGAGGGATACAGATGCTTAGGAATTGACCGACAGGTTTAGACAGTATATTTGGATCAGCTCAGGCTTGGAGGGACAAAGGGCCTGTTCCTGGGCTGTAAATTTTCTTTGTTCTTTGTAACGGTGAGAAATATCCTCCTCGTCAATGAAATTGTATCACTGGAAAATTTACTCCACCTGAAAACATAGATATTGGTTTAACATCTCAGATTAATGTTTTCTTAATTGTGTTTAATTGTATGCAGGCAGTGGGCATTAATTGGTGTTTAATTGGAGCATTTACAGAGCTGAAAGTGATGGGGTTTACTTAGTTTGTATATGCTTGTGATGCTTAATGATGTAAGTAAATGTGAGACAAGGTAAAGAATAGCTTTAGTTACTATCAGTCATTAACCTGCTTTAGGAAAATATCATTTAATTCAGATTTCCAGAGGATATAAACAGCAACGTTGAGAAATAAGAATTTTCTTTCTGCCTTTTACAATTTCAGCCCAAAGTTATCAAAAAGATATGCAACAAAATCTGGACAATATCTGGCCCTTGGCTGATAAATGGCACACACATCAACCCACCCTGCCACCCTGTGGCTGAACACTTCAACTCCCCCTCCCATTCCACCAAGGACATGCAGGTCCTGGGCCTCCTCCATCGTCAAACCCTAACCACCCAATGCCTGGAGGAAGAACACCTCATTTTCCACCTTGGGACCCTGCAACCACACGGGATCAATGTGGATTTCACCAGTTTACTCATTTCCCCTCCTTTCACATTATTTCAGTCCCAAGCCTCAAACTTGGCACTGCCCTCTTGACCTGTCCATAGCCTTTCCCACCTATCCTGTCCATCCTTATCTCCGACCTATCACCTTCTCCCCCATCTTCATCAATCTATCACATTCTCAGCTAACTTCCCCCCAGCCCTACCCCCTCCCATTTATTTCTCAGCCCCGCCCCCTCCCGGCCCACAAGCCTCATTCCTGATGAAGGGCTTATGCCCAAAATGTCGATTCTCCTGCACCTCAGATGTTACCTGACCTGCTGTGCTTTTCCAGCAACCCACTCTTGACTCTGATCTCCAGCATCTGCAGTCCTCACTTTCCCCTGATGAGTGGCAAGTAACATTTGCGCCACACAAATATCAGGCAATGACCATCGTCAATAGGAGACAATCTAAGCACCATCCGTTGACATTCAATAGTGATGCCATCACTGAATTCTCCCAATATCAACATCCTGGGGGGTTACCATTGATTAGAAACTCAAGTAGGCTCACCATATAAACACAGTGGCTGCAAGAGCAGGTCAGAGGCTAAGAATTCTGTGGCAAGAAACTCACCTCCCGACTCCCTAAAACCTGTGCACCATCTACAAGGCCTAAGTCAGAAGTGTGATGGAATAGTCCTCACTTGCCCCGACAGGTGTAGCTCCCACGACACTCAAGAAACTTGGCACCAAGCAGGTCAAAGCTTGATTGGCACCACATTAACAAGCATTAACTCCATTACCGACACTAAGTGGCAGCAGTGTGTACTATCTATAAGATGCACTGCAGAAATTAATCAAGACTCCTTAGAGAGCACATTCCAAATGCACAACCACTTCCATCTAGAGGGACAAGGGCAGCAGAAACATGCGAACACCATCACTTCCAAGCCGCTCACCATCCTGACTTGTGAATATATCTGCGTTACTTTATTGTCCCTGGATCAAAATCCTGAAATTCCCTTCCTAATGGCTTTGCAGGTCAACCTACAGTATGTGGGCTGCAGTGGTTCAAGAAGGCAGCTCATTCCCACCTCCTCAAGAGGCAATTAGGGATGGCAAAAATGCTGACCAGCTAGTGACACCCACATCTCATGAGTGAATAAAAAAGAATAATTTGAAAGACAGCACATCTGCTGGTGCAGCACTCCCTCAGTAATGCACTGGCAGCTCAGCGTGGGTTTTATACTAGTGTGAGGTTACACCCCATATCCTGTTAAATTAGAAGTTGTCAGCTGAGATAATGCTGATAGTTTATACACTGCCCTAAGTGCAACTGACTGGATTAAACCCTTCAGCGAGTTTGCATAGTTAAACAGCAATGATCTCAAGCCATGAGGATGTAATTACTGACAGGGGATTTGGTGTGCTGTAAGAAAGATACTAATTGATGAGAAAGGCATTCCACTCAATGGTGTTCCGGACAGGGACCATTTTCAATCAAGCTGCTTCTTAAATAGAGATTGTCAGGGTCAAGTGTCGCCCAGGATTAGTCTTTCAGTAGATGATCGCCCTCCAGTCCTGGCAGAGCAATGCTAGCACGGTACAAGAGATACCAAGAATGCAGCTGACCCAAACACCTGAACCCCAGAGCATCCACCCACAAACTGACGAGATCTGACCAAAGGTCAACAGCCTTCCCTCTGAGGGAGCGGAGATAGTCGCCCAGAACATTCTGGGGCTGGTGGGGACAGGAGAAAGTTGAGAATGAAGGATCATCCCCAGTTATGAGGAGTTTTTGTCCCAGTTACTTTGGTTATGGTGGTAGATGGGGGCATTGGTTCATGTTGAGGGGTCCGGACATGGGAAAAGCCCTAGTTTGAAGGTAATTTGCATCTAATCTATTGCCTCCTGCTGAGTTTATTTGGCGCCATGCATTTTGTTTGGCTGGAGCAACACTCCCAAAGTGCAGAGAAGCTAGGATATTATTCATGGTCTGCATTGATTATGTAGCCAGCTGGACCTTCTATGTTACATCAGAGAATCACACTGTCCCTTACAACAGCTGGAAACTTGCCCTCAATATCTCTTCGAACCTCTTTCTCTCCTCTTTACTGCTTATTTCCCTACCTATAAATATAAGCCTTTTTTATTTCTGCTGTTCCTGAAACATTTCCCATGAAAAACTACTGCCAGGTTTGCCACACAAGAAGAGTCACAGCATCTTCCAATGTAACTGGTGATATAAACGACTTTAAGAGTATTCAGCTTAACTACTCTCGGCTAAATGTGACAACAGAAATGAAGTAACCACCCCCTAGCAACAAGAAACCACTACTAATGATGTGTAATTGCGACTCCCTACGATTTGGCTAATTGGACATGAAATCTAGACGTGGAATCAAAAAAAAAGATACAAGATAATTGCCTTGTAGACAAAACTCAATTGAACTTGAAGCAGCTTTGTAGGTCACAAATCAAATTGCCCTCTGTAGCACTGACCAAAATACAGGATTAATTTGCTTGCTGCTTTAAACATTGTGACAGATTTTTGAGAAAATCTTAACACAGGACTGAAGAACATCCTGACAAAAGTGAGGACTGCAGATGCTGGAGATCAGAGTCAAGATTAGAGTGTTGCTGGAAACGCATAGCAGGTCAGGCAGCATCCGAGGAGCAGGAAAATCAGCGTTTTGGGCAAAAGCCTGATGAAGACCTTTTGCCTGAAACGTTGATTTTCCTGCTCCTCGGATGCTGCCTGACCTGCTGTGCTTTTCCAGCACAACTCTAATCTTGACTCTGAAGAACATCCCGTTTTGGATTATTCTTTGGTTGCAGTTTATTGTTTCCTCAGTCCAAGTAGTCAGGAGACAATTAACCAAATGTTCTGCCTCAGCAAACTAGGCCATGTCTGAGGCACTGTGGTCAGTGCTAGATACTGCACCTCAAGAAGATAAATGGACCCTGGAGTCCATTTATCAGAATAACGTTAAGAAGTAAATTATGCAACAGTCTGAAAAGACTTTTATTTGTACATAAATGGAGGCTGGGCTGGGCCGTCATTTATTGTCCATTCCTAGTTGCCCTTGAGAAGGTCACAAGGTGGTGAGCTGCCTTCTTGAACCACTGCAGTCCACCTGCTGGAGGTAGACCCATAATGCAGTGAGGGAAGGAATTCCAGGATTTTGATCTAGTGACAGTGAGGTAACAGGGATACAGTCAGGATAGTGTGTAAATTTGATGGTATTTACATGGAACTGCTGCCCTTGTCCTTCTAGATGGTAGCTGTCCTTCTAGGGTTAAGTAGTTGCTTTTGAAATGAATCTTGATAACTTGTTTCAGTGGATTGTGCACACTGCTAGAACCTAATGCCAGTAGGCGAGGGAGATGAGACTGTTGAAGGTGGGATCCCAACCAAGTGGACTACTTTTTCATTTTCACGGATGATGTCAAGTTTATTGAGTATCGTTGAAGCTGCACCCATCCAGACAAGTGGTGGGTATTTCATTGGACTCCTGGCTAGTTTCTTGCAGATGGTGAAAGCACTTTAGGGACACTGTAAATGAGTTACTTGCAGAATTCCTGTCTTGGATCTGTTCCACTAGCCATCCATTTAAATGGCTTGTATTCTTCCTGGATTAGAATATTGAGGCTGATCATGGGCAGGTGATGGCCTGGTGCTATTATTGCTGGACTGTTGGCCCAGATAATGTTCTGGATCCCAGGTTCAAATCCTGTCATGGCAGATGGTGGAATTGGGATTCAATAAAAATCTGGGAAAAACCCATTGGGTTCATTAATAGCCCCTTGGGAGAAAACTGCCATCCTTACCTGGTCTGGCCAACATGTGGCTCCAGACAGCAATATGAATGACTCTCAAATGCCCTTTGGGCAATAAATGAAGGCCTGACAGTGATTCCCACATCCTGTGAATGAATGAATTGTGTTGTTTAAGATGTTTAAAGAATTTGATACTTTCTTTCTTGACTTTAGTAACTCAAGTGCCAGTGCCCAGAATAATGGGGCATTTTGTCAAAGTTAGACCTCGGCTATTCGGGGATGGTACCATGAACCACACCTTCATCCCAAGGGTAATGCAACTCTCCTCAAAAAAGCTGCTGATGGTTGGGCCTCAATTGAATGTTTCTAATTGGAGATTGATTGATTTTTATGAGCTAACGATATTAAGTGTTACCGAATCAAGATTTGATCAAACTGATTGATATTTTATGGCTTATGCCCGAAACGTCGATTCTCCTGCTCCTTTGATGCTGCCTGACCTGCTGCGCTTTTCCAGCAACATATTTTTTTATTTCCCGGATCTGTAGGATTTCTGGCATTGGCTCCACCTTTAAAATGCAGTTGTACACCAGGTCAGACCCTGTCAGTCTGCATCTGCCCGACACAATTCCTCTGTCTCGAGAACTGTGCTGCAGATTACGGACAAGGGTACACTGGCAGCCTGCTCTCCCGACTGGGACCTGGAGGTCTTAGTGGGCAGGATGGTGCTCTTCCCTCAGGTCCAAAACAGGAGACCATGCTGCCAGGCTCGGGAAGCAAGGCAGCACGGTGGTTCAGTGGTTAGCACTGCTGCCTCACAGCGCCATGTACATGGGTTCGATTCCAGCCTCAGGTAACTGTGTGGAGCTTGCACATTCTTTCTGTGTCTGTGTGGGTTTCCTCCGGTTTCCTCCCACAGTCCAAAGGTGTGCAGGTCAGGTGAATTGGCCATGTTAAATTGTCCAAAGTGTGAGTTAGGTGCATTAGTCAGGGTAAATGTAGAGTAAGAGGGTAGGGGAATAGGTCTGCATGGGTTATTCTTCAGAAGGTCATTGTGGACTTGTTGGGCTGAAGGGCCTGTTTCCACACTCTCGGGGTTCTATGATTCTATGTTCTATGATTGCTATTTTCACAATGGGTACACATCTGCAAGAAGTAATACCAGCTGCACAAGGTTGAGCTCCCTGTTTCGAAAATTGTGCAGAGGCTGTTGTACATCTGTGAGGCAGAGGCCTATCTGGAGAGTGTAGAAGGAGCTGATCACATCATTGGATAGCAACGTTTAGGCAGAGAGCGAATAGATGATTACCACAAGGTCTAAGATAGCCATGATGTGGAGGCGCCGATGTTGGGGACTGGGGTAGATAAAGTCAGAGGCATCAGGTTATAGTCCAACAGGTTTATTTGAAATCATAAGCTTTTGAAGCACTGCCCCTACATCAGGTGAAGTGTGAGAGAAGCACACAAGCACAGCGTTTATAGGCAGAGAGATCAAAAGATCATACAAGTGGTGTGCGCGGAGTGTCGACAGGCTGAATAATAGGTCTCTGCAGGTGATCAAGAATGTCATACGGTGTGAGTAAAGTGTCAACAGTTGAACAACAAGTGAAGGGTTGACCTATAACCCGATTCAGTGAGGCAGAGAGATAATTACAAAAAGATAAAAATAAAGTGGTGCTGGAGACAAATCAAATAATTGGAATAATATGATAGGTATAAGAATAGTATGTCAAGGGTCTAACCAAAGTAATAAGTAATCCAAAACTGTACAAATTAATTAAGGTAGAGAGATCATAACAATTTATCAAGGTGATGATGACAAAATGGACAGTAAGGAAGATTTTACAGAACAGTGTGGTGGTGTCACATGTGGTATGACATGAACCCAAGATCACAGCTGAGGTCTTGTTCATGGGTACAGAACTTGGCTATCAGTTTCTGGTTAGTGATTCTGTGTTGATTAAAAAAATACCAACTTAAAGTTAATTCTCCTGTTTCATCATTATTGAAACTTTTGAAATGGTACTGATCAGGACAGAATTGCAAGAATGCCAAATTTCAAAGGGAACAACAATTTATGGTTGCTTGATAAATCTTCCCGTGTTAAAAGTTCACTCATCAACCAATCAGCATTGCCTTCTCATACAGTGAAAATTGTTGTTCCCTGTCAGATTTGGTATTCTTGCATTCTGTCCTGAGGAGTACACAATAGAATGTTCTGAGAGCACATCTACCTTTTAGTAATACACAAGTTCTACAACTAAATGACTGTTTTTTGTGACCTTAGAAAAATCTCTTGCTGTTTTTTGAAATCTCGATATTCTTGCACCTCATTGACAAATTTTCGAAGTGCTTGGAGATATAGTGTGAGTGGTTCAAACCTCATTCAATTTGTTACTTTTCCTAATCAACAAGCTTCCATTATGTACATAGAGGCTTTAAGGGTCTTTCCCTAAGTTTCCTCTAAGTTACCGCTGTAAGTTTTGCCATCTTACAAATTTAGTGCTTACTGCAAATATTATCAATAACATGTGCGCAGTAATCCTTGACAATTCTTCAAATGCTTCAATTTAATCTGAGCTCTTCCTTGTTTCAATCTGAAGATATTTTCAATTTCCATGGGGTTTCAGTTAGAATTTTCTAAACAAACAATATGTATTTTTTTTAAGAAACCATCACATCTCAGAACTGAAATTTGGAAACTTGCTGGTTGATGTTTACTGAAATCTCGCGAATAACCTAAAAATATCAGATGGATTCAGAGATTGAAAATCAATTGAAACAGACTGCCATGTTGCGGTGTGAGATTCTCAGAATCCTCCAGCATAGCAAGAGGCCATTCAGCCCAAGGGAAAATGCCAATTCCTTTAAAATAAAAATAATCCAATCAGCCCAGTGTCACTACATTTTCCTCACAACTTTGCAAAGCTTTCCTTTTGAAGTATGGATTAATTTCCTTTTTGAAGTGACCACAGATTCACTACCCTCTGACAGAAGAAATTCCTCCCCTTCTCTATTTCAAATAGACGATCCCTTACTCAGAGGTTATCTTAGAGCAAGTGAGGACTGCAGATGGGAGATCAGAGTCGAGAGTGTGGTGCTGGAAAAGCACAGCAGGTCAGGCAGTATCCGAGGAGCAGGAGAATTGATGCTTCGGGCATACGCCCTTCGTCGGGAATCAGGGTCGGGGCTGGGGGGGGGGAGGGTAGCTGAGAATGTGATATGTGGATGAAATTGGGTGGGAAGGTGATAGGTCTGAGAGGAGGGTGGAGCTTATTGATGAAAAAGATGATGGATAGGTCAAGAGGGCAGTGCCAAGTTAGAGGCTTGGGACTGGGATAAGGTGGGGGAAGGGGAAATGAGAAAACTGGTGAAATCCACATTAATCCTGTGTGGTTGCAGGATCCCAAGGAAAATGAGGTGTTGCTCCTCCAGTTGTTGGGTGGTTAGGGTTTGGCATTGGAAGAAGCCCAGGACCTGCATGTCCTTGGTGAAGTGTTCAGCCATGAGGTAGTGGGGTTGCTTGGTGCGTGTGTCCCAGAGACCTTCCCTCTAGCCCCATCCCCCCCTCCCATTTATTTCTCAGCACCCCCGGCCCACAAGCCTCATTCCTAATGAAGGGCTTATGCCCAAAGCTTCAATTCTCCTACTCCTCGGATGCTGCCTGACCTGCTGTGCTTTTCTTGCACCACACTCTTCACTCTGAAATTATCTCCTCTGGTCTCACAATGGGAAACAGCCATTCTGCATCTATGCTGTCAAATCCTCTAAGAATCTAAAACATTTCAATGAAGTCGCGTCTCATTCTTAGAGTCAGAGACTCATAGAATTATATGGCATGAAAACAGATCCTTCAGTCTAACTCGTCCATGCTGATCAGATATCCTAAATAAATCTAGTTCCATTTCCTAGCACTTGGCCCATATCCCTCTAAAACCGTTTTTAAATGTTGTCAATGGACCAGTCTCTTCCACTTCCTTTGACAGCTCATTCCATACATGTACAACTCCTCTGCTTGAAAATGTTGCCCCTTAGGTCTCTTTTAAATCTTTCCCCTCTCACCTTAAACCTATGTCCTCTAGTTTTGGACTCCCTTATCCTGGGGAAAAGACTTAACTATTTATCCTATCCATGTCCCTCATGATTTTATAAACCTCTATAAGATCACCCCTCAGTCTCCGATGCCCCAGAGAAAACAGCCCCAGCCTGTTCAACCTCTCCTTATAGCTCAACACCTCCAACCCTGGCAAATTCCTTGTAAATCTTTGCTGAACCCTTTCAAGTTTCACAACATCCTTCCTACAGGAAGGAGACCAGAATTGCAATCAGCATTGTAAAAATGGCCTAAACAATGCCCTGTACAGCTGCAACATGACCTCCCAACTCCTGTACTCAATGCTCCGACCAATAAAGGCAAGTCTACCAAACCCCTTCTTCATTATCCTGACATCCTAGGACTCCGCTTTCAAGAAGCTATGAACCTGCACTCCAAGGTCTCTTTGTTCAGCAACACTCCCCAGGACCTTACCATAAAGTGTGTAAATGCTACTCTTCTTCTTAACTCCAAGCAACTTAGGCCCAACCTACTCCAACTTTCCTCAGAAGGCAGTCTCTCCTTACTTCAGATCCATCTAGTGAACGTTCTTTGAACACCCTCCAATGCTAGTATTTCTTTCCTTCAATAAGGGGTCCAAAACCGGTCAGAGGATTCCAGCTGTTGTTGGACTAGCATCTTGTATAATTTTAGTAAGGCTTCCCTACGTTTCTTTTCCATTTGCATTGAAATAAAGGCCCCTGGTCTCTCTGCCTTCCCTATTACTGGGTGACCTTGTGATTTATGCACAAAATACTCTCAGTCCCTCTGTGCTGCAGCTTTCCGCAATCTTTTGCAGGCTGATAGGGAATCGGGACTGGGTTGCGAGTTAAGAAATAGGCAGCAGTGTTGTGGATGACTTCCAGTTTACTGACGGTAGAATTTGAGAGACCAGTCAGCAGTCCATTGGAATTGTCAAGACCAGAGGCTTTGAAGACACGGAGGACATTTGAATAGCATGTGAGCTGAGGTGGGGTGAATTTGGGCGATGTTATGGAAGTAAAGGTCGATGGTCTTAGTCATGACACCAGTACGAGATCAGAAACTCATCTCAGACTCAAACACAATTGTAAAATCAAGCCTTGAGTTTGTGAGTGTGATAAAAAAGAAAGAGATTACATGAACAACTGCTTGAAACAGCTCAAATTAGTCGGTGCAGTTAGTGTCATTTAAGTGCCACCTAACCGACAATTGTGATAAGGCGCTAATTCCAGAGGCGTGACATTGCAGAAGTTTACACAAGCACTGGGACATAAGTAGCTTATGTGGCCAGTGATTAATGGCAGCAGCATGAGTTTGATTCCTACTCCAGCTGAGGTACGTGTGATCTACCCCTTTGCTCTGGATCTGAGTGTGGAGGCATGAGGTGAATCTGACGGAAACACTGACGGAAACAGCTCAGGATGAAGCATCTGCAGCCAATAGCTGAGGGTTAGCAGGTGACAGTGTAAAAGTTAGGCGTCACCCATTTAAAACACAAAAAGAGTTGTACAGCACAGAAACGGACCCATCAGTTGAACCAATCCATGCTGAACATAATCAGAATCTAAACTAAGCCTGCTCCTGGCCCATATCTCTCCAAATCTTTCCTATGCCTCACAGCGCCAGAGACGCGGGTTCAATTCCCGCCTCAGGCGACGTTCTCCCTGTGTCTGCGTGGGTTTCCTCCGAGTGCTCCGGTTTCCTCCCACAGTCCAAAGATGTGCAGATCAGGTGAATTGGCCATGCTAAATTACCCGTAGTGTTAGGTAAGGGGTAAATGTAGGGGTTTGGGTTGGTTGCGCTTCGGCGGGGCGGTGTGGACTTGTTGGGCCGAAGGGCCTGTTTCCACACTGTAAGTAATCTAATCTAATCTAATCTATTGATGGACTTATCCAAATGTCTTTTAAATGTGGGTAATTGACCCACATCCACTCCTTCCTCAGGAAGTTCATTCCACACACGAGCCACCCTCTGCGTAAAAACTTTGCCCCTTATGTCTTTTCAAAGTTTCTCTCCTCTCACCTTAAAAATGGTCTTGAAACCCGATAACTTCCATTCACCTTATTTATATCTCTCATTAACTTCAGTGAGGTCAACTCTCAATCTCCTATGTCCCAGTTCCAGCCTATCCAGCCTTTCTTTACATCTCAAACATTTCATACCCAGCAACATCCTGAGATGTAGAGACACTCCCAAACCCTTGCTCATATCATTGCTCATCTGAATTGGGCGAGAGCAGGGCAGTTGGAAATTAACATGAATATTGTGAAGTTGTTCACTTTGGTCGAATGAAAACACAAAGGCAGAATATTTCCTAAATAGTGAAAGTTTGGGAAGTCACCAAAAGCTAGCAGCAAGCAATTAGGAAGGTAATGTGATATGTTAGCCTTCATCATGAGGGGATTTGAGTACAGCATTTAGATACCTCACTGCAGCCTTGGTGAGATCTCACTGGGAGTGCTGTGTTCAGTTTTATTCTCCTAGAAACAATTTATCGCCATCGAAAGAATACAACTGCAATTCACCAGATGAATCCCTGGGAAGGACAGGTTTGTTTGATGAGGAGGAACTGTGTCCATATACTCAGGAGCTTTGAAGAGTGAGAGGGGTTCTCACTGAAACTTATAAAGTTCTTCCAGTGTGGGACAGGGTGGATATAAGCAAGATGTTTCCCCTGACTGGTGACTTCACAAGTAGGGTGCATCATCACACGATACAATGTAAGCTATTTAAGAAAGAAATGAGGGGACATTTCTTGACTTAGTAGGTGGTGCATCTTTGGGATTCTCTAGCCTATAGGACTTTGGAGGTTCAATCATCGAGTATGTACATAACAGACACCAACAGATTTCTGGAAACTAATGACATCAAGGGATATCAAGATAATGGCAGCACGGTGGCTCAGTGGTTAGCGCTGCTGCCTCACAGCACCAGGACCTGGATTTGATTCCAGCCTTGGGTAACAGTCTGTGTGGAGTTTGCACATGCTCCCAGTGTCTGCATGGATTTTCTCCAGGTGCTCCAGTTTCCTCCCACAGTCCAAAAATGTGCAGGTCAGGTGAATTAGCCATGCTAAATTGACCATAGGTGATTCAGGGGTAAATGTAGAGTAATAGGGTAGGGGAATGGATCTGGATGGGTTACTCTTCAGAGGGTCGGCGTGGATTTGTTGGGCTAAATGGACTGTTTCTACACTGCAGGGATTCTACGATGATGTGGGAGATGGCATTGAGGTTGATGATCTAAGTGAATTGTGGGGCAGAATTGCCAGGCTGAATGGCCTACTGCTGTTCCTGTGTTCCTTTGCACAGAGCACTCATGAATGAATTTGTGGATGACAGACCATTGAAATTTCAAGAAAGTCATTGACCTGAAATGTTCGCTCTGTTTCTCTCTCAGCAGATGCTACCATATTTGGAATACTTCATTCAGTTCTGGCCTCCCTCCAACAGGAAAGATGTTATGATACTTGAAAGGGCGCAGGAAAGATTTACAAAGATGTTTCCAGGGTTGGAGGGTTTGAGCTAGAGGGAGAGGCTGAATAGGCTGGGGCTGTTTTCTCTGGAGCATTGGTGGCTGAGGTGTGACCTTATAGAGGTTTATAAAATCATGAGGGGCACGGATAGGGCGAATTTCCTAGGTCTTCTCCCCGGGTTATGAGAGTCCAAAATTAGAGGGCATAGGTTTAAGGTGAAAGGGCAACAGTTAAAAGGGACCTAAGGGTGACTTTTTTCACGCAGAGGGTGGTGTGTGTATAGAATGAGCTGCCAGAGGAAGTGGTGGAGACTGGTACAATTACAACATGCAAAAGACATCTGGATGGGTATATGAATAGGAAGGGTTTAGAGGGATATGGGCCAAATGCTGCCAAATGGGATTAAGTTAGGCTATCTGGGCAGTATGGGCCAGTTGGACTGAAGGGTCTGTGTCCATGCTGTACAAACTCTATGACTCAAAGAAATCCTTTAAGAATTTTCAGCATTTACTTTCTGTTTAGAAGCGTCAAGTGTTTGCCCACATCTGAGGGTGTGTTTGATCAATCTAAGCAAGTTTCTGTATAAGCTGGGAAGGTGTATAGTTGGGGACTGCACTCCTCTAATGTGCCTTCAAAACACCTCAGAAATGTTTCCTCCCTCCTCCGCAACATGCAACATCAGCATCAGCTACACCAGTTCATGACTGGAATTGCAAATGTGCACCAGGTTTGACAAATTACAAGTTTTTGTTTTCATCTTGTGTGTTCATTCCCTCAGTTGAGTCTAGGTAAATCCTTCTGGTACCTCAAAATCCCAGATCCTTGAACCATTGACATTTGTTCATGTTCAAAAACTGCTTGGGGAGGGGGAAGGGTGGTGATGTAATCCCTCAGTAGACCATTAGTTGGTCTTACTGCCTTGGCCAGGGGCAAAACTGATAAAAGACTGCAAGTTCTTCTCTCTCTGGAAATGTTAGACATATCAGATTCTGAGACACCTTAAATCAATACATTTTCTCATTGATGCACATCGCTTTTGCTTTAAGTAGTAATCCTGCCAGAGATTTGTTTAGCACACCTCTTCATAACTTCACAGATGCTGCAAACACTTGAAGTTTCCATTTTTAAAGTGCTATGAAGGTATAAGGGGTACTGTACTTTTAAGAGAATTAAAAACTAGCAGAACTACCTGATGGAGCACCAAGTGCTCTGAATAAGGTAACAATGTAACATTTGGTCAAACAGCTAGATTAGTTAGGTTGCTTGGAGATGACAAAACAAATTCGAATTTGCCCAATTCGTTTAAATTATACCCCAAAATACCAACCTCCAATCAAGTTTGAATTGAGTATATTGGCAATCTTAAAAACCGATGAAACAATCCCATGCTTTGGGACATAAGACTGGGAAAAATTGAACAGTTGGAGGAGAACTGCCAAAGACCAACAAATGTAGGCTGCCAGTCAGATGTCTCTGAGAGGTACCTGTCTAGAGAAGGGGTTTGCACAGAGAAAAACATTGACACTGACCTGGGGAGCACATCTACAGAGGAAGATACAAAGGGAAGATTTGACAGCTAGCTGCTTTTAAAATTTGCATTTTTTGGTAAATCTTAACCAGAGGTTTTATTGGGCTAGTATTATAGAAGGGAAAAGTAAAAGATAGATTAGAGAAAGGAGTTGTAAATAATTGTTAGCTAATTATTCTCTGTTATACTTTAAGAAATAAGGTTGTTAATTTTTACTATAACGAGTTCTTGTCCTCTCGAATTTCACAGATTACTGCATGGGATAAATCTTTTCTGTGTTGCTGGTTTAAATCAAGCAGGAGGGTTTACCCTGTGTTGTAACAAAAGTCTTGATTATTCCTCTTTCTAGTTTTAAGGACTGCTCTGTAGCATCTTCCTCAGTTACTTGTATTAGAGTGTCACCCCAGTCTTGCCTTTGTTCTTAATACCCTAGCATGAAACTTGAATCTACAACCCCGTCATTCAGGGGAAAGGAAGTTCCAAACTGCGGCAGACTGACAATATCCAACTCCTCACGCAAAAAAAGTCTTCTTACTTTCCTTCCCTGATCTCTGTGTGCAGTGCACACTCTCTGTAACAAAGGACTGTAGGATTGAACTGAGTCTGTTGCAAGACTGAAATCCAGCTCTGCTGAATTTCCACTGCAGTGCTTGGTCATACACAAACCCGATATCACAAAGCAAACTCCAGGGAGCTCTTTCGTTTCATGAAATGTGGCCTAGAAGGTGAAGTACACTGCAAAGGAAACAGGAAGCTAGCTAACATGTGTCAAAATGTGAAAACTAGTGTGTTCTTTTAATCCTTGGGTTTAAAACCGTCCAAGGAACTTGTCTTTTTTCTACCTTTCTAACTTCATTTATCCCCACAATCCTCGGAGAATTTTATGTTCCTCGGATTCCAGTCACCTGCACATCCCATTTCCTGGCTCTTCCCTCAACCATTGAAATCCGGAGTTCTGGAATTTCTCTCTTCAAGCTCTCAGCCTCGTTTCTTTGCTGTCTTTTCTCAAGATGCTCCTTTTTTACCACACCTACTGTCCCCACGTTTCCGAATGTGGCTCAGCATCAACACTCTTCCAATGCCAACCTCACCTTGGTACATTTTCATATGTGAACAATGCTACATAAATGCTTGCTATAAATTACTTTGTTGTTGCATTTAATTGTGGCACGTTGCTCATGTGTCAGTCATGCCTCAGCTAATAGTAAATGCATGATGGCAATGCCTAGTGGTATTATTTATGAACTGTTCATCAAGAGATTCATGTAATGTTCGCGGGACCTGTGTTCAATTCCTGCCATGGTGGAACATGAATTCAATGAAAATGTTGAGAGTCTAATGATGATCATGCACACATACATATAAATCTGGGGTGCATTTGTAGATGCATTCTATTTTGTTCAAAAAGCCCACAATTTGCAGTCACAGTCAGTCAATGTGGCATTTTATAAATTCCTGCTTTGGAAATAAAACTAGTCTGCCTCCAGGTTAGCACACAGACAGTTTCTAAATAACGCCTCACACCTAAAATGCATTGTCTGACCTGAGATGTCACCTCTTTTAGATTGATAAAACTTCTTAGTTTTCTCAGGGAAGTGACCTGAAAAAATTCTGGGATTTGCATTTTAATCGATTGAAATCTGCATCTCCTTTCTAACTGATTAACGGGAGGGAGTCAGCCATCTTAGGTTTGTTCAATACATTCGAATCAGTTGTGTGACCCTTTGATCTTTTACTTACACCAGGAGGTTTCTGACACCTCCTTTCTCATTATATGCAATGAAGGAGCAGCGCTCTGAAAGATAGTGTTTAAAATAAACATGTTGGACTATAACCTGGTGTCATGTGATTTTTGACAACAATCATGAAGTTATTGTTGGTTCAATATCCTTTGGGGAAGGATGCTGCTGGTCTTATATGGTCTCTATTACATGTGACTCCACACCCACAGCAATATGGTTGACTTTTAACTGACCTCTGGCCAACAAATACTGGTCTAGCCAACAACACTTACATCCTGTGAATGAACAAGACAAATCTTGCTTTTTTTGTCGCAAGATGCTCATTTC
Organism: Chiloscyllium plagiosum; assembly: GCF_037043375.1. NCBI lineage: Eukaryota > Metazoa > Chordata > Chondrichthyes > Orectolobiformes > Hemiscylliidae > Chiloscyllium > Chiloscyllium plagiosum. Next base: position 14,163,120 of record NW_028270147.1, read on the forward strand.
ATGACCTTCTCTGGGGCTTGAGAGAAAAATGAAATCAAAGCTTAGGCTCTAATGAAGTATTGAAGAGAGATGCTATCTGAGAGATATCAAAATCTCAAACACAGAAAAAGGCCCTTTGGCCCATTGTGTCTGTGGAGGTCAAAAACAATCACCTAACTATTCAAATTCCATTTTCCAGCACATGGCTCACAGCCTTCTAATGACTGAGATTCGAAATTGAGTATCCTCTGTCTGCTCCATGGGTATACAAGATTTAACGGTACTATTTTGAGGAGGAGCAGGGACATTATTATCCCTGGCGTCTTGGCTAATACTTATCTCTCTATCAATATCATAGATTATCTCGTCATTTCATGTTGCTCTTTGAGACCGCTTGTTGTATGCAAATTGACTGTCATGTTCCTACATAGCAACAATGATTACACTCCAGAACTACAACATGAGCTGTGAAACGCTTTGTAACATCCTGTAGTCCCCTCAAAAGCTGACAAATGCAAGTCTTTGTTTTCTTCCCTGGACAGTTTGGAAATGATATACTGCGCATCATCTGATAAACGTTCCTTTCTGTTCCTTAGCACTCCACCTCACCTACCCTCCTCTTCCTGAGTCGGACACCTTGCAATCCCAGTGCTCATTCTGTGCATATGAGACGTGACTGACAAATGGACAAACCAAGCTTGGGTGAAGAGGGCTTGGGAAAGCAGCCACCATAATCAAATATCCCTCCTGCCCCCGATATATTCTCTTCCACCCTCGTCCATTGGGCAGAAGATACAAAAGTTTGAAAACACGTACCAACAGATTCAAGAACAGCTTCATCCCTGCTGTTATCAGACTTATGAATGAACCTCTCATTTATTAAAGTTGATCTTTCAGCACTGTCTCTGTTGTTGTAATACTGTATTCTGCATTCTGTTCTATTACCCTGATGTACTTATGTAAGCTATGATTGTCTGGGTAGCAGGCAAAACAATACATTTCACTGTATCTCAGTGCATGTAACAATAATAAATTAAATCAAATCAAGAGAATTCCAAACCTCTACCACTCATTGTATGTAACACCTTCTCCACCTTCATGTACTTTACAGAATGCCAGCAGCAACAACTACATTATAGTAAAGTTTTAGCCAACTAAGAAACTTAAAAGAGCAATTAATCAGAAACATCAAATGAAACATCTGCTGGAAATCTGAAAAATGAAAAACAGAAAGTGTTGGAAATACTCAGCATGGCTGGCAGCAAGTGTAAAGACAGAAACAACATCTACCTTGCAACTCAAATGTGATTCTTCAACCGAATATTAACTGCTTCTCTATCCACATAGGCTGCCAGACCTGCAGAGTTTTTCCAACGCTTTTGTTTTTGATTAGGCAATAATTGGACAGAGTTGAAACTGAGTGAGCATTGACGACAGCCAATGTCTGTTCCCAACAAAGAGACCTTGGCGTGCAGTTTCATAGTTCCTTGAAAGTGGAGTCTCTGGGAGACAGGGCAGTGAAGAAGGCATTTGGTATGCTTGCCTCAACTGGTCAGTGCATTGAGTATAGGAGTTTAACCAGGGTGGGAGGGATCTTTGATGATGTTGGCTGCTTTCCTGAGGCAGCGAGAAGTGTAGACGGAAGGAAGGCTAGACCGGGGTGGAATCACAACCCTCTGTAATTGTTTGTGGTCCTGGGCAGAGCAGTTGCAACCCAAGCTGTGACACATCCAGATAGAATGCTTTCTATGGTGTATCTATAAATATTGGTAAGATTTCTAGCACTTAATGTTAGATCCGTTGCTAATTACAATTCTGAGATACACAGATTTTAATTAAACAAAGGTATTAAGGAACATGGACCAAAGGCAGGTGTATGGAGTTAGGTCACAAGTCAGCTGTTGAATGGCAGAACAGTTTCTCAGGTGATCCTGTCTCTAAAAACATGGCAAAAGTGCTGGGAGAGTCCTAGCTTATAAACTGGATAGAAAAGATAACACAAAAATGACAACAGCTCATGGCATGACCAAAGTGACCCAACTGTACAGTCAGTAAGTAGACTCAGTGATTGGAGGAAGGCCCTGATTTTTAATTCTTCTCAAACTGATGGCCAGCATTCCAACTGTATTACATAAAACATGGGCATGAAATAATCGCCAATATGGACAACTGCTGTCGTTGACTGAAGAAATATCAACAGTTGCTTCTTTTTTAAAATGTTTGGCATTGCGCTCCACGGCAGGTTACTTGGGCCGATTCATGCTCAGTTCTTCAAACAGCTGCATAAGCAGCAGAGAAACCAACATCATCTTTTTATTTAGTTTAATGACTGTGGTCGTTTCAATCTAGGCTCTGGTAACGCATCAAAAGCAGACAGTTTAATAACCCACCTCCAAACCTAAAGTACTGCAGCTAAATTATAGTCTACAGGTACCAGTCAATACACTGAAACGATAAAGTTCCCAGATTGGGTACTCCCCTCTGATAAGATTTTGTAGCATATCCAGGCAATATGTTTGTGAGAATCAACTGCAAGGAGGAGACTCATGTTTACAGTCATGATTCGAAGATGCCGGTGTTGGACTGGGGTGTACAAAGTTAAAAATCACACAACACCAGGTTATAGTCCAACAGGTTTATTTGGAAGCACACTAGCTTTCGGAGCGACGCCCTTCATCAGGTGACAATCACCTGATGAAGGAGCGTCGCTCCGAAAGCTAGTGTGCTTCCAATTAAACCTGTTGGACTATAACCTGGTGTTGTGTGATTTTTAACCATGTTTACAGTGATTTTGTTACTTCAGTCTTCAAAGCAGAGCCACAGTTTGCCAAGTAATGGGCTGAAGAAGGAGGTTGCATTTAACAAGTATGCTCTCACATTTGTCCTTCTGTGTAACCCAATGCTTCTGCTCACAGAACTGGACTTGATGATGGATAGGTGGGTAATCCTGCCTGACTGCAGTGTTTCTAGGGCAAGACGTGCTTCTGGCATGAGCATCTTGCACACAGCCGTCTGAAAGTTCTCTCCAGAGGCACTGCCTCGTTTGGTGGAGTAAGGTTTCAGTGCTGATGTTGCCCCCTGGAGTTATTTGATTAATTAAACAACATTGTTCAAATGTAAACAGGTGACAATTGGAGCTAGTGGCACAGTGGTGGTGGGTATCTATAAATCTGGGCCAAAAGTCCAGAGGTGTGTTCCATCAGAATGTGTTACTAGGCTCTTGTGGCTTAGTGGTAGTGTCACTGGCTGTGTACCTGTAGTTTCAAGTTCCATCTGCCATGGAGATATGCCACACCATGTTCAAGTAGCCTTTTTTAACTCGAGCGAGCAATAAGAGTTTGGGGCACAGTGTTAGTTTCCTTCCCTAAAGTCTGGGAAGTCTAGGCTCAAGTCCCACTTTCCCCAGAGATCTGTTGTAATGTTTCCGAACAGATTGATTAAACTAGTTAATAAGAACTGTGGATGCGGTAAATCGGAAACAAAAACAGAACTTGCTGAAAAATGCAGCATCCACAGACAGTGTTCACAGGTGCTGCCTGACCTGCTGAGCTTTTCCAGCAATTTCTGCTTTTGTTTCTGGTTAAAGTATTTATTTGTTAAGAACGGATGGCACAGGAAGGTGAAGGGATAATAAACTACGACAAGGATAATTAATCTTGAAGTCTGATTCTCCAACAGAGTCATACAGCATGGAAACAGACCCTTCGGTCCAACTCATCCATGCTGACCAGGTTTTCTCAATTAAACTAGTCCCACTTGCCTGTGTTTGGCCCATTTCCTCTTCATGTACCTGTCCAAACATTTTTTAAACGTAACTGTACCTGCAGCTAATACTTCCTCTGGCAGTTTATTCCACACAGGAATCATCCTTTGTGTGAAAAAGTTGCCTCTAAGGTCCTTTTTAAATCTTTCTCCTCTCATCTTAAAATTATACCCCCTAAGTTTGAACTCCCCCACATGAAGGAAAAGACCTTTGGTATTCACCTTATCTATGCCCCTCATATTTTTGTAAACCTCGATAAGGTCACCTCTCAAGGTTTGAATTAACATAGGATAGAATCAAATCCCTGATGAAAGAACCTCTCGGAATCAGAGTGTGGAGCACTCATGACCACTGAACTAGATTCAACCAGATTTCTCACCTCTCCCAGGAGATTGTGTGGATTCTGTGTGGTCAGAAAGTGAGTAGATTGGAGAAGGCAAGGCAGATGAGTTATATAGGAGAAGCTCGATGGAGTAGTGTGCCTTTTCCTTTCCTTTCCTCTCCTTGTCAGCCTGAGGCTGTGTTGGTCACTGATGCAGAAGGCGGTCGGTTGAATCTCCAACCCAGAGCCTTGTGCACCAGGAACATAAATAGAACTTTCTGGAGAAACTCAGCAAGTCTGACAGCATCTGCAGGAAGAAAACAGAACTGACGATGAGTCATCAGACTCGAAACATTACCTCTGCTTTCTTCCCACTGTTGCTGTCACATCTTCTGAGTTTCTCCAACAATTTCTGTTTTTGTTTCCAATCTCCAGGGTTCACAGTCCTTTGCTTTATTCTTGTGCGCCAGAACTTGACTGACAGGCCACTGCGGTACTGAGGGAAATGTCAAGCCGAGACCCCATCAGCTGATGACTGTAAGATGTAGGAGCAGAAGTAGGCCATTCAGCCCATCGACTCTGCTCCTCCACTCAATGACCAGTCTGATAATCCACAACTCCAATTTCCTGTCTTTTCCACAACACCTTGATTCCCATACTGATCAAAAATATGCCCGCTCAACTTTCAATATACTTAACAATAAAAATACTTCTTAAGAAAAGGGGTAAAATTAATACTTACTTCCGGGCATCACAAAGAAAGAAACAAAGAGCTTGCATTTATACAGCATCTTTCATTATCTCAGGAGATGCAAAAAGACATTTTGTAAAGTAGAAAATATGATGACCCAGTGGGTGAATGTGCATCCCATTGCTGCAGTAGTCAGCAGATGAGCCCCTGCTCAAGAGCAATTAGCAACTGGGGACAAGTACAGGCCTAGCCAGTAACATCCATGTTTTATACTATTCTTTCACATCATGAGGCATCACCATCTGGCCCAGTATTAATTGCCCAGGGGCTAGCTGGGAGTCAATTATGTTGCCATGGGTCTTTTTAAAAAATTCATTCACAGGATGGGAGCATCGCTGGCCAGGCCAGCATTTACTGCCCATCCCCAATAGTCTAGGGGGCAGTTAACAGTCAACCACATTGCTGCGGGTATGGAGTCACATATAGGCCAGACAAGGTAAAGATAGCAGTTTCCTTCCCTAAAGAACATTTGTGAACTAGATGGGTTTTTCCAAATGGCAATGAATTCTGGCCTAGCCAGTGACGCCCTCATCCCATGAATGAAAAAGAACCTCTTACATGTAGCATTGAGGAGCTCAATGGGCACAAGCCTGTTCCCCTGTCTGTGTGGCTGAGCCAGTAACAGTGTTGTCTCTGAGGCACTGCACAGGACTGGAATTCATAATCTCATCATAATTTACTGCAGTGTTAGATAAAGTGTTCCTCAGATGAGTTGTTAACATCACTCATGGCCTCAGTGTTCAGGCCAGTGTTAAACATCCCATTATGTTCATCATAGTCAGGTCAACACTGTTTGTTCAACCATGGTATCGATGAACTGGTTATTCATCTCTTTGTCATTAATGGTGTCCTGTTGTGTTTCCTTGAATAACAAATAAGTTGACCTTCAACAGTAATTCGTTGTACGTAACAATGAATCATAAAAGATCATGTAAAGGTAACCTTTTTATTTCTGGAATTCCTGTGTCATCCTTATATGATAAGCAATTGACAATGGAAAGCTTTGGACCAAACTTTGCAGTCGATAGTGGAGTGATGCAGAAGGCGGTCGGTTGAATCTCCAACCCAGAGCCTTGTACACCAGGAACATAAACACTACTTTCTGGAGAAACTCAGCAAGTCTGACAGCATCTGCAGGAAGAAAACAGAACTGACGATGAGTCATCAGACTCGAAACATTACCTTGGAGAACTTGAAGAACATTTCCTGTTAAGATCCAGCAAATGGATTTTCTCCTACCTTGACATTACTTCCATTTTAGCGGATCTCTCATGCCTGCATCAGATTGAAGATTTTGCACAGAAAGTAAAACCAGGAAGTTAAAAAAAATCACTGATTAATTTGTACTTTAAATCATTTAACCGAGAGTAAAACAAAGATTGTCAGAGATGCAAGGGGAGTAAGGTATAACATGGAAATATCAGAAAGAGATTTTAAAAAAGATATTCGAAAATCTGTGAAATTGTTTGCATCATAATGGAGAAATCTGACCTTCGACACAAATTCAAAGAGAAAAGTTCTCCCCAGAGCCTTAGTCAATACTTATCCCTCAGTTAACATCCCTCAAAATAAATTGCCTAGTCACAGGACAGCATGGTGGCTCAGTGGTTAGCACTGCTGCCTCACAGTGCTACAGACCTGCATTCAATTTGAACCTTGGAAGACTGTCTGTGTGGAGTTTTCTCATTGTCTGTATGGGTTTCCTCCCACAGTCCAAAGATTTGCAGGTTAGGTGGATTGGTCATGGGGAAATACAGGGATAGGGTGGGATGCTCTTCAGAGGGTTGGTGTGGACTTGATGGGCTGAATAGCCTACTTCCGAACTAGCTGGATTCCATGATTATATCATTGCTGTTTGCAAATTGCTTGCCAACTTGCTACACAGTGTCTACACCTTCAAGACGCCTATAACCTTCAGTGTTCTGTGGTGTCCCATGCATCATTAAAATGTGCTCTATAAAACACAAGACTGTTTTTTTCTCTATCATCTCAGTCCTGAGAACACTCATAACCATCTCAGTACCAGACTATGACACACTCCCAGTCTCCAGAATGGAAAACCGTGCACTCTTTAACCTTGATTCCCCGTGCCATATTCATTCCATATTGATTCCAATGCCTCAAATGTTACAATCCAAATGGGATCAACCAGTCCATTTCTTGGCCCTCCCTTAGCAATGTTACAAGAAGCCTACTAATCTGACTGCATTTTGATTTGAGTTATGCAGAAAATAAAGAGACATAATCTTTTAAAGCTTTTCGTTCGACATCCATCAGTACAGAAGCAAGAAAGCCAAATTTCAATGTGAGTTATAATTTCTGCTGCATGAAAAAGGGGGTGGATGCGATGGCAAAGCAATTCAGATTGGTCGAGGCATTGCCATGAGAAAGCAACAGGAAACTGTTGTTGTCCGTTTTTGATTTGATCTGATTTATCATTGAACTGAGATACAGTGAAAAGTATTGTTTTGTCTTCTAACCAGACAAATCCTATCTTACTTAAGTACATCAGGGTAATAGAACAGAATGCAGAATATAGTGTTACAGGGTCAGAGAAAGTGCAGAGAAAATCTACTTTAATATATGAGGGGTCCATTCATAAGTCTCATAACAGTGAGGAAATAGCTGTTCTTGAATCTGTTGGTATATGTTTTCAAACTTTTGTATCTTCTGCCTGATGGAACAGGGTGCAAAAAAGTGTAAATGGGGTGGGAGGGCTCTTTGATTATGTTGGCTGCTTTCCCGAGGCAGTATAGATGGAGCCAATGGATGGAAGGCTGGTTTTCGTGATGGACGAGGCTGCGTTCACAACTTTCTGTAATTTCTTGTGGTCTTGGGCAGAGCAAGGTGCAATGCTGGACATGTTTCTCTTTTCTCCAGAGGACAGGACACTGCTTACAAATGTATGCAACCTCCAGAAGGAAATGTGAACCAGGTTGTGAGACCGAATTGGCTGTTAGGGTAATTCTTATCAAACTTGGGATTGTTCAATGGGTGAATTCCAATTGCTGATTCACATTCAACATTAACTATTACACTCTGGGTTTGCATAAATACAGTTGTAGAGATTTACAGCACGGAAACAGACTCTTTAGTCTAAGATGTTCATGCCAACCAGACACCCTAAATTAATCTAACTCCATCTGCCAGCATTTGGCTCATATCCTTCTAAATCCTTCCTATGTATATACCCATCCAGATGCCTTTTAAATGTTGTACTTGTACCAACCTCCACCATTTCCTCTAGCAGCTCACTCCATACACACACCACCTCCTGTGTGAAAAGTTACCCTCAGGTCCCTTTTCAATCCTTTCCCTCTCACCTTTAAACCTGTGCCCTCTAGTTTTGGACTCCCCCACCCCAGGGAAAAGCTCTTGCTTATTTATCCTATCCATGTCCCTCATGATTTTATAATCCTCTATAAGATCATCCCTCAGCCTCCAACACTTCAGGGAAATAGCCCCAGCCTATTCAACCTCTCCCTATGTGTCAAGCCCTCCAATCCTGCCAACATCCTCGTAAATCTTTTCGCAATCCTTTCAAGTTTCACAACATCGTTCTTATAGGAGGGAGACCAGAATTACACGCAATACTCCAAAAGTATGGTCAGTATTCAATCGGCTCCAAACATCTGAAGGGGAAGTGCAGTTTGAAATGATCTGTTGATTGTGAGGACTTTCGTTGGACTGTTCTAATAATGATGCCAATAATATTACACATTGTCTTCTGTTGGTTTCAACCAAAAAAAAATAAAAAGGGAGAAAATAAACTTTGAGGGTAAACTTGTAAGCAATATCAAGGTGGACAGCGGGAGCTTCTTGAAATATATAAAAAAGAGAGAAGCCAAAGTGAACATAGGCCTTTAGGGAATGTAGCTTAGGAGGTGATAATGGGTAGTGATTACAGTGGTGCTGGAAAAGCACAGCAGGTCAGGCAGCCTCCGAGGAGCAGGAAAATCAACATGTCAGACAAAGCTCTTCATCAGGAATGAGGCAGGGAGCCTCTGGGGTGGAGAGATAAATGGGAGGGTAATAATGGGTAACCAGGAAGTGGTAGAGGAGCTGAAGTAATCCTTAGCAACAATTTTCACAGTAGAAGACACTAATAACATCCGAATATTAGACTGACTCTGTGTAACACCATCACAGTGGGTCATGCTAATCACATACTTCCAATATTAACCCTTTCAGACCCATATATAATATCTCCCCCCAAGTCTTTATCCAAATTATTATTATACTATTCTCATATACACTCGTCTTACTATATGCTACCCTTTGACTTGGATGGTCTTCCTGAAAGGCCAAGGTTTCGGGTTTCTTGCAGATTTGAGGTTCAACAGCTGGATCATCCCAATATATAACAGTTAGACATCTCTGATCAGAATGCGATTCCTTCTATATCATCTTACAGTGCCTTCGGCTGTACATGTTATATAAGATGTCGGGTTTGTTGCTCAGATTGCTCTCCCCTTTCTAGTTTTTGATCCCAAAGCCATAACTGGTGGCTTTCCCAAAACTTCCGTAAATTCTTAGTATGATACATTTTACTATAATTATTTGCTGCTTGCTTTCTATAAGACCTTTCTTTATCATGAACTCTTTGATAATCTTTGAGTTGCAACCTTGGAAGTAATTCCACAGGCAGAGTAGAAAGTTGAGTTTTGAACCTTCCCATCTGTAAATTGGAAGGTGCTAGTCTGCATAGTAATGAGGTAGATCTGTCGCTCATGGAGCTGTTTGAAAATCTTGGCTCTTTTGCAACAATGAATTGGTGGCTCTGATTCCTCAGTGAGCCCCACCATTTGACTGGGGATATCTTGGTGAACCTTAACATGTCTGAACCTACGACCTTCTACAAAGTACTTGAAGTGCTCATTTGCAAAGTGTGAGCCATTGTCAGAAACAACTCATTTATCTGGAATGAGTTACAAAATTGGCTGACAACTTTTCCCGTTAACGATAATACGACATTTTTACGTGAAGCCATCTTGAAAGTAGTCGGTAATAATCAAATAGGATGCCTTGAAAAATTCACACTTCTCAATAACTATCATGACTTTTCCCTGTAAATGATTCAAAACAGATGTCTCTGATTGATCAGATCATACTCTTCTGTGACTCCTCTTGGATTAAAATGTTCTCCCTGTACCAGGTGACCCTCTAAGCTCTTGAAGTCTATTCATATTTTTCTTTGGAAAATCTTTGATGCTGATTCCGAATGAATTGCTAGTGATTGATGCAAAATGTTCCCAATGGAGTCATGAAAGCTGCTGGGAGCCTTCAGTTTTCATCAAATGGAATTTGCCTAAACCATTCTGTGTTTAATGAATATTTCGCTATTGGGTAACTTTGCCGTATTTTCATTTACTGAGGAGAGAGGAGAAACCTCCCTTACCACTACCCTTAGTGAGTTGTGTTAAATCATTGCACATATGAATGGTACTGTTCAGTTTGCTTTTTGGAACCACACTAATACACTACTCTGTTAGTTTGGTGACTAGAAAGATTACCATAATACTATAAAAATAGTAACAGGAGTAGACAATTTGGCCTCTCAGGCCTGCTTCACCCTTTAATAGCAACATTCTGATCCAACATTCTTCAGGGGCACCTTCCTGCCCTATCTCTGCAACTCCTTGATTCCCCGACTGACCAAGAATCTGTCTCACCCTTAAATATACGCAAGCACTCTCCCCACAGCTCCCTGTGGCAAGGAGTTTCAAAGATTCACAACTCTCTGAGAGAAGCAATCCTTACTCTCAGTCTTGAATTGATGCCTCTTTAGTTTGAGGTTAGGAGTTTCTGTTTCTGTTGAATTCCAGATCATTCGAAACTCTGCTGTTCACACCCTAATTCACATCAAGTTCAGTTCACTTCTCATCGCTATGCTCATTGACCGAAGCTGGAGCTTCCAATCCACCAATACCTCAAAATTAAATACCTCCCTTTAATTCCTTCCATGGTCTCTTCCCTTCCCTGTCTTGGTAATCTTCACACTGATAGCCCTCCAGGAACTTTGTATTCTGCCAGTTGTAGTTCCTTGCCCATCTCCCACTTGTATTTGGTGGTTGTGACTCTGGTATCCTGATCAAAATCTCCAGGAATTTTCCCTTAAAATTCTCCAGCTCTCCCTCCTCCTTAAGTCATCTGTCCTGATGTCCTCTACTGAACATCTGTGCTGTGTCAGATTTTTTCATCTGATTATACGCAATGTGATAGATTGAGATATTTAGTGAAATTTCAGATGGTGTAGAAATTAAAACCTTTGGTCTGTTTGAGGGAGAAACAGAATCCAAGCCTGAAAATTAAAACAGCGAAGCCCAAAAATTCTATTGCACAATTCCAAAGAGGAACAAGGCAGTTATCCTTGGAGCCCCAGGCAATTGTTACTCCTCCCCCAACATTAATAAACTAGATTCTCTGGTTATTATCACATTGGTTCTTGTGAGAGTTTGCAGTGTGCCTAGAAGCTGGCTTTGTTTCTAACATTGCAACAGAGACAACTCTTCAATAAGAGGCTTCAAAGGACTTCGGGAAAACCTGAGGGGATGAAAGGGTGCTACATAAATTCAAGTTTCATCTTTTACCCAAAGCACGAGCTGTCTCTTGTGGCCCTGAAGGTTAAATTGGTAAACTCAACTCAATTAATATAATGAGCTGTCTCGCTCTGTTTTACAGTAATGAGCCATTTTAACTGCATCCAGCTTCTCTGATATATGTGTCCGCGTATGATGATATCCATAAACCATCTAATGCTTCGAATTGTCATATGCCTGTAATTAAGTTGTCACGAACTGTCCTTCATCACTAACAATGTGTGTCGGATATCCTTCCTCTGGATCTCATTGGCTGGGAACAGTACTCGGGGTAATTTGCAAGTACTTAGTGCCTGTGCGAACACTTGCATCAACCTGCCAGTCACAGTCATTGCAAGAGTGAAAGAGACTATCATTAATTACTTCCATGCATCAGGCAGTGACATTTCAAAAATTTACATTTTGATTTTGTAACTCTGAATTCTGCTGCAAATGACTGGAATTGTTCCAAATGAATCATTAGCACTCGAAACCATATTACTGATTTCTTTTAGCATTGAACTCATACCAACCATAAAATTTAAATGATAGCATCCATCACTGTAATTAATGATACTTCACTCTCGATACCAGTGATTAAGGTTCCCTATAGGCTCAACTGCCGATGTCATTGAGAGATGGATGCTCGTGACGCAATCCGAGTGAACAATGGGCCTTTCACATTCCCATCAATGCTGGTGGTCGACTGCAAGTGAGATGCTTCTGCACGTGGGGAGAAGGGGTCGGGATCATGTAATCATGATTTAAATTTGGTGAGGCAGTGACGTAGCTATGGAGAGATTGTACAAGAAAGAGCTTATTAGGGAAAGGGTAGGAAAGTGGATGTGGGGAGTGCTCAGCATGATCCAATTGAAAGACGGAGCCAAATGACCCAATCCTGTTCCTATTTCTTATGGTCAAATTAAATTTGTTCTCCAACATTCATCATCTCAGGTTGCCCCAAAGCACTTTACAGCCAATGGAGTACTATGTGAAGTACTTTCACTGTGGTAATGGTATGGTAGCCAGCAAGCTCCCTCAAACTTTATCTCAGTAAGACTAGGTGTCAAACCTTCTACTACTGTAATCCACAGCAGGGCCCCACAAGACTGTGTATTCAGCCCCCTACTCCACTCCTTATACACTCACAACTGTGTGGCCAAATTCTGCCTCAACTCCATGTCCAAGTTTCTTGATGACACCACTATTGTAGGTCAGATCTCAAACAGAGATGTGAAACAATACAAGAAAGAGATTGAGTGCATAGTGTAAAGACAACAATTTCTCCACCAACATCAGCAAAACGAAGGAGCTGGTCATTGATTTCAGGAAATGGACTGGAGGGTATGCCCCTTCTGCATCAAAGGTGCTGCAGTGGAGATGGTCGAAGGCATCAAGTTCCTGGGAGTGATGATCACCAACAATCTGTCCTGGTCCAACCACATTGACGCGATGGTCAAGAAAGTGCAATAGTGTCCCTAATTCCTCAGGATACTAAGGAAATTCAGCATGCCCACAAAGATTCTTACCAATTGTTAGAGATGCACCATAGAAAGCATCCTGTTTGGATGCCTCACAGTGTGACATGACAATTACTCTTCTTAAGATTATAAGGAACTGCAGAGAGTGATGAACACAGCCCAGTCTATCACGTAAATCAGCCTTCCATCCAATGACTGCATCTATTCTTCCCGCTGCCTCGGGAAAGCAATCAACATAATCAAAGACCCCTCTCACCCTGTATTACTTTTTTCTACACCCTTCCATTGGGCAGAAGATACAAAAGTTTAAATACATGTACAGAGAAACCTCAATTATCCAAAATTCGATTAACCGAATTTCAGATTATCCAAACAAGATCGCAAAATGCTTGGCTAACTATGTTATCCGGCATTCAATTATCCAGCATTCAATTAACCAAATGAAATACTGTCCTTCGGATAATCGAGAATCATCTGTACAAACAGATTCAAGCACAGCTTCTTCCCCGCTGTAATCAGACTTATGAAAGGATATCTCAAACATTAATGTTGATCTCTTTCTCTCTGCACCTTCTCTGTGGCTGTAACACTGTTTTCTGCACTCTGTTCTGCAATGCTGATGCACTTTGTATGGTGTGATCTGCCTGTAGAGCACACAAAACAACACTTTTCACTGTGTCACAGTACATGTGATAACAATAAATAAACAATATCTTTCCCCTCTCACCCTAAACACATGCCCTCTAATTCTGGACTTCCCGACCCCAGGGAAAAGACTTTAATCATGGATCTAACTTTAAAAACATCTGGAACATAGAAAAGTACAGCACAGGAACAGGCCCTTCGGCCCACCATGTCAGTGCTAACCCTGATGCTACTCTAAACTAATCCCATCTGCTGCACATGGTACATTAACATCTATTCCCCACCTATTCATCTGTCTAAATGCCTCTTAAGTGTTGCTATTGTTTCTGCTTTGTCAGCTCCCCTGCCAGTGCATTCCAGGCACCAACCACCCTCTGTGTAAAAAAACGTGCCTTGCACATCTACTCTAAACTTCCCCCCTCACCTTAGATCTATACTCCTTAGTATTTGACATTTTGACCCTGGGAAAGTGACTCTAACTATTGACACTACCCATGCCTCTCATCATTTTGTATCCTTCTGTCAGGTCACTCCTCGGTCTCCAACGCTCTAGCAAAAACAGTCTAAGTTTGTCCAAATTCTCTTTTTGGCTAATACACTCCAATCCAGGCAATGTCTTGGTAAACTTCTCGGCATCCTTTCCAAAACCTCCATATCCTTCCTATAGGTTCTGTTTTACAAAGATCAGCCCTTACTACTTCTAATTTGCAGCTGTGACTATAATTCAATTGTTCCTCATTAGCTGCATTGGCCTTCTCCCATGTCTTGAAATGATCACGTCTATGATTGTAAAAATAGTTGGTGGTACAATTGTACTAACAATTTTTTTTATTCCCAATTAAAAAGCAAAACAAATGGCCCAGAAAGATTCAAATATATATCTAACGAATCTTAAGACAAAAATAAACTGCTTGAATATTGGCAAGAAAGCTATTCAGATGAGAATAGCTGAGGTCTTCATATTATTATTAATGAAAAACAGCTAAGAAACAGCGTAAGGTCATGAGAAATAGGAGCAGCCCGAGACTATTTGATCAAGTCTGCTCTGCCATTCAAAAACACCACTGCTGATCTAAGTGTGGCCTTAACTCCACTTTCCTGTCTGGCCCCTTCAGCACTGCTGTCTCGATCAAAAATCTGCCGAAGTCAACACTGAACATATTTAACGACCCAACTTCCACTGTACACTGGGGAAAAGAATTTCAAACACTAACGACTCTGACAAATTCTTCCACATTTGCATCTTAAATGCAACAGTCCTTATTCTTAAACTGTTCTAAACTACAGGGGCAGTTTCACTAATGCCCTATGCAGCGATTTCCCTATTTTTCTACACTATCCCCAATTCCAATGGGGTATTCATTGGGTACACTCAATATCAAGATCCATTGAATTGAAGCGGAACTGAAATAAGGAGCAGGAGGAGGCCATTCAGCCCCTCAAGGCAAAAGTGAGGACTGCAGGTGTTAGAAACCAGAGTTTAGATCAGAGTGGTGCTGGAAAAGCACAGCAGTTCAGGCAGCATCCGAGGAGCAGGAAAATCGGCGTTTTGGGCAAAAGCTCTTCATCAGGAATAGAGGCCTCTATTCCTGATGAAGGGCGTTTGCCTGAAATGTTGATTTTCCTGCTCCTCGGATGCTGCCTGACCTGCTGTGCTTTTCCAGCACCACTCTGATGTAAACTCTGGTTTCCAACATCTGCAGTCCTCACTCTTCATGAGACAAGCCTTTCACCTCTGGAATTAATCTAGTGAACCTTCTCTGAACTGCCTCCAATAGCATAACATCCTTCCTCAAGTAAAGGAACCAAAACTGTACCCATTTCTCCAGCTATAGTCTCATCAGTGCCTTGTACAGATGCAACAACACTCCCTGCCCCTCCCCCCTTTATATTCCATTCATGTAGCAATAAATTACAAAATGCTATTGCCCTCCTTATTACCTGCATACTGGCTTTCTGCCCTCTGCTCCCTGCCTATTCATGTGTCTGTATAAATGCCCCTTAAACATTGCTATTGTATCTCATTTGACCATCTCCTCTGGCAGCACATACGAGGCACCCGACCCTCTGTGCAAAACAATCTTCCTCACACATCTCCTTTAAACTTACCCCCTCCCTTCTTAAGTCTACGTCACCTAGAATCCTGAGGGACAGGATTTACACATATTTGGAAATGCAAAGACTGATTAGTGATAGTCAACATGGCTTTGTGCGTGGGAAATCATGTCTCACAAACTTGATTGAATTTATTGAAAAAGTAACAAAGAGGACTGATGAGGGCAGAGTGGTAGACGTGATCTATATGGACTTCAGTAAAGCGTTTGACAAGGTTCCCCATGGGAGACTGGTTAGCAAAGTTAGATCTCATGGAATATAGGGAGAACTAGCTATTTGGATACAGAACTAGCTCGAAGGTAGAAGACAGAGGGTGGTGGTGGAGGGTTGTTTTTCAGACTGGGGGCCTGTGACCAGTGGGGTGCCACAAGGATTGGTGCTGGGCCCTCTACTTTTTGTCATTTATACAAATGATTTGGATATGAACATAGGAGGCACAGTTAGTAAGTTTGCAGGTGACACCAAAATTGGAGATATAGTAGACAGTGAAGAAGGTTACCTCAGATTACAATGGGATTTTGATCAGATGGGCCAATGGGCTGAGAAGTGGCAGGTGGAGTTTAATTTAGATAAATGCGAATTGCTGCATTTTGAGAAAGTAAATCTTAGCAGGACTTATTCACCTAATGGTAAGGTCCTCGGGAGTGTTGCTGAACAAAGAGACCTTGGAGTGTAGGGTCATAGCTCCTTGAAAATAGAGTTGCAAGTAGATAGGATAGTGAAGAAGGCATTTGTATGCTTTACTTTATTGGTCAGAACATTGAGTACAGGAGTTGGGAGGTCATGTTGCACAGGACATTGGTAAGGCCACTTTTGGGATATTGCATGCAATTCTGGTCTCCTTCCTGTCAGAAGGATGTTGTGAAACTTGAAAAGGTTCAGAAAAAATTTACAAGGATGTTGCCAGGGTTGGAGAATTTGAAATGTAGGGAAAGGCTGAATAGACTAGGGCTGTTTTCCCTGGAGCATCACAGGCTGAGGGGTGACCTTGTAGAGGTTTATAAAATCATGAGGGGAATGGATAGGAATAAATAGACAAAGTCTTTTCCCTGGGGTGGGAGAGTCCAGAACTAGACGGCATAGGTGTAGGGTAAGAGGGGAAAGATATAAAAGAGACCAAAGGAACAACTTTTCCACACAGAGGGTGGTACATGTATGGAATGAGCTCCCCAGAGCAAGTGGTGGAGGCTGGCACAATTGCAACATTTAAAAGGCATCTGGATGGGTCTATGAATAGGAAGGGTTAGGAGTGATATGGGCCAAGTGCTGGTAAATGGGACTAAATTAGGTTGGGATATCTGGTCGGCATGGACGAGTTGGACCGAAGGATCTGTTTCCATGCTGCACATCTCTGTGACTCTGTAACATTTCCACCCTTGGAAAAAGACTCCCACAATCCATCTTATCCACACCTCTCATAATTTTATAAACAGCCAATGGTCTAGGAAAAAATATCAAAGTTTGTCCAACCTCTCTGTAAAGCTAACACACTCCAATCCAGGCAATATCCTGGTAAATCTCTTTTGCGCCCTCTCTAAAACCACCACATCCTTACCATATGGTTGCAACCAGAACTGCACACAATATTCAAAATTGGGCCTAACTAAAGTTTCAACCAGCTGCAACATAACTAGCCAACCTTTGTACTCCATGCCCCAACTGATAAAGGCAAGCGTGCCACATGCATTCTTTATCACCTTATCCACTTGTGTTGCCACTTTCAGGGAGCTATGGACTTGCACCCAACATCCCTCTGTATATCAATGCTCAGAAGGGTCCTACCATTTACTGTATACTTGCCTCTTGCATTTGATCTCCCAAAATGCATCACCTCGCTCTTGTCTGGATTGAACTCCATCTGCCATTTCTCTGTTCAACTTTCCAGCTGATTTATATCCTTCTGTATCCTTTGATAAATTTCCTCATTATTCACAACTCCAATAATGTTTGTGTCATCTGCAAACTTACTAATCAGATCACTTTTACCCAACTCATTTATATACATTACTAACAACAGAGGTTCCAGCACTGATCCTTGCAGAACACCACTGGTCATGGACTCCCAGTCAGAAAAACAGCCTTTTAACTACCTCTGTCTACTATGACCAAGCTAATCTGGAATCCAATTTACCAACTCATTGAATTAAATTGAATTTATTGTCATGTGTACCGAGGCACAGTGAAAAGCTTTGTCTTGTGAGCAATACAGGCAGATCACAGAGTTAAATAGCATAGATAGTAAAGAATAGGTAAATAGCGGCAAAAACAAAAACACAGGTACAGGCAAATGTTAAGAGTTTGTGAGTCCATTCAGTATTCTAACAACAGTAAAGTAGAAACTGTTTGAAAATCTGCTGGTGCGTGTGTTCAGGCTTCTGTACCTTTTTCCTGATGGTAGAGGTTGTAGAAAAACATTACAAGGGTGGGATGGATCTTTGAGAATGCTGGCAGCCTTTCCTTGACAGGTGCCTGGTGGATGGTTTCTATAGATTGGAGGTTGGCCTTTGTGACTGTCTGGGCCGAGTTCACCACACTCTGTAACTGTCTCCGATCTTGAATGATACAGTTGTCATACCAGATAGTGATACATCCAGACAGAATGCTCTCGAGGGCACATCTATAAAAGTTGGCAAGGGTATTCACTGTCATGCCAAATTTCCTCAGCTGCCTGAGGAAGAAGAGACGTTACTGGGCCTTTGTAACCAGTGCATCTGCATGAAGAGTCCAAGAAAGCTTGTTGTTGATGACCACTCCCAGGAGCTGGACACTCTCCACTTGTTCTACCTCCGTGCTGTTAATGTGTAGGGGGGCATGAGTAACATCCCGCCGAATGTCAATAATGAGTTCTTTGGTTTTGCTGGCATTGAGAGCTAGGTTGTTCTCAGTGCACCATTTTTCCAGGTATTCCACCTCCTGTCTTCAGTTTGTTTCGTCGCCATCTGTGATTCGACTGACTATGGTGGTGTCATCAGGGAAACTTGTAAATGGCATTAGTCTGGTATTTGGCGATGCAGTCATGGGTATACAGTGAGGAAAGTAGGGGGCTGAGTACACATCCCTGGGGGGTCCAGTGTTGAGTGTTAGTGAGGATGAAATATTGTCCCCAATCTTCACTGATTGTGGGCTGTGGGTCAGGAAACTGAGGATCTAGTTGCAGAGAGTGAGGCTTAGTCTGAGATCATTAAGTTTAATAATCAATTTCAAGGTGATAATAGTGTTGAAGGCTGAACTGTAGTCAATGAGTAGGATTCTTACGTAGCTGTTCTTGGTGCAAGATGTTCGAGGGAGGAGTGAATGGCAAGTGATATGACATGTTGAATATAGGGAGACAGTAAGAACTGCAGATGCTGGGAAAGATTTTTGGCCCAGATCTTTGACTTTCCTGCTCCTCGGATGCTGTCTGATGTTCTGTGCTTTTCCAGCTCTGCATCTACTCACATCAGATTCCATTTGACTTAATCTATTGGACCAGCCGACCATGACAGAACTTGTCAAATGCTTTAGTAAAGTGTACATAGATAACATACACTGCTGTACCCTCATCAATCACCTTCATCACTTCCTCAAAAAACCTCAACCAAATTTGAGACAAGACCTCCCCTGCACAAAGCCATGCTGATTATCCCTAATATGACCATTATTTTACAAATGCGAGTAAATCCTGTGCTTAACCATTCTTTCCAAGAATTTCCATATCACTGAGGTGAGGCTCACTGGCCTACAATTTTCTTAATTACCCCTGTTGTCCTTCTTGAACAAAGGAACATTAGCTATTCTCCAGTTTCTGGGTCCTCATCTGTGGCAAAAGAAAACACAAATATTTTTGTCAAGGCCCCAGCAATCTCATCTCTTCTCTCTTTCATCATCCTGGGATAGATCCAACCAGGCCCCAGGGATGTATAGAACATTGAATAGTACAGTACAGACTCTACGGCCCTCAATGTTGTGCTGACCTTTCATCCTGCTCTAAGAACAAACTAACATACATATCCTACAATTTACTATCATCCATGTGCCTATCCAAGAGTTGCTTAAATGTCCCTAATGTATCTGACTCTACTACCATGGCTGGCAGTGCATTCCACACACCCACCACCCGTTGTGTAAAGAACCTACCTCTGACATCTCCCCTAAACCTTCCTCCAATCACCTTAAAATTATGCCCCCTTGTCATAGACTTTTCTGCCCTAAGAAAAAGTCTCTGCCTATTCACTCTATCTATGCCTCTCATCATCTTGTACACCTCTCTGAAATCACCTCTCATCTTTCTGTTTCTACCTTAATGCTTTACAATACACCCACCACCTCCTCTTTCTTAACATCAACATGCTCGAGAGTGATGATAAGCAACAACCTGTCCTAAGCTTCCCACATGAATGCAACGGTCAAGAAGGCACATCAATGCCTCTTCTTCCTCAGGCAGCTCAGGACCCTCGAGGAGAAAGTGAGGACTGCAGATGCTGGAGATCAGAGCTGAAAATGTGTTGCTGGAAAAGCACAGCAGGTCAGGCAGCATCCAAGGAGCAGGAGAATCGACGTTTCGGGCATAAGCCCTTCTTATTTCTGAAGAAGGGGTTATGTCCAAAAGGTCGATTCTCCTGCTCCTTGGATGCTGCGTGACCTGCTGCGTCTTTCCAGCAACACATTTTCAGCTCAGGACCCTCACCAACTTCTACAGATGCACCATTGGAAGCATACTCTCCGGGTGCCTATTGGCCTGGCATGGCAACTGCTCTGTTCAGGACGATAAGAAACTACAGATGGCGGTGTGCACAGCCCAGACCATCATGGAAGCCAACCTTCCATCCGTGGACTCCATTTATACTGCTCGCTGTCGCGGAAAGGCTGCCAACATCATCAAAGACCCCGCCCAACCGGTAATGCTCTCCGACAACCTTTTCTGTAAGGCAGAAGATACAGGAGCCTGAACACATACACCAGTAGGTTCAAGAACAGCTTCTTCCTGCCCGTTATTAGGCTGACGAATGGACTCTCTTAACTTCAAATAATGCTGAGCTTACTCACATTAATCTCATCCGGCACAGCCCTGTGCAATGTAACCTATATGCCTCTGTATAAATCTTTTTAATCTGTATGCCCTTGCTTACTTTGATCTGCCTGTACTGCTCGTAAACAAAAGCTTTTCACTGTACTTCAGTACACATGACAATAAATCAATTAATCAATCAAACAGCAACATACCCTTCCCTAATCTTACCGTCATCCATGCCCTTCTCCTTGGTGAATACCAATGTGACATACTCATTAAGAACCTTACCCACTTCCTTTGGCACCATGCATAAATTCCCTTTCCTTTGTCCTTGAGTGGACCTACCCTTTTCCTAGCTACCCTCTTTCTCTGGGATTCTCCTCAATCTATTTACCAATGACATTTTGTGTCCTCCTAATTTTAGCCCTCCAACTTCCTAGTTTAAGTTCTTCCCTGCTTTCTTTGTATTCCTCATCGATCTTGTCTGATTTCAGTCTCATTAACCTTATATATGTTTCCTTTTATTTTTTGACTAAATTTTCAATATCGCTTGCCGTCTCAGTTCCCCAAATATTACCATCTGTATCTTTCTCACAGGAACATGCTGGTCTGAAATTCTGACCGACTGGTGTTTAAAACACTCCCACGTGCCAGATGTGGATTTACCCTAAAACAGCCACCTCAACCTAATGTCTCTAATTCCCGTCTAATACTGTTGTTATTAACCTTCCCCCGATTAAGCACTTTCACATGAGGACCAATCTTATCCTTATCCATAACTATCTTAAAACGAATGGAATTATGATCACTCTTCCCAAAATTAAATTAGATTAGATTACTTTACAGTGTGGAAACAGGCCCTTCGGCCCAACAAGTCCACACCGACCCGCCGAAGCGCAAACCACCCATACCCCCACATTTACCCCTAACCTAACACTACGGACAATTTAGCATGGCCAATTCACCTGACCTGCACATCTTTGGACTGTGGGAGGAAACCGGAGCACCCGGAGGAAACCCACGCAGACACGGGGAGAACGTGCAAACTCCACACAGTCAGTCGCCTGAGGCGGGAATTGAACCCGGGTCTCTGGCGCTGTGAGGCAGCAGTGCTAACCACTGTGCCACCGTGCCGCCCTAAATGCTCCCCCACTGAAACTTTGATCACTTGAACAGGCTCATTCTCAAATACAAGATCTAGTATGGCCCCTTCCCTAATTGGACTTTCGACATATTGTTTCAAGAAACCCTCCTGGATGCACTGCACAAATCCTGCCCCAGTTAAGCCCCTGGCACTAAGAGACTGTCAGTCAATGTTGGAGAAGTTAAAATCACTCACTGCAACAACCCTTTTCATGATCTGCCTACATGTCTCTATCCCCTGCTGGCTATTGGGAGACCTATTGTCCAAACCCATCATAGTGATTGCACCTTTCTTGTTCTTGAGTTCTACCATAATCCAAAACCAGACAATTAAACATCCAAAGCAAATTCTAACATCCCAGCAGTGTTCCTGATTAAAGTGTAGTTCATCAGACCATCTGAAACACAACTTTTTAAAATTCATAGAATCCCTACAATAGGGCAGCAGGCCATTCAACTTGAGTCCATACTGATCCTCCAGAAAGCATCCATCCTGACCCACCCCTCTATCTTATCCTATAACCCTGCATTTCTCATGGGCAATTTAGGATGGCCAATCTACCTAACCTGCACACAGAGTCATACAGCATGGAAACAGACCCTTAGGTCCAACCAGCTCATGCTGAACATAATCCCAAACTGAACGAGTCCCACCTGCCTACTCCATATCCCTCCAAACCTTTCCTATATTTTGCAGTTGTATAAGACTCTGGTGCGGCCGCATCTGGAGTATTGTGTGCAGTTTTGGTCGCCATACTATAGGAAGGATGTGGAGGCACTGGAACGGGTGCAGAGGAGGTTTACCAGGATGTTGCCTGGTATGGTAGAAAGATCGTATGAGGAAAGGCTGAGGCACTTGGGGTTGTTTTCATTGGAGAAAAGAAGGTTTATGGGTGACTTGATAGAGGTGTATAAGATGATTAGGGGTTTAGATAGGGTCGACAGTGAGAATCTTTTTCCACGTATGGAGTCAGCTATTACAAGGGGGCATAGCTTTAAATTAAGGTGGGGTAGGTATAGGACAGATGTTAGGGGTAGGTTCTTTACTCAGCGAGTCGTGAGTTCATGGAATGCCCTGCCAGTAGCAGTGGTGGACTCTCCCTCATTATGGGCATTTAAGCGGGCATTGGATAGGCATATGGAGGATAGTGGGCTAGTGTAGGTTAGGTGGGCTTGGATCGGCGCAACATCGAGGGCCGAAAGGCCTGTACTGCGCTGTATTCTTCTATGTTCTATTAATGTATCTATCCAAATGTCCTTTAACCATTGGGGTAATTGTACCCCCGCCTTTTAACTATGGGAGGGAACAGACACAGGCAGACTGTATAAACTCCACACATACAGTCACCCGAGGGTGGAATTGAACCTGGGTCCCTAGCGCTGTGAGGCAGCAGTGCTAACCACTGAGCCACCTGAGTATTGCATGGGAAGTGGGCATAGCTGACAAGGTCAACACCTGCTGTCATTGAACACAATGACTCTTTAGGCCATTTCAAAAGGCAGTAATGGGTCGATCATATCACCGTGGGTCCAGGTTACAAGGATGTCCGATTTCCTTCCCTAAACGGCATTGGTGAGACAGAAAGGTTTTAGCAACCGTCATCAATGGCTGCAGGGTCACCATTAGGCTAATTCCAGATACTTAATGAAATTCCAATAGTGAGGTTCAAACCCATGTCCCCAGGTCATCAGTAACTCCCGGGGCTGTGGGTTACTAGGCTAGTGACATTAAAACTATCCAGCTGCCTGCCCTGACCTGACTCCGAATGTCTGTCTTCAAGATTTTGCCAATTCGCTGTGCATTCCTGCAACTTGAAAGCAGTGAATGTCAGCCAAGAGGATTATCTGATAATAATTTAATTTCAGAAAAAAGTCCCTCGCAGTTGTTATATGGAGCCTTATCATGTCGAAACACCTGAAAGTGCTTCACCTATTGAATACAGGTCTCTTTCTAAACTTCGCTTTCACCATGTAAATACAAAAGAGTAACTCAGTCTATTATTGACAATAAGCTGTGCTGTGGAGCATCTATTAGAATGGTGAGAAATGGAGACAGCTGAGTAGGTTGCAAGGCCTATTTAAACTTAACATGAAGGACAGTCGAAGCATCTGAAGGGCATCACTAACTCAGTTATGTCGAGAGATGAGAAAGGCTCAGACAGTTCCCCTTATACTGACAAGCTGCTCATGTTGAGCTGAAATGCTGCCGCTGAGCCATGGCTGACCCTGTCATGCATTTGATGCCGTCAAATATTTACAGAGTTTGTTTTGAAAGTGCAACATTTTTATTCACCATTGAGGTCCGCTTCCTGTAGATCAGGAGTTTGAGGGTTCAAGGGACACTGCAGGATTGGAGTGAGTACTCTGGACCACGATGGGACAGTGCCGTGCAGACGGAGCACTGGACTACATTTGGTTTGGATAAGACACGTGTTAGAGTGGATCCTGTTGGAATGAGTTGGATAGAAATATTGAAAGTAGGAGCAGGTATAGGCCATTCAGCCCTTTGAGCCTGTTCTGCTATTCAATACAATCATGGCTGATCATCCAACTCAGTCCCCAGTTGTCACTTTCTCCTCATACCTTGTGAATCCCATTAGCCCTAAGAACTATATCAAACTCTGACTTGAAAACATTCAATGGTATGGCCTCAACCACTTTCTGTGGTAGAGAATTCCACTTTCTGGGGGAAGACATTTCTCCTCTTCTCAGTCCAAGATGGCCTCCCCAATGTCCTTCAACTGTGATCACTTGTTCTGGAGACCCTGCTCATTGGGGCTGTCTACCATCTCTCATCCTGTTAGAATTTTATGGGCTTCTATGAAATCCAACCCCCTTCTCCTCCTCACTCTTTTAAGCTCCAGTGAATGTAGTGCTGACCAACACAATCTCTCTTCACACACCTGTCCTGCCATCCCAGGATCAGAAGGATCCCATGACCCTTTCGGAAGTGGAGTAGTTCTGGTCTGGCCTCTGACTCTCCTATCTAACCAGTGGTGTTTGTGAAGTCATTTTAACCAGTAACAATGGGAACAGAATATGATCAAAATGAGATTAACCATGAATGGAGCTTCTGCTTTCTGTTGGGACTGAGACTGATTTAACCACCATTCAGTCACTTCCCTGTCATGGTTCCAGTGGTCTCAGGATTAGCCGGAAGATTAGGGCTGATAGAGGAATACAGGCAGACAAAAGGAAAGAGAAGTCTTGAGCCACTTGCTAACTGTATAAATGCAACTTCAAGCCACTTTCAAAACCATCAGCTTAAGATCCTTGTTCTCCTCCCAGGGTTTCCTCTGTTTGTGAAGAAGTGATAACATCATTTAGCTGAAGGCTTTGTTTCTAATTAAGCAAATTGCTAAATTGTTTTGGACTAAATCCAATCCAGATGGTGAGGCCTACAGTATCGAGCCCAATGCAGCCTGTGTGTAAAGCACCAACACGGGTTGTGCTCCTCCTGATAGTCAGAGTACTTTGCTTCGGGGTAGGGCGGGCTGGTTAGGCACGTAGGGGGTCTTTAACAACGGCACATCAGATGGTAGAACTACAAGTGAGAGTCACGCCTACCTTTTTCCAGTTCCTGAGCGACTCAAAACTGTACTAGCAACATGCATGGGAAACACATGGCAGAGGCAACGTCTCTTTGGCAATACCCACCATCAGTTGACAATGCTGCAGCCTTTGGAAGAACTTCCTGTTCAAATAGGGAGGCTCCACATCACAGACACAACTTCCCTGTCAACTCCACTGCAATTAACATCACACAGAAGTTACACAGAAGTTAGGCAAAGTCACTTGAAGAGGCAGCGCTCCAAAAGCTTGCAATTTTAAATAAACCTGTTGGACTATAACCTGGTGTCATGTGACTTCTGACTTTGTCCATCCCAGTCCAACATCAGCATCTCCACATCTTTAACATAAGACACAATGGTAGCACAGTGTTTTTTTAATAATTTAATTTTCACTTTAAATATTTCATAATGTACTGTTTTCACTTTATTCATCTGTGCGTCATTGTTATTCATTGAGATGAGTTTATTTAGAGAGTTAAATATCCACACATCTCATGGTATTTGATCGTCACAGACGAGTTAGACAGCCTTCCCCTATTGTGGAAGAAACAGTGTTGTGTTTTTTGTTCACTCTTTATTGAATAGCCAAAGGCTCATGGACACTGACAGCATAACCCTAACATGCACAGAGGAAGGCCTTTCAGCCCATTCTGTCAAGGAATGTACGTTTCACGTTGCTCGTACACTAACCCCATTTTCTAGCTCTTGACCCATAGCCCTGGAGTTTAATGCAGTGCAGCAACTTTTAATTCATTATCTAGTGAATATCTAACTACAGCCTAAATATTACAAGAGTTTCTGACTCAATTGTGTTATACACAACTTCGTCAGACAAGGTCAAACTTGCACATTCTGCGCCCTTTAGTGCATTAAAAATGACAGTGTCCAAGGTCACTTCCAGTGGAGATAACTGAACTATAGGAGGTGGACTAAAAGTCTTGTATGGACTTGTGTGGGTTTCCTCCAGGTGCTCCGCTTTCCACCCACAGTCCAAAGATGTACAGGTTGAATGAACTGACCATGCTAAATTGCCCAGAGTGTTCAGGGATATGTAGGTTAGGTGTATGAGTCAGGGGAAGTGTAAAAGTAATAGGGTAGGGGAATGGGTCTGGGTGGATTGCTCTTCGGACGGTCGGTGTGGACTTTGTTGGGCCAAATGGGAGAAAGTGAGGACTGCAGATGCTGGAGATCAAGAGTCGAGAGTGTGGTGCTGGAAAAGCATAGCCGGTCAGGCAGCATCCGAGGAGCAGGAGAGTTGATGTTTCGAGCATAAGCTCTTCATTAGGAATCAGGAAAGGTTGAGCCAATTGGCCTGTTTCCTCACTGGAGAGATTCTATGAATCCATGACTCTGTCAGTGAATACCTTAAGACTGATCCACTCGTCCTAAATAGACAGCATGACACCCCCCATTAGATGCTTAATATTGTTATCTTCTACTTACCATCCACACCAGCCTCACCACAGCCAGTGTGCCAGCCCCTTCCCTGGATTTCCCACC
Source organism: Chiloscyllium plagiosum (assembly GCF_037043375.1). NCBI lineage: Eukaryota > Metazoa > Chordata > Chondrichthyes > Orectolobiformes > Hemiscylliidae > Chiloscyllium > Chiloscyllium plagiosum. The sequence goes on from NW_028270147.1 coordinate 14,189,959, forward strand.
CTCATGGTTGACAGGCCCCTTCGTCACATCTGACCCATCTCCTGCACCGTGCCCTCACCCCTTTCCTTTCCTCCTACCATGGTGACAGGTCCCTCTGGTCTTAACTTACCATCTCACCAGCTTCCATATCCCCATTTCCGTCATCTCTAGCAGGATGCCACAATCAGACACATGTTGGCCTCCTCTCCCTCGTCAGCATTCCACACGGGCCATTCCCTCCAGTATACTCTGATCCACTCCTCCTCCATACCCAATATCTCCTCACATTTCCATGCAATCACAGAAAGTGTAACACATGCCTATTTACCTCCTCCCTCCTCAGTACCCATGGCCCCAGACATACCATCCTGGTGAAGCAGCGATTTAACTGCACTTCACTCAATCTAGTTGACTATATTCGCTGCTCACAGTGTGGTTTTCTCTACATGGGGAAGATGGAACGCAGACTGGGTGACTGCTTTGCAGAATATCTGTTTCCTGCCACTTCGACAGTGTTCCCATGCCAACATTTCTAGTTCAGGCCCGCTGCAGTGCTCCAGCAAGCCTCAGCGTGAGCTGAAAGAACAACATCATATATTCAACTGGGGGATCTTGCAGCTTCTAGGACTCAACATTGAGTTCTATAACTGTGGAGCCCGATTCCATCCTGCCATGCTCTTTACTGACCCCACACGGTTTCCTGTTATGACATGAGTTGGTTTTAGCACAGTGATTCATTTCCACCATCCCCAGGGCCATCTGATATGGGTTATATTTAGCATAGGTAACCCATTCTCTCCTCCTATTAGTATTTATTATCTCTTATTCAACTTTTCTTCCATCCAAGCCTGCTATCCACTATAAGACCACAAGACTTAAGAGCAGAATTAGGCCATTTGGCCCATTGAGTCTGCTCTATCATTCCATCATGGCTGATATGTTTCTCATCTCCATTCTCCTGCCTTCTCCCTGTAATCCTTGATTTCCTTATCTCAACTCCTTGTTTATCTACTCCTTTCATTTCTCTTTCTCTCTGGGCTCTGTCTCCACTTACCTGCTCATCCCTCTCACCCACTTCAACTTCAGCAGAAATACCATTTGTTCCTAGATACTAACAGCTCTGATGAAGAGTCTCTGAACTAGAGACGTTACCTCTGCCTTCTCCCCACAGACGCTGCCAGAGCTGTTGAGTTTCTCCAACAATTTCTTTTTTTTTGTTTCACTCCTCTATGCCTTTGATGCTACTGTTTGTCAGCCTGTGGATTCCTCTTCCCCAACTACCCCATGTTTCTAGTCCAACCTCGTCACCTCATCCCACGCCACCACAAAATGGGTGGGAACTCTTCTGAAGCTGCCACTTTCTTGCTCCCTTCCTTAGTGTCATAGAGTCATGGAGTCAAGCAGCGTTCAACAAAGAAAGGCACAGACATACAATGCTCATTGTCTCACATTCCATTAAATTTGCCCTTTTCCAGCATGCTTACATTATCACTACACACAGTGAAAGATGGGGCCTTGATTTATAATGCGTTCCAATAGAATGATCAGTATTTTCAGCTCAGAAACAGACCATTCGGCCTAGCTGATCTATTCTCCTCATGAGTCTCCCTTCCACCGTCAGTTACTGCCCACCACCATATTGGATGAGGGATTGATCAAGGGTCTTCTAAACCTTACTTTCTTTGACACAGATAGGCATATTTCAGCTGAATCCAGCCAAACTCCGATGATTCTGTCGGGATTAAGTATGATGAGACTCTCATGCACCACTGAATAAAGTTTGAAGTCAGGACGCAATTACAAAACGTTTTAATTGAATGAGTAGGCATGGATTATAATGCACCACAAGAGGGCACCCACCATGGGATGTTGGGCAGCCCATTTGACCAAAAACATACCTTAGGTCAATCTCTAGATTTGAACCCACCATCAGAAAGTGGGGAGGCAATGGTCTGGGGGTTTAATCACTGGACCATTAATCCAGAGACCCAGGTAATGTTCTGGGGACCTGGATTCAAATCCCACCAGGGCAGATGGTGGAGTGTGAATTCAACAAAAATCTAGAATTAAAGTCCAATGATGACCATGAAACCATTGCCAATTGTCAGGAGAAAACCTTCTGGGAATGAAACTGCCATGCTTACCTGCTCTGGCCTACATGTGACTCCAGACCCACAACAATGTGGTTCATGCTTAACTTCCCTCTGAGCAATTAGAGATGGGCACTAAATCCTGGCCTGGCCAGTGATGCCCACCTCCTGTGAATGAATTAAAAAAAACAAAAGTGACACTGTGGATTCCAACCAGTTAAGTCTACCCATTTGCCACGATTCCCGCTCTTGTAGACTTCCCTAGCTCCTGTACAATATATTAACACCTGCTCTAAAGTTCCTCTCAGAATTCGGAAATGTAGCACTGAAAGGATGAAAGACTTGGATTTCCATCAAAAATCTCAGGTCACCCCGTGACATTACAGCCAGTGACTTACCTCTAATCTGCAGTCATTGCTGTATTGTAGGAAACGTAACAACCAATTTACACATAGGAATGTTTCACAAATATTGATGAGATAATGACCATGCCATTGCTTTTTAGTGATACTTGTAGAAGTCAGAACATTGACCAGGAAAGCAGGTAACTCAAATCAGGTTCTAAAGAAGAGCCATTTGATCTTGAGTGAAAGGATGTAGCGAGGAGAGTGTTTTGCACTTGGCGAATGGTTATGGCTTGGAATGCACTGCCTGGAAATGAGGTGGAGGAGGCAGGTTCAATGGAAGCATCCAAGAGGATGTTGGATAAAAAATAAAAAGCAGGAGGTTGGCATGAGGTCATGATGCTCATTTAATGAATGGCCTCCTTCAACATCATAACAATTAGACTAGATTACTTACAGTGTGGAAACAGGCCCTTCGGCCCAACAAGTCCACACCAACCCTCCGAAGAGCAATCCACCCAGATCCATTCCCCTACATTTACCCCTTCACCTAACACTCAGGCAATTTAACTTGGCCAATTCACCTGACCTGCACAGCTTTGGACTGTGGGAGGAAACCGGAGGAAACCCACACAGACACGGGGAGAATGTGCAAACTCCACACAGACAGTTGCCTGAGGTAGGAATTGAACCCGAGTCTCTGGCGTTGTGAGGCAGCAGTGCTAACCATTGTGCCACTGTGCTGCCCATTCTGTGATTTTGGGGTATTTAATGTGAAACTTTTACTGTGTTTCTTCTTCCACAGATGCTGCTGCGCTTCCCCAGCACTTTCTGTTTGTATTTTATATCTCCAGCACCTGCAATACTTCGCTTTTTTTTCTGTACTGCCTTCAACTCCCTTTGTCTTGCTCAACTAATGCCGTGCAATCAGTTGTGTCAAACTGAGGGGGAGGACAGACTTTGGCTTGTTTCCTTGGAAAGACAACACCACAGACTTCTGTGCTCCCTTGAACAGGGGTCTGTCTAGAATGCTACTTAAAGCACTGGAGTAGCTTTTGAACCCCTTAGTCTTTGTATTTTCAGTACAGAAACAGGCTGTTCGATTCTATTCTGTACTCCACACCACTCTCCTCATGAGTCTCTCTGCCACTGCCTGACTCTCCCGACCTCCATATTGGATGCGGGATTGATCAAGGGCCTTATCAACCTTAAGTTTTTTGACAACTACAGTAGTGCTGTGTTGTGGACAACCACCTGATGTAGGAGCAGCGCTCCGAAAGCTAGTGTGCTTCCAATTAGACCTGTTGGACTATAACCTGGTGTTGTGTGATTTTTAACATTCTATCCAATGTATTGCAAATGCAAGGCCCCATCACTCAAAATGTGTAGTGACAATGTAAATATGTTGGGCAGGGCCAAACTGGTATGTGCGTAAAACAGTGCACATTCAACACACTGTTCAAATAAAAGCAAAACATTGCTGATGCTGGGGATCTCAAAAAGCGAAAAGAAGATAGTGCTGGAGAAACTCAAAAACTCAGAGTCAAACAGCACAGAACATGTACTTCGGCCCATCTACACCAACCTATCTACACCAATCCCAGAAGCAGAATTAACGCTTCAAGTCTGAAATGACTCTTTTTCAGAACTGAAAGAATTCAAAGAAACACTATACCACATTTGAAACAGTAACCCCATTTTTCTCTCCACAGATACCGCCAGACCTGCTGAGTTTCTCCAGCACTTTCTATTATTACAACAAACTGCTCACATTGACTGCACGACACGGCATTCACTCAAACAGTGCTAAGCTGATGCTCATTTAGCATTCTTAACTGATTCATGTTTATTTGTTTGGAAGTGCTACAGTCCCTGAGCTAGAATATTGCCTGAGTCTCTCGCTTTCTCTTGTTTTCCATTATTTCATAGAGATTAGATCAGCTCTCAACCTAAAAGCATTTTTTTTTGTCTTTGCAGAGTAGTGATTTGCAGTGCTGTTGACAGGGAACACACACAATCAGACAAAGACTGATAAAAATTGAAACAATATAATTTCTCCCTTTTCTCATAATTGAAATTTGTTGTTTGCTATCAGGCAATAGGAGACTCATCTCAAAAGAGAGAAACTACTTCACAATGCCACTAGAACACTACAATCTGAAGGAATTAAAAAAGCATTTAATGCAGATTTTATATTTAAAGCAACTGAATTTCACAGGCTCGGAGCATTAAACCTTCAAAAGCAATTAATAGTATATTTTTAAACTTAACCAACACGGACCTATCAGAATGTCTTGGGAAACAGATTTGAATTAAAAAGGAAAGAGTGTCCTTGTCTAGTGTTATCTCATCTTTCATTTAAAATTCTCGAAATCAAAGCATTCTTAAGTAAATACCTGGAATAAAATGCCCACTGCACTGAGCATAGAAAATGCACCTCTCCAGGATGAGTCAAGGTCATGTTTTACCTGACCATTTCAATTGTGCTCAATATGGTGATAAAATTTGCCTCAGTGTATTAGGCTGACCCTGGCGACTGCTGCTCATATCAATCCAGGGAGAGAATACTTCTCTGCTGTGTTGCTGATTGTAGTGGCATAAATAGTGGCTTCTGCCATTGGTTGACAGCAGAATTTCATTTGCTGCCTGATGTAGTGATGCTTTCTGACACGTGCCTTTGTCACACAATGGGACAGCGTTGACATTGAGATCTGAGCTCGGACTTTCCACGCACTTATACTGCCATAGCTGTACACACCGGTCTCATTTGGTTGTGGTGCAGTTATGAAAGATTGTGTATTTGTATAGCCACTTCCTCAGTAGGGCTTCACAGCCAGTGAAGTGAGCATAACAACCACCTTGGAACTGTCTTTTCCTCCGATCTACCTTTTGCACACCCGTCACTTCCCTTATCCAAAGCATTGGTGACCCTCTCTTTTGCTATCCAATTCCTAACCTTCTGAGTCATTGTTTTATCAATCTCTCCCTTCCCTTAACATAATCCTGTAAATCTACTCTTTGGTCACATGTCCTGATGTCTCATCCTTTGACACACTGCAATTTAAATTTGCCTGATTAAGCTCCTATGAAGCATCATGCGATATTTTATGACCTTATAATGCAATCTAAATGCAAAATGCGGCTGAAATGCAGTCATTGTTGTAATATAGGAAACATGGTATCCAATTTGTGTGCTATAAGGTCCCATGATTATCAATGTGATTCACGACGAATTGAATTATTTTACGTAAGTGATATCAGCTAGGAGATGGAGCACTTTATCAAACAATACCACAGGATCTTTCATGCCCATTACAGCAGGCTGACACTCTGACTTTAATGTTTAATTTGAAATACAACACCTCAAATAGTACAACTCTGATACAAGTGAACAACTCTGTTTTTCTATAAAACACTGAGCTGATTTGCTTTTGTATAAGCTTCAGTTTCACAGTATGATGTGTCTAACATATGAGAGAGGTTGATTGCAGGCCTATTGTTGTGTGAAAAATAGATAATTATAGTTCTGCTGAGCTGTTTACAGGTCTGTTTGGTATTGAGTACTGAAGGGGTAATATGTTAATCATTAATTAGCACTCTGATGGTTCAAAAGTTATTAAACCAGACCAGAAACTGACCTGGACTAGCCATCTGAATCCTATGGCTACAAGACCAAGTCAGAGGCTAGGAATCCTGTAGTGAGTAACTCACCCCATGCACCATCCACGAGATGTATCACAGAAATTTACCAAGGCTCCTTAGGCAGCACCTTCCAAACCCACATCCACTTCCATCTGAAGAATAAGGGCAGCAGATACATGCAAGCTCCCCTCCAAGCCACTCACCATCCTGACATGGATAGATATCACTGTTCCTTCAGTGTTGCTGGGTCAAAATCCCAGAATTCCCTCCTTAAGAGCAAAGAGGGCCAACCCACAGCACGTGGACTGTAGGGGTTCGAGAAGGCAGCTCACCACCAGCTTCTCAAAAGCAACTAGGGACAGGCAATAAATGTTGGCCCACATCTCCTGACTGAATAAAAATTAATGGATAACTGACAATGAAGCCAACTGAGATGATGAATTAAACGTGCTGCATTATATTAAACTACAAGTAGAAGTGAAATCTGAACACAGCAATTGCTGGACGACTGAAGTTTAAATAGAATGATAATTGCACTGATGTGTAACTTTAATGAAATTTGCAGGATCTTTGATTTATTGCTGAATAAGTCAGAAAAAAGACTGGTCAGATTTTATGTTTAAAATGTTGTTCATAGTTTGTGGTTGTTGCCGGCGAGGCCAGTATTGATTGCCCATCCCAGGCTGCTCTGGAGAAGTTGGGGATGGGCTGCCTTTCTTGACCTGTTCTGCAGTCTGTGAGGTGTAAGCACACTCACAGTGCTGTTAGCGAGGGAGTTCCAGGATTTCAACCTGGCAACAGCGAATGAATGGTGATTTATTTCTCAGTCAGGATAACCTGCGATTTTGTGGGGATTTTGTTTTCCCAAATTTGCTCGATTATGGAAAGTTCCATTGGACTGGCGAGGAGCAAACGTAATCAATTGACTCAAGAGGGCAGGGAGACAGGATTCAAAAAACCATGTCTGATCAGCTTGACCTCTTGCATGGAGAAAGTGTTAAGATCGAATATTAAGGAGGGCATAGCTGTGCTATAGAAAACTTCAAGGTCATCAAGAACAGTGAGCATGGTTCTGTAAAGCAGAAACAATATTTCACCAATTTATTGGATCTACATCAATGCAGCTGAGATGGAGAGGGTCAAAGCATCAAGTTCCTAGGAGTGATGATCGTCAACAACCCATACTGGACCATTCACATTGATGTGACGGTCAAGAAGGCACAACAACTATTCTTCTTCCTCAGGTGGCTAAGGCAATGGCGACATGGTGGCTCAGTGGTTAGCACTGCTGCCTCAAGGAGCAAGGGACACCAGTTTGATTCCCACCTCGGGCACCTGTCTGTGCGGAGTTTGCACATTCTCCCTGTGTCTGCTCCCACAATCCAATAGATGTGCAGATTAGGTGAATTGGCCATGCAAAATTGCCCATAGTGTCTGGGGATGCCTAGGTTAGGTGATTTAGTCAGGGGTAAATACAGAGGAACCTCGATTATCCGAATACCAATTATTGGGTTATCCGAAGGAGATCTCGAGGTCCCGATGGAAACATTACATCAAAGACATGTTTCCAACAGTGATCGCGTCTTTTGTGTACAGTGATTAAACAGACACCGTCTCCAAATGACTGACTGCCCATCCTCTCTCTGTCCCCACACTTTCCCTGGAGTTCTACACAGGGGTGTATCCTAAACTCCCCTTCCCCACATAATCGCTCCAACATTGTCCTGTACAGAGCAAAGGTGGAACTTGTCAAAACGTTGCAGTAAAAAGTTGTGTGTGTGGCTGTGGCTGCAGCTGCGTCTGTGTGTGCGCTATTTGGAGACTTTCCCCACAAAGGCAACTGCAGCAGCAGTCTTGTTGTTGGATATCCAGTCCAGCTTCACCGGAGAGGGGGTGGGTGTGTACTTGGTTGGGGGCGGGGGCATGTGTTGCACCGGGTTGGGGGAGGCAATGGTTGGGAGCGGGGAGGGCGGTGTTTGGGGGCAGGGGGAAGTGGTGTTGGGGTGCGGGGGAGGTGTCAGACAATGTTGGGGCGGGGGACTGTGTTGTACGGGATTGGGGGTGGGACTGATGGTGTTGGGGCGCCGGGAGGTGTTGGGGGCGGGGGGGCAAGTACTGCAGAGATTGGGGGCGGGGGGATGTTAGACAGTGGGGGGAGCGCGGGGCCTCGGCCACGATCTCCTGAACGGGGAGCAGATTTTAAAAACTCCGAGCCTCAGAGGAAAAGGCATTTAATCGATTAACCAAATAATCGATTATCCGAACAAAATAGTGCCCGCCCATCTTGTTCGGATAATCGAGGTTCCCCTGTATAGGGGAATGGGTCTGGTTCAGTTGCTTTTCAGAGAGTCTGAGTGGACTTGTTGGGCCGAAGGGCCTGTTTCCACACTGTAAGGATCCTATATATAAAAAAATTCAGTATGTCCATAAGGACCCTCCCCAACGTTTATAAATACATCATAGAAAGCATTCTATCTGGGTGCTCCAGGGCATGGTATGGCAACTACTCTGCCCAGGACCATAAGAAACAACAGAGAATTATGGACATAGCCCAGTCCATCACGCAAGCCAACCTCCCAACCACTGACTCCATCTACACTTCATGCTGCCTCAGAAAGGAAGCCATCATCAAAGACGCCTTCCACCCCAGTTATAATCCCTTCTGTCAGGCAGAAGATATAAAAGCTTAAACAGATGTAGCGACAGGTTCGAGAACAGCTTCTTCCCAGCTGTTATTAGCCTGCTGAATGGACCTAGGAGAAAGTGAGGACTGCAGGTGCTGGAGTACCAGAGTTGAAAAATGTGGTGCTGGAAAAACACAGCAGGCCAGGCAGCATCCGAGGAGCAGGAGAATCGACGTTTTGGGCATAAGCCTTTCTTCAGGCTGAACGGACCTCTCAAATTTCAAATCTAATGTTTTTCTTTCTTTTTGTGCACCTTCTTTGCAGCCAGAACTTGTTTTGCTCATTCTGTTCAATCGCCCTGTGATGGTTGTATGTTATGATCTGCCTGTACTGCACACAACACTTTTCACTGTACCTAGGAATGTGACAATATCGAATCAAATCAAATCAATTCTTTGAAGGAGTAACATTGTCAATGAAATCCCTTTATCCATAGCCTATCAGTACTTCAATTTGGTATTTCCTAAGGTACCCTTCCTAAGGTATTGTGCAAATGGTGTAGGGCGTAACATAAGATATACTGGATGAAGACTGGCTGGCTGGCTGCTAGAGAACAGAGAGCATACATAAATAAGTCTTTTTCTGTTTAGCAGGATGGGATGCGCGGAGTCCTACACCGGTCTGTGCTTGGGCACCAGAATCTTACAATTTATGTCAGTAACTTAGATGAGGGGAGTGAAGGTATGGTAATTAGATTTATGATTACATAAAGCTAGGTAGGAGAGTACGTGGTGAACAGGTTGCAGATTGACATAGAGAAGATAAGTGAGTGGGTAAAATAACATGGCAGATGAAGTATAATATGGGAAAAATATAACATGGTTTGCTTTGGCAGGAAGAAATTTTTTAAGAAGTACTATCTAAATGAATAAGAACTGCAGAATCCCGAGGAGCAGCACAATCAAGGTGCTCGAGGGCATTTTGTCACAAAAAAGTTAGCACGTAGGTACAGCAAGTAATTAAGAAGGTTAATGCAATACTGTTCTTTATTTTGAGAGGAAGGCAAACTGAGAACTAGTGAGTAAGTTATTCCTTTGCAAGTGCTGCTTGGCAGTATTGTCAATGACTCTTTTTCATCAGTTTGCCCATGATGAAGAATAGACTGTGAGGGCTGTAATTGGCGAGGTTGGATTTGCCTTGTTTTTCTGCTGGTATTGTAGCTGTGCGGGCGAGTTCTGGAGCACAAGCCTTCAATACTATTGCTGGAGTATTGTCAGGCCCCATTGTAGTATCCTGGTTGATGTTTGATTTTTAAGGATGTCAGCCGTTGCTCCTGGCTTGCTCTCCTGCACTCTTATTCAAATCAGGGTTGATTCCTCTGCTTGATGGCAAAGGAAAAATGGTGGTCAGGGAGGGGGGGAATGTACTGGGCCATGAGCTTATAGATTGTGATTAAATACAATTCTGCTGGTGCCGATAGCCCACAGTGTTAAACAAATGCCTGCTTTTGAGTTGCTAGATCTGTTAAACCATTTCCTGTTCAGCACGATGATCGCACTGTACAAAAAGTAAATTGCTTGTCATTCTTCCCAATAATACTCAGTGCACAGGATCATCTTTTCTGGAAAAATGCTTCCCTTGCTCTTGAGATTTGAATTTCATTGATTTCAAACTCATTTTCAATTGCACCACCATCACCCCCCCTCCTATGTTATTTGGCAGCTGATTTCCCAACGTTTTGGGCAGGGAGACAGAACAAGAGGTAAGTCAGTGTGTTGCCTGTACCTTGCTTGGCTAATGGGCCAGTTCTGTCATTTTCCTGACAGCTAGTGGGTGTCCCAGGTGGAATGAGTTCAGACAGATCTTAACGGATGTCAGCCTGCCCAAGGAAGGCTCTGACAATCCAGCTTCTGGATCAGTGGTCCAGCGTCAATTAAAGCTAATTGGTCAATTTCCCAGAGCGAGCTCATCAGGACAAGGGAGGTGTCGGGAGTCAGATCAACACAGTTGCTGCTCTGCTGAGGTTAGTGCATCTTTCGACAGTTGCATGAACCACCTAATTGGGGAACCACTTGATGCTAATGGTGAAAATAGGACTGGGCTATTCGCCCCTTTGAGCTGCTGAGGATCCTGGGATTGTATTTAGAAGTTTGAGGGGAGATCTAAGAGAAACTTACAAGATAATGCATGGCTTAGGAAGGGTGGACGCTGGAATTTGTTTCCGTCAGACGGGGAGCCTAGGACCCGTGGACACAACCTTAGAATTAGAGGTGGTCAATTTAAAATGGAAATGAGAAGACATTTCTTCAGCCAGAGAGTGGAGGGCCTGTGGAATTCATTGCCACGGAGCGCAGTGGAGGGCAGGATGTTGAATGTCTTCAAGGCAGAGATTGATAAATTCTTAATCTTGCAAGGAATTAAGGGCAACGGGGAGAGTGCAGGTAAATGACGTTGAAATGCTGATCAGCCATGGTTGAATGGTGGAGTGGACGGGATGGGCTAAATGGCCCTACTTCCGCTCCTATGTCTTATGGAGCCTGCTTTGTCATTCAACATGATCATGGCTGACCGGCCAACACAGTACCCTCTTTCTGCTTTCTCCCCATACCCTTTCATCCCTTCAGCCCTAAGAACTATATCTAACTTCTTCTTCAAAAGTTTCAATATTTTGGACTCAACTACTTTCTGTGGCAGAGAGATCCTCAGGCTCACCGCACTCTGAGTGAAGAAATTTCTCCTCACTTCAGTTATAAATAGCCTACCCCATATCCTTAGACTGTTGCCCCTAACTCTGGACTCTATGGTCAATGATAACATCCTTCCTACATTTACCCTGTACAGCCCTGTTAGACTTTTACAGGTGTCTATGGGATATCTATCATTCTTTTAAACTCCAGTGAATATAGTTCGAACTGATCCAATCTCTCTTCTTTTGCCAGCAATGAAAATGAGCAAAGTGTAAGCCTTGTATAAGTGTTCCTTATCTCCAACTCCCTCATCAACAATTGTTATTAAATCACATCAACAGAAAATGGAGGCCATTTGTCACATCATGACTGTGCCAACTCTTTGGAATTAGTCTGACTCCTCCATTATCCTTTCCCCGGATCCTTAGGAAATTTTCCTTTACAAAACTTTATTCAACTTCCTTTTGTAAGTTACTACTGAATTTGCTTTCATTGTCCTTTCAAACAATGCCATTCAGATCAACACTTGGCGCATTAAAAAAATTGTTCTCATCTTCCTCTGGTCCGTTCAGCAACTATCCTTGAAGCATCCTTCCAAAAAGATGGCATAGGGGTGGCACAGTAGCTCAGTGGTTGGCACTGCTGCCTCTCAGCGCCAGGGACCCAGGTTTGACTCCAGCCTCGGGCGACTGTCTGTGTGGAGTTTGCACATTCTCCCCGTGTCTGCGTGGGTTTCCTCTGGCTGCTCCAGTTACATCCCACAGTCCAAAGATGTGCAGGTTAGGTGAATTGGCGATGCAAAATTGCCCATAGTCTTCAGGGATGTGTAGGTTAGGTGCATTAGTCAGGGGTAAATATAGGATAATATGGTAGGGGGATGGGATTGGGTGGGTTGCTCTTCGGAGGGCCGGTGTAGACTTGTTGGGCCGAAGGGCCTGTTTCCACACTGTAGCGATTCTGTGGATTCTATGAAAAACAATGGGTGACTTGTATGCCGCTTGGATATAGGTGGTTACCATTTCAAATGTCATTGACATCCAATGCAAGGAGTGAACATGTCTGAAACTTCCACAGTATTAACTATGTGCTCTGTCATAACCCAGTTATAAAGCATTGACAAGTGAAACATCTATTTGCAGAGTAAAAAATTGAGACTGAACACCAATATGTATATGGCATTTCCTGGCTGTAAAGGAGAGCCATACAGCACAGAAACAGGTCCTTTGGTCCAACCAGCCTATGCTGACTATAATCTCAAACTAAAGCAGCCCCACCTGCCTGAGCTTGGCCCATATCCCTCCAAACATTTCTTATTCATGTACTCATCTAAAGGTCTTTTAAATATTGTAACTGTGCGACAAGTTCATTCCACACACTAGTCACTCTCTGTCTACAACAAGTTGCCTCGCATGTCTTCTTAAAATCTTTCTCCTCTCACCTTAAAAATATGCCCCTTAGTCTTGAAATCCTCCACCCGAGGGAAAAGACACCTGCCATTCACCTTGCCTACATCCCTCACAAATTTATAAACCTCTACAAGGTTACCTCACAACCTCCTAATCTCCAAATGAAAAAACTCCCAGGCTATCCAGCCTCTCCCTATAATTCAAACCTTCCATTCCTGCCAAAATCTTGGTAAATCCCTTCTGAGCCCGCTCCAGCTTAATAATAAGTCAAATTATACATTAAGCATGTGAAAACCTGTGACTTCTGGGGTGAAAAAAATTGGATAATTTGGCTTACATATTGCAATTTGCAACACCTTTGATATGTTTATTCTACTTGCCAATCCTATTGCCAGTGCAAAACATTTATCCCTGACTACCAAATCAAACTCTGTGGAAACTGTGAGCACTTCTAGTAAATCTCTGCTTAACCTACAATGCCGTGAGAAAAGAAAAATCCCACATTCTAAGTCAAAAGAAAGCAAAATTTCAAATGGAATGGTTCAAAGTGGTTCACATATGGTGAAATCCTTTGCAATGTGTACACAGATAATTGTGTGAGTTAAAACAATCCTACACAAAGCCAATTGGTAGTGGTTCTGCTTGAGGGAGAAAGCCAGAACGAAGTTAAACTCCCAGAACTTACAACAGTGCTGTAAGATCTGTAAAATTGGAACATACTCCTACGAAAATATAGCACTGTCTTGCTATGGTACTGGACTGTTGGCCGAGAGTCTGTGCCTCTTAGAGTCCAATGTGAATCCTTCTATTGTAAGAGATTGCAGGTGGCATGTTGATGAAATAACTCTACAGAGGCCAGTATCCCATTACCAAATCACCCTTTATTTAAACGTGCACAGTACATGGACTCTGACCAGTCAGTTCAGAGCCAGTCCCAGAGTTAGAAGAATCCTTGAGACTCCATTTTATATAATTTTTCTTTTCATTTTAAGAATTTTCTCTTTTTTTTAATTAAATCGACCTGTTCAGAGATATCGTTACACACCTCTGGAATAGGTGGGACTTGAACCCAGGTCTCTTGGTCCAGGGGTAGGGACATTACCACTGCACCATAACAGGGTCGCCAATTCTTATTTACGTCTGTCATCCAGGAATCCCTGATTGGCCCAGGTTAACAACCCCAATTGGGGAACTCATACTCAATTAGATCCAGCTGGCCAACAGATGATATCTAAATACAAAGTCTTTTGGGCTAGTTTTTGCAGATACAAAGAATTAAGACCATAAGACATAGGAGTGGAAGTAAGGCCATTTGGCCCATCGGGTCCACTCCGCCATTCAATCATGGCTGATGAGCATTTCAACTCCACTTACCCGCATTCTCCCTGTAGCCCTTAATTCTTTGTGACATCAAGAATTTATCAATCTCTGCCTTGAAGACATTTAGCGTCCCAGCCTCCACTGCACTCTGTGGCAATGAATTCCACAGGCCCACCACTCTCTGGCTGAAGAAATGTCTCCGCATTTCTGTTCTGAATTGACTCCCTCTAATTCTAAGGCTGTGTCCACGGGTCCTAGTCTCCTCGCCTAATGGAAACAATTTCCTAGCGTCCACCCTCTCCAAGCCATGTATTATCTTGTAAGTTTCTATTAGATCTCCCCTTAATCTTCTAAACTCCAATGAATACAATCCCAGGATCCTCAGCCGTTCTTAATATGTTAGACCTACCATTCCAGGGATCATCCGTGTGAATCTCCGCTGGACAAATTAATGGTTTAATATGAAGGAAACAAAAAAATAAAGACAAGAAGTGTAATACTTGAAAAATAGTTCACCTGCTTGCTGAAGCCCAAGTTTGGTCCTAAATGAATAGTCAATACAGCTTGTATTACAGAAATTGCATTCAACGAACTGGGTCCTTAAGCTGTAGTAGACATGGCTTTCACAAAAAAAAAGATAATTGTTTCATAGAAAGCTGAAACTAGAAGGAATTGTTGGCTTCAGTCCAGTACAGAATGAATAGCTCTTTTGGTGCAGCTTAACAGAGTTACACACACCCTCCCCCATTGTATTGGCTGGAATAGATTGCAGTTGTAAATCTTAACCCTTTATAACTGGATAATCCAAACAAGTGGCCTGATAAATTCGGGTCAACTGAAGGAAAATAAAAATACTTACCTCAATCGGAAACCCTGCTGGCTTTACCTTCCTAACTTTATATTCTGTCTCTCATAGTCCAAACTTTTTTACCCCTTCAATTCTCTTTCTGTTCACAATTAATTATTGTTCTCAGTTATTGCTCTGTGTGGTTGTCAATCCTTACATCTGAGTAATTAAGGAGAAATATGCTGTAGGTTTCCCAACAAGGTCCAAAATGCCCATCCCACCTCCAGTTCACTGGACCCCAAACATTAACTCCAATTTCTCTGCACAGATGCTGCCAGACCTGCTGAGCTTTTCCAGCAATCTCTGTTTTGTTTCTGATTTCCAGCTTCCATAGTTCTTTTGGTTTCTTCCTAGTCAGCGTTATTGCGATGCAAAAGGAGTCCACTCACCCCATCGAGTCTATTCTAGCTCTCTGCAGAGCAAACTAATTAGTCTCATTTGCCTGCTTTATCATCATAGCTCAGTGAGTTCTCAAACTCTTTAACAAACCTCCTTTTCTGATCAGTGATCATTTTGGCTTCCACACTCTCATAGGCAGTATGTTTATCGCTTTACCGCTTTCTGTGTAATAAAGTTCTTTTCCATATTGAAATAATCCCACTTGACAAGTCAGATCCCAGATTGAAATGTGGTGTGATAGATCATATTTTGATTTGTTTCAGTTTTTCTAAATGGTCTCTTGACGAAACATAAGCACACAGGTTTTACCATTGAAACAAAGTCTGCAAACATCAAGTTTATTAGCAGATAAAGAAAATAAACCAAACCATCTACTTAGAACACAATTTCAAAGATTGTTAAACTCACGGTAAACGTATAAACAAATTAATGGCAAAATGCTTTATAAATTAAAGGAAAAACAACAGCTTTTGGATAGTACTCAAAATACCACTTATACAGTACTCCACCAGAGTTGCTGCATTGAACATTTCAGTAGGATTAAATCACTTGTGACTTGAATTTATAGACTTGAATTGCAGATAGCTTCTTTCTGGTACAATTATACACTTGAGCTTAAGTGTACTCAGCTTTAAGTAACCTTTGCAAGGTTTTAACCAAACACTTCTGGTCTGGGACTAATACTAACTCTTCACTTTAAAGTAACACAGTTCATTATATGCTTCCATTCTTAGGAGCACAATCTACACAGCCATCCCCATCCAAGGACTTTACAAGACCGCCCCACTCAAAGTAAAAGTCAAACCAAAAGTCTCTCTCTTTCTCTCTAAGATAGGAGTGTTTCCTTCAAGACTGAAAGAGCACAAGTCCCTGAGGTCACAAACAGGCCTTGCCACCTCATTATTTCCCTTTGCTGGATGGTAAAACCGTGAGACCATAAGATGTAGAAACAGAAATAGACCATTCAACCCATTGAGTCTACACTGCCATTCAATGAGGTCATTGCTGATCTGATAATACTCAAGCCCACTTTCATGCCTTCCCTGAAACTCTTTATTCCTTTACTGACTGAAAATCTGACTATCGCAGCCTTGAATATACTTAATGATCCAGCCTGTACGTGAATCATACAACCCCTAGAGTACAGAAACAGGCCATTCGGCCCAACAAGTCCACCCAGATGCATTTCCCTCGCTTATTATTCTACGCGTATACCCCTGACTAATGCAACTAACCGACACATCCCTGAGCACTATAGACAATTTTAGCATGGCCAATTCACCTAACCTGCACATCTTTGGACTGTGGGAGGAAACCGGAGCACTCGGAGGAAATGCACGCAGACACAGGGAGAGTGTGTAAACTCCACACAGTCAGTTGCCCAATGCTGGAATCGAACCTCGGCCACTGGCGTTGTGAGGCAGGCAGCAGTGCTTACCACTGAGCTACCCATGTTGCCTGTATGCCTTTGTGGTAAAGAATTCCACAGATTCACAATCCTCTGAGAGAAGAAATTCCTCCTCATTTCTACCATGAATGAACAACCCCTTCTACTTGGGATGATGCTCTAGGATGACTAGGCTCAGTCACAAAGGGAAACAACCTTTCTGCACCTACCCTGTTAAGTCATCTAAGAATCTTGTAGGTTTCAGTAAGGTTGCCCCCTCATTTTTTGTGATTCCAATAAGAACAGGATAAACCTATTCAACCTTTCCTCATGATGCAGTCTATCCATGCCCAAGATCAGCTTCATGAATCTTCTCTGGACTGCCTTCAATGCCAATATGTCTTTCCTTAAATTAAGGGCCCAAAACTGTTCATAGTCTTCCAGCTTTGGTCTGACTAGTGCCTTGTAGAGTTTTAGCAAGACTTCTCTACTTTTACACTCCACTCCCTTTGAAGTAAAGGCCATCATTCTGTTTGTCTAGTATGTGCCGAATTTGCATGCTATCTTTTTGTGATTTATGCACATGGACTCCCAAATCCCTGAACTTTCTGAAGTATTTTTTAATCTAAATGACATCCAGTTCCTCC
Organism: Chiloscyllium plagiosum; assembly: GCF_037043375.1. Lineage (NCBI taxonomy): Eukaryota > Metazoa > Chordata > Chondrichthyes > Orectolobiformes > Hemiscylliidae > Chiloscyllium > Chiloscyllium plagiosum. The sequence goes on from NW_028270147.1 coordinate 14,207,331, forward strand.
AATCTTCTTGCCAAAGTGCATAACCTCACATTTTGCTATGATTTGTTCTATCTGCCAAGATTTTGCCTACTCACTTAACCTGCCTGTGTCACTCTGTAAACTTGTTCTTACCACTTATCTTCCCACCAATTTCTTCTGACATCAGCAACTTTGGCTCTTGTACATTCAGGGTCCAAGTCATTAATATATATATTGTAAATAACTGGGGAGCAGCACTGATCCCTGTGGTACTCAACTTATTATAGGTTGCCATCTAGAAAATGCCCCAACCTTCTGTATCCTGGAACCCAATCTTCTATCCATGTTAATGTACTATCCCTAACACCATCTTATTTTATTAAGTAGCCTTGTATAAGGTACCTTTTTCAAATTTAAATTTCACTGGTTCCCTTTTATTTTCACTCCTTGCTACAACCTCAAAGAATTCCAATAAAGTCATCAAGCATGATTTCCATTTCATGAAGCCATGTTGATCCTGCTTGGTTATATTATGTGTTTCTAAATGCTCTGCTATTACATATTTTATAATAGACTTGAACATTTTCCCAATAACAGATGTTAAGATAATGGCCTAGAATTATTTTTGTCTCCTTCTCTTTTGATTAAAGGTGATATTGGCAGTTTTCCAGTCCTCTGGCACTTTTGCAGAATTTAAGGATTCTTTACAATATCTCTGCCACTGGTTACTAGTCATGATGTGATGGACTGGGGTGACAAAGTCGGAAGTCACATGACACCAGGTTATATTCCAACAGCTTTATTTAAAATTACATGCTTTTGGAGTGCTGCTTCTCCATCAGGTGAAGCTGAAGACTTCAACCGATGAAGGAGCGGCATTCCAAAAGCTTGTGATTTTAAATAAACTTGTTGGACTATAACCCGATGTTGTGTGACTTCTGACTAGTTACTCTGATAGAGTTGAGGGATGAGGGCATTACTGGATGAGCCAGTGTTTTTTGCCCATCTGTAGTTGACCTTGAGTAAGTGGTGGTCAGCTGCCTTCTTGAACCATTGCCATCCATGTACTGTAGATAGACCCACAATGTCATTAGGGAGGGAGTTCTAGGATTTTGACCCAGTGACAGTGAAGGTATGGTAACACATTTCTAGGTCAGGATGATGAGTGGCTTGGAGGGGAACTTGCAGGGTATGGTGTTTCCATTACACTCCAGGTGGCACTGTTTTTCCTTTCTAATTACCCATGTTTGGTTTTATTTCTGACCCAAGCTTCTCACTCTCAAACTGAATACTACATTCTAGCAAGTTTGGTCACTGTTTGCCAGATCATTTATTAAAGCTGCCTCATTACACATTACCAACCGAAAGTGTCCTGACCCTTGTTGAGTTCTGCAGCACATTATTCTAGGAGACTGCCCTGAGTAACACTATTAATTCCTCCTTATGGTTACCTCTGCCAAATTTCTCAATTGGCATGAAAGTTAGATTCACCCATAATCAATGCACTGCGTTTTTTTTACATGCCTTCACCGTCTCCTGAATTATCATTTGTCCATCCATGTAGCCACTATTAGGAATTCTATAGAGTACCCGATTGTTTTTTATTAATCTCCACCCTAAAGGATTCTGCATCTTCTGATCATTCTCTCACACTTACTCCATCCCATACTAACAAAGCTACTCCACCCGGTGAAAGTGAGGACTGCAGATGCTGGAGATTAGCGTCGAGAGTATGGTGCTGGAAAAGCACAGCAGGTCTGACAGCATTCGAGGAGTAGGAGAGTTGCAAAAATGATGAAGGGCTTTTGCCCGAAATGTCAACTCTCCTGCTCCTCGGATGCTGCCTGACCTGCTGTGCTTTTCCAGCACCACACTCTTGAAAGCAACCCCACCATCTGAACCTTCTTGCCTGTCCTTTTGTAAATTCACATACCCCTGAATATTTAGATCTCCGTGTTTTAACCATTGCTCCATAATGGGCGAGGAGATCATGCTCATTAACCCCTTTATGTGCCACTAATTAACTTATTTTGTTTCAAATGCTATACTAAGAGTAAACAGCTATTAATTTTGCCCTTTTACATATTTTTCCACCGTTTGACCCTATTTATTGCTGTTTTTCTATATATTCTGTCCCGCTCTGGAGATTATTACCCAAAAGGCTGTCTTGTAATGCTGTGTGTCCTTTTGCTCCGTATGCCTGAATGTACCCCCTACTGAACCCTGTCACCCCCTCTCATTCGTTCAAAGCCCTATCTACAGGCCAAGTTAGTCAACTTTCCAGGACATTGGTCCCAGGATAGTTCAAGTGAAGCCCATCCCACTAGAATAGCTTCCTCCAAGCCTCTATACTGGTACGAGTGACCCATGAACTGAAACTAATCTTTGAACCATGCCTTTAATTCCTCGACTTTATTTACTCAATGCCAGTTTGTCCGCAGCTCATGTAGGAACCCAGAAATTATTACCTTGGAGGTTCTACTTTTCAACTTAGCTCTTAACTGTTCAATGTCTTTCAACAGGATCTCCTTTTGAGTCATATCCAGGTTATTGTTATGAACACGGCAGATGACAAAAAGGTCCCTCCTCTCTCTCCAAGTTATTCTTCAGCTCTGAGGAGATGTATTTAACCCTGGCAGGCTGCACAGCCCTCAGGATGTCTGCTCATAGCTCCAGAAGACCATAAGACATTGAAACAGAAATGAGGCCATTCAGCCCATCAAGTCTGCTCCGCCATTCAATCACGGCTGACAAGTTTCTCAGCCCGTTCTCCCGCTTTCTCCCTATAACCCTTGATAACCAAGAGCCTATCTATCTCAGTCTAAAATACAGTCAATGACCTCACCTCTACAGACACACACGAGAATTCTTAGAGGCTTGGCATTCTAATCAGAATTCCGTCAATAAACACATCAATTTAGATCCCATCTACCTTCCCTTGAGAAAAAGAACTGGAAGTTTCTTCCGGTAGCAAGATGATTAGGGGTTTAGATAGGGTTGACCATGAGAACCTTTTTCCACGTATGGAGTCAGCTATTACGAGGGGGCATAGCTTTAAGTTAAGGGGTGGTAGGTATAGGACAGATGTTAGGGGTAGATTCTTTACTCAGTGAGTCGTGAGTTCATGGAATGCCCTGCCAGTAGCAGTAGTGGACTCTCCCTCTTTATGGGCATTTAAACGGGCATTGGATAGGCATATGGAGGATAGTGGGCTAGTGTAGGTTAGGTGGGCTTGGATCGGCGCAACATCGAGGGCCAAGGGGCCTGTACTGCGCTGTGTTTTTCTATGTTCTAAGTGACATCACCCACCTTAAGAAACCAAGACCTATAAATGGAGAGGCGGGACATACCACCAGCACTTCACCAGAGACTCTCACTGATGATATTAACTCGTATGGTGATAAAACATCTGAAATCAAATCTTCAAGCTCAGCAAACTGACTTATATACTTATAAATTAATTACTCCAGATTCCTTGCTCTTTATACTTTCCTGCAATTGTAGGTGTTGTAAAAGAAAAATCACTATTATACTGACCGTGGGTGCCAAAAAGTAATCCTTTTCTTATCTGAATTTGCTCAGTGTCACTTCTTAGCTACAGTAATCAGTACTTCATTTTGACAAAAGATGCTTGAATGCTAACTGCCCCTATCAGGCAGCTGGCCCTTTTAATTGGGCTATATAGTCTTACTTAAAGGCTATTGTCTGAATGTGACTTTAACTCTACAACTGAACTTCGAAAAGATATACCAGTTGAATGAAATCTCCAGTTCATTCGCTCAGCCTTTGTCTTACTCAGGTTCACACTGACGATGCACCTCACAATCTATCATAAACAGAAATCCCTCAGTGGTGCACAGAACCTCAATCACTCTAAAGCCAGGCATGAAAGACTGTTTTAAAATGAATCACCATGGCTACAGTAATAATTACAAGTTCTTATTAACTTCAGAAACACAGAAAACCCACTTCACAGAATCATAGAGATGTACAGCATAGAAACAGACCCCTTGGCCTAACTTGTCCATGCCCACCAGATATCCCAACCCAATCTAGTCCCACCTGCCAGCACCTGGCCCATATCCCTCCAAACCCTTCCTATTCATATACCCATCCAGGTGCCTTTTAAATGTTGCAACTGTACTAGCCTGCACCACTTCCTCTGGCAGTTCATTCCATACACGTACAACCCTCTGCGAGAAAGAGTTGCCCCTTAGATTTCTTTAGTATCATTCCCCTCTCACCTGAAACCTATGCCCTCTAGTTCTGGACTTCCCCCACCCCAGGGGAAAGACCCTCATGATTTTATAAGCCTCTAAGGTTACCCCTCAGCCTCCGACACTCCAGGGAAAACAGCCTATTCAACCTCTCCCGATAGTTCAAATCCTCCAACCCTGGCAACATTCTTGTAAATCTTTTCTGAACCCCTTCAAATTTCACAACATCGTTCCAATAAGAAGGAGACCAGAATTGCACACAATATTCCAACAGTGGCCTAACCAATGTCCTGTAAAGCTGCAACATGACCTCCCAACTCCTGTACTCACTACTCTGGCCAATAAAGGAAAGCATACCAAACGCCTTCTTCACTATCCTATCCACCTGTGACTCTTTTGTTTTTGAAATGGTAACAAAGTTTAAACTCAATATATGATTTTAATAAATATATAATTCACACAGTTTATAACACATTATTCGCTCCCAAATCTCTCATCTACAAATTTGAATCTATGTCTCCTCACCCTTGCATCATCAGTTGACGGGAACAGGTTTCCCTCATGCTGGGGAAATCATTTCGGAATGAGAAAAATTCCGATACATGACATAAGCTACAAGACACCCTCCTCCAGGACTGATGCTGATTTCACTGCCAGTGGCAACTGGCCAATGCTTGGGGGCGGATGCAGACGGTTGCACTTGGGCAGTTACAAGCAAGTTGTAATCTCACATCTTCACATTAAACCAATGCAGTCATCTTTGCATGCCTGACTAAAGGTTAAAATTGTTCCACCTCACTACACTTCATGGCATTGTCAGGTACAATATTGTTAAGCCTTTGAATGAGTCAATTGCTAAAAAATGAAAACACAAGAGTCCAGAAATTGAAATCTGAATTCTCTCCCTGTAAAGTTTATAGATGCTAAGATGCTGGAGCAGATGCATGTTGAATTGGTACAAGTCTCAGTACAATGGCAGGTTAAGTGTTATAGAGGCCAGATCAGCTGTATCCTAACTGGTTAGAGTTGAGCTGCCCCAGCTGCTGGTCTGTCTTTGATGACTTGGCTTCAAACTGGGATAGTTCCATTTGCTGCGTCACACTCACACAACCAACACTGACCCTCTGTCCAACATAAATCCTATATGTATTCCAAGGCTGAAACAATCTGGTCACAACTGCATGGAACATAGGAAAGAATCATAGAATCCCTACGTTGTGGAAACAGGCCGTTCAGCCCAGCAAGTCCACACCAACCCTCTGAAGAGTATCCCACCCAAACCCATTCTGCTACTACTGTACATTTACCCCTGACTAATGCACCTAACCTAAACATCCCTGGACACAATGGGTAATTTAGCATGGCCAATGCACCTAACCTACACATTTTTGGATTGTGGGAGGAAATCGGAGCACCCAGAGGAAACCCACGCAAACACGGGGAGAACATGCAAACTCCATACAGACAGTTGTCTGAGGCTGGAATCGAACCCAGGTCCCTGGTGCTGTGAGGCAGCAGTGCTAACCACTGAGCCACTGTGCCGCCTAGAGGCACGCCATTCACCCCCTCATGTCCATTCCACCAATAGATTATGTCGGATCAGCATGTCATCAGCTCCATTTAGTTCCTTGAGACCTGGACCTACCAAAAGTCTAAGCCCATTTCTCTCATAAATTCTTCCAGAACAACCTAGCTTGCTCAACAGTTCATTTATAATTCTTAGAATTAATGGGAACTTAACAATGGTGATGATGATCATTGTAATGGGTTGGGAGAAAGGAGCTGGGCGGAATGCATACTTCTCTTCCAAGAGAGAATAACATTTACTTGAGACCTTGTGTTGTTTTACTGACAATGATAATTTATTACATCTTGGAGCTTGTTATGCATAAATGGTTCCTTTATTTCCAAATTACAATGGTGTCCACACATCAGTAGCACTTCATTGGCTATTCAGTGCTTTGGAATATCCTGAGGTTGAACTGGGTGTTACATAAATACGAGCTTTTCTTTCTTGTACAGGTTCAACACCACCTCAGATTTTTGTTGAAATAATTTGCTTCTTCTGGCAATCAGGGGACACTTTATTTAGAAATAAAATCACGGTTTTCTGCAACAAGGTTATGCAAAAGGATAGACCATTTCTCTCAGTTACGAGTCTGAGAATGTTGCCTGTGACTATAAATATTAATATGCACAGGTGGCAATTAATATTTCACTAGCTCTATTTGGTTGAGGGGAGAATAGTAGCTCATCATTTTCGGCTCAATCAATGAACATTAATAGACAGGCACATCCATCTGTACACAGGCCAAGAATGTATCATTTAAGTTCAGGCCCCATCAGCAGAGACTGGCTTACATCCATTATATTAAACATGTCAGATAATCAATTTGTGCTGAGCCTTTTCTTGGGAGAAACAAGCCAGTATTTACTATCGCACAGGAGCCAGTACAAAGGGTATAATGACCCTCTCAGAGACTTTATAACTCAGCTTCTGGAGACACAGCTTTCTTGCTTAATACCTGCCAATATATTTGATAATTGTCTCAGTCAGACCTGAGTCAGTTTATTTTACAGAATCAGGCCTCAGCTGTATATCAATCCAAAATCATTAATTGAACATGTTATCTTTAAATTGTTATGATAGAGACACAAGACGACTGATATAACTCCTAAATCACAGGGTTCAGGTTCAGATAAAGGAGCCTTCACCTATTTGTTTTCATTTACCTGAATGGCAACTGAAACACAGTCTCACTTTTATAAATGCGTCAAATGATCTGCTCTTGACTGCTCTTAGCTTCATTAGGCCTCAGGAGCCTTCTTAGCCCGAGCACCTGCTTCCTGGCCACTTTGGAACCTGCCCCGCAAATTACTTTATAAATTATTACATGGGATGTGGGTGTCTTGGAAATCAGCAATCCCCAAATGCCCACTGAACTGATTGGTTTGCAAGACCATTTCAGAGTGCAATTAAGAGTCAACCACATTGCTGTCAGTCTGGAGCCATACGTAGACCAGACCAGGTCAGGAAGGCTGATTTCCTTTCCAGAAAGGATATGAAGGAAGCAGATGTTTTTATTTAAATTATTTGTTTTTGCAAGGTTTGTGAAGGTTTGTAGCTCAGGTTGAGGTTTAGGGTGTAGGTTTGCTCGCTGAGCTGTAGGTTTGATATCCAGATGTTTCATTACCTGGCTAGGTAACATCATCAGTGGCGACCTCCAAGTGAAGCGAAGCTGTTGTCTCCTGCTTTCTATTTATATGTTTGTCCTGGATGGGGTTCCTGGGGTTTGTGGTGATGTCATTTCCTGTTCATTTTCTGAGGGGTTGATAGATGGTATTTAGATCTGTGTTTGTTTATGGCGTTGTGGTTGGAGTGCCAGGCCTCTAGGAATTCTCTGGCATGTCTTTGCGTGTCTGTGTTGGCCAAACTAACACAACAGAGAGGACACCACAACACACTCCTGGGTTAGAAACCTCTCCCACAGACAGCTCACAGACACGGAAAGAACAATACTGGCCAAGGGACTCAACTACAACCACAGGGACGCCAAGACAGCAGACTTCCTAGCAGCACTAGAATGCACACTTAGGAACAATGGACTGACAGAAGAGACACAACAAACAGTGAGACAAAGTATTGTACCCCTGATAACAAGGAAAAGACAAACACATAACCTCAACACCAAGGAGAAGGAAGCACTACAAGCACTAAGAAACGATAAGAACATAATCATATGACCAGAAGACAAAGGCAGAATGACAGTTATCCTGGACAAAGCAGAGTACATCCAAAAAGTGCAACAATTACTTGCAGATACCAACACCTACCAAGAGAGGGAGTTTGACCCCACCCCAAAGCTCACCAATAGGATAAACAACACACTGAGGAACCTACAAAAAAAAACGGACAGATAACCAGGTTTGACCGACAGAGAATGAAACCTGAAAGCAACAACACCCCCAGATTCTATGGACTACCTAAAGTGCACAAACCAGACATCCCACTCAGAACCATCGTATTGCTACCAGGGACACCATCTCACAAACTGGCTAAAGAACTACAGCAGAAACTGAAACACCTGATCAGCGGATCCAAACACTCTATACAGTCAACACAGGAATTCTTGGACATCATCAGAAATATACACATAGACAAGGAAGAAACTATGGTCTAATTCGATGTAACAGCACTGTTCACCTCTATCGACAAAACCCTAGCCAGAGAAACAATAGCCAACCTGCTGGACATACAGAACAGACAAGATGGGGAACCTATCAACAAAGACGGCATCCTCAAACTACTGGACCTGTGCCTCACAACACACTTCACATTCAACAACCAAATATATGAACAAATCAACGGCACACCCATGGGCTCACCCAACTCTGGACTCATAGCAGAAGCGGTAATGCAAAGATTAGAACAAACAGTCTTACCGCAAATTCAACCCAAACTCTAGGTCAGATATGTGGATGACACCTTTGTAATCATTAAAAATACAGAAATAGAGAACACACACCGGATCATCAACGCCACACTCACAGGAATCAGATTCACTAGAGAGGAAGAAAAGGACAACCAACTCCCATTCCTAGACGTGATGGTACAGAGAATACTGAACAGAGAATTCACCACAAAGGTATACAGGAAAGCCACACACACAGACCAAGTCCTAAACTACGAAAGCAACCACCCCAACACACACAAAAGAAGTTGCATCAAGACACTGTTCAAAAGGGCCACAACACACTGCAGTACACCAGAACTGCAAAAAGAGGAAGAAGAACACCTATACAATGTATTCGCCAAAAACGGATACCCCCACAATTTCATCAACAGATGCCTAAGGGAAAGACAACAGAATGAGGGCATGCCACAACCCAAAGGACTAGCCACACTACCATACATCAAAAACATTTCTGAACTGACAGCCAGACTACTGCGACCACTCGGACTCATAACAGCACACAAACCAACAGCCACTCTCAGACAACAACTCACCAGGATGAAGGACCCAATACCCAGCATGAGCAAAACCAATGTAGTGTACAAAATCCCATGCAAGGACTGCACAAAACACTACATAGGACAAACAGGAAGACAGCTAACGATCCGCATCCATGAACACCAACTAGCCACGAAACGACATGACCAGCTATCCTCAGTAGCCACACACTCAGATGACAAGCAACATGAGTTCAACTGGGACAACACTACAATTATAGGTCAAGCCAAACAGAGAACAGCCAGGAAATTCCTAGAGGCATGGCACTCATCCACAGATTCAATCAATAAGCACATCAACCTGGACCCAATATACCTGCCACTGCAGCGGACAGCTGGAACTGACAACCGGAAGCGGCAGGGACAAACCACTATAAATGCCGGAGAAAACATCACAGAAGCACTTCACAGGAGGCTCCCAAGCACTGAGGATGTCACCGAGACAGGGGACGAAATGTCTGCAACACAAATTCCCAGCTCGGCGAACAGAACCACAACAACGAGCACCCGAGCTACAAATTCTCTCCCAAACTTTGAACCTTATAGAGGTTTATAAAATCATGAGGGGTATGGATAGGGTGAATAGCCAAGGCCTTTTCCCCAGGGTAGGGGAGTCTAGAACTAAAGGGCATAGGTTTAGGGTGAGAGGGGAAAGATTTAAAAGAGAGCTAAGGTGAAAATATTTCACACAGAGGGTGGTGTATGTATGGAATGAGCTGCCAGAGGAAGTGGTGGAGATTGGTACAATTACAACATTTAAAAGGCATCAGGATGGATATATGAATAGAAGGGGTTTAGAAGGATATGGACCACATGCTGGCAAATGGGATTAGATTAAATTTAGGATATCTGATCGGCATGGACGAGTTGGACTAAAGGGTCTGTTTCCATGCTGAACATCTCTATGACTCGAAGTTCCATTCTTATAATGATATTGCAATGAAAGTTTATAATCAATTGTTTTTATTTAGGAGCTTGTATTCTAAAGCAAAAGTGAATGGAGTTTTGGTTTTGTTCATCAAAAAAAACGTGAATTAAGCTAAATGACCAGATATACTATCTGGCAAAATAATTGTTGAAGTGTTTTCTAAAATTGGAGTTTCCTTGTGACTTGCAGAAAGGTGGGCCAGAGACTAGAAACACGGTCTATTTAGAAGACCCAGGCCAGCAGAAAGAAGCTGTCTTCAGCCCATCAGAGCTGGAAAGATGTCTTCAACAGTTCTAGCAGTCCAAGTAGGCAGGACTGAAAGAAGCCCCAAGCCTTTCTTCAAGTTCCGTGAGAAAAGTCAATGAGTTAGATGGTGTGTGCGTGTGGGCAAAAGTGAGGACTGCAGATGCTGGAGATCAGAATCAAGATTGGAGTGGTGCTGGAAAGGCACAGCAGGTCAGGTAGCATCCGAGGTGCAGGAAAATAAAAATAAAAATAAAAATAAAAATAAATCGGCCTTTCGGGTAAAAGCCCTTCATTAGGGATTTAAAAATCACATAACACCAGGTTATAGTCCAACAGGTTTAATTGGAAGCACACTAGCTTTTGGAGCGACGCTCCTTCATCAGGTGATTGTGGAGGGCTCGATTATAACACAGAATTTAGAGCAAAAATTTGCAGTGTGATGCAACTGAAATTATACATTGAAAAATTGATTGTCTGTTAAACCTTTCATCTGTTAGAATACAGTGATAGTTTCACTTCTTTCATGTGTAAATCACAAAACCTTTTTTTTAAAAAGTTGCATTCTCGGGTTAGCTAACCCGAGTTAACAGCTAACCCGAGAATGCAACTTTAAAAAAAAGGTTTTGTGATTTACACATGAAAGAAGTGAAACTATCACTGTATTCTAACAGATGAAAGGCTTAACAGACAATCATTTCTTCAATGTATAATTTCAGTTGCATCACACTGCAAACCTTTGCTATAAATTCTGTGTTACGATCGAGCCCTCCACTATCACCTGACGAAAGAGCGTCCCTTCGAAAGCTAGTGTGCTTCCAATTAAACCTGTTGGACTATAAACCTGGTGTTGTGTGATGTTTAACTTTGTACACCCCAGTCCAACATCGGCATCTCCAATTCATTAGGAATGTGTGTGTGTCCCTGACAGCGACAGGAAGAATCCATCTGGTGAATGTATAGGAAGTTGCCAAAGGGAAATGCTTGCAACCTCATCAATTGAATATGTAACCAAAATATGAAGTTGGGGTTGCGTGCCTGTAAGGGATATTGCTGGGAAAAATAAAATTGAAGTTTCACTCTTGATGTTCATGTAATATTTTGTTACATAAATTTATTACAACAAAAAGCTATGTTCTTTTCTTAAAAGTATATTAAGACACAATTGTAAATATATTCAGTTAGTGACCTCCACACTGTACTAAATTTTGAAAAATAAACTTACGATCTATAAGGCCAGGTTTCATTCTGAAACCTGAGTTATCCAATATTACCACCATCTGGGATCATAACAAGATATAATCTTCTAAGCAACAGAGAGTTTCATCAAAATGATGGACAATTTTGGTTTATTCACTGTTGATATAGGAGACCAGGGTTCAGGTCCCACCAGCTGTCAAAGTGTGTAGTAACATCTCAGCACAGTTTGATTGGAAAATATCAAGCAGTCCCCAAACAGCTCTTGTGGTGCGGTGGTAGTACATCTGATATAGAGGGCCTAGGTTCAAATGCTACCAGAGGTGTGTAATACATCTCTGAATAGTTGGGTCAGAAAGTATCTTAGCAGTCCTAACCATAGCCAATACAAATATGGAAAGGATCCAATAGCTATGAAATATTTTCAACATATTGGAGAACATCTTATGCATTAGAACTCAGTCTGGGGGCATGCTATCCTGAGCAATTCTTACAATGGAAAGGTTTATTACATTAGTTCAGATGTTTTTGAGAATGATTTACATTCTGTGGAACTGACTACATTTCCTGTAGGTTCTGGATCAGTGGTGCTGGAAGAGCACAGCAATTCAGGCAGCATCCGAGGACAGGCAAAATACATTTCCTGTAGGTAAAGGTAGCAGGGACATATGTTTGCCAGTAGTAGCATGTTTCCTTTCCTGTAGGCCATGAGTGAACCAGTTGTTGGTAATGGACTAGTGGTATTATCACTGAATTGTTAATTCTGGAAACCACAGTTTGAATACTGCCATGATGGATGGTGGAGTTTGAATCCAATAAGCAAATTGAAAAATCTAGGGTTAAGAGGGTAATGATGATCATAAATCAATTGTAGATTGTTGGATAAGCCCATCTAGTTCACTAAAGTCCTTCAGGGAAGGAAATTGCCATCCTTATCTGGTCTGGCCTACATGCGACTTCAGATGCACAGCCAACAAAGCTCCCGACCCATGAATATACATTAAACAAACTCCCTGGTGTAAGACCACTATTTAATTCAGTTAGTTAATTCAATTATCCCAGAACGTGCTGCAGCAGGAATCAAATTCAGGATCACTTAATAGCAATCCACAAACAACTCTTGTGATGCAGTGGTAGTGTCCCTGCTTCTGATGCAGGAGACCAGGGTTCAAGTCCTACCTGTTGTCAAGGTGTTTAGTAACATCTGTGCGTAGTTTGATTGTAAAATATCAAGCAGTCCCCAAACAGCTCTTGTAGTGCGGTAGTAGTGTCTGTCCATCTGATATAGAGGGCCTGGGTTCAAGTTCTACCAGAGTTCTGAGATAACATCTGAATCGTTGGGTTAGAAAGTATCTTAGCAGTCCCTAGCCATAGCCAATACAACCCAGAATCCTCAAGGAACCAGCCTTGTAGTGGATCTGTTCAAGCTATGGCCTGCTACTAAATATATGCCTGTTGGCATTGACTTATAATACAGCCAAGTTCACATAACTGGGCATAGAACCACAACTGCTGGCAAATGAGGCACACCCATGCAAACATCTTTAGTAACTGGTTCTCCAAGCTTGCAATGAGAATGCAGTACTGCAGGAATTTGGAGATGTTGTTTTTCAGATAAGGTGTAAATCCTGTATGCACTCCAAGACAGAACAAAACTGCATCCCATTGAACTGCTGACCTGCCCCAACAGCACTAAAGATTATCTAACCGTTGCCATTTTGTGAGATCTTACTGCGTGCAAATTGGCTGCCACATTTCCTACATCTCAACCATGATTACATTTTGCCAATATTTCATTGGCTGCAATGGGGTATCCTGAGGGTGGGAAGGGTGCCACAGAAATGCAAGTTTTTTCTTTGTTTCTTTCTCTGTAGCTCTAACATTGATTAGATCAGATTTAGCTCCTTGCGTTATTGATTAGTTTCAAATCCTAACGCGCAAAGTCCAATTGGTTTGATTGACTATGCCAGCTCCTGTTATTTATGATTCACTTTGACTGAAAGCCTCATTGTTTCGTCAGTGCAGTGAGCACTTTCAGAAAGGACATATGTTTGGAAAGGCTATAATTTGGTAACACTGTCTAATTATTGGACTGGGCCAGCTAAGAGTAACCTGATAATGGCTGCACTACTGCCTTAACAAAATGTTTGATCCCACACAAGATGTTCAGCAAGTGGAATTGATCTCATCAGTTGCTTTAAAATAACATAGTCAATCTGAATGGAGAACTATAGACAGGCTTTTTGTAATTCATTTGCACAGAAGAGCTCTGCAGGATTTAAACGAAGTCAACAGAAGAAAAATTAGAGAAAGGAGCTCAAAGGATGGGATGAAAAGTTCTGCTGTTCCAGAATATGCTGCTCATTATAAACCTGTCCATTCAATAACGACCAGGGTTGTGTTGGGAAAAGGTTGGCTGCTGCAGTGGCTTGGGAACATCCACCTTTCAACAAATAAATAAGATATTGCTTCATTTCTCAGCCAATTCTCAGCTTTCAGTCTTTGCAGCTTGGAGCCAAATTGTTGTGAGCACATACCCACAGGCGGGATGGGGGCTCAGAGGTTAGCACTGCTGCTTCACAGCACCAGCGACCCAGGTTCGATTCCATACTTGGATGACAGTCTGTGGAGTTTGTGCATTCCCCCAGTGTTTGCATGGATTTCCTCCAGGGTTCCTCCTATGATGCGATGGTTAGGCAGATTAGCCATGGGAAATTGCACAGTGATGTGCAGGCTAGGTGGATGGCTATGGGAAATGCAGGGTTACAGGGGTAGGGTAGCTGAATGGGTTTGTGTGGGATGGTCCTCAGAGGGTCATTGTGGCCTCGATGGGCTGAATAGCCTGCTTCCACGCTGTAGGGATTCTACGAGTCCTACTCTGGTAACCTGGGTATAATAATCTCAGATGATACTCCAAGCGGAAGCGACACTGTTGGAGATGCCAAGTTTTTACTGGAATAGTAAACACAGGCGCCATCTGCTCTCTCAAGAAAAGAAAAACATTCCTACACATTATTTCAACACAGATCAAGACAGTCCTCCTGGTGTTCTGGTCAATCTTTGTCCCCTAATCAATACCTGAATGCATATAATCCGGCTTTTATCTTATTGTTATTTGTGGGAGCTTACTGTGCACAACTTGGCTGCAGTATCTCCCAGCTTACAAGTGATGAAAGGTTGAAAAAATGCTTCATTTTAAAGAGCTTCGATACATCCGGAGGTTGTTAAAGGTGCTATAGCAATGCAGATCTTTATTTTCATGGATGGGGACATCTAAAGTGTGATCTTACAGTGGCCTGAAGATGGTCAATCGGTTAGCAAGATAAACCAAGGAAATCACTTCAAATTAAATTGCGTGGGTGCAAGATGGACACAGGTTCCAAATATGAAAGAGGTACATTTCATGCTGATGTCAAACCCTTAGTGCAGAGTAATTCTGTCTGTCGGTCAGTCCGTTGCACATTATTACACAGAGAAGAACAAAAAATAAAATTGCTATTAAGAGGGTTCTTCTGGTCCAGTGGTTGTGTCCCTGAGACACCTGCGTTCAAGTCCCACCAGTTCCAGAGGTGTTCCGTAATACCTCTGAACAGATTGATGAGTAACTTATATGATTGATATCAGGAAGTTATTGGTCAGTGAGACCAATACTTGGGGTTACACTCCTGCTTCTCTTCCCGGGACGTTTGAAGGTGGAGGTGTATGAAAAATCTAACATGTGTCCTCCCATCACTGACATCCCTGAACTGGTACAAGCAACAAAGGATACCCTGTGCATATTACATGGGACAGAAAACAGCCCTCAACATGGAGGAGGACCAACAGCTTGGGCTACTCAGGGCAAAGTTGAGGGAGGATTGGTGAGAACATTCTTTTCATGCCTGCTGGGGCCAAGAAAGGCTTGTCCTGCCCACCCCCCACTTCCCAAACAGGGTCAGCCACTACCAATGTACCCTCCCCACCCCCGATCACTTGAACCCAGCTCCATGCCCCCTCTTCAGGTCTCTCACCTCGACCCCAGACCCTGGATTGACTTGAGCTCCTCCTGGTGGCGGGACTGCACAGACTGCCGCACACTTGGTGCAGCTGGGACCACAGCAATGTCAATGACTGGCTCTCTCAGGTGGGACCTCTCCCGAAACAGGGGCAGCAGCCTCAGCACAAAGCGATGAGCACTCTTCCCAGTGTTAAACTGCTGCAAGGCAGCCTTGGGAAGCATGGGTAGGTTCTCTGCTGACTTTTGAGGAGGGAGAAAGGAGGGTGGTGGGCAGTGACCAGAGCAACCAATGAAATCCACCTTTGGAATTTACCTACAGCTTGATCTGTGGGGGCACTGGAACCACTAAAGAATGAATGGGGTACTGAACTGAATAAACAATGAATGAAGAAATAAATGAATGAAAGAAAAGGAATGAGAAGTAAAACTAAGTACCCATTTGTGCCTTTGATGTTGGTCAGACCATTGGAATAGAATTAGAATAGAACAGAATAGAAATTTATTGTCATGTGTACTTTTACGTGAACAAAACTGTGGAAAGTATTCCAAGTCACCACGTCACAGTGCCCACAAATTCGCAAGTAGCCTCCTGCTATTCTTTGAAGCAACATCACACGACCTTTTGTGCCCAGCTGAAAGGGCAGGTGGGACCTCTAGCTTTGGAGTTCATCCAAAAAGCACACCATCAACAATGCAGCACTGCCTCCTGGAGTTACCCTTGGGAAGTTGGAATTGTGAGTTGCGAAGATAGGCTTCAAGGGGATTTAGTCTGACCGCGAGTGGGTAAGTGCCTGGCAGATGGAACGTAATGTAGGTAAGCGCACGATTATCCAACGTGAGAGGAGGAATGAAGGGGAAGAGCAGTTTTTGTCCAAAGCGGGTCTTTGTGCACTTGTTCATAAGTCACTGCAACATCGTGCGTGAGTGCATCAAGCATTCCAAGATGCAAGTGGTTTGTTAGCCATTATCGGAAGTGGATTGGAGTAAAGAAACACAGAGATCCTGCTTCAATTGCATAGAACATTTGAGAAGTGCATCGAGAGTACAGTGCCATTCCTTGCCTAAGGTGGGTTAAATAGCTTAATAATTATATTTTTATATGGTATAGCATATAATGTATAATCGTTATTTCAGTAAATGCAAGAATTTGTTTTGAGTTTTGTAAAAGAGAGTGAAGGGTCAGTTTTCATTTCCTCGTCCTGATACTGATACAGTATGTCAATGTTTACCTGTAATGTTGTCATACTGATGTATCCAGGCAGATCATGGAGCTGTGGACTCTCTCTCGGATGACTGAAAACTCTTGTTCTGTTGAAAATTCCACCTTGGCCTAGGTACGGTGGGAGGAGAAGTGAAGGGTTGCTGTGTATGTACTGGACAACCATCACAAACAGCGGGACCACGAGAATCAAACCCACCACAAAAAAAATCAACTTCCACTGTCAGGGGTGGGTGGGAGAGAGAAACAGGAAAATACTTGTTAGTCTGGACACACTGCTGGAAAAAGATGAAATATCTTAAGAGAAACTGAGGCTATAAGTTGCTGGAGGAAGTCATTCAGTCACTTGGGCCTATTCGGCTATTCATTTAGCTCCTGGCAGGTTGCTATTTTAACTACATTCACCCTACTCTTCGGTTATACAGGGCAATGATTTGGAGTATTGAGCACAGTTCTGGTCATCATACTTACCAAGGCATCGAAGGGTAAGGGCCAAGTGCTGAAAAGTGGGTTTTAGAATAGTTAGCTGGTTATGTTTGACCAGCATGGACATGATGAATTGAATGGCTTTTTTCTGTGCCACAGAATGACTCTGATGCATTGGCTACAGTTTAGAGAAGGCTCACTAGACTAATACTTGAATGAGTGGTTTGTGTTCTAAGGAAAGGCTAGACAGGCTAGGCCTGTATCCTTTGGGGTTTAGAAGAGTCAAAGGTGACTGAAATATAGAAGGTCCTGAGGGGATTTGACTGAGTGAATGTTAAAAGGCTGTTTCCTCTTGCGGGCTATGATGTGGAGCAGACGGTGTTGGACTGGGGTGGACAAAGTTAAAAATCACACCCCCCCCCACCAGGTTCATCAGACGGTTGTGGAGTACGTTGTGGAAGAAGGAGCAGCACTTCAAAAGCTAGTGCTTCCAAATAAACCTGTTGAACTATAACCTAGTGTGTGATTTTTAAACTTTGCCCTCTTGCGGGAGAATCCAGAACTAGGGGGCATAGATTTAAAATAAGGGGTCATCAGAGCGATGAGGAAACATTTTTCTTCTTTCAGTGGGTTGTGGGTCTTTGGAATTCCCTTCCTCGAAAGGCAGTGGAAGCAGAATCTTGAAGTGTTTTGAAGGTAATAATCCCTTGATGACCAAGAGGATGAAAAGGTTATTAGGGGATATGCAGGAACATAGAACTGAGATTAAAATCACATCAGCTGTGATCTTATTGAATGGCAGAGCAAGCTCAAAGGGCTGAATGGCCTATTCTCAGTCCTTCTTCATAGGGCTGCCTGTACAACTCCTGGTTCTGTAAGTGTCACCGAACAAAGATCTACCCGAGGCAGGATTTTTGACCCCTGCTGGGCCCTGGACTTACTTAAGGCCAAAGATTTGTCCCACTGCTGGACATGTGACAGGTAGCTGATTAGACTTGTTGAGGGCCTCACTAAATTGGGTTAGAGAAGTAATTTTCCAGTTAGCCTCTGGTTTCCCCCAGCAACATGGTCATTTTAGGGGTGGGCGCGTATCAGCAGTCAGGGGTGGGTGCGAGGTGGGGGGCAGGGAGGTGGAGTTGTCCTGTGTTCCTGACTGACTCGAAGACCATCCCTTGTTTACCCTGGGGGTGAGAGCAGTCACTGGTTAACATGAAAAGGGCTTCCCTCCACAGAGGTGCTCCAGCCACATGGATTTCTTTAGTGTTGGAGAGTGGGTGTCTCCTCCCTGACTTTGTGCCGTCGCTGCTTCCTTTCTACTAATACAGCCTGCTACCCCTTTCAAACAGAAAGGCCTCTAACGGGCCTTCCAGTTTCAAGAGGTAAGCCCCCACCAGGAATTGTTGGCCAAGTTGGGGCCAGGCCAATAAAAAGGGGTCCTGAGAATATGGATTAGTAGTGCTGGAAAAGCACAGCAGTTCAGGCAGTATCCGAGGAGCAGTAAAACCGACGATTGGGGCAAAAGCCCTTCATTAGGAATACAGGCAAAGTGCCTGAAGGGCGGAGAGAATATCCCGGCCAAGTGATAATGTCCCTCTGGAAGCTAGTTCAGGAGACAAGCAAACTCAGGTCTGTTCCCAATCAGCTCCCACCCCTAGCAGCATCACTGGGAGGGAGAGATTCAGATTCCAACTATCCATGAAGAAGTGTTACTTCACATTCCCCTGAATATCCCAACTCCAAACTGAAACCTTCTCATTCCAAGCCTCCATATTCTTAGTTACTTAGATTCCCTACAGTGTGGAAACAGGCCCTTCAGCCCAACAAGTCCACACCTACAAATTCTGGGAAACAGGAACCACACCTACCGGTGTACGTTTCACCACTGCCGCATATCACAATGTACTTTAATGTTAAAGTTCAGTGACTTCCACAGAGCAGCAGCAAAGGAAAATGGAAACTCTTAGACATTTTGCTCATTCCCCACACACATGGAACCTGCTCAGTAGTACACAATGTTCCATGCCAATTACAGGCGATTTTTAAAGATGAAGTGATAGAGTTACAGTGCTCTGATATTTCCCAGTGCATTGCCCAACTGAAAAAAAGAATTGCAGTTATGTATAGTTCACAAGCTGTGCCAAAGTGCTTTAAAGTCAGTGCTGTAATGTAGGAAAGGGAATGACTCCAGCAGTGCAGTAGTTAAGGGAGTGCTCAGCTGTAGGCCTGGGTTATGTCTTCATCTTTCTGGACACTTAAACCAACAATTTTCAAACAGTGTAAGAAAGCCACCCCTAGCCTAAGCTGATGCCTGCAGCTATAATGTGAAATGATACAGCCTGAGGTCAGGAGAAACAGAAGAATATATTAGTCGGGTGACAGGAAGCAAGTACTATGGGAGGTGGTAGCTTCTATGCAACATAACATTGAACATTTACAAGAGAGTGATAGATATATTTCTTTGGGGTTAAAGGGACCTGAGGGTTGGAAAATGGGTATAGGACACTGAGTTGGATGAACAGCGATTGTCATATTGAATGATTTTAGTTTAGATCAGAGTGGTGCTGCAAAAGCACAGGTCAGGAGCATCCGAGGAGCAGGATTGAAAGGAATGAATGGCCTACTTATAGTATCCCTGCAGCGTCAAGAGACCATTCAGCCCATCGAGTCAGCATGACCCTCAAAGAGCTTCCCAACCCGACCTCTCGCCACTATCCTAGTAACCCCACATTTACTATGGCTAATCCACCTACGGGACAATTTACCAGCTTGCCTGCACATTTTTGACTATATTTCTGTAAACACAGTTGGACTGAATATTCTGTTCCTGTGCCTAAATTCTGTGCAACAGACAGGACTGCAGCCCTTGACTAAATTATAAAAGCACATTCTCAACAAGCAAGGTCGGGCCAGAATGAAGCTGCTGTCACTCTAGATGACAGCACTTTTGTGCTCTTGTTCCTTTGCCCCAACCATTGCTCATACGGAGTCTAAAGCTCTGAAAAGATTGACTGATGTTTCTGATGTTCCATGTGACAGCCAAGGGCAAAAGTGAGATCAGTGACGCTGTGAGCTTTATTAAGAGAGGCAGTACTGTACCAGCCTTAGAAGATGTCTGCAGGGTATCTTACAGAGAGGGACACAAATCAATTATTTCACTTTCAATGAAGCACAGCCTCTTCATCCAGTGCTCTGTTCTTAAACTTCTGCAGTCCACATGCCATAAGAGGCTCAGAATGCACTTAGGGAGGGATTTTTAAAAATTCATTCACAGAGTGTGTGTATCACTGGCTAGGAGAAAGTGGGGACTGCAGATGCTGGAGATCAGAGCTGAAAATGTGTTGCTGGAAAAGCGCAGCAGGTCAGGTAGCATCCAAGGAGCAGGAGAATCGACATTTCGGGCATGAGCCCTTCTTCAGGAATCACTGGCTCGGCCAGCATTTAATGCCCATCCCCAATTGCCTAGAGGGCAGGTCAGAGTCAACCACATTGCTATGGTTCTGGAGTCACATGCAGCCCAGACCACAAGGACAGCAGCTTCCTTTCTGAAAGGACATACGGAATCAGATGGGATTTACCCCAACAATGGTTTCATAGTCACCATTAAATTTCTTAATTAGTTGAATTTTACTGAATACACATTCCACCATCAGTCATGGATGTCAGGGTCAACAGTCTGGCAATAATACTTTTGCACCGTCACCCCAGGTATTCCAGGCTTTTGGAGCATTGGTAATTCCACTCAATGAGTAACCAGTGTCCCAGGCAAGTACTCTGATGGATGATTGGATCAAAACCCACCTACAGTGTAAGTGGAATTTAAACTCAATCAATCTGGATTCTGAAAACTGGTCTCCGTGATGGTGGCTGTGAATCTACACTTGATTGTTGGAAAAAAACCCATCTAGTTCCTGCCTTTTTAAGGAAGGAAATATGCTGTAGTTACCTAACCTGGCCTACATGTGACTCCAGACCCACAGCAATGTGGATGACTCTTAACTGTCCTCTGCAATAATTGAGCAAGACCCTCAGTTCAAGGACATCAATTACTGGCTGAGCTAGTGATGCACACATCGCATGATTGAATAAAGAAAGGGATATCTTTTCAAAGAGCGAGCGTAGGCACATTCAATCACAGTCCCTCTGTGGTTTAAGGATCTACAAATGAATGCAGTAATGAAAGTGGAACAACATAAGAGGAATCTTTCACTTTACTTATTGTTCTATATTCTGTTTCATTAATCATGGGATATGTTGTTTAGCTACAATCCATCTCTCATGATTAGGACCAGTGCACGCTGAGTAGAAATTTGTAAAATCAGAAGAGTGTATTGCACAAATCCTGAGAGATGCATCATCCTGTTCCCTTATTCGTTCCTTCAACCCACCCTGAACACTGCCATCAATAACAATATTTCCCACTGCAACACTACAGCGGAAGAAAAGTGCAAGGGAAAATGAACACTGTCAGATGGGTGAGACAGCCATTCAAAGTGACAAAGGGCCTAGTGTCAAACACAGATGAGGTAAAAGACAAGAGGTGGGAAAGGATTGAGAGACAGACCACGGAATGAAGTGGCATTGGGCTGGGATGGGGAGTGCAGGTGAGGCAGGCTATTGAAAAGGGATTGACGTTGGATCGATATAGTGCTGAAGAAGTCATAGAATTCCTCCTGTGTGGAAACAGGCCCTTCAGCCCAACAAGTCTACACCGACCCTCCGAAGAGTAACCCACCCAGACCCATTCCCCTTACCCTATATCTACCCCTGACTAATGCACCTAACCTACACATGCCCGAACACAAAGAGCAATATAACATGGCCAATTCACTTAACCTGTACATATTTAGGCTGTGGGAGGAAACTGGAGCACCCAGAGGAAACCCACACAGACAGTTGCCTGAGGCTGGAATTGAACCCGGATCCCTGACGCTGTGAGGCAGCAGTGCTAACCACTGAGTCACCAGGCCACTTTAGGAATGGGACAAGCAGTGGTGGTGGGGGGATTGAGATACGTTTCAGGTTGGGGACAAGAAAGGGGAGACGTTTAATGTCTTACTGACCAGATATCCCAATCCAATCTAGTCCTACCTGCCAGCACCCGGCCCATTTCCCTCCAAACCCTTCCTATTCATATACCCATCCAGATGCCTCTTAAATGTTGCAATTGTACCAGCCTCCACCACTTTCTCTGGCAGCTCATTCCAAACACACACCATCCTGTGCATGAAAACGTTGCCCCTTAGGTTTCTTTTTTCATCTTTCCCCTCTCACCCTAAACTTCTGCCCTCTAGATCTGGGCTCCCTCACTCCAGGGGAAAGACCTTGTCTATTTACCTTCTTCGTGCCCCTCTTTATTTTATAAACCTCTGTAAGGTCACCCTTCAGCCTCTGACACTCCAAGAAAAACAGCCCGAGCTTATTCAATCTTTCCCTATAACTCAAATCCTCCAACCCTGGCAACATCCTTGTAAATCTTTTCTGAACCCTTTCAAGTTTCACAACATCTTTCTGATAGGAAGGAGACCAGAATTGCACACAATATTCCAACAGTGGCCTAACAAATGTCCTGTACATCCACAACATGACTTCCCAACTCCTGTACTCAATACTGACCAATAAAGGAAAGCATACCAAACACCTTCCTCACTATCCTATCTACCTGCGACTCCACTTTCAAGGAGTTATGAACCTGCACTCTAAGGTCTCTTTGTTCAGCAACACTCCCTAGGACCTTACCATTAAGTGTGTAAGTCCTGTTAAGATTTGCTTTCCCAAAATGCAGCATCTCGCATTTATCTAAATTAAACTCCATCTGTCACTCCTCAACACATTGGCCCATATGGTCAAGATCCCATTGTAATCTGACGTAACCTTCTTCGCTGTCCACTACACCTCCAATTTTGGTGTCATCTGCAAACTATATCTTTTATGCTCACATCCAAATCATTTATATAAAATGATGAAAAGTAGTGGACCCAGCACCGATCCTTGTGACACTCCACTGGTCACAGGCCTCCAGTCTGAAAAACAACCCTCCACCACCACTCCTTCTTCCTTTGAGCCAGTTCTGTATCCAAATGGCTAGTTCTCCCTGTATTCCATGAGATCGAACCTTGCTAACTAGTCTCCAATGGAGAATCTTGTTGAACGCCTTACTGAAGTCCATATAGATCACATCTACCGCTCTGCCCTCATCAATCCTCTTTGTTACTTCTTCAAAAAACTCAATCAAGTTTGAGAGACATGATTTCGCATGCACAAAGCCATCCCAAATCAGTCCTTGCCTTTCCAAATACATGTACATCCTGTCCCTCAGGAGTCCCTCCAACAACTTGCCCACCTCTGACATCATGCTCGCTGGTCTGTAGTTCCATGGCTTGTCCTTAACATCTTTCTAAAATAGTGGCACCACGTTAGCCAGCCTCCAGTCTTCCAGCATCTCATCTGACTATTGATGATACAAATATCTCAGCAAGAGGCCCAGCAATCACTTCCCTAGCTTCCCACAGAATTCTAGGGTACATCTGATCAGCACCTGGGGATTTATCCACTTTGACGTGTTTCAAGACATCCAGCACTTCCTCCTCTGTAATGTGGACATTTTTCAAGATGTCACCATCTATTTCCCTATATTCCATATCTTCCATGTCCTTTTCCACAGTAAATACTGATGCAAAATACTCCTTTAGCATCACCCCATCCCCACAAAGGCCATCTTGCTGATCTTTGAGCTGCCCTAATGTCTCCACAGTTACCCTTTTGTCCTTAATGTATTTATAAAAGCCCTTTGGATTCTCCTTAACCCTATTTGCCAAAGCCCCCTGTTCATGTCCCCTTTTTGCCCTCCTGACTTCCCTCTTAAGTATACTCCTACTGCCTTTAGATTCTAAGGATTCACTCGACCTATCCAGTCTATATCTGACATATGCTTCCTCCTTTTTTTTAACCAAACCCTCAATTTCTTTGGTCATCCAGCATTCCCTATACCTACCAGCCTTTCCTTTCACCCTAACATGAATATACAGTTTCTGGGCTCTCATTATCTCATTTCTAAAGACTTCCCATTTTCCAGCCACCCTTTACCTGTGAACATCTGCTCCCAATCAGCTTTAGAAAGTTCTTGCCGTTAAAACTGGCCTTTCTCCAATTTAGACCTTCAACTTTTAGATCTGATCTATCCTTTTCCTTCACTATTTTAAAACTAATAGAATTATGGTCGCTGGCCCCAAAGTTCTCCCCCACTGACACATCAGTCACCTGTCTGCCTTATGTCCCAAGAGTAGGTCAGGTTTTGCACCTTTTCTAGTCAGTACATCTAACACACTGAATCAGAAGATTTTCTTGTACATGCCTAACAAATTCCTCACCATCTCAACCCTTAACACTATGGCCGTCCCAGTCAATGTTTGGAAAGTTGAAATCCCCTACCATAACCACCCTATTATTCTTACAGATAACAGAGATCTCATTACAAGTTTGTTTCTCAATTTCCTGTTGACTATTAGGAACATGGGGGCCACAAAGCCTACAGTTAAGGTAATAAGGGCAAAAATACTGCAGATGCTGGAAATCTGATTCAAACAAAAATTGTTGGAGAAACTCAGCTGGCCTGGCAGCGAGTGTGGACAGACGAACAGTTAATATTGAGTTCAGTTTGACTTTCACTCATGAGTTCTATCGAACAGACTTGGAATGTTAGCTCTGCTTCTTTCTCCATAGGTCTACCAGAACTGCTGAGTTTCTCCACCATTTTCTTATGCTCGATGGACCAAAAGGGGTTGACAATTCCCCCTCACCTGCTAAGTTCCACCCTAACTTTCCCCCACTCCCTCTCTCCCATTCCACCAAACATTTAAAGTAACTCTTTGTCAAAGTCCTTTACTCTGGAAAAATGCACCACTCAGCATTATCTTTTTGCATTAGACCATCTGTCATTCATAGAAGATCAGGCCAGAGTATCTTTAAACACTGTTTATTAATTGTGCGCACATAGCGATGTTAGTAAAGCCCCCTGCTCACATGTTCCAATCCGCATGTTCTCTAACACACAATGACAAAGTTATATCACACAGCAAATGTCAGAGGCTCATCCATGTGTTCCTAAAACACGTTCTCCTATTCACAAAATTCCTTTTCTAACATAAGGTATGGATTTGCATGGATGATGGGTTGAGAATAACACCGACACAAACAGTGCGAGAAACAGAGCTAGAACTGGCTGCAGAGAATTAACAAGAGCACCATCCATCTCTTGTTTCTAAGAAAGAATGGCGCAGCCCAGAATTCAGGGGATCCAGGTCCAAGAGATCTCAGCAGTGGAGTGACAAAGGGGTGGGAAAATTATAAACACCAAGTCTCAGAGGGCGGAGACTGGAACTAATGGAATGTGAGCACCATGGGAGAGCAGAAATTAAAGCACTAAGCTTGAAGTCAGCTCAGGAGAAGAAATGGATTGTTGAGTAGTTGGTGGACATTTTATTTTTCATGGCTAATCGTGGGCAAGTTTTACACTTATTTCTATTAAATTTCATAGCAGTCTAAAAAATAGAGGTAAATACCGAAAGAACTGTGAATGCTGGAAGTCAGAAACACAAACAGAAATTTCTGGAAAAGCACAGCAGGTCTGGCAGCATCTGAGGAGAGAAAGCAGAGTTAACATTTCAGATCCGGTGACCCTTCCTCAGAACACAGATGCTGGCAGATCTGTTGAGCTTTTCCAGCAATTCCTGGAATACAGGTGTTTGAAGGGGATGTGGTGGTGTCTCAGTAATATCACAAGACGAATAATCCAGAAGACCAGGCTAGGCTCTGGCAATGTGGGTTCAAATCCCACCGTGGCATCTGGTGAACTTTAAACACAATTGTTTAAGAAAATTGTTTAAGAGTGGTAAGGGCGTGGAATGCCTTACCTGCCAATGTAGTCAACTCAGCCACATTAGGGAGATTTCAACAATCCAGGTGGATGAGCTGAGAATAGTTCACAGGTCGGCGCAACATCGAGGGCCGAAGGGCCTGTTCTGCGCTGTGTTGTTCCATGTTCTAAAACTAATGCATTTAGAACGATGGAATTCAAAGCTAGTCTCAGGAATAGAAACTCTGGACTGGATTTTCACAATTGAGTTGGATGGTGAGGATTGGGAGATTGCCTGGTTTGGCGTACCTGCCTGGGGAGAAGGTGCTTGAGAAGCTGGGATTTTCAAGGGGGGGGGGGGGGGTCAGTGATCAGGCCAGCTGTACCTGTAGAGAGGCTAGAGGCAGCCTCAGGGGCAGTGTGTACTAAGGCAAGCGCTTTAGAAGATTTGCCTCAGCGATATGAGACTTTGACCCAGTTATAATGAAAGTAGTAAGGCTCTTTGCACTCCCCATATTTCATCCACTCATGTCCCCTCCACTCACTGAAAGCATTCTTGAATGATAGCCCACATGTAGAAGAGGGTTAAAACAGCTGATCCTCAGGGAAACCATTGCTTGATTAACAATGCTTGCTCTCTGAACAATTTTGTCAATTGCACAATGGTTATTTACACAAGAATAGTCAAGTGCTTGTGGTTTTGTGCTGGAGATATGTTAAATATCTGGATGAATGAGAATTTGATTAGCCTGTAGCTCTTCTTAAAGTGAGTAGAAAGTTCTAAATAAATTAAATCATTGTTAAACCCTTTTGAACACATCCTGTTGTTACTCTAGGGTTCATTGTTTTTTGGCTAATTGAATTCTTTGATGAGGTGATGCAGGCAGTCAATTAGGGTAGTTGATGCGTATATTGCTTTTGCCCGAAATGTTGATTTCGAAGCTCCTTGGATGCTGCCTGAACTGCTGTGCTCTTCCTGCACCACTAATCCAGATGCGTATATTTTGACTATCAGAAAGTGTTGGACATAGGACAGGTTGGTTAGCAAATTAGATAAGTTTGGGATCAATGGTCCTAGAAACTAGCTAAAATATAGGAAACAGGCTATTTATGGATAGGCATTTCTCAGACTGGAGACGAGTGGAAAGGGGCATTCCCCGGGGTTGGTGATGGGACCCTTGCTTTTTCTGATTTATATAAATGATTTAGAGATGGGTGTTGAGGGCAAAACGTCTAAATTTACAGATGATACTAAGCTTGGAGAATAATGAATTGTGAGGATAACATTGAGCAACTTCAGAGGGACATTGACATGTTGGTTAAATGGACAGACACCTGGCAGATGAATTTCAATGCAGTGGAATGTGAGGCCATACATTTTGGTAAAAGGAACATGGAGATACAATACAACCCTGAGGGGAGTACAGGAGCAAAGGGACCTCGGGATTCACAAACAGCATTCTCGGAAGGTGGCCAGGCACATTGAAACAGTTGTTAAGATAGCTAATAGGATCCTTGGGTTTATAAATAGAGGCATAGATTATGCTACACCTCTATAAATCATTAATCAGACCACATTTGAAATCAGATTTAGAATCAGACCATACTTGGAGTAGTGTGTTCAGTTCTGGGCACCTTACTTAGAGAAAGATGTTAAAGCCCTGAAGAGAGTATGAAAGGAGATTTACTAGAATGAGACCAAGAGTGAGGGATTTTAGATACAGGGAAAGATGAGAGAGATTGACTTACTCTCCTTGGAGCAGGGAAGATTAAGAAGTGACATTATTGAGGTGTTCAAAATTATGAACAATTTTGACAGGGTGAAGAAGGATACTCTGTTTCCATGAGTTTGTATGTCAGTAACTTTCAAGATGATTGTCAGCAGGAGAGTTAGGAGTGAGGTGAAGAGAAACCTCTTTACTCAGAAAGTGGTTGCCATTTGGAATTCACTGCCTGGGAGAGGGGTGGAGACAGAATCCTCAGGAGGTTTCAAAAGAGCTGGATAGATATTTGAAGGTGAAGAAGTTAGAGGGCGATGGAGATAGGGCAGGAGAGTGGAATGAGCTGGGCAGCTTGTTCAGACATGTTAGGCTGAACAGCTTCCATTCTGTAAAATTCTATGATAGGTTTTATACAGAATGGGCATGAAGTGTCAGAGCTTGGCATGGAGGGTATAAGGGGGAGGGTATAAGGGGGTCAAGCAGATGAGTATGGTAGTTTGGATTGGGGGGTGGGAACACATGGGTAAGAGATTGTGATTGGAGGTTTTGAAAGATTCTGCAGCTCATGACACCTCTGAGGGGCTGTGACCAAACAACCTATTAAAAAGACAGGCATGACGGAGCGAAAATCGCAGTGGAATGGAGCACAATGGAGTAGCCATGGCGGGTGTATAAGGTGCGCACTGGCACCCCAAACCAATCCGAGCCCTTAAAATCAGAATGCGATTAGCAATCCCAGAATTGAGTCTGTCACCATTTTTGCAACTTCTCCCTGATCCCACCTCTGTGAAACTTGTTGTAAAAACCCATTTGATTCACCAATGTCCTTTACAGAAGGAAATCTGCCATCCTGACCGACACAGGACTCCAGACCCACAGCAATATGATTAATCTTAACTGTAATGGCCTCACAAACCACTCAATTTGGGATAGGGGGTAACAAATTCTGGCCCAGACAGACAGTGATACCCACATCTCATGAAAGAACAAGAAAACAAAACATTTTCCAGTGTCAAGTGCTTACTGCAAGTGGGTACAGGAACCAAATAAAAACTTTACAACAAAGCAAAGTTTATAATAACTGAAGGAACATTCACAAGGCAATCTTGTCAATATTAGTGTAAGTGTGAGCACGTGGATAGTGAGACTGCCCTGAAGTGAGTGAATACACATACAGGGATGTTGACACCTTTGTCTTGGTTTCTCAGATACCCGCACAAGCAGTGGGACAGGAAGGGCAACTGTAATGTTGGGAAAGGCTCTACAAAACCAGCCTGGGAGCAGGGCTCAAGTGGCATGAATAAGTATAGTGTCACAAAGACTTTAAATAGATAAGCGGAGTCAGGAGGGGCTCAGGTGGAAAATACCATATGGATAATAACTTCAAACTAACAAACAAAAGGGAGGAGACTGACAGATAGAAATTGTGCTTTTGTCCCCACAGGGAAACAAAGAGATGTAATTAAACCAAGAGAATAATCTAAGGTGAGTGTAAACTACAAGAGCAGAAGGCTAGTTTTGGGTCCATGGCCCAAGAAAGCATTCTTTATATAAACACAGAGCATAAGGAGAAAGTGAGGACTGCAGATGTTGGAGATCAGAATCAAGAGTGAGTTGCTGGAAAAGCACAGCAGGTCAGGCAGCATCCGAGGAGCAGGAGAATCAACGTTTTGACAATAAGCCCTTCATCAGGATAAGCCCTTCGTCAATTCTCCTGCTCCTCGGATGCTGCCTGACCTGCTGTGCTTTTCCAGCAACTCACTCTTGACAGAGCATAAGGAACAACTTTAATCAGTTCCAGGTACAAACTCAGCCTGGAAGGTATGACAAGGTTAATGAAAAATGGCTATGATGTGGTGGGGGCTGGAAACCAAATGGGTCAGGTTTATAAGTTCTAAAGGAAAGCCAGGGGAAACGGTAGAAGGGGAGCAGTGATTCAGGATGAAACTGTTGAACAGCAATGGTAAGAGAGGATTTAATAAGAGGCAAACTGATAATTCTGGTTAGAATTAAGTACAAACCATAAAAGGTGTTATTAAAAGGAGACCCAGGTTCAAGTCCCAGTTGCTCCAGTTGTGTGTTATAACGTGTCTGAACAAGCTGATTAAAATAACAAACATTTTAGTTCACTCCAACACATCACCCAACATCTCAGGCTTCCTGCAGTGTTGTAGTGAAATTCAGTGCAGGCTGAAAGAACAACACCTCACTTTCTGCTTGCACTCATTATCGAGTTCAACAATGTTAGGGCTTGAGGCATCTTCACCCATGTCCTTACCCCAACCCTCACATACTGGGCCTTGTTATCACACGGTAAGTTATTACACACCACCCATCATTAGCCACTAATTGTCCATTCACAGCTATTCATTCCCCAGTCTGAACAATATCCACCCTTTGTTTGTCCAACTGCTCTTCTCTCTCTTTGGGCTCCATCCCCACCTATCATTTCGTCCTTATCCCTTCCTCCGACCCTATCTTCTGCATAATAAAAAAAATAACTTTTTCCCAGCTACCATCAGTTCTGAGGAAGGGTCAGTGAACCCAAAATGTTAACTCTGGTTTCTCTCCACAAATGCTGCCAGACCTGCTGAGCCTTTCCATCAACGCCTGTTCTTGTAAAAGATTTTACGGCTGGAGAATATGGACACCCATATTAGTAGCCGCTGTCAAGTGGCAGATTGTATAAATGCACAGATGAGTTAATGTGTTTTTAATGGGAGTTTTTAAATTTTCATAAAGATAGTGTTGAATTGATTAGCAGATGTTAGAAGTGAAGCAAAATGCTTGAGTGTGTGTCTGGGAGAATTTTCTTCAGTGATTTGTCCCAGAACCAACTAAGGTCATGCCACATTAGATTTAATAATGAGCCAGATTTAGTGAACAGCCTAATGGTACATGAACAGTTTCCCAATAGTATTAATATCACCATCAAATTCAATGTAACGCTTGAAAGGGAAAAACGT
This sequence comes from Chiloscyllium plagiosum, assembly GCF_037043375.1. Taxonomy (NCBI): domain Eukaryota; kingdom Metazoa; phylum Chordata; class Chondrichthyes; order Orectolobiformes; family Hemiscylliidae; genus Chiloscyllium; species Chiloscyllium plagiosum. The sequence goes on from NW_028270147.1 coordinate 14,238,065, forward strand.
GAATGCACCACTAAGGTTATTGATTTAAGAAAGGCTGACTTCGCTGGAATGCAATACCAACCACAATAAACTAAACAAATCAGTTAATGGGAAAAATAAGAGAAGGTCAGGGAGAGGCGATCAACAAAAAAGCAACTATGACTACAAAGCCAGTCCATATCCTTAATGGGAGCAACAGTATTTGCCAAAAATTACAGCCATGGCTGACTGAAGATGTAATTGACAACTTAAAAACTGAAACAAAATGTATACAAGAACACACACAGAAAAAAATAAAGATTTTGGCAATGAGGACAGATGCAAAGAATAACAAAGCAAAGAGTAAAGAGCTATTTTAAAAAAAACTGAGATAAACTTGCAAGGGATATCAAAATTAAAAAAAAACTTACAATTATATCACTCTAAAAGAGTGGTCAGAATCAATGTGGAGCTCTTGAAAATTGTAATGTTGATATTGTCATTGAAAATAAAGAACCCACAGGTATGCTGAACAATGAATAAAAACCGAAAGAATTGCAGATACCGTAAATCAGAAACAAAAACTAAAACTGCTGGAAAAGCTCAGCAGATCTGACAGCAACAGAGCTAATGTTTCGGGTGCGGTGACTCCTCACCACTGGTGCTGCCAGACTTGAACTTTTCTAGTAATTTCAGTGTTTGATGCTGAATAATGACTTTGCATCCAGACTTTGAATCAGATCATTACACCTCCAATACTGTTCCGGGCTTATTAAGGGCTCAAGGTTTCTTATCAAGGGGAAAAGGTAGGAAAGTGGGTGTGAGCAGTGTTGGATCAGCCATGCTCCTATTGAATGATGGAGCAAGTTCTAGGGGCTGAATGGTCTACCTAATTTTTTTTTTTTAACAGGGCTATCCACGAACAACAATATTTACTCTAAATCAGCTGTTGTGTTTTAAGAAGGCAGTTCAACTCTACCCTTTCTTGTACCTGTTTATGAGATGTGGGTGTCACTGGCTAGGTCACCATTTGTTACCCAAACTGTATTGGCCAGAGAGCAGTACAGTCAACCACGCCCCTGTGGGTCTGGAGCCACATGCAGGCAAAAGTGAGGACTGCAGTTGCTGGAAATCAGAGTCAAAAAGTGTGGTGCTGGAAAAGCATAGCCGGCCAGGCAGCATCCGAGGTGCAGGAGAGTTGCCGTTTCAGATAATTCCTTCATCAGGAATGTTGGGGGGAGGGGAGTGGATGAGGGGAGTGGGGGAAGAGAGCTGACAGATAAATTGGAGGATTGTGGGGAAGTTGGCTGGGAAGGCAACAGGTAGATGCAGGTAGAACATAGAACATAGAAGAATACAGCGCAGTACAGGCCCTTCGGCCATCGATGTTGCGCCGATCCAAGCCCACCTAACCTACACTAGCCCACTATCCTCCATATGCCTATCCAATGCCCGCTTAAATGCCCATAATGAGGGAGAGTCCACCACTGCTACTGGCAGGGCGTTCCACGAACTCGACTCGCTGAGTAAAGAACCTACCCCTAACATCTGTCCTATACCTACCCCCCCTTAATTTAAAGCTATGCCCCCTTGTAATAGCTGACTCCATACGTGGAAAAAGATTCCCACTGTCGACCCTATCTAAACCCCTAATCATCTTGTACACCCTTTGTGAAGGGTAGGTCTTGCCTTACAAGTCTTATTGAATTCTTCGAGGAGGTGACCAAGCATGTGGATGAGGGTAGAGCAGTGGATGTAGTATACATGGATTTTAGTAAGGCATTTGATAAGGTTCCCCATGGTAGGCTTATGCGAAAAGTCAGGAGGCATGGGATAGAGGGAAAGTTGGCCAATTGGATAGAAAACTGGCTAACCGGTCGAAGGCAGAGAGTGGTGGTAGATGGTAAATATTCAGCCTGGAGCCCAGTTACAAGTGGAGTTCCGCAGGGATCAGTTCTGGGTCCTCTGCTGTTTGTAATTTTTATTAATGACTTAGATGAGGGAGTCGAAGGGTGGGTCAGTAAATTTGCAGATGATACGAAGATAGGTGGAGTTGTGGACAGTGAGGAGGGCTGTTGTCGGCTGCAGAGGGACTTAGATATGATGCAGAGCTGGGCTGAGGAGTGGCAGATGGAGTTCAACCCTGCCAAGTATGAGGTTGTCCATTTTGGAAGAACAAATAAGAATGCGGAATACAGGGTTAATGGTAGGGTTCTTAGTCAGGTGGAGGAACAGAGGGATCTTGGGGTCTATGTACATAGATCTTTGAAGGTTGCCACTCAGGTGGATAGAGTTTGTAAGAAGGCCTATGGAGTATTATCGTTCATTAGCAGAGGGATTGAATTCAAGAGTCGTGAAGTGATGTTGCAGCTGTACAGGACTTTGGTTAGGCCACAGTTGGAGTACTGTGTGCAGTTCTGGTCGCCTCACTTTAGGAAAGATGTGGAAGCTTTGGAGAGGGTGCAGAGAAGATTTACCAGGATGTTGCCTGGAATGGAGAGGAAGTCGTACGAGGATAGGTTGAGAGTTCTCGGCCTTTTCTCGTTGGAACGGCGAAGGATGAGGGGTGACTTGATAGAGGTTTATAAGATGATCAGAGGAATAGATAGAGTAGACAGTCAGAAACTTTTTCCCCGGGTACAACAGAGTGTTACAAGGGGACATAAATTTAAGGTGAAGGGTGGAAGGTATAGGGGAGATGTCAGGGGTGGGTTCTTTACCCAGAGAGTGGTGGGGGCATGGAATGCGCTGCCCGTGGGAGTGGTAGAGTCGGAATCATTGGCGACCTTTAAGCGGCATTTGGATAGGTACATGGATGGGTACTTAATCTAGGTTAGAAGTTCGGCACAACATCGTGGGCCGAAGGGCCTGTTCTGTGCTGTATTGTTCTATGTTCTATGTTCTATCAAGTCACCCCTAAACCTTCTTTTCTCCAATGAAAACAACCCCAAGTGCCTCAGCCTTTCCTCATACGATCTTTCTACCATACCAGGCAACATCCTGGTGGGGGAATGATGGTGATAGGTCGGAGCAGATAGGAGCGGGAAGCAAGATGGACAGGTAGGACCTTTCAAAAGGATTGTGCTGAGTTGGAAGTTTGGATCAGGGATGAAGTGGGGGGGGGGGGGGGGGGGGCGGGAAGATGAGGAAATTGGTGAAATCAACTTTGATGCTATGTGGTTGGAGGGTCCCAAGGCCGAAGATGAGGCGTTCTTCCTCCAGTCATCAGGTGGCTAGGCTAGGATTTGGCCAACTAGGCCAGCCTGGGTAAGGATGGCAGATTCCCTTCCATAACTGATGTAAGTGAACCTGATGCATTTTTAAAGATAATGTACAATAGTTATCTGGTTCTCACTAAACTAGCTTTTAATTTCACCTTTTTTGAAAAATATAGGATTCATATTTTGCCAACTGCCATGATGAGATTTGAACCCATATCCACAGAACACTGATACATTTTAAACATTTAAACATTAACCTTCTCAAGGGCAAATAGCATTGGAAATAAATGCTGACCTTTCTAGTGAGGGTCACAGGCCATAAAAGAATAAAATGAATGATTGTTTCATTAATCATTATTGAGAGGGTCAGCATGCTTGATATTCGAAGGAGAGAAATATTGAATGAGGGAATGTCCTCACCAAAAGCAAATAAAATCAAAGTAATGAGGAGAGAGGTGGTACTGCAAAGGTGACCGGAGTGATCTCTCTCTCAAGGTTTCAAGGAGTTAGGTAGGAATAGCATATTAATTGTCTCTATACAACAGCATTTTTTTAAAGTGGAGAAACACGTGTGTCACTTTGCTATTCAAGAAAAGTGGCAAAGGGGGAACTAAAGATTGAGAGTATTGCTGAACAAAAAGATACATGTCAAAGATTTTTATCTTGCACTCAGAGGACAATTAGCAAGAAACACCAATATAAAGGGAGAACAACATTTCTGCTGTATGAGGGAAGAGTGCTGAATGTTTGGCAAGTAGATCCTGGTTGGTAGAGGTGTCGCTATGGGAGGATGCATCAATGAGGTGATGGCTGATCATTAGCTACCAATCTCTGTTTCAATTGTGAAAAAGGCAAGCAGACATTAATTTTAAATAAAATTTTAAACAAGCACCCCGCCCCTCTTCCATGGTCATGTTCATGTCCAGATGTCAGTGGAGGGGGAGCACGCTGTGTCCATCAATACGCTCGGTGCCTTTAAAGAGAGAAGAGACGAGAGGTGGGCCCCGCAGGGGATATAGTGCTTTACTTCCTCCTCCAACTCCATTTTCATTTAGCCCCTTCCCTTTTCTACCAGCATCCCCCCTCCCCTAACCTCCCTGCCTCGCCTTTGGTGGTTTATAGATTCGTAGAATCATACAGCATGGAAACAGACCCTTCGGTCCAACCAGTCCATGCTGGCCATAATCCCAAACTAAACTAGTTCCACTTGCCTCCTCCTGGCCCATATCCCTCCAAACTTTTCTTTTTCATGAGCTTATCCAAATGTCTTTTAAACGTGGTTATTGTACCTGCATCCACCACTTCCTCTGGTAGTTCATTCCACACACAAACCACTCCCTGTGTAAAAACATTGCCCTTCATGCCCTTTTTAAATCTTTCTCCTCTCACCTTAAAAATATGCCCCCCCTAGTTTTGAACTCCCCCACCCTAGAGAAAAGATCCTTGTCATTCACCATATCTGTAACCCTCATGATTTCATAAATCCCAATGAGGAGACCCCTCAACCTCCAACATTCCAGTGAGAAAGTCCCAGTCCTTCCTGACTATTTTTATATCTCAAACCCATAATTGCCCATAATGGGCTTTGCTTGTAAAGATTTACTTGGCTGCATGGGCGATTACTGGTGGTAGTTAGTGGAAACAAAGAAAGAGTCATGGTTATTTTGCTAGTAGGAAAATTGCTCCATTGTGCTTGATAAACCAAGCACCATTAAGATTTAGGTAAATTAAGACAAGTGGAGGTTGGGCTGTCATGGTATAGTAGTAATGCTCTTACCTCTGAGCTAGGGGACCCTGGTTCAAATCCCACCTGCTTCAGAGATATGTCCTAACATTGAGTAGAATCACAAGTGTGAAAGCAGGCCATTCAGCCCAAGAATCCAGCAATTCAGGCAGCATCCAACGAGCAGCGAAATCGACGTTTCGGGCAAAAGCCCTTTATTCCTGATGAAGGGCTTTTGCCCGAAACGTCGATTTCGCTGCTCGTTGGATGCTGCCTGAATTGCTGTGCTCCTCCAGCACCACTGATACAGAATCTGGTTTCCAGCATCTGCAGTTATTGTTTTTACCTTTTAGCCCAAGAATCCACACTGACCCTCCTAGGGGCATCCCACCCACACCTACCTCCCTAACCTATCACTATAACCCTGCATTTCCTATCGTTAACCCACCCAGTCTGCATATCACTGGACACTGCAGGGCAATTTAGCATGGCCAATCCACTTAACTTGCACATCTTTGGACTGTAGGAGGAAACTGGAGCACCTGGTGGAAACCCACACAGACACGGGGAGAATGTGCAAACTCCACACAGACAGTCGCCCGAGGCTGGAATTGAACTCAGGTCGATGGCGCTGTAGGGCAGCAGTATTATCCATTGAGCCACAATGTCACCCTATATCTGTAATTGTTGATTAAACAGTTATCATGGTGACTATTGTCAAATGGTGATGACAATACAAGCAATCATAATTCATGACATAGGTGAAGCAATAACTGAAGTCTAAAATAATAAAATAATTCGACAATTATATTTTAAAAATAAGCAGGTTAAGAGGGTTCTTATGCAGTGCTAGTGTCCCTATCTCTATAGCAGGAGGCCTGGATTCAAGTTCCACCCGCTCGTGAATGTGTAGGAACATCTCTGATCAGAAAGCAGATAAACCAAGCAGCTTGATTGTCGTATACTGGAAGCTACATTAATCATTAAACAGGGGAAAGAACTTGTACACACTTAGTGTGTGTTTCAACTCAACAAAATAACTAACAGCCATTCTCATGAAAATGCCTTGACCATTCAGCTTTAACCTGCTTGGTTTAAAATGTAAACAAATGAAAGATATAAATTTGATAAAATGCCATTTTTCACTAATATTCAGGTTCTCTACATCTATTGCACGACTGTCAGTGATGGATCCATTAGCTTAACATCTGCTATTGGAAAATTGATGGGTCAAACAAAGAAAGATAAAGTGACTGAATATCTTGAAATTTTCTGCTGATCAGAGAGATTGAACATTAATTAGTAAGGGATAATTAAAGTTTAAACAAAGACGGACAGTTGATTCTCAATCATTATTAATTGGTACATCCTCCATTCTATCAATCGAAATCTACTTGACAACCAATCAGTTGGCAAATAGAATTAAAGGAGAATCCAAAGAGATTTTACAAATACATTAAGTACAAAAGGATAACTAGGGAGAGAATAGGGTCCCCCAAAGATCAGCAAGGAGGCCTTTGTGTGGAGTCGCAGAAAGTGGGGGATACTAAATGAGTATTTTGCGTCAGTATTTATTGTGGAAAAGGATATGGAAGATATAGACTGTAGGGAAATAGATAGTGACATCTTGAAAAATGTCCATATTACAGAGGAGGAAGTGCTGGGTGTCTTGAAATGGGTAAAGGTGGATAAATCCCCAGAACCTGATCAGGTGTACCCTAGAACTCTTTGGGAAGTTAGAGAAGTGATTGCTGGGCCTCTTGCTGAGATATTTGTATCATCAATAGTCACAGGTGAGGTGCTGGAAGACTGGAGGTTAGCAAATGTGGTGCCATTGTTTAAGAAGGATGGTAAGGACAAGTCAGAGAACTATAGACCAGTGAGCCTGACCTCGGTGGTGGGCAAGTTGTTGGAGGGAATCCTGAGGGGCAGGATGTACATGTATTTGGAAAGGCAAGGACTGATTAGGGATAGTCAACATGGCTTTGTGCGTGGGAAATCATGTCTCACAAACTTGATTGAGTTTTTTGAAGTAGTAACAAAGAGGATTGATGAGGGCAGAACGTAGATGTGATCTATATGGACTTCAGTAAGGCTTTCAACAAGGTTCCACATGGGAGACTGATTAGCAAGGTTAGATCTCATGGAAGACAGGGAGAACTAGCCATTTGGATACAGAACTGGCTCAAAGGTAGAAGACAGAGGGTGGTGGTGGAGGGTTGTTTTCAGACTGAAGGCCTGTGACCAGTGGAGTGCCACAAGGACTGGTGCTGGGTCCTCTACTTTGTGTCATTTATATAAATGATTTGGATGCGAGCATAAGAGGTACAGTTAGTAGGTTTGCAGATGACACCAAAATTGGAGGTGTAGTGGACAGTGAAGAGGGTTACCTCAGATTACAATGGGATCTTGATCAGATGGGCCAATGGGCTGAGAAGTGATAGATGGATATAATTCAGATAAATGAGAGATGCTGCATTTTGGGAAAGCAAATCTTAGCAGGACTTATACATTTAACGGCAAGGTCCTAGGGAGTGTGGCTGAACAAAGAGACCTTGGAGAGTAGGTTCATAGCCTTTGAAAGTGGAGGTGCAGGTAGATAGGATAATGAAGAAGGTGTTTGGTATGCTTTCCTTTATTGGTCAGAGTATTGAGTACAGGAGTTGGGAGGTCATGTTGCGGCTGTACAGGACATTGGTTAGGCCACTGTTGGAATATTGTGTGCAATTCTGGTCTCCTTCCTATTGGAAAAATGTTGTGAAACTTGAAAGAGTTCAGAAAAGATTTACAAGGGTGTTGCCAGGGTTGGAGGATTTGAGCTATAGGGAGAGGCTGAACAGGCTGGGGTAGTTTTCCCTGGAGCATCGGAGGCTGAGGGTGACCTTATAGAGATTTACAAAATTATGAGGGACATGGATAGGATAAATAGACAAAGTCTTTTCCCTGGGGTGTGGGAGTACAGAACTAGAGGCCATAGGTTTAGGGTGAGAGGGGAAAGATATAAAAGAGACCTATGGGACTATTTTTTCACAGAGGGTGGTACGAATAGAATGTGCTGCCAGAGGAAGTGGTGGAGGCTGGTACAATTGCAACATTTAAGAGGCATTTAGATGGGTATATGAATAGGAAGGGTTTGGAGGGATATGGGCTGGGTGCTGGCAGGTGGGACTAGATTGGGTTGGGATATCTGGTTGGCATGGATGAGTTGGACTGAAGGGTCTGTTTCCGTGCTGTACATCTCTAGGACTCTAAAGACATCGACAACAGCACAGAAGGCCACCTAATCAAAAGCATTCTGACAACACAGGATAGACAATATTGTAACTTTTCAGGAAGTTTCCAAAGAAATTATGTGAAGAGATAAAACTGTGGCACGTGCATTTCAGTGTTGGAAAATATGAATTCAGCCACATTAGGTGTAAAAACACAAACACTGCTTTCTAAATATTGAAATGGAATAATAAAGTTCAAAAGGGACTTGGAGATTCATGTACACAAATCCTTAAAATGTCACAAATAGGTGCTGACAATAATCAAAAATGCAAACAGAATACAGGCCTATGTATCAAGAGGACTAGAATACAAGAGTGTAGATTACATACTTCGATTATACAAAGCCCTGGTTAGAGCACTTCTGAAGCATTAGGAGCAGCTCACTGAGACCATACCTTGGGAAGGATACATAGTCTTTGAAAGTAAGTACATTATAAACAAACCAGTATGATACCAGGACTCCAAGCATTAAATCTCAGGGAAATAGGATTCTGTTTCCTGAATTTAGATAACTCTGAGGTGATTTGATCAAAGTTTTCAAGATATTCTGGGGAATGGATTCAGGGAAATGATTTTCACAGGTCAGGGAATCTAGGACTAGAAACAATTGTCTAAAAATGTCCAGCCAGTTCTTTAAAGGGGGGGGAGATTAGGAAAGCCTCCCATAAATGATTAATAGAAGTTTGAAGCTGTCTTCCAAAATATGGCAATTGATGCCAGATAAATTGTTAATTTTAAATTCGAGATTGATAGTTTTTTTATGAGGTAAAAGACATTAAGGCAGTGTTTCCCGAACTTTGGCCCCATTTTGGGTCATGACTGACCCGAAGTCCTGGAGAGCAGTGTTGGAGGAGACCAACGAGAATGGGATGGAATGGGTTGAAGAGTTTTGTGATTGTAGGGCTTTTAACTCCAGGTGTTGGATGGGAATAGGCTTGACCAGTTCAGCCACATTCAATATTTCAATAAAGATGAGAATCTAAAGGAGCTTTGCAGCTGTTAGTACTCAGTGAGAGGGCTATGGCAGCCATTATTGTCCCAGACCTCGTGACCTCAAAGGTTCAGCTCATGACTTCAGTGTGGCCTACATTTTGGGAAGCTTTGCATTTGGGACAACAAAGGAATGAGGTCACCGATTATTGTAACTTCATTGACTGGTGGAACAGGATTGAAGGACTTAAAGACTTTTCTATGACTTTCTGACAGAGAATGAACACGTTTAAACCACTCTGTGAATGTCACTCTTTGTTGGAAGCTTCTGCTTTTTTTCATAGTGGAGGAATTGTGGCCAAGCAGGATTTCTTTCTCGTCGGTACAATGTTGTCTAGAGGACGATGATTCAATCCACCATTGTCCCCTTTGACAGTCTAGTGACCCTGTGCCAATTTGTTGATGTTCCACTTTGACGTGGAGCTATTTTCAGAACAGCAATGGTCATTTCTTTCTTTTCATCAGCCTTGTTTTCTGAGTTTTCTAATCACTGAGCTAGCTGGCCTCATCCATCACAAGAAACAGGAGAACATTTATTTTCAGCATCAATTTTGACGGTATTAGGCAAGAACTTTCAAAAGCTGATTCCTGAGAGGCTATACACAGGTAAAGGGATGGCTGGAAAGTGGGAGGCCTTCAAAAAGGAGATAAGGAGAGCTCAGAGGCAGGGTGTTCAGGTTAGGATGAAGGGCAAAGCCTGTAGGTGTAGATAATGCTGGATGACTAGAGAAATTGAGGGTCCGGTCAAGATTAAGATGACATTTTTCATATATAGAGACAGCTGAGATCAAGTGAATCCCTAAAAGAGTACAGGTGCAGTAAGTGTATACATAGAACATTACAGCGCAGTACAGGCCCTTCAGTCCTCGATGTTGCACCGACCAGTCATACCAATCTGAAGCCCATCTAACCTACACTATTCCTTGTCCAATGACGACTTAAATGTACTTAAAGTTGGCGAATCTACTACCGTTGCAGGCAAACATTCCATACCCTTACTACTCTGAGTAAAGAAACTACCTCTGACATCTGTCCGATATCTATCACCCTTCAATTTAAAGATATGCCCCCTCATGCTCACCGTCACCATACTTGGAAAAAGGCTCTCCCTGTCCACCCTATCTAACCCTCTGATTATCTTATATGTCTATTAAGTCACCTCTCAACCTTCTTCTCTCCAACGAAAACAGCCTCAAGTCCTTTCCTCATAAGACCTTCCCTCCATGCCAGGCAACATCCTGGTAAATCTCCTCTGCACCCTTTCTAAAGCTTCCACATCCTTCTTATAATGCGGTGACCAGAACTGTACACAATACTCCAAGTGTGGCCGCACCAGAGTTTTGTACAGTTGTAGCATAACCTCATGGTTCAGGAACTCGATTCCTCGATTAATAAAAGCTAAAACACTGTGTGCCTTCTTAACAACCTGTCAGCCTGGGTGGCAACTTTCAAGGATCTGTGTACCTGAACACAGATCTCTTTGCTCATCTATACTACCAAGAATCTTACCATTAGCCCAGTACTTCGCATTCCGGTTACTCCAACCAAAGTGAATCACCTCACACTTGTCTGCATTAAACTCCACTTGCCACCTCTCAGCCCAGCTCTGCAGCTTATCTATGTCTCTCTGTAACCTACAACATCCTTAATCACTATCCACAACTCCACTGACCTTAGTGTCGTCTGCAAATTTACTAACCCACCCTTTTACGCCCTCATCCAGGTCGTTTATAAAAATGACGAACAGCAGTGGACCCAACACCGACCCTTGCAGTACACCACTATTAACTGGACTCCAGGATGAACATGTTCCATCAACCACCATCCTCTGTCTTCTTACAGCAAGAAAATTACTGATCCAAACTGCTCCCACAATCTCATTCCCCTGCATTTTGTACAAAAGCCTACTGTGGGGAAACTTATTGAATGCCTTGCTGAAATCTATATTCGCCACATCAACCGGTTTACTCATCTACCTGTATGGTCAATCCTTAAGAGGGAAATCCAGATGGCAAAGGGGGGAAAACAGAGACCATTGGCAAATAGTGTTAAGGAGAATCCAAAGACATTAAGGGGGAAAAAAAAAGAGTAACTAGGGAAGGAATTGGGCCCCTTACAGATCAACAAAGCCATCTACGTATGGAACTACAGGACACGGGTGAGTTACGGAACAAGAATTTTGTGTCAGTATTTACTGTGGCGAAGGAAATAAATAGTGATTGCTGAAAGTGTCCATACTATGGAAGAGCAGATACTAGAGGTCTTAAAACACAAAGATGGATAAATCCCTGGGACCTAATCAATTAGAGTCACAGATGTACAGCACGGAAACAGACCCTTCAGTCCAACTTGCCATGCCCTCCAGATATCCCAACCCAATCTAGTCCCACCTGTCAGCACCTGACCCATATCTCTTCAAACCCTTCCTATTCATATACCCATCCAGATGCCTTTTAAATGTTGCAATTGCACCAGCCTGCACCACTTCCTCGGGCAGCTCATTCCATACACGTACAACCCTCTGCGTGTAAAAGTTGCCCCTTAGGTCCCTTTTATATCTTTCCCCCCTCACCCTAAACCTATGTCCTCTAGTTCTGGACTCCCCCAACCCAGGGAAATGACTTTGTCTATTTATCCTACCTATGCCCCTCATGATTTTATAAACCTCTATGGGGTCACCCCTCAGCCTCCAACGCTCCATGGAAAACAGCACTGGTGTTTTCCCTATAGCTCAAATCCTCCAACCCTGGCAACATCCTTGTAAATCTTTTCTGAACCCTTTCAAGTTTCACAACATTTTTCCGATAGGAAGACCAGAATTGCACGCAATATTCCAACAGTGGCCTCACCAATGTCCTGTATAGCCGCAACACAACCTCCCAACTCCTGTACTCAACACTCTGACCAAGAAAGGAAAGCATACCAAATGTCTTCTTCATTATCCTATATACCTGTAACTCCACTTTCAAGGAGCTGTGAACCTGCACTCCAAGGTGCCTTTGTTCAGCAACACTCCCTAGGACCTTACCATTAAGTTATAAGTCCTGCTAAGATTTGCTTTCCCAAAATGCAGCACCTCGCATTTATCTAAATTAAATTCCATCTGTCACTTCTCAGCCCACTGGCCCATCTGATCAAGATCCTGTTGTAATCGGAGGTAACCTTCTTCACCGTCCACTACACCTCCAATTTTGGTGTCATCTGCAAACTTACTAACTATACCTCTTATGCTCACAACCAAATTTTACTGTGAGTTCACTCTCAAGAGGGCCGATCTAACGTCTGCAGTGGTGACTGTGGGTACAGGTACATCTGAGGCTGTCGGGGCCAGTACACCATTTCACTGACCTTCTGTTCAAAATGAGCAGAGAATGCATTGAGCTCATTGGGGTAGGGTGGGGTGGGGGACATCATTGTCAGTGATTCTACTCAGCTTCACTTTGGTGTAAGCACTATACGATGTGTGTTTGTGTAGTTAGTCTGGGAGTCTAGTTTAGTCTGTTATTGCCTCTTGGCATTCCTAATGGCTTTGCAAAGACTTAGGAATGTTGCATTTGATCCCTTGATTGAAATAATTGATAGCCAGTGTTTCCCTTGTCAGCACTCTGAAAATTACCAATTTCTTTTTTTCTATCTTTTTCCTGTTTGCTAAACAATTCCCAATCCTTGTCAGTATATTACCTGTGCTTTGGCTTTGCACATCAACCTTTTCTGTGGAACTTCTTCTAAAGCTTTCTGAAAATGAAAAACACCACATTCACTAGTTCTCCCTCACCACTTCGAACATTTAGGACCTCAAAGAAATTTTAGTGGCTTTCCCCTTCATAAACCCATGTTGCCTTCATGTAATCCTGTTTATATTTTTAAAGTGCCCTGTTATCACATCCTTTGCAATAGACTCCAAAATCCTCTGACTACTGATGAGGAAATGGGCCTCTGGGAGGTAGGACAAAATGGATAAAGGAGCTGCACAAAATGGCTTCTGCAAAATGCACAAAAGAGCTTCTGCACTACTAAATGAAATTGCTCTGAACTAGTCAGAAACAAGAAACCGCAGACTGATGTGATTCCAATAAAAAAAAACAGAAATAACGGTTGGGAGATAGGACAAAATGGTTCCCTATATGTGAATCCTACAGTTAGTCCTTAAAAGCTATATAAATAACTAACCACATTTGCAAGCTGTGAGATAAGGAGACACTAACGACACCTGCAAACTGCGAGTCTAGTCGATGAAATATGAAACCACATTTTGCAAACTGTGAAAAGGTGACATAAGCCATTACAACGCAATTGATATCATTGGTTCAAATTACTACCCATGAAGTAATTATAATTATTGATTGGTCCTAACTATGCAATCATGCTCCATGTCTGATGATGATTAATGTAAGCTGAAAGATGTGTTGCTGGAAAAGCACAGCAGGTCAGGCAGCATCCAAGGAGCAGGAGAATTGACGTTTCGGGCATAAGCCCTTCTTCAGGAATTCCTGAAGGGCTTATGCCCGAAACATCGATTCTCCTGCTTCATGAATGCTGCCTGACCTGCTGTGCTTTTCCAGCAAAACGTTTTTCAGCTCTGATCTCCAGCATCTGCAGTCCTCACCTTCTCCTAGATGATTAATGTATGTAAACCTTATGCAAACTCTAAGGTTGTTGGATTCTTTTGATTGCCAAGAAGTTTTCCTACTTCTGGGCGAATCGGTCTGCCAACCCAGCGCTTTAACATACCATAAACAGTTGTTTGCATGTTGGACACAAAGTCGTTTATAGGTGTGTTAATTGACCAGTTGTGGAACTGAGTGAGTTATTGATCATCATAGATCATCACTGATGTTAGTCAAGCCAGTCTGTAATTTCTGGGGTTACATTTGTGCCCCCTTATGTTCATAGTTCCTTGAAACTAGAATCGCAGGTAGACAGGATAGTGAATAAGGCTTTTGGTATGCTTGCTGTTATTGGTCAGAACACTGAGCATAGGAGTTGGGAGGTCATGCTGCAGCTGGACAAGACATTTACTCGGCCACTTTTGGAATACGGGTGCATAATCCTTTATCCGAAATGCTCAGGACCAGCTGGTTTTTCAGAATTCGGAATTTTTCGAATTTCAGAATAAGTGACAGTTTGATGGTGAATTTTTAAAAAAAATCTTACCAGAGGAGCAGGCTCACTCAGTAAAATGGGCCTTGAGAGAGAATTGAGGCCTGCCAGTGCTGGGCCACGGCGCCCCCCCACCCCCCCACCACGTCGTATCTGAGTGACACGCATCAAGTGGTGCCGACTTAGGTGAACTGTTTGCACCCTGAACAACCTTGTTAATGAGAAAAACACTTCACAAAAAACCTTCGGACTTTGGAACTTTTCGGATTTCAGAATTTTAGATAAAGGATTGTCTAACTGTACTGAGTTCAATTCTGGTCTCCCTGCTATAAGAAAGATGTTGTGTAACTTGAAAGGATTCAGAAAAGATTTACAAGGGTGTTGCCAGGGGTGGAGGGTTTGAGTTCCAGGGAGAGGCTGAATATACTGGGCTGCTTTCCCTAAAGCATCGGAGGCTGAGGGACAAATCTATAGAAGTTTATAAAATCATGAGGGGCATGGATAGGATGAATAGCTAAGATCTCTTTCCCAGGGTAGGGGAGTCCACAACAAGAGGGTATAGGTTTAAGGTGAGATGGGAAAGATTTAAAAGGGACCTAAAGGGCAACTTTTTCATGCAGAGGGTAATGTGTTCATGGAATGAGCTGCCAGAGGAAGTGATGGAGGTTGGTACAATTACAACATTTAAAAGGCATCTGGATGGGTATACGAATAGTAAGGGTTTAAGAGGGATATGGGCCAAGTGCTGGCAAATGGGGCTAGATTGGTTTAGAATATCTGGTTGACATGGATAAGGTGGACTGAAGGGTCTGTTTCCATGCTGTACAACTGTATGACTATGACTATGACTTTAATTAGTTCAGAATGTTCCAGATTGTACAGTGTTTTGAAAGAAAGCAACCAACGTATCCACAATTACTATGGCAACCTAATCTACCTTAATTTAAACAAACTGTTCTACAAATGACCAGAAATATTTCAATCCATCACAAGGGAAGTAACTGACTGGGAAGGGTAGAGTCTTTGATCAGATGAATCACTTTTAAGAGAGAGGCAAAGGCCATTGCCTGCAACTAAGGCTGAAGTAGCCATCCCTTTACAAGGTCGTTCTCATCTGCTGAAAATACCTTTTAAACATTTCTCTTGTATTCATGGCTAACATAGAACCAGGAAAATGCTTGACTTCACATTCACTGGTCAACTCCTTTATATTAAATTTCCAGGCAAATGCACAAAGCACTTCCTATTTGCTCTTTGAAATTTGAAGTATTTGTATTTTACCCAAGCAGATGTAAAACATGAATTATAAATCATTTTAAGAGTTGTGGCTAATTGTCAATTACTGAAGGGAATACATTCCAAAAGCCTTAGTTGCCGTGCTTTACCGAGTTTGTGTTAAGGCTGTTGGCAATACAACCATTTTAATGATAATTGCATAGTTCTTGCTTCCTGAGTGTATAAGGTCTCTGCAGCCTCAGGTACTTTGTGTCAACCTTCAGATGTTGGTACGTTATTTCTCCCCTGCCTCTCTCATTCACTCCTTCTCAGACTCTGATGTCATTGCCAGTTATGTTCACAAGTTGCCACTTGTGGTGGTACATGTCGGCACAAATGATGTCGGGAAGAAGAGGAGGAACATACTACAGCGGGACTTCGGAGAACTAGGAAGAAGGCTGAAAAGCAGGACGCCCAAGGTGGTTATCTCCAGTTTGCTCCCAGTTCCTCGGGCTGGTGTGGCCAGAAACAGGGAGACTTGAACGTGTGGTTGGGGAACTGGTGCAGGAAGCAAGGATTTAAGTTCTTGGATCACTGGGGTATATTTTGTGGTAAGCATAAATTCTACAAAAGAGACGGTTTTTGCACCTTAATAGGTTAGGGACCAGCATTCTGGCAGGCAGATTTTCTATTGCAACACCGCTACATGCAGGTAGACTGGGAGAATCAGGATGGTATTGGACCTCAAGAAAGAGACTTTGTGGAGTGCCTCAGAGATGGATTCTTAGAGCAGCTGGTGCTGGAGCCGACCAGGGAGAAGGCAATTCTGGATCTGGTATTGTGTAACGAACCAGAATTGGTCAGAGACCTCGAAGTGAAGGAGACATTGGGAAGTAGTGACCATAATACATTAAGCTTCAATCTGCAATTTGAGAGGGAGAGGGTACAGTCGGAAGTGACAGTACTTCTGTTGAATAAAGGGAACCATGGAGCTATGAGGGAGGAGCTGGCCAAAGTTCAATGGTGCAATACCTTAGCAGGGATGACCGTGGAGGAACAATGGCGGATATTTCTGTGTATAATGCAGAAGTTGCAGGATCAGTTCATTCCTAAAAGGAAGAAAGATCCCAGGAGTAGGCATGGGCGGCCATGGCTGACGAGGGAAGTTAAGAAACATATAAAGTTAAAAGAGAAAAAATATAACATAGCAAAGATAAGTGGGAAAACTGAGGACTGGGAAGCTTTTAAAGAACAACAGAGGATTACTAAGAAGAAAATACGCAGAGGAAAAATGAGGTACGAAGGTAAACTGGCCAATAATATAAAGGAGGATAGTAAAAGCTTTTTTAAGTATGTGCAAGGCGAAAAAATGGTTAGGACTAAAATTGAGCCCTTGAAGACAGAAACAGGGGAATATATTACGGGGAACAAAGAAATGGCAGAGGAATTAAATGGGTACTTCAGATCTGTGTTCACTGGGGAAGGCACAAGCGATCTCCCTGAGGTAACAGTGGCTGAAGGACCTGAACTTAAGGAAATTTATATTTGCCAGGATTTGGTGTTGGAGAGACTGTTAGGTTTGAAGGTTGATAAGTCTCCGGGGCCTGATGGTCTGCATCCCAGGGTACTGAAGGAGGTGGCTCGAGAAATCGTGGATGCGTTGGTGATTATTTTCCAGAGTTCGATAGATTCGGGATAGGTTCCTGAGGATTGGAGGGTGGCTAATTTTATACCACTTTTTAAGAAAGGTGGGAGAGAGAAAGCAGGAAATTATAGACCAGTTAGTCTGACCTCAGTGGTGGGAAAGATGCTGGAGTCTATTATAAAGGATGAAATTACGGCACATCTGGATAGTAGTAACAGGATAGGACAGAGTCAGCATGGATTTATGAAGGGGAAATCATGCTTGACTAATCTTCTTGAATTTTTTGAGGATGTAACTCTGAAGATGGACGAGGGAGATCCAGTAGATGTAGTGTACCTGGACTTTCAGAAAGCTTTTGATAAAGTCCCACACAGGAGGTTAGTGAGTAAAATTAAGGCGCATGGTATTGGGGGCAAAGTACTAGATTGGATTGAAAATTGGTTGGCTGATAGGAAACAAAGAGTAGTGATAAACGGCTCCATTTCGGAATGGCAGGCAGTGACCAGTGGGCTACCGCAGGGATCCGTGCTGGGACCGCAGCTTTTTACAATATATGTTAATGATATAGAAGATGGTATCAGCAATAACATTAGCAAATTTGCTGATTTTACAAAGCTGGGTGGTAGGGTGAAATGTGATGAGGCTGTTAGGAGATTACAGGGTGACCTGGACAAGTTAGGTGAGTGGGCAGATACATGGCAGATGCAGTTTAATGTGGATAAATGTATGGTTATCCACTTTGGTGGCAAGAACAGGAAGGCAGATTACTACATTAATGGAATCAATTTAGGTAAAGGGAAGTACAGAGAGATCAGGGTGTTCTTGTACACCAGTCAATGAAGGCAAGCATGCAGGTACAGCAGGTAGTGAAGAAGGCTAATAGCATGCTGACCTTCATAACAAGAGGGATTGAGTATAGAAGGAAAGAGGTGCTTTTGCAGCTGTACAGGGCCCTGGTGAGACCACACCTGGAGTACTGTGTGCAGTTCTAGTCTCCAAATTTGAGGAAAGACATTCTGGCTATTGAGGGAGTGCAGCGTAGGTTCACGAGGTCAATTCCTGGAATGGCGGGATTACCTTACACTGAAAGACTGAAGCGACTGGGCTTGTATACCCTTGAGTTTAGAAGACTGAGAGGGGATCTGATTGAGACACAAGATTATTAAAGGATTAGACACTCTGGCAGCAGGAAACATGTTTCCGTTGATGGGTGAGTGCCGAACCAGAGGACACAGCTTAAAAATACGGGGCAGACCATTTAGGACAGAGACGAGGAGAAACGTCTTCACCTAGAGAGTGGTGGCTGTGTGGAATGCTCTGCCCCAGAAGGCAGTGGAGGCCCAGTCTCTGCATTCATTTAAGAAAGAGTTGGATAGAGCTCTCAAAGATAGTGGAATCAAGGGTTATGGAGATAAGGCAGGAAGAGGATACTAATTAGGAATGATCAGCTATGATCATATTGAATGGCGGTGCAGGCTCGAAGGGCTGAATGGCCTACTCCTGCACCTATTGTCTATTGCCACTTATTCAGCTGGCTACTTCACCCATCTCTCCAGTTAAAGCATGTAACACCTGATCAGGAATGTAGGGGAATACTAGGCAGTAGAGCTCAGGAGGTGGTCACTTGGCCCATCATTCCTGAAGAAGGGCTAATGCCCGAAACGTCGATTCTCCTGTTCCCTAGATGCTGCCTGACCTGCTGCGCTTTTCCAGCAACACATTTCCATTACTTGGCCCATCAACTTTGCCATCAGGATAGCACCACTTCCCTGCTCTCACCCCATATCCCCACAATTTTTCTCAGCTTTTTAATCCGGTTACCTCTGGAGTTTTGACTGAATTTGCTTCCACTACCAAATCAGGCAGCTCATTCCAAACCCTCTATCAAATAACTTTCTCATCATGTCATCTTGGTGCTATCGCAAATCCATAAGAACATGGGAGCAGGATTAGGCCATTCTGCCCCTCATGTCTACTCAGCCATTCTAGATCATAGCTGAAGATCTATCTCAACACCCTATTCCCACATTATCCTGAATCTCTTGATATTAGTAACTAGAAATCTTCCAATCTCGCTCTTGAACTTAACTAGTACTTGCTATCAAAGTTTTCACTATGTCGGATAGTTCCTCTATTTATTTCATCTAAATATCATGACTTTAAACACTGCAAGTAAATCTCCTCTTAATCTGTTTCTTAGCTCTTAGCTGAAACATCAGCTCCACAACGTAGATTTTCCCTCCACCTGTTTTTGTCAAAACTTTTCCACATTTTAAACACACAGTGTCCCCATAGGCTTCTACACGATACTCTTTCCCTTCAACTGCACCTGTCCTCTCCCAAAATTACGTTCTGAAAATATGGAGCCAACACTCTGATTCAAACTCAAGCTGAATTTCTGATCCTGTGTGTAATTAATCCCAGCATTTTTATTTACAGTGGACACCAACTGTATGTGTTTCTAAGCACATCCATTAACACCTCAGCCCTCTTAATCTCTGCTTCAGGGAGCTGCTCGCTAAAAAAAATAATCAAGGAACGTTTTGTGTGCTTATGTTTTGTATGTAGTTTTAACCATGACAGCTTTATCTCAGGGAGTCAGCAATATTTGGTCTTATCATTCAACAGCAGACAGAAAGCTTGCCTATCTGCAGGCCAAGATTCAAAGAGCAAATGATGGAGGTGGTAATCAATCTTCTGACTCTAATCAAGCTTAAAGTCAAGGTGTGCACAGTGCTAACCAGGCCAATTATGAAAATTATGAAATGTTAATAAATGGTCCAGCAGAGCTCGATATTAACACCAATTAACCATTGCTTGGTCCTTGATTTTGACTCTGGATGGTCAGTTAAAAAAGATCTACTGTAAGTTATTTGAAAAGGTATGTTCTTCTGAATAAAAGCAAATTACTGCGGATGCTGGAATCTGAAACCAAAAGAGAAAATGCTGGAAAATCTCAGCAGGTCTGGCAGCATCTGTAAGGAGAGAAAAGAGCTGACATTTCGAGTCTAACTGACCCTGTGTCAAAGCTAAAAAAAGGGGGAGAAATAGGGAGGTATTTATACTGGGCTGAGAGAAGGTGAGTCATGGCTCCAGAAGGAAAGGTAGCAATAAAGAGGTGATAATGACAGTGTATAGAGAGATTACAGGGAGATTAAAGTTAAAAATCACACAACACCAGATTATAGTCCAACAGGTTTAATTAGAAGCACACTAGCTTTCGGAGCAAAGCTCCTTCATCAGATGAAGGAGCGTTGCTCCGAAAGCTAGTGTGCTTCCAATTAAACCTGTTGGACTATAACCTGGTGTTGTGTGATTTTTAACTTTGTACACCCCAGTCCAACACCGGCATCTCCAAATCATGATTTATAGGGAGATTAGGAGCTGTGAATGACCAAGGCTGAAGTCAGTGCGATGTGACAAAATATGTGGGGGGGGTGGGGAATGGGTGAAGCAGAGGCAAAGTGGAAAACAGGGGAGATGGGTAGCAAAGAAGGAAAGAGGAGAGGAAAAAGGTGATGAGAAAGTGGGGAGAGAGAGAAAGAGAGACAATCAAGAAATAAGAGGTACAGAAAAGTGAAACAATAAAAATAAATGAAATACAAGTAAATTACGGAGCAGAATGAAAACAGAGGGGTCGAGCTGGGACAATCATCTGAAGTTGTTGAATTCAATGTTGAGATCGAAAGCTGTAACGTGCCAAGTTGGAAGATGAGATGCTGTTCCTCCAGTTTGCGTTGAGCTTCACTGGAACATTGCAGCAGGCCAAGGACAGACATGTGGGCATGGGAGCAGGATTGTGTGTTGAAGTGGCAAGCCACAGGAAGGTCCGGGATCTGATTGCGTACAGACCGAAGGTGCTCAGCAAAGCGATCACCCAGTCGGCGTTTTGTCTCTCCGATATAGAGGAGACCACACTGGGAGCAACAAATGCAATAGACCAAATTGAAAGAGGTACAAGTGAAACGCTGCTTAATCTGAAATGAGTGTCTGGCGCCTTGGATGACACACCTTCTCTCAGCCTAGTATAAATACCTTCCTATTTCTCCCCCTTTTTTAGCTTTGACAAAAGGTGAGTTAGACTCAAAACGTCAGCTCTTTTTTCTCCTAACAGATGCTGCCTGATCTGCTGAGATTTTCTCTTATGTTCTTCTGAAGTTTTACAAACTCCTAAGATTGAAATTCATCCCATTTTCCTTTCCTGGTCCTTCTAAGTTATTACAATGAATTAAGATGACATTTTAAGCATTTTAAATCAGATTAAATTAAACCGCAAGTCCTGGAGTTGGAATCAAACATATAATTTTCCAGTTTGGAGGCAAATAAATAAATAATGCCTTCCTGATCCTGATACATGTAAAAAGATAGACAGTGAGCCCAAGGGACCTCAGTGAGACCAGTTCTAAACAGCTTCCCCAGAGTTTTGAACCATTACCTCTATACAGTTCTAATTGTCGAAAGCGAGCCCATCTGTGCATCAAATAAGTGAATGAAAGATCATAGAATCAAAGAACAATAGAGCATACAAGGTGGCCATTCAGCCTATCAAGCCTGAAGCAGCTCTTTGAAAGAGTCATTGAGAGGTGACTTAATAGAGACATACAAGATAATCGGAGGGTTAGATAGGGTGGACAGGGAGAGCCTTTTTCCAAGTATGGGGACAGCAAACACGAGGGGACACAACTTTAAAGTGAGGGGAGATAGGTATAAGACAGATGTCAGAGGTAGTTTCTTTACTCAGAGAGTATTAAGGGTATGGAATGCTTTGCCTGCAACTGTAGTAGATTTGCCAAGTTTAAGTGCACTTAAGTCGTCATTGGACAGGAATACGGACATACATGGTGTAGGTGGAATGGACTTCAGATTAGTATGCCAGGGTGGCGCAACATGGAGGGTCGAAGGGCCTGTACTGCACTGTATTGTTCTATGTTCTATGTAATGAATGAATGGGCAGGAGCAGAGGGATACTTAGAAAATAGGCGACAGGGTTAGATAGAGGATCTGGGTCAGGATTTGGAGATGCAGGTGTTGGACTGGGGTGTACAAAGTTAAAAATCACACAACACCAGGTTATAGTCCAATAGGTTTAATTGGAAGCACACTAGCTTTCGGAGGAACGGTCCTTCATCAGGTGGTAGAGCGCAGGCTTGGAGGGCTGAAAGGTCTGTTCCTGTGTTGTAATTTTCTTTGTTCTTAATCTCACTACTCTGTTCATTCGCAATAGCACTAAATATTTTCCTTTCGGTAATGGAAATGAAAAATCACTCTTAAACTAATTTATTTTAATTATGTGCTAATGCATATTCATAGTTCATCCCTTTAATTTTACTTTTACCATGTGAGCACCTGACCAAAACCCACATGTATTGTATCCTGCTATCATGAGCTCAAGAATGTAAGACACGGGTTTGGAAATTCTGAATCAGTTTTTATAATCAGGAAGCATATGTTTGCCAAATGTGGCTCAGTGGGGAGCGCTGTTTCCTCTGAACCAGGAGTTTTGTGGTTTAAGTCCTGCTGCTCAGACTGGAGTGTAAACTCTAGGCTGACGCTTTCAGTGCAATACCGAGGGAGAGTTGCACCGTTGGGTGGTGTTACCATTGGAATGAAATGTTAAGCTGAGGCCTGGCCTGCCTTCTCAGTTAGGAAAGTGGAGCTTGTCAGATTGCACTCATGATACGTTACGTCATTTCCATTAGCTTAAGGACTTTATAAACACCATTGGCAGCAATCCCAATCACAGAACCCACTTTACAGAAAATCGCCAGTTCACTGCTTGACAATAGATATGCAATCCTGTTCTCAGACAATCAGGTTAAAAAAAAAATCACAACACCAGGTTATAGTCCAACAGATTTATTTGGAAGCAACAGCTTTCGGCGCCGCTCCGAAACCTCCACAACCACCTGATGACTCAGCAGCGCTCCAAAAGCTAGTGCTTCCAAATAAACCAGTTGGACTACAACCTGGTTGTGTGATTTTTAACTTTGTCCACCCCAGTCCAATGGAGAAAGTGAGGACTGCAGATGCTGGAGATCAGAGCTGAAAATGTGTTGCTGGAAAAGCGCAGCAGGTCAGGCAGCATCCAAGGAACAGGAGAATCGACGTTTCGGGCATAAGCCCTTTTTCAGGAAGAAGGGCTTATGCCCGAAACGTCGATTCTTCTGTTCCTTGGATGCTGCCTGACCTGCTGCGCTTTTCCAGCAACACATTTTCACCCCAGTCCAATACCGGCATCTCCATATCATCACACTATCAGTTAATACTGCAGTTAAATACAAGACGGCCAGAACGTGGCCATGGACTGCAATCTCCTCCCAGGACAGACAAACGGCCCTGTTGTACAGGGGAGCTGAAATATTTCAGGCTCAGCACTGGCACAGATGCTGCACACATGGATTTACTGTTTTCAGTTTCAGCTCTGGTCAACAAAGAATTCAGGCAAAAACAAACAGTCTCTCCACAGGTTCAACAACTTTCCAGATTATCCAAAAACCGAAAGAACTGCGGATGCTGTAACTCAGAAACAAAAACAGAAGTTGCTGGAAAGGCCCAGCAGGTCTGGCAGCATCTGTGAAGAGATATCAGAGTTAACGTTTCAGGTCCTGCTGACCCTTCCTCAGAAACAGTTCCGAAACGTTAACTCTGATTTCTCTTCACAGAGTTGGTCAAGCGTGGTGCTGGAAAAGGCACAGCAGGTCAGGCAGCATCTGAGGGGCAAGAGAGTCAACGTTTCGGACATAAGCCTTCTTCAGGACTTCATAATCTTTTTTTCACAGATGCTACCAGACCTGTTGTGCTTTTCCAGCAACTACTGTTTTTGTTTCCACCTCATCTCTTGTTTTTGGCTTTCCTCCTGGGTATTCTGGATTCACTTCTTTTCTGGAACGCTTTGTTTTTTGCGGCTTTAGCACTCCCTAATCTCCGCTGTAGCTGAATCCCTTTTGTTACTGAATCACTCCAATCAACACACTTCTTTTTTCCCTACTGCCATTCCCCCACTCCCTTTCATCTGACTTTGCTTACTTAATGCATTGGCTGAGGTTACCATAAAGTCATTCCTTTTCAACCTCTCCCCTCCCCCAAGGTATGGTGCACCCCCCCCCCCAGATTAAACCACCTCCAGTTCTCTCTCTCTCTCTCTCTCTCACACATGAGAGAGAGTAGCCCAGTGATCCAGTAAGTCTATGGCAATGTTACCTTTTATCATTAACATTTATCAGTTCTGACGAAAGGTCATCATTGTGGTGGGGAACTTGAAGCAAAAAAAGTGACAGATTTGGGTCACACCAGGTTGGAGAGGTGGGTAGGGATTTAGGACTGAGGTAAAGAGAAATTTCTTCATCTAGAAGGTGGGGTGCCTGTGGAATTCTCTGGCACAGAAAGGAGGTGAGGCCAAAACATCAAAGAAGGAGTTAGATATAGTTCTTAGGATTAAAGGGATCAAAGACTATGGAGAGAAAGGGGCAAATAGGGATGATTAACCCTGGTCATACTGAATGCTGAAGCAGGCTGGAAGGGATGAATGGCCTATTTTAACTGTTTCTAATCGCTTTTCTATGTCCTCAGGTCAGAGATACCTCCTCTCGAAATCAAAAACTGATTGTATCCCATACGGAATCGAGACCTGTGTGATACACCAGCTCAGTCAGTCCGACAAGGATACAAGGAATTCAGCTCTTTACAGCTTTTTTTTGTTATCCATTCATGGGATGAGGAAGTCACTGGCTAATGATATTTTATTGCCCATCCCTAATTACCTAGACGGCAGTTAAGAGTCAGCACTTATACTGTGGGTCTGGAATCACATGTCAGTCAGATCAGGTAAGGATGGCAGTTTCCTTCTCTGGAGACCCAGATAGGTTTTTCTTGATGATTAACTAGGGATTCATGGCCATCATTAGACTCTTTAATTCCAGATTTTAAAAAAATTATTATATACAAACCTCACCATTGGCCTTGGTGGGATTTGAACCTAGATCTCTGGATTAATAGACCCACGATAACACCACTAGGCCAACAGCTCCTCCATATGGCCCCACCGGCAAATAAATTCAGGACTAATATTTGATCTCACCACCACTTTCCCAGATAAAACCAATGTTCCCCTGGAGACCAATCCTTGGAAATGTCTCTCCTTTCAAAATGTATGATGAGGGAGGCAGACAATACTCTTCCCCATATTCCACATTCCTCCACAAACTCATTCAAAATTGCCCTTCACTCATCAAAAGCCTCCAGCAATTGACAAGTGCTAAGAAAAGCCATGTTAGTGTGAACTAAGAGAGAGTGTCATCATGAAACTCGGCAACAGCAAGAGAAGTGATGGGCCCAGATGGAGTCCTTTGCCGTGCACGCAGTTTCTGTGTAGAACGGTTGGTGGGAGTATTCACTGACACCTTTAGCCTCTCCTTACTACGATCTGAAGACAATCATCATTATCCTGATACCAAAGAAAACTCATGCAGCATGCCTCAATGATTGCCGCCCATTGGCTGTGATCTCCATCATTCTGAAGTGCTTTGAGAGGTTAGTCAAGGCTCATATCAACTCCAGCCTCCAGGAATGCCTTGATCCCTTGCAAATCGCCTACCAGCACAACAGGTCCAGAGCAGATACCATCTCCCTGACCCCACACTCATCCTGGAACTTTCCCCAGGGCAGAAATGGCTGTAACGAGGGGTCATAATTTTAAGGTGATTGGAAGAAGGTAGAGTGGAGATGTCAGAGGTAGGTTCTCTACACAGAATGGTGGATGTGTGGAATGCACTACCAGCAGTGGTAGTAGAGTCAGAAACATTAGGGACAGTTAAGCGACGTGGACAAGCATATGGGCGGCAGTAAATTGAAGGGTGTGCAAGTTAGGTTGATCTTGGTCAAGATAAATGCTTGGTATTGTGCTGTACTGTTCTATGTTCTAATGCTCTATGAAGCAAGATGGAGGGTGGAGGTCAAAGGTAGAGAGCATCAAGTTTCGAGGAGTGATGATGACCAACAATTTGTTGTAGACCACCTACATTGATACAACGGGCCCAAAGCAAACGCTTGACTGGAAACATTAACATGGCGACAATGGCGGAGTGGTTAAGGCTCTGGGTCTGTACTCGTTGGAATTTGAACAGAGGATTGAAACTTACGAGTACTGAGAGACCCAAATTGGGCTTGGGGAAGATGTTTCCACTGGTAGGAGAGACTAGGACCAAGAGGGGACAGCTTCAGAGGGAAGGGACGACCCCTCAGAACTGAGATGAGGATGAATTTCTTCAGCCTGAGGGTGGCAAATTCTGCAGGACTCTGCCACAGAGGGCTGCGGAGGTCAAATCATTTGAGTGTGTATTTAAAAGAGAGAAAAATTGGCTCTTGGTCATTAAGGGGATCAAGGATTACAGGAAGAAAGCAGGGGAATGGGGAGGAGAAATATATCAGCCATGATTGAATGATGGGGCAGACTCAACGGGCTGAATGGCCTATTTCTGTTCCTTTCTCTTATGGTCTACGATAAAGGGAAACAAATTAATGTAGCGATTGAAATAGCACAAAACTTTCAGATTTGCTCGAGGGAAGCCTGAAACAAAATACGAACCCGTTGCACCAGCAGAAAAACAGTTCCACTGGGGCACGAAGTGTTCTGAAGTGTTTAAAACCAGGCAGATCTATGTGAATCAAGTTTTCCTGGTTTTTAAAGTCTGCACTAAAAGTTAACTGCAGCCAGATGCAGACAGTCAAACTCTGGAGGTGAAAGCACAATGCTGGATTCCTGCCTACCCCTTCCCCTTGTGAGACAGACACAAAACAATTTCTTTGAAAGGATTCAGCCCCAGCAAAACAGCCCGACAACGGGGGCCTCCCTGCATTGCAAGGCAATGGCCCTTTCTGCTCTCTCACAGCTGCTGTATCGGAGGGAGAAGCCGGCTCGGATGGGAGGAAAGAAGCCGCGCAGAATCGATGAGCAACCAGTCGCCAAGTTACGGCGAGAGTTGAACGAAGAGGCTTCAGTCTCCCGGGCTGCTCAAGCGTAAACGACTCACAGACACAATGATTTTACCTTGTCGAAACGGGACATTGCACAACATCGGAGAGAAGGATATCTCTCCCCTCCAGCCACAATTCCAACCCAGAGATCCCAAAGCTGTGAATTGAGCTCACTGCTGCTGCTGCTGCTGCTGCTTGAACAACTGGCGAGATGATAGAGCTGAAATCTGTTAGCATTTTGTTCCCTCCTTACCCAAAAGCGCTGTCACTTCACTTCCCTTCCCTCCTCCTTCTGGCTTGAAGTCAGGTTAAATACTGTCTCGGATCACATGACTCACATGTCGCTCCAGGATCCTGGGGTAGCAACCCCCAAACACGCCCCTGATTCCTGCCCGTTAGCATCTCTGTTTTAAATAAGGAATTCTCTTCACTCTGATGTCAGTCTTTTCCAAATCTGGGAATCTCAGCACAAACCCCGGGTCCAGCCAGGAACAGAAAGTGGTCGAGGCCGAAATTTTGAATTGTTTCAAGAAGGAGATTTTAGGGATATGAAGAGAAAACGGGAACGGGGGACTGAGTTGGATTCTGAGGAAGGGTCACTGGACCCGAAACGTTAACTCTGATTTCTCTCCACAGATGCTGCCAGACCTGCTGAGCTTTTGCAGCATTTTCAGTTTTCGTTGAATCACCAGCTGTGATTATATTGAATGTTGGAGCAGGCTGGAAGGGCTGAATGACCTACTCCCTCTCCTATTTTCCATGCTTCTAAGTAGCAAATGTTTCCAAATCTGACCATGCCAACACTGCCCTCCCCATCACCTGTTAACTGTGCCAATCTAAACTTCACCCCTTCTCTGGTCCAGCCTGGCATTTTAGGTTTTGGCTTGCTTGAGTTTGAATCCCTCTGTGCCCATGTGTAGCACCTTACAGTGTGATGTAACTGAAATTATACATTGAAAAATACCTTGATTGTCTGTTGAGTCTTTCATCTGTTCGAATACCATGATTGTTTCACTTTTTTCATGTGTAAATCACAAAACCTTTTTTTTAAAACTTGCATTCTCAGGTTAACTGTAACAATTTTGGTGTTAGCTAGATAATATGTTGAAGGCGTTAAGTGTTGTACTGAGTCAAATCTCAAAGAGCAGGAAGGGTGTGATGAGGACTTCAACTGTTGATGAGCTGATGTAAGGGCTGAGAAAACTGAGATTTACAGAGATGGACAGTCTTGTGGATGGTATGGAGATTTGACCTGACACTTCAAATAAGGTGGCAAACTGAGGGAATGTGCTTCAACTTCTGACCATGCCGAGGGTGAGAATGGAGACAGTGGTGTGGGAAGGGGCTTTTGGGATCAATACTCGTAAACAGTGGTGTCGGCATTCCCAGAGTTGGATTGGAGCAAGTTGGCACATTGTGGCCAATGTTGAGCTGCGAGTGGGGAGGGTAGAGGTCAGTTTGTGTGTCCCTCGTTGAGAGGGCCAAGAATAGATCCCTGAAGATCTCCAGGTGAAAACAGAAATCATTGTGGTCACTGCTTTCCATGCCTGCTACAAACTCCATTCCTCAGCTATCAATTCCACCCTCCTTTGTGGCAACTGACCTCATGCAGAATCTGAGTGGTCACACTCTCTGTGTTATATTGAACCCTGAGGTAATCTTCAAAACACAAAATTAAAAATCGCACAACATCAGGTTATAGTCCAACAGGTTTAATTGGAAGCACACTAGCTTTCGGAGCGAAGCTCCTTCATCAGGTGATTGTGGAGGACACAATTGTAAGGCACAGAATTTATAGCAAAAATTTACAGTGTGATGTAACTGAAATTATATATTGAAAAATACCTTGATAGTCTGTTGAGTCTTTCATCTGTTTGAATACCATGATAGTTTCACTTCTTTCATGTGTAAATCACAAAACCTTTTTTTAAAACTTGCATTCTCAGGTTAACTGTAACAATGGGTGTTAGCTAGACAATATGTTGAAGGTTCTGGATCAGTGGTGCTGGAAGAGCACAGCAATTCAGGCAGCATCCGAGTCCTCGGATGCTGCCTGAATTGCTGTGCTCTTCCAGCACCACTGATCCAGAATCTGGTTTCCAGCATCTGCAGTCATTGTTTTTACCCAATATGTTGAAGGTGTTAGCCCCCTGTGTTCTCTGTCAATGACATGATGTTTAGATTGATTCCAATGTAAAAAGTGAGATAACAGAGTTTTACATGAATTCATGCCGTTTTTGAGCAAAGTACAATGTAACTCTGCAAGTACAAATTCACTGCACAAAATATATGTATATGTGTGCATGTGGGTCTTTGTGTCTGTGTGTGTGTGTGTCTGTCTAGATTGTGGAGTTGTGAGTGTGAAACCCCTCAACCCTGAAAGTAAGGGATCATCTATTGAAGACATTGGTGAGGAGGAATGTTTTTTCTTAAAAGGGTAGTGAATCTGTGGGATTCTTGACTGCAGAGCGCTATCAACGCGGGTTATTCAGTATATTCAAGGCTGAGATAGACTGACTTCTAATCAGTAAGGGAATCAAAGGTTATGAGGAAAGGCTGGAAAGTGGAGTTGAGGTTTATCAGATCAGCCATGATCTCATTGAATAGTGGGATGGACTAAATGGGCTGAACGGTCTACTTCTGACCCCACATCTTATGGTTTGATGACTGCCCTTTGCTCTCGTCCTGAGCTCACCGTTTTTGTTAGTTTTGCCCTATGTTGTGTGAACACATATCTCCTGCCCCTTCTGTCTCGACACTGCTTCCACCTAACAGCTGCTCAACTAACCTCTCTTCCTGAAGTTACCAACCTCTTTTCCTGATGTTACCAACCTCTCTTCCTGACGTTGCCAACCTCTCTTCCTCAGGTACTTGTCCTCTCTTCAAATCAGAGGGAGAAAAAGGTGAAGGCGTATTCGGTGACAGAGAGACACCAGAAGAGGGCAGTAGATAAACACAAACACAGTACAGGTAGAAAGCGTTAAAAATCACACAACACCACGTTATCGTATAACAGGTTTATCTGGAAGTTCAAGCTTTCGGAGCGCTGCTCCTTTGTCAAGTAGCTAGCTTCCAAATAAACCTGGTGGGCTACAACCTGGTGTTGTGTGATTATTAACTTTGTCCACCCCAGTCCAACACCGGCACCTCCAAATCACAGTAGATACCAACAGAGGAACATAAATAAAGGAGGGAATTTAAACTTACTAAAATACACACAATGAACTGGTGGATGCTGGCAAACTGAAACAAAAACAGAGAGTTCTGGGGAAACACAGCAGGTCTGACAGCAGCTGCTGAGAGAAAAACAGAGTTAACATTTTGCTAACCTGAAACCATCCTCTCCTATGTACGTTATCTTTCAGCTTATTCGGCAGGAATTCCTACAAAAACAGGATCAAACATTACAGATGGGAAACGAGATATGTGTGTATGCATATGGCTGGACTATTTAATTCAAACACAGCCAATAACATGTTTAGAAGAAATCAGTCATTTTTAACTGTTCACATTTACTCCTTGATTGTGCCTCTACTAAATGTAGGAGGAATCTACCATCATCCACAGCTCACTTCTGAGCATTCCAAGCCTTTGCAATTTCCCATGTTTTGAGGATTGCATTCCTTCTTGAATGCAGACCCCTTGACTCCTTTGATTAAAAATCTGTCTCTCTCAGCCTTAAAAACCTTTAATTATCCAGCCTAGATAGCCCTCTGTGGTTAAGTGTTCCCTACCATCAGACAGAAGAAATTCCTCCTCATCTTTGTCTTAAATATGTGACTCTTCATTTTGAGATTATGCCCTCTGATCCTAGACTCCCTCACAAGGGGGAAACAGTCTGTCCACATCTACCCTGTGAAGTCCCCTGATCACCTCCCGTTTTGCCCAAGATTACAGGCCCAACTTACTCAAAATACTTTCATCAAAAGTTGATGACATCCACTGGGTTAAAGGAAATAGCAGCAGTGAGGGTATAAAATTGAATGGGACAACAAATAATGTTTCAACTAATGCTCTCAATTAAGGTGGAGAATAAGAATTTGATACCTTCAGATCACATGCTATGATACAGTGACCATGTGACACAACACATCTCCCTTTTTCCGAAGATAAAAACTTACCCCAAACAGATATATATGGTTTTATATAGGCACTTGTCATCAATTCAACAATTAAATAAACGGGTAAAACAGAGTTTATAATATGAATATTTCACATCGCAATGTGTTGTTGGAAGGTTCAACAACCTCATCCTGGTCTTGTTGTTCATTGTTCCCTGTTACACTTGTTTAATAATTTGGTTGTTTTGCTGCTAGTTGCCATCACTCAACATTATTAGACAATCGACATCATTTGCATTTCTTCCTCACCGGTTTGTGGAAGGGCTCAGAATTAGCTCTCCAACTTTGATAGCTAGTCTGTCATCCTCCTTAAGGCCAACCTGTTGTCATGCCCATGTGAAAATCCAAATGCTTCAACCTATCCTCCAACATACACATACCCAGGAAACAACACTGATCTCAGTTGTCCCAGCCTTGGAGATAAAACCCAGCCCAAGGAAGACCCTTGACAGTCTGTGTAACTGGGCAGACTCTCGGCAGGTGCAGTTTAATGAGGGGAGCTTTGGTGCATTTGGTTTTCTGCAGGTTAAAGTGAGTTAAAGTAACTGGATGAAAACATCTAGAAAGAGAGTGGCCCTATTGTTCTCAGGGTACATGAGTGATTTGAACTTGGCTTCAGGGAGCTGAATCCTGAAATTTAGTAGTGGTGCTAAAACAGCATGTGAACAGATAAATGTACAAATTAGGAGAGGAAATTGGCCATTCTATCCCATTCATGGCTGACCTAATTGTGGCCTCAATTCCTCATTCCTGCTCATTCACCACGATAACCTTTGTCTCCATTGTTAGCTGATAAACTCCTCAAAACACTTCAATGACATGTCAAGGGAAGAGAATTCCAAAGATCTACAGCCCTCTGGGACAACTAAATTCCTCCTCATCTCCATTTGAAATGCAGGATCCTTTATTTTTAAACTATGGTGTTTAGTTTTAGTAGTCTGGATTCAAAAGAAAGGAGTGGCATCTTACTTTCAACACTCCTCCAACACACTTTCCCAACACCAGCTCCTTCATTCAGGCAATGTGCTTGTTTCCATTAATTGCCCACCAAGAAGGCATCGGAATGGGAATGGTATCCGTGGATGTTCCTGCCCTGGACACAATCAGCACAGAGTTGGGAAGTGGTGGGAAGGAGCCAGTGTTGGGAAAGTTTGTTGGAGGAGTGTTGAAAGTAAGATGCCACTCCTTTCTTTTGAATCCAGACTACTAAAACTAAACACCATAGTTTAAAAATAAAGGATCCTGCATTTCAAATGGAGATGAGGAGGAATTTAGTTCTCCCAGAGGGCTGTAGATCTTTGGAATTCTCTTCCCTCGATAACAATGTCATTGAAATTTTTTGAGGAGAGGTAGATAGATTATCAGCTAACAACGGAGACAAAGGCTATCGTGGTGAATGAGCAGGAATGTCGAATTGAGGTCACAGTTAGATCAGCCATGAATGGCCGAGCAGACGAGGGGAATAGAATGGCCAATTTCCTCTCCTAATTTGTACATTTATCTGTTCATATGCTGTTTTAGCACCACTAGTAAATTTTAGGATCCCTGAAGCCAAGTTCAAATCACTCATGTACCCTGAGAACAAAAGAACTGCTCTCTTTCTAGATGTTTTCATCCAGTTACTTTAACTCACTTTAACCTGCAGAAAACCAAATGCATCTAAATCAATTCATTTGCAAAGTAAGTTCCACACCCCACCGAAAAACCATAGATCTCAAGCAACCCACTCTCTTTGGCAGCTGATGTCTGAAAGGTCTGGAAGAACATCTTGGATAATACAGAAAAAATATATTTCCAACACAACTACCAACTCAACCAAGTATATGTCAATTCAGCTTGTAAGGAATTTGTTGTGTGCCAGCTAATAAGTATTTCACTTTGTAGGTATGGAAATAAATTTCACAAGTGAACTAGAGTTTATTTATGCACAGCATGAAGACATACTTAACAGGAATGAACAATAACATCATGCTCATCACATGTATATTTAGCTATTAAAATAGCTAAAAATGCCACAATTTATGTAAGGGTAACGGCTAGCTTTTTTTTGATTCATTCACAGAATGAGGGCATCGCTGGCTAAGCCAGCATTTATTTCCCACCCCAGGGGGCAGTTAAGTATCAACTATTTTGCTGTGTGCCTGGAGTCCCATGTAGGCCAGACCAGGTAAACACAACAGATTTCCTTCCTTGAAAGAAATTAGAGAATCATGTGGCTTTTACAATAATCGTGATAATGGTCAGATTAGACTAGATTTAATTCCAGATATTATTGAATTTAAATTTCACCATCTGCCACAATGACATTCAAACCCAGGCCCCAGCTTGGTGTCCAGTGACATTACCATTACATCATTGCCTGCCCTGAATGCAGGAACAGGAGGAAGCCATTCAGCCCCTAAATTCCATTCCATCATTCAATTACATCACAATTGATCGGTATTTGTTAATATCATTTACTTGATTTAATAATACCTCATACTTTGATCAATCTATTCAGTTTTGAAGCTTTCATATAACCACAGTGTTTAATAACAGTGTTCTGAAGAAGAGTTAAAGGACTTGAGACATTAACTCTCTTTCTCTCTTCAAATACTGCTAGATCTACTGTACCTTCTGTTCTTATTTCAGATCCACAGCTTCTGCAACATTTATTCAAATTTTTGATTCACTGTCATGTCTCTTCCAAGCATGCCTATCTTCAAGGATTTCTGTTTTAACCTTACAGTTCATTCACCTTCACTGCTTTCGATTTCCTTCTTAGTGTTTGATAGAGTGTTTGCCAAAAGTCACTTTCTCAGCCATATCTCCTTCCTCAGTGACTTACATAAACATGAAAATATTTGGAAGGATATTTGACAAGCACAAGATTAGTTTGAGATTATGGTCGGCATGGATAGGTTGGACCAAAGAGTCTGTTCCTGTGCTGTATGACTCTATGAATATTTAAGCTCCATCCCATCCATTCCCTGTGAATTCCAACTGCAATTCCATCCTTCATCTTTAGGATTGCAGGTAGCTCTGTGATGAACATACTCCTTAGACAGCTGATGACACCTCTTGCTGTGATCCATACTCAGTGCCAGGAGTCACTCCATGGACATTCTTGACATCACTCTCCAACAATACCATCTCATGCTATCTCAAAGCTATCCCAGACCGCAGTTCCACTTCACTCTTCACCTCATTCAACTTTTTAACAGGAAATGTTTTCTCTTCCAGTTCTGAAGAAGAGTCAAAGGACTTGAATCATTAACTTGGTTTCTCCATCCACAGATGCTGCTGGACCTGCTGAATTTCACCAGCAATTTCTGTTTTTGTTTCCAATCTCCAGCATTTGCAATACTTTAATTTACTTTAATTACTTATGTATTTCAGTTAATTTGCTAAAAGCCAAAGCAGAGGTTACTAGCTACACACTGAAGTATCAAATAGCGAGAAGCCGAATGATCAGGTAAGAATTGAAAGCTAAGGGGACTTAGTAAAGGAAAATCACGTCCAACATGAGTAAGCTTTTTTTATAAATTCTTAGAATGTGAACCATACAAGTGGGACCACCAGTTATTGTCCATCCCTAACTGCCCTTGAAAGCTGGTGGTGAGACATCTTCTTCAACCATTGCATAAGGGGAGTTGATGGCCTAGTGGTGTTATCGCTGGACTGTTAATCCAGAGATCCAGGTAATGTTCTGGGGAGGTGGAATTTGAATTCAACAAAAGTCTGGAATTAAGAATCTAATGACTACTATAAATCCATTGGCAATTGTCAGAAAAACCCATCTGGTTCACTAATGCCCTTTAGGGAAGGAAACTGCCATCTTTCGTTCTGGACTAGTGGTGCTGGAAAAGCACAGCAGTTCAGGCAGCATCCGAAGGGCAGTAAAATCGACGTTTCGGGCAAAAGCCCTTCATCAGGAATACAGGCCTGGTTTGGCCCACATGTGACTCCAGACCCACAGCAATGTGGTTGACTTACAACTGCCCTCTGGGCAATTAGGGATGGGCAATAAATGCTGCCTAGCCAGTGACACCCTCATCCTGTGAATGAATAAAGAAATCTAGATAGTGTGGGCATAATTAAAATGATATTAGGAAGAGAGGTCCAGGGTTTTGTTGCATTGGCACTGAAGGAATAGTGATATGATTCTGGATCAGTGGTGCTGGAAGAGCACAGCAATTCAGGCAGCATCCAAGGACAGGCAAAATCGACGTTTCGGGCAAAAGCCCTTCATCAGGAATAAAGGCAGAGAGCCTGAAGCGTGGAGAGATAAGCTAGAGGAGGGTGGGGGTGGGGAGAGAGTAGCATAGAGTCGAGTTTGTTTCAGGACATGGTTGAAGAGCTTCAGGGCTGAGGAAATGATCTGGGAGTTGCAGTGGGAGAGAGACTCCCTGAGATTCTTGTAGAGAGAGGAGGAAAACTTCTTCAAGGCAGGCATCCTTGCAAGAGGATTCGCAGTAGGGTTAAAATCACGAGGTAAAAACAATGACTGCAGATGCTGGAAACCAGATTCTGGATCAGTGGCGCTGGAAGAGCACAGCAATTCAGGTAGCATCCGAGGACAGGCAAAATCGACGTTTCGGGCAAAAGCCCTTCATCAGGAATAAAGGCAGAGAGCCTGAAGCGTGGAGAGATAAGCTAGAGGAGGGTGGGGGTGGGGAGAGAGTAGCATAGAGTCGAGTTTGTTTCAGGACATGGTTGAAGAGCTTCAGGGCTGAGGAAATGATCTGGGAGTTGCAGTGGGAGAGAGACTCCCTGAGATTCTTGTAGAGAGAGGAGGAAAACATCTTCAAGGCAGGCATCCTTGCAAGAGGATTCGCAGTAGGATGTCTGCTCCCAACATTTTTATAGATAGCATAGATCACTGGTTAGGAGGATGTTGTTCAAGGAGTCATGGCAAAGTCCTACAGTGCATCATCTGGCTGGTGCCACTAAGATCATTCATTACTGATGGAGGGAGTGAATGACCAAGATGGTGGATGGGGAGCCAATCAAGCAAATACTTTTCTATTTGACTGGTGTTGGAGCAGTACACATCTGGGCAATGGGGGAATATTCCATCACACGTGTAATCTTTGTTTTGTTGATGGAGAACAGGTTTTGGGGAATCAGGTGGTGAATAATTTGCTGCAGGATTCCCAGTTTCTGACTGACTCTTATAGCTGCAGTGTTTGTATGGCCAGTTCAGATCTGTTTCTGTTCAATGGAAACCCACAAGACACAGGGGAATTCAAGGATGGAAATGCCATTGAGTATTAAGGGGAAATGTTACAATTCTTCCTTGTTGAAAATATCATTATTTCTGCTTTAGTCAATGTGACAGACTAGTATGTGCATTCTACCACCATTTATATAGGCAGTGGTAAACCTGCTGCTAAAATTTTCATTATCATGACTACCTTAAAATTGAAAGAATGTAAAGGCGATTGTTGAAGACTGCCAATGATGGAGCGGTGACTGTTTCCTTTGGTAGTTTAGTCCATTGTTGTATTGTCCTTGGGAAGAACATTACTTGCTAGTTATTATTCAAAGCTTGAATGGTCTCTGGGTCTCATTGAATGCAGATCTGGACTGCCTCATTATCTGGGAGCTCTTTCACAGCAGAAGTTGTTGTAAACTGGAATGTAGTGCCTCAATAAGGCAAGGAAGAACTGAACAACGTATCTTAAAGATACAAAGTAACAGTGCTACAGGGCGGAACTAATTGGATCATTAAATGCCTGTCTTTTCTGCTGTATCATTCCAGAAATTCAATACCAATGAAGCGTCTACCACGAATGCAAGAGGAGAGGGTTCCATTAGGAAAAGTGTTGGAATTTGCAGCTTGAGGCTGATGCATTGGCAGACTGTAGAATATTAGGGAGCAACAGATGGATAGACCCCACTGGGAGTACTGAGAGCAGATCTGGGCACCACACCACAGGAAGGATGTATAGACCTGGGAGGGAATACAATGCAGGTTTATAGGAATGGTACCTAGATGCCAGGGGTAATGTTATGAGGAGAGATTATACAAATTAGACCTGTTTCTCTAGAATTTAGAAAGTTAAGAGTTGATCCAATCAAATAATTCAAAATATTAACAGGAAAAGACAGGATAGGTTGATGAACCAATTCCGCTGGTTGGGAATTCTAGAACTAGGGTATAGTCTGAGAATTAGGGCCAGACCATTCAGGAGAGATGTTAGGAAGCACTTCAATACACAAAGGGTGATAGATATTTGGAACTCTCTTCCACAAATGGCAGTTGGTGCAGGATCGGTTGCTAACTTTAAGCGGATATAGATACATTTTTCATTAAGCAAAAGTATTAAGAGAGATAGGTCAAAGGCAGGTATATGGAGTTAGGCCAAAGATCTCATTGAATGATGGAACAGGCTCAAGGGGTTGAATGGCCTACTCCATGTTCAACATATTTGAGGTGAGTGAGTGCAGAGATAAGGGCGATTACAAAAGCTGGAGCTTCTGATAATTTAGAATTACATACAGTGGAGATGAGGAGACCAACAAAGAATACAATAAAACAACCATATCCTGTGGTATGAAGAGAAGTTTCAGAAATGGTGTTGTGATTCTGTGCAGATCAGTTGTTGGAAATAGTCGTAGCAGGAGCTTTTTGCTTCAGTTTGTAAAAAGCCTAATTTCACTAAAATTATGCTGAATAGTTCAAGTTATGCAGCACCTCTGAAAATGCCTGACAGAACTCCATATTTTAAACTTCCAGAAAGGTATAACTTGTTCATTTTCCCAATTTCTAGAGACCTGAGCACTTGGGTGCAAAGGTAACTGTATCTCAACGCATTACTGTGGTCCCTGGAACTTGAATCCTGTGAATTCTTGAAGGTTGGATCCAATAGGATGGTTCAACGTAACACAGCTCTCTCAGTAGATTTTGGAATTAATGGTGCCCAAAATGATTGCCTCAAAATGATCTCCTCAAAGCTTATATATCATCATAGATTTATCAATTATATCCATAACATCATGAACTCATGCAGTTTGGACATTAGGGAGTTTTGAGAAGATTTGTAGCTCAGGTTGAGGTGCTGGATGTAGTTTTGCTCACTCAGTTGGAAGGTTCATTTTTAGATGTTTGAATGGTGACGAAACATCTGAAAATGAACCTTCCAGCTCAGCGAGCAAACCTACATCCAGTTTGGACATTGTCCCTGAAAAACTATCTGCTGTCAAGTTTTAAGAGTGAGGCAATATAGTTAAGAACATGTCCTAGCAATGAAATTCTCCCCCACCTTGCATATGTATTTTCATGTGGGGGAGGGTGTACAGCATTTTTTCCTTGTTCATCTGGATTCCAGAGCCTCTCTAAACATCGGGTGAAGTCACTTTAATTTGCAATTTCATTTTCCAGTGGATTGCAAGCTCAGGCTAAACTCTGCTGAGCAAGATGTGCATTTGAAGTAACTGGAAGAAATGAGCTAAGACTGAGGACATTTTATGACAGGGAAGCATCCACATCTTGAAGCAAAATGCTGGCATCATCTAAAAACCAGGGCCAGACTGTTCAGAAGAGATATTAGGAAGCATTTAGAGTCATAGAGTCAAACAGCATGGCAACAGACCCTTTGGTCCAACCAGTCCATGCCGACCACAATCCCAAACTATACTAGTCTTACCTGCCTGAACTTGGCCCATATCTCTCCAAACTGTTCATGTTCATGAACTTATCCAATTGTCTTTTAAACGTTGTAACTGTACTTGCATCCAGCACTTCCTCTTGCAGTTCATTCTACACACAAACCACCCTCTGTGTAAAATAGTTGCCCCTCATGTTCTCTTCAAATCTTTCTCCTCTCACATTAAAATTATGCTCCCCTAGTTTTGAACTCCCCTACACTCGGGAAAAGACTTTTGCTATTCCTGTTATCTATGCCCCTCATGATTTTAGATTAGATTACTTATAGTGTAGAAACAGGCCCTTCGGCCCAACAAGTCCACACCGACCCACCGAAGCTCAACCCACCCAAACCCATTCCCCTACACCTAATGCTACAGGCAATTTGGCATGGCCAGTTCACCAAACCTGCACATTTTTGGACTGTGGGAGGAAACCGGAGCACCCAGAGGAAACCCACACAGACATGGGGAGAATGTGCAAACTCCACACAGACAGTCGCCTGAGGCAGGAACTGAACCCAGGTCTCTGGTGCTGAGAGGCAGCAGTGCTAACCACTGTGCCACCCTAAAACTCTATCGGGTCACCCCTCAAACTCCTACAATGGAAAAAGGTCCCAGCCTATCCAGCCTCTCCTTATAACTCAAACCCTTCAGTCCTGGCAACATCCTGGTAAATCTTTTCTGAACCCTCTCCAATTTAATACACACAAAGGGTGGTAGCTGTTCGGAATGTTCTTCCTCACATGGCAATTGATGCAGGATCCGTGGCTAGTTTTCAATCTTAGATAGATAAATTTTTGTTCAGCAAAGATATTAAGGAATATGGGCCGAAGGGAAGTAGATGAGTTAGGCCACAGATCGGCCATGATCGCATTGAATGTCGGAACAGGCTCGAGGGACTGAATGGCCTACTCCTGTACCTATGTTCTATTGAGTAAAGTGAAGGATGGACCATCTTTATCCAAGATGAGCAAACTGAGATATGAAAGACAGTAACATTGAATCCAAAAACAGGTTGCTTTCATAAGAAATGCAATAATTACTTCCTGCGTGAATTGAGAGAGGTCATCAGGACAAAGGAACATTATCATAAAATGAGAACTGGCTATTCGGGAGAGCAATCACTTCATCTGGCCAAGGATGTAAGAAATAGGAAGTATTCCTTTAGGAGTAGTAAGAGATCCCAGTTCAATTAAAAAATCCAAGATCCACAGAATCCTAAGAGCAAGTTACTGCATTACGTCAACACCAAACACATCTTCCCCTCACTCCCCCCGTCTGCACTTCACGTGGATCATTCCCTCAGAACACCCTTGACCACCAATACCACACACCTCTCCACAGCACCTTCCCATGTAACTGCAGAAGGTGCAACAGCTGTTCCTTCACCTCCTCCCAGCTCACCATCCAAGGGCCTAAACAGTCTTTTAAGCTGAAGCAGCATTTCACAGGTACCTCCTCCAATCTGTGTATTGTATTCGTTGCACCCAATATGGCCTAGTCTATATTGGAAAAATCAAAAGCAGTCTGGGTGACCACTTTGCAGAACATCTCCAGTCCCTGCACAAGCATAATGCTGACCTTCCCGTAGCCAGTCACTTTAACACAGCGTCCTGCTCGCATCCCACCTGTCTGTCCTCGGCATGCTGCAGTGCTCCAGTGAATCGCAGTGCAAACTGGAGGAACAACATCTCATCCTCAGACTAGGCACTTTATAGCCTTCTGAATTTAATATTGAGCTCAACACCTTCAAATTGTCAATCAACTCCCATTCCTTCCCCTTCTATTAGTTTTGTTTGCTACATTCTCTGTCACTCCCGCTCCCCTCCTCCTCCCCCCACCCTCCCCCAATGGGACTGTCTGCTCTTTCCAGTCTGATAGTTAGACACACCATTGTTCTGCGATTCTCATATTCCGATCACTTAATCTGAACAATCAATATCCTTTCTCCCCAAGCACTCCAACACCACCGCCCCCACCATAGCATAAATGCTGCCCCCCCCCTCCACAATTCACTTCAGCTTTAATGAAGAGTCATCCAGACTTGAAGCGTTAGCTTGCTCTCTCTCCATGGATGCTGCCTGATCTGCTGTGATCACCAGCATTTTGTGTTTTCATCCACAGAATCCTGTTAGCCAGGGAACCTGTTAGTTAACGAATATGGTGCAAAGGCAAGTGGGATGGAGCTACAATGCAGTTCAGCCCTGAGTTAATTGCATGGTGGAATCGGCTGGAGGGGCTGACTGGCCTTCTCCTGCTCCTGTGCAACATAAACACACATAGAAGGCCACACATAGTATGCCAATAGTTCCCTATTTATTTTCACAGTGGCGTAATCTTTTTGTGTGGAAATTAACCAACTGAGGAAATGTATTTGAACATGTGACCAAGGAGCAATGTCAAAAACACAAATTATTGATGCAAAAACAGTGCCTTAAAATCAAATTAATATTTTTGAAACAAAAACAATATTTACACACTGACATTGGAAATTTCTGCTGAAAGTAACATAATATTCAAGCATATTAATTTAGAAACATTAACGACAGTAGTTCTCTCTATGTGCAGTATTTGCTTTTAATCACAAGTAAAGTACGTCCAGCACAAACAATTTGCATGACCTTTACTGAATTTTCTTAATAGAAGTCAAATTAAAGTTTCATAATTAAGGATAAAACAAATGTTGAATCTGTAGCCATTGCAAGACTTCATTAAATCCTATGACGATTAAGTTACTCATCTCAGTGCTGCCTCACCATGAAAATCTGTTATGCTGTTGTCTCCAAACATGATTGTATAGGACAATTTGAGAAAATGCATGTAACTCTGAATGCTCTGGTTTTCACTCTCTGATTGCTCAAGACTGAGCCTCAACTCCTGCAGGTGCGCTTCATGGCTCCTCTCAGCCTGAGGAAAAATATTCAACAGAATATATTCATTAAAAAGTTAAGAATGAGTGGCTTAATGTAAATTTCTGCACTTCCAACCAGTTTAAGAGATAGCATCTCAACAATTCCGCTCTTTTAAGCATTGAATTTTACAGTGCAGTAGAAGACCATTTGGCCAGTTAAGTCTTTGCTGACTCTTTGTAAGCGCTATCTAATTTAGTAGCGCATCCCTACTGTTTCCGCTACAATCCTGCATAATAGCTCTCGTCAAGTACATGATCAGCTGTCTTTTGGAATCCCACACCTATTGTTTTCCTGATCTTAAATAAATCTGAGGGAAAATCCTTTTCATTTTCTCTAGTTTTGGAGGGGGCAGAAGTGATTTTACAAGAATGATTCCTGAAATGAGGAACTTTTTTTAACTCACTCACATTGGATCTGGGAATCTGTAACCGGGTCAGTATTTATTGCCCGTCCTTAGTTGTCCTTGAGAAGGTGGTGGTGAGCTGCCTTCTTGAAGTCCAGAGTCCTAGTGCTGTAGGTACACCACCATGCTGTTAAGGAGAGAATTCCAGGATTTGGACCCAACGACACTGAAAGAACATTGATATGTTTCCAAGTCGGAATGATTAGTGACCTGGAGAGGAGTTTACTCTTGAATCTGCTGCCCTTGCCCTTCTCGATGAATGTGGTCATGGGTTTGGAAGGTGCTGTCTGAGTATCTTTGGTGAATTTCTGCAATGCATCTTAGAGATAGTACACACTGCTGCAACTGAACATCGGTGTTGGAGTGGCTAAATGGTTGTGGAAGTAATGTCAATCAAATGGGTAGCTTTGTCCTGGATGGTGTCAAGCTTCTTGAGTGATGTTAGAACTGGACTCACCCAGGATAATCGGGAGCATTTTGGGCCCTGTACCTAAGGGAGGATATGCTGGCTTTGGGGGGGCTTTCTGTTGAGATTGACATATGAGGAGTAGTTGAAGATTCTGGGTCTGTTTTTGAGGAAGTTTAGAAGGATAACGGGAGATCTCATTGAAATGTACAGAATATTGAGAGGACTGGATGTGGAAATGATGTTTCCACTGGTAGGAGAGATTGGACACAAGGATACAGCCTCAGATTGAAGGAATGACCTTTAAAACAGTTATGAGGAAGAATTTTTATCAACCAGAGAGAGGTGAATCATTGCCGCAGAAGGCTGTGGAGGCCAAAACTTTTGGGAGTCAGGAGAGAGGAGTTACTCACTGCAGTATTCCTAGTCTCTGGTCTGTCCTCGGAGCCAATGTATTGATATGGTGAGTCCAATGTGGTTTCTGGTCAATGGTAACCCCCAAGATTTTGATGTGGGGGATTCAGTGATGGTAATGTCAAAGAGCAGTGATTAGATTGTTTCTTATTGAAGATTGTAATTGCTTGTCACTTGTGTGGTGTGCATGTTGCTTAACATCTTTTAGCCCAAGCCTGATATTGTCCAGGTCATAGTTTGCTTCAGAGCTGCAAATGTTGCTTCAGTCAGACTGAAGAAGTTGGGACTGTTGTCCCTGGAGAGAAGCAGACCGAGAGGAAATTTGATGAGTGTGTTCAAAGTCATGAGTGGGGTGGATAGAGTAGATAGAGAGATGTTCCCACCCATGAAAGAAAAATGAACAAAAAGGCACAATTTTAAAGTGATGTGCAAATGAAGCAAGTGTAATTGTTTTTTATTCATTCACAGGATGACGGCATCTAGGCCAGCATTTATTGCCCATCCCTAATTGCCCACCATTTTGCTGTGCATCTGCAGTCACATGTAGGCTAGACCAGGAAAGGATGGCAGTTTCCTTCCCTAAAGGACATTGGTGAACCCGATGGGTTTTTCTGACAATCGACAATGGACAATGGAATCATGGTTATCATTAGACTCTTAATTCCAGATTTTGTTTGTTTTATTATTAAATTCAAATTACTCCATCTACTATGGCAGGTTTCAAACCTGGGTCCCCAGAAGATTACCTGGGTCTCCGGATTAACAGTCCACTGATAACATCACTAGGTTATCACCCTCCTATATATTTCCATATTTCTCATACAATTAGTAGTTAGGATTTGGAATGTACTGCCTGGAAATCAGGTAAAGGCAGGTCAATGGAGGCACTTAGAACTTAGAACATAGAACATTACAGCGCAGTACAGGCCCTTCGGCTCTCGATGTTGCGCCGACCTGTCATATCAATCTGAAGCCCATCTAACCTACACTATTCCATGTACGTCCATATGCTTGTCCAATGACGACTTAAATGTACTTAAAGTTGGCGAATCTACTACCGTTGCAGGCAAAGCATTCCATACCCTTACTACTCTCTGAGAAAAGAAACTACCTCTGACATCTGTCCTATATCTATCACCCCTCAATTTAAAGCTATGCCCGCTTGTGCTTGCCGTCACCATACTTGGAAAAAGGCTCTCCCTGTCCACCCTATCTAACCCTCTGATTATCTTATATGTCTCTATTAAGTCACCTCTCAACCTTCTTCTCTCTAACGAAAAC
Organism: Chiloscyllium plagiosum; assembly: GCF_037043375.1. Taxonomy (NCBI): domain Eukaryota; kingdom Metazoa; phylum Chordata; class Chondrichthyes; order Orectolobiformes; family Hemiscylliidae; genus Chiloscyllium; species Chiloscyllium plagiosum. The sequence continues at coordinate 14,282,331 of NW_028270147.1, forward strand.
AACCTCAAGTCCCTCAGCCTTTCCTCGTAAGATCTTAAGAGGGTATTGGATGATTATTTGCATAGAAAAAGTGTGCAGAGGTTTGGGGAAAAGGCAGGAGATTGGCACTAGGTAATAGACCCAGTACAGGCATGATGGGCTGAATAGCTTCCTTCTGCACCGTTACAATTCTGAGATTTTTTTGCCAACTCTTTTAAGTCCTCCTCAATATTTATTCCTTGTGGTCTAAATTGCTTTTTCTTTCTCAGGGCTGTGCTGTCTGGCAGTCTTGTAGCACAGTAGTAGTGTCCCTAAGTCTAGGCCAGATGCTCCATGTTTCAATCACATTGTCGGTCATGGAAGGTGTGTTCACAATGCAACTGAGGGGGTTGGCCTGTAGATCCATCCAGGTCGCCTGGTGGCGAGCAAGACAGCTACAGGCAATGGCAAACCACTGCAGTACATTGCCCACTAGCATTGATCAAGCCAATGGAAGTGCACAGTCTAACCCTTGGAAACATGAATGAGAGAAGCGATAGACTCCATAGTCTAACTGAATTATTTTCTGTGGATTTGGGTTTGTTTCTGTCTAACCCCAGTGTTTTATTTAACCCAATTTTATAGCACAAGACATAGAAATATTTCATTTATGCCTATTGCAATGCAAAATTTGAAAGCAGTAATTACAGAAAACTTGAAAATCATTTGTAATATTTTGTTGGTAGAAAATTCAATCATGAACACCAGGAAGATTAATTCAATGGTTTCAACGGTTTCAAAGTAATTGCAAACTCACTGGTTGTTGTACTGTAATTAATCTTTTCGGGTCCTTGGAAAATGGAATACAAAACATGGCAAAAATTCTTGGTGCAGTTAAAAAGAAATGCAGTCATCAGAAAATAATAATTCTTAAGCTTAAAGGAAATCTAAAATGATCATTTCAAATTACTTTGCAGATTGGTGTAAAGGTTAATTCACAGGTAATATTTGTTCAGTACCTGATTTATATTTGCTCCACAACCTTTGAATAAACTCTGTAACCTCTGTCACTCAACCTCTTTTTCTGTAAATATCAGATTTAACAGCAAGACTTGAGCAGGTTTCTCAGCCTCTGACTGAGCCTGGAATTACACCATGTTTTCACTTATTCATCGCTTGGTGTCACTGAATTCAATAGAGATTCACGCCCCCTTCCCATACCCACACAATTAGAGATTAATGTGTAAATTCTTAAGACTCATATAATGTATTTGGCAGAAAGGAAATGTGAAATGACCTTGAGATCACATGCCTCTTCCTTTGAAAAAACAGGCTTTTTTTTCCATGTTCTATCAGAGAACATCCAATTGGTAACTAACTTCTGATGTCACATCACTGCTTTTGTCTCTCTAAAGAGTTGAAACTTTATTGCTGGAACAGCACAGCAGGTCAGGCAGCATCCAGGGAACAGGAGATTCGACGTTTCGGGCACAGGCCCTTCTTCAGGAATCCTGAAGAAGGGCCTGTGCCCGAAACGTCGAATCTCCTGTTCCCTGGATGCTGCCTGACCTGCTGTGCTGTTCCAGCAATAAAGTTTCAACTTTGATCTCCAGCATCTGCAGACCTCACTTTCTCCTCTCTCTAAAGAGGTGCATTAAGCCAGCTCTCTTAGATATGGGAGCAAGTATTGTTGCTTGCAGTGGAACGATGTGGGATCTAGGATTGCACTGAATTGTCAATGAGAATAATGCATTGTATTCTCTGTTACAAGACTGTGCTTTTTTTTGTATCTGTCCCCCAAAACCATGAGGGGTGCAAAGCAGTCCATCTAAATTTGAGACCATGACTCAACAAGTTCCAACTCTCCAGCTTCTATTCACATGAGGAGACTTTACGCCAATGGGGGCTTGGTGAGTTGGATGAGACTTGGGGTCTATGGATCAGAGGCATTGACAACTCTGTTCTTCTTCAGCAGTTTCACTGCCAAGATCCAAGTTCTTAATGAGTCACACAGCAGTATATCAACACACTTACAAAAATAAAATACAAACACAACTGCTGTGTTGTCTGATACCTACATTATTACCGGCTCAATAATTTTCCACATCATCTCAATACATGATGTGGAAGTGCCAGTGTTGGACTGGGGTGAACAAAGTCAGAAGTCACACGCCACCAGGTTATAGTCCAACAGGTTTATTTGAAATCGCACAAGCTTTCAGGGTGCTGTTCCTTTGTTAGGTGAAGTCACATTCGAAACGCTCCAAAAGCTTATGATGTCAAATAAACCTGTTGGACTATAACTTTGTGTCATGTGACTTCTGACTTTACCCTCTCAATTCACTCATCAATGGAGAACACTGAGGTGTGATCTGGGTTGCATTTTGAGGTGAAGGAATTTACCAGAACCTGTCACACCTGCAGTCACAATGACAAATGCTTTGGGCCTCCAAGGAAGATTCTGTGGCCATTTGTGCTTGTTTCTGCATTGTCATGAAGAAATGATTATTTGTATTAGGAAGGGGAGAGGACTGTGGTTGGTCTGTTTGGTCTGCTACTTTTTACAAGACTTCACTGCCCCTCATCCCAGTCCAGATCTGAATAGCTTTCCCCCTCTACCACAACCTATAACTAATAGCTAAGCTCACATAAGATTTATAAAAGTGCAAAAGCTGAAACTGGAAAACACTGCACATATTGGAGTAATATTTCTTTGGCTCCTGGGGTCAAAATGTGTGCACTGATATGTTGCAGAGATATGTTGCTCAGCAGGGATTTATAGTGGAGCCCTGGAAACGTACAGCTCTTGATGAGGTCAATTTCTCAAGCTTTTGGGAAATTGCAGTATTCCCTTTACCTTTCTCCCAGTTTCATCCATCAATTTAGGAGAGAAAACCTATTTATAAAAGGTCAGCTACAGCGGGACAGCATCAGTTAAGAACAGGGAACAGATACATCTGAAGCCTTGATTTAATGTAAAGACCAATATCTTTTTATTTTTCTTGTATCTCGAAATGTGGACTGAAATGAGAAAAGAACAGTTTTAAAAACCAAAGATGGCTGAAGAGTTGTTACACGTTTGAAAGCAAGTAACTTGATATTCATTGTAAACATAACTTACACATTGCCTGTGAACTACTAACTGAAATTTGATTTGTAGATGAGCTTGAGACAAGGCGTTAAGCACAGATGGACAACAAGACGCCAATGCTCTATGCACTAGTGACCAATTATCGATGATACAGGCCTTCTGCCTGCCAACAGCCATGTGATTGGTTCTTGGATAACTGTGCAGCTTGGAGCTGTGAACAAGCTAGAAAGAAGCTTTCAGGCCACAACTAGCTTCGGAGCTCCCTCTCTGTTCTTTGCAGTAAGAAACTTTAAATCTTAAGAAAACATGTTTACCTTTCCTTCAGCAATTACTACAAGCTGCGATTTTTAATTAATATGTCAGAGACCATTTCCAAGTGAACTGGCCACCCTGTGTCACTTGCAAACCAGAGGAAACATCCAGAGAAGGATGACTGAGGATCAGCATTGTCACCATTATCTCATGAATCATCTCAACAGATCTTGTGAACATCAAACACGGAACTGCTTTCCAGACTTCCCTCCATGCATAACGGGAGTGTGTGTGTGTGTATCTCTGTGTGTCTGTGTATGTGTGTGTGTGTGTGCACGTATTTGTGTGCATATGAGAGAGAGAATAAGAGTGAATGGGGGTTTAGAAGCGGATTAGAATTTCTAATGACCCTGTGTCTCCAGCAAACAAGTGTCTGTATCTAGAGAAGGAAGATCAGGAAGCAGCATTCTGGTTAGCAAAAGGATTATCTCAGCACACCTTGGGGACAGTGACCACTGAAACCACCTTTCCAGTTTTTCCCCCTGCCTATAATACCCACTTCTTTTGTGCCTGTCTATGGGTGCATGTAGAAAGGAGCATATAAATGGTGTAGCATTTTTACTCAAAGAGCTATGTTGATCATTCATAATTGTTTATCTGTAGTTCAAATCTGTTTATTTGTAATCCTTGTGGAATACAAACTTAGTCCATGCTTTCTCTCAACCTGAGTCTGAAGGGAAGGTAAACTGGGGAATACTGTGTAGTTTTAAAATATTTAACTCTTATCATGACTCTGGGAATACCAGTACTTAATATCCAGCGCACTATTCCAGTGAGGGGGAGTAACTGACTGGGCAGATAGAAAATGAGGCAGAAGTGGGTACTGCGGATACTGGAGATTGGATTCAAGATTAGAGTGGTGCTGGAAAAGCACAGCAGGTCAGACAGCATCCGAGGAGCAGGAAAATTGACATTTTGGGCAAAAGTCCTTCAGGTAGCAATAGTATATGGAAGGAGCTGTAGGGCAGCATGGTGGCTCAGTGGTTAGCACTGCTGCCTCACAGCACCAGGATCGGGTTCAATTCCAGCCTTATGTGATTGTCTGTGGGGAGTTTTCACATTCTCCCAGTGTCTACGTGGCTTTCATCTGGGTGCTCTGGTTTCCTCCCACAGATGTGCAGGTTAGGTGAAATGGTCATGCTAAATTGCCCGTAGTGTTTAGGGGTGTGTAGGCTAGGGGCATTAGACAGAGGAAATGTAAAGTAATAGGGTAGGGGAATGGGTCTGAGTGGGTTACTCTTTGGATGATCGGTGTGGACTTGTTGGGTCAAATGGTCTGTTTCCACACTGTAGGGATTATATGACTGAGTAAGTAATGAACTCTAACCACAAAGAAAGGTATCTTAAAAGAAAGAGGGCTGGTGCCCCTACCTCCAAGTCAGATCAAGTCCCACTTCAAGGTGTCAGCCATAGAAATATGTCATAACCCATCAAAGGCTATTGATAGACATAAATAGCTTGGATCCAGATTGACAACCAATTCACTCCACTGTTCAAACATGTTCCCGAATTTGGCTGTGCTGGTGTGAAGGTGTGTCAGACAGAGGTCATATACCTCCCTTGAGTGGAAGAGAAATCAATATAGTGGAAGGTAATTAGGGAGAAATTAAATATTGTGTAAAGGAGACTAGAAGTTGAGATTTTTTGGACTTGCACTCATCAAAACTAAGACATGAGAAATATATTTGAAAAAAAACTATTTTATACTGCATGAGATATGATTGATTGGGCCATCATTGGGCCATCATTGGAGATGCAGCAAGAACAGTCAATCTAATTCTCAGACCAGGCAGGTAAATTCTGATTGGTCAGGGTGTTGTCATGTGAATGCAGCAGAGCAGAGCAAAAGTGGAGGGACAGATAGACATTTTAACAGTGCAGAAGATTGGCTCAACGATACTTTGAAAGAAATATAAGTTCAAACTTTCTTCCATTGATGGATTGAACTGGGGGGAAGGGCAAATACTAAAGGGATAGAGCCTTCTCTGCAACAGTTTAAAAACTCACTTCCCTTAACCAGGAGCTACAATTCATGCATTAGGAACAACAAAAAGCAGAGTTTTTGTGGGTTGTGTGACTTTCAAATTACCCTCAACAACAACTTAACAGGTACTCAAGCTCCAGTGAAGGTTCACCTCATTTGAACTTTAAAATTCCTTCAGTGGATACAACTGTAATTGTTTTCCTTTTGGCAAACTCTTACATTCATTCAATTCCATACTCTTTAATTCATGTTTCTTATGTGAAATCCTGAAACAAACTGTAAGACCCACTCAGAGTCGAGAGTGTGTTGCTGGAAAAGCTCAGCAGGTCAGGCATTATCTGAGGAGCAGGAAAATTGAAGTTTCGGGCATAAGACCTTCATTCCTGATGAAGGGCTTGTTCTGAAACATCAATTCTCCTGCTCCTCGGATGCTGCCTGACCTGCTGTGCTTTTCCAGCAACACACTCTCGAGTCCGATCTCCAGCAACTGCAGTCTTCACTCTCTCCCTGTAAAACCTACTCAACATGGATTCCTTAAACCCCTCGCCCACAGATTTCTACTTCTAGAGCTTTTTTCTCACTGGCTTTAATTCTGCTCTGACTATTCAGAAGACTGTATTGTTGCTCTTTCAAGCCTTGCTCTAAATAACCTGCTTCCCTCAGAAAGAATCCTGCACACTCACTGAATGTCTGGATTGTTCTCTCTCTCTAAAATGAAACTTGTTTTTGTCTCTGTCTTCTCGTGACACAGGAGACCTCATTTCTCGGCAACAGTCCAACTTATGCTCCCTCTCTTCTACCCTTGTGTTCTAAAGAAATGATCAAAACACCATGAGAGTTATTTCTAAAAGCTACATTTAAATGCAAGTAAACAAATACTCAGACAACTTCATATCACCTCCAGAACCCAAAAATGAAACTAAAACCATATCCTTCCCTTCTTAACACAGATAATATAGAAACACATATCAACTTAAAGCTCGACATGGTTCTGTCCACATTAGAACCCAAGTTTTCAAATAATAACAAGACCACAAACTTCCATCACACAGTGTTTTCTCAGTTTTAATCAACAGACTGGATTTTATGGTTTACACCATCAGATGTATCTTCAGCTCTGGGTGGACAGGAACATAAAATGTCAGGCTGCTCCACTGACCTCCTGCCCATTGTTAACCAAGCCCCCATAATATTTTGGGACTGGTGAAGGTATTCACTAGCCCGCACACCCTTCAACACACTCTAAGTCTGAAGATGCCAATTATTGTGCAATGAAAGGTCTCAGCCAGAAAATGCTGAGCAGTGGCCGACAGACAAGGGGGTGTAGTTTGTTATTTTTAAAAACACCTTCTTTGAGAAGATGGGAAAGGAATGGAGAGGGTGGGAGAAGACATCATTTGTGCACTTCCCTGTGAGCACCGGGGGCACCCCTGACCTGAGATGTTATCCCTCTGCCCCACTGTTCCTCCCCAGCTGGCTTCCAAAAACATGTGTCACCCGGGCTCCAATTTTGTTTCTTCCAGAACTCACCCTCATCTGAAACACTGGATTTACTCTCCCTGGTGGACATGCACTCTTCACCCGTGGGACATCTTGCAGTTCCAGCGCTGTCCACTATTCAATTTTGGCACTGCTGGGACCAGTGAAGATGCTGACCAATCAAAGGTTTTTGCAACTCTCAAGGTTACGACTTCATCCTGCGAATGGGTGTCAGTATGACCCTCAGCTTGTTCAGACTGCCCACTACAATGTGTTATTGGTTCGAGACTGACATTTACTCACTGGTCCCTTGTAAATCTAGCCCAATATTCGTCCAGATTGCTAATTCAATGTCTGTCCATCAACATTTGTTTCACAAGGCGTGCCGGACTGATGTTGTACTATGCTAAAGGATGTGGATTCAAATCCTACTCCGAAGACTTCAGCTCAAAGATCCCAGTTGATACTCAGTACAGTACTGAATGAGTACAGCACTGTTGGAGATGCCATCAAACTATGGGCTCATCAGCTCTTACAGGTGGAAGTTAAAATATTCTGTGGTGTTATTTCAATAAAGAATGATGAAATTATCTCCAATAATGATCCCTCAGCCAATATTACTGGAACATATTACTCGAATATCATCACACTGCAGTTGAGAGTTTCACAAATTGGGCAAGAAGTTTCCTATATTACAACAGTGATCATTTTTCAAAAGTACTTCACACTTTTGAAAGCACTTTGGAACATCCCGAGGTTGTAAAAGGCATTGCATAAATAAAACCTTTCTTTATTTCCTTCTACTTTTGCATTCAATGATGGAGAATGCTCGTGACATATACGGTCAGATTAGATTACTTACAGTGTGGAAACAGGCCCTTTGGCCCAACAAGTCCACATCGACCCTCCGAACAGCAACCCACCCACCCCTACACCTAATACTACGGGCAATTTAGCCTGGCCAATTCACCTAACCTGCACATTTTTGGACTGTGGGAGGAAGCCGGAGCAAACCCACACAGACACGGGGAGAATGTGCAAACTCCACACAGACAGTTGCCCGAGGTGGGAATTGAACCCGGGTCTCTGGCGCTGCGAGGCATCAGTGCTAACTGCTGTGCCACTGTGCCGCCCAACTTGAAGTTGTTAGCAAGCTTAGACAGTGAGTAATTGAACAAAGGACAGAAAATCAAAGGAGAAGAAAAACAAGGTAGGTCTGATTTCTAATTGTATGCAGATTTCAGCTGTACTGTACTCTCTCACTTGTGGTACAGATTTTGTGTAACCTGGTCCCCCTTCTCAATTCTGCACAATTCCACCTTCGGTCACTTTTACTTTCAACTTATTTTTCATAAAATTCATAGAATCCCTACAGTGTGGAAACAGGCCCCTTGTCCCAACCAGTCCACACCAACCCTCCAAACAGTAACCCATCCAGACTCATTCCCCTATGTTTACCCCTGACTAACACACCTAACCTACACATCCCTAAACACTATGGGCAATTTAGCATGGCCAATTTACCTAACCAGCACAGGTTTGGACTGTGGGAGGAAACCCACCCAGACAAGGGGAGAATCTGCAAACTCCACACAGACAGTTGCCTGAGGCTGGAATCGAATCCAGGTCCCTGGCGCTGTGAGACAGCAGTGCTAACCACTGAGACACCATGCCGCCCCTCAGTTGACTCTTCAGAAAAACCCATTCTGTCCCCCTCCCACAGAGACTAGAAAACTCACATTATTCTTGTTCCATTGAAGCTGTTGCAGTTCTTTAGTCTTTCTGTTTAATTCCAATTCAAGGCTATGTAGTTTGCTCTGAAGGGCATGCTCTTGAGCTTCAGTCTGATCCTTCACCTCTCTGACCTGTGAATGCAAAACAAACGGGTCAAAACGATGACAACCCACAATGGGATAAACACATCTATCAAGATATACAAGTCTTTGGAATAACAATCTTGCGAATAAAGAAATTACCACAGGGTACAAGTGTCACTATTATCCAAATATGAATTATTTGCCTGGTTAATTATCCACCTTCAATGAAACATCGCCTCATTGTACAGCTCATGAATGTCAATCACAACTCACCTGTCAGAAATATACCTTACCTGAATAAAATTAGGCCACAATTCTGTTAGTAACTTTAAATCGATGAACTCTCATCACAAATCCTTGGAGAAAACCAACGTTTTCTACTTATTTGATGAAAACTCTCTGTAGTTTAGTAAACGTCTTGTGAAAACATCTTCTCAGCTTTCACTGAAAATATTTCCACACCGTTAATTTCTTCATTAGACAATTTACAATATATGCTCTTTATTGCTTCAGAGTCCTTGGTACAAATGGGGCACCTAAACTGCAAACAGTATTCTGTCAGTAACTTAATCACATGTTAAATTGTTTTATTTTATTGTGAGTGTTGCTAGCGTTGCCAGCCAGTATTTCCTGTTTGCCCTTGACAAGGTGGTGGTGAGGTAAAAACAATGACTGCAGATGCTGGAAACCAGATTCTGGATCAGTGGTGCTGGAAGAGCACAGCAATGATTTTGCCTGTCTTCGGATGCTGCCTGAATTGCTGTGCTCTTCCAGCACCACTGGTCCAGAAGGTGGTGGTGAGCTGCCTTCTTGACTCACTACAGTCCATGTGCTGTAGTTGGAAATTCCAGGATTTTGACCTTTTGATACTGAAGGAACAGAGATATATTTCCAAGTCAGGATGGTGAGTTTCATTTTTATGGAGAAGTTAATCATTAACTTCCTTATTCTTGTGCTGTACCTACTTATAAATCCAAACCTCCATTGGTTTTTACTACATATGTATTTTCATAGAATTTAAGTGACCCCTCGGGACTTCAGCTCTTCAACTCCCAAGGATGATGTTGTTTGCAAACGTGTATCAAATCCCACGACAGAGATCTCTACAAAATGTTTAGACCGACCCCAATGAAATGCCTCAGCTTTTTGACAGTAAACCATGGCTGTCTGTCCACTCAACTGGTCATGTGACACTATCGCTAAGGACAACAATCGATATCTCTCCTGCCCACATTTACACTTACACTCTGGCTAACACCTTCACCAAAAGCAGAAATTGCTGGAGTAACTCAGCAGAACTTTTCTGATGAAGAGTCACTGGCTCAGTGCTGCCTCACAGCACCAGGGATTCGGGTTTGATCCCAGCCTCGGACAACTGTCTGTGTGGAGTTTGCACATTCTCCCCGTGTCTGCGTGGGTTTACTCCAGGTGCTCCGGTTTCCTCCCACAATACAAAGACGTGCAGGTCAGGTGAATTGGCCATGCTACATTGCCCATAGTGTTTGGGGCTGTGTGGGTTAAGTGCATTAGTTAGGGGAAATGTAAAGTAAATAGGGTAGGGCAATGGGACTGGGTGGGATACTCTTCAGAGGGTCGATTTGGTGTGGTTGGGCCGAATGGCCTGTTTCCACACTGTAGGGATTCTATGACTTGAAATGTTAACTGTGTTTTACCTCCACAGATGCTGCCAGACCTGCTGAGTTTCTCCAGCAATTTCTGCTTTTGTTTCGGAGCTCCAGCAACTGCAGTTCTTTGTTTTGCCTTCAACAACAACACTGTTGTGAGCTGAGCTGGTCAACGTGCCACTGAACGTAACACAAAACTGGAGATTGAGCCTTACAAGGAGTCGAGGGAAGAGATGATTAAAAACTTGATTTAGAAATAAAGGTTAAGTTTTAAAGATGCACATCGAAGGAGGAGGAGAGAGGAGGAGAGAGAGAGGTAGCTTGTAAGATTTAAAGAAGGGAATGCCAAAGACTAGAGCCTTGGGCATCTGAAGGCTCAGCCACCAATCATGCTGAGATGAAACGGGTGGTTCAATGGTTACCACTGCTACCTCACAGCGCCTCAGGTGGACTGTCTGTGTGGAGTCTGCACATTCTCCCTGTGTCTGTGTGGGTTTCCTCCAGGTGCTCTGGTTTCCTCCCACAGCCCAAAGATGATGGGTTGGACCGAAGGGTCTGTTTTCATGCTGTACATCTCTACGCAGGTTAGGTGGATTGGCCGTGCTAAATTGTGACGTAATGTTCAGGGATGTGCAGGCTAGGTGGATTAGCCATGGCAAATGTGGGGTTGCAGGGATGGGAGGGCGGGGGGATTGGGATGGGGTTTGGATGGGATGCTCTTCGGATAGTCAGTGTAAACCCGAAGGGCTGAATAGCCTCTATCTGGAGGGATTCCATGATTCTGTGAAAATCCAGGTTACACCCAGGGGCCAGAATGGGAGAAGCACAGATTAATAGACAGAATTACAACAGAAAATGACTTGTAGTTCACCCATCTGAATCATAATGCCATTGTCTGAATGCAATAAGAAAATAATGGAAAAAGACAATTACTTTTTTTTCTAAAGAGTCCTGTATGACTAAAATGTGATTTTCTTGAAAATATTCAATTCCAGTCATCACTGTAAAACAGGAGGTAAAATCTACTCAGTATTTTACTGCGCTTTATTGCTAACCAAATAGGAGTCTTCCGTTTATCCCACTGTTCCCATCAAACAGAGCACCTTCACAATAGCTTTTGTACAGAATATGAAGGCATGTTGAATACACAATTTTGCTTTGTTATGAGGAGCTGACAACCCTCAAATCTGTTCCTCCACACTGAAAGGTCTCTCCGAGCACTTCCTTCACACAGACTTGAAGCCTCAATCCTAAACATGTCCTTGAAAAGATTCGGCTTGTTCAAAGAATAAAGAAATAATGTGGATTAAAAGGGTACTTTCCACTAGCGCAGAAATCGCAGACTTCACATTCAGTGGAGTGCTTTTTGAAACGTAGTCACTGTTGTAGCTGCCAATTTCTGCACACAAGCTCCCACAAACAACAATCTGATCAGATCATCTATTCTGCTGATTCCGAATGTGGGATATAGGTCACATCACCAGTCATAAACTGCCTGCTCTCTTTGCAATCGTGCCATCAGAATTTTTCCAAACATCTGATCAGCAGCTGACAATCATCCCTGTCGAAACGCAGTATTTCTGACAGTGCAAGCCTCCCTCATCATGTGATTAAACCAGCAGTTCGAGTTTTGCACTTGATTGGAGTGGGATTTGAATCTGAAACCTGGCTCTTATTAAAGAAGTTTTCATTATTTGTTCAGAGGATATGGACATCGCTACAGGCTGGGGCCAGCTTTTATTGCCCTTCTCTAATTGCCTCAGCTGCTCGTTTTTTTGAGGTATTTTAGGTGTTGGAGGTGATTTCCTTGAATTCCAGGAGCAGCAATTATTGTTTTATGTGCTGTTACATTGTTTTGGAAGTTTGGGGGGAAAAAGATCATAACAATGGCACTTTAAAAAGGAGGAAGACAGACTAAGGCAGTACATGGTCAGAGAAAGAAACCTATGACTCAGTGGTAGTGAGCTGCCTTCTTGAACTGCTGTAGTCTGTGTAAGTAGAGTTGCAATGCTGCTTTTGTTTGGCTGGTGAGTAGCCTGGGAGGGAGTTGCAGATGGTGATGTTCCAGGTATCTACTGTCTGGGTCCTTCTGGATGGCTGTGGTTGTGGCTTCAAAAGACAAGGGTGCTAGCAAAGATTAAATAACAACATACAGCACCAGACTTTGTCTACTGTAACTGGTATATATTTGTTCTGCATGGGAAAACCACAAACTGGTGGAATAATAATTTTGCAAGGCAGTAAGGAGTTCATACCTTTTCAGTCACATCATGTAGAGCAGTTTCCAACTGTCGACTCAATGCTGCAGATTCCCTTGTTCTTTCTTCCAGCTGAGATTTGCTAAGCAGAAGAGCTTCTTCTTGTTTTGCCATTGTCTCTGTTAGCTCTTGATTTTGAAAATTAACCTCCTTCAGTCTCCTTCAATTAACAATGATCAAAATTGGTAAGTAAAACCATGCAGAAAAGACAGTCTCTTCTCCCAGAAAAGCCTTTTAAAGGCAGCTGGAGAAGACACAAACATGATCCCTTGGAAAGTTCATAATAAGCTAATACTCAGTTCTCTCGGGGAGACATGTGATATTTTAGGTTAGATTAGATTCCCTACAGTGTGGAAACAGGACCTTAGGCCCAACAAGTCCACACCGACCCTCCGAACACTAACCCACCCAGATCCATTTCCCTCTGACTAACGCACCTAACACTCCGGGCAATTTAGCATGGCCAATCCACCTGACCTGCACATCTTTGGACTGTGGGAGGAGACCAGAGGAAACCCACGCAGACACAGGGAGAATGTACAAACTCCACACAGACAGTTGCCCAACGTGGGAATTGAACCTGGGTCCCTTGTGCTGTGAGGCATCAGTGCTAACCACTGAGCCACCATGCCACCCCAGCACATTGCAATCGAGCCAGGAAGGACTCGATATGGGGAGGAGGTTGGAAAGTGTAGAAGAAGTCAAAGATCATATTGAATGGTGGTCTACTGTAGATCACGTTCCTGAAAGATTTACTTAAAAACGTTATAAAGCAAAACAATGCTGGAGAAACTCAGCAGGTTTGGTAGCACCTGTGAAAAAAGAAACAGAGTTAAGCTTCAAGGCCAATATGAAGAGTCAAACTGGACTCAAAATGTTAACTCTGTTTTCTCTCAAACCATCTGAGTTTCTCCAGCATTCTTTGTGATTGTTTCATTCTGAGTGGGTTAGCTGGTTGCCTTTTCTCATTTTGTACCAGGTACATGTTTAGACCAGAGTGAGCCAGAGAGACACAGAGAATAGGAGGAGACCATTTGGCCCTTCGAGCCTGCTCTGCCACTCAATATGATTGTAGCTGATCATAAAACTTAGCACCTATTCCCACTTTCTCCCTATGCCCTTTGACACCTTTAGCCCTAAGAACTATATCTATACGTTCTAGAAAGCCTTCAATATTTTGGCCTTGACCACAATCTGTGGCAGAGAATTCCATTGATCACAACTCTTGGGTTCAGTACACATTGTGTTGATGATAGTGCAGAGGAAAGGTCACTGAACTCAAAATGTTAACCCTGCTTTCTTGCCAGAGACCTGCTGAGTTTCTCGAGCAATTTCTGTCTTTGTTACTCATTGTGTTGAACCGCACAGCAACTGTAAGGATCCCAAATTTTGTCATAATGTTCCAAGTGTTAATCTAGTCCTCAACAAACATTGGGCTGTGAACAAAATTGATAACAATTAATTGCAAAACCTCACTCAAGTAGAAATGACCCAGTGCGATGGACTGCAGTTCTACCAAATGCAATCTGATTGCAAAGTGTTGGCAAATTTAATTTATAAAAGATTTCGTGAAGCATCATTTCCCCATGAAAACCTCAAAGTTTTAGAGGGATTTGACAGGACATTTCTCTCACTATAGGTAGGATAGGTGGATGAATGGGTGAACTGTAAAATCAAGAACATCTGAAGGTTCAGTGCCCAAGTTGATCTCACCCTCCAAGGATAGTATACAAACAATGCCTTTGGTAATTTGGGGTCTGGTTTAGATGGGTACAAGTGAGCAACTGGTTCCATCTGAATTGCTATTGGGATTGTTGGGGAGGAATCCTGGATTGCATCTGTGGAAACAACTATTCCTTAGCGCCCCCTCCAAACTTCATGTTACTGAGCTTGGAAGCAGAGGTCCAGGAAAGCAAGACTCCCTCATGCCAGACCCCTGCTAGGGAACTGTCCCATGGGCAAGGCCTTGAAATGGATTGGCCAATTTACATTTTGCCAATGGCAGGGCAGCTCCCTCCATGTAACAGAGGCCACCTAGTTAAAGGAAGGTGACCTCCTGAGGACCTGATGACACATCCAAGCCCAAAGGAATCAATGTTTTCAGGAGATAAAAGTGAAGGGCAGGAACAGGAGGGAAAAAAAAATTAAGGGCCTGAAAGGAAAGCAATGCATTTTGCGTTATCTCATCACCATCAGTTAAATCTAGATGGAGAAATACAAATGAATTAATGCATATTTTATTTAAGCATCAGAAAAAGGCAAGAAGATGTAATAAAGGTGTTTAAATTCCATCCCAACGGTCTTTATGTAATTTGACAATGTAATAATTAAGGTAACTGCTTCAGAATTATGGGTCAGTATTTGCCAATGAATATTCTGTGATATAATCAGTTTCTAAGTGATGGAACCTAATGGAGTGCCCAGCCTATCTTTATCCACTTCTTTTTAGCTGATTTAAATGGAAAATTAAAGAGGTGCTGACGACAGCTATTTTAATCAAACCTCCCAGTAGCAGGTGAACGAGAGACAGAGTGAACTGTGAAGAAAAGAATATTAGGAGCACTGCAAGGATTCATTTGCCTGGCAGCTTGAAATTAATAGCTGCACTTCAGGTGCTATTCAGAATCATCCATATATTGTCTCATGCCACTTGGCTGGAATTATCACAGTCATACCCAAGAGAGAGCTGTGTGCATGCCTGGATACTGAGATGAGGGGCGGTCTCTATCATTATATTTAAAATAGACATGTTTAGATGGTAGGGGAGGGTGTCAGTCCTCACATTTTCACTGGAATTCAGTGTTTTCCATTCAGAGTCCAAGATTTAATGGTGTCCCCATGCACTTTGCAAGCCAGATTACACAGTGCAGTGGATTTACAGCACATGGGGAAATTCAGAGAGTGCGGATACATCTTCCCCACTGCTCAGCAGGGAAGTTAATAAAATCAAATAACTTTACAGCACAGGTGTAAGCCAGTAAGCCTAGATCTCTTGTAAAGATGCTGCTCCTTTAACAAGGTTGTGATGTCCTTATTTTTCTTTTCAGAGGGGTCATAAACTCAGTGGTTCCAGGGTGTCAGGTTTGGATGGGTTTTAGGGTCAATTTGCTTATAACTAATAGATACTGCCTCAGGGAAAAGGCTTTTAAATTAAAAAAAACTTGTACAATGAAAGGGGAGTGGCCAGTTCTCCCAGCTCAGCTTTTCTCTGGATTCGTCTGATTTTAGCAGGCAGACAGTTTTGGAGGCTGCAGATCAAAGATACAGCTACATGGAAGAAGGTATTCCATGCTGAACCTCTCTCTCTCTCTCATGTAGGACTCTGTGTTTAATTATATCCTTTTTTGCCAAGGGGTGTTTATGGGGATTGTTGCAGGAATTTGAATCAACATCATTAAATTAGGATAATCTGTTGGGTGTTTGCCTAGTTTACTTTATTCTGCATTCTGTTCTCTTTCATTTGGTACTCTGTAAATAAATTCTGTTTTGTGGAAAAGGGAGTGGTTTGACCTGCTGCATCCCTCTTGGAATATTCACTTTACACTTGCTCAAAACAACTAGCAAAGTTAGGGTCTGGACTACCTTCTTGAAATGTTTTGGGGGGGGGGGGAGGGTCTGGCCTGGTACATAACACCCTGAAAGAATGGTTATACTAATTACCTCTTCCCACCTCCCAGTTTTCATCAGTCCATCTCCCTTTTAACAAGGTTCATTGAGTCTGCACCCTCTGTCTCGTTTGGACAGTGCTCCAAATACCAGCAGCCAAGTGAAAGACATTCTCATCTTTCACTCGATGTTTTTCCACAGATTTTGCACCCTTGATTTCCAGTTACTGAACCAGTTGCCGGAAATAATATCTTTCTCTATTTAATCTATTACAATCTCTCATAGAAACATAAAAAGTAGGAGTAGGCCATTTGGCCCATTGTACCAGTTCTACCTATCAACATGATCCTTTTTAAAAAAAGATCAGGAGGGGTGGTGTGCTGGTAATATCACTGGTCTAATGATCTAGGGCCCCAGGTTAATGCTCTGGGACATAACTCAAATCCCACCACGGCAGATGGTATTATGTAAATTCAATAAAAATACAGTTTTAACAAACAATCTAGACTACTGATGACCATGGAACCATTGTTGATTGACATTAAAAGTCCATCTGGTTCACTAATGTCTTTGGTAGAACAGAATCTGCTGTCAATAATGCATTTAGTCTACAGGCAGAGAGCAATGTGATTGACACTAAGCTGCTGTCTGGAATTTGTGAAGATATGCTTAAGTGCTATTCTAACCAGTGACGCCCACATTCCATGAAATACAGTCATGCTCCAGCTCATTCCCCATACTCCCTAATTCTATTAGGTTCTAGAAATCCATTTATTTCATTCTTAAATACATTCCATGCCTCTACCACCTTTTGGGGTTGAGAATTGCATAAGTTCACTATCTTCTGAAGAAATTTCTCCTCAGCTGAATCTAAAATGGCCTACAGGATATCCCCAGATCATGCACCCCAATTTCTCCTGGCTAGGGGGTCCAGAAACCAACCCTGTATCTAGTCTGTCCAGCCCTATTCATCCTCTTGGGAAAAAACATCATTCGGTCACCTTCACTGACTCCTAGCTTTCCAGTCTCTCCTCACAATGAAAGATTCTGGCTAACTTTCTGCTAAATCTCTTCTGTACTCGTTCTAAAGTCTTTCGTGAAGTCTTGTACCCAAAACTCTCCACAATACTCCACCTGAGACCTTATCAGTATTTAACAAATTGTAACAGGATCTCTTCAGACCAGTCGGATTAATTTCAGGATTGGGGGAATCTTCTGGAGACAACCACTTAGGATAGAACTAGTAGTCACTCGGGCAAATGTGGGTTAGTTCAGAACAGTCAGCATGGATTTGTCAAGGAAAAAATGTCACTTTAGGGTGTAACCCTAAGGTTTTGAATGGCCTGATGAGGGAAAGGCCATTGATGTGGTGTGCATGGACATCGCGGAGTAAGGAGTGATAGGTGTTGGAATAAAAAAAGACAGTAGCAATGTGAGTACTGAACCGGCTGAAGGACCCAGTGTAATACATAAATTATCTAAATCACAGTGTACAGGGGACAATTTCAAAGCTTGCATAACAACAAAAAATGTAGAAGAATTGTAAACTGGGAGGAGGACTATGTAGTATTTCAAAAGACAAGTTGGTGGAATGTGCAGATAGGTGGCATTGAAAGTCAATATGGAGAAGTTTGAGGCGATACACTTTGTTACTCAGAACATGGAGAGATGGTATAATAAAGGGTACTATGCTGAAGGATTTGCAGGAGCTGACAGACTAGGGTCAATATGTGCATAAGTCATTTAAGGTGACAGGAGAGCTATTTATAAAGCATACAGTACGCTAGGCCACATTGCTAGGGGCACAGAGTCAAGAGCAGGGAGGTCATGGAGAACCAATAAAGGAAACTAATTAGACATCAGGTGAAATATTGTATGTGGTCTGCGCACCACATTGTGAACACATTGGAAAGTGTGCAGAAAAGCTTTATGAGAACGGTTCTATCAAAACTGGGACTAAGTCCCACAGCACTTCGATGGGCCTTTTAAACATCCCACTTCGACATGCAGAAACCTCTTGGTTGCATCTTTCTGGGTTTAACTGACCCCCACTCGACACCCAGCAATGAAAATCCAGTCTTGAGAAGCATGTACTCCCAAAGTGGGCACGGAAGTTAGGAAATGCCTTGACTTCCACCATCTTAATGTTGAAAATCTAACCCCATATCTCCAGCTTAAATAAACACACTCCAGAGTACTGTCACTGCAAACTAAGTAAAAAATAGAACTGGTTAGTGACGAGTTAATACAACAAATAGAATGACTGAAGCGGGTAAAAAGATAGTTACCGAGAAAGAACTTCTAAAGCCAACTGCAATTTCTGCTTCTCATCACTCAAAGATTCTACCTTTTCCGAAGATGATTTCAATTGAAAGTTCTGGTCATCAGCCTGGAACAGTAATCACAGCACTTATAAAAAATCCATTTTTTGTGAAAGACATAAAAGATTGTCAACATCACCAGCAAATAAAATGGATAGCAAATAACATTTCTAAGCAAGGCCAACCAAGGACATCTACAGCAAAACTGTTCAGAACTGGAAAGCTGAGTATTATACAACTGTTCAAGGTACAGTGAAAAGAGTTGAGACAGATCTTGGAGTCATAGAGCACAGAAACAGGCCCTTCGGCCCAACTCATCTATGCTGACCAGTTTTCCTCAACCGAACTAGTCCCATTTGCCTGTTTTTGACCCATATCCCTCTAAACCTTTCCTATCCTTGTACCTGTCTAAATATCTTCTAAATGTTGTTATTGTACCAGTCTCTACAACTTCCTCTGGCAGCTCACTCCATACACATACCACCCTCTGTGTGAAAAAGTTGCCCCTGGGGTCCCTTTTGAATCTTTAAAACCCAAAGAGGCTATCTGAAGCCCCGAAAAAATTATTAGCATGTCGCTTTCAGAACGTTGCATATTTCTAAGTGGAACATTACATAGCAATATGGAAAAAGAGTCCTGGAGAAGACTGTAAAGTTAAACATTACAGGTAGGAAAAGGTCATAGTTCAACAGGTTTATTTGAAATCACACAAGCTTTTGGAGCACAGCCCCTTTGTCAGGTGCACCTGATGGAGGAGCAACACTCTTGTGTGATTTCAAATAAACCTGTTGGACTATAACGTGGTGTCGTGTGACTTCTGACTTTGTCCACCCCAGTCCAACACTGGCACCTTCACATCACAGATTGGAAAGGCTCAGCCCAGGAAGCATTGGTGGGCAGGTGCTCTCAACTGATCACAACGTGCAAACACAAGACTCCCTGTTTATTTCAACACCTTAATCACAATCAGTGCTTTCTGAAACAGTAGCTTCTCCTTACACTCCAACCTACGTTCAGCATTTTTGGCAGCTCAGCGTGACACCCAATTCTTGCAAGTACAATTCCACTCGATTTTTCACCTGTACTTTGATAGTCACTCAACAGTGGGAGGGAAAAGGAAGGGGAAGAAGGCAAAAGGGAGATGAAAAATGGCCAGATAAACTTGTGAAGACCAGTTGGCAGCTGCCTGACCTGCTGTGCTTTTCCAGCACCACACACTCAGCTCTAACTTGATCAACATTCCAAATAGCGTCCTGTGGAGAAGCAGGTATTAGGTAAATTTCAATGTCAAATACTCAAAAAATGCTCTTATTTCCTGGAGCTTTCTGCTGACCTTGATTAATGTGGCTCCCAACCAGATGATTTAAGCAGTATTTAGATAGACACCTGCATTGCCATTGCATCCAAGGCTATGAGTCAAAAGCACAAAACAGGGTTAAGGTCTTATCTTAGTCATATCATAGTTAACTGGCAAAGATACAATGGGCTGAATGGCCTCTTTCTGTGCTGTGAATATCTACAGATCGATAAGGCTCAGGATTTACAAGGGTGCTTCTACTTGGCAAGCAAGTTTCGTAGGCAATATGGATCATATTTTCCCTTACTGTGCTTCAATTTCTTAAGCAAAGGAACATGGGTAACATTACTTCTACTCTCCTGCCTGCACCCATTTGGATTGATTTACAGTTCCAGAGGCCACCACCGTGCATTGACCTCAGGGGTTTGTACACTGAGAAATATAATTAGAGGAAATGCTGTTCAAAGGCACAGACAAACTCCAGTCAACATTAGTAATCAGCCTTTAACTGATGTCAGGGTGTGCCTCATCTGAACACCACCTCATAGAGACCACACTGGGCTCCGGAGCCGAGTGCAGTTTAAAAGTCAAACACGTGATTGTGGGTCTGGAGCCACACGTAGACTAGATCAGGTAAGGACAGCAGGTTTCACTGAACATTAGCAAATTGGATGGGTTTTAACAAAAATTGATGATAGTATCATGTTCACCCGTTATTGAGGCTAGCTTTCAATTCCAGTTTTTATTAATTGAATTCAAGTTCCACAGCTGTTGTGGTGAGATTTAAACCCCATCTCCCCAGGGATTTAGCCTGAGCCTCTGGATTATGCATTAAATAATACCACTGTTGTTATAAAATAGTGAGTCCTTTGACTTATTGTGAGTAGCAATTCATTGAATCACAGAACGACTGTTAATATTTTTGTTTTTGAAAAAGGTGTTGAGAATTTGTCATATTAAATGGAGAGCAACTTAACTCCATTAATTTACTGACTTTGTAACACAAAGTTCACAAACCTTAATGAAAGTAAATTCTGCTTTCTGCACAAATCAACAAAGGGGCAACAATTAATCACACTCTTCAGCTCTGTCCCCATAGCCCTGCAAATGTTTTATTTTTAAGTAGATATTGAATTCCACTTTGAAACTATCAGATATTGTTCCACCAGCCTTTCATAAGGTCAGAAGAGGGGATGTTCACTGATGACTGAGCATTTTCAACACTGTTTGCCTCTGCTCAGATAGTGATGCAGTTTGTAAGTAGCAACAGCATCCAAGCTTGGGCAAATAAGTAGCAAGTAACTTTGGTAAACTAACGCCAGGCAATGCCAATCTTCAACAAGAGAAAGTCTGACCACTGCCCTTTGACATTCAATGGCATTATCATCACTGATTCCCTCACTATCAAAATCCAGGGCTTACCATTACATCAGTTTGCTGGCTCACAGCGCCAGAGACCCGGGTTCATTTCCCGCCTCAGGCGACTGTCTGTGTGGAGTTTGCACATTCTCCCCGTGTCAGCGTGGGTTTCCTCCGGGTGCTCCGGTTTCCTCCCACAGTCCAAAGATGTGCAGGTCAAGTGAATTGGCCATGCTAAATTGCCCGTAGTGTTAGGTAAGGGGTAAATGTAGGGGTATGGGTGGGTTGCGCTTCGGCGGGGCGGTGTGGACTTGTTGGGCCGAAGGGCCTGTTTCCACACTGTAAGGTAATGTAATCTAATCTAATCAGTGTTCACCAAGGAGAGGAACATGATGAATCTTGAGATTAGAGATAGAAGTTTGATTAGTCTGGATCACGTTGGCATAAGTAGGGAAGATGTGTTGGGTAGGCTGGAGGTTATTAAGGTGGACAAATCCCCAGGACAGGATGGGATCTATCCCAGGTTGCTGAGGGAGGTGAGAGAGGAAATTGCTGGGGTCCTGACAGATATCTTTGTGGCATTCTTAAATACAGGTGAGGTGCCGGAGGACTGGAAGATTGCTCATGTTGTCCCCCCATACAAGAAGGGTAATAGGGATATTCCGGGTAACTACAGACCAGTAAGCCTGACGTCGGTGGTGGGGAAGTTGCTGGAGAAGGTACTGAGAGAGAGGATCTATTTATATTTAGAAAAGAATGAGCTTATCAGTGATAGGTAACATGGTTTTTTTGCAGGGGAGTTCGTGCTTTACCAACTTGATAGAGTTCTTCGAGGGAGTGACCAAGTTGTTAGATGAAGGAAGGGCTGTTGTTGTCATATACATGGACTTTAATAAGGTGTTTGATAAGGTTCCCATGGTAAACTAATGGAGAAAGTGAAGTCACGTGGTGTGCAGGGTGTTCTAGCTAGGTGGATAAAGAACTGGTTGAGCAACAGGAGAGAGAGTAGTAGTAGTTGAAGGGAGTTTCTTGAAATGGAGAAAGGTGACCAGTGGTGCTCCACTAAATGATCTAGAAGAGGGCACTGTTGGTATGATCAGCAAGTTTGCAGATGACACAAAGATTGGTGGAGTAGCAGAAAGCAGGAGAATACAGGATGATATAGATAGACTAGAGAGTTGGGTGGAAAAGTGACAGATGGCTTTCAATCTAGACAAATATGAGGTGATGCATTTAGGCAAGTCTAATTATAGAACAAATTATACAATAAATGGAAGAACCTTGGGAAAAGTTGATGGGTAGAGAGATCTGGGAGTGCAGGTCCATTGTACCCTGAAGGTTGCTGCATAGGTGGATAGAGTGGTCAAGAAGGCATATAGTATGCTTGCCTTCATTGGACAGGGTATTGAGTATAAGAGCTGACAAGTCATGTTAACATTGTACAAGACATTGGTTCGGCCGCATTTAGAATATTGTGTACAGTTCTGGTCGCCACATTACCAAAAGGATGTGGATGCTTTGGGGAGGGTGCAGAGAAGGTTTACGAGGATGTTGCCTGGTATGGAAGGTGCTAGCTATGAAGAGAGATTGAGTAGGTTAGGTTTATTTTCACTAGAAAAAAGGAGATTGAGGGGGGACCTGATTGAGATTTACAAAATCATGAAGGGTATAGACAGGGTGGATAGAGACAAGCTTTTTCCCAGGGTGAAGGATTCAATAATGAGAGGTCACGCTATCAAGGTGAGAGGTGGAAACATTAAGGGGGATACACACAGAGGGTGGTGGGCGTTTGGAACGCGTTGCCAGCAGAGGTGGTAGAGGCAGGCTTGGTAGATTAATTTAAGATGTGTCTGGACAGATGTATGAGTAGGTGGGGAGCAGAGGGATACAAATGCTTAGGAATTGACCGACAGGTTTAGACAGTATATTTGGATCAGCTCAGGAGGGACAAAGGGTCTGTTCCTGGGCTGTAGATTTTCTTTGTTCTTAGAAATCATTCAGGAGTAATCATAGAATAGTTACAGGGGCAGGCCAGAAGCTAAGAACTCTACAGTGAGTAACTCATCTCCTGTGTCTGCAAAACTTGACTGCTATCTACGAGACACAAGTCAGGAGTGTGATAGAATATCTTCCACATACCTGGATGGGTGCAACTCTCACACCATTCAAGAATTGTGACACCATCCCGGCCAAAGTTAAAAATCACACATCACCAGGTAATAGTCTAGCAGGTTTATCTGGAAGCACTAGTTTTTGGAGCATTGCTCCTTCATCAGGTGGTGCATCAGCTGATGAAGGAGCGTCGCTCCGAAAACTAGTGCTTCCAAGTAAACCTGCTGGACTATAACCTGGTGTTGTGCGATTTTTAACTTTGTCCACCCCAGTCCAACACCGTCTCCTCCACATCATTGCATTAAGCAATCCATTTGATTTGCACTTCATCCACCACCTTCTACATTTCTCACTTCACTGCTGACAGAAGTGGTATACTATCGACAAGACCCACAACAGTAACTCACCAAGTATGTTCTGACAGCACCTTCTAAACCCTCCACTTATACACCTTGAACACCAAAGGAAGCAAAGGCACAGAAATATCACCACCCAGAAATTCCCCTCAGAATCCCAATAATCCTGACTTAGAAGTCTACTACCATTCCTTCCCTATTACTGGGTGGAGATCAATGAACTTCCTTCCTACCAATGCCATAGATGTGACTATAGCCAAGGACTGCAGTAATACAAATAGCACACACCACACCCATTTTGAGGGCTATTAAGGATAAGCAATAAATGCTGATCAAGCCACTACTGCCCACAACCCATGAACAATTTTTAAAAAAATTGCATTAAAACCATTTTCAGGTAGGTCACAGTGCTGGAGAAACTCAGCAGATCTAGCAGCATCTATGGAGAAAGAAACAATTAATGTTTCAATCAAATCTGATTCTTCTTTGGAACCCAAAACTCTGTTTTTCTCTCTCCACAGATGCTGCCATACCTGTTGAGTTTCTCCAACTCTTTCTGTTGCTTTTAGTTTCACATCTGCAGCATCCACTGTACTTTGCCTCTGAGGTCATAAAAACCTGAGTGAAATCCATGCAAGTTGTTTTGTTGTCCATTGTACTGATTTACTATATCACTCAGTACAATATATTTTGGATCATAAAGTAACATTCAGAAGAAGGCTCTTGTATTTTTAGTAAACTAATTTTAAGGGGAGGTACCCAAATACAATGTCTTCCTTACTAAATTAAAAATTACATTAATTAGAGTCATCGGGTCCTACAGCCTGGAGCCAGGCCCTTTGGCTCAAACTGGTCCATGCCGACCAAAATATTCAACCATGCTAACGCTATTTCCCTGCACTTGGCCCATATCCTTCTAATCCTTTCCTATCCATGTATTTGTCCAAATGTCTTTTAAATGTTGTTAATGTACCCACCTCAACCACTTCTGCTGGCAGCTCATTCCACATGCGTATTACTCTCTGTGTAAAAAAGTTGTCCCTCAGGTTCCCTTTTGCTCTTTCCCCTCAAACCTTAAACTTATGCCCTCTAGTCCTTGATTCTCCAACCCTGGGAAAAAGACTGAATGCATTCACCTTAAACATGTCTCTCTTGATCTTATATACTTCAATAAGATTCCCCCCACTGTCTCCTATGGTCTGAAGAAAAAGTTCTAGCTTGTCCAACCTTTCCGTATAACTTAGACTATGGAGTCCTAGCAAACATCCTTGTAAATTTCTTCTGCACTCTTTCCAGTTTAATAACATCCTTCCTCCAGCAAGATGACCAAAACTGAATGCAATACTCCAAGTGTGGCCTCACCAACGTCCTGTACAACTGCAACATAATTTCTCAACTTCTATATTCAATGCCCTGACTGATGGAGGTCAGTGTGCCAAAAACCTTCTTCACTACCTTGCCTATCTGTGACTCCACTTTCAGAGAAACGTGTGCCTGAACTCCAAGGTCTCTCTGTTCCATTACACCCCTTAAGGCCCTACCATTCACCATAAAACTCTTGGCTTGATTTGACTTTCGAAAATGCAAGACCTCACATTTATCTATAATAAACTCAATTTGCTAATAGCACAGAAAACATAGCTGCTCTATACAGCTTCTGTATCTCTCTGTCACTAATATTACTTATCAGGTTATTTTTTTCCTTTCATCTCACCAAGAGTGAATTCAACTCGTCAGTTGTCATCTGTTGTGATGAAAGGTGTGTGATTTATGTACAGCAATATCATTTTAGTTTTTGGATTTTGAACTAGTGGAATTTGGGTTTTGGTCTGCATGCCTGAAAAGGTTTAATAATTAACTTGTCAGTATTTCTGGAACAATGATTTTACTCAATGGTTGGACAGCAACCGAGTAGGGCCCTACTGGAGTGATAATGCAAATTTGTTTGATTTGTGGGTATTATACAATCTAAAAATACAAAGGTAGAGAGGCATTAGTCTGCTTTCAGTTTAGAAGATCCTTGCTTAGGCAAAACCCAGAGGTTGGAACACTTTTGTTCCAGTTTGCAGAAGACCTGGTGGGGATGAAATGTAAAATAACAGTGTCTCCTGAGGGAAGAAGTTAGTTAAGAACGGTGAGGAAACAAGCTACCTCAGTCCAAGGATTTTGGTTTGAAATTCCAGACCAGAAGTGTTTGACTGGAGCTATAGGGGTTATTTGAAGTTAAGAAACTTGAAGGCAATTAAACTCTCAAGGCCAGGAATTGAAAGAAACAACTAAGTTGATCCCACAGATGTGATAAAGAAGGGAACTCATATGTTTTCTCCACATGAAATAGGAAAGGTTTAGAGGGATAATGGTCAAATGCAGGCAAATGGGACTAGTTTAGCTTGGGAAATTTGGTCAGCATGAATGAGTTGGACCGAAGAATCTGTTTCTGAACTGTATGACTGTTAGAGTACTGTAATGCGATGCTTTTGGTAATAGATAGGATTTTATTTTAACATGTGTTTTGAAATCTTTCAAATTATATTAAACATAAATAGTTTGGTTTGTTCCATTGTGTGATAAAAGTCTGTTTCATTGTTGAAACCAAATCTCCTGCATCAATGCTTGTGTTACTAAAAGATCACAATGTTAAATACAAAAAAATCTCTCAAGCTAGATTCCAATTGGGGATCTGATTTATCCAAGAGTAACATCAACTGTGATCAGAATATTGGAACACTGGACTTATTGTTAGGAACGGTAATTCTGTTTCAGTAGTCTCTTCATTGTAAGAATATAGAGTAATAACCCCAACTTTCGAACAATACACTTCTCTTATATTACAGTTTCGAGCAAATTAGGTGAAAGGGGTTACCATAGTACACAATTAACATAACATAATGTGCTGACCTTATTATCCATATGTGGCAAATTAATATATTACGCCATTCCCTAGTTGACCTTGAGGGGGTGATGAGTCTTCTTGAACCGCTGCAGTCCACGTGCTGTAGGTACCTCATAATGTCGCTTGGGACAGAATTTCAAGGTTTTGACCCAGTGACAGCAACACATTTCCAAGTCAGGATGGTGAGTGACTTGGAGGCGAACATGCAGATAGTGGTGTTCCCATGTATCTACTGCTGCTGTTCTTGAGTGGAAGTGGCCGTGGGTTTGGAAGATGTTTTCTCAGGATCATCTAATCATTCTTTCTCATCATGTAATGATTTTCTTGAATTGGGATTAGCTCAGTTGGTTGGATGGCTGGTTTGCAAGGCAGAATGATGCCAACAGCATGAGCTCAATTCCCACATTGACTGAGGTTACAGTGAGAGATTCTCCTTCTCAACCTCTCCCCTCATCTGAGGCATGGTGATCCTTGGGCGAAACCACCACCAGTTGTCTCTCTCTCTCTCTCTCTCTCTCTCTCTCTAATGAGTGGGCAGCCCTATTATCCAGTAGGACTATAGCAATTTTGCCTTGTTTCTCTTTAACTAATTGCACATTATATTCCAGTCAAATGTAAGCTGAAAAGAAACCACAAAAATGTGCACATTTGGTGCCACACAGTGGCATATCGAGTACATCCCTTCCAAATGCAACAACGGTCTAATGTAAGAGGAGTTTTCTCCATAAAGCATCGAACTAATGGCACAAAACACAGCTCTTTCAAAGGAGAATGAGATGCTCATTCTGGATTACATCCAACATTATTATCATTTGAATGCAATTAGACAATCCATTCAGATTTGCTGCAGTTATAGATTCATACCTCAAAGAGGCTGGACTGAAAATCAAACAACCTTTGGCAATCTTTTCTCCCCGCTCCTTAAAGATTTTCACCTCATCGGAAGGAGCATTTTTCTGACTTTATTATGAACAGATCCAGGGTAACCCCTCACAGATCTTAACAGGGGAGAAAAGCTAAAAGCAACCTTCAATTTTCAATTGGTTTTCAGAACAGAATCCTCAGGCAGAATCTTAGAGGGGCCTGGATGATGTGGGTTTTTAGATTAGATTAGATTAGATTACTTACAGTGTGGAAACAGGCCCTTCGGCCCAACAAGTCCACACCGACCCGCCGAAGCGCAACTCACCCATACCCCTACATTTTACCCCTTGACCTAACACTACGGGCAATTTAGCATGGCCAATTCATCTGACCTGCACATCTTTGGACTGTGGGAGGAAACCGGAGCACCCGGAGGAAACCCACGCAGACACGGGGAGAATGTGCAAACTCCACACAGTTAGTCGCCTGAGTCGGGAATTGAACCCGGGTCTCTGGCGCTGTGAGGCAGCAGTGCTAACCACTGTGCCACTGTGGCAGGATGTTTTATCACAACCTTGCGAGAATTCCAGCGAGGGCTATCTCGAAGTTGGGAGCAATTTGCTCAACTGTTTATACATTTGCCAAGAGGTGAATTTTTCCCTTGACAGCATTGAATTACCACTTAAGGGGGTTTATAGCTTTTTAAATGCCTTATTAACAACACCACTCACCTCATTAATATTAAGCTTCCTATCTTACCAAAGAAGCTGAGAATTCCCGATATGGAAGTCAGAGGCGGGGGTACCTGGTGACCTCAACTCGCTGCTTGCTCCAAAGGACATGGGAGATAGGCAGCAACATCTCAGGGCACACTCCACAGACAATGGTCACAAGCAGTCTCCCTACCCAGATAGCAACATTGACACGTGCTGCTGCAAGGATACTGTGTGTTCAGGGCCACACCCGTACCTCATGGACTGGGCCAGGCTCATCTCCAGTCTGTTCACTTGCTATTACAGCACTTCCTCACACTGAGCTTATTTTGGTGCTCACAGTATCACTGCATTGTCTTATCTTTCTGCATTTTGACCCGTCAGTCAGTGGTACCAAGCTCGTAGTGCTGCAGTATTGCCTGCCCTTTCAGTGCAGACATAAAAAGGAGCTTGTCATGGTTATCATCAGTCCCCAGTCAAGTCAAGGGAAATAACTTGTGGCTGGAGCTCTCAAAGCAGAAATCAAGGGCAGCCTTCAAGACCCGTCTAAAGGCTTGGATATGGTCAGTGACTGATTAAACTTCCGATAAAGGATGAGGAGTCAAGTGTCAGGTAGCTAACTGCTAGTTAGGAGCATTGATACACAGTGATAGTGCACACTGCTGCCACTGAGCATTATTGGGGTCCAAGTCCATAGCTCGGTGAAAATGGCAATACAATTGAATAAGGTGGCAAAGGAGGCATACAACTTGCCTTCATTAGTCAGGGCATTGAACATGAAAGTTGGCAAGTCATGTTACAACTTTTTAAAATTCACTTGTGGGATGTGGGTGTCACTGACTGGGTCAGCATTTATGGCCCGTCCCTAGTTGTCCCTTGAGAAGGTGGGGGTGAGCTGCCTTCTTGAACCGCTGCAGTCCACCTGTTATGGGTTGGCCCACAATGCCTTAGGGAGGGAATTCCAGGATTTTGACCAAGCAACAGTGAAGAAACGGCTATATATTTTCAAATCAGGTTGGTGAGTGGCTTGATGGGGAAATTGCAGGTGGTAATGTTCCTATATATCTGCTGCCCTTGTCCTTCTAGATGGAAATTGTTGTGAGTTTGGAAGATGCGGTCTGAGGATCTTAGGTCAATTTCTGCAGTGAATCTTGGAGATAGTGCACACTGCTGCCACTGAGCATTAGTGGTGCAGGGAGTGGCTACTTGTGTAGTACCAACTAAGTGGGCTGCTTTGTCCTGGATGGTGTCAAGCTTCTTGAATACTGTTGAAGCTGCACCAATCCAAGCAAGTGAGGAGCATTCCCCATGTGTGCCTCAAAGATGATGGACAGACTCTGGGAAGTCAGAAGGTGAGTTACTTGCTGCAGTATTTCTAGCCTCTGATCTGTTTTTGTGGCCATTGTGTTTATGTGGTGAGTCCAGTTGAGTTTCTGGACAATGATAACCTCCAGGATGTTGGCAGTGGAGAATTCAGTGATGGTAATGCCATGCAACACCAAAGGGAAATGATTAGATTCTCTCTTGCTGGAGATGGTCATCACCTTGTGTATCATGAATGTTACTAGCCACTTATGATTCCAAGGCCTTGATGCATATGGGAATGGACTGCTTCAATATCTGAGTCGACATGAATGCAAAATGTTCAGCACCAATCAGCAGTGAACACCTCGACTTCTGACCTTACGATAGAAAGAAAATCATTGATGAAGCAGCTGAAGATGGTTGGGCCTGGGACACTGACCTTAGGAGCTCCTGTAGAGTTACCTTGAGGCTGAGATGACTGACCTGCAATGACTATGTCTCTCTTCTTTTAAGCTAAGTACGCATCTTTGTGGAGTTCAGAAATTGTAAATCTCCAAATTTATTTCTGGTTTAGAGTCTGGGTTGTGTTCAAACATGCTGCTATTTTCAGCTGTGTAAATTTTCGTTACCTGTGTTTCATAAAGCATATCAATGTCCTTCTGCTGTTCAGCTTTGGCTTTGAGCTGGTCAAGGTCTGCTGATATTACTGATGCATCTTCTTCCACAGCTGTTACCAAGGCCTGTAAACAACAGTACATTGCCTCTCCTATCATACAACGTATGGCCAGTAGAGTTAAGCAGTTATTCAGCTGTCACTAAGCAACCCTTGAGCTGGACAATATCAGGCTTAATCTCATGTTATACATGATTTAGTAAATATGGCAACATTGACTTATTTACTAAGGGGAGGTGGGGAATAAAATTATCTCCCCAATGAATAAATCAGAAACTACATTGTATAGACCTTCTTCACTCATGGAATAGATGCTAAATTCAATGATCTTCAATGTAGTTTCCTGTTTATCCAAAATATATTTCAAGTTTTGGAGCTATGAGATACATTCTGTTGAAACATTTCATTCTTGGGTTCAGGGCCAAAGCAAGTATACAAACGTTCAAAGGGAACAACAATTTATACTGAGATTTATACTTCATATCAGAAATTGGGGTTGGAAGGAACACCGAATGGTCAAGCCATTGCCATTCCAAATGCACCATTACCTCAAAGGTTGTATTAGATTAAAATCAGAATGCAAGTCAACACTAACTGGTCATGTGCACGCCTTGGGAAATGCATCAGGGCACAGTGTCCCCTTAAGCTTTATTTAACTGAACAGAACAAAGCCAGGGCAAATTTCTTTCAACTGCAAAGGACTGGGCCCAGACTATAGTTTCTGGCAGATGCAAGTCAGTCACATTGGGAGCCCAAGTGATAATTTTAAATTGGTTGATCGTTCAATTCTTGGCAAAGTTGGGATTGTTAAGTAAGTATTGCCCAATCACGTATCACACTTAGAGTTGGACACCTTTTTAAAGTTTTGCAAGCACAGGCTAGTTGAGTATAGTCAGTTGAGTACATCCTGTTGCAAACAGCTAAAGGGATATGCTAGTTGATACCATCTACCATTCAGCAACTCCATCTCATGCAGTACGAATGTTGACTTCCTTCAAATTTTGGGATTCTTGAATCTATCCTGGTGTGTACAAAATGAAAAGATTCTACATCATGTCTCATTTTTAAGCAAAAGTCAACTTCTTCGCTACCAAGAGACTATCAACTTAGGAGCAAAATACTGTGGATGCTGGAATCTGTACTGAAAACAAAGAATGCTAGAGATCATAGCAGGCCAGGAAGCATCCAGGGCCGACAGGAAGCTAACTTTTTGAATCTAAATGACTTTTCATCAGAGCCATCTAGACTCGAAATGTTAGCTTGCTCTCTCTCTCTCTCTCTCTCTCTCTCCATGGATGCTGCCTGACCTGCTGGGATCTCCAGCAGTTTTTTTGTTTTCAGTGACCCTTTCATTCCACTTGAGGGTGATGTGACTCACTCGGGCTTGGCGGTTACACTGCTCTCTTTTTGCTTTCCTTGACCATGCATTTCGAAAAGCGGTCCAGAATTCAGGTGGGGCTTGTCAATTGATTTTTCAATGATCTGTAAAAGCGTCACACCTCACAGAATGTAGTTCCAAACTCTCCTGAAAAGCTCCATATTCGTGGACCGTATTTCCCTGGGACCTTCTACCCCTTTGTGATGCTTTTTCTATTGAACTGGGTAAATGAGACGGGAATCAAACACATTCCAAAACTTACAGTCACTCAGCATCTGTGGAGAGTACAGTACAGAAGGAGGCCATTCAGCCCATCGAGTTAGCACCAGCTCTCTGAACGCTTTGCATGACCTTTGCTGTTCTCATGCCTGTCCCCCATAACCCTGCACCTTGTTTAGATTACTTACAGTGTGGAAACAGGCCCTTTGGCCCAACAAGTCCATACCGACCCGCCAAAGTGCAACCCACCCAGACCCATTCCCTTACATTTACCCTTTCACCTAACACTACGGGCAATTCACCTGACCTGCACATCTTTGGACTGTGGGAGGAAACCGGAGCACCCGGAGGAAACCCACGCAGACACGGTGAGAACGTGCAAACTCCACACAGTCAGTCACCTGAGGCGGGAACTGAACCCAGGTCTCTGGCGCTGTGAGGCAGCAGTGCTAACCACTGTGCCACCGTGCCGCATTCATAGAACATCATATTGAATTCCTCAATTGAGAAAGTGATGGCTTAGTGGTATTATCGCTGGACTCTTACTTCAGAGACCTGGGGTAATGTCCTGGGTTTGAATCCTGCCACAGCAGATGATGGAATTAATTTTTTTTTGAAAATCTGGAATGAAGACTTTAACAATGATCATGAATTCAGTGCTGATTGTTGGGAAAAACACATCTGGGTCATTAATGTCTTTCAGAAAAGGAAGCTACCATCCTACTGGATCTGGCCTACATGGGACCCCAGACCTACAGCAATGGGGTTGACTTTTAACTGCCCTCTAGGCAATTAGGGGTGTGTATTAAATGCTGGCCTTGCCAGCAATACCCTCATTCAATGAATTAAAACAAAAATGAACCTGCCTTCACCCATACCTCTAGCATGGATTCAATGAGGGTTTGTCAAAGTAGCCACTTGCCAAGCTTTCCAAAACATTGCTACATAGACTGCACAGTTTGGGGTCTGGATGGAGGGTTGAAGGGCTAAAAAGAATTTGTACCTGAAACATGGATGTTTATGTACTCTCCAGAGATGCTGAGTGACTTTCTGAGTGTTTGTCACTTGTGGAATGTGTTTGATTCTAGTCTCATTTACCCAGGTCAGGAGAAGAAAAATCACAAAGGGGTCAAAGGTCCCTGGGAAACATGGTCCATAAAATGGAGTTTTGAAGGGGATTTGGAACCACAGTCAGAACTGAGATCGAATATTGAATATATGGAACAGAAATTCTCAACTGGATAGTCGGCACTGACAGAGATCTCAGGACCTTGCAATACATCACAAGCACCAAGATGGTAACAACAATTTGCATTTATATAGCAAAATTAAAGTGAAACTTCCCAAGGGAATTAAATACCAATTGGAATTCAAATAGCCGCTAACTCTTGACAGACAGAAGTTTATATATAACACTTCACCTTTAATTGTGCATTTTCCAGTTTGAGGTTGGAGTTTTCCAAGTTGCTGTTGTGTAATATGCTGAGCAGTTCATGGCTTGTTGATCTTCCTCTTTCTGTAGCTCTCTGTAGCTGTTCCTCAAGGCTAGCCACCTGACTGTTTATTGGAATAGTTAGGTGTGTTAGTCTGGCACACTAATCGTTTAATATCAACATTTGCAAAACAGCCACATGAAGTGAGCATCATTTTGTAAGTGGCCTCGTACACGCACACAGTTCCCCATCTCTCAGACCCTAATTCCACTTCCTCAACCTCTATCCCACCCTCTCAGTCTCCATCCCACTCTCCCAGACCCTACCCCATTCTATCAGCGCCTACTTGACTCTCCCAGCCCCTACCTCACTCCTAATCTGCTACTCCATTCTCTCAGCCTCTACTTCTCTTGGGCTAATCTCGTCTACCCCACTCTCTCAGTCTCCACCCCACTACGCCCTCCCAGCCCCTCCCCCACTCTCTCCGCCCCTACCCCACTCTCCCAGCTCCTAACCCCACTCTCCCAGCCCCCTACCCCACTCTCCCAGCCCTTTACCCCACTCTCCCAGCCCCTTACCACACTCTCCCAGCCCCTTACCCCACTTTCTCAGCCCCCGACCCAACTCTCCCAGCCCTTTACCCCACTCTCCCAGCCCCTCCCACACTCTCCCAGCCCCTTACCCCACTCTCCCAGCCCCCTACCCCACTTTCTCAGCCCCTGACCCAACTCACTCCGCACCTACCCCACTCTCCCAGTCCTCTACCCCACACTCTCTGCCCCTACCCCACTCTCCCAGCCCCTCCCACACTCTCCCAGCCCCTTACCCCACTCTCCCAACCACTACCCCACTCTCCCAGCCCCTTACCCCACTCTGCCAGCCACCACCCCACTCACCCCGCCCCAACCCCACTCTCTCAGTCCTCTACCCCACACTTTCTGCCCCTACTCCACTCTCTCAACCCCTCCCACACTCTCCCAGCCCCTTACCCCACTCTTCCAACCCCTACCCCACTCTCCGAGCCCCTTACCCCACTCTCCCAGCCCCCACCCCACTTTCTCAGCCACCGACCCCACTCACTCTGCCCCTACCCCACTCTCTCAGTCCTCTACCCCACACTCTCTGCCCCTACCCCACTCTCCCAGCCCCTTACCCCAATCTCCCAACCCCTACCCCACTCTCCCAGCCCCTTACCACACTCTGCCAGCCCCCACCCCACTCACCCCGCCCCTATCCCACTCTCTCCACCCCTACCCCACTCTCCCAGCCCCCACCACACTCTCCCCGCCCCTATCCCACTCTCTCCGCCCCTACCCCACTCTCCCAGCCCTCTACCCCACTCTCTCAGCCCCTACCCCAATCTCCCAGCTCCATACCCCACTCTCCCAGCCCCTCCCTCACTCTCCCAGCCGGTCCCGCACTCTCCCAGTTCCTACTCCATTCTCCCAGCCCCTCCCCCACTCTCCCAGACCCTACCCACTCTCCCTGCCCTCTACCCCACTCTCCCAGCCCCTACCCCTCTCTTTCAGCCCATACCCCATTCTCTCAGCACCTCCCTCACTCTCCCAGCCCCTCCCCCACTCTCCCAGACTCCTATCCAACTCTCCCAGCCCCTACTCCACTCTCCCAGCACCCTATCCCACTCTCTCTGCCCCTACCCAACTCTCCCAGCCCCTACCCCACTCACCTAGGCCCTACCCCACTCTCCCAGCCCCCTACCCCACTCTCCCAGCCCCCTACCCCACTCTCCCAGCCCACTTCCCACTCTTTCAGACCCCTACCCCACTCTCCCAGCCCTCAATCCCACTCTCCCAGCCCCCAATCCCACTCTCCCAGCCCTTACCCCACTCACCCCACCTGCTACCCCACTCTCCCAGCCCTCTACCCTACCCTCTGCCCCTAACCCACGCTCCCAGCCCCTCTCCCACTCTTCCTGCCCCTTACCCCACTCTCCCAGCCCCCTACCCCACTCTCCCAGCCCCTTATCCCACTCTCCCAGCCCCCACCCAACTCACCCCACCCCCTAACCCACTCTCCCAGCCCCTTACCCCACTCTCCCAGCCCCAATCCCACTCTCCAATCCCCCACCCCAGTCTCCCTGCCGCTACCCCACTCTCCCCGCCCCTACCCCACTCTCTCCGCCACTACCCACTCTCCCAGCCCCCTACCCCACTCTCCCAGCTCCTACCCCACTCTCCCAGCCCCTTATCCCACTCTTTCAGACCCCAGCCCAACTCTCCCAGCCCCTACCCCATTCTCCCAGCCCCTACCCCACTCTCCAATCCCCCATCCCAGTCTCCCTGCCCCTACCCCACTCTCCCCGCCTCTACCCCACTCTCTCTGCCCCTACCCCACTCTTCCAGCCCCCTACCCCACTCTCCCAGCTCCTACCCCACTCTCCCAGCCCCTTATCCCACTCTCCCAGCCCCTACCCCACTCTTTCAGACCCCAGCACAACTCTCCCAGCCCCTACCCCACTCTCCCAGTCCCTACCCCACTCTCCCAGCCCCCTACACCACTCTCCTAGGCCCCTTACCCCACTCTCACTGCTCCTACCCCATTCTCCCAGCCCCCAAACCATTCTCCCAGCCCCCAAACCATTCTCCCAGCCCCTACCACACTCTCCCGGCCACCTATCCCACTCTTCCAGCCTTACCACTCTCCCAGCACCCTACCCCAATCTCTCAGACTCCTACCCCACTCTCCCAGCCCTCACCCCACTCACCCAGCCCCTTGCCCACTCTCCCAGCCCGCTATCCCACTCTCTCAGATCCGTAACCCACTTTCTCAGCTCCTCCCCCACTCTCTCTGCCCCTACCCCACTCTCCCAGCCCCCTACACCACTCTCCTAGGTCCCTTACCCCACTCTGTCAGTCCCTACCCCACTCTCCCAGCCCCTCCCACACCCTCTCAGCCCCTTACCCCACTCTCCCAGCCCCCTACTCCACTTTCTCAGCCCCCAACCCCAGTCACTCCGCCCCTACCCCACTCTCTCAGTCCTCTACCCCACACTCTCTGCCCCTACCCCACTCTCCCAGCCCCTACCACACTCTCCCAGCCCCTTACCCCACTCTCCCAACCCCTACCCCACTCTCCCAGCCCCTTACCCCACTCTGCCAGCCACCACCCCACTCACCCTGCCCCAACCCCACTCTCCCAGTCCTCTACCCCACACTTTCTGCCCCTACCCCACTCTCCCAGCCCCTACCACACTCTCCCAACCCCTACCCCACTCTCCCAGCCCCTTACCACACTCTGCCAGCCCCCACCCCACTCACCCCACCCCAACCCCACTCTCCCAATCCCGTACCCCACTCTCCACGCCCCATCCCACTCTCTCCAACCCTACCCCACTCTCTCCGCCCCTACCCCACTCTCCCAGCCCCCACCACACTCTCCCCGCCCCTATCCCACTCTCTCCGCCCCTACCCCATTCTCCCAGCCCCCAATCCCACTCTCCCAGCCCCCAATCCCACTCTCCCAGTCCCTACCACACTCTCCCAGCCCACTTCCCACTCTTTCAGACCCCTACCCCATTTTCCCAGCCCCTCCCCCACTCTCTCTGCCCCTATTCCACTGTACCAGCCCCTACCCCACTCTCCCAGCCCCACCCACTCTGTCAGCCCCTACCGCACTCTCCCAGCCCCCTAATCCACTCGCTATGCCCCTACCCACTCTCCCTGCACTCTACCCCACTCTCCCTGCACCCTACCCCACTCTCCCTGCCCTTTACCCCACTCTCCCAGCCCCTTATCCCACTCTTCCAGCCCCCACCCCACACACCCCGTCCCCTACCCCACACTCCCCGCCCCTACCCCACTCTCTCCGCCCCACCCCACTCTCTCCGCCCCACCACACTCTCCCAGCCCCCTACACCACTCTCCCAGCCCCCAATCCCACTAGCCGACCCCACCCCACTTTCTCAGCCGCCGACCCCACTCAATCCGCCCCCTACCCCACACTCCCAGCCCTCTACCCACTCTCTCTGCTCCTACACCACTCTACCAGCCCCTCCCACACTCTCTCAGCCCCTTACCCCACTCACCCAGCCCCCTACCCCACTCTCCCAGCCCCCTACCCCACTCTCCCAACCCCCAATCCCACTCTCCCAGCCCCCAATCCCACTCTCCCAGCCCTTACCCCACTCACCCCACCTGCTACCCCACTCTCCCAGCCCTCTACCCTACCCTCTGCCCCTAACCCACTCTCCCAGCCCCTCTCCCACTCTTCCTGCCCCTTACCCCACTCTCCCAGCCCCCTACCCCACTCTCCCAGCCCCTTATCCCACTCTCCCAGCCCCTTACCCCACTCTCCCAGCCCCAATCCCACTCTCCAATCCCCCATCCCACTCTCCCAGCCCCTACCCAACTCTCCCAGACCCTACTCCACTCTCCCAGCCCCTTACCCCAGTCTCCCCGCCCCTACCCCACTCTCTCCGCCACTACCGCACTCTCCCAGCCCTCTACCCCACTCTCCCAGCTCCTATCCCACTCTCCCAGCCCCTCATCCCACTCTTTCAGACCCCAGCCCAACTCTCCCAGCCCCTACCCCACTCTCCCAGCCCCTACCCCACTCTCCGAGCCTCAATCCCACTCTCCCAGCCCTTTACCCCACTCTCCCAGCCCCAATCACACTCTCCAATCCCCCACCCCAGTCTCCCAGCCCCTACCCCACTCTCCCCACCCCTACCCCACTCTCACCGCCACTACCCCACTCTCCCAGCCCCCTACCCCACTCTCCCAGCTCCTACCGCACTCTCCCAGCCCCTTATCCTACTCTTTCAGACCCCAGCCCAACCCTTCCAGCCCCTACCCCACTCTCCCAGCCCCTACCCCACTCTCCGAGCCTCAATCCCACTCTCCCAGCCCCTTACCCCACTCTCCCAGCTTTTATTCCTGATGAAGGGCTTTTGCCCGAAACGTCGATTTTGCCTGTCCTCAGATGCTGCCTGAATTGCTGTGCTCTTCCAGCACCACTGATCCAGAACCCCACTCTCCCAGCCCCCACCCCACACACTCCACCCCCTAACCCACTCTCCCAGCCCTCTACCCCACTTTCTCTGCCCCTATCCCACTCTCTCAGCCCCTCCCCACTCTCCTAGCCACTTACCCCACTCTCCAAGCACCGACTCCAGCCTCCCCACCCCTACCCCACTCTCTCTGCCCCACCCCACTCTCCCAGCCCCTACCCCACTCTCCCAGCCCTCTTCCCCACTCTCTGCCCCTACCCCACTCTGCCAGACCCACCCCCACTCTCCCAGCTCCCACCCCACTCTCCCACCCCCTAACCCACCATCCCAGCCCCTACCCCACTCTCCCAGCCCCCTACCCCACTCTCTCAGCCCTTACCCCACTCTCCCTTCCCCTTACCCAACGCTCCCAGCCCGAATCCCACTCTCCCAGCCCCCACCCCACTCTCCCAGCCCCTACCCAACTCTCCCAGACCCTACTCCACTCTCCCAGCCCCTACCCCACTCTCCCAGCTCCCAATTCAACTCTCTCTGCCCCTACCCTACTCTCCTAGCCCCTACCCACTCTCCCAGCCCCTTACCCCACTCTCGCAGCATCTACCCCACTCTCCCAGCACCTACCCCACTCTCCCAGTCCCTACCCCACTCTCCCAGCCCCTTACCCCACTCTCCCAGCACCTACCCCACTCTCCCAGCACCTACCCCACTCTCCCAGCCCCTACCCAACTCTCCCTGCCCCTCCCCCCATCTCTCCACCCCTACTCCACTCTCCCAGCCCCTACCCCACTCTCCCAGCTCCCAATTCAACTCTCTCTGCCCCTACCCTACTCTCCTAGCCCCTACCCACTCTCCCAGCCCCTTACCCCACTCTCGCAGCACCTACCCCACTCTCCCAGCCCGTACCCCACTCTCCCAGCCCCCTACCCCACTTTCTCAGCCCCCGACCCCACTCACTCCGCCCCCTACCCCACTCTCCCAGCCCTCTACACCACTCTCTCTGCCCCTACACCACTCTCCCAGCCCCTCCCAACCCCTTACCCAACTCTCACCCAGTCCCCTACCCCACCCTCCCAACACCCACCCCACTCACCCCGCACCCTACCCCACTCTCTCAGGCCCTTACCCCACTCTCCCAGCCCGTACCACACTCTCCCCGC
Organism: Chiloscyllium plagiosum; assembly: GCF_037043375.1. Lineage (NCBI taxonomy): Eukaryota > Metazoa > Chordata > Chondrichthyes > Orectolobiformes > Hemiscylliidae > Chiloscyllium > Chiloscyllium plagiosum. The sequence goes on from NW_028270147.1 coordinate 14,321,510, forward strand.
CTCTACCCCACTCTCCCAGCCCCCTACCCCACTCTCCCAGCCCCCAATCACACTCTCCCAGCCCACAATCCCACTCTCCCAGCACCCTACCCCACTCACCCAGCCCCTACCCCACTCTCCCAGCCTCATACCCCACTCTCCCAGCCCCCTATCCCACTCTCCCAGCCTCCAATCCCACTCTCCCAGCCCCTCCCCTACCCCACTCTCCCAGCCCCTCCCCCACTCTCCTAGCCCCCTACCGCACTCTCCCAGCCCCTACCCAACTCTCTCAGCCCTTACCCCATTCTCCCTGCCCCTTACCCAACTCTCCCAGCCTGAATCCCACTCTCCCAGCCCCCACCCCACTCTCCCAGACCCACCCCACTCTCCTAGCCACCTACCCGACTCTCCCAGCCCCTCCCCCGCTCTCCCAGCCCCTTACCCCACTCTCCCAGCCCCCTACCCCACTCTCCCAGCCCCTTACCCCACTCTCCCAGCCCGCACCCCACTCTCCCTGCCCCTCCCCCCATCTCTCCGCCCCTACCCCACTCTCTCAGCCCCTACCCCACTCTTCTAGCCCCTTACCCAAGTCTCCCAGCCCGTACCCCACTCTCCCAGCCCGTACCCCACTCTCCCGGCCCCCTATCCCACTCTCCCAGCCCTCTACACCACTCTCCCAGCCCTCTACACCACTCTCTCTACCCCTACCCCATTCTCCCAGCCCCTCCCAACCTCTCTCAGCCCCTTACCACACTCTCACCCAACCCCCTACCCCACTCTCCCAACACCTACCCCACTCACCCCACACCCTACCCCACTCTCCCAGCCCCTTACCCCACTCTCCCAGCCCCCACACCACTCTCCCAGCCCCCACCACACTCTCGCTGCCCCTACCCCACTCTCTCCGCCCCTACCCCACTCTCCCGGGAGCCCCTACCCCACTCTCGCAGCCCCCTACCCCACTCTCCCAGCCCCCAATCCCACTCTCCCAGCCCCCAAACCCACTCTCCCAGCCCCCTACCCCACTCTCCCAGCTGCTACCCCACTCTCCCAGCCCCCACCCCACTCTCCCAGCCCCCTACCCCCATCTCTCCGCCCCTACCCCACTCTCCCAGCCCCTACCCCACTCTCCTAGCCCCTTACCCAACTCTCCCAGCCCGTACCCCACTCTCCCGGCCCCCTATCCCACTCTCCCAGCCCTCTACACCACTCTCTCTGCCCCTACCCCATTTTCCCAGCCCGTCCCAACCTCTCCCAGCCCCTTACCACACTCTCGCCCAGCCCCCTAACCCACTCTCCCAACACCTACCCCACTCACCCCGCTCCCTACCCCACTCTCCTACCCCTTACCCAACTCGTCCAGCCCCCACACCACTCTCCCCGCCCCCACCACACTCTCCCCGCCCCTACCCCACTCTCTCCGCCCCTACCCCACTCTCCTAGCCCCTACCCCACTCTCTCAGCCCCCAATCCCACTCTCCCATCCCCCAACCCACTCTCCCAGCACCATACCCCATTCTCCCAGCCCCCTATCCCACTCTCCCAGCCTCCAATCCCACTCTCCCAGCCCCTACCCCACTCTCCTAGCCCCTTACCCAACTCTCCCAGCCCGTACCCCACTCTCCCGGCCCCCTATCCCACTCTCCCAGCCCTCTACACCACTCTCTCTGCCCCTACCCCATTTTCCCAGCCCGTCCCAACCTCTCCCAGCCCCTTACCACACTCTCGCCCAGCCCCCTAACCCACTCTCCCAACACCTACCCCACTCACCCCGCTCCCTACCCCACTCTCCTACCCCTTACCCAACTCGTCCAGCCCCCACACCACTCTCCCCGCCCCCACCACACTCTCCCCGCCCCTACCCCACTCTCTCCGCCCCTACCCCACTCTCCTAGCCCCTACCCCACTCTCTCAGCCCCCAATCCCACTCTCCCATCCCCCAACCCACTCTCCCAGCACCATACCCCATTCTCCCAGCCCCCTATCCCACTCTCCCAGCCTCCAATCCCACTCTCCCAGCCCCTCCCCTACCCCACTCTCCCAGCCCCTCCCCCACTCTCCTAGCCCCCTACCGCACTCTCCCAGCTCCTACCCAACTCTCTCAGCCCTTACCCCACTCTCCCTGCCCCTTACCCAACTCTCCCAGCCTGAATCCCACTCTCCTAGCCCCCACCCCACTCTCCCAGCCCCTACCCCACTCTCCCAGACCCTACCCCACTCTCCCAGACCCCACCCCACTCTCCCAGCCCCCAATCCCACTCTCCCAGCCCCCACCCCACTCTCCCAGACCCACCCCACTCTCCTAGCCACCTACCCGACTCTCCCAGCCCCTCCCCCGCTCTCCCAGCCCCTACCCCACTCTTCCAGCTCCTACCCCACTCTCCCAGCCCCCTACCCCACTCTCCCAGCCCCCACGACACTCTCCCTGCCCCTCCCCCCAACCCTCCGCCACTACCGCACTTTCTCAGCCCCTACCCCACTCTTCTAGCCCCTTACCCAACTCTCCCAGCCCGTACCCCACTCTACCGGCTCCCTACCCCACTTTCTCAGCCCCCGACCCCACTCACTCTGCCCCCTACCCCACTCTCCCAGCCCTCTACACCACTCTCTCTACCCCTACCCCATTCTCCCAGCCCCTCCCAACCTCTCCCAGCCCCTTACCACACTCTCACCCAACCCCCTACCCCACTCTCCCAACACCTACCCCACTCACCCCGCACCCTACCCCACTCTCCCAGCCCCTTACCCCACTCTCCCAGCCCCCACACCACTCTCCCAGCCCCCACCACACTCTCGCTGCCCCTACCCCACTCTCTCCGCCCCTACCCCACTCTCCCAGCCCCTACCCCACTCTCCCAGCCCCCAATCCCACGCTCCCAGCCCCCAAACCCACTCTCCCAGCCCCCAAACCTACTCTCCCAGCACCGTACCCCACTCTCCCAGCCCCTACCCCACTCTCCCAGCCTTATACCCCTCTCCCAGCCCCTTATCCCACTCTCCCAGCCTCCAATCCCACTCTCCCAGCCCCTCCCCTACCCCACTCTCCCAGCCCCTCCCCCACTCTCCTAGCCCCCTACCGCACTCTCCCAGCCCCTACCCAAGTCTCTCAGCCATTACCCCACTCTCCCTTCCCCTTACCCAACTCTCCCAGCCCGAATTCCACTCTCCCAGCCCCCACCCCACTCTCCCAGCCCCTACCCCACTCTCCCAGACCCTACTCCACTCTCCCAGCCCCCACCCCACTCTCCCAGCCCCCAATCCCACTCTCCCAGCCCCCACCCCACACTCCCAGCCCCCACCCCACTCTCCGAGCCACCTACCGGAATCTCCCAGCCGCTACCCCACTCTCCCAACCCATTACACCACTCTCTCAGACCCCACCCCACTTTCCCAGCCTCACTCTCCCCCACTCTCTCTGCCTCTACTCCACTGTACCAGCCCCTACCCCACTCTCCCAGCCTCACCCCACTCTGTCAGCCCCTATCCCCCTCTCCCAGCCCCCTAACCCACTCTCCCTCCCCCTACCCATTCACCCCGCACCCTAGCCCACTCTCCCAGCCCTACCTCACTCTCCCAGCCCCCAATCCCACTCTCTCTGCCCCTACCCACTCTCCCAACCCCTTACCCCACTCTCCCAGCACCTACCCCACTCTCCCAGCCCGTACCACACTCTCCCCGCCTCTACCCCACTCTCCCAGCCCCCTACCCCACTCTCCCAGCCCCCAATCACACTCGCCCAGCCCCCAATCCCACTCTCTCAGCACCCTACCCCACTCACCCAGCCCCTACACCATTCTCCCAGCCTCATACCCCACTCTCCCAGCCTCCAATCCCACTCTCTCAGCCCCTACCCACTCTCCCAGCCCCTTACCCCACTCTCCCAGTACCTACCCCACTCTCCCAGCACCTACTCCACTCTCCCAACCCCTACCCCACTCTCCCAGCTCATACCCCACTCTCCCAGCCCGCTACCCCACTCTCCCTGCCACTCACCCCATCTCTCCGCCCCTACCCCACTCTCCCAACCCCTACCCCACTCTCCTAGCCCCTTACCCAACTCTCCCAGCCCCTACCCCACTCTCCCGGCACCCTACCCCACTTTCTCAGCCCCTGACCCCACTCACTCCGCCCCCACCCCACTCTCCCAGCCCTCTACACCACTCTCTCTGCCCCTGCCCCACTCTCCCAGTCCCTCCCAACCTCTCCCAGGCCCTTACCCCACTCTCGCCCAGTCCCCTACCCCACTCTCCCAACACCCACCCCACTCACCCCGCACCCTACCCCACTCTCCCAGCCCCTACCCCACTCTCCCAGCCCCTTCCCCCACTCTCCCAGCCCCCAATCCCACTCTCCCAGCCCCCAATCCCACTCTCCCAACACCCTACCCCACTCTCCCAGCCCCTACCCCACTCTCCCAGCCTCATACCCCACTCTCCCAGCCCCCTACCCCACTCTCCCAGCCTCCAATCCCACTCTCCAAGCCCCTACCCTACCCCACTCTCCCAACACCTACCCCACTCACCCCGCACCCTACCCCACTCTCCCAGCCCCTTACCCCACTCTCCCAGCCCCCACACCACTCTCCCAGCCCCCACCACACTCTCGCTGCCCCTACCCCACTCTCTCCGCCCCTACCCCACTCTCCCGGGAGCCCCTACCCCACTCTCCCAGCCCCAATCCCACTCTCCCAGCCTCCAATCCCACTCTCCCAGCCCCTCCCCTACCCCACTCTCCCAGCCCCTCCCCCACTCTCTCAGCCCTTACCCCACTCTCCCTTCCCCTTACCCAACTCTCCCAGCCCGAATCCCACTCTCCCAGCCCCCAATCCCACTCTCCCAGCCCCCACCCCACACTCCCAGCCCCCACCCCACTCTCCTAGCCACCTCCCCGACTCTCCCAGCCGCTACCCCACTCTCCCAGCCCCTACCCCACTCTCCCAGCCCCCTCCCCCACTCTCCCAGCCCCCAATCCCACTCTCCCAGCCCCCAATCCCACTCTCCCAACACCCTACCCCATTCTCCCAGCCCCTACCCCACTCTCCCAGCCTCATACCCCACTCTCCCAGCCCCCTACCCCACTCTCCCAGCCCCCTACCCCACTCTCCAAGCCCCTACCCTACCCCACTCTCCCAACACCCTACCCTACTCTCCCAACACCCTACCCCACTCTCCCAGCCCCTACCCCACTCTCCCAGCCTCATGCCCCACTCTCCCAGCCCCCAATCCCACTCTCCCAACCTCCAATCCCACTCTCCCAGCCCCCACCCCAATCTCCCAGCCTCCTACCTCACTCTCCCACCCCCCACCCCACACTCCCAGCCCCCACCCCACTCTCCTAGCCACCTACCCGAATCTCCCAGCCGCTACCCCACTCTCCCAACCCATTACACCACTCTCTCAGACCCCACCCCACTTTCCCAGCCTCACTCTCCCCCACTCTCTCTGCCTCTACTCCACTGTACCAGCCCCTACCCCACTCTCCCAGCCTCACCCCACTCTGTCAGCCCCTATCCCCCTCTCCCAGCCCCCTAACCCACTCTCCCTCCCCCTACCCATTCTCCCCGCACCCTAGCCCACTCTCCCAGCCCTACCTCACTCTCCCAGCCCCCAATCCCACTCTCTCTGCCCCTACCCACTCTCCCAGCCCGTTACCCCACCCTCCCAGCACCTACCCCACTATCCCAGCCCGTACCACACTCTCCCCGCCTCTACCCCACTCTCCCAGCCCCCTACCCCACTCTCCCAGCCACCAATCACACTCTCCCAGCCCCCAATCCCACTCTCTCAGCATCCTACCCCACTCACCCAGCCCCTACACCATTCTCCCAGCCTCATACCCCACTCTCCCAGCCCCCTATCCCACTCTCCCAGCCTCCAATCCCACTCTCTCAGCCCCTACCCACTCTCCCAGCCCCTTACCCCACTCTCCCAGTACCTACCCCACTCTCCCAGCACCTACTCCACTCTCCCAGCCCCTACCCCACTCTCCCAGCACCTACTCCACTCTCCCAGCCCCTACCCCACTCTCCCAGCTCCTACCCCACTCTCCCAGCCCCCTACCCCACTCTCCCTGCCACTCACCCCATCTCTCCGCCCCTACCCCACTCTCCCAACCCCTACCCCACTCTTCTAGCCCCTTACCCAACTCTCCCAGCCCCTACCCCACTCTCCCGGCACCCTACCCCACTTTCTCAGCCCCTGACCCCACTCACTCCGCGCCCTACCCCACTCTCCCAGCCCTCTACACCACTCTCTCTGCCCCTGCCCCACTCTCCCAGGCCCTTACCCCACTCTCGCCCAGTCCCCTACCCCACTCTCCCAACACCCACCCCACTCACCCCGCACCCTACCCCACTCTCCCAGCCCCTACCCCACTCTCCCAGCCCCCTCCCCCACTCTCCCAGCCCCCAATCCCACTCTCCCAGCCCCCAATCCCACTCTCCCAACACCCTACCCCACTCTCCCAGCCCCTACCCCACTCTCCCAGCCTCATACCCCACTCTCCCAGCCCCCTACCCCACTCTCCCAGCCTCCAATCCCACTCTCCAAGCCCCTACCCTACCCCACTCTCCCAACACCTACCCCACTCACCCCGCACCCTACCCCACTCTCCCAGCCCCTTACCCCACTCTCCCAGCCCCCACACCACTCTCCCAGCCCCCACCACACTCTCGCTGCCCCTACCCCACTCTCTCCGCCCCTACCCCACTCTCCCGGGAGCCCCTACCCCACTCTCCCAGCCCCAATCCCACTCTCCCAGCCTCCAATCCCACTCTCCCAGCCTCCAATCCCACTCTCCCAGCCCCACCCCTACCCCACTCTCCCAGCCCCTCCCCCACTCTCTCAGCCCTTACCCCACTCTCCCTTCCCCTTACCCAACTCTCCCAGCCTGAATCCCACTCTCCCAGCCCCCCACCCCACTCTCCCAGCCCCTACCCCACTCTCCCAGACCCTACTCCACTCTCCCAGCACCCACCCCACTCTCCCAGCCCCCAATCCCACTCTCCCAGCCCCCACCCCACACTCCCAGCCCCCACCCCACTCTCCTAGCCACCTACCCGACTCTCCCAGCCGCTACCCCACTCTCCCAGCCCCTACCCCACTCTCCCAGCCCCCTCCCCCACTCTCCCAGCCCCCAATCCCACTCTCCCAGCCCCCAATCCCACTCTCCCAACACCCTACCCCACTCTCCCAGCCCCTACCCCACTCTCCCAGCCTCATACCCCACTCTCCCAGCCCCCTACCCCACTCTCCCAGCCCCCTACCCCACTCTCCAAGCCCCTACCCTACCCCACTTTCCCAACACCCTACCCTACTCTCCCAACACCCTACCCCACTCTCCCAGCCCCTACCCCACTCTCCCAGCCTCATACCCCACTCTCCCAGCCCCCAATCCCACTCTCCCAACCTCCAATCCCACTCTCCCAGCCCCCACCCCACTCTCCCAGCCTCCTACCTCACTCTCCCACCCCCCAATCCCACTCTCCCAGCTCCCAATCCCAATCCCCAGCCCCCACCCCACTCTCCCAGCCACCATCCCACTCTCCCAGCCCCCAATCCCACTCTCCCAGCCCCCACCCCACTCTCCCAGCCTCCTACCTCACTCTCCCACCCCCAAATCCCACTCTCCCAGCTCCCAAACCCACTCTCCAGCCCCCATCCCACTCTCCCAGCCCCCATTCCACTCTCCCAGCCCCCAACCCCACTCTCCCAGCCCCCACCCCACTCTCCCAGCCCCCAATCCCACTCTTCTAGCCCCCAATCCATTCTCCCAGCCCCCACCCCACTCTCCCAGCCCCCACCTCACTCTCCCAGCCCCAACCCCACTCTCCCAGCCGCCATCCCACTCTCCCAGCCCCCACCCCACTCACCCCACACCCTACCCCACTCTCCCAGCCTCCTACCTCACTCTCCCAGGCCCCGACCCCACTCAACCCGCACCTTACCCCACTCTCCCAGCCTCCTACCCCACTCTCCCAGCCTCCTACCTCACTCTCCCAGCCCCTACCCCACTGACCCAGCCCTTACCCCACTCTCGCCGAAGCCTGCCCTACTCTCCCAACCCCTACCCCACTCTCCCAGCCCCTACCCCACTCTCCCAGCCCCCACCCCACTCTCCCAGCCCCCAATCCCACTCTCCCAGCCCCCAATCCCACTCTCCCAGCCGCCATCCCACTCTCCCAGCCCCCAATCCGATTCTTCCAGCCCCCACCCCACTCTCCCAGCCCTCACCCCACTCTCCTCACCACCTACTCCACTCTCCCAGCCCCCAATCCCACTCTCCCAGCCCCCACCCCACTCTCCCACCCCCCACCCCATTCTCCCACCTCACTCTCCCACCCCCCAATCCCACTCTCCCAGCTCCCAATCCCATTCTTCCAGCCCTCACCCCACTCCTCGCCACCTACCCCACTCTCCCAGCCCCCAATCCCACTCTCCCAGCCCCCAGCCCACTTATCCCGCACCGTACCTCTCTCCCAGCCTCCTACCTCTCTCTCCCAGCCCCCAACCCACTCACCCCGCACCCTACCCCACTCTCCAAGCCTCCTACCTCACTCTCCCAGCCCCCACCCCACTCACCCCACACCCTACCCCACTCTCCCAGCCTTATACCTCACTCTTCCAGCCCCCTAGCCCACACTCCCAGCCCCCACCCCACTCTCCTCGCCACCTACCCCACTCTCCCAGCCTCCTACCTCACTCTCCCAGTCCCCAGTCCCACTCTCTCATTTGGATCATAATCTGACCATAATCCCAAACTAAACTAGTCCCACTTGCCTGTGCTTTTGAACATTGTAACTTAACCTGCATCCACCACTTCCTCTGGAAAGTACATTACACACACGAATTACCCTCTGTGTGCAAAGAAACTTTCATATCGTTTTAAAATCTTTCTCCTCTCACCTTAAAAATATGTTCTCTAGTCTTGAAATCCCACACCCCAAGGAAAAGACACCTGTCATTTACCTTATTGATGCCCCCCATGATTACAAACCTCTATAAGGTCACACCTCAGCCTCCTACGCTCCAGTGAAACAAGTCCCAGTCTATCCAACTGCTCCATTCCTGAAGAAGGGCTTATGCCCGAAACGTCGATTCTCCTGTTCCCTGGATGCTGCCTGACCTGCTGCGCTTTTCCAGCAACACATTTTCAGCCCTATAACTAAAGCCTTACATTTCTGGCAACATCCTGGTAAATCCCTTCTGAACCCTCTCCAATTCGATAATATCCTTCCGACAACAGGGCAATCAGAATTAGACATGGTTTTAAGACATTAATCTCAGAGAGGGAACTAATGTATTTTAGTGACCCTGGGTGAAAACGTTTTTGTTCAGTTCGTAAAAATTGTGTTGTTGACCCTGTTCTGTGTTTTTTTTTTACTTCCCTGGTGTATGGATGAAAATGAATGTCCCTTAAGACACAATGCTGAGATGTACTCAGCCTAACCAACACAATTTTGGCAGAAAAGGCTTTGAAGGCTTCCAGACTGGAATTGCCACCAGATTAATGTCAGAAGATTGAGATGACTAGGGGCTGGCTTTTCTCTCTCCAACCCCAGCTGAACTGCAGGGGATGGGGGTATAGGACATAGCGTAAGCAATCTGCTGGGGCCTTAAATCAATTCTCAGTGAAAAGATGGTGATTCCCGAGACAAAATCTATAGCAAAAATTAGGTGAAAACAATGACTGCAGATGCTGGATTAATGGTGCAGGAAAAGCACAGCAGTTCAGGCAGCATCCGAGGAGCAGTAAAATCAACGTTTCGGGCAAAAGCCCTTCATTAGGAATACAGGCAGAGAGCCTGCGGGGTGGAGAGATAAATGAGAGGAGGGTGGGGGTGGGGAGAAAATAGCATAGAGTACAATAGGTGAGCGGGGATGGGGATGAAGGTGATCGGTCAGGGTGAGGGTGAAGTGGATAGGTGGAAAAGAAGATAGGCAGGTACGACAAGTCATGGGGACAGTGCTGAGCTGGAAGGTTGGAACTGGGGTGAGGTGGGGAAGGGGAAATGAGGAAACTGTTGAAGTCCACGTTGCTGCCCTGGGGTTGAAGTGTTCTGAGGTGGAAGATGAGGCGTTCTTCCTCCAGGCGCAGGTGGTGAGGCAGCGGTGAAGGAGGCCCAGGACCTCCATGTCCTCGGCAGAGTGGGAGGAGGAGTTGAAATGTTGGGCCACAGGGCGGTGTGGTTGATTGGTGCGGGTGTCCCGGAGATGTTCCCTAAAGCGCTCTGCTAGGAGGTGTCCCGTCTCCCCAATGTAGAGGAGACCGCATCGGGAGCAACGGATACAATAAATGATATTGGTGGATGTGCAGGTAAAACTTTGATGGATGTGGAAGGCTCCTTTGGGGCCTTGGGTGGAGGTGAGGGAGGAGGTGCGGGCGCAGGTTGTGCAATTCCTGCGGTGGCAGGGGAAGGTGCCAAGATGGGAGGGTGGGTTGTAGGGGGGCGTGGACCTGACTAGGTAGTCACGGAGGGAACGGTCTTTGCGGAAGGCGGAAAGGGGTGGGGAGGGAAATATATCCCTGGTGGTGGGATCTGTTTGGAGGTGTCGGAAATGTCGGCGGATGATTTGGTTTATGCGAAGGATGGTAGGGTGGAAGATGAGCACCAGGGGTGTTCTGTCCTTGTTACGGTTGGAGGGGTGGGGTCTGAGGGTGGGGTCTGAGGGTGGAGGTGTGGGATGTGGACAAGATCCGTTGGAGGGCATCTTTAACTACGCGGGAAGGGAAATTGCGATCTCTAAAGAAGGAGGCCATCTGGTGTGTTCTGGGAGCAGATAAGGCAAAGGCGGAGGAATTGGGAATACGGGATGGCATTTTTGCAGGAGGTAGGGGGGGTAAATGTGTAATCCAGGTAGCTGTGGGAGTCGGTGTGTTTGTAAAAAATGTCGATGTCAAGTCGGTCGTCACTAATGGAGATGGAGAGGTCCAGGAAGGGGAGAGAGGTGTCAGAGATGGTCCAGGTAAATTTAAGGTCAGGGTAAAATGTGTTGGTGAAGTTGATGAATTGCTCAACCTCCTCGCGGGAGCACGAGGTGGTGCCAATGCAGTCATCAATGTAACGGAGGAAGAGGTGGGGAGTGGTGCCGGTGTAATTACGGAAGATCGACTGTTCTACGTAGCCAACAAAGAGACAGGCATAGCTGGGGCCCATACAGGTGTCCATGGCTACCCCTTTGGTCTGGAAAAATTAGGCAAATAAAGGGCACACAATGAGTTTTGATAGACGAGAAATGACAGGAGGAGAGAGATACTTAGCAGAAGAATAAACAGGAAGATGAGAAACCATCTTTTGAATCCAGCAAGTTATGACGATCTGGTTTGTGCAGTCTGTGAGGGGGGTCAAAAGCATTTTCAGCAGCAACTTTGTAAAGGAAAAGCTCAAGAGAAGAGTCACATTGGACTCAAAAACACTCCAGTTTCTCTCTCCTCTGCCGAGTTTCTCCAGCAGTTTATTTACAATCCTCGAAAGATAATGGAATATATACACACACACATCCATACATATAGTGTAAGATGAAAAAGATAATAAAGATCTGGATGTAGGTTTGCTCGCTGAGCTGGAGGGTTCATTTCCACACGGAGGCTCACTGAAGATGTTACCTAGTAGGGTAACGAAATATCTGGAAATGAACCTTTCAGCTCAGTGAGCAAACCTACATCCAAAATGTCAACCTGAGCTACAAATCTTCTCAAAACTCGCTAAAATAATAAAGATTGCAAGAGTGATGGGGAAAGATCCAGGATGAGGGGCACGGATAGGATAAATGGACAAAGTCTTTCCCCTGGGGTTGGGGAGTCCAGAACTAGAGAGTATAGGTTTAAGGTGAGAGGGGAAAGATATAAAAGAGACCTAAGGGGCAACTGTTTCACACAGAGGGTGGTACGTGTATGGAATGAGCTGCCAGAGGAAGTGGTGGAGGCTGGTACAATTGCAACATTTAAGAGGTACTTGGATGGGTATATGAATAGGAAGGGTTTGGAGGGATATGGGCCGGGTAATAGCAGGTGGGACTAGATTGGGTTGGGATATCTGGTCGGTGTGGACAGGTTGGACCGAAGGGTCTGTTTCCATGCTGTACATCTCTATGACTCTTTTTTTGTAATATTTGTTCACAGAATGTGAACATCGCCAGAAAGATCAGACTTTGTTGTCCATTCCTAAATGTCCTTGAACAGCCGATGGTGAGATGCCTCTTGAGTTACTGCAGGTACCCCCTCAGTGCTATTACAGAGACAGAGAAGGCACCAGAATTCTAACCCAGTGACGGAACAGTGATACACAATTCCAAATCAGGAACGTGTGTGACCCGGAAGAAAACGTGAAGGTAAGAGAAAATCATAAGGCACAGGAGCAACAGTAGTCCATTCAGCCCATTGAATCTGCACTGCCATTCAATTGAGATCATGGTTGATCTGATAATCTTCAGCTCCTGTTACCTGCCTTTACCCCACAACTCTTGGTTCTCTTACCAATTTGGTGATGGTGTTCTCGGGGTCTGCTGTCCTTTCTGTGGCATGTGATTCTAGTGAAATGAAATGATATAATGATGCCCTCACAGATTTTTATAGGTAGATGATCAAGCTTATAGAACATAGAACAGCACAGGACAGGCCCTTCGGCCTACCTTGACTGTACTGGCCAGGATGCTATTCTAAACTAATCCTATCTGCCTGCACATGATCTGCATCCCTCTATTCCCTGTCTGTTCATGTGTCTGTCTAAATGCTTCTTAAACATTGCTACTGTAGCTGCTTCTACCACCTCTCCTGACAGTGTGTTCCAGACACCCACAATCCTCTGTGTAAAAAACTTGCCTCGCACACCTCCTTTAAACTTCTCCCCTCTCACCTTCAACCTATGCCCCTTTAGCATTTGACATGTCGCCCCGGGATTGAGAGTCCAACTATACACCTCATCTTTGCCTCTCATAAACTCTATTAGGTCGCCCCTCAGCCACTGTCAGTGACAACAATCCAAGTTTCTCGCTGGGGCGATTTCATAGAGTCATAGAGATGTATAGCATGGTTACAGATGCTTCGGTCCAACCTGTCCATGCCGGCCAGATATCCCAACCCAACCTAGTCCCACCTACCAGCACCTGGCCCATATCCCTCCAAACCATTCCAATTCATATACCCATCCAAATGCCTCTTAAATGCTGCAATTGTACCAGCCTCCACCACTTCCTCTGGCAGCTCATTCCATACACGTGCCACCCTCTGTGTGAAACGTTGCCCCTTAGGTCTCTTTTATATCTTTCCCCTCTCACCCTAAATCTATGCCCTCTAGTTCTGTACTACCCCACCCTAGGGAAAAGATTTTGTCTATTTATCCTATCAATGACCCTAATAATTTTGTAAACCACTGTAAGGTCACCCCTCAGCCTCCGACGCTCCAGGGATAACAGCCCCAGCCTGTTCAGCTCTCCCTATAGCTCAAATCCTCCAACCCTGGCAACATCCTTGTAAATCTTTTCTGAAGCTTTTCAAGTTTCACAACATCTTTCCGATAGGAAGGAGACCAGAATTGCACGCAATATTCCAACAGCTAACCAATGTCCTGTACAGCCGCAACATGACCTCCCAACTCCTGTACTCAATACTCTGACCAATAAAGGAAAGCATACCAAATGCCTTCTTCACTATCCTATCTACCTGCGACTCCACTTTCAAAGAGCTATGAACCTGCACTCCAAGGTCTCTTTGTTCAGGAACACTCCCTAGGATCTTATCATTAAGTGTATAAGTCCTGTTGAGATGTGTATTTCCCAAAAATGCACATTTATCTGAATTAAACTCCATCTGCCACTTCTCAGCCCATTGGCCCATAGGTCAAGATCCTGTTGTAATCTGAGGTAACCCTCTTCGCTGTCCACTACACCTCCAATTTTGGTGTCATCTGCAAACTTACTAACTGTACTTCTTATGCTTGCATCCAAATCATTTATGTAAATGACAAAAGTAGAGGACCCAGCACCGATCCTTGTGGAATTCATTGGTCACAGGCCTCCGGTCTGAAAAACAACCCTCTTTCACCATCATCTGTCTTCTATCATCGAGCCAGTTCTGTATCCAAATGGCTAGTTCTCCCTGTGTTCCGTGAAATCTAACCTTGCTAATCTGTCTCCCATGGGGAACCTTGTCGAAAGCCTTACTGAAATCCATATGTTTCCCAACTACCACTCTTCCCTCATCAATCCTCTTTGTTACTTCTTCAAAAAACTCAATCAAGTATGTGAAACATGATTTCCCATGCACAATGCCATGTTGACTATCCCTAATCAGTCCTTGCCTTTCCCTGGAGCTTCGGAACCTGCAGTGTGATGTTATAGATGTTTACAAAATCATGAGGGACATAGGTAGGTGAATAGACAAGGTATTCTCTCTGGAATGGGAGAATCCAAAAATAGAGGGCATAGGTTTGAGATGCTGCTGCTCTTTAAACAAGGTTGTGAAGTCCCTGTTCTTTTTCCATAAGAGTTGTCCAAGGCAGAGTTGCCAAAATGACTGGGTTGATCTACTTGAAGAAGGTTTTTAAGTTAAAAAAACTTGTACAATGAAAGGGGAGTGGCCAGTTCTCCCAGGTCAGCTTTTATTTGGTTTGGTTTTTGGGAGGTCTAGCTGTTCGGAGAAAGCTGTCAGTCAGTTTTGAGGCTGCTGGTCAAAGAAACAGCTCCATGGAAGGAGGTGTTCTGTTCCATGCTGAATCCCTCTGACATTTCTCCTTCTCCTGTGATTGTACCTTTTTTCCCAAGGGGTGTTTATGGAGATGTTGCAAGTTTTTGGAAACTGCATCATTCAGTTGAGATAGTCTGTTGGGTTTTTAAGTAAAGTTATTTTATATTCTGTTCTTTTGTGTTTGTATTTCATTCAGTAATCTTGCAAATAAATTATTTTTTGTTTAAAATTAAGTGGTTTGACCAGCTGCATCACTCCTGGAATATCCACTAGACATTTGCTCAAAACAACTAGCAAGTTAGGATCTGAGCTACCTTCTTGAAATGTGTTGGGGGGGGGGGGGTTCTGGCCTGGTCCATAACAGCTTTAAGGTGAGAGGGAAAAGATTTAAAAGGGACCTAAGGGGCACCTTTTCCACGCAGAGGGTGGTGTTTGTATGGAATGAACTGCCAGAGGAAGTGGTGGAGGCTGGTACAATTACAACATTTAAAAGGCATCTGGATGGGTACATGAACAGGTTAGATTAGATTTCCTAGTATGGAACCAGGCCCTTCAGCTCAACAAGTCCACACTGACTCTCTGAAGAGTAACTCATTTCCCTCTGACTAATGCACCTAACACTATGGGCAATTTAACATGGCCAATTCACCTAACCTGCATATCATTAGATGGTGGGAGGAAACCGGAGCACCCAGAAAAAAACCCATGCAGACACAGGGAGAATGTGCAAACTCCACACAGCCAGTCGCCCAAGACTGAAATTGAATCCAGGGTGCTAACTACTGAGCCACTGTGCCACCCTAATAGGAAGGGTTTACACAGGAACCTCGATTATCTGGCATTCGATTAACTGAGTTTCAGACTATCCAGACAAGGTTGCAAGTTCCCAATGCTTGGCTTAACAATGTTATGCGGCATTCAGTCATCCGGAATTTGATTACACCAAATGAAATCCTGCCGCTCGTATTCTTAGAATTAGTGAAGTTCCTCCTGACAGGAATATGGGTCTAATGCTGACAAATGGGACTAAATTATTTGAGGATATCTGGTCGGCATGGACGAGTTGCTGTTTCCGTGCTGTACATCCCTATGACTCTATCATACAATGGATCCAAATACAATTAATTGCATATAAGAAAAGGTGAAAGTTATCAGTGTGAGGACTGAATATATCACAGCTCACCACATTTATTAAATTCTAACAAATCAGCTCAACTCACTGTGAAAGGGAAAAAACTTTGGTTTCCAACTGGGCCTTTACCGCAGAAGCCAAATCGTTTTGTTTCTTTTGGGTTTCAATGGCCAGACGAACCTCTCGCAACTTCAGATCCTGAAACATTTCACAGTGCACAAAAAGAAGCCAGGTAATTTCATTAGGATGTTTAAACAGAAAGAGACAGGACCGACACAAAAGGTTTGATCTGTGGTGTGCTCAGAGTCACCTGGGTTCACTATGACATCAGCTCAATGCCCTGGGCTAGAGATGCTGAGCTTTTGCCCGAAATGTTGATTTTCCTGCTCCTCGGATGCCGCCTGACCTGCTGTACTTTTCCAGCACCACTCTAATCTAAACTCTGGAGATACTGAGGAGCCAAAATTGCAAATAAGGGCACAGCCAATTTAATGTTAGCATCCCCTTTAACAGCTGGAATTATTGAATTCAGAACAAACTGATGTTCAAACCAAACTCCTTTTAGACTCTTTGACTCAAACACTCAGGATGACAAAAATTTTCGTTTTTGCAACATTAAGAAGCAAGAAGTAAAATTCCGATTGCCAGAAATGGAATATACAATAGTCACCTTTTCTTTGAACTGGGAATTAAGTTCTTCCACAGCAGCTTCAAATCTCTCTGCTCTCTTTCTTTGAGCTCGTGTTGCCTTCTTCAGAACCTCTTTGTCCATTGCAAGCTGATCTTTCAGAGCTAGCAGCTGGGATTTAAGGTGAGCTATCTGCAACTTATGGCCAGTCACTGTCCCCTCAAATTTCTGAAATATTGAAAGATAGGGTGACATGTCACACAACAACCACAAGATGTCCTCAGGCACACACAAAACAGCAACACAGGAAGTGACTGACGGCAGAACATTAGAGCCCACTTCAAAACACAGCAGGACGATAAATAAATAGCATAGTCGGTCTAGCAACACTCCAAGGACTGCGGAGGTTCAAGAAGGCAGCTTGCTACCTCTATCTCAAAGACAATTAAGGATGAACAATAATTGGCGATGACCATTTCCCATGACTGAATTAAAAAACCTTACATTATAGTTTTTAAAATGTAGACATTCAATCATCTGTGACAATAATCTATAAAACTCTAAATCGTTGTTGCTGCAATAGGTATATGTGTAAAAAATAGGAGTCCAGCACCATTCTAATCCGTAAAAAATAGGAGACGTTATTATAAAATCCCTACAGTGTGGAAGCAGGCTATTTGGTCCATCAAGTCCATACTGACCCTCCAAACAGCACTCCTCTCAGATCCACCTCCCTACTCTATAGCCCTGCTCACTACAGGCAAGGTTAAAAATTCACACAACACCAGGTTTAATTGGAAGCACTACTCCTTCACCAGGCACTGAAGGAGCGTCACTCCGAAAGCTAGTGCTTCCAATTAAACCTGTTGGACTATAACCTGGTGTTGTGTGATTTTTAACTTTGTACACCCCAGTCCAACACCAGCATCTCCAAATCATCACTACAGGCAATTTAGCATGGTCCTGCACATCTTTGGACTGTGGGAGGAAACTGGAGCACACCCACACAGACACAGGGAGAATGTGCAATCTCTACACAGGCAGTTGCTTGAGGCTGGAATTGAACCCAGGTCTCTGGTGCTAGGAGGTAGCAATACTAACCACTGAGCCACTCTTATTCTAATGACAATTGCCTTTACATGGTTTAAATCAGAAAAAAAGCAGATATTTGTGGCTGCCTAGTGCACACCTCATTTTAAGACAATTACATTAATTGTTTTCCTAAACCTCTCCAACTCTCTCTCCTCCTTATCGTAATCAACCTTTTGGTCATCTGCTCTAACATCTTCTATGACTCAAGTTCAGATTTTAGTTGATAATTCGCCTCTGATAAGCTTTGAGAAATGTTGTTCTGTTAAAGATGCCACATAAATGCACATTTTTGGGAAAGATGGTGGTGTAGAGGTAATGCTGCTAGTCTAGTAATCTTGAGGTCTATGTTAATGTGCTGGGACATGGGTTCAAACCTCATGATGCCACCTGGTGGAAATTGAATTCAGTCAATTCATCTGGAACTGCAAGATAACCTCAAGTGATGTGACCATGAAACAACCATTAATTTAAAAGTTCAAAAATCATTAAGGGAAGGAAATCTACCCCCTATACTGTGGGTGACTCCAGTCACTACGTAGTTTCTCCTAACTGCCCTCAGAAATGGCTTAGTAAGTCACTCAGACCAAGGGGAAAAGATGCTGACCTTGCTAATCAATACAGTTAAGAGTTTTAATAATTACTTTATATACAGATCAGCTCAAATGTAATCTATTTTAGTCATCCACTATCCTCTAACTTTTATTTGCGGCTCTTCATTTGTTGACTGAGCAAACTTATTGACCAAAATCTTTTAGAAGTTTATATTTTATGAGGAATTTAGATAGAGTTAATGGTAGTTGTTTGTTCCTTAGCATGAAAGATTTCAAGTTATGTGGCACATTTTTGAGGTAAGAGGAGAGCGACTTAACAAAGACACGAGAGGCAAATATTTTACACAAAGAGAGGTCCATGTGTGGAATGAACTTCCTGAGGAAGTGGTGGATGTGGGTACAGTTACAATATTTAAAAGGCATTTGGACAAGTACACAAATGGGAAAGGTTTGGAGGAACATGGCCGGAGCAGGCAGATGGTACTAGATTAGTTTGGAATTATGTTTGACACAGACTGGTTGGACCGAAGGTCGGTTTCTGTGCTCTATGACTCTACGATTTTATAAGTGATGGTTCAAAGTTTGTGAGAAGATTTGTAGCTCGGGTGCTCGTTGTTGTGGTTCTGTTCGCCGAGCTGGGACTTTGTGTTGCAGACGTTTCATCCCCTGTCTAGGTGACATCCTCAGTGCTTGGGAGCCTCCTGTGAAGCGCTTCTGTGATGTTTCCTCCGGCATTTATAGTGGTTTGTCCCTGCCGCTTCCGGTTGTCAGTTCCAGCTGTCCACTGCAGTGGCCGGTATATTGGGTCCAGGTCGATGTGTTTGTTGATAGGTTTACAGGAAAGCCACACACACAGACCAAGTCCTGAACTACGAAAGCAACCACCCCAACACACACAAAAGAAGTTGCATCAAGACACTGTTCAAAAGGGCCACAACACACTGCAGTACACCAGAACTGCAAAAAGAGGAAGAAGAACACCTCCAGAATGTATTTGCCAAAAACAGATACCTCCGCAATTTCATCAACAGATGCCTAAGGGAAAGACAATGGAATGAGGACATGCCACAAACCAAAGGACTAGCCACACTACCATACATCAAGAGCATTTCTGAACATTTCTGTGGCTACTAAGGATGACCAGCTATCCTTAGTAGCCACACACGCAGATGACAAGCAACATGAGTTCAACTGGGACAACACTACTATTATAGGACAAGCCAAACAGAGAGCAGCCAGGGAATTCCTAGAGGCATGGCACTCATCCACAGATTCTATCAACAAACACATCGACCTGGACCCAATATACCGGCCACTGCAGCGGACAGCTGGAACTGACAACCGGAAGCGGCAGAGACAAACCACTATAAATGCCGGAGGAAACATCACAAAAGCGCTTCACAGGAGGCTCCCAGGCACTGAGGATGTCACCTAGACAGGGGACGAAACGTCTGCAACACAAAGTCCCATCTCGGTGAACAGAACCACAACAATAAGTGATGGTCCCCTTTCAAAACATCTCTATTGATCTTCCAGCTTTGGCATCCTATTGTCGCATCTTCCTTGCTTTGAACCAGCTTAGTTACTATAGGTATATGGTTCCTGAGATTATAATATCTTGGAATGGCCTTTAAATTTAGGAAAAATATGAAGGTCATGTGATCTGTGGCCCAGTCTGCCAGCTAGTGGGACCACTAAAGATTACAGAGGGAACCTAGACTGTATTACTGGTGAAAATGAAAGTGAATGGCATTCAGATCTGCAGATAATGAAGGAGGCAGCTGATTAGCTGAAAGGGAAGTATTAAGAACTTCAGTTTATAAAAGAGTATCCTTTGAATTGCCCTTTTGATTCCAGAATAGGATAGAGCTGTGCTTTGAAAAAAAACCAACTAATTAACATTTATACCTGGATACCAGGCCCATGTGGTACGTGTTGTCACAGGCAAGGGGTACAGAGCAAATCATTGTAAAGATCAGGTTACAGGCTTCCCTAAATCACAGCTGGATAAGTAAGTCAGGGTCTGGGTGGGTTATAGTGGTGGTTAGAGAGAGAGAAAGAGAGAGAGAGAGAGAAAGACGGAGTCAAAGACAGAAAAAGACAGAGACAAAGTGAGAGTGTAAAAGGAAAAGACAGAGAGACAAACTTCAGGCTGTGATAGGTTTCTTGAATAGTATGTAATAGAACCGTTGAGGGAGCAAGCTTTCCTAGATCTAAAGCTGTGTAATGAGACAGGAATAGTTAATTGTCTCATTATTAGGATTGTCTTGGCAGGAAGGATCACAGTATTTAGAATACTGTGATTGTATTTAGAATTTAGAATACAGATGGAGCGTGTGAAGATAAAATCCAATACCACCTTCCTGTGCTTAAACAAGGGAGACTATAATAGAACGAGGGAGGAGTTGGTTAAAGTAGACTGGAAACAAAGATTTTACGGTGGGACACTTGACGAGCAATGGAGGACTTTCAAAGCAATTTTTCAAAGTGCTCAGCAAAAGTATATTCCAGTGAAAAGGACGGACTGTAGGAAAAGGGGTAATCTGCCCAGGGTGTCTAACTAAATAAGGGAGGGTATCAAATTGAAAGAGAAGGCATTCAAAGTGGCCAAGATCATCGGGAAACTAGTAGATTGGGAACTAGAAGATTAAAGTTCAACAGAAAGCCACAAAAAAGTCATAAAGAAAAGAGAATAAACTAGCACAGAATATAAAGACACATCGCAAAAGTTTCAATAAATATGTAAAATGAAGAAGAGTGGTTAAAGTAAACATTGGTCCTTTGGAGGATAGGAAGGGGGATCTAGTTATGGGATATGATGAAATGGCCAAGGCATTTATTAGGTATTTTGTATCAGTCTTCACAGTAGAGGACACTAATAACATGCCAGTAATTGATAAGGAGATGAAGATAGATGAGGACCTAGAAACTATCATTATCACGAAAGAGGTAGTGTTGAGCAAGCTAATGGAGCTAAAGGTAGACAAGTCTCCTGGCCCTGAGGGTGCTAAAAGAGATGGCGGGAGAAATAGCAAGTACACTTGTAATAATTTACCAAAATTCGCTGGATTCTGAGGTGGTCTCAGCAGATTGGAAAACAGCAAATGTGACACCACTGTTTAAAAAGGAGGTAGACAAAAGATGGGGAATTATAGACCAGTTAGCTTCACTTCTGTCGTGGGGAAAATGCTTGAATCTATTATCAAGGAAAAAATAGCAAGGCATCTAGATAGAAACTGTCCCGTTGGGCAGACACAGCATGGGTTCGTGAAAGACAGGTCATGTTTAATTAATCCACTGGAATTCTATGAAGACGTTATGAGCATGGTGGACAATGGGCACCCAGTAGATTTCCAAAAGGCATTTAACAAGTTGCTGCACAAAGGTTGCGGCATAAGATAAAGATGCAAGGCATTACAGGCAATGGATTAGCATGGATAGAGGATTAGTTAACTAACAGGAAGCAAAGAGCGGGGATAAATGAGTGCTTTTCTGGTTGACAATCCGTGACAGTGGTGTACCTCAGGGATCAGTGTTGGGACCGCAAATTATTCACAATTTACATAGATGATTTGGAGTTGGGGACCTTGTCTAGTGTGTCAACGTTTGAGGATGACACTAAGCTGAGTGGTAAAGCAAAGTGTGCTTTGAAATGTGAAATGTTGCAAAGGGACACAGTTAGTTTAAGTGAGCGGGCAAAGGTCTGGCAGATGGAATACAGTGTTAATAAATGTGAAGTCATCCATTTCAGTAGGAATAACAGTAAAAAGGACAATCATTTGACTGGTAAATAATTGCAGCATGCTGCACCTGGGTGTCCTTGTGCGTGAATCGCAGAAGGTTGCAGGTACAACAGGCAATTAGGAAGGAAAATGGAAATTTGACCTTCATTGCTAAAGGAACTGAGTTTAAACACAGGGAGGTTATCCTGCTGCTGTACAGAGTGCTGGTGAGGCCACCCCTGGAGTACTATTTGCAGTTTTGGTCTCCTTACTTGAGAAAGGATGTACTGGCACTGGAGGGAATGCAGAGGAGGTTCACTAGGTTGATTCCGGAGTTGAGGGGGTTGGCTAGTGAGGAGAGACTGAATAGGCTGGAACAGTACTCATTGGAATTTAGAAGAATGAAGGGGGCATCTTATAGAAACATATAAAATTATGAAGGGAATAGATAAGAAAGAAGTAGAAAGGATGTTTCCATTGACGGCTAAAACTAGAACAAGAGAGCATAGCCTCCAAATTCAGGAGCACAGATTTAGCACTGAATTGAGAAGGAACTTCTTCACCCAGAAGGTTGTAAAGTTGTGGAATTCCCTGCCCAGTGACGTAGTTGAGGCTTCCTCAGTAACTGCTTTCAAAGCTAAGGTAAGTAATTTTTTGAATAGTAAAGGAAATAACAGTTATGGCGAGTGGGCGGGTAAGTGGAGTTGAGGCCACAAAAAGTTCAGCCATGATCTTATTGAATGGTGGAGCAGGCTTAAGGGGTCAGACGGCCTACTCCTGCTCCTAGTTCTTATGTAAGTCTTTACGGTTCACCGTATCAGAAAATGTGTAGAAGCTCATAATCATAAGTCGAACATAGAATAGTATAGCATAGAAACAGGCCCCTTGGCCCACCATGACTATGCAGACATTGATACTCTTCTAAGCTAATCGTATCTGCCTGCATGTGGTCCACATCCATTTATTCCCTGAATTTGATGTGTCTGTTGAAATACCTCTTAAACATCCCTGTCACATCTGATTCCACCAGCTCCCCTGGCAGTGAGTTCATGGCACCTACCACCCTCTGTGTAAAGGAATAATCTTACAGATATCCTTCAAACTCTTCCCTTCTCAGCTTAAACCTAGGCCTTGAGCATTTGACATTTCTGGGAAAAATACTCTGACCACCACCCTATCCATGCCTCTCATAATTTTATATATTTCTATCAGGTCGCCCCTCAGTCACTGATGCTCTAGCGCAAACAATCCAAGTTTGTCCAATCTCTCCTTACAGTTAATAAACTCCAATCGAGGCAGCATCCTGGTAAACCGCTTTCACACCATCTCTAAAGCCTTCATTTCCTTCCTGTAATATGGTGGCTGGAACTACACACAATATTTCAAATGTGGTCAACACTAAAGTCTTGTACTACTGCCCCATGACTTGCCAACTTTCATATTAAATGCCCTGATGAAAGCAAGCATGTTGTATGCCTTCTTTACCACCTTATCCACTGTGTTTCCACTTTCAGGCAGCTATGGACTTGCACCCAATAACCCTCTACATATCAATGCTCCTAAGGATCCTGCCTTTTATTGTATAGTTTCCTCTTGCATTTGACCTCCCAAAACGTATCACCTTGCACTTGTCTGCATTATACTCTGAATTGAAAAGACTGCATTTATGATGAGTTGAAATGGGGCTGGAAGATTCACAAAGTTTAAGCTAGGGGGAGGATCTCCAACAATATTGTCATAATGAAGAATTGTTCTCGGAGCAGATGGTGACAAAGGAAAAGAACAGAAGTGAACCCTTGGAAGCTGGGAATCACTTAGGACTGATTTATGGAGAACTGCACATTCTGTTCCTCATTTTAGAATCCCGACAGTGTGAAAGCACTTTGGCCTATTGAGTCCATACCAACCATCCAAAGAGCATTCCCATGTGGACCCATTCCCCTATCCTATCCCTGTAACCCTGCATTGACCGTAGCTAATCCACCTAGCCTGCACATCCCCAGACACCATGGGAAATATAGCATGGCCGATCCACCTAAATTGTACATCTCTGGACCATGGAAGGAGACCTATCCAGACATGAGGAGAACATGCAAACTCCACATAGAGAGCCGTCCGAGGGTGGAATCAAAGCTGGGTCCCTGGTGCTGTGAGGCAGCAGTGCCAACCACTGTGGTGCCCTACTTAAAGAACAACACGGCTTAGACAAATGAAGCAATGGAGACAGTAGTATTCAATGGTTAAATTGCTGATAAAGATTCAGTTTAGCCAACAGTAATTTTAGTCCTTTCTTCTCAAAATGTGAAATCATACATTGGCCTTTAAACTCAAACTTCCTTTTAGAAAGTTATTTGTCCCTATGTAGATCTAACATGGAATCTCACAATTATTGTGTTGCCTTGCCCTAGGATTACCCGAGAGATATCCCCAACTCTACTCCTGCCAATCACCCTCATTACATTAAACAAATATCCCTTTAATCTCTTCAGATCTAGGGATCGTAACCCAGTCTCCTATTATTATAAACAATTCTCTCCATCATGACTATCGCCTTGCTGAATGATGGAGCATTGTTTGACCATCTGCTCTCCCAGATGTTAATTAGGTAGATTACGTGAAAAGGGTGAAAATCAAATCAAATGGAACAGTAATTTGCGTTGATAAAATTTTATTGCTCTTGTAATATACTCATTGTTCAATTTTATGAAACCTCTCAGGGAATTAAGATCAAAGATTAAATATAATAGTGCGTCTGTGTTTATATTTAGTTGCGAAATTTCTAGCTTGTCCCATTAGCAGGATCAAACATTGTTTTAGAAATCTGAATTAGTGCTGCTATTCTCTTAGGAAGAAGATTTATTAAAGGACAATAATGTCTGCACAACACAGATTACAGTCATAATCAAAAACTATCTGCAGTTGATTTGAAATTTCAAAGCTCAGCCCATTTCTAACCCATGTGAATGGTTTGTCACTCTGATCTGAACCATACTGTCAAAGTTTCTGTCATCAACAGCAGTCCCTTGCAGTCGAGAATGACTCTCTTCCACTCTCAGGGTGAGTCCGCAGGTGCTGTACAGACCAATTCACTACTACAGGCTGTTGGGCAGGTGGTGGTCATGGGAAGTGGTGGGTAGGATGCTCCTTTCACTGTTTTCCCCTGGCTCCCATTTTTACCCAACGGCAAGTCTCGAGATGCTCGATGCCTTCCCAGAATGCTCCTCTTCCACTTTGGATGATCTTGGGCCAGTGATTCCCAGGTGTCTGTGGGAATGCTACACTTCCCTGTGAGACCTTGAGGTTATCACTGAAGCACTTCCCCTGAGCACCTGGGGCTCGCCTGCGGTTTCAGAGCTGGGAGTAGAGTACCTGCGTGGGGAGTCTCATGTTAATCAGGGGGACAATGTGTACAGCTGATTTTTTGGAAGGGGGGGGAAAATGCAGGGAGGGCGGGTGGGGGGTTAATACCTCAATACTGGGGATGTTGGCCTGGTCGAGGATGCTGTTGTTGGTGCATCTTTTGTCTTTAAGTTGGGACAACTTGCACAGATATCAGTACACAAGCATCTTGTCTTTAACCTAGATACAGCTTTCCAGCTTACATCACCGTGGTACCTGTTTATAATGAATAAGAACACAGCCAACCTCGACAAAGAGAAATGCCAGCAGTATCCAACGCTAAATTAGGGATTAGTACCCTCTGTATATCTAAATACAGGTCTAACCACTGCTTAAGGACTCCACTACAATCACACTCTGCCCTCAGCCAACTTGTGCTGGCATCAGCTGTGCTTTTGTTCTACAAAAGGACGAGGTGCAGGAGTGGACAATTCAGTCCCGCGAGCCTGTTCCACCATTTAATACAATCAGCTGATCTGATCTCGGGCTCAATTTCACTTTCCTGCCCACTGTCCATAACACCTCGAACCCGTTACTAATTCCTTACATTCACTTCCATTCTTAAGATGTGAGCATTGCCGACAAGGCCGGAATTGAGCAGCCATCCCTAAACGTCCCTGAGAGAGACTCAACAAAACCAGACTGAACAAGTTATGAACAACTTCCAAACTATTAATCTTTGTTCTCTCCCCATGTATGCTGCATGATCTGTTGATCTCTTCCAGCATGTTGGTGCTGTCATCTTCAAGAGTTAAGTTGTGGAGCTTGAAAGCCAGAATTATTCACGCCAGTAACGTGCATCTACACAGCACCTTTGAATATGGTAAAAACATCCATTGTACAAATCCATTGTGCAGAGCTCAGTTCCTTGCGTACACTGGTTAGGGCCATGCTTATGTGCTGTGTCATGCCAATAGCTTCACATCATGAATGAGACTATTTGTTGGTCACAAATTGAGACCTCTTACAGATCATCTTATTAATGTCCTAAACATTATCTACAGAAAATAAATAAAACCCAAAGAACTGCAGATGCTGTAAATCAGAAACAAAAACAGAAATTGCTGGAAAAGCTCAGCAGGTCTGGCAGCGTCTCTGGAGAGAAATCAGGTCAGAAGTCATATGACACAAGGTCATAGTGCAACAGGTTTATTTGAAATCACAAGCTTTTGGAGCTCTGCTCCATCATCAGGTGAAGACTTGAAGGGGCAGTGCTCCAAAAGCTTGTGATTTCAAATAAACCTGCTGGAGTATAAACCTGGTGTTGTGTGACTTCTGACCTTGTCCACCCCAGTCCAACACAGGACCCTCCACATCGACAGAAATCAGAGTTAACGTTTTGGGTCTGGTGACCCTTCCTCAGAACTGATGGTAGCTAGGAAAATATTGGTTTATATACAGAAGATAGGGTGGAAGGAGGTGGTAAAGTGTAATGATAGGTGGGGATAGAACCCAAAGAGAGAGAAGAGCAGTTGGAAAGACAAATGAGTGAATAACAATCTGGCTGGAAGGGTGATTAGCTATTAATCGAGACAGTTAGGGACTGTAGAGTTGCCTACGGAGATTTTCAAGATGAAAAAGTCATAGCCAGTCATTTTCCTCAAAGTCAGTCTCAAATTTTCGACTGTGTCCATCAAATGTAAAAATAATTTATTATTCTGTAACCTTTAACGTTACTGCAATTTTATTCAAGATTTGCCCTATTTTGAAGAAGAACTTACCAGGATCTGATTTGACATTCTCTTGTTCCTGCCATCTTTGTTTCTAAGCTGCTCTTGTAGACGAGCTTGGGTTGCTTCAACAGACTTTGACAGCTGCTTTACAAAGCAAGAATTAACCTGGAAATAAAGTGCAATTTGCATTAATTAACCCCTGTGAATAATTATTTAATTTATTCTGGTTATGTAAGAAAAATTCCAATATCCTTGTACCTTTTCCATCTGACACAGTGCCAAAGCTTCTTTCGCATTTTTCTCAACATGCTGGAGTTTTCTTTTCAAATGCTGCAAAACAATGTTTTGACACTACTTTAGCGCAAAAAATCATATGAAACCTATCCATTTTTGTGTGTTTGATCCAGTTTAGAACAATGTGTTTATTTTTAGGATTGATGAAAGTAAAATACTTGCAATATTTTCAGTTTCACATCTTGTCAGCTTCTGTGTCAACACTTCAATTTGTCTGTTGGTACAATCCACGCAAGGCTAGAAAGATAAACTCAGATTAGAATGTGGCCTCACATTCCCAAACAAGCAGACATAGCAACTGCCTAAAAATTCCATTATCCTTGCATCTTATCCACAATAACTTTGGAAAGCCCAACTCAAATAATCATTACAGTCATGAATTACTCCCCTTCTTCTGAATTTAAGGTAATTCCTCTCCTCAAGAAACTAACTTAACTCCAGTTGGTGTGCCAGGAGAAAAAAGACAATTATAGCATATTTACATTATAAATACCATGGGCACTATTGGTAAGAGCTGATAGGAGTCTTAGTGAGTTGTGCAGATGATAGATTGGGTAATGGAAGAAATTAAATCTTATTATACTGCTGAACTAATACTTTGCCTTTTAATAAAATTATGACCATGTACTTTAGCTGAGGGTAGTTGAAGTTCGATGAAATCAAGTATTAAAGAGGGCAGAATTTATTCAAAAGCAGTAAATAACTATTGCTGCAAAATGACTACTGCATTTGTCCACATGATAGGGATTGTATTCCAAAAATAGCGAGTTGTGCGAAATATTTGGAGCGGAATGGGGCAGGAAACAGGAGCTAGGAATATTCCCAGGTCCCAAACCTGTGTATCTGGTTGGGAATATTCACTGAACGTTTGGCCTGAATGTTCCCCTAGTTGGCATGGAAACAAGTTCCCTGTCCAAGGATGATGGATAGGTTTATCAAAAACAAAGTGAGTCAGAACACCGTTCAGATTAATAGAAGCAGATGATTGCAGTACTGGTAAGTAACAGAGGGGGCACTACACCAGGAAAGCGAACTACCAGCCATTTTTTTGAAAACTAATTACACAACCCAAAGACAATAAGGCTATCACTGCTGCTACATAGAGTGGCCTTTGGTTACACACATTCTCAAACCCGCAGACCTCTTAGGGATGTAAGGAACTGTCCTCCAGCCTTCCATCAGATGCTGAGCCCCAGAGAGTTAATCTGCCTCTCACCATTTCAGGAATTCAAATGCTGACTGAATAATGATTCAGAGATGCCGGTGTTGGACTGGGGTGTACAAAGTTAAAAATCACACAACACCAGGTTATAGTCCAACAGGTTTAATTGGAAGCACACTAGCTTTCGGAGCGACGGTCCTTCATCACCTGATGAAGGAGCGTCGCTCTGAAAGCTAGTGTGCTTCCAATTAAACCTGTTGGACTATAACCTGGTGTTGTGTGATTTTTGACTGAATAATGCCGCCAAGTTCTGTTAACCATTGCCTATGAGGTTCTTAATAAACCTATTGGCTGCCTGACTTAAATTAGCAGACGTAAGAACAGTCGAATGTGTTTTTTTTTCAAAAGCTATCCTCAAATCCATCTTGAAAATATTCCACCACCATAGGTGAAAGACTACAGGGAGGGAGACAAAGGGAAAGTGTTTAACACGACAAACAAAAAGTGGGTCACATGAGCTGCAGGGGTGTGTTGGGAAGGAGGCAGTTCAGTCCTCTTGCAATATTTCTGAGGCAGAGTTCCTGAAATTGAAGGTTGTGCTACAGCATTGGCCTCAAAGCTGCCGCCCAAGGCACGGTGGGGAAAGACCACCGTGTAATGTCTGCCTGCCAAAGAAGAACAGGGGGCCCACTCAGTAAGTGGGCTCCGCTGAAGCCTCAGCTAAATATCTGGATGGTAAATGTACAAAACTGTATATACGAATGACTAATTCCGATCTCTGTATGTAAAAAAATGCAAGGTGCGTCTATGAATGACACCACCAATTTTACAGATCATCAAAATATTTTACGAATAAAGTATATTTTTGAAATTAAAAAAATGACCTCAATGCCTCAAATGAATTTAAATATAGTGTGTTTCAAGTAAAAAATACCTTTGGTTTGGTTGGATAGAGTCAAACTCCAATGTTTGTTTGTTTAGTTGGTATGCTACTGCACAGAACCCAACTACGTTTATGACTATGTAGGTATGCGAAGAATGTTTTTTTATGAATAAAGTATATTTTTGAAATTAAAAACAAAATGGCATGGTATGTTCCATAGTAAGGTGATGTATTATCCTCGCTCGTGTGTATTATCTCCATTCACATCAGTTAATCAGCCAGGGATTCAGTAATTACTGGAATCACAAATCACAGCAAAACTGACAAAGACTTGTATATATAAGGTACCTCGGTGACTCCAGGATGTCCTGTAGTCCCTAAGGCCCAAAGAAGTATGTTTGAAATGTGGTCACTCTGTAAACCAAGCAGCAGGTTAACAGTAGATCCAGAAACACAAATAACACTTGGCTCGAGGTTTGTAGTTTACAAATGCCTAATTCCAAATTCTGTCAAACTCTCAATCTACAATTAGCGATTTACACAGAACATAATAATCGTAGAACTTCCCTTGCACCTGAAAGGTGCTCGACACAGTTGTAATTTTTTTTATACTCACAATTGATCACACCCTGTTATTCATCAAGGATCTAACTTTATCTGAAGTCATATTTTTTTGGAGGGGGGGGATGCGCGTTGAAGGTCAACAAAGTTTCGCCTACCTTGGAAATCCATCGTTCCCTGAAGAGAAATTGTAATTTTTGACTTGCAATCTTGAAATTTTCCAGCTTCTCTAAAAACATGTTCTTGTCTTCAGTAAATCCACTAAACCCCGAGGATGGAATTTGATTCACCTACAAAGGTGGCAAAATACACTGGGCTAAATTAATTTTTAATCATCATGTAAAACTTACAGACAGACATAGGCACTCAATCTGACAGATGCTTGCCAGTGTTTATGTCCCTCCTCTTATCGCCCTTCACCTAACCCCATCAACATACTCTACTACTTCCCTCATATTTTTACCCAACTTAAGATCATAAGAAAGAGAAGGGTGAGGCCATTTAGACCATCAAGCCAGCTTAACCATTTAATAAGGTCAATGGCTGATCTGATTGTAGATTTAACAAAACTTTACTGCCTGTCCCCATTACCCTCCACTCCCACGTAGATCAAATATCTGTCTACCTTGGGCAGCACCGTGGCTCAGTGGTTAACATAGCTGCCTCACAACGCTAGGGACATGGGTTCAATTAAACCCTCAGGTGAATGTTTGTGTGGAGTTTGCATGTTCTCCCCGTGTCTGCGTGGGTTTCCTCCGGGTGCTCTGGTTTCCTCCTAGAGTCCAAAGATGTGCAGGTGAGATATATTAGCCATGGGAAATACAGGGATGGAGGGAGCGAGTCTGGGTGGGATGCTCTTCGGAGTGTCATTGTGGACTCAATGGGCAGAATGGCCTGCATCCACACTGCAGGGACTCGATGGTTCTTTGATTCTAAGAACTCGGCTTTGGATATACACATTGACCCAGTCTCTGAGACGGAGAACTCAAAATACTGAGAAAATTTGCCCTCATCTCTAAGTTAAATAGGAGTCCTCTTATTTTAATAGTGGCTCATGGGTCCTGTGGATCTTTTAAATTCACACATGCACATTTAACCAGGACGTGGGTGTGACTGTGGCCGGGGCAACGCGACCAAGAATGGGGGGGGGGCGGGGGCAGCCAGAGAAGAGGGGTTGAGCAAGGTGGTGGGAGGAGGGTACACATATGATGGGAGTAGGGTAATGGGGAGGGAAGCTACAGGACTCAATATCAAGTTCAACCATTTTAGGACCTCAGCTCCTTCTCCTATGTCCTTTTCTTTATTAACACTTTAATTATGATCTACTGTTCTTTATATTCTTACAAATCATTTGACTTGCTGTTTATCTTTGGACAATTATATTTTTCCTTAAGTTTGATGCTTTCCCTAGTTTCTTGTAGGAATTTATTGGAGGAATATACATACTCTGATAGTTCTGAAATATCCCCTTACATGTCCATAACTTCATCTCTACTGATTAATCTTTTAGCTTAGCATGACAATCCATTTCACTGAGCTCAGCTTGCATGTCCACCCGGTTGCCCTAACTTAAGTTTACGATATTAGTCTTGGATCTGGTCTTTTCCGTTCACACAAAGTAAAATTCAGACATATTGTGTTTGCTGCAACCTGGGGATGCCTTCACCTTGAAGCATTTATATAATCTTGAGAAAGAAGTGGGACTGTGAATGGTGAGGGGAATGGGGAGAGAGAGAACGGAGAGGGCAGAAAGGGGGAGGGGAATCGCCCCCACGCTGTTTCACCACTTCATCTTGACTCTTTTCCGTCTCCTCCCCCTACACTTCCCACTGAACCAAGTTTCAATATTTTCAGCTTCATCTCTTCACACGTTATGTGCTTCTTCCATTTTCCTTCACAAACCAAAACTGCGCCCAGCACTCAGTGTGCTGTACAATGAGAGAGTTGATGCAGCCTTTGCATTGGATGTTATCCAAATGTTACAGAGGTGACTTATCAGGGCAGGAATTGTGCACACCCAGGTTAGCCACATACACAGCTGTCAGCAGTCACTGCCTATTTTTATACTGTGTCCCCCCCCATTCTAAAGCCTGCCACAAACATAGAAAATAGGTGCAGGAGGAGGCCATTCAGCTTCTCGAGCCTGCACCACCATTCAATATGATCATGGCTGATCATGCAATCTGAGCATCCCACTCCTGCCCTCTCCCCATACCCCTTAATCCCTTTAGCTGCAAGGATTACGTCCAGCTCCCTCTTGAATAAATCTAATGAACTGGCCCCAACATCTTCCTGTGGTACTGAATTCCACAGGTTCACGATTCTCTGAGTGAAGAGATTCTTCCTCCTCTCAGTCCTGAATGGCTTATCCCTTTTTCTTAGACTGTGGCCTCTAGTTCTGGACTTCCCCAACATCGGGAACATTCTTCCCGCATCTAGTCTGTCCAATTCCATCAGGATTTCACTTAGTTCTATGAGATCCCCACCTCAGTCTTCTAACTCCCAGCAAGTACAAGCCCAGTCGGTCCAGTCTTTCCTCATATCTCAGTACTGTCATCCCGGGAATCAGTCTGGTGAACATTTGCTGGGTTCCCTCAATAGCAAGAATGTTCTTCCTCAGACTAGGAGACTAAAACTGCATACTGTACTCAAGGTTTGGCCTCACCAAGGCCCTGTATAATATCCTTCCATCATGAAAAAAAATCCCAAAGAGCTACAGATGCTGGGAATCAGAAATGGTCGCTTTGAAGAATACCTATGTTCTGACAGCAGGATTGACTCTGAGCTTTCGGCTACCTGCCATTTCAGCACACCATCATGTTCCCTGGCCAACACCTATGTCTCAGGCTTGTTACAGTGCTCTAGTGAAGCTCAGTGCAACATTGAGTCATAGAGTTATATGAGCTGCCAGAGGAAGTGGTGGAGGTTGGTACAATTGCAACATTTAAAAGGCATCTGGATGGGTATATGAATAGGAAGGGTTTGGAGGGATATGGGCCGGGTGCTGGCAGGTGGGACTAGATTGGGTTGGGATATCTGGTCGGCATGGACGGGTTAGACCGAAGGGTCTGTTTCCATATCTGGAATAACAACAGCTAAGTTTCTTGGGGACCTCGCAGGACAGAATATCAAGTTCAATAATTTTAGGACCTCAGCTCCTTGTCCTATGTCCTTACCCAAACCCCACCCACCTGACCTTGTCATCACATAGGCTGCCCCCATAAACAACCCACTGTCAGCCACTAACAGTCCCCATTAACAGCTACTGACACTCCCAGGCTGATCTTTACCCATTTCTTTATCTGCCCAACTGTTTTTCTCCCTCCCTGAGGTCCCCCCTCACCACCAAACTTTTGCACGTATACCAACCCTTCCCCAGCTACAATCAGTTCTGAAGAAGGGTCACTGGATCTGAAATGTTAACTCTGCTTTCTCTCCACAGAGCTGCTGATTTTTTTCCTGCAATTTCTGATCTG
Organism: Chiloscyllium plagiosum; assembly: GCF_037043375.1. NCBI lineage: Eukaryota > Metazoa > Chordata > Chondrichthyes > Orectolobiformes > Hemiscylliidae > Chiloscyllium > Chiloscyllium plagiosum. The sequence continues at coordinate 14,354,744 of NW_028270147.1, forward strand.
TCCAACATCGACTGTCAAGCCCCAGTGGAAACTGATAGGCTTCAGTATCATCACCTCTCATTCTTCTGATGGCCAATGGGCAGCACGGTGGTTCAGTGGTTAGCATTGTAGCTTCACACCGCCAGGGACCCGGGTTCGATTCCAGCCTTGGGTGACTGTCTGTGTGGAGTTTGCACATTCTCCCCGTGTCTGTGTGGGTTTCCTCCAGGTGCTCCGGTTTCCTCCCACAGTCACAAAGATGTGCAGGCCAGGTGAATTCGCTATGCTAAATTGCCTAAAGTGCTAGGTGCATTAGTCAGGGGGAAATGGGTCTGGGTGGGTTACTCTTCGGAGGGTCGGTATAGACTTGTTGGGCCGAAGGGCCTGTTTCCATGCTGTAGGGAATCTAACCTAATCAGGTATAACCCAATAAACCTTTCCTCAAAATTCATCCCGGGAACCAGCCGTGTGAAATGCTGCCTGTGGAAGTATATCCCTTTAGAGACTAAAACTGTACACAGTACGTATGATCCTGCTCCACAGCTACCTGATGAAGGAGCAGCATTCCAAAAGCTAGTATTTCCAAATAAAACTGTTGGACTATAACCCAGTGTTGTGTGATTTTTAACACCGTATTCAGCACACTGTATGACTGGAGCAAGACTTTATTTCTTTTATACTTATTTCAAATACTTCTATTCACTTTATGTATTCTTGTGGTAGCAAGGGAAGTGATGTCCTAGTGGGATTATTGCTAGACTGTTAATCCAGAGGCCCAGGGAACGTTCTACAGAGCTGGGTTCAAATCTCACTGTGGAAGATGAATCCAGTAAAAATCGGGACTAAGGATGACTGTGAAACTGCTGCCACCTGCTGGAGGCGGGTGGGAGAAACAGTCTGGTTCACTCATTCTCTTTAGGGAAAGAGATTGCTGGCCGACATGTGACTCCAGACCCATAGCAATATGGCTGACTCTTAACTGCCCTCTGGGCAATACATTATTGCCGAGCCAGCATCACTCATCTCATAAATGAGTGAAAAGAAAACCTCAAGGGAAGTTTCTCTCAAATTCCCTGTAGAATTTATTAACAGTCTTCTTACACTTATAATTCTAGTTCTGTCCTTCAACCTGTATGTAGGACAACTGCTTTTCCATATATATCCTTTCAAACCCTTCCCTAACCTTAGGAAACCTAAATTAGACAGACCTCAGCCTTTTCTTTTCTAGAGTCAAGAACTCAAGCCAATTGAAACCATCCCAAGTCTTATTATAAGCCTTTAGTTTTGGCTCAAATTAAAATAAGAATCAAATTAAAACTAAACATGTAGAATATTAACATTCAGAACAAAGCAGCCTCCTTAACTGGCACCACATCCACAAACATCTACTCCCTCCACCATTGACGCTTAGCAGCAGCAGTGTGTACTGTCAACGAGATTTACTGCAGAAATTCACCAAAGATCCTCAGACACCAACTTCCAAACCCATGACCACTTCCATCTAGAAGAACAAGAGTCGCAGGTACACGGGTACACCACCACCTGCTAGTTCACCCCCGAACCATTCACCATCCTGACTTGGAAATATATCACTGTTCCTTCACTGTCGGTGGGTTAAAATCTTGGGATTCCCTCCCCAAGGACATTGTGGGTCAACCCACAGCACATGGCCTGCAACGGTTCAAGAAGGCAGTTCAATCTCCCACCTTCTTAAAGGTGACTAAGGACGGGCAATAAATGCTGGCCCACAAACGATTAAACAAACATGCCCTGGACACAGCACTAGTTTGTGGTTTGTAGTTAATGCATATATTTGTATAGCTTACAGCTTTGTAGGTCTTCAGTGGTAACCAACAGATGCTGCCTGAATTGCTGTGCTCTTCCAGCACCACTGATCCAGAATCTGGTTTCCAGCATCTGCAGTCATTATTTTTACCAACTAGTACAGACCTAGTGAAATGCCACTACTGGACATCAATAATCAAAATGGCAATAAATCCATAGGATCCTTACAGTGTGGAAACAGGCCCAACAAGTCCATATCGACCCTCCAATGAGCACCCCCCACCCTTTAAGAAAGGTGGGAGAGAGAAAGCAGGAAAGTATAGACCAGTTAGTCTGACCTCAGTGGTGGGAAAGATGCTGGAGTCTATTATAAAGGATGAAATTACGACACATTTGGACAGTAGTAACAGGATAGGACAGAGTCAGTATGGATTTATGAAGGGGAAATCATGCTTGACTAATCTTCTGGAATTTTTTGAGGATGTAACTCTGAAGATGGATGAGGGAGATCCAGTAGATGTAGTGTACTTGGACTTTCAGAAAGCTTTTGATAAAGTCCCACATAGGAGGTTAGTGAGCAAAATTAGTGCGCATGGCATTGGGGGCAAAGTACTAACTTGGATTGAAAGTTGGTTGGCTGATAGGAAACAAAGAGTAGTGATAAACGGCTCCATTTCGGAATGGCAGGCATTGACCAGTGGGGTACCGCAGGGATCAGTGCTGGGACCGCAGCTTTTTACAATATATGTTAATGATATAGAAGATGGTATTAGTAATAACATTAGCAAATTTGCTGATGATACTAAGCTGGGTGGCAGGGTGAAATGTGAGGAGGATGTAAGGAGATTACAGGGTGACCTGGACAGGTTAGGTGAGTGGTCAGATGCATGGCAGATGCAGTTTAATGTGGATAAATGTATGGTTATCCACTTTGGTGGCAAGAACAGGAAGGCAGATTACTACCTAAATGGATTCAATTTAGGTAAAGGGGCAGTACAAAGAGATCTGGGTGTTCTTGTACACCAGTCAATGAAGGTAAGCATGCAGGTACAGCAGGTAGTGAAGAAGGCTAATAGCATGCTGGCCTTCATAACAAGAGGAATTAAGTATAGAAGCAAAGAGGTCCTTCTGCAGCTGTACAGGGCCCTGCTGAGACCGCACCTGGAGTACTGTGTGCAGTTCTGGTCTCCAAATTTGGGGAAAGACATTCTGGCTATTGAGGGAGTGCAGCGTAGGTTCACGAGGTCAATTCCTGGAATGGTGGGACTACCTTACGCTGAAAGACTGGAGCGACTGGGTTTGTATACCCTTGAGTTTAGAAGACTGAGAGGGGATCTGATTGAGATATATAAGATTATTAAAGGATTGGACACTCTGGAGGCAGAAAACATGTTTCCGCTGATGGGTGAGTGCCGAACCAGAGGACACAGCTTAAAAATACGGGGTAGACCATTTAGGACAAAGATGAGGAGAAACTTCTTCACCCAGAGAGTGGTGGCTGTGTGGAATGCTCTGCCCCAGAGGGCAGTGGAGGCCCACTCTCTGGATTCATTTAAGAAAGAGTTGGATAGAGCTCTCAAGGATAGTGGAATCAAGAGTTATGGAGATAAGGCAGGAACAGGATCCTGATTAAGGATGATCACCCATGATCATATTGAATGGTGGTGCAGGCTCAAAGGGCAGAATGGCCTACTCCTGCACCTATTGTCTCTTGTCTTTCCCTGTAACCCTACATTTCCCACTGTTAACACATCTAACCTACACATCCCTTGACACTACGGGCAATTTAGCGTGGCCAATCCACCTAAACTGCACATCTTTGGATTGTGGGAGCAAACCGGAGCACCCAGAGGAAACCCACGCAGACACAGAGAATGTGCAAACTCCACACAGACAGTTGTCCAAAGCTGGAACTGAACCTGGACCCCTGGCGCGGTGAGGCAGCCGTGCTAACTACTACTTAACTTTTGCTGCAAGACAACCATGGAATCACATCAGAAAATGGGAAATGCGAAGATTTATTTTTCTAAGATTTTTTACTCTATGTATCATTCACCACAGGGGATCAACTGCTGCATGCCGAGATTGCTAAACATTAATATCACTGAGAGTTTCATTATTTAATTGCTGTACTTTGTACGTACCTGCATTACTTCAGCAATGGAGTTCCGAAATGTTGCCACTTGTTCTGCTACAGATATTGATGTAATTTCAGCTTCTTTGAGTGCAATCAACAGCATGTTCTCCTCAGCAAGAGTTTCCTTTTCCATCCTGAATAACAGCAGAAGCCATATCAGAACAGATTTATAACTGTAGATTCAAGACGAAACTTGCCTCAGGACTCGAAATTACTGCAAGCATCACCATTTAACACCTTTCAGTCCAGGAAGGAGGTGATTGCTCTGGAGAGGAGATTTATCAGGATGTTGCCTGGGATGGAGCATTTCATCAATGAGGACAGTCTGGATAAGCTCAGGTTATTTTTTTTTGGAACAGAGAAGGTTGTGGGGGCACCTGATGGAAGTGTATAAGATTACGAGGGACCTGGACAGGGTGAATAGTATACAGCTACTCCTCCAAATCAAAGGGTCAAGTGAAAGGCAAGAGGTTTAGAGATGATCTAAGGAAACGATTGTCAATCAGAAAGTTGTGGGAATCTAGAATACATAGCTGGGGAGAGTAGTAGAGGCCAGAAACCTCATAACCTTTAAAACGTACTTGGATGAGCGCTTGAAGTGTCATGTGCAGGACCATGGCAGTAGTGTAGGTAGCAGTGAATTTTTTGTGTGGTACTAGCTCAATGAGTTGAGGGCCTTTTCTGTACTGTGTGATTTGATGATTCTACGATCTATCAGCAATATCCAAAACAAACTAGAGACTATGATAATTTGGCACAAGATTCAAGGTAATTGTGTTCTGTTCATGTCTGCAAGATTGACTTGCTAAAATTTCCTGGATCTGGTTATCGGTTTGCTCGCTGAACTAGTAGATTTGTTCTCAGACATTTCATCACCACATTGGGTAACATTATCAGTGAGCTTCCAGTGAAGCACTGCTGTTCTGTCCCACTTGCTAGTTATGTTCCTTGGTCTGTTGTGATGGGTGATATCACTTCCGCTTCTTTTTCTGAGAGGTTGGTAAATGGGGTCCAAATTGAAATGTTTGTTAATGGTGTTCTGGTTTGAATGCCAGACCTCTAGAAAATCCCATGCATGTCTCTGTTTATGCCTGTCCCAAGATGGATGTATTGTCCCAGTTGGACTGGTGTCCCTCTTCATCTGTGTGTATGGATACCAGTGATAGTTGGTCATGTCTTTTGGTGACGAGTTGGAGCTCATGTATCCTGGTGGCTAGCTCCCTGCTAGTTTGTCCAATGTAATATTTGTTGCAGTCCTTGCAGGATATTTATATATTATGCTTGTTCTGCTGGCTGTGGGTACGGTGTCATTTAAATTCATCAGTAGTTGTTTTAGTGCAGTAGTAGGTTGATGGGTTACCATGATACCTGGTGGTCATTTCATGCCAAAAACCTCTGTACACTAATGTGACCTACCATGAATGGACAACTATGTTAGAATAAGCCACCTGCATTAAACAACAGCAGACCAGAACAAAGAAAGGACTGGCCCAACAAGAAAAAGTAACTAAGCTCACACACAGCAATGATTGTGTGTGAGCTGGATAAAGAACCTGTCGGACTGAGCACTCACAGATATGGAAAGGCCATTCTAGTACGATGGACTACAACCACAGGGACATAGACAAAAAGGACCTTCTAGCCGCACTGGAATCCACCCTCAAAGACAACAGACTTGCAGAAGAAACCCAGCAGACCAGATGGTAGCACCAACACTAAGCAGAAAGAAAGGAGGGAATGCCCTCAACACACTTGAGAAGAAAGCCCTGGAAGGACTCAGAAAAGACAGAAATATTTCTTGTCCCTTAACCGGCAGACAAAGGGCGCATGACCATCATCCTGTACGGAACACAGTACATTGAAAAAGCGAACACACTACTAAGCTATACTGACACCTACCAACAGGTGGCGATGGACCTGACTCCGCAGCTAACAAACCACATTACAGCATTCCTGAGGAAACTACACAAGGCAGACGAAATTAACAAGGTGAAAGGGAGGACTGCAGATTGTGGAGATTAGAATCGAGAGTGTGGTGCTGGAAAAGCATAGCAGGTCAGGCAGAATCTGAGGAGCAGAAGAGTTGACATTTCGGGCAAAAGTCCTTCATCAGGAATTAACAAGACACACCCCATTTCTACGGATTGCCAAAAGTACACGAACAAGGGACACCCCACCCCCTCACTTCCGGATCTGTAGCCTGACTTCCCAGCGCTCCAACAGACAGGCTAGCAAAGAAACTGCAACGTAAACCAGAATACCTGGTAGAAGACTCAACCCACTCCAATCATTCTGCCCAGGAACTCCTTAACATTATCAAAGACACCAAGGTAGAGGATGAGGAGGTCATGGTTTCCTTCGACCTGATGGCCCTACTCACATCAATAAACATTACCCTTGCGAAAGAAACACTGGCCTCACTGCTAGACCAACCAAGGATACCTGACACCTGATAGTGCCAACTCTATCAGCAAGGACAGCATCCTCAAATGACCCTGGACCTATGCCTCACAATCCACTTCACCTTCAACGACACGATATACAAATCAATGGATGCCTATGGGATCACCAATATCAGGACTTATAGCAGAAGCAGTTATGCAGAGGTTGGAATGAACAGCCCTTCCCATGATCCAGCCTAAGCTTTGTGGATATCACCTTTATCATCATCAAGCATGATAAACTAGAAGAAACCCACAAACACATAAACAACATCCTCACCGGTATAAAATTCACCAAAGAGGAAAAGAACAATAACCGACTCCCCTTCTTGGATGTCATGGGAAAATAAAAAGCCAATGTAGACCACTGTTTACAGGAAAGCGACACAGACAGACCAGATACTCAACTACAGAAGCAACCATCCCAACACCCACAAATGGAATTGCATCTGGACACTATTCAAACATGCCACAACACACTGCAGCACCACAACTACGAGAAGCTGAGGAGAAGCAACTACACAACTTATTCAGGAACAACAGTTACCTGATAAGCGCAGTCTGATGAATCCTGCACAACAAACCTAAACAGGAAGACAGTACACACCTAGAGATTCAAGTCACCCTACTATACATCAAAAACATTTCAGAGTTGACCACCAGGTACTCCGGTCCTTAGGCATCATGGTAACCACCAACCCACTACCGCACTAAAACAACTGCTGATGAATTTAAGGACCCTGTACCCACAGCCTGCATAACGAACGTAATATACAAAATACCCTGCAAGGACTGCAACAAACATTACATTGGACAAATGGGCAGGAAGCTAGCCACCAGGATACATGAGCACCAACTAGCTACCAAAAGACATGACCAACTATCACTGGTATCTACACACACAGACGAAGAGGGACACTAGTCCGACTAGGACAATACATCTGTCTTGGGACAAGCCAAACAAACACAGGCATGGGAATTCCTACAGGCCTGGCATTCAAACCAGAACTCCATTAACAAAGATATAGATCTGGACCCCATTTACCAACGTCTGAGAAACAGAACCAGAAATGATATCACTCATCACAACAAACCAAGACACATAAACAACAAACCAGGACAGAACACCAACGCTTCATTGGAGGCTCACTGATGATGTTACCCAGCATGATGATGAAACGTCTGAGAACAAACCCACCAGCTCAGCCAGCAAACTTACAACCCAAGCTACAGATCTTCTCCAAGATCTTTCCTGGATCTTTCGGGTTGGAGAGGTCCATCTTATCACATTATTGATATTGTATCAGGGTAGCAAGCTCTATTATGCTCTGCAATTTGAGATATTCACAAGTGAATGGAAATTCCAAATTTCCAGCAGTTAAGGCACAGAAGTGTGGTTTCTTCCCTCTGCACGCCCCACCTCCCCTGTCCACCAATTCCCTTCCCCTCCCCTGCCCCAACTCCCTCCCCCCACTCCCCTCCACCAACCCTCTTCACCCCCTCAAGCAAGGTAACATGTAACTGCTTAACCCATATCTTAAGCAAAACTTCCTAAATTATGACAGGAAACTTCTCAAGTAACTTATTAGTGTAGCCTTTCTATTATACCAAAGGGCAACAAATATAAAGGTTTCCTGCATTTATATCAGTTTGGGTTTTAAAAAGAATATGGCAATCAAATTGTCCCCAGAAAACAGGATGGGATTTAAACTCATGTTTTCTGCAACAGAATTCCAATGCCTTTGGGATTACTTGGCTGAACTGCTGCTAAACGACAGTATCCTGATTTGGGATTGATAAACTGAGCTTTGCATAAAACAAATTACTCTCAATATACAATCACAATAAACGAAGGCATGCTGGCTATCTTGAGACGACTACCAGATGGCTCTGCAGAACTTGAAATCCTGAAACGTGCAGCTGCAGTTGAAAGAAGTGTTATCAGTTTAATGGTACTTGGCCAAGTTCCATGTGACAGCAGCAGCAAACTAATCATTCTACTTCAAGTAGCTAATCACAAAGAGGGACTGGAAACAATCAAGAAGGATTTGAAATGAATTGGACCTCAGAAAGAATGAGGCATCCAAATGCAACACCTAAAATAGTTACATGTGGAATAACTGATGAAACAAGGGCGGCACGGTGGCACAGTGGTTAGCACTGCTGCCTCGCAGCGCCAGAGACCCGGGTTCAATTCCCGACTCAGGCGACTGACTGTGTGGAGTTTGCATGTTCTCCCCGTGTCTGCGTGGGTTTCCTCCGGGTGCTCCGGTTTCCTCCCACAGTCCAAAGATGTGCAGGTTAGGTGAATTGGCCATACTAAATTGCCCGTAGTGTTAGGTTAGGGGTAAATGTAGGGGTATGGGTGGGTTTCGCTTCGGCGGGTCGTTGTGGACTTGTTGGGCCGAAGGGCCTGTTTCCACACTGTAATCTAATCTAATCTAAAAGGGCCTGCTCCTACTCCTATTTTCAATGCTTCTGATGACACTCAGCAAATTTATAAACCAGTAAGTGAAAGGCTTTCCACTGGAGAGGTTTACAGCAGTGATTGTAATGAGGTCAGCCAACTGGACATCATAGATTGAGTCTCTTGATTGGGATTGTTAACCCAGTCCAGTCAGGGAACTCTGACTAATATTAAAGTGATGATTTGGAGGTGTTGTGTGATTTTTAACCTTAGGAGAAAGTGAGGACTGCAAATGCTGGAGATCAAAGTCAAAATGCGGTGCTGGAAAAGCACAGCCAGTCAGGCAGCATCTGAGGAGCAGGAGAATTGACATTTCAGGCATAAGCTCTTCATCAGAGATACTGACTCATTGGTGCCTGACTCTGTATGAGGCAGTGTTACTGTCCATGTGTAAATACAGTGTGACTTAATGACTGGACACCGGCCTCCATAGAGTTATTTCATTTACAACCTCAAGCTGTCTGAAAGGCCTTCATTGGCAGTTAGTTGCATTTGTAGCAGTGTTTGTCACATTAACGTAGCAAAACTTCAGAGCCTAGTCTGGGCTCAACAAAGACTAACAAACAACAAAGAGATGGATTCCCAATTAAATAGCTTTGGTGTTGGGCAAGGGAAACATGTCAGCCAGGACACAGGACTACAAAACACACCACAGCGTTGTATTTACATCCATCTCATACCCTTTCTTTGTAATTGCTAGGATGACTATATTTATATTTCAGAATTGTCTGGAAGAAACCAGAACAACTTGAACTATTTGAACATTTTCAGCATTGAGAAAGGTTTTCACCACATGATTTGTTGGAAATAAAGCCATTATTTTCGTGGACTGTGATTTACCTGCCAAGAAACAGTCAAGCAAAGCTTTCAAGAAAATTAGATATCGGGTCTATTGGCTTCATTCCCTGGCTTTGAAGGGACTAGGGGATCTCTACTAAGGGATGCCAAACAACCCTTTCTGGACTTAGAATTTTGATTTACACACTCAGAAGTCGATGTAAAGAAGACAGCTTAGAAGCTAGAACTACAGGGCATAGCCTCAAAATAATGGGGAGCAGATTTGGGACTGAGTTGAGGAGGAACTTCATCACCCAAAAGGGTTGTGAATCTGTGGAATTCCCTGCCCCAGTGAAGCAGTTCAGGTTATCTCATTAAATGTTTTTAAGGCAAAGATCGATAGATTTTTGAACAGTAAAGGAATTAAGGTTAATGGTGAAAGCGTGGGTAAGTTAATGGTGAAAGCGCGGGTAAGTGGGCCTGAGTCCATGAAAAGATCAGCCATGACCTTATTGAATGGCAGAGCAGGCTTGAAGGGCCAGGTGGCCTACTCCTGCTCCTAGTTCTTACGTTGTTAAGTTGCCAGCCTCTGTCTTGAATATCATTAGATGTTCCTGGCAAGCTGAAAAAGTTTCAAAATAACAGTATAATTCCAAATTACCAGGTAAACGCAGAAGGGATACTTTGTGACCAGTCCCCAGTTACTTGAATCCACGTTGATTGCAGTCAGAAATACACCTTTATCATCAATCTACCGCATGAAATTCAGCTTCATTGACTGGCAATTCAGCGGATGTAAAAAAGGATCACAATTTACCTTTCATTCCCAAGCTTTGTGCTTGGGGCTCTTCGTTCACTTTTGCCTTTTTTGAAACTACAACCTGTGCAGAAACTTGGTATTTTATGTTGAGCTTGGGTGTCTGTGTGTGTAATTAAGAGGATATAGATTTGATTCCAGTTCACAGCCTCAGTATTAACATGAGTTTGTCACTAGCTTTAAGAATAGGTTTTGATCAGTGGGTGCTAAAGAGAAACAAGTGCTCGTTTTGGTCAGTGAATCAACATAATTCAATAGTTCAAAAAGTGAGCTCAAGAGCATCTTCTCAAGGGTAATTCGAGATAGAAAACAAATGCTAGCCTAGCCAATGACACTATGAATAAATTTTAGAAATCGACTTAGCAATTAACTTAATTGCTTCCATAACTTTAAAATGGTTTTCACCGAATTTGAATAAAATTGACGCAGATGTAACAGTAAACCATTAGCACTGCTTGCCATTAAGATATTAAAAGTAGCTACAGGTGCGGAGGGCTGCTCCCTTGTTACAGAGAGGACAATTTGGTGGTGGTTTAACCTGAGGGTCACTTAGCCTCAAGTGAAGGGAGAGGACAAGAAGGGGAATTCTTCATGGTAGATTCAGCCATACAGGAACTGAACCCACACATCACTTGCATCATCCTGCATTAAGCCAACTGTTCAGCCAACTGACCCCAATGACTCCACATTGAAATACATTTTCACGCTTCAATTAAATAACAAGCAACGTAATTTCATATGAATGCCTATATTACAAGAACAAAAATGAGAAGGCATAGATTTAAGGTAATTTGGAAAAGAAACAGGGGTGATGTGAAAAATGAGATTTTCATTCCATGAGTAGTTAGAGAATGGAATGCACTGCCTGGAAGTGTGGTGGAGGCAGGTTCAATTGAGGCATTCAAGAGGGCATTGGACACTTATTTGGACAAAAATCATGTGCTATGGTATGGGGAAAAGGCAGGAGATTGGCACCAGTTAATGACGCTCATCTGAAGAGCCAGCGTAGACCCGTTGGGCTGAATGGTCTCTTTTTACACTGTAAAACTTGGTGACATGTATTAAAAGGCAGAACAAACACAGTAGTTAGTTACCCTGTCCAGTCCAACTCTTTTTGGAACTTGTCAAAACTCTCATGAGAAGTCCCATTTTTATTGGTTGATTGAGTATGTGCATCAGTTTCACGAACTTCACTTCTCCAATTTGATGCCTTTGCTTTATCTTCAGACTCTCTGTTCGCTGTGTGCCCTGAAAACTGAACAATTCCCATTAACAATTTGTAAGAGCAAATATCTAAAAAGTACAATGAACAGTTAAATCACCAAACCAATCTTGAATATATTCTTTATCTAACTGGTATAAATACAGACAAACTATATGTAAGCTGCCTCCATGCTAACTGCATTTCTGGTTCAACCCTCCCATCATATCACATGCCCAGCAACAGACTCTTCCCTATTCACAGACTCAAGTGGAAGGAGCCACTCAATAATTCAGAATATTGGGATCAATAAGATGACATAATCCAAAATCAGTGCTGCCAATGAAAACAATTTATTTCATTTTCGGAGCTTTCCATCCTTCCATTGCGCTGCTGATTGGATAGCTAGACCAGTTCACTTGCACATTAATGTCACATTCCTCCGTAAAGTTAGCATCACTGGATTACTGCTCAGTTGGTTTCTTTCCCACTGACCTTGATCAAGCATCTCTGTGCTGGTTCTTTACATCAAAAAGGATTAAGCAACTTTTAAATGCAAGAGAAGTTTAAACAGAGAGGGAGTGATGTGCCCTTTCCAAAGAACATTTAGGTAGTTTTGCAGAATTTCTAGATGAAAATGATAGCATGCTTTGCATTGCAGGTTCAGATTCAACAACTGCAGTTTATAATACAATCAAAGAATCCCTACAGTGTGGAAGTAGGCCATTCAGCCAATCAAGTATTAACCAACCCTCCAAAGAGCTCCCACATAGACTCACCCCATCCCTGTAACCCTGCATTTCCCTTGACTAATCCACCTAGCCTGCACATTGCTGGACATTATGGACAATTTAGCATGGCCAATCCACCTAACCTGCACATTTTTCGACTTTGGGGGGAAACCGGAACAAATCCGCACAGATCGTTGCCTGAATGTAGAATTGAACCCGGGTCCCACTGAGCCACCGTGCTGCCAATTAAAAATCCGAAGGTGCTGAACAGGAGCTTCACAAAATAAAACATGGCACTGAGCCACACGAGTGGTTAAAGCAGATGACAGTTTAACCACACTCTGAGCTCATCCGAATTACCTTTAATTATTAGTAATTTATTAGTAATGAATTTATTAGTAATAGTCTTATATTTATGGCCCCTAGTTCTTCTGACTATTATAAGTGGAAACATATTCCTTATATTAGCCCTATAAAACTCTTTTATAATCTACAAGGTCATTCCTCAGCCTTCTCCATTGCAGAAAAAACAGCGCCCCAGCCTCTTCAATTTCTCCCCAGATAGCCTCCCTGTGGAATCATCAGTCATTTCATTGCATATAAAAAATGAGAGCTGTCTTGTAATATACTTATTCTAAACTCCCTAAGAGGCTATTTTAATACTAAGCATACAATAAATGTACCAAGCACTGTTCTTCCGAATTTGCAATCAATGGATCAATTCTGCAAAGGGAATATTCAATTATTTAACCTAGTAGATATGGGGGTTAGGTAGCTGGATAGCTGGCTTGCAATGCAGAGTTATGCCAACAGCATGTTCAATACATACATGGCTGAAGGACTGTCCTTCTCAATCTCTCCCCTTGCCTGAGGTGTGGTGACCCTCAGGTTAAACCACCAGTTGGTTCTTTCTATGATGTCTTTACTTCAGCAACTGGAAACATGAACTGGGATGCAAATTTTAAAATGCTTGGCACTATAATACATTCAGATGGAGCTGTGAAATTGAAAAAAATCATTTCGGGACTGAATCCTTGGGAATTGTGAAGGAAACTGAAATTACCTTGAGTGAGGGTGTTTCAAACCCTCACTAAAGCCCCCAGTTTGGAGTCACAATATTGGATTTCAGATGATTCTGACTCACTTAAATGCCACAGTTACCCAAGAAACGTTTGAGGATTGTAAAACCTACTCTGACTCCTGGGCAACCAGAAAAAAAATCCCGACTCGTCACCACAACAAAAACAGCTCAGACCCAACAAACTTCTCTCCCTTCCCCCGAGCCCGGCCACAAATCCACCTTATCCTTTCATCACATCACACAGCAGCCTACCCCTACATGTCTCTTATATACTGATAACTCCTGAGGTCAAAGTGACTGTGGGACATTTGAATTACACAGTATGGCACACTTACAGCTGAAGAAGGAGATGCAGATTCCACACTCTTCCACTCTGCTTCTGGTTGCATGCGTTCTTGCATTTGTTGGTTCACAGAAGAAGGTTCCTGTCCAGGAAATGTAAAGATATGACGAATCAAAATGCAAATGTGTGCATTTTTTGACTGATCAGGGCAAGTTTCTGACCCTGATCAGAAAGTACCTCTGTATCTTTCTCCAGTCGCAGCTGTGTTCTCACTGTTTAAAGTTACCCTCATCATAATATGAGCTTCCACAGAAGTTACTCATTTGACAAAAGGTTGTACTATAGTACACAGAACTTTTCATCTCAAAATACCCCAATAAAACAAGCTGCGAACATTAGTATTCAAGAAAAGACAAGGATGCTCACAATTAGTACCATTACTCTGGACCCATTACTAGCAGTGTTTCTGCTCTCCACAAATAGATCTGTGCACACAGGCCACTATAAATAGGTCTTGGAAAAATGAAGTTCTCCCATATATATATATTTTAAGTTGCTTTTTTTTAATTCAGTAGAAAAAAAACTGGTTCAATCCAACTGATGCTTTTGTTAAAATAATTTTACACCCAATATACAGTTAAGTAATTAGTTCAAGAGAATACTACAATTTTGATTTGATACATCCACCTCTTGTTTGTCATTTTGGCCAAAGGTTGGAGTGTGGGGCTTAGCTTTTCCCCTCACAGTTCTGTTTGCTTTTGTTGAATCAGTTGAGTGCTTTCTTTTCTGCACGCGAGATAATTGGAAGAAACAACACATTGAGAATAATAATCAGAAAATTTTAGTCTCTGTACAATAGGTTTGCTGAGAATCTACTGTTTTACAGGTGTTAGCTATTCTACACTCGCCTCTGGCTAAATAGTTGTTTAAATCTAAATTTCTTGACCTTACAAATCCCTCAATGGTCTGGTCCCTCTTATCTCAGTGATCTATTCCAGCCCCTCAGGATATCTGCTTCACTAATTCCTCTCTCTTCAACATGCCCAACTTTAATTGCCCTTCCAATGGAAACCATGCTTTCATCCACCCTAAACTCTCTGAACTTGGATTCAAATCCCATCATGGTAAACCGTCAAATTTATAAATCTGGAAATAAATGTAATACTGTTCACGAAATGACTGTGGGGGAGAAACATCATCTGATTAACTGATGTCCTATAGGGAAGGAAACTGCTGTCCTTACTTGGTCTGACTTACATGTGACCCCAGACCCACATTAATTGGTCTGGAGTCACAGACTTTAAACTGCCCTTTGAAATATCTTCAAGAGTAGGCCTTGCCAGGGATGTTCACAGCTCATGAAAGAATAATGTGTAAAATTATCTCAAACTGTCTGTACATGCTGTTCCTCTTTTCCCATCTCCCATCCAAAGCCATGTTTGGAGGCAGCATTCTGAATTACAGACCACGACCCAGTGCCCTCCCAAATGGTCAAAGTTTCGGACGTGTCAATACAATTTGCTACTTCTGCCCCAATACATACTCCAGATCCTATCCAGCCCAGTACTTTATTAAAGGCTTTTTTAAAAAAGTCAATGCAAACAACATAATTTTCCCAAATCTGACATGTGAGTGAAATGATAACACCACATAGCACAGAAGGAGGCTATTTGACTCAATGTGTTTGGATTTAGACTTTGATAGAGACAGCCAATTAACCCCTTGTCCCTCTTCCTCTATTTCCTCAAAGTTGAAGTATTTATCCAGGTCTTTTTTTTCTGCACTCTCCTTTTAGGCAGTTATTTCCAGATCATGACAACTCGCCAGATTAGGAAAATTTGTTTCCTCGTGTCATCTCTTGTCGCTGTGCTAATAGCAGCCTGATTTTGATTATTTTTACAAACCAATAATAACCATTTATACCTACTTCCACAACAAAAGGTAATAACTTGGGCTTTTGAATATGAACATGAACAGGTGCAGATTTATTAAGTTGGGCATAGTTGGGAGGTGAAGATGATCTTGACTTCATTCTAAGGAGGGAAGAAGAAAGTTAGGAATTAACTTTGTCACTTTTTAAGGAAAAGCTTTTGTTTTAATAATTTCAAAAAAGCCACATTGCAGACACATGGAATAGTACAACACAGAGAAAGTACTGGTTCAATTGATCAGCTTGCCCAACTCCCAAAATCTTCCTGTTTCTCCCTAAATTCTTTTCTCCTTCAAGTGCTTTCCAAGTCCCTTTTCAAAGCTGTCACTGAATCATCAGGGTGTGGTGAGCTCAGCTGGTTAGATTGTGAGTGTGGTGCAAAGGAATGTTAATGTCACAGGTTCAGTTCCCATTCTGACTTTGGCCTGAACTCTTCTCTTCCCTCAAGACTGGGATACAACAGCAAAGTAATTATCTACAGCTGCCAAATATAGCAGCCCAGGCTGAAGCTTAATCAGCAAATCACAAACCAAGGACCTTATCTTATGCAGTGAACACAAAAGTGGGTGATAGCTCGGTAGCTCAGTGGTTAGCACTGCTGCTTCACAGCACCAGGGACATGGGTTCACTTCCAGCCTCAGGCGACTGTGTGGAGTTTGCACATTCTCCTCATGTCTGTGTGGGTTTCCACTGGGTGCTCTGATTTCCTCCCACAGTCCAAAGATGTGCAAGTTAGTTGAATTGGCCAAGCTAAATTGCCCAACGTGTTCAAAGATGTGTAAGTTAGGTATATTAGTCAGGGAGATGTAGACTAATAGGGTAAGCGAATAAGTCTGGATGGGATACTCTTCAAAGAATCGGTGTGGACTTGTTGGACTGAAGGGTCTGTTTCCACACTGTAGGAATTCTATTAAAATATTCAATCAGATGATACATTCCAAACTTTAACTACTCTCTACATGAAAGTTCTCTTCCTTTTGCCATCTCTGATCTTTTGCCAGCCATCTTATAGCCATTCATGTTCAATTACTTTTTAAGTGTACAATAAAAAAATTGTCAAGTGTAGGAGGAATTTGTAATAAAGAATACTTTAGTCACCATGGGCTCTTGAAAAATGTACATGCAGCCATATATAACATTATAATCTTCACCATCAATTGTGTTACTCATAAATAACATTTTCCATCATTCAGTTCACCGACACCTTCTCAAGGGCAACTAGAGACAGGCAATAAAAAATATGGGCCAGCCAGTGATGTCCACGTACCATGACTGAGTAGAAAAAAAAGTTAAGATAAATTACAAGCATCCCCAAAGATATACCGGTGGATTCTGGAAAATAGGTGAGAAACTGGTGTCGTTTTTTTCTTATTTTTAAACCAGGGCTCCATTCTATTCTCATTCGAGAAAGATACTTTTTTTTCCCTGAGAGACAGCCCCCAAATTCTTCATATTTCTCTCCCTTCCTTCTGAATCGTCACATTCCAATAACCCACCTGTCACCTTGAAGCTGATCACAACCACCCTCACAGTTCCAAATCCATGGTTTCTGTGACCTGTACAGTGAGGGGTGGGTTAGCTCAGCTGAATGCAGAGCTGCTTTGTGAAGCCAAGAGTGTGAGTTCAACCTCTGCACCAGCTGAGGTTACCATGAAGGACTCTCCTTCTCAACCTCTCTCCCCTTTCCCCGAGGTGCGGTGACCCTCAGGTTAAACCACCACCAATATCTCCCTCTCATGAGAGAACAAACAGGCGAGACTCTGGTAACTTACCTTTACGCGCCGATCATGGAAAGGGAGTAAGCAGTGACCTTCCCCAGTCGGAAAGTGTAACCTTTCACCAGCAACACTGTGTTTCCCGTCTCTAAGCCAAGTTGATAATCTGTGCTGAGCCTGACATTGCTCGGGTTCAGTTTTACTGTCAGGCCTGACTTTATCAAACACCAGTTAGATCGGACGCACCTCTCTGCAGGCTCTAGATAAATGCAGCCATGGTTTGGGAAGAGGGTCCCCCCAGTTCTTGCTCCGGTCACATTCAGCTTCGGATACCCCCCAGCCCCCGGGGCACGATCACCCTCCGGAGCCCGGGCCAAGCCGCGTCTCTAGCAGCTGTTGCTGGGCACCGAGGGCTCGCCGCTGATTGGCTCCTTTTACATTTTGGGACCTTGTTTTCCGCCAGTGGCGGGAGCACCCAATGCAGATCCCAACCGGAATAGGAATCCCCCCGGGAGGGAATCCAGTTCAGGAATAGGAGCAGCGGGAGGCAGAGACGGAGTTGCAATCCGGACCCGGAGCATTGGGACCGGAGTAGGAGAGGACTCAATCCGGAATGGGAGCGGATCAGGAACAGTGGGAGGGAATCCAGTCCAGGATTAGGAACACTGGGGGCAGATCTCAAATCCCCCAGAGCAGGAGCGGTGGAGCGAGTCCGGTTCCAAATCCGAACCAAGAACGGGTGGAGTGGGAGCAGACCATTGCAGTGGAGAGAATCCGAACAGGAGGAGGAACGGACTCTGATCCGGACTAGGAGCTTTCCAGGAGCACTGGGGTGGGAATCCAGACTAGGAATGGGAGCAGTGGGGTCAGATCCTGAACTGCTGTGCTCTTCCAGCACCACTATAATCCAGAATCCACATCCAAAACATCTACTGCTAGAAAAACGCAGCATGTCTCTGGAGAGAAATCACAGTTAATGTTTCAGATCCAGTGACCCCTCCTCAGAACTGATGGTAGCTAGAATAAAGTTTTTTTTTATGCAGAAGATAGGGCGGAGGGAAGGGGTAATTCTTCGGTGGAGATAGACCCCAGAGAGAGAGAGAGAAGAGCAGTTGGACAAAATGATGGATCGTCTTATTTCAAGGACCACGTATTCCCCTCGAATGTGATCAACAATGCCCCCCAGCGCTTCTCCGTCTTTGAGCCCACCCCTCCAACTGCAACACAGACAGAACCCCTCTGGTTCTCACCTTCCACCCCAATAATCTCCGGATGCAGCGCTGCTGCACTTCTGCTGCCTACAATCAGATCCCTCCACCAGAGACATACTGCCTCCTGATTCCTATCTGCGTTCCGTAGAGACCATTACCTCTGTGACTCCCTTCTTAGGTCCACACCCCCCACAACCCATCCTCCACAACCGGCACCTTCCCTTGCCACTGCACGAGGTATAAAACCTGCTCCTACACCTCCCTCCTCACCTCTGTCCAAGGCCCCAAAGAATCTTTCCACATCTGGCAAAGACTTTCCTGCCCATCCATCTACCTCATCTACTGTGTCTTTCGCTCTTGATGTGGTCTCCCCTACATCAGGGAAATAGGATGCCAACTCATGGACCATTTCAGGGAACATCTCTGGGACACACGTTCCAAGCAATCCCACTGCCCTGTGGCCAAACACTTCAATGCTCCCTCCCATTCCACCAAGGACATGCAAGTCCTGGGCCTCCTCCACCGTCAAATCCAAGCCACCTAATGACTGGAGAAAGAACGCCCCATCTTTTGCCTTGGGAATCTTCAACCACATGACATCAGCATCAACTTCACTAGTTTCCAAATCTCCCCTCTCCCACCTCATTCCAGATTCAACCCTCTAACTCAACACTACGCTCTTGATCTGTTCCACTGTCCAGCTTCCTTCCCACCTATCTACTCTACCCTCCCCACTGACCTATAACAATCAGCTTGCTCCTGCATCCACCTATTGCCTTCCCAGCAACCTTGCCAATGCCAGCCCTACCCCCAACCTTCTATTTATCTCTACCCCATGCCATATTCCTGTTGAAGGGCTTATGTCTGAAACGTCGATTTTCCTACTGTTCCGATGCTGCCTGACCTGCTGTGTTATTCCAGCATCTGCAGTCCTCATTATCTCCTTGTGGATCACTGTCAGCCTAGGAGAATGAACGGCTTCTAATGGGGATTGTTAGTGGCTAACAATGTTATAGCAGACCATATGATAACAAGGCCTAGTGTGTGGGGCTTGGGGTAAGGACATGGGAGAAGGTGCCTCGGCCCCAAAGTTAGTGATGTTGATATTGAGTCCAGAAGGTTGTAGTATTCCAAAGCAGAAAATGAGGTGCTGTTCTCCCAGCTTGTGCTGAACTTCACTGGAGCACTGCAGCAAGCCCGAGACAGAGATATTGGCCAGGGGACACAGTGGTGTGTTGAAGTGTCAGGCAACTGAAAGCTCAGGGTCTTTTTTGCAGACAGAATGTAGACTTTCTGTGAAATGGTCATCCAGTCTACACTTCGTTTCCCCAGTGTAGAGGAGACCACATTGTCAGCAGCGAATGCAGTTGACTACATTGAGTGAAGTGCAGGTAAATCACGGCTTCACCTGGAAGGTGTGTTTGGATACTGAGTGTTGGGAATGAAGGATGAGTGGACCAGAGTGTCTGGAGGGAATGGTTCTTGTGGAAAGCTGACAGTGGAGAGGAAGGGAATATGTCTCTGGTGGTGGCATCTCATGGAGGTAGTGGAAAAGGCAGCTGACCCTCTGGATGTGAATGTTGATGGGATGGTAGGCGAGGACTAGGGACCTGACGAGGTCAGATCCAAATCAGGAGCAGTGGAGCAAATACAGTTCCCAGTCCAGATCCGGAGCAGGTGGAGTAGGAGCACATTCAGGTCTGGATCAGCAGTAGGTGGAATGGGAGCAGATCCAGGTCTGGTCAGGAGCAGGTGGAATGGGAGCAAATCCAGGTCCGGATCAAGAGCAGATGGAATGGGAGCAAATCCAATTCTGATCAGAAGACTGTGGAACGGGAGCAGATCCAAGACTGGATCAGGAGCAGATGGAATGGGAGCAAATTCAAGTCTGGACCAGGAGCAGCCGGATCTGGCCAAAACCCGGAAGGGATCAGGATCTGGAGACTGGATCCAGTCAGTCAGACTGGATCCGGATCCGTCCCAGAATCGGAGCGCTGGGGCTCACACATTTCCCAAACCTGGACCAGCTGCGGGTGTGGTCTATGTATTAAGGACTCTCCGAGTGTATCCGCGGTTTCCGGGGATACATTGTATCTGGGAGAGTGCAAGTGGAAACAATGATAGTAACAGTGTTTCCCTTTCCCCAGGAGCTGCCGCTCAGGTTCTCGGTGTGGCTGTTGGAGGGGAGGGGGAGCTGGTAGCGATGCAAGCCCTTTACTCTGTCTCTGTACACCAAGAAATGGAATGTTTACGGATGTATGGCTTGACCAATTGTACAGATCATCAAAATATTTTATGAATAAAGTATATTTTTTGAAATTTAAAAAAGGCCTGAATGCGGAGCTGCTCTGTGCGGTTGGCTGGGATATCCTGGTGGACCGGGTTCCCCTGCCGTGCGGCCACAGCTTCTGCAGCGGCTGCATGGCGCAACTCAAGTGCGGGGCACGGGACTCGGATGGAGAGAGTGCCAGCACCTCCTGAGGGGGGTGCCCAGCTACACGTGCCCCCTGTGCCTGGCGAGCTGGGATGTGAGCCTGGAGCTGATGAGGAATGTTTCTGTACAACTTTGACTGTATCGTGTTGAGCTTTCAATATGGTCTCTCACAGGCCGCACTGTTGGTCCCCATTCCTAATTGCCCTCTGAACCTTGTAGGTTATTGGGTTATTTCAGAGGTTAGTAAAGAGTTACCTGTGTTGTCCAGGGTCTGGGATCATACCCAGGGTCTGGGATCATACGCAGACCGGGAAAAGGTGATAAAAATTGCTGGAAAAGCTTAGCAGGTCAAACAGTATCTGTGGAGAAAAAACAGTTAATTTTTTAACTTCAAAAATATACTTTATTCATAAAATTCATCATGTGAACAAATGATTTGGAGGTGCCAGTGTTTGGACTGGAGTGGACAAGGTCAGAAAACATGATTGAGCCTACTTGTGGAGCGATTCAGAGAGCACCTCTGGGCCACCCAGACGAACCAACCCAACCAACCTGTAGCACAGCATTTCAACTCCCCCTCCCACTCCACCGAGGATATGCAGGTCATTGGACTCATCCACCGCCAAACCACAACAACCCGACGGTCGGAGGAGGAGCGTCTTATCTTCCGACTGGGAACCCTCCAACCGCAGGGGATGAACTTGGACTTCACCAGTTTCTTCATCCCCCCTCCCCCCACCTTGTCTCAGCCGGATCCCTCCAGCCCGGCACCGCCTTCCTGACCTGCAGTCTTCTTCTTGACCTCTCCGCCTCCATCCTACTCCGACCTATCACCCTCACCTTGACCTCTTTCCACCTATCACATTTCCAATGCCCCTCCTCCAAGTCACTCCTCCCTACCTTTTATCTTCTCCTGCTGAACACTGTCTGCTCATTCCTGAAGAAGGGCCTGTGCCCGAAACGTCGAATCTCCTGTTCCCTGGATGCTGCCTGACCTGCTGTGCTGTTCCAGCAATAAAGTTTCAACTTTGATCTCCAGCATCTGCAGACCTCACTTTCTCTTCCAGAAAACATGATGCCAGGTTACAGTCCAACAGGTTTTTTTTTTCAAAATCATGAGCTTTCACAGTGCTGCTCCTTCATCAGGTAAAGCCTGTGATTTCAAATAAATCTGTTGTACTATAACCTTGGACCGTGTGATTTATAACCATGTGGACAAAGGAGCAGAGTTTTCTGTTACTCCGATGCTGCCAGACATGCACATTTCCAGCATCTTTATTTCAGATTTCCTGCACTTTGCTTTTATGTTTTCAGTTAGTTTAATAATGAAGAGTAACTTGGGCTCTTCAGACTGTAGGCGAAAGTAAGGACTGCAGATGCTGGAGAGTCTAGATTAGAGTGGTGCTGGAAAAGTACAGCAGGTCAGGCAGCATCTGAGAAGCAGGAAAATCGAGGTTTCAGGCAAAAGCCCTTCATCAGGAATGTGCTGATGCTGACTGACCTGCTGTGCTTTTCCAGCACTACTCTAATCTAGACTCTTCAGATTGCACTCAAAGCACAGAAAGTTTAATTGGTCTTCAAAATTGTAGGGTTTCTCGATGGAGTAAATAAAGAGGAACTTTCTCTTGGCCAGAGAACCAGACACCGTGTAAATCTAAAGAATTTGTGAAAGAACCAGAAGATGAGAATGTTTCTTGCACTGTGAAGTATCTGAAAGAATTGTGGAAGCAGATTCAACAGTTACTTTCAAAATGGAACTGGAGTATTGTAGAGAAAAACAAATTATAGGGGTTTTAAACTAAGTGGATAGTTTGTCTGTAGTGCCAATGTTGGCATGATGAACTAAGTTGTCCCAACTGCAAGAAAAAGAGTTTCAGCAGAATATGTTTCCACAGCAATATTTGGGCAGTTCTGTGGTTAGTACTGTTGCCTCATGGTGCCAGGGACCTAGGTTCGATTCTAGTTTTGGGTGACTGTGTGTGTGTGAAGTTGGTATAATCTCCCCGTGTCTGCATGGGTTTCTGCCGGTTTCCTCCCCAGACCAAAGATGTGCAGGCGAGGTGGATTTTCCATAGTAATTGAGGGGTTGTGCGGATAGAGTGGGCGAGTGTGTCTAGGTGGGATGCTCTTCTGAGGATCAGCACAGACCAATTGACCAAGTGGCTTCTTTCTGTACTGAAGGGATTCGATATTCGTGGTCGAGAGTGTGGTGCTGGAAAAGCACACTCTCGATGCTGATCTCCAGCATCTGCAGTCCTCATTTTCTCCTATTCAGTATTCATGTCCTGAATGACTAAATACACTTCCTGTTTATTTTACGATGCAAATTTTAACTTTTGTTAGGTAAGTTAATATTATATAAGTTTTGGAATGTTTAGTTTCGCTTTCATTTGGTGACTGTTTTTAATGCTATCAATGTCCACTATTCTCCAGAGTGACTGCAAATACAACTCTCCAAAGTTGACCAAGATCTGGCTGCTGTGGAAAATGGTCTTTGTCAGTTGGAGGAAGCTGCCTTTTCTCAGAAGGTACAGAGCTGGAAACAGAAAGAGAAAGTTAATAATTTTGCAACTTCTGGTGGAGGGCAATTAGAAATTGTTGCTTTTTAGCTCCTTGCTTTTACAGTCACATTTCACTTTGTAAAATTATTGTACACAGTGATTTTCATCATTTCCCCTTGAACCGCTCAGTCCTTCAGGCTCAACAAGTGCACAACTCCCACCTGACATTATAACCAGTTGTACAAAGAAACTTGTTGGAGGTTCCCCATCTGACATTTTATGACTTTAAGTCTGTCGGTGAACTGCATTTGTGGTCCCTGCCACAGCCTTGGTGCATCCAAAGTGACTAAGCAATTTGACCAGTGTGCCAGCTTTCAGTGGTACTCCAATGCACATGTTCACAGAGACGTTCACTGTCTTGTAGTGTCCATGAATATCAGGCAGTGCAATAACTGTGGGTCATTCAATGGTATTAACATACAGCTTCTTCACCATCCAGCCGTGAATTACACAAAACACTCTGTCCTACTGGTAATTTGCCTGATTTAAATTTCAACTTAGTGATGGAGACCAGTAGTTAATGGTGTGAAATATTTATTCAATACATTAGTGATGAAATATTTAAATGGCAAAAGATATCTTCATTAGGACTTTTTTTCTCTTAATTTAACTGGAGTTGAAATTTTCACTGTCAATCAACAATCTGGATTTATGATGTGACTTTATCTAAAATACCAGTCTAGATATTGGTGCAATAGAGATCTCTGCTGATTTAATCTAAACATGAAAATTGCAGTCTTTCTATTTGTGGGAAGTAATGGAGCAGTGGCATTCCCATGATCCAATTAAAGTTCTGGGCATTCAGGTATAGGAAAAGTGTTGTGAAACTTGAAAGGATTCAGAAAAAATTTACAAGGATGTTGCCAGGATTGGAGGGTTTGAGCTATAGGGAGAGGCTGAATAGGCTGGGGCTGCTTTCCCTTGAGCATAGGAGGCTGAGGAGTGACCTTACAGAGGTTTATAAAATTATGAGGGGCACGGGTCGAGGGGTCCAAAAAGTGGAGGGCATAGGTTTAAGATGAGAGGGGAAAGATTTAAAAAGGCTCTGAGGGGCAACTTTTTCACACAGAAGCTGGCTGTGTATGGAATGAGTCGCCTGAGGAAGTGGTGGAGGCTAATACAATTACAACATAGCAGGAATACAGAATTGAACACCGTATTCCAAAAGTGGTCTTACCAATGTCCTGTACACCTTCAACATGATCTCCAAACTCCTGTACTCAATGTATTGACCAGCAAAGGCAAGCATACCAAATGCCTTGTTCACTGCCCTGCCTACCTGTGACTCTACTTTCAAGGAGCTATGAACCTGCACTCCAAGGTCTCTTTGTTCAGCAACATTCCCCAGGACCTTACCATTAAGTGTCTAAGTCTTGCTCTGATATCCCTTTCCAAAATGCAGCACCTCATGTTTAGCTAAATTAAACTCCATCTGCCACTCTTCGGCCCGTCTGATCAAGATCCTGCTGTATTCTGAAGTAGCCTTCTTTTCCGTCCATTGCACCTCCAATTTTGGTGTCATCTGCAAATTTACGAACCATATCTCCTATGTTCACATCCAAATCATTTATATAAATGACAAAAAGCAGAGGACTCAGCACCAATTCATGCAGGCAAAAGTGAGGACTGCAGATGCTGGAAACCAGAGTTTAGATCAGAGTGGTGCTGGAAAAGCACAGCAGGTCAGGCAAGCATCCGAGGAGCAGGAAAATCGACGTTTCGGGCAAAAGCCCTTCATCAGGAATAGAGGCAGGGAGCCTCCAGGGTGGAGAAATAAATTTATCCATGCAGTACCTGTTAATTACAAACCTCCAGTCCGAATAGTAACAGTCCACCACCACCCTTGTGTCTACCAATCTTCTGGCAATTTTGTATCCAAATGATTAGTTCTCCCTATATTCCGTGTGATCTAACCTTGCTAACCAGTCTACCATGTGGTACCTTGTCAAATGCTTTACTGACATCAATATAGACAATGTCCAGTGCTCTGCCTTCATCAGTCCTCTTCATCGTTTCTTCAAAAAAGTCAATCAAGTAAGTGAGACAAGATTTCCCACATGCAATGCCATGTTGGCTATCCCTAATCAGTCCTTGCCTTTCCAAATGTATGTAAACCCTGCCCCTCAGAATCCTCTCCAATGACTTGCCTACCACCGATATAAGGCTCACCAGTCTATAGGTGCCTGGCTTTTCCTTATCACCTTTCTCATGTAGTGACACTATGTTAGCCACCCTCCAGTCTTCTGGCACCTCACCCATGGCTATCGATGATTTAAGTATCTCAGCAAAGGGCCCAGCAATCACTTCCCTAGCTTCCTGGGTCAATTTGATCGGGTCCCAGGATTTATCCACCTTTATGCATTTTAAGATGTTCGACAACTCCTCCTCTGTAGTTTGGACACTTTTCAAGATGTTGCTGTTTATTTCCCCAAGTGGGCAGCACGGTGGCTCATTGATTAGCACTGCTGCCTCACAGCGCTAGGGGCCTGGGTTCGATTCCAGCCTCGGGCGACTGTCTGTGTAGAGTTTGCACATTTTCCTCGTGTCTGCTTGGGTTTCCTCCAGGTGCTGTGGTTTCCTCCCACAATCCAGAGATGTGCAGGTCAGATGAATTGGCCGTGCTAAATTGCCCATTGTGTTAGGTGCATTAGTCAGGGGTGAAGTATAGGGGAGAGGAGTGGGTCTGGGTGGATTACTCTTCAGAGGGTCGGTGTGGACTTGTTGGGCTGAAGGGCCTGTTTCCATATTGTAGGGAATCTAATTCTAATTCTCTAGCTTCCATATCCTTCTCCACAGTAAACACTGATGCAACATACTCGTTTAGTATCTTCCCCCATCTCTTGCGGTTGCACACATAGGCGGCCTTGCTGATCTTTAAGCGGCTCTATTCTCTCCCTAGCTACCCTTTGTCCTTAATATATTTGTCTCCTTAACCCTATTTGCTGAAGCTAAATCATGTCCCCTTGTTGCCCTCCTGATTTCCCTCTTAAATATACTCCTACTACGCCTTATACTCTTCTGGGGATTCACTCAATCAACTACTGTATGCTTGACATATGCCTCTCTGTTCTCTTGACCAGAACCTTAGATTCTCTAGTCATCCAGCATTCCCTACATTTACCATTCTTGCCCTTTACCCCGACAGGGACATACTGTCTCTGAACTCTCCTTATCTCATTTTTGAAAGCTTCCCATTTTCCAGCCATCCCTTTACTTGTGAATATCTGCCCCCAATCAAATTTTGAAAGTTATTGCAGAATACTGTCAAAATTGGCCTTTCTTCAATTTAGATCTCTGACTTTTAGATCAGGTCTTTCCTTTTCCTTAACTATTTTAAAACTGATAGAATTATGATCACTTGTCCCAAAGTGCTTCCCCACTGATACCTCTGACACCTGCCTTATTTCTCAAGAGTAGGTCAGGTTTTGATTCATCTCTAGCAGTTACATCCACATACTGAATAAGAAAATGTTCTTGTACATACTTAACAAATTTCTCTCCATTTGATCCCTTAACACAATGGTGGTCCCACTCTATGATTGGAAAGTTAAAATCCTCTACCATTACCACCCTATTATTCTTACAGATAACTCCTTAGAAATTTGCTTCTCAATATCCTGCTAACTATCAGGCAATTATAGAACAATCCCACTTTCTTATGTCTCAGAACCAGCCAAATAAGTTCTTTGGATGTACTCCCTGAAATTTCCTCCCTAAGTGCAGCCCCAATGAAGAGTTCAAAGCTGTGGGTGGCTCCATGTGGATAGAAATTCTGGGAATTACTGAGTAGATTAAGTGGTGAAGTCAGAACACGGAAAACATTTTTGTGAACTGAAAAAGTTGGATAATCGCTGGTTGTGTTGGGGGTTCAGCAGAAACCTGTGAGCATTGATACTTCATGCTATGAGACAGTGGAGTCCTCAAACTCACAAGCAGAATTTGTGTGATGCAACTGGACATGAGGTGGAGGTAACCCCCAGGGTAAGGATTGACTCTTTGAAGCGAACTGTGGATGAGGAACTGGATGTATAGGACAATAGAAGAGATCTGCCACAGAAAGAGTCATTCAGTGAATCATGTCTGCGCTGGCAGAATAATTCTAATCCTCACTTCCCAACGCCTGATCTGTAGCTTAGCAGGTGTAGATCCAATTCTTGTTTATTGAATTCAGTGTTTCCACCTCAAGCTGTGTGACAAATCCCAGACTCTCTGGGTGAATAAGATTTTCCTCAGGGCCACTCTAATGCTTTTAATTATGCCCTCTGCTAAAGTTGACCTCTGTGCTTGGGGGAAAATGACTTTAACTGTCTGCACCCACCTTATTATTTTTGTACAACTCAGTTAAGTTACCCCTCAGTCAAAATTGAGTTCCGGAGTACTGAGGTCATGTTGCAGTTGTATAAGACTCTGGTGCGGCCGCACCTGGAGTATTGTGTGCAGTTTTGGTCGCCATATTATAGGAAGGATGTGGAAGCACTGGAACGGGTGCAGAGGAGGTTTACCAGGATGTTGCCTGGTATGGTAGGAAGATCGTATGAGGAAAGGCTGAGGCACTTGGGGTTGTTTTCATTGGAGAAAAGAAGGTTTAGGGGTGACTTGATAGAGGTGTACAAGATGATTAGGGGTTTAGATAGGGTCGACAGTGAGAATCTTTTTCCACGTATGGAGTCAGCTATTACAAGGGGGCATAGTTTTAAATTAAGGGGGGTAGGTATAGGACAGATGTTAGGGGTAGGTTCTTTACTCAGCGAGTCGTGAGTTCATGGAATGCCCTGCCAGTAGCAGTGGTGGAATCTCCCTCATTATGGGCATTTAAGCGGGCATTGGATAGGCATATGGAGGATAGTGGGCTAGTGTAGGTTAGGTGGGCTTGGATCGGCGCAACATCGAGGGCCGAAGGGCCTGTACTGCGCTGTATTCTTCTATGTTCTATGTTCTAAAAGAACCTTAATTATCCGGCATTCGACTATCCGAATTTTGAATTATCCAGCAAGATCGCAAGGTCCCAATGCTTGGCTGACCTGTGTTATCTGGCATTCGATTATCCGAATGTTCAATTCTCCGAACAAAATACTCTCCACCCATCTTGTTCGGATAATTGAGATTCCTCTGTAAAATACCAATTGCTGTTGTGCAGCTCTTTCCTTTGTGTAATGGCTCAGCAGCACCACCTGCTGATTGGACTATGGTTAAGCCCTGGACGTTGTTGATGCTGGACTGAGTCTGCAGCAGATTCGAAGCAACAAGAGGGAGGAATGTACCTGATCTCACCCTCGTGAATCTACTTGCCACAGGTGCATCTGTCCATGAGAGCATGGTTACAAGTAACCACCACATAGTCCTTGTGCAGCCAAAGTTCCATCTTCACATTGAGGGTACCCTGCGATCATGTTGTGCGGCATACCAAATGGGATTGATCTTGAACAGATCTAACAATTCAAGACTCTGCATCTATGAGATGATGTGTGCCATTGACGGCAGCAAAATTATATTCAATATTGAACTGCAACCTCTTGGCCCAGCAATATGTCCCACTGTACCAGTGATGTCAAGCCAGGGGGTCAGCTCTGAGTCGTTGTAGAAAGCAGAAGCAGCACCCCCAGGTGTACCTGAGATGAAGCTGTAAAGTAGGACTGCTTGTGTGCCAAACAGCAAGTGACAGATAGAGCCAAGTCATCTTAATGGATCAGATCAAAGCTGTATAGTCCTGCTGTATCCAGTTATGAATGGACAGTGAAACAGCTTACTGGAGCCAGAGGCTGTGCAAGTATCCCTATCACCAACGCAGCACAAATAAGGCTGAAGTGATTGCAACAAGTGGATGGTCCATTTCACCCTCGTCCTAGCATCACAGATACTGGTCTTCAGCTAATTCGATTCACTCCACGTGATATCAAGAAATGGCTGACAGTACTAGAAAATGCAAAGGCGATGCCCTCTGTCGACATTTCAGCAACGATACTGAAGACTTGTGCTCCAGAACTTGTTGTGCCTTTAGCCAAGTTAATCCAGCACAACATTGGCATCTACCTGACAATGTGGAAAATTGCCCTGTGCGCAACGGGCAGAAAAAGCACCCACTTATTGACTACTCTTCATCATCAGTAGTGATGGAAGGGATCATCACCAATGGTATCAGGCTGCACTTGTTTAGCAATAATCTGCACAGTGACTCCCCAGTTTGGATTCTGCCAGAGCCACAGCTCCTTCCCTTTTACATCCTTCGTCTAAACACAGACAAAAGAGCTGAACTCCTCTGGTGAAGTGAGAGTGACTGCCTTTGACAGCAAGGCTGTATTTGACCGATTGTGGCATCAAGGATCTGAGCAAAACTGGAATCAGTGGGAATTAGGGAGAAACCCTGCACTAGTTGGAGCCACTGCCTGCCTCACTGAAAAGAACCCACTTATTCCAACTCTTTGCTTCCTATCTGCTAACCAGTTCTCTATCCACATCCTCTGAATGCCCCCTAAAAAGTGGCTAGAACTGTTGTGTCTTATCTAATTCCAGCATTACATCCCTGCTTTGTTTTCAGTTTCTTGCCCAACGAAGGAAAGCTTCTTATACACCTCCCTCACAACCTTCTCTAGCTGTCCTGCCATTTTTAGGGCACTGTGGACATGCGCTCCAAGGTCTCTCATTCCTCTTCTCCTCTCAATATTTTCCCCTTGGTGTTGTACATCCCCTCACTTTGTTTGCTTTCCCCAAATGAACAACCTCCCACTTTTCCGAATTGTACTCCAGTTGCCACCTTTCCACTCACTGGTTGGATTGATGTCATTGAAAAAGTTGATGTCACCCTGCGGTCAACAGCAACTTTACTCACTCCCATTGGCCTGGCCAATAAGTGTTTCGTTTGCAGATTTCCCAATCGTGCCTCCCACAACACTGCCATTGGCCAGCACTCAAGTTCCAAACCCCAGAGCTTGAACTTGTGCAGCCGGTGGCAATCTCTGCACGTGTGTTTGTCTGGGACGTATGGCGTGTCCATAACTTCACACATAACACAGAATGTCCAGTCCACTGACCTGTCATTCTATAACTTTACAATCAATTCAATGCAATAAGAATGGAACAAATTACCAGTACTCACCAATCAGCCATTTTCCTTTCACAGAAATGAATTAATACAGGAGCCTAAAATAGGGGGTGGCACGGTGGCTCAGTGGTTAGCACTGCTACCTTACAGCACCAGGGTCCTAGGTTCAATTCTAGCTTCGGGCAACTGTCTGTGTGGAGTTTGCACATTCTTCCCGTGTCTGCATGGGTTTCCTCCCATGTTCCAAAAATGTGCAGGTCAGGTGAATTGGCCATGTGAAATTGTCCGTAGGGATAGGTGCATTAGTCAAAGGGAAGTAGGTTTGGGTGGGTTACTCTTCGGAGGGTCGGTGTGGACCTTTTGGGCCAAAGGGCTGTTCCCACACTATATAGGAAATCTAATTAATCTAAAATCAGATGAAGAGGAGAAACTTCTTGAATTTAGGATTTGGAATGCACTCCCTGGGAGAGTATGGAGGTGAATTCCATTGGAGATTTCAAAAGAGAGCCATAATTTGAAAATTATGAATTTAGAGGGTTACGGAAGGGAGAGAAGCAAAGCTGGAGAATGGGACTGAGTCGATAAAATGTGGTTCTGACAAAATCACAGCTGGTCAAGTCACATCCGAAGAGCGGGGGAGTCAATGTTTCAAGCAGGGCCCTTCATTAGGACTGTGGAGAATGGGGACTAGTAGCTGTTTAAGGCACTGGTACAGACACAATGGATCGAATGGCCTGCTTCTCTACTGTAAAATTCTGTGATTCTAAGAAAGAAGCACCTCCTTCCCATTTTCCCTCTCTCAAAACTCCCTCTAACTCACTGAACCCCCACTTTACATTCTGAATAAACAATGCAGCATTCAGTTCAGACAAGACACCTCCAGGTAGGCCTCTATTTATATGCTTCCTGAAAACAACTGACTCAAGTTTCAATTAACTAGTTTAAACTAGCCAGTAATTAACAAACTTTTTTCCCAGCTTGCATTTCCCTGATTTTTAAGGCTTCAATAAAACAGATATTTAAGAGTAACGTTTGGTTAATTATTAAATTCAAGAAAAATATTAGACTTTAGATAAAATATTTGTGAATAAGTATGTGAGTGTAGTTTCAGAGTCTAGGGGAGCATATATGTACACACATAGGAGAGAAAGGTGACCAGACTAGAGCAGGAGTTGTGACACCTCATGACAGAGTGCCTTTGAAAGGGAATTTCAATCCAAAGCAGCAAAAATGAAGAATTGTGATCCTTTCTGGAGTTTAATGAAATTTCTTGATCTATTGTGTCTCTGAGAAATCTAGGATTGGGATCAGCCTCGATCTCCTTTGCTGTTGGATGTGCCCTGTAAGATGTTTGAACATACTCTGTAACCCATTGTTACCACATGTCAATTCTGTGTTTGAACCTAGCTGTACATGCAGTCGGGATTGGGTTACTATGCTCATGTTGGATCGTAAAGCTCATTGACTTTTGGATAAGACTGTGGAATCTTGAGGCTTTATTCTCTTAGTGAAGCCCCTAAATCTCTTAGAGAACTTTGTCAATGTTTATAAGAGACGTTAGTGCTATTTAGTCAGAGTGTAGTAAGAAACCTTACCTGACCGGCTGTGCTTTTCCAGCACCGCACTCTTCGACTCTGATCTCCAGCATCTGCAGTCTTCCCTTTCTCCTGGTTTAGGGTTGTAACAGCATGCAACAATAAATAAGTTTTCCAAACAAAAGGACAGAGATTTAAAGTAATTGGTAAAAGAAGCAAAAGCTATGCATGGAAAATCCTTTTCATGCAGCAAGTGATTGGGCTCTGGAATGTGTTTACCTGTGTGTATGGTAGCGGTTGATTCATCTGAAGCATTCAGAAAGGATTTATACAGGAAACTGAAAAGAAAAATGTCTGGGGTAAAGGGAAGAATGATACTTGGGGAATTGCTCATTTAAAGAATATGTGTAAGCATGATGGGCCAAATGGCCTCCTTTGTAACAATATTGTAATTCTGACTTTTCTGAACCATATCGTGATATCTTCAGGAGCTGTTAAAGTGTTTTAATTCATTATGAAATTGTAGGTTCTGTTTTACGCAGAGATGGATTCTATGCCACCTAGGTCTGGAAATGATCTAGTGAATGCAAACCTAACAATATTTTACATTATGTGCTTTCACGTGTCTCTTTTAATTAGGACAAGTTGGAAAAACAGCAACGGACACATTTGAATTTCTTCAAGAAAGTCCAGCTTTTTCTTGACATTGTGGAGCGAGCATGGAAAAAATGATTTTCTGTTGCAACTGCCCAACTGAATCTGATGGTTGACTGTGAGAAATCGAAACTGAAACAATTGCAGGCAAAGCGACAGCAAGCTAAAGGTATTTTGCAGATTAGGATTTGTGTCAACAGCCCTATGCAATTGCTGCAGGTAGGTTTTTGTTTTAAAATGGATACGCTTATAATCAGTAACTTCATATTTAAGCTGCAGAGCTATGGGAAATCAGTATCTTTAGTGATTTAGTTACTGATCAGTGAAGTATACATTGGACAGTTAACTGCTGCATGCGATATAGCAATATTAAAGTAGATATTTCCTCATCACCTGCTTGAATTCAAATAAATTGCCAATATTTCCTAATGAACCTGTTCAAAGATATTGTTACGTGCCTCTGGAGAGGGTAAGGCTTGTATCTGGGCCTCCTGGCTCAGAAGTAAGGACACTACAACTATGTCACAAAGACCCTTAATTAGTTTGGCTCTGTCATGCAAGGTTATCATTAGCAGATTTAAAAATGGATATTACTTGTCAATATCAGGTTGCTTTGATCAACCTGTTCAGAAATATTATGACATAAATCTGGAGCAAGTGGGACTTGTATCCAGGCCTCCTGGTCCAGAGATAGGGACATTACCACTGTGCCGCAGGAGTTCCTAGTTCACGTACATGAATTGTGTGGTTAAATAAGAATGCCTTGTACTTCCTATATCAACCAGTAGGTGGACAACATGTACCGTCAGGGACTGAATCCCTTTGCATTTTGTAAAATTAAGCCAACTAGCCTGTTCACTTGATTAAAATAACCAATTACCTAAATCCTGTTTTAGTATATTCTGCAATTAACTTGTTGATAACTATCATAATTTTTTAATCTTATTTATAGATTCTGGACAGTGTCAAGAGGTAAGTTTGTCTTTAAGTAGTTGACATGCTTCAGCTAGGTTAAGAGAATTTCTATATGCCTGTTGGATAGTGCTTTATTTGTGGCTTTGATTTTGCTCTGTCAGTGAACTTGTTGATTGAGAATCCCAGTTGTACCATCCTATTGCAGCAATCTGAAAAGATTGTTGTCTCATTAATTTTATACAGCACCTCACCAGTTAAAATAAGAGCACATGCCATTTTACAGATGTTCACAGGCTACAATTATAGAATCCCTACAGTACAAGTAGAGCATATTTGGCCCATCAAGTCTGCACCAACCCTCCGAAGAGCATCTCAGACCCAATCAGACCCTATCCCCGTAACCCTGCATTTCTCAGGCTGGTCCACGTCCCCTGCACACCCCTGGACACTATGGGCAATTTAACATGGCCGATCTACATCTTTGGACTGTGGGAGGAAGCCAGAGCACCCGGAGGAAACCCACACAGACACAGGTAGAACTCCACACAGACAGTCACCCAAGGCTGGAATCAAACCAGATGCCCGACGCTGTGAGACAGCAGTGCCAACCATTGAGCCACCGTGCTGTGCAATTGTACATTAAACATGTGAAACTGATTTGATCATCTGAACCACTCTTTTGATTTTCTTTGCTCCAAAACAAAATTGCATTAAACTAATGACTGAAGCACAAAATATTTCTACCGTTGCCCCAGTTTAAGGCTTGAGATTCATCGCGATCCCTCAGTGAAATATGAAAGTTGGGAGCATGTGCTGCAGTTTCTGGGAGTCGAGGCTAAGACCTATGAGAGCTGGGAATGAAAGAGGGAGGACCTCTGGGAGCCCCTGGGAAAGGGAGAGTTAAAGGCCTGTGAGAACAGACCGAGGAGCGTGAGAGGGCAGAACACCATGGCTGTATCACAGCTTACAAAGCCCTGTTTGGGACCCCACTGCACTTTGGGCAGTCCTGCACTAATGGGAGGGAGTTGGGCACCCAGATAACTAAATAGTTGAATGCATTTTATGTTTTCATCTTACAGGTAAATGATTACTATTAGAGGAGATTCTCTCTCTCTCTCACTCTCTCATACACACACACACACACACAAAACCGATAATTTCGGCAGCTCTGATTCTGGGGAGGTTTTTTAAAAATATCCATTCATGGGATGTGAGTATCGCTGTTTAGACA
This sequence comes from Chiloscyllium plagiosum, assembly GCF_037043375.1. Classification (NCBI taxonomy): domain Eukaryota; kingdom Metazoa; phylum Chordata; class Chondrichthyes; order Orectolobiformes; family Hemiscylliidae; genus Chiloscyllium; species Chiloscyllium plagiosum. The sequence goes on from NW_028270147.1 coordinate 14,389,668, forward strand.
AGCACTTATTGCCCAGGTTCCTCCCAAAATCCAAAGATGTGCAGGTTAGGTAGATCGACCATGCTAAATTGCCTGTACTGTCCAAGGATGTGCAGGTTAGGTGGATTAGTAGGGTTACAGGGATGGGATATGTGGGTGAGATGCTCTTTGGAAAGTCAGTATGGACTCAATTGGCTGAATGGCCTGCTTCCACACTGCAGGGATTCTCTGCTTTGGTAATTGCCCTCTGGGTCATTCTTAGGCCCAACCAGCTAAGGATAGCCATTTTCTTCCGAGTGAACCACATAGGTTTTCCTGACGATCAACAATACATTTCTGGTTGTGATTAGACTCTGAATTCCAGATATTTATTAAATTCAAATTTCACCATCTGTCATGGTAGGATTTGAACCTTGGTTTAGACTCCAGGCAGTTACCTTGGTATTTGGATTAACAGTCCAGCGATAATACCACAGGGCCATTGCGCCTGCTGTCATATGATGAGTAAATAGACACCCAGGTAATGTTCTTTGCGATAGCAATTGATGTAATTTAAATTATGTTAATAAATCTGGAAATAAAACTAATCTCAGTAATAGTCGGCACATTAATTATCATCGAACATTGTTAAATCCGTCTGGTTCACAGATGTCCTTTTAACAAAGGATCTCTGGCATTCATACCCAGTCTGCTCTACATGTGACTCCAGCCCCACAGCAATGTGGTTGATTCTTAACCATCCTCTGAAATGGTGGGCAGTTAGGGATGGGGATGGCAACAAATGCAGAGCACACCATGAGCACATGATCATGCGATATTTAGAGTTGCCACATGTAGTGACCCATAACAAGTTACTGAACATTGTACCTCAGATCAGGCAGCTTTATTTGTAATATCTTGACTTTGATGCCTGAAGAAATTGAATTTGGAAACTTACACTACTAGCATGCTCTTTCAGAGTAATCTAACGAGGAAGTAAAAGACAATTTCTATCCTATTCCAAAGAAAGATTTGCGTGGAGTGCCACAAGGATCGATGCTGGGTCCTCTACTTTTTGTCATTTACATAAATGATTTTGATGTGAGGGGTGACTTTATAGAGGTTTACAAAATTATGAGGGGCATGGATAGGGTAAATAGACAAAGTCTTTTCCCTGGGGTCAGGGAGTCCAGAACTAGAGGGCATAGGTTTAGGGTGAGAGGGGAAAGATATAAAAGAGACCTAAGGGGCAACTTTTTCACACAGAGGATGGTACGTGTATGGAATGAGCTGCCAGAGGAAGTAGTGGAGGCTGGTACAATTGCAACATTTAAGAGGCATTTGGATGGGTATATGAATAGGAAGGGTTTGGAGGGAGATGGGCCGGGTGCTGGCTGGTGGGACTAGATTGGTTGGGGTATCTGATCGGCATGGACGGGTTGGATCGAAGGGTCTGTTTCCATGCTGTATATCTCTATGACTCTATGACTTTATAACTAATGAAGTACAATTGATGTTTTGTTACTGTTGGATTTATACAAATAAGTACGTGTCAATTTAGCTCAATGGGAGGTGATGGCTTAGTGGTATTATCGCTGGATTATTAATCCAGAAACCCAACAAACAGTCTGGGGACCTGGGTTTGTATCTCACCACAGCAGATGGTGGAAGTTGAGTTTAATAAAATGCCTGGAATTAGGAATCTAGTGATGATCATGAATCCATTATTTCATGTCAGGGGAAAAACCCATCTGGTTCAGTAACGTCCCTAAGGGAAGGAAACTGCCATCTGAGGTAATGAGAGGCATAGATAGAGTAGATAATCAGAGACTTTTGTGTCAAAATTAGAGTGGTGCTAGAAAAGCACAGTAGGTCAAGCAGCATCCGAGGAACAGGAAAATCAACATTTCAGGCAAAGTCCTTCATCAGAAATAAGAAGATTCCTGGTGAAGAGCTTTGGCCCGAAACGTCGATTTTCCTGCTCGTCGGATGCTGCCTGACCTGCTGTGCATTTCCAGCACCACTCTGACCTTGACTCTGATCTCCAGCATCTGCAGTCCTCACTTTCACCTAGCCAGAGACTTTTCCCCCGGGCAGAAATGGCTGTCTTGAGGGATCATAATTTTAAGGTGATTGGAGGAAGGTACAGGGGAGATGTCAGAGGAAGGTTCATTACACAGAATCAAGAGTGTGTTGCTGGAAAAGCTCAGCACTTCTGGCAGCATCTGAGGAGCAGAGAGTGGTGGTTGTATTGAATACACTGCCAGGAGTGGTAGTAGAGGCAGAGACGTTAGAGACGTTTAAGTGACTGATGGACAAGCACATCAACAGCAATAAATTGAGGGATGTGTAGGTTAGGCTGGTCTTAGATTAAGATAAATGCTCGGCACAACATCTTTGGCCGTACTGTGCAGGACTGTTCTATGCTCTATGTTCTTACTTGGTCTGGCCTACATGTGACTGCAGACCCACAGCAATGTGGTTGACTATTAACTGCAGGATGGGCAATAAATGCTGCCAAGCCAGCGATGTTCTCATCCCATCAATGAACAAAAAAAAACCTAAATCTTTTCACCTGTGATATGTTGGATTCAATACAGTAGGCCTCATCGTAGTATAACAGTGTTCTAACAAGGGCTTTATATAACCCCAACAGGAATTAAGCAATAACAGTGTTTCTGATAGATGGAAATATTTGTTGCATGCTGGCAAAGTTGCATTTTGTTCCTGTCTAGACCATGTTTCCTAAGATTCATTAGAAGGGACTGGCCTTTGGTATGTGTGTTTAAACAAAAATTGAAGAAATCCTTTTAAAACTTGGAAACCTGTCATTTCGATTCGCAATCTTCTGTGGTCAATTTAAAAGAAAATACAGTGCTTTTTTTATTGTTAATGCTTTCATAGCACTGAGATTAAAGAACAGGACCTTGATTTCAAGGATCTCCAGGATGTGAGAAACGACTTACAAAATATAGAGACGCACTTTACAAAGAGCATCAATACTCAGAGAATTTTAACATCTTATAGTGAACTATTTTCACGTAAGTCAGTGTTGCATGCATTAGTGCAATATGCAGCTGGGTCAGTGAAACTGAACGTGCCGTTATATCCAAATTGCATAAATATATAATTTTCCAAGACCAGAGCTAGTTGCTGCCCAGTGTGATTAGCAGATTTTTTTCCCTCACCATCCAAACCAGACCTCGAGGATTACCATCTTAAAGAAAAAGAGCGCGGATAGAACTGGCAAGTGTCTGCCAATTACCCTCATGTGTCATGTTCCATCTTGGTCATACAGTAGAATGGATAAAGTCACTTTAGTGTAATTAAAACAAATGAACTTGTACTATATTAGAACTTTGGACACTGCATGGAAACATACTTTTCAGTCTAACTTGTCCATGCCGACCAGATGCTCTAAATTAATCTCGTCCCATTTGCCAGCATATGGTTGCATCCTTCTAAATCCTTCCTATTCATATACCCATCCAGCTGCCTTTTAAGTGTTGTAATTGTACCAGCCTCCACCAACACAACCTCTGGTAGTTTATTCCATACACACAGCACCCTCTGCATGAAAAGGTTGCTCCTTGGATCCCTTGGCTCCTGCATGTATGTTTGTCTAATTTTTAGTCATTTATGTCAGCCTTATTTATGTAGGAAAAAAAATGTTACCTGCATGTGTTAACCTGTACTTTCCAGTTCTCATCTTCCTAACCTCCATAATATCTAGTTTGTCAAATTCCACTTGATTAATTATTACAGGTTTTGTGAACATATCTTGGCTACAGAATTTGATCCAAGCATTGGCATCAGAGCTGAGTGACAGGGCAAAGCGTAGAGAAACCAACTTTGTCATCAGCTGAGTATGACACTATTGAATCCTAGAAATATTGAGTTGTACGTGTCAAAGTGAACACCTTCCAACAGCCAGAACCATAGGATTAGGCAAAAAGCAAGATGCTTGTGGTTGTTACAGACCAGATAGTGATTGTCCCTTGGACTGTGATATTAAGCCAAACACTTCCAGCTACTTAATTTTAATAATTGTCCCCCCATTAGGATCTCCAGTTTGGGGTGGCCACCTGTTAATTCTAGAGTTCAGCTCTACTCACAGCTCCTTGGTAACAGAACAACCCAAGTGATCCTTCTGATAGGGCTGTTTTATTTGGAAAAGAGAACTGAGAGGGGATCTGATACAGGTATTTCAAATTTTGAGGGTTCTGGTCAAAGTAGGGTCACTTCTTGTTTCAGTGTGACTTTAACTGATCTATGTTTTCATTTCCCCCACCTTCTAGATCAACCTGTTCAATTGGATATGAACAATGCTCATCTCCAGCTGAAAATAAGCAGGAAGGGTCCAGCAGTTGAAGTTGTTGAAGCAGAGCAAAGTAAGTGGTGTAACGCAGAACACTTCCGCAGCTCTCTCAATGTACTTGCCACGGCAGGCTACATCACTGGACTTCACTACTGGGGGGTTAATGTGAAACACATTCCTTCCTGGGCTGTGGGGATAGCCTACCAGAGTATTCCGCGCACGCTTCCAGGAAGCAAACTGGGATCTGAGGAAAACTCGTGGGTGTTTTCTTGCTCGGAAAGGGGCCTTTATTGTGCCCAACACGACACCGAGGTGATGTATTTCAGCTACGAAAACCAACTGGAGAACATTGGAGTCTATCTGGACTGTGACAGTGACATTCTTGCTGTTTGTGATGCAGAATCGGTGCGGTGTTTGTACACGTTTTATTGTACACTAAAGGAACCGGTGTTTCCTGCCTTTTGTCCAAAATTTGCTGAGAGTGAAGAGTTTTCACTGGTTCCTATGGTAATACACAGTGGTATTGTTGGCTGAAATAGATCATGTGATGTGGGCTGGTATATTTTAGAATGAGGGTCCGCTGTTAGAGTACGCTGTTACAAACATAGGGACCTGCAGATTGGTGGTGTCACCTCTGGCATCATGGGAGTTCTCAGGCCTACTTCCTGCTTCTGACCATATCTCCCTCCCCACACTTGCTTTGGAAGCCTGAAACCTACAATCACTAACCTTTGTGTGTAATATTTAGAATTTTATTTCCTTTCTTTTGATTTTAAAGCAACCTGTATTGTTATTTTTATTAAACATTACTTTGTCAAAGTTGAACTTCTAATCGATTATGTGATGAATATTAATATTAATAAGTGCAAACTTGTTTATTTCCTCAAGGGCTATTTTGTAGCTGTTGTTTTGTCTGAACTGATGGTTTTCTTTTTGGCTGTTGCCAGGAGCAGGAAAATCGATGTTTCGTGCAAAAGCCCTTCAACTCCATTCCTGACGAAGGGCTTTTACTCAAAACGTCGATTTTCCTGATCCTCGGATGCTGCCTGACCTGCTGTGCTTTTCCAGCATCACTCTAACCTTGACTTTGGTTTCCAGTATCTGCAGTCGTCACTTGTGTCTAGATCAATTTGGGGTTACCATTTTGTGCTGCTATGAAGTTGCCTTTCTTTCTTTAAGTCTATATTTATACACGTGTGTGTACAATATACATAGAAAGAGTTTTAAAATGATTTATGTTTAGATTATTACTAATTCTTTAATAAAAGTGTTGATTGCACACTATATTGACTATTGAGGTACTTCTTCCTGTTACATGCAGAGTACAGCTCTGAATCTAAGTGAGACTCCGCAAGGGATTATCATCGATAGTCACAGGTAAGGTGCCGGAAGACTGGAGGTTGGCAAACGTGGTTCCACTGTTTAAGAAAGGCGGTAGAGACAAGCCAGGGAACTATAAATGGGTGAGCCTGATCTCGGTGGTGGGCAAGTTGTCGGAGGGAATCCTGAGGGACAGGATGTACATGTATTTGGAAAGGCAAGGACTGATTAGGGATAGTCAACATGGCTTTGTGCGTGGGAAATCATGTCTCACAAACTTGATTGAGTTTTTTGAAGAAGTAGCAAAGAGGATTGATGAGGGCAAAGCAGTAGATGTGATCTATATGGACTTCAATAAGGCGATCGACAAGGTTCCTCGTGGGAGACTGATTAGTAAGGTTAGATCTCATGGAATACAGGGAGAACTAGCCATTTGGAGAAAGAACTGGCTCAAAGGTAGAAGACAGAGGGTGGTGGTGGAGGGTTGTTTTTCAGACTGAAGGCCTGTGACCAGTGGAGTGCCACAAGGATTGGTGCTGGGCCCTCTACTTTTTGTCATTTACATAAATGATTTGGATGTGAGCATAAGAGGTACAGTTAGTAAGTTTGCAGATGACATCAAAATTGGAGGTGTAGTGGACAGCGAAGAGAGTTATCTCAGATTACAACAGGATTTTGACCAGATGGGCCAATGGGCTGAGAAGTGGCAGATGGAGTTTAATTCAGATAAATGCGAGGTGCTGCATTTTGGGAAAGCAAATCTTAGCCGGACTTATACAGTTAATGGTAAGGTCTCGGGAGTGTTGCTGAACAAAGAGACCTCGGAGTGCAGGTTCATAGCTCCTTGAAAGTGGAGTCGCAGGTAGATAGGATAGTGAGGAAAGTGTTTGATATGCTTTCCTTTATTGGTCAGAGAATTGAGTACAGGAGTTGGGAGGTCATGTTGCGGCTGTACAGGACATTGATGAGGCCACTGTTGGAATATTGCGTGCAATTCTGGTCTCCTTCCTATCGGAAAGATGTTGTGAAACTTGAAAGAGTTCAGAAAAGATTTACAAGGATGTTGCCAGGGTTGGAGAATTTGATCTATAGTGAGAGGCTGAACAGGCTGGGGCTGTTTTCCCTGGAGCATCGGAAGTTGAGGGGTGACCTTATAAAGGTTCACAAAATTATGAGGGACATGGATAGGATAAATTGGCAAAGTCTTCTCCTTGGGGTCGGGGAGGCCAGAACTGGAGGGCATAGGTTTAGGGTGATAGGGGAAAGTTATAAAAGAGACCTACAGGGCAGCTTTTTCATGCAGAGGGTGGTATGTGTATGGAATGAGCTGCCAGAGGAAGTGGTGGAGGCTGGTACAATTACAACACTTAAGAGGCATTTGGATGGATATATGAATCGGAAGGGTTTGGAGGGATATGGGCTGGGAGCTGGTAGGTGGGACTAGAATGGGTTGGGATATCTGATCGGCATGGATGGGTTGGACCGAAGGGTCTGTTTCCGTGCTCTATGACTCTATGACTCTATAACTTTCACCCAGACTGGACACTCGAGTCCCTGGCAGAGAGTTGCAGTAAACAGGAGACGTTCTGTGACAGGCCTATCTTCACACATTTTAATGCTGCTTTATAATTCATGTTTGAATTTGCTTTACACACCCATCCAGATTTGAAAAGTGTGGCAAGCACAGCAGGTCAAGCAGCACCCGAGGAGCAGGAGAGTCGATGTTTCAGGCATAAGCCCTTTTTTTAGATTAGATTCCCTACAGTGTGGAAACAGACCCTTCAGCTCAACAAGTCCACACCAACCCTCTGAAGAGCAACCCACCCAGACCCATTCCCCTACATGTACCTCTGACTAATGCACCTAACACTACAGGCAATTTAGCCAATTCACCTGACCTGCACATCTTTGGACTGCGGGAGGAAACCGGAACACCCGGAGGAAAACCACGCATACATGGGGAGAACATGCAAACTCCACACAGGCAGTTGCCTGAGGTGGGAATTGAACCCCGGGTCCCTGGCGCTGTGAGGCAGCAGTGTTAACCACTGTGTCACCACGCTGCCCCTTCATCAGGAATTTGCAGGATAATCTGAATGGCAAGGCAGAGCACAGCACCAAGGATATTACCAGGTCCACCTATCCCAGAGCGACTGGCTAGCCTGGGTGAATATTTATTTGAGTGTTTATAGAGATGTGAGAGGAGTTTAGTGGTTTCTGCCATGTCGTCATGACTCATTTGGGCAGAATGCACTGATAACAAAACCTCACCATTACAGAAACTGTCAGAAATATGTAACGAACAAATCAATTAAAGTTGCTAAAGTTCAGGTTCGTAGTTCCTTGAAAGTGGAGTCACAAGTAAATAGGATAGTGAAGACAGTTGTTGGTATGCTTGCCTTTATTGGTCAGAGTATTGAGTTTTGGAATTGAAAGGTCATGTTGCGGCTGTGCGGACATTGGTCGGGCCATTTTTGGAATATGGTGTTCGATTCTGGTCACCCCACTGTTGGAAAGATGTTGTTAAACTTGGGAGGGTTCAAAAAAGATTTACAAAAGGATGTAGCCAGGGTTGGAGTGTTTGAGCTATATGGAGAGGCTGAATAGTCCAAGGATGTGCAGGTCGGGTGAATTGGCCATGCTAAATTGCCCATAGTGTCAGGGGTTTATATAGGGTAGGGGAATGGGTCTGGGTGGGTTACTCTTCCGAGGGTAGGTGTGGACGTGTTGAACCAAATGGCCTGTTTCCACATTGTAGTGAATCTAATCTAATCGAATCAGACAGGGCTATTTTCCTTGGAGAGTCTGAGGCTGAGGAGTGATCTTATAGAGGTTGATAAAATCATGAGGACATGGATAGGGTGAATAACCAAGGTCGTTCCCACAGGATAAGGGAATCCAAAACTAGAGGTCATATTTGAAAGGTGAGAGGGGAATGAATTAAAAGGGACCTAAGGGGCAACCTTTTCCACACAGAGGGTGGTGCATGTATGGAATGAGCTGCTAGAGGAAGTGGTGGAGGCTGGTACAATTACAACACTTAAAAGGTGTCTGGATGGGTATATGATTAGGAAGGGTTTAGAGGGATATAGGGCAACTGCTGGCAAATAGGACTAGAATAAGTTAGGAAATCTGGTCGGCATGGATGAGTTGGACCAAGGGGTCTTCTTCAGTGCTATACAGCTCTATGACGTATGACTGTGTAAGTGTAATTCACAGCAGGCTTTGTCATGAACAAGGAGATCACTGCTTATTGCAAGCAAACGTACTCTTTAACAAATGACAACAAAAGTACATGACTTTGCAGTTGAAAGTATATCTTTTAAATCCCAATCCTCCACACACTCATTCATCAATCAGACAAACAAAGACAGACAGCTTAACAGAAATATTATAGATGACAAAATACTAAGGGGAAAATAAAAATCTATAGATCAATCCCTAAACTACACGAGTAGATATTTTCTAAACAACCTGTACCGAGATATTGTTACACATCCTTTGGAGCAGGTGGGACTTGAACTTGGGTCTTCTGGTTCAGAGGTAGGGACACTGCATCACAAGAGTGCCAGACCAAACAAGTAGGATGAGTTGTTTCTCACACTTTTCCTTTGATTCTTAGTAATAATGACATGACATTGTGGCCGAGCAGTGGTCGATGTTTGATTGGTAGCTGATCAAGTGGACCTCGGTCTTTTTTTGTTTTGGAATTCCTTCTCGAGAGTGTGTGGGATGTCTTTTAGTCATTTGTTATTTACAGGTGTCTCAATGCACTTTCTTGCAGGATTATGAACCTTCATCTTAAGTCGGTGCAAAGGTCTATTATCATTATTTGTCATACTGCGTAGAAACAAGCCCTTCGGCCCACCTTGTCTGTGCTGCCAAGCTACACTAATCCTATTTATCTAAATTTGATCCATAGCCTACTGTGCCCTAGCATTTTAAGTGATCATCCAGATGCTTCATAAATGTTGTGAGAGCATCTTCCTTCACCAGCCCCTCAAACAGGCCATTTTATATTTCTACCACTGTCTAGCTAAAAGCATATTACATTTGATTGCCTCTCAGCCACTTTCTCCTCACCTTAAACTTAAGCCCTCTGATCTTAGACACATCCGCCCTGGGGAAAAGGTTCTACCTGGACCTTTCATAATTTTGTATATATCAGTCAGCCCCCTCCAACCCTGCCTCCTCTGTCTATCAAGTCTGGATTAGAGTGGTGCTGGAAAAGCAAAGCAGGTCAGCCAGCATCCGAGGAGCAGGAAAATTGAAAAAGCCCTTCATCAGCAATAGAGGCAGGGTGGAGAGATAAGTGAGAGGGGGGTGGGGGTGGGGAGAAAGTAGCATAGAGTACAATAGGTGAATGGGGGTGGGGATGGAGGTGATAGATCAGAGACGAGGGTGAGGGAAGGTAGCAAAGAGTACAATGGGCAAATGGCGGTGGGGATGAAGAGAGGAGGGTGGAGTGGATAGGTGGAAAGGAAGATAGGCAGGTAGGACAGGTCATGAGGGTGGTGCTGAGCTGGAAGGTTGGAACTGGGGTAAGGTGGGGGGAGGGGGAATGAGGAAACTGTTGAAGTCCACATTGATGCCCTCGGGTTGAAGTGTTCTGAGGCGGAAGACGAGGCGTACTTCCTCCAGGCGCGGGTGGTGAGGGAGCAGCGGTGAAGGAGACCCAGGACCTCCATGTCCTCAGCAGAGTTGGAGGGAGTGTTGAAATGTTGGGCCACAGGGCGGTGTGGTTGATTGGTGCGGGTGTCCCAGAGATGTTCCCTAAAGCGCTCTGCTAGGAGGCGCCCAGTCTCCCCAATGTAGAGGAGACCGCATCGGGAGCAACGGATACAATAAATGACATTGGTGGATGTGCAGGTAAAACTTTGATGGATGTGGAAGGTTCCTTTGGGGCCCTGGATGGAGGTGAGGGAGGAGGTGTGGGTGCAGGTTTTGCAATTTGTGCAGTGGCAGGAAAAGGTACCAGGAAGGGAGGGTGGGTTGTTGGGGGGGCGTGGACCTGACCAGGTAGTCACAGAGGGAACGGTCTTTGCGGAAAGCAGAAAGGGGTGGGGAGGGAAATATATCCCTGGTAGTTGGGTCCGTTTGGAGGTGGCGGAAATGTCGGCGGATGATATGGTTAATGCGAAGGTTGGTAGGGTGGAAGGTGAACAGCGGGGGGGGGGGGTTCTGTCCTTGTTATGGTTGGAAGGGTGGGGTTCGAGGGAGGAGGTGCGGGATGTGGATGAGATGCATTGGAAGGCATCTTTAACCACGTGGGAAGGGAAATTGCAGTCTCTAAAGAAGGAGGCCATCTAGTGTGTTCTGTGGTGGAACTGGTCCTCCTAGGAGCAGATACGGCGGAGGCGGAGGAATTGGGAATACGAGATGGCATTTTTGCAAGAGGTAGGGTGGGAAGAGGTGTAATCCAGGTAGCTGTGGGAGTCGGTGGGTTTGTAAAAAATGTCAGTGTTAAGTCGGTCGTTGTTAATGGAGATGGAGAGGTCCAGGAAGGGGAGGGAGGTGTCAGAGATGGTCCAGGTGAATTTAAGATTGGGTTGGAATGTATTGGTGAAGTTAATGAATTGTTCAACAGTCTCGTCTACACCGGGGAGACTGGACGCCTCTTCGCAGAGCGCTTTAGGGAACATCTCTGGGACACCCACACCAATCAACCACACCGCCCTGTGGCCCAACATTTCAACTCCCCCTCCCACTCTGCTGAGGACATGGAGGTCCTGGGCCTTCTCCACCGCTGCTCCCTCACCACCCGATGCCTAGAGGAAGAACGCCTCATCTTCCGCCTCGGAACACTTTAACCCCAGGGCATCAATGTGGACTTCAACAGTTTCCTCATTTCCCCTCCCCCCATCTTACTCCAGTTCCAACCTTCCAGCTCAGCACATCCCCATGACCTGTCCTACCTGCCTATCTTCCTTTTCACCTATCCACTTCACCCTCCTCTCTGACCTATCACCTTCATGCCCACCCCCATTCACCCATTGTACTCTTTGCTACCTTCCCTCACCCTCCTCTCTGACCTATCACCTCCATCCCCACCCCCATTCATCTATTGTACTCTATGCTACTTTCTCCCCACCCTCACCCCCCACTCATTTATCTCTCCCCTCTGCAGGCACTCTGCCTCTATTGCTGATGAAGGGCTTTTGCCCGAAACGTTGATTTTCCTGCTCCTCGGATGCTGGCTGACCTACTGTGCTTTTCCAGCACCACTCTAATTCAGACTTGGGTTTCCAGCATCTGCAGTCCTCATTTTTACCTCAGCCTATCCAGTTGTCCGTCGCAACTGAGAAGTTTCAACCCCGGCAACATCCTGGTGAATCTCCTCCGTAGCCTCTCCAGTACAATCACATCCTTCCGGTAGTGTGGCAACAAAAACTGCACGCGCTATTCCATCTGGAGCTTACCTCTTCTACAATGCGGCTATGTTATATTCAGAGACTCTTGGTGCTGCTGTGTCTCCTAAAGTATCTAGCTCACTGCTTGCAAAACTAACTAAATTTTGTGGAACTGAAGTGTGCACCACAGAATTCCAGTTGATCTTTGGGTTGTAAGAACTCTCTCAGTATTTTAGCAACACAGCAGCGTGCAACTTCCATTTCCCAGTTTATAGTTCAAAGAAAAAGAAGAAATGTGGTTCCTCACAATGTGCTTTAATATGTTGCCTCACACGATGGCACAGTGGTTAGCACTACTGCCTCACAGCACCAGAGACTTGGGTTCAATTCCGGGCAACTGTCTGTGTGGAGTTTGTACATTCTCCCCGTGTCTGCGTGAGTTTCCTCTGGGTGCTCTGGTTTCCTCCCACAGCCCAGTCCAAAGATGTGCAGGTTAGGTAAATTGGCCATGCTAAATTGCCTGTAGTGTTAGGTGAAGGGGTAAATCAAAGTTTGTGAGAAGATTTGTAGCTCGGGTGCTCGTTGCTGTGGTTCTGTTCGCTGAGCTGGAAGTTTTTGTTGCAAACGTTTCGTCCCCTGTCTAGGTGACATCCTCAGTGCTTGGGTGCCTCCTGTGAAGCGCTTCTGTGGTGTTTCCTCCGGCATTTATAGTGGCCTGTCCCTGCCACTTCTGGTTGTCAGTTTCAGCTGTCCGCTGCAATTGGCACTCATCCACAAACTCCATCAACAAACACATCAACCTGGACCCAATATACCGGCCACTACAGCGGACAGCTGAAACTGACAATCGGAAGCGGCAGGGACAGTCCACTATAAATGCCGGAGGAAACACCACAGAAGCGCTTCACAGGAGGCTCCCAAGTACTGAGGATGTCACCTAGAGAGGGGACGAAACGTTTGCAACAAAAACTTCCAGCTCGGCGAACAGAACCACAGCAGGAAGGGGTAAATGTAGGCGAATGGGTCTGGGTGGGTTGCTCTTCGGAGGGTAGATGTGGACTTGTTGGGCCAAAGGGCCTGTTTCCATGCTGTAAGTAATCTAATCTAATCAATGCTGAGGAAAATAATTTCTTAAACTTGTTCCAGGGACCTAAATTATTTTAGCTGCTTTCTGTAGAAGCCAATTGGTTTTCATTGCAATTGTGAGTGTGAACACATTTTCCAAGCTTTTTCTGGAAGTCATTGCTTTTTTAAATTGTTCCTTACAAATTATTACTCATGGGATTTTATATTTCCTGATCAACGATTGGAAAAGGTGTGGAGAAATCATTCATTACTTACCTTTGAGTCGGACATTGTTCAGGAGAAGGTTCAGAGATGATTCACTGCCTGTTATGTTCAAACAGCAATGTACTTTGCAATTTAGTCTGGGCCTCCAAATCACCTTTATAAGTAATATTCAGACTATCTTGCCCTCCACTAACCGAAATATTCCACTGACAGAAGTTGAAGAATTTTTCCCATTGTATTTACAGTAAAAGAGTCAAAGTTGGAGGAGGTCCAAGCCTCTGAGAGCTATAGCATATATCAAAGGAAGTTTATGATTGATTCCTATGATTGCCACAAACTATAATGCGTTAATTTTTGATTTCTTGCTGCATTTGATCCAGGTACATGCCCAGATAGTAACAGTTTTATTGTACTTCTCTGTGAATTTACATATTCAACTGTTTAATGTGTCATTTCCACATGGCAAATAGGCTACCATCTTAAACAATACATGTACAATGATCCCATTTTATATTATTGGTTATGTCAAGTGTGCTAAACCCAACCTTCTTCAACTGGTTAATCAGTGGTCTAACCTCTTTCGCAATGTTGGAAGTAGAATAGATTAGATTAGATTAGATTACTTACAGTGTGGAAACAGGCCCTTCGGCCCAACAAGTCCACACCACCCCGCCGAAGCGCAACCCACCCATACCCCTACATTTACCCCTTACCTAACACTACAGGCAATTTAGCATGGCCAATTCACCTACCCTGCACATCTTTGGACTGTGGGAGGAAACCGGAGCACCCAGAGGAAACCCACGCAGACACGGGGAGAATGTGCCAACTCCACACAGTCAGTCGCCTGAGGCGGGAATTGAACCCGGGTCTCTGGCGCTGTGAGGCAGCAGTGCTAACCACTGTGCCACCGTGCCGCCCATCAATAGTCCTTAATGATTGCACTGTGATCAGTATTATTTAGAACTCCTGTGGTTTATATCTGGATAGAGCAGGAGCTAAACAGGGTTCAAGCTTGGTCTGAAATGTAGCAAAAATGTTACTTGCTATTTAAGTTCCAAGCCATGACCGCTTACCATTGATATTCAACAGCATTTCCATCGCTCAAACCCTGTCATCATCAATATCAGGAAGTCAAGGGTCAAATCAATATGATTGTGAGGCCTAATCTTAGGTTTTCAGTAGCTCCTTGAAGATAAGGTAGATCGATGGGAAATCAGAATATTCTTAAACACCAAAGTTTTGGAACAGGTGAGGAAACATGAATTGATTCCCTGCTTTTAACTTTCCAGATTGGGGGCAAAGGTTTAATTTCCTCCTTTACACACAGCAATATCTTGGTGCAATTGAAATATAGTAAACAAATATTTATTGTAGTTGTATTACTTGCACCATCTGATAAAAAAAACATTGAGCATGTGCTTTTTGTGTAATTCCTTGGGCTGTCTCTCTCGCTCACTGGCACGCGCACGCACACACACACACACACCACCACCCCCCACACATACCCACACACACCCACACACACATACACACACAGATACCCCCTCCCACACACACACATACACACACACATACACACATACACCACCACCCCCCACACATACCCACACACACCCACACACACATACACACACAGATACCCCCCCCCACACACACACACACACACACACATACACCACCACCCCCCACACATACCCACACACACCCACACACACATACACACACAGATACCCCCTCCCACACACACACACACACACACACACATACACCACCACCCCCCCACACATACCCACACACACCCACACACACATACACACACAGATACCCCCCCACACACACACACACACACATACACCACCACCCCTCCCACACATACCCACACACACCCACACACACATACACACACAGATACCCCCCCCCACACACACACACACACACATACACCACCACCCCTCCCACACATACCCACACACATCCACACATACATACACACACAGATAACCCCCCCACACACACACATACACATACACGCAGATACCCCCCATACACACAGGCAGATACCCCCACCCCACACACACACAGATAACCCCCCCCCTATACACACACGTCTAAAGTTAAAAGGTACCCAGTACAAAAAGAAGATAAAAGAATGCACAGTTTACAGAACTTTGAGTCCTTTGAGAACTTAGCCTGAGACCATGTTTGGTCTTTTCATTTTTTGGGACCATCAGTAGTAAAATTATTTTTTGCAAGGTTTGTGAAGGTTTGTAGCTCAGGTTGAAGTTTAGGGTGTAAGTTTGCTCGCTGAGCTGTAGGTTTGATATTCAGACGTTTCATTACCTGGCGAGGTAACATCATCAGTGGTGACCTCCAAGTGAAGCAAAGCTGTTGTCTCCTGCTTTCTATTTATATGTTTGTCCTGGATGGGGTTCCTGGGGTTTGTGGTGATGTCATTTCCTGTTCGTTTTCTGAGGAATTGATAGATGGCATCTAGATCTATGTGTTTGTTTATGGCGTTGTGGTTGGAGTGCTAGGCCTTTAGGAATTCTCTGGCATGTCTTTGCTTAGCCTGTCCCAGGATAGATGTGTTGTCCCAGTCGAAATGGTGGTTTTTTCATCCGTGTGTAGGGCTACGAGGGAGAGGGGGTCATGTCTTTTTGTGTCTAGCAGGTGTTCATGTATCCTGGTGGTTAACTTTCTTTCTGTTGGTCCTACGTAGTGTTTGTGGCAGTCCTTGCATGGAATTTTGTAGACGATGTTGGTTTTGTCCATGGATTGTACTGGGTCTTTTAAGTTTGTTAGTTTTTGTTTGAGAGTGTTGGTGGGTTTGTGTGCTACTAGGATTCTGAGGGGTCTTAGTCGTCTGGCTGTCATTTCTGAAACTTCTTTGATGTATGGTAAGGTGGTTAGGGTTTCTGGCTGTGTTTGGTCTGCTTGTCGTGGTTTGTTCTTGAGTAAAATTATTACTGTTAATTTTCAACTTCTTGTTTTCTTGTTGTTTCTTTTCAATCACGTTGTCACTGGTACTTCTTAAGAGAAATGGCATGCCTTCATTTGTCTGTCTCAGTTCTGCTGTCAAAAATTCACCTCCTCTGCTCGTATGTTAGAGCCTCTTAACATTGCAGTTTTTTTTTCTTATTCAGTCTGAAGATGGTGTTTCATCTCCAACTTGTGATGATTCTCTTGATGGTACAAAGAAGAAGATTTCAAACTTCCCAAATTGGGCTTTCTGGCTAATTTCATGTTGCTTGGGAAAGTATATACTTCAGACATTAAACTTAGATATTAGAACTTAAAATATTAACTGTCTAATTCATGAAGCCTGACCAGTCAGTGGGTTCAGCAGCCTAATTCAATATTGTTGGCTCCTTTGTGAAATCCATTTCAGTCCATAAGAGTTCCAGGTATTAACTCAGATGATGAAATTCAAAATCAGGTTAAAATTATATAGAATTAGTCCATCTTTTATCTAATTTTTCCAAAGGAAATTCAATACTCAGTGCTGCATAAGCAGCCAAGATTGCAACAATTAGCACATTGTTTTCCGTCATTCACATTCCCTGCCCCCAACCTTCTTCATCCTCCTCTGTGTAATGTATTGTAGTTGACTTTGTTCCTGTTAAGACTTAGCCTTCAATTGGAGTCATAGTGTCATAGAGATGTACAGCATGGAAACAGACCCTTCGGTCCAACTCATCCATGCCGACCAGATATCCCAACCCAATCTAGTCCCACCTGCCAGCATCTGGCCCATATCCCTCCAGACCCTTCCTATTCATATACCCATCCAACTGCCTCTTAAATGTTGCAATTGTACCAGCCTCCACCACTTCCTCTGGCAGCTCATTCCATACATGTACCACCCTCTGCGTGAAAAAATTGCCCTGTAGGTCTCTTTTATATCTTTCCCCTCTCACCCTAAACATAGAGTCATAGAGTCATAGAGATGTACAGCAAGGAAACAGATCCTTCGGTCAACCTGTCCATGCCGACCAGATATCCCAACCAAATCTAGTCCCACCTGTCAACATCCGGCCCACATCCCTCCAAACCCTACCTATTCATATACCCAACCAACTGCCTCTTAAATGTTGCAATTGTACCAGCCTCCACCATTTCCTCTGGCAGCTCATTCCATACACGTACCACCCTCTGTGTGAAAACATTGCCCTGTAGGTCTCTTTTATATCTTTCCCCTCTCACCCTAAACCTATGCCCTCCAGTTCTGGACTCCCCGACCCCAGGGAAAAGACTTTACCTATTTACCCGATCCATGCCCCTCATAATTTTGTAAACCTCTATAAAGTCACTCCTCAACCTCCAACGCTCCAGGGAAAACAGCCCCAGCCTGTTCAGCCTCTCCCTGTAGCTCAAATCCTCCAACCCTGGCAACACCCTTGTAAATCTTTTCTGAACTCTTTCAAGTTTTACAACATCTTTCCGATAGGAAGGAGAGCAGAATTGCAAGCAATATTCCAACAGTGGCCTAACCAATGTCCTGTACAGCCGCAACATGACCTCCCAACTCCTGTACTCAATACTCTGACCAATAAAGGAAAGCATACCAAACACCTTCTTCACTATCCTATCTACCTGCGAATCCACTTTCAAGGAGCTATGAACCTGCACTCCAAGGTCTCTTTGTTCAGCAACACTCCCTAGGACCTTACCATTAAGTGTATAAGTCCTACTAAGATTTGCTTTCCCAAAATGCAGCACCTCTCATTTATCTGAATCAAACTCCATCTGCCACTTCTTAGCCCATTGACCCATCTGGTCAAGGTCCTGTTGTAATCTGAGGTAACCCTCTTCGCTGTCCACTACACCTCCAATTTTGGTGTCATCTGCAAACTTACTCCCTATACCTCTTATTCTCGCATCCAAATCATTTATGTAAATGACAAAAAGTGGAGGGCCCAACACCAATCCTTGTGGCACTCCACTGGTCACAGGTCTCCAGTCTGAAAAACAACCCTCCACCACCAGCCTCTGTCTTCTATCTTTGAGCCAGTTCTGTACCCAAATGGCTAGTTGTCTCTGTATTCCGTGAGATCTAACCTTGCTAATCAGTCTCTCATGGGGAACCTTGTTGAATGCCTTACTGAAGTCCATATAGATCACATCTACTGCTCTGCCCTCATCAATCTTCTTTGTTACTTCCTCAAAAAACTCAATCAAGTTAGTGCGACATGATTTCCCACGCACAAAGCCATGTTGACTATCCCTAATCAGTCCTTGCCTTTCCAATTACAAGTACATCCTGTCCTTCAGGATTCCTGAAGAAGGGCTTATGCCCGAAACGTCGATTCTCCTGTTCCTTGGATGCTGCCTGACCTGCAACACATTTTCAGCTCTGATCTCCAGCATCTGCAGTCCTCACTTTCTCCTTCAGGATTCCCTCCAACAACTTGCCACCACCGATGTCAGGCTCACTAGTCTATAGTTCCCTGGCTTGTCCTTACCACCCTTCTTAAACAGTTTTGCAATGAATAGATTTTCTTCAATAATAGATCACCAATTTCCTTTCAATCTTGCTAACGCTTGTGTGTGACTTCTTGGAAAGAGAGAGGGAGGAGGCAGTTTGCCATCCTCATTACTGTTTAAATTCTTGAGCCCCAAATTCTTCTCTCCCAGTGCTCTTCCCCTGAAGCTATAGCTTCCTCTATTCTCCCATCTAATAAACCATAAAAAATAGGAAGAGGAGCAGGCCATTTAACAGGGGCATTGCTGGATGGCTAGCATTTATTGCCCATCCCAAACTGCTCTCAAAAACCTGGTGATAAACCAGGATAAAGTACATTAGCAGAGATGCAACAGTGTGTTTTATTGCCATTTATCTGCAATCTACTGAAGTGTCCATGGGTATGTCCTCAATGACCTGCACTGACATTCAAGACCCCTAGTTGAAATGTGTGGCCCTGGAAAAGTACAGCAGGTCAGGTAGCATCCAAAGAGCAGAAGAGTCGATGTTTCATGCATATGTCCTTCGTCACTCATTCCTAATGAAGGGCTTATACCCGAAATATTGACTCTCCTGCTCCTCGGATTCTGCCTGACCTGCTGTGCTTTCCCAGCACTACACTCTCCACTCTGACTCCCAGTATCTGCAGTCCTCACTTTCTTTCATTCAAGATCCTCAATTGACTCATCACATTCAGTGAGCCAAACCACTGTTTGTTTATATATATAAAACAGCTGCATCATTTGTTCTCTTCAATGGGATATTGGTTATATTGACAACATGCACCACTTTGGGGAAATTAGTTCCTTTATTGAATGTGACAAACCTTTCCCTTTTCTATGTTATAGATAAGCTGATGAATTCAGAAGTCCCTTTATACATACGCTCCTGCTTGAGAACCCAGGTGTCCATTCAAGTGCAGACACAACTGAGTCCCAGGGAAAACATTGTTTGATTAATAGATCTAGTCCACTGATCTCTTCTGTCAATTGCACAATGTTTATTTATGCAAGTTGAAGAGGTTTTGAGTGCTTATATTTTCCGGAATTGACATTTCAACAGATCTGAATAATTGACACTTTGATTCGTGAAAAGTACTGACTGAAGTTATTTTGAGAAATTTTTGTGCACATCTTCTTGTCACAATCATGTTAATCGCTTCTACAGACTATGGTTGAATGAGCTAAAAGTGCTGTATCTTGACATGGGGTGCATGAAAGGCCATGGTGCAGTGTCAGTCAAGATTACAGTCGTGCTGGAAAAGCACAGCAAGTCAGGCAGCATCCAAGAAGCTGATGAAACATCGATTTTCCTGCTCCTTGGATGCTGTCTGACCTGCTGTACTTTTCCAGCACCGCTCCAATCTTGACTCTAATGTCCAGCATCTGCAATCCTCAGTGTGAGGCAATTAAAAAGATTTGGTGGGTTAGGACTCCCTTGGAATAGTCGCCTCCAACCTGAAAGCCCCTGTGGTTGCCTCATTCCCAGCTGGCTTTGGCTTGTGGGCGGCACGGTGGCACAGTGGTTAGCACTCCTGCCTCACAGCGCCAGAGACCCGGGTTCAATTCCCGACTCAGGCGACTGACTGTATGGAGTTTGCACATTCTCCCCGTGTCTGCGTGGGTTTCCTCCGGGTGCTCCGTTTTCCTCCCACACTCCAAAGATGTGCAGGTTAGGTGAATTGGCCATGCTAAATTGCCCGTAGTGTTAGGTAAAGGGGTAAATGTAAGGTATTGGGTGGGTTGCGCTTTGGCGGGTCGGTGTGGACTTGTTGGGCTGAAGGGCCTGTTTCCACACTGTAAGTAATCTAATCTAATCACACCTTCACTGCCATTTTCTCCCAAGTTAGGTGTACAAATCCGAGAATACTGGAAAATCCCACTGCCCAGCTCAAGAATGCAGGTCCAGGCCAATGTCCTTGAATCCTCTGGACCATATAATGTGATAATATATTTAATCAGTACTTTCTCCTCATTTTTTTGTTCTTTTAAATACCTAGAAATATTTAGCAACTAGACCTGTCCTGTTTTAATCCAAATCTCCATTAAAGCCACAATATGATACTCATGTAAGGCATCTGTGCATGTACTTGAAACTTGACAAGATAAAAGATCCCGTCCACAGCTCTGATATCACTCACCTACAGATATGTAGTGTATTAAGCTGTTGAAGAACTGCTGAAGTTGATTTCCTTATTATACAGCATCAGATATCAGTAATAGGTGCACAGTTGACCTAAAGTGCTTTGATGCAGATCAATATAAATTGCAGTAACTTCATAGACGTGTTCACTTGGGACTAAAGGGTGCTCTGGTTGGATTTCAAAAATGAAATCTGTCAAGATATTTCTCCTGTCCCTCGTGTGCTTGGTTTGTGTCTATGTTGTAAGATGTTCTGATGTGAAACTGGTGAATAATGGTTATGAAAATGTCGTCATTGCTATTAAGCCTGGAATATCAGAGGATCCAATGCTCATTACAAACATTCAGGTAGGACCACTAGCTGAATCCCTATTGCAATCACTGACCGTGTTTAGTAGTTTTATTTATCATTGATGCTGTAGGTTAAGCAATTGAAAGGGAATTCTTTAACAATCTGACATTTGATGAGCGTTCTTTTGTGGCTATCCATGGGCTTGTGTGTTACAGAAACGTCCAACATTCAGCTGTCTCAATCCTGTCATCACACCCAGTTACTCTCTGGCTGGGTCTGTGGTTTAGTTTGATCTACCCACCTTGTAGCCAGTAATCTCCTCACTAAACAATAATCTATCAGTCTCTATTTTAACAGTTTCAATTGACCCTCGCCATCAATAACTTTTTGAAGAGGGAGAGTTCCTCTGTGTAAAGAGGTGTTTCTTGCATCAAACATGAATATCTTAGCTCCATTTTTCTGGAAGGTTCTGACCTCTGGTTCTGGATTCTCCCACCACAGAAAGTGATTTCTCTGGATTTGCCCGATTAAACCATTTAATTGTGTGTGATTTGGGAAAACTATAGTCTCCTGACAGTTTACCAAGTAGAACAGGTGGACCTTCAGTGCAGCCCCTTTGGATTACTCACTCTTCTCCTGGGAGGGAGAGAGCTTTTTAAACTCACACTGTGTAGTCACACTTTGGCAAAACGTTTCTTAAACGTGCACAAAGAACAACACTGCAAGGTGAATTCCCATATTGGCTCAGGTTACCATAAAGGTCCAACTTTCTCAATCTCTCCCCTCATCTATGGCATGGCGATCCTCAGGTTAAACTCTCCAGCAGTCATCTCTCTCTAACGTGAGAGTAACCCCACAGTCTATGGGCTAAGTTGACTTTTCCTTTTACTTTAACTCCTGGAATGTAATCATCTAAACCCCCAATCAGTCAGAAGAGCACTGCTGTGTTGCCATTGTTTGGTCAGACATGATCATCCCATAGATTGAGAGAGCAGCTCACCATGAGCCAAGTAGAAAGAATCTCTCATTTCCCAGTGACAACCCTATCCCTGTAACTAGCCCCAATTAGATATGATGCCTTGTTAATTAATTTGCTTTTATCAACGATAGTAATGTATTAATAAACAGGATCTCTTCAAGTAATGAAGGAAACATTCAAGTCAGTAAGTTGTTAAATGAAGATATTGGTGAAGCAGGTTTGAGGGAGTGCACTACCTCACAAGGCAGTGTTAGCTTACTAGGAAGGTCTCCATCAACGATTCATCAATTGGATTGTGGTGAAAGGTAGTGTGTTCAAGAGAGAGTATGGTACTTTTCTTCCTCACCGGAATGATCAAAATCAGCTCAATGTGCTTCATTTGTATGAATCTCACCATTGGCATCATGTCATAGAGTTGTACCAAATGGAACAGACCATTTGGTCCAACTCATCCATGCCGTCCAGATATCCTAAATTAATCTAGTCCCATTTACCAGCATTTGGCTCATATCCCTCTAAACCATTCACATTCATATACCTATGCAGATGTTTTTAAAGTTGTGATTGTACTGGCCTCCACCACCTCCACTGGCAGCTCATTCCATACACGCACCACTCCCTGCATGGAAAGTTGCCCCTTAAATCACTTTTAAATCTTTCCTCTCCCACCTTAAACCTATAAGCCCTTCCTGAAGAAGGGCTTATGCCCGAAACGTCGATTCTCCTGTTCCCTGGATGCTGCCTGACCTGCTGCGCTTTTCCAGCAACGCATTTTCAGCTCTGATCTCCAGCATCTGCAGTCCTCACTTTCTCCACCTTAAACCTATGCCCTCTAGTCTTGGTCTCCCCCACCCCAGGGAAAAGACCTTGACTATTTACCCTATCTATTCCCCTCATGGTTTTGTAAACCTCTACAAGGTTATCCCTCAGCCTCAGATGGTCCAGGGAAATTAATTCCAGTCTACTCAGCCTCTCCCTATAGCTCAAACCCTCTAATACTGGCAACATTCTTGTAGATCTTTTCTGGACCCTTTCCCTTTCAATTTTCGCAACAGCTTTCCTATCGCAAGGAGACCAGAATTGCATGCAGTATTCCAACAGGTTTATTTAAAATCACAAGCTTTTGAAGCAGGTGAAGAGAATTCAACCAAAGAAAGCTTATACTTCCAAATAAACGAATTGGACTATAACCTGGTGTTGGGTGATTTTTAACTTTCTCCACTCCAGTCCAACACTGGCACCTCCACATCTTAAATACACCTGTTGGACTATAAGCTGAGATTTTCTCTTAACATTCCATTATGTGGCCAAATTTTGTTTTAAAATTCCTTGTTGAGTGCAATGAGGCATTTTGCCATGTCAGATTGTACAGAAACGTTGCAGTATAAGTTTATAAATGCCGACTATTCTTCCCCTACCCAAAGTCAATGCTAAAGTCCATGAAATATATTGATAATATATTATATGTTGAAGGAGTTGTTGCCAATTTTGCGTGAGAGTACAATGATTAAAAACTTTCACAACACCTGTGTTTCTTGTAGGAAATGGTGAGGTCAGCTTCAAACTTCTTGTACAAAGCCACCAAACATCGAGCTTATTTCCGAGATGTGAAAATCCTATTGCCCATCACCTGGAGTTCACAGCCCCACTATCAGAGACCGAGCACCCAGTCTTATGAAAAGGTAAAAGCTGAAATAATGGAATTGTTCCATTACTTTATTCCTATTTCATGTGGAATTCCATCATCCACGCTGATCTA
Source organism: Chiloscyllium plagiosum (assembly GCF_037043375.1). Taxonomy (NCBI): domain Eukaryota; kingdom Metazoa; phylum Chordata; class Chondrichthyes; order Orectolobiformes; family Hemiscylliidae; genus Chiloscyllium; species Chiloscyllium plagiosum. The sequence goes on from NW_028270147.1 coordinate 14,413,539, forward strand.
CTCTTAAATATATTTTAACACGACTTTGTGAAAAATTGGCAATTGCATCTCTAATGATCTGTCCTTTATTTTATTTAACCAAATGATCGAAGACCGTGTTTAGAAAATACTTTTTGCTTTACCTTTGACGTTGCTGACTGGCCCAATGCACATTGGTTTATAGAACATAGAACACAGAACATTACAGCTCAGTACAGGCTCTTTGGCCCTCGGTATTGCGCTGACCTGTGAAATTAATCTGATGCCCATCTAACCTACACTGTTCTAATATGATTCATAGGTATGTCCAATGTTTAGAAGGAGTATTTAATAAAAATGTACTTTGTTTCCTTAGAATTTCAAACAAATATAGACCGTCCAGCTTTCTCTGACGTAAAATTTATTTTTTCACTTTGCTGCCTCTGTATTCATGGTTTTGCAGTTTATATTTAACAGTAGTTTGGGGATGATCTTATTCCCTGATGTTATTTCCTCTATTTATCTTTTTCTAGGCTAATGTGATCATTGCTAACCCACATACTCAGTATGGAGATGACCCATACACTCTGCAGTATGGCCAATGTGGTGACAAGGGCCGGTACATTCACTTTACCCAAAACTTCATGTTTATGATCCAAGTTTATGGTGATCCAAGTTTATGGTGAAAGAGGTAACAACTTTACAGGAAATTGCTTCCATCTATGCAGTTGACTATAATCCCTTCCTCTTTCATTGGAAACACACTCGCATTTGTTCTTAGTTTGGTGAAATCGATCAAAGCCTTACTTTGTAGAAAGTTAAAAATCACACAACACCAGGTTATAGTCCAACAGGTTCAATTGGAAGCACACTAGCTTTCGGAGCGACGCTCCTTCATCAGGTGTTAATGGAGGGCTCGATCGTAACACAGAATTTATAGCAAAAATTTGTGGTGTGATGTAACTGAAATTATACATTGAAAAATTAATTGTCTGTTAAGCCTTTCATCTGTTAGAATACAGTGATAGTTTCACTTCTTTCATGTGTAAATCACAAAACCTTTTTTTTAAAAGTTGCATTCTCGGGTTAGCTGTTAACAATGGTGATAGCTAGACAATATGTTGAAGGTGTTAGCCCCCTGTGTTCTCTGTCTATGACCTGATGTTTAGATTGATTCTAATCTAAAAAGTGAGATAATCATTACTTTGTAGAATCATACTTGGAGTCACAGAGTTGTGCAGATATTCTAAATTTATCTAGTCCCATTTGCCAGCATTTGGCTCATATCTCTCTAAACCCTTCCTATTCGTACACATGTCCAGTTGCAAATTTCAATGCTATAATTGTACCAGCCTCCACCACTTCCTCTGGCAGCTCGTTCCATACATGCACCAACCTCTGTGTGTAAAAAATTGCCCCTTATGTTACATTTTCTCTCTCACCTTAAACCCTATGCCCTCTAGTTTTGGACTCCCCCACCCCAGGGAAAATATCCTGACTATTTAACCTATCCTGCCCCTCATGATTGGAGGTGCCAGTGTTGGACTGGGGTGTACAAAGTTAAAAATCACACAACACCACATCATATGCTTCTTGATCGGTGCACCAAAAGCTAGTGTTTCCAAATAAACTTGTTGGAGTACAACTTGGTGTTGTCTGATTGTTAATTTTGTACACGCCCTAATGATTTTATAAACCTTCATAAAGTCACCCCACAACCTCCGATGCTCCGGGGAAAACAGCCCCAGCCTACTCAGCCTCTCCCTATAGCTCAAACTCTCCAATGCTGGCAACATTGTCGAAATCTTTGCTCAACCCTTTTATGTTTCACAACACCTTTCATAAAGCAGGGAGGCAAGAATTGAATCCACTATTCCAAATGTACCATTTAGCTTTGAGTGAAATGGGAGTTGTTGTCATGAATGTTTCTATTTTTACAGGTCGTGTATTAGTCCATGAATGGGCTCACCTTCGGTGGGGAGTGTTTGATGAATACAATGATCTGGTACCCTTTTATGCTGTCGGCGATATATATGAGGCAACCAGGTTGGCTATTCTTCAGTTCTGATGGCAGAGCTGTTTTGCAGTAGAGAAGTCTCATTATTGTGCAGTGTATATTGAAGAACATTCTTACAAAAGATAACAGTAGCACATTAGTGGGCAGAATTTTCAAATCCCTACAGGGCACATAGAGGATATTTAGCCCATCAAACCTGCATCCACCCTCTGAAGAGCACCCCACCAGCCCCCACCTCATCCCCTTAACTGTAGCATTCCCCATGGCTAATCCACCTAACCAACACATCCCTGGACACGATGCGTCAATTTAGCATCACTAATCCACCTAATCTGCATATCTTTGGACTGAGGGAGAAAGCCATGCCACCTGGAGGAAACCCACACAGACACGGTTAGAACATGCAGACTTCATACAGACAGTGGCCGAAGGCTGGAATCGAATCTGGGTCCCTGGGGTTCTGTGAGGAAACAGTGTGAATCACTCAGCCACCTCCAAATGTTCTTCCCCTTTGATTCATGTGGGCAAGGGTGAAAAGGTTGGGGAAATACATTTTGCATTTTCTCTTTAGGGTTTAAGTGGTGAGTTCTGAACCCCCCTAATGATGTACAACTGGCCTATTTCCATGCTTTTGCCCCTCAATATTAACTAAACTGACCTAATTTTGATGCAAAGTAAACATCAAAAGAATTGCAGATGCTGTAAATCAGAAACAAAAACAAAAGTTTCTGAAAAAGCTCAGCAGGTCTGGCATCATCTGTGAAGAGAAATCAAAGTTAACCTTTTGTGTCTGGTGACCCTTCCTCAGACCTGACAGTGGTTAGGAAAATGTTGGTTTATATGCAGAAGATCGGGCAGAGGGAGGAGGTAAGGAATAAACGACAGGTGGGGATAGAGACCAACGAGAGGGAAGATCAATTGGACAGACAAGGGAGTGGATAACAATCTGGCTGGGAGGGTGAATAGCTGTTAATGGGGACAGTTAGTGACTATGGAGCTGCTTACACTCTGTCTCCTTCCACTTCTTCATCCTGACAAGGTGACATTGACAAATCACCACTCTCACGGCAACATTCCGACTGATATTCTGAACTTTTAACTTCTTTATATTCCTAATTTATTACCCGACCTATAATGCTGGGCTAGTTATATCTTTACTTTCCTATTTGTTTTGTTTCCAATGTATTTGATCTTGAGTATCTGTACTGAGGTACTTTTATGCCTGAGATGGCGCTGTAATGCAGCAATGGTAAATTTTTCACTGTACTCATTTGTGTACATGATAATAAAGCTAATTCAATCCAATTCAATTTCTTCTTCACCACCCTGTCTGTCTGTGATGCAGCTTTCAAAGAACTGTGTATCTGAACACCTAGCTCTCTGTTCAACAACGCTACCCAGGACCCTCCCGTTAATTGTATAAGTGTTACCATTGCTTTTTTATGAAAATGCAATACTTCATCTTTCTACAAATTAAACCTAAACCCCATCTGCCACTCCTCAGCCCATTGAACCTTTTGAAATAGAACCAAAGAGTCATAGAGATGTACAGCATGGAAACAGACCTTTCGGTCCAACCCGTCCATGCTGACCAGGTATCCCAATCTAGTCCCAATGCCAGCACCCAGCCCATATCCCTACAAACCCTTCCTATTCATATACCATCCAGATGACTTTTAAATGTTGTAATTGTACCAGCCTCCACCACTTCCTCTGGCATCTCATTCCATACATGGACCACTCTCTGCGTGAAAAAGTTGCCCCTTAGTTCTCTTTTATATCTTTCTCCTCTCACCCTAAATCTATGCCCCCTAGTTCTGGTCTCCCCCACTCCAGACAAAAGAACTTGATTATTTACCCTATCCTTGCCTCTCATGATTTTATTACCTCTATAAAGTCATCCCTCAGCTTCCAGTGCTCCAGGGTGAAGAGCCCCAGCCTATTCAACCCCTCCCTATAGCTCAAACCTCCAACCCTGGCAACTCTTGTAAATCTTGTAAATCTTTTCTGAACCCTTTCAAGTTTTGAAGTATCCTTCCTATATCAGGGAGACCAGAATTGCATGCAATATTCCAAAGGTGGCCAGACCAACGTCTTGTACAGTTGCAACATGACCTCCCTACTTTAATCTTAGATAGACCTCTTCACTGTCCTCCACGCCACCAAGTTTGGAGTCATCTATTAACCGTGCCTCCTAAATTCTCAGCCAAATTGATTATAAAAATGAGAAACAGCAGTGGACTCAGCACTGATGCTGGTGGAACACTGCTTGTCACAGGCCTCCAGTCTGAAAAGCAACCCTCCACCACCACCCTCTCTCTCCTCCCATTGAGCCAATTTTGTATCCAATTGGCAGGCTCTCCCTGAATCCCACGTGATCAATTTTTTACTAACCAGTCCATGATATGGAATATTTTCAAAGGTTTACTGAAGACCAGTAGACAATGTTCAGCACTCTGCCCTCATCTATTTTTTTGGTCACATCCTCAGAAACCTTAATCAAGTTTGTGAGACACGACTTTCCTTACACAAAGCCACACTGACTGTCCCTAATCAGTCCTTGACTCTCCAAATGCATGCAAATCGTATCTCTCAGAATCCCCTCCAACAACTTACCCATCACTGATGTTAGACTCACCATTCTATAGTGCCCAGGCTTCTCCTTACAGTCTTTCTTAAATAGAAGTACAACATTTAGCCACCCTCCAGTCCTCCATCACCTCACCTGTGGCTATAGTTGATACAAATATCCCTGCTCAGTACCCCGCAGTTTTTCCCTGAGCTTCCCACAATGTCTTGAGATACCCTTGATCAGGTCTTGGAGGTTTATCCACCTTTATGCTCTTCTTCTGTAATATGGACTGTTTTAAAGATTTCGATATTTATTTCCCCTAATTCCCTGGCTTGCATGTCTTTTTCCACAATAGATACTGACGTGAAATATGCATTTAAGTATCTCTCCTATTTCCTATGGTTCCACATATAGATGACCTTGTTGACCTTTAAGGAATCTTATTCTCTCTCTAGTTGCTGTTTTGTTCTTCATGTACTTATAGAGTCTCTGGATTATCCTTCACTTTACCTGCCAAGCCTAACTCTTACCTCTTTTTTGCCCTCCTGATTTACCTGTTAAGAATGCCTCATACATCCCCTTATACTCTTCAAGAGATTCACTTCATCCCAGTTGTCGATAACTAATATATGCTTCCTTCTTATTCTTGACCAGAGATTCAATATCTTTATTCATCCAGGGCGTATCCTTTTATATAACTATTTTAAAACTATCAGAATTATGATCACTGGTCCCAAAGTGCTCCCCCATTAACATGCCAGTCATTTGCCCCGCCTTATTTCTCAAAAGAATGTCACGTTTTGCTCCTTCTCTAATAGGTACATCTGCATATTGATGAAGAAAATATTCTTTAACACATTCAACAAACTCTTCCCCATCCAAGCCCTTAACACTATGGCAGTCCCATCTATGTTTGAAAAGATAAAAAAAACCCTGCTGTCCCAACCCTACAATTCTTGCACATAGCTGAGATCTCTCTACACATTTGCTCTTCAGTTTTCTGATGACTACTGGGGTGGCTTTAGCACAATCCCATCAAGGTGATTATCCTCTTTTTATCTCTAAGTTCTATGCATATAGCTTCATTGGACAATCCCCTCTAAGTTCTCCCATGATGTTTTCCCTCATGAAAAATGCCAGTCCTCTTCCTCTCTTGCCTCCATTTCTACCCTTCCCATAGCATCTGAACCCCAGATCATTGAGGTGCCAGTCCTGTCCATTCCTGAGCCAAGTTTCTGGATGAGCAGTGATGTCCCAGTCCCATGTTCCCATGCATGCCCTGAGTTCATACACCTTTCTGTCAGATCCTTTGCATTGAAAGAAATGCAGTTTAATTCTTCAGAGTTACCTTGTTCTCTGATTTGTTCTTGCTTGCCTTGTCTAATTAACTTGCTCTCTTTCATTTCTGAACCATCCTCATTTCATTATTATTTAGTATCTCCACAACTGCCCCATACTAATTTAAATTCTCATTGGTCCCCTTCCAATTCAGGTGAAACCGGTCCCTTTTGAACAGGTCTCTTCTGGCTCAGAAGTGATCTCAATGATCAAAAAATCTGCATCCCTGCCCAATCACCTCCACAACCACTGATTTATCTGCCCTATTTTCTTATCCTACTGTCACTAGCACGTGGCAGTGGGAGTAATCCAGAGATTACTACCTTTAAAGTTCTTTTTAACCTCTTACATAACTTCCTATATTCACGCTGCAAATGTTTCTCTCACTATGTTGCTCTTACCAATGTGTACTACAGCCTCTGGCCTCTCACTCTCTCTTGTCTCCCAATATCTCCTTTGAGATGTCTGTGACCTTGGCACCAGGGAAGCAATGTCAATGCTGGCTCACAGCTGCAGAGTTGCCTATCTGTGCCCCTGACTGGAGAGTTCCCTCTGACAATTACTCGCTTGAACCTGGAAGTGTCTGGAAGTTATAAACGTAAATTGTCAGTAATCTCACAAACCACATGTCACTGCTGATGTATGAAAATCAGAGGAATGTGGAGGTTCTGATTTGGTCTTTTAATGAGTAAAGTCACCACTGTTCCCCTGTCTCATTAGAGTGAGAGACACCCCTGGTTGGGTGAGTTTAACCTGAAGGTCACCACTGCTCAGGCCAAAGGTGAGGATCAGAAGGCAGGACCTATCATGATGACCTCAGCTACCATGGGAATAGAACCCATGCAACTGAGCTAACCAAGCCCTACCCTGTCACCACCTTGGTGAATAAGTTGTGGGCAAAGGGATGCCAACTGCTTGGGTCCCATTCCCTCACCAGCTACAGATATGATGAAGGATTCTCCATCTCAACCTCTCCCCCCCACCCCACCTTAAGGTGTGGTGACTGTCAGGATAAATCACCATCAATCATCTCTCTATTGAAAGAGACGATGTATAAACTAGTAATATTATAACGACTTTATAAAAATCAGTATGATTAATTACACATCGTGCTTTATTTCTATTGCTAGGTGTTCAAAGGAAATTAAAGGATTAAAAGCCTCTTGTTCTGAAGTTTCCTGTCGTGCCTGTGATCCCAGCACAGGGCTCCTAGACGCTGACTGCAACTTCTTTCCAGACCAGAACCAAGTGACATCAACTTCAATAATGTACACAACAGGATTACCAGGGGTAAATGGGACTATTAAGAGGCAACAGCTACTTCTGCAAATGTTTCACGTATAAAGTCTTGCTGTTTGCAGAGGTTACATTCCTTGAAAATGTTGCAAATGCTGACATCACAGAGGGTAATGAGAGTCAGTTGGATAGTTTCCAAATAGCCAAAAATACTGACATATACAGACCTAGTAGACAATAAAATGCAATAAAACAATTATATTATTGATGTTTTACAGGAGATATAATGTGGTAAAATGAGGGACATAGTAAGTTCCTCAAATCAACCCCTTGTTGTAAGGCCTCCTGCATTATAAATGTTACAATAGTGTGTATATGCATTGTGGAAGCTGATACATATGCAGTGCAACTTTCCAGTCTTGGCAATCCTGTTTTCTATCGTCATTCTGTCAGTCTGCAGACCAGTTTAAGTTTTGAGTTATTTTTTAACGTATCTACTTCACTTCTCTTCTATTGTTTTGCACCTGAAAACTGCAGGTAAATGGTGAACTGGTGTACAAAATTGTGTACAGTAATCTAACCTGCACTAAGTGCAGTGGTTGTTCAGAATACTTCATGAGAATCAGTGAATTTGCAAAAGTAAAGATGTGAATGGCAGGACTTCACTGTGTCTAATAATCACGACCCAAGTACAGCAAGAAACAGATTTCAAGCTTGCTTCACTTGATTCCATATTTTGGGCTGTCCATCTCTCATATTGCCGTTTCTGGAAGGTTTGACATTAAAACATCAAAAAATGGGCTATAATTTAATTAGAAATTTACTCTTTTTAACTCCATGAAACAAAGTTTTTGGTGGTTAGAACTGGGAGGTTCTGCTTGAACTGTATGAAACACTGGGTAGACTGCAGCTAGATAAAAACAATGACTGCAGATGCTGGAAACCAGATTCTGGATTAGTGGTGCTGGAAAAGCACAACAGTTCAGGCAGCATCGGAGGAGCAGGAAAATCGACGTTTCGGGCAAAATCCCTTCATCAGGAATAAAGGCAGAGAGCCTGAAGGGTAGAGAGATAAGCTAGAGGAGGGTGGGGGTGGGGAGAAAGTTGCATAGAGTACAATAGGTGAGTGGGGGAGGTGATAGGTCAGGGAGGAGGGTGGAGTGGATAGGTGGAAAAGAAGATAGGCAGGTAGGACAAGTCATGGGGACAGTGCTGAGCTGGAAGTTTGGAACTCGGGTGAGGTGGGGGAAGGGGAAATGAGGAAACTGTTGAAGTCCACATTGATGCCCTGGGGTTGAAGTTTTCCGAGGCGGAAGATGAGGCGTTCTTCCTCCAGGCGTCTGGTGGTGAGGGAGCGGCAGTGAAGGAGGCCCAGGACCTCCATGTCCTCGGCAGAGTGGGAGAGGGAGTTAAATGTTGGGCCACAGGGCGGTGTGGTTGATTGGTGCGGGTGTCCTGGAGATGTTCCCTAAAGTGCTCTGCTAGGAGGCGTCCAGTCTCCCCAATGTAGAGGAGACCGCATCGGGAGCAAGGGATACAATAAATGATATTAGTGGATGTGCAGCTAAAACTTTGATGGATGTGGAAGGCTCCTTTAGGGCCTTGGATGGAGGTGAGGGAGGAGGTGTGGGCGCTGGTTTTACAGTTCCTGCGGTGGCAGGGGAAGGTGCCAGGATGGGAGGGTGGGTTTTTGGGGGGCGTGGACCTGACAAGGTAGTCACGGAGGGAACGGTCTTTGCGGAAGGCGGAAAGGGGTCGGGAGGTAAATATATCCCTGGTGGTGGGGTCTTTTTGGAGGTGGCAGAAATGTCGGCGGATCATTTGGTTTACGTGAAGGTTGGTAGGATGGAAGGTGAGCACCAGGGGCGTTCTGTCCTTGTTATGGTTGGAGGGGTGGAGTCTGAGGGTGGAGGTGCGGGATGTGGACGAGATGCGTTGGAGGGCATCTTTAAACACATGGGAAGGGAAATTGCGCTCTCGAAAGAAGGAGGCCATCTGGTGTGTTCTGTGGTGGAACTGGTCCTCCTGGGAGCAGATACGGCGGAGGCGGAGGAATTGGGAATACGGGATGGCATTTTTGCAGGAGGTAGGGTGGCAAGAGGTGTAATCCAGGTAGCTGTGGGAGTCGGTGGGTTTGTAAAAAATGTCAGTGTCAAGTTGGTCGTTATTAATGGAGATGGAGAGGTCCAGGAAGGGGAGGGAGGTGTCAGAGATGGTCCAGGTAAATTTAATGTCAGGGTGGAATGTGTTGGTGAAGTTGAAGAATTGCTCAACCTCCTCGCGGGAACACGAGGTGGAGCCAATGCAGTCATCAATGTAGCGGAGGAAGAGGTGGGGAGTGGTGCCGGTGTAATTACGGAAGATTGACTGTTCTACGTAGCCAACAAAGAGACAGGCATAGCTGGGGCCCATACGTGTGCCCATGGCTACCCCTTTGGTCTGGAGGAAGTGGGAGGATTCAAAGGAGAAATTGTTAAGGGTGAGGACCAGTTCGGCCAAACGAATGAGAGTGTCGGTGGAAGGGTACTGTTGGGGACGTCTGGAGAGGAAAAAATGGAGGGCTTGGAGGCCCTGGTCATGGCAGATGGAGGTGTAGAGGGATTGGATATCCATGGTGAAGATGAGGCGTTGGGGACCAGGGAAACAGAAGTCTTGGAGGAGATGGAGGGCGTGGGTGGTGTCTCGAACGTATGTGGGGAGTTCCTGGTCTAGGGGGGATAGGGCAGTGTCAAGGTAGGTAGAGATGAGTTCAGTGGGGCAGGAGCATGCTGAGACAATGGGTCGGCCAGGGTGGTCAGGCTTGTGGATCTTGGGAAGGAGGTAGAACCTGGCAGTGCAGGGTTCCCGAACTATGAGGTTGGAAGCTGTGGGTGGGAGATCTCCTGAGGTGAAGAGGTTCTGTATGGTCTGGGAGATGATGGTTTGGTGATGGGGGGTGGGGTCATTGTCGAGGGGGCGGGAGGAAGAGGTGTCCTCGAGTTGGCGTTTGGCTTCAGCGGTGTAGAGGTCAGTGCGCCAGGCTACCACTGCGCCCCCTTTATCTGTTGGCTTGATGGTGAGGTTGGGATTGGAGCAGAGGGATTGGAGGGCTGCGCATTGTGAGGGTGAGAGGTTAGAGTGGGGGAGCGTGGTAGACAGGTTGAGGCGGTTAATGTCCCGGTGGCAGTTGGAAATGAAGAGGTCGAGGGCAGGTAATAGGCCAGTGCGGGGTGTCCAGGTGGATGCAGTGTGTTGGAGGTGGGCGAAGGGGTCCTCGGAAGGTGCGTGGGAGTCCTGATTGTGAAAGTAAGCTCGGATGCGGAGGCAGTGGAAGAAGTGTTTGACTGCAGCTAGAGTCTTCATAGAGTAGAATCCCTATGGTGTGGAAGCAGGCATTTGGCCCATTGAGTCCACACCGATCCTCTGAAGAGCATCCTACCCAGACCCAACCCTATCTCCTTAACCCCACATTTCCCCATGGCTAATCCACCTAACCGGGACACTCCCGGACACTATGGGCAATTTAGCATAGACAATCCACCCTAACCTGCACACCTCTGGACTGTGGGAGGAAACTGGAGCACCCAGAGGAAACCCATGCAGACAGGGGGGAGAATGAGCAAACTCTAATCAGAGAGTCGACCAAGGGTGGGATCAAACCTAGGTCCCAGTCACTGTGAGGTATCAGTGCTAACCACAATGCTGTCTGAAATTATGAGGTGCCTAAATAGAGTGTATAGGAAAGAGCTATTTATTTATGTTAGCAGATTAAAGAAAAGACAGGGAACATAGATTTAAAGTAAACCCTCGAAGGACTAAGAGAGTTATGGAGTAATTCTTTTCACAGTTAGGGTGGTGCAATCTTTAACTTACAGCCTGAAAAGTGGTAAAGTCAAAATACTCACAGGATTTCAAAAAAAAAACACGTGGGTGTGCACTTGAGGGTCATAACCTAGAGGATCAAAGGCTAAGAGGTGAAAGGTAGGATTAGATGGGATTGCTCTTTCTTTTAGCCAGCATGTTCATGATTGACTGAATGGTCTCATTCTGCACCACAACAAATGCCTGCACTTCTCAAAGTTTCACTGTGTAGAGCTTGTGATTATAATAAAAAGTACATTGTATGTGTTCATGGTCATGATTTCCTCACAAATTGTTGTGATTGTGTTTTATTTATTGATTTCTCAATTTTTAACAAACACAGCATCAATCATCACCTCATAGGGAAGCAAGGCTTTAAAAGGACTGGAGATTACAGAGACAGGGTGAGACAAACCGAGCTCATAACTACCTCATACTGAAGGGAGCAAATACTGTCAACTGAGCTAAGCTGATAGACAGAAATTGAAACTGGGATTTTCCAATAAAGACAAATCTATTATTTTGACCCAGAAAGCATCTATGACACACAGCTGGCTGTTATTTTTAAAACTCTGACACTTGTTGCATCTGACCTTTGCAGGTGGTTGACTTCTGTGACAATAAGACACACAACCGTGAAGCTCCGAACATGCAAAACAAAATGTGCAATGAGAGGAGCACTTGGGATGTAATCAGCAAGTCGGACGATTTCAAGAACAACCATCCAACTAATATCACTTCACTTGAGCCAAAGTTTACTTTCCTGCATGCCAAAGACCGAGTGTTATGTTTAGTTCTTGATACATCGGGAAGCATGAGTTCGGTATGACAATATGATGTTCGTTCAGGCTGATGTTATTTAAAGGACCATCACTTGTAGTCCTTTGCTGACCATTGTTCATCACATAGGAAGCAAGAAGTCTTTACTTTCCTGCAAGACCTGCATTTTATATTGTTCTTATAATGGTAGTATCCTGGATTCAAGTTCCACCTGTTCCAGAGGTGTGTAATGACATCTCTAATGGGTCGCTTCAGAAGGTCATCATGGGCTTTCTCATTTCCTGCACCAAATATAACAAACTACAATTCTGAAATAAAAATAAAACAAAAAATGCTGAAATACTCAGCTGGTTTGACAGAATCTGAGCAGAGAACTAAGCTAACCTTTCAGTTCAAGATGACCTATAAACAGAGCATTTCTGAAACTTTACCCCATATGCTCAAACCATCATTTCAATATACGTAAGACTCTGTTTCTATGCAATGGAGGTGTGACAAATGGTGAAAGTAGTGTTCCACCAGGATTAGTGCTGGGACCATGATGGTTTATCACTTAAAACCATTAATGACACAAACTCAGGAATTAAAAACACAATTTCAAAATGTACAGATAATATCTTACTTGGGATATGTGGCTAATCTAGAAGAGGACTGAGATGAAACACAGGATGACATTAATTAATGTACAGAATGAACATACAATTAGCAAATGGAATATGTCTTCTTGATCTAAAACAGAAATTGCTGGAAAATCTCAGCAGGTCTGGCAGTGTCTATGGAGAGAAATTGTTTAACCTTTTGGGTTCTGTTTTGGTTTCAGTCTCTGGTTTCTCTCGACATGATGCTAGACCTGCTGAGATTTTCCACCAAGTTCTGTTTTTGTTTCTGATTTCCAGCAACCACAGTTCTTTTGGTTTTTTGTTTATCCTCTTGATGTCTATTAGTATCCTCCCCACAGTTCACTATACTTCCAAGTTTTATGTCATTGAAAATTTTCAAATTGTAAAACTAAGTATAAGTCAGTAGTTCAAAGTTTGTGAGACGATTTGTAGCTTGGGTGCTCGTTGTTATGGTTCTGTTCGCCGAGCTGGAAATTTTTGTTGCAAACGTTTCGTCCCCTCTCTAGGTGACATCCTCAGTGCTTGGGAGCCTCCTGTGAAGCGCTTCTGTGGTGTTTACTCCGACATTTATAGTGGCCTGTCCCTGCCGCTTCCGGTTGTCAGTTTCAGCTGTCCTCTGTAGTGGCCGGTATATTGGGTCCAGGTTGATGTGTTTGTTGATGGAGTTTGTGGATGAGTGCCATGCTTCTAGGAATTCCCTGGCTGTTCTTTGTTTGGCTTGCCCTATAATGGTAGTGTTGTCCCAGTCGAATTCATGTTGCTTGTCGTCTGCGTGTGTGGCTACTAAGGATAGCTGCTCGTGGCGTTTCGTGGCTAGTTGATGTTCATGGATGCAGATCGTTAGCCGTCTTCCTGTTTGTCCTATATAGTGTTTTGTGCAGTCCTTGCATGGGATTTTGTACACTACATTAGTTTTGCTCATGCTGGGTATCCAGTCCTTCGTTCTGGTGAGTTGTTGTCTGAGAGTGGCTGTTGGTTTGTGTGCTGTTATAAGTCCTAGTGGTCGCAGTAGTCTGGCTGTCAGTTCTGAAATGCTCCTGATGTATGGTAATATGGCTAGTACTTTGGGTTGCGGCATGTCCTCGTTCCGTTGTCTTTCTCTTAGGCATCTGTTGATGAAATTGCGCGGATATACGTTTTTGGCGAATACGTTGTAGAAGTGTTCCTCTTCCTCTTTTTGCAGTTCTGGTGTGCTGCAGTGTATTGTGGCCCTTTTGAATAGTGTCTTGATGCAACTTCGTTTGTGTGTGTTGGGGTGGTTGCTTTCATAGTTCAGGACTTGGTCTGTGTGTGTGGCTTTCCTGTATACCTTTGTGGTGAATTCTCCGTTCGGTGTTCTCTGTACCATCGCGTCGAGGAATGGGAGTTGGTTGTCCTTTTCTTCTTCTCTCATGAATCGGATTCCTGTGAGTGTGGCGTTGATGATCTGGTGTGTTTTCTCTATTTCTGTGTTTTTAATGATTACAAAGGTGTCATCAACATATCTGACCTAGACTTTGGGTTGAATTTGTGGTAAGACTGTTTGTTCTAACCTTTGCATTACTGCTTCTGCTATGAGTCCAGAGATCGGTGAGCCCATGGGTGTTCCGTTGATTTGTTCGTATATCTGGTTGTTGAATGTGAAGTGTGTTGTGAGGCACAAGTCCAGTAGTTTAAGTATGCTGTCTTTGTTGATGGGTTCAAAGTCCTGTTTAGATTAGATTCCATTACTGCAGTTTAGACTACTGCGACCACTAGGATTTACAGCAGCACACAAACCAACAGCCACCCTCAGACAACAACTCACCAGAACGAAGGACCCGATACCCAGCATGAGCAAAACTAATATAGTGTACAAAATCCCATGCAAAGACTGCACAAAACACTATATAGGACAAACAGGAAGACAGCTAACGATCTGCATCCATGAACATCAACTAGCCACGAAACGCCACGAGCAGCTATCCTTAGTAGCCACACACGCAGACGACAAGCAACATGAATTCGACTGGGACAACACTACCATTATAGGGCAAGCCAAACAAAGAACAGCCAGGGAATTCCTAGAAGCATGGCACTCATCCACAAACTCCATCAACAAACACATCAACCTGGACCCAATATACCGGCCACTACAGCGGACAGCTGAAACTGACAACCGGAAGCGGCAGGGACAGGCCACTATAAATGCCGGAGGAAACACCACAGAAGCGCTTCACAGGAGGTTCCCAAGCACTGAGGATGTCACCTAGACAGGGGACGAAACGTTTGCAACAAAAATTTCCAGCTCGGCGAACAGAACCACAACAATAAGTCAGTAGTATAGATCAACATACAGTATTCTTAGTAGATAGGATACACACTATATATAGCTTTCCCAGAGCAAGAGGAACTGTTTGCAACTACTGCCCCTTTTGTGTCACTCAGTCAATGTTGTATCCATGCTAATATTTACTTAATTAGTTACAACGTTTAATGCAGACTTAATGATGAGACACTCTGTTGAACACCTTTTGATTTTTACCATCAAGCATATTTTCCTCATCAGACCTATGTTGCCTTAAATAAACCTCTGCTAGTTTTGTTGAGCGCAATTTGCCTTGAACAAGTCCCAATAAAAATTAATGCCATAGCAGAATACTACAGATGCGAGAACTCTGAAACAAAGGGAATCCTGTGAGTATTCACCAGGCCAGGCTGTGCGAGAAGACAAACAGAGTTTAAGATCTCAACCTGAATGTTAACCTTCTTTTCACAAATGCTGCTTGACTGACCTTGGAATAGACAGCATTTTATTTTATTTAAGGTAATTTCATAGGCCGAAGGGTATGTACTGCGCTGTAAAGTTCTAATTTTAAGTATTTTTGATTTTATTTAATAAATCCTGCTGCCATTCCATAATTAATCCACACTTGTCCAAGTCACAATTGCTGGTATCCTGGTCTATCATTTCTAAAAGCTTTCCCAGCAAGTTGGCTTAATTTAATTTCTTATCCAGAAATCCTGCAGCATTCCTTCAGTATTGCACTAGCATGTCAGCCAAGATAATGTACTGAAGTCTGTTTTTGTTACAATTCACAAAACAAGTGATTGAGATTTGTTAAACTTAATTTGAAAGATTTATTCTACTTATACCTTTTGATACAGAGTGTACATGATATGAAATGAACACAGAAAACGCAGGAGAAACTCAGCAGACCTGGCAGTACCTGGAGAGAGAAAAGCAGTGTTAAAATTTTGAATTTGAATGACTCTTCTCAGAAAGATTAACTTTGTTTCTTTCCCCCGATGCTTCCAGTCCGGCTAAGTTTCTTTCGCATTTTCTGGGTCTATTTTAAAACCCCAGTATCCACAGTACTTTGGTTTTATTTACTTTTACAAATTATGAAAATGACAAATGGTTTGGGAGACTGAGTTTTGAATTTGAGATGAGTTGTTTGTGTTTGCAGGGAAATCGAATTCAAAGGCTTCAGCAAGCGGCTGGGATATTTTTACTCCAGATCATTGAAGATCATTCATATGTTGGCATAGTTGGTTTTCACAGTTATGCCACTGTGATTCACGAATTGACAGTAATTGAGAGTGAGGATTCACGAAAAAAGCTGAAAAATCTTCTACCTAAAATAGCTAGTGGTGGAACAAACATTTGTGCAGGGGTTCGAGCTGGTTTTCAGGTAAGTCAGAGACATTTGATAATTCATTACTGTCCACATCATTATTATACTTTTCCCACATTGACAATGAACAATGGCTTTACAGGTACTTCGTGGTGATGACGGATCTACAAATGGTGATGAAATCGTTTTGCTGACTGCTGGTGGGGATGGTGGGATAAGCAGTTGTTTCTCGGAGGTGAAACAAAGTGGTGCAGTTATCCACACGATAGCATTCGGACCGAATGCAGCTGCAGAGCTGGAACAGTTGTCATCAATGACAGGCATGTGACATTTAAAATGTTTTGCTGATCAAGAATTAAACTTCAGTAGCAAATAGAGTTATAGAGTCATAGAGATGTACAGCACGGAAACAGACTGTTCAGTCCAATTCATCCATGCCGACCAGATATACCAACCCAATCTAGTCCCACCTGCCAGCACCTGGCCCATACCCCTCCAAATCCTTCCTATTCATATACCCAACCAGATGCCTTTTAAATGCTGCAATTGTACCAGCCTCCACCACTTCCTCTGGCAGCTCATTCCATACACGTACCACACTCTGTATGAAAAAGTTGCCCGTTAGGCCTCTTTTACATCTTTCCCCTCTCACCCTAAACCTATACCATCTAGTTCTGGATTCCCCCACTCCAGGGAAATGACTTTGTCTATTTATCCTGTCCATGCCCCTCATGATTTTATCAACCTCTATAAGGTCAACCCTCAGCCTCCAACACTCCAGGGAAAACAGCCCTAGCCGATTCAACTTCTCCCTATAGCTCAAATTCTCCAACTCTGGTAACATCCTTGCAAGTCTTTTCCGAACCATTTTGAGTTTCACAACATCCTTCCTATAGGAAGGAGACCAGAATTGCACGCAATATTCCAAAAGTGGCCTAACCAATGTCCTGCACAGCTGCAACATGACCTCCCAACTCCTGTACTCAATGAAATACAGGGATTAGTTTAACAGGCAATATTAAGTATTTTTGAGTGCCCAGATACTAAGATAAAAGTATATTTCTGTGAGTTTCTTTTAAGATTTAGTGAACAACACCTGACCTTACAAACCAGCAATGTTTCTGAAACAAACACAGAAAATGCTGGAGAAACTCAACAAATCTGGTAACATTTGTGGAGAGAAAAACAGAGTTAATGTTTCAAGTCCAGTGTGAACCTTGTTCAGAATGTCCAAAGCTGAGCCTCAATAAAAAGATAGTAAGAAACCCCATTTCTACAGAGCTTTTCATAAATTCAGGATGCAAATTTGGATCTTAGAGATGTATGTAAAGAGGGAAATGTAATAATAATGGGCTATTTCAGCTTACACATAGACTGGGTTAACGAGGAAGAGACTGAATATGCTGGGGCTAGTTTCACTTGAGTGTAGAAGCTTGAGAGGCGACCTGATAGAAGTTTATGAAATACTTAGAAGCACGGTGGCCCAGTGGTTAGCACAGCTGCCTCACAGCGCCGGAGACCCGGGTTCAATTCCCGCCATAGGCGACTGACTGTGTGGAGTTTGCACGTTCTCCCCGTGTCTGCGTGGGTTTCCTCCGGGTGCTCCGGTTTCCTCCCACAGTCCAAAGATGTGCAGGTCAGGTGAATTGGCCATGCTAAATTGCCCGTAGTGTTAGGTAAGGGGTAAATGTAGGGGTATGGGTGGGTTGCGCTTCGGCGGGGCGGTGTGGACTTGTTGGGCCAAAGGGCCTGTTTCCACTCTGTAAGTAATCTAAATCTATAGATAGAGTTAATGGTAGTTGTCTTTCCCTATGATGGGGAATTTTTAGACGAGGGGGCACATTTTTAAGGTGAGAGGAGAGAGATTTCAAAAAAGACATGAGAGACAGATGTTTTACACAGTGGGTGGTTTGCATTTGGAATGAACTTCCTGAGGAGGTGGTGGATCCAGGGAGAATTAGAACATTTAAAAGACATTTGGATGGATACATAAATAGAAAAGGTGGGGAGCAGGCAGGTGGGACTAGTTTTGTTTGGATTATGTTTGGCATGGACTAGTTGGACCAAAGGTCTGTTTCCGAGCTGTATGGCTTTATAACTCAATTTCTATAAATTACTTAGATGTCAACACAAGAGGGATAGTTAGTAAGTTTGCAGATGACTCTAAACTTGGAGGTGTAGTGGACAGTGAAGGTGGCTACTTCAGAGATGAACCAATGGGCCAAGGAGTGGCAGATGAAGTTTAATTTAGATAAATGTGAGTTGCTGCATTTTGGAAAGAACTTATACACTTAATGGTAAGGTCCTGAGGAGTGTTGCTGAACAAAGAGAACTTGGAGCGCAGGTTCATAGTTCCTTGAAAGTGGAGTCACAGGTAGAGAAGATGGTAAAGAAAACATTTGGTATGTTTGCCTTTATTGGTGAGTGCATTGAGTGCATTGGCAGATCATGTTGCATTTGTACAGGACATTGGTTAGGACACTTTTGCAATTCCCCATGCAGTTCTGCTCTCCATGCTTTAGGAAAGGCTGTTGTGAAGGGATTGGAGGGTTTGAGCTAAAGGAAGAGGCTGAATAGGCTTGGGGCTATTTTCCCTCGAGCATCAGAGGCTGAGAGGTGACCTTATAGAAGTTGATAAAATCATGACGGGCATAGATAGGGTGAAGAGCTAAGGTCTTTTCTCCACGGCAGGGGATTTCAAAACTAGATGGCATAGTTTTAAGGTGAGCTGGGAAAGATTTAAAAGGGACCAAAGGGGCAACTTTTTCACTCAGAGGTTGGTGTGTATATGGAATGAGCTTCCAGAAGAAGTGGTTGAGGCTGTTACAATTGCACAATTAAAAGACATCTGGATGGGTTAATGCATAGGAAGAGTTTTGAGGGGTATGGGCCAAATGCTGGCGAAGAGGCCTTGATTAATTTAGGATATCTGGTCAGCATGGACAGGTTAGACCGAGGGGTCTGTTTCTGTGCTGTATGTCTATGACTCAAATTCAAAGAGGCTGCAAGAGGATTTGTACAGACTGTTATCCAATGCAGTTGGGGTGCTTTATTAATAAATGTGTCACCATGATGTGGAGGAGCCAGTGTTGGACTGGTGTGGACAAAGTTAAAAATCACACAACACCAGGTTATAGTCCAACAGGTTTATTTGGAAGCACTAGCTTTCAGAGCACTGCTCCTTCATTAGCTACTCACCTCAGTAGAGGAAAAGCAGGAAGACAGAATATTTCCTAAACAGTGAGAAGTTGGGTCGTGTGGTGTCAAAGGGACCTGTGTGTCCCTTTTGACGAATCATTTGAAGTTAGCACACAGGTATAGCAAGTAATTAGGAAGGCAGTAGTGTGTTGGCCTTCATGATAAGGGGATTTGAAATCAGAAATAAAGATGTTTTATTGAAGCTATACAGAGTCTTGGCAAAGTTTTGTTACTTTTCACCAAGCAGGGATATACTTGCTGTGATGACAACATAATTAACGGATGTTCACTGGGTTAATCCTTGGGATGGTGTGGTTATCTTATGAGTAGAAATTGAGTATACTGGGTCTGTTTTCCCTCAAGTTTCACAAGGGGTGACCTGATTACAACTTGCAAACATTTTGCAGCGGCAGTGTGTTTGGAAACAGTGGGTTTCTCCGGCTGGGAAGTTTAAAACCAGGTGACATTATCTTATGTTTAGGATGGACCACTTAAGACTGAGATGAAGAAGACTTTTCCTGTGAAAGGTCAATGACACTTGAAAATTCGCTACTCCAGAGGGCTGTGTGAGCTCAATCATTGAGCATCTTCAAGATGAAAACCAATAGATTCCTGGAGACTTTCACTGAGGAAAGTGAAGGGACATGTGTCATTCAGGGAGATTATTAGCTATGATCTCAGTGAATGGTCAACTGGACCCATATCTCCTGAGTTATCGAATCATAGAGTTGTATAGCATGGAAGCAGACCCTTCAGCCCAATTCGTGTGTGCTGACCAGATATCCTATATTAATCTAATCCCATTTGCCAGTATTTGGCCAATATCCATCTAAACCCTTCCTATTTATTTACCCATCAATCTACCTTGCCCATTCACATCCTGAAGAAGGGCTAATGCCCGAAACATCGATTCTCCTGTTCCCTAAATGCTGCCTGACCTGCTGTGCTTTTCCAGCAACACATTTCCATCCCCATTCACATCACCCAATAATCTAAGACATAGTATCACCCCAAATAATTTCATCAGCGGTTGGTTTTACTTTTAATTCTGATTATCATCTGTTTCATGATTAGGTTTTGTGGTTTAAATTTGTGCAGAGCTTTTTTTCCCAATTAGTTGTAAGCACTACATTGATTTTATTATTTCTCATGTTCAATCTTTAGGAGGCCTGCAGTATGCAGCTACTGATAAATTGGATGAAAATGGGTTAGTTGATGCTTTCACTGGATTAGTATCAGGAAATGGGAACATGAGTCAACAGTCAATCCAGGTTTGACTATCCTTTAGAGAATGACTTTGAATTTTTTGCTGCTTTCTGATAACAGGTATGTTGGTGTTTTAAAGAAACTGTTTTGATTTCTTGCAGCTGGAAAGTTCTGGAAAGAGCATTACAAGTAATGACTGGTTCAATGGTACAGTTTTCATTGATAAATCGGTTGGAAAAAACTTGTTCTTTGTAATAACATGGGAGACTGACACACCACAAATGTTTATCCGTGATCCCAATGGAAAGCTTTACAGAAATGGAAACTTTGAGATGGACGCAGTCTTGTTGACAGCTCGTCTTCCAATTCCTGGCCTGGCACATGTACGGTTCTGATTGGCCTGTGTGTTTAAATTTTCTCTTTGCTTTAATTTTGATCTCCTTCTTTTCAATTACAATGGGGTGTTTTTACATCAGTCAGGAGCCTGGCTGTACAGCATACAAAATGGAGCTGGAATGCCTCAGTTTGTAACGATAACAGTAACATCACGGGCAGCAGATGAGAACATTCTGCCTGTCACAGTCAACGTGCACCTCAATCAAGACACAACATCTTTTCCAAACCCACTGATCATTTTTGCAGAAGTCAGCCAAGGCTTCCTGCCTGTTGTTGGAGCCAAAGTGACAGCCACAGTAGAGAGGGCTATTGGTCAGCCTGTGAATCTTGAGCTGTTGGACAATGGGGGAGGTAAATACATCCATCGCTATAGAAGCCAATTAGCAAATGGTTATATTTCATTGTGACCAAAGTAAAATATTATCATTAGTTAACACTGGATTCTGCACTTTACAATTGATTTGTCTTCTTATCTTTAGGTGCTGATGCTGTTAGAAATGATGGAGTTTATTCTCGGTATTTTACTGAATTTCTTGGTAATGGGAAATACACCATTAAAGTATCTGTACAAGGAAAAGATGGAATAGTAAGGTTAACAACCAGGAAGCAAAGCCATGCCATGTACATCCCAGGATATGTACAAAACGGTAAGGTACTGATGGACAAAGATACCTACTTGTTATTGACTTATGATATTGGTTGAGTCAGCCCCTAAACCATCCCATTTGTAATTGGAAATGTCATCAGTCCCAAACCCAATGACAATTTCAATGCTATCTTGGACAACCTCCGAGATACCCGATAACTCCAGAGGGTGGTGGAGGTGTGGAATGCACTGCCAGAGTTGGTTCAGGCAGGACACCTCACAACCTAGATTACTCAGCTGAGGACTCAAGATTATGGACCAAGTGGTGGAAAGTGGACACGTGTAGATTTTGAGTAGTTTTTGTTGGTTCAGACTTGATGGGAAGAAGGGCGATGTATGATTGTGTGAAATGGCGGATCAGTAGCACCTTCTCAAGAGCATTTAGGGATGGGCAAAAAATACTGACCCAGGCAATGAAACCCACATACTGTGAATGAATGAATTAAAAAAACTTGAACCTCAACAATACACTCCTATTTGCCCACACAAGACCCATAGCCTGAATGCGATGATACTTCATGTCCTCATCCAAGTACTTTTATAAAATACTGTCAGGATAAAAAGGTAAACCATCTAATTAATTTGTCATTTTTGAGTAATATGGTAAAAATAGCCATGAGTGAACTCTTATTTTAAACAAAAATCAACTGTTTCATGAATGCCATCATGCAAGTAGCCAATGCCCTGTGAAGTAATCTGGTAAACCACTTGAGTTACAAAACAATGAAAGTTAGTAATGTGCAACAAATGTATTATTTAATCACATCCTGAAACCACATAAAAGCAAATGAATTCTTTGCATCTAATACACTTATTTCCACAAGATGATCCTTGGATTCATTTGATCTGACTCTTCAAGGATAAGAATCTGCTGCAGGAGATTATTCTAAACTTGCAGACAGGCTGATTGGCTGAGATTTTGCTCTGGTAATGACACTGAAATTGTCATTGTTCACATCAAAGGCCCATTGACATTGATACCAACCCCCTCCTTAACAGTTCTGTGGGTGTAACTACATTACATGGATTGGGCAGTTCTAAAAGGCAGCTGGCCATCCCTTTCTCTGGGGAAATTGAGAATGGGCAACAAGTAGTGGCCTTGTGGTGACAATCGCATCTGAAGGATAAATGTTAAAAATCAACTTCCAAATATTTTGCTCCTTTCTGAATATGTCTTTCTTCACTTTTTTCGCAGGTAAAATTCACCCCAACCCACCAAAGCCTCCAGTGGACCGTAACGATTCTCAGATACAATTGGGAAGCTTCAATAGAGTGAAAACAGCGGGAGCATGTGTTGTTAGTCAGGTTCCTCCCGGAACTCCACCTGACAAGTTTCCCCCAAGTAAAATTAAGGATCTTCGGGCAGCAATTGTTGGAGATGCAATACAACTGAAATGGACAGCTCCAGGCGATGACTTAGATCAAGGAACAGGTAATTTAAATTATATTTCAATCCATACGTTGGGAGCAAGTCCGTTGCTGACTTCTCAGCCCATTTTAAGTCTTGTTGCCCCCATTACAGCATCAATCAGTTGATCAGTCAGTTTCATTGTTTAACTGGGAATAGGGTGTGACTTTTGCCATTTGTGTATTTTTGTTGTTGAAAAGCACTGCACTCATTTAGCATGACTAAACATTATATTACAAGTGAATGACTGTACTTTAATCTGAAATCTTTAGGATTCCTTATTTTTGTTTCAAAAAGAATGATCATACAATCCTTACAGTGCAGCTAGAGGCCAGTCAGACCATTGAGTCTGCACTGACCTTCTGAAGAACATCCCACCCAGGTCCTGCCCCCTACCCTTACTATAGCTAATCCACCTACCCTGCACATCCCTGGATGCTACAAGATAACCCAGGATGGTCTATCCACCTAAACTGCACATCTTTGGACTGTGGGAAGAAACTGGAGCACCCAGAAGATCCCACGCAGACACAGAGAGAACTCCAAACAGACAGATGCTCAAGGCTGGAATGAACCCAGGTCCCTGCTACTGTGAGGCAGCAGCACTAATCACTAAATCATTGGGTTCCTCCCACCACAAAGTTGTATTGACTTTAAGCAGCTCAAGTGAAAGTCACTTCAATCTTTCCTTTTCAGCTAATTCCTCCCCTCATTGTACCTTTGCAGAAGATATTGAATCATCGTTAAAGATTTACTTAACAAATAGACAAGGTCTTTTCCCTGAGTTGAGGGAGTCCAGAACTAGAGGACAGACGTTTAGGGTGAGAGGGGAAAGATTTAAAAGGATCTAAGGGGCAACATTTTCACAGAAATGGTTCTACATGTATGGAATGAGCTCTCAGAGGATGTGGTGGAGGTTGGTACAATTACAACATTTAAAAGACATCTGGATGGGTATATGAATAGGAAGGGTTTAGAGGGATATGGGTCAAATGCTGGCAAATGGGACTCGATTAATTTAGGATATCTGGTCAGCATGGATGAGTTGGACCAAAGGGTCTGTTTCCATGCTGTACATCTCTACGACTCTATGAGTGGGGTGTTCTTGCATCCTTACCCTTGTGACAGTCAAAGATGGGCAAGTCTTGATAATGAGCACTGTCATGTGTGTGACGGTCAGGCATCCCAGCCAAGCTCCTTTCAATGTCCACACTTTCAGGGAACATTCTGGTGACCAGCATAAGCTTGTAGCTCAGCCTATAATCCATTCCTACCCAATGTACCAATTCCCCACTGAGTAAAATTCGAGGCCCTGACATTGACTTGCGATTTCATGGGTGTCTTTTTGTTACTGCCCTAGGCCACCCAACTTTACAATTAGATAATGGGAAGGGCATGTTCCTGAGCATGAAACAGTCAGACCACCCACAGGAGTAACCAATACCATTGTGTTTTCGGGAATACTCAAGGCAATCGAATTATAATGGGGATGGGTGTAATTCACATTTTAAATGTACATTTCAATGGGAGACCATAATAAGACGATGAAGAAATAGGAAAAGCAACAGGCCATTCAGCCGCTGAAATCTGCTAAATCATTAAATAGAATTATGGCTGATCCAATATTTCTCACCTCCACTTTCCTGCAATTTTCCCATAACCCTGGATTCCCTTCCTGATCAAACCTTAAACAGACACCAGAACTCCGACCCCGGAGCACTCTGTGGCAAGGAGATCCAAAGACATCCAACCCTCAGAGAAAACAAAATTCCTCTTTGTCTCAGTCTTAAATTGGCGTGCTTTAATTCTGAGACAATAACCTCTGGTTTCTAGACTATCGCGTGAGGGGAAACATTTGACCAACACTTACCCTGCCAGGCCGCTTAAGAATCCTAAATGTTTCAATGGTATTATATCCCATTCCTCTAAGCACCTGTGAGTAGAATTCCAAACTATTCAACCTTTGCTCCTAAGAAAATTCCTCGACATCAGGGATCATCTTGGTGAACTTTCTCTGTCCTACCTTAATGAAATAAAATCTTTGTTTCAATAAGGGAGAGTCTGAATGAGATATAAAGAATTGTTCGGCTGTATGGTCTTTTCTTGTTCCTGTATTTTTAAACCTCTCAGTTTAGCTCCTTATTACCATTTGCCTCACTTAAGTATTCAGCAAACCTGGCAGTGTGTAAGAGGATAACATCAAGAGCCTGAATAATACATTGACTTGCTTTACCTTTCTTGTAGCTTCCTTTTACGAAATAAAGCTCAGCAAAAGCTTCGCACAGCTGAGGGATGACTTTCCAAATGCTCAAAGTGTAAACACCACAGACCTGAAGCCAAAGGTGGCTAACTCAGAGGAATCGCTCACAGTATCTGAGAACATCGAGTTGAAAAATGGGACAGTAATCTACTTTGCAATTCGGGCATTTGATAAAGGAAACCAGTCTTCGGCCTTATCGAATATAGCGCAAGCCTTCGAACCAACACAACCTCATAATAGTGTAGTTATTAACATTTCAGAAATTCTTGTTATTGTTGGTATTGTTGTCATTGTTGTCTCCTTGATCATTTCCATCACTGTATGTGTTGTGACTAAGAAACGTCAGGGCAGAGTATCACCCAGTTAGGAAATGTACAGCTAAAGCCAGAGATAGTCAGCAACGTCATCAAAATTCAACAACATTCAATTTATAATGGTGCAACTTAATTCATGTTCAAAATTTATGGCCAAAAAAATTGAACTTTACGTAAATATTGAGCATTCCTCCTGATGTTGAGCTGAGATTGTGTTTAAATCCAACCTGTATAATTTAAATTTAAAAGTAAAGTGTCTTCCTATAAAAGGACTGACAGAATCTAATAAAGTTCTGCTGTGCAATCTGAGATTTGAGCAGATTCTTTATCCTTTGCACTGATGTTTCATTTTCTTGCTTCCATTTGACCAAAGAAAATTTGCCACCAGCATCAATATGAATCCATTTTGGGGCCAGCAGGGACATCAGCCAATGGAAGGCCACAATTTAAAACTGGAAGGTCCTCATTCTGAGTCCCAATCTAAATCTTGGTCCTTCAGGAACACTTTCATCAGGAAGACATACATTTCTGTCATTGAGAGATGGAGTCACACAGCACGGAGACAGACCCTTCGGTCCAACCAGTCCAGGCCGAACAGAGTCCCAAACTAAATTAGTCCCACCTGCCTGCTACGGGCCCATATCCCTCCAAACCTTTCCTATTCATCTAGTTATCCTAATGTCTCTTAAATGTTGTAACTGTACCCACATCCACCACTTCCTCAGGAAGTTATTTCCACATGTGAACCACCGTCTGTGTAAAATATTTGCCTCATGTCTTTTTTAAATCATTCCCCTCTAACTTTAACAATGTGACCAATAGTTTTGAAATCCATCATCCTAGGGAAAAGACGATTACAATTAATCTTATGTATACCCCTCATTATTTTATCAGCTTCCATCAGGTCACCTCTCAGCCTCCTACGCTCCAGTGAAAAAAAACCCAGCCTCTTCAGCCTTTCTTTAATACTCAAAGCTTTCATACCTGGAAGCATCCTGATGAATCCCTCCTGAACCCTGTCCAGCTTGGTAGTATCATTCCTCTACCTGGGTGATCAGAACTGGACACAATATGCCAGTAGAGGCCTTACCAATGTCATGTACAACCTCAACAGGACTTCCCAACTCCGATACTCAAAGGATTGAGCAATGAAGGCAAGCAGAGTTTATATCTTGCTAATGGATTTTAGTTTTTGGAGGACTGTGACAAGGCCTTTTCAAGCGTCTGATTAGATGCAATTCAACAGAAGAAATGATTTGGATTCACATTATGTATTACTCCCTCCTCCAAACTATTCCGGGGCCTGTTTCCACACTGTAGGGAATCTAATCTAATAAAAAGAAAACAAAAATTCCTAGTTGCTTCTGATGCAAATGATCATTGAGAGGTGCAGTGTCTGAGGTGACAAGGCAGATCTCATCCAAAAAGCACAACAAAAAAAGAGAAGACTTGTCTTTAAGTAGTTATTGGCTTGATCACAAAATGTCCCAAAGGATTTTGCAGCTAAGTAAATCATTTTGAAGCATCATCATTATTTATAATGTAGTGAGCACAACAGCCAATTTGCACAGAGCAACATCCCATGGGTAACAACTAAAATAATGACCAGATAAGTTGGGTCATTATATAGAGGGCAGATTATATCCTGCAATCTTATCCACTTGTTGATGGACTTTCATTGCTGTACTACAAGTAGACAATGAAAAATGTGTTGCTGGAAAAGCGCAGCAGGTCAGGCAGCATCCAAGGAGCAGGAGAATCGGTGTTTCGGGCATAAGCCCTTCTTCAGGAATTCCTGAAGAAGGGCTTATACCTGAAACATCAATTCTCCTGCCCCTTTGATGCTGCCTGACCTGCTGCGCTTTTCCAGAAACACATTTTTCAGCTCTGATCTCCAGCATCTGCAGTCCTCACTTTCTACAAGTAGACAATGAATACTTTAAATCTTGCTTTTCAATATTTTTGCTGAATTATTTCTTTCACGTATCCCATTGATGTTATTTGTTTGTAATGAAAATGTAGCTGCTATTTAGTTATCATTGCTTTTCACAGAATCATACAGGACAAAAAAGGCCCTTCAGCCCATCGGGTTTGTGCCACCAAAGTGAGTCTAAATCTGTAGAATCCCGACAGTCTGGATGCAGACCATTCAGCTCATTGAATCCACACGGACCCCCGAAGAGCCTTCCACCCAGACCCATCCTATCCCTGTTTTATCCTCATGGCTAATCCACATAGACTGCACACCCCTGGACAATATGGGCAATTGAGCATGGTCAATCCACCTAACCCTACACATCTTTGGACTGTGGGAGGAAACCAGATCAGCCAGAGGAAACCCATGCAGATATAGGGTGAATGTGCCGACTCCACATAGACAAGTTGCCTAAGGCTGTAATCAAACCCAGGTCCCTGGTGCTGTGAGACAGCAATTCTACCCACTGAGCTACCATGCCACCCATACTAGTCCCACTTTCCAGCACTCAGCTCATAGCCTTGACTTTTATGATGATGGATTGCACCCTTTAAACCCCTCTAAAACAATAACACTTGGTATGCTTTCCTTTATTAGTCAGAGCATTGCGTATAGGAGTTGGGAGGTCATGTTGGTTAGGCCACTTTTGAAATACTGTGTGCAATTCTGGTCTTCTTCCTATTAGAAAGATGTTGTGAAACGTAAAAGAGTTCCAAAAAGATTTATGTGGATTTTACCAAAGTTGGATGGTTTGAGCTATCGGGAGAGGCTGAATAGGCTGGGGCTGATTCCCCTGGAGTGTTGAAGGCTGAGGGATGACCTCATAGAGGTTTACAAAATCATTGCGGGCATGGATAGGATAAATAGACAATCTTTTCTCTTGGGTGGGGGGTCCCAAACATAATCCAAATCCTATCCTGCCCAGTACTCCTTTAAAGGCTTTTTTAAAAAGTCCCACTAATGGGAGGGGGCTGGGCAGCCAGATAACTAAATGGTTGAGTGCATTTCATGTTTTCAACTTACAGGGAAATGATTACTATTGGAGCTGATTATATATACACACACACACATCTCCTACAATCTTGGCAGCTCTGATTCTGGGGAAGTTTTTTAAAAATATCCATTCATGGGATGTGGGCATCGCTGTTTAGGCAAGCATTTATTGCCCAGATTCCTCCCACAGTACAAATATGTGCAGGTTAGGTAGATTGGTCATGCTAAATTGCCTGTACTGTCCATGGATGTGCAGGTTAGGTGGATTAGTAGGGTTACAGGGATGGGGTATGCAGGTGAGATGCTCTTTGGAAAGTCAGTATGGACTCAATTGGTTGAATGGCCTGCTTCCACACTGCAGGGATTCTCTGCTTTGATAATTGCGCTCTGGGTCATACGTAGGCCCAATCAGGGGATGGCCATTTCCTTCTGAGTGAACCATATGGGTTTTCCTGACAATGAATAATGGATTCATGGTTGCGATTAGACTGTGAATTTCAGATGTTTATTGAATTCAAATGCCACCATCTGTCATGGCAGGATTTGAACCTTGGTTTAAACCCCAGAATGTTACCTTGGTATCTGGATTAACACCAGTGATAATACCACAGGGCCATTGCTCCTGCTGTCATTGTTTTTTGCTATAGCAATTGTTGTAATTTAAATTCTGTTAATAAATCTGGAAATAAAACTAATCTCAGTAATAGTCGGCATGTCAATTATCATCGACCATTTTTAAATCCGTCTGGTTCACAGATGTCCTTTTAACAAAGGATCTCTGGCATTCATACCCAGTCTGCTCTACATGTGACTCCAGCCCCACAGCAATGTGATTGATTCTTAACCATCCTCTGAAATGGTGGGCAGTTAGGGATGGGAATGGCAACAAATGCAGAGCACACCATGAGAACACGATCATGTGATTTTTAGAGTTGCCACATGCAGTGACCCTTAAACAATTACTGAACATTGTACCTCAGATCAGGCAGCTTTATTTGTAATCTCTTGACTTTGATGCCTGATAAAATCAAATTTCGAAATTTGCACTATGAGCATGCTCTCTCAGAGTAATCTAACAAGGAAGTAAAAGACAATTTCTATCCTATTCCAAAGAAAGATTTGCATTTGATTTGCATTTTCCAGCATTACAGGTCATCCCAAACAAATGAAGTACAATTTTTTTTCTTACTGTTGGAAATATACAAACAAGTAAAAGTCAACTCAACTCAAGGAGAGGTGATGGCCAAGTGGTATTATCACTGGATTGTTAATCCAGACCCCCAACGAAGATTCTGGGGACCTGGGTTTGAATCCCACCAAAGCAGGTGGTGGAATAAAAAAAAACCTGAAATTAAGAATCTTGTGATGACCCTGAATCCATTATTGAATGTCAGGGGAAAAACCCATCTGGTTCAGTAATGTCCCTGAGGAAAAGAAGCTGTCATCTAAGGTAATGAGAGGCATAGATAGAGTAGATAACCAGAGATGGTTCCCCCCAGGCAGAAATAGCTGTCTTGAGGAGATATAATTTTGAGGTGATTGGAGGAAGTTATCGGGGAGATGTCAAGGTAGGATCATTACGCAGAGTCGAGAGTGTGTTGCTGGAAAAGCACAAGAAGTCAGGCAGCAGCATCTTTATGCAGAGAATGGTGGGTGAGTGGGATGCACTGCTGGCAGTGATAGTAGAGGCAGAGACATTAGGGACATTTAAGTGACTGCTGGACAAGCATACAGACAGTAGTAAATTGAGGTGTGTATAGGTTACGTTGATCTTAGATAAATGCTCAGCACAACATTGTGGACCGAAGGGCCTGTATTGCGCTGTACTGTTCTATGTTCTGTGTTCTTACCTGGTCTGGCCTACATGTGACTGCAGACCCACAACAATGTGGTTGACTATTAACTGCAGGATGGGCAATAAATGCTGCCAAGCCAGCGATGTTCTCATCCCATCAATGAACAAAACAAAAATCTTTTCACCTGTGATATGTTGGGTTCAATATAGTAGGCCACATAGTAATATAACAGTGTTCTAACAACCAAAGGCTCTGTATAACTCCAACAAGGATTAAGCAGTAACAACGTAGCCTGCAGTGTTTCTGATAGATGGAAATATTTGTTGCATGCTGGCAAAGTAGCATTTTGTTCCTGTCTAGACCATGTTTCCCTAAGATTCTTGTGTGTGTGTTTAAACAAAAATTGAAGAAATCCTTTTAAAACTTGGAAACCTGTCATTTCGATTCACAATCTTTTCTGGTCTATTGAAAAGAAAATACAGTGCATTTTTTATTGTTAATGCTTTCATAGCACTGAGATTAAAG
Source organism: Chiloscyllium plagiosum (assembly GCF_037043375.1). Lineage (NCBI taxonomy): Eukaryota > Metazoa > Chordata > Chondrichthyes > Orectolobiformes > Hemiscylliidae > Chiloscyllium > Chiloscyllium plagiosum. The sequence continues at coordinate 14,444,213 of NW_028270147.1, forward strand.
AACAGGACCTTGATTTAAAGGATCTCCAGGATGTGAGAAATGAATTACAAAACGTAGAGGCATGTTTTGCAAAGAGCATAAATACTCAGAGAATTTTAACATCTTTGGGTGAATTATTTTCATGTAAGTCAGTGTTGCATGCATTAATGCAAAATGCAATCGGATCAGTGAAACTGAACACGCTACAGTATTCAAATTGCAAAAATATATAATTTTCCAGATTAGAGGTAGTTTTGCCCTGTGTGATTAACAGATTATTTTACCTCACCATCCACACCAGACCTAGAAGATTACCACCTTAAAGAAAAAAACAGCGCGGATAAAACTGGCAAGTGTCTTCATGTGTCATGTTCCATTTTGGTCAGACAATAGCATGGATAAAGTCACTTTAGTGTAATTAAAACAAATCAACTTGTACTATATTAGAACTTTAAATACTTCATTTAGCTCATAGAGTCACAGCAGTGCACAGCATGGAAACAGACCTTTCAGTCCAACTCGTCCATGCCGACCAGATGCGCTAAATTAATCTCATCTCATTTGCCAGCATATGGCCATATCCTTCTAAACCCTTCCTATACCCATATACCCATCCAGATGCCTTTTAAATGTTGTATTTGTACCAGCCTCCACCACCACCTCTGATAATTCATTCCATACACACAGCACCCTCTCTGTGAAAAAGTTAGTCCTTGGGTCCCTTGGTTCCTGCATATATGTTTGTCTAACTTTTAGTCATTTATGTAAGCCTTATTTATGTAAAAAAGATTGTTACCTGTACTTTCCAGTTCTCATCTTCCTGACCTCCGTAATATCTAGTTTGTCAAACTCCACTTGCTTAATTATTGCATTAACATTATTCAAGCAATTGTTTCAACGTTAGTAAGATGATGAATGGACTTGACAGTAGTCAAGTGACACCTATTCATTCGTAACTAAGATGCTCCAATTAGGTTTTGTGAACATGTGGGCGGCAAGGTGGCACAGTGGTTAGCACTGCTGCCTCACAGCACCAGAGACCCATGTTCAATTCCCACCTCAGGCAACTGTCTGTGTGGAGTTTGCACATTCTCCTCTGGGTGCTCCAGTTTCCTCCCACAGTCACAAAGATGTGCAGGTTAGGTGAATTGGCCATGCTAAATTGCCTATAGTGTTAGGTGAAGGAGTAAAGGTAGGGAATGGGTCTGGGTGGGTTGCTCTTCGGAGGGTCATTGTGGACTTTTTGGGCCGAAGGGTCTGTTTCCACACTGTAAGTGATCTCATCGAATCATATCCTGGCTACAGAATTTGATCCAAGCATTGGCATTAGAGCTGAGTGACAGGGCAAAGCATAGACAAACCAACTTTGACATCAGCTGAGTATGACACTATGGAATCCAAGAAAAATTGGTTCGTACGTGTCAAAGTGAACACCTTCCAACAGCCAGAACCATAGGCTTAGGCAAAAAGCAAGGTGCTTGTGATTGTTACAGACCAGATATTAATTGTCCCTTGGACTGTGACATTAGGCCAAACACTTGCAGCTATTTAATTTCAATAATTGTCCCCCATTAGGATATCCAATTTGGGGTGGCCCCTGTTGATTCTAGAGTTCAGCTCTATTTGCAACCCCTTGGTAACAACTTCCCAAGCCATCCTTTCAATAGGGCTGTTTCACTTGGAAAAGAGAACTGAGAGGGGATCTGATACAGGTATTCCAAATTTTGAGGGTTCTGGTCAAGGTAGGGTCACTCCTCGTTTCAGTGTGATTTTAACTGATCTATGTTTTCATTTCCCCACCTTCTAGATCAAGCTATTCAATTGGATGCAAACAATGCTCATCTCCAGCTGAAACTATGCAGGAAGGGTCCAGCAGTTGAAGTTGTTGAAGCAGAGCAAAGTAAGTGGTGTAACGCAGAACACTTCCGCAGCTCTCTCAATGTACTTGCCACGGCAGGCTACATCACTGGACTTCACTACTGGGGGGTTAATGTGAAAGACATTCCTTCCTGGGCTGTGGGGATAGCCTACCAGAGTATTCCACACATGCTTCCAGGAAGCACACTGGGATCTGAGGAAAACTTGTGGACATTTTCTTGCTCGGAAAGGGGCCTTTATTGTGCCCAACACGACACCGAGGTGATGTATTTCCGCTATGAAAACCAACTGGAGAACATTGGAGTCTAACTGGACTGTGACAGTGACATTCTTGCTGTTTGTGATGCAGAATCGGTGCGGTGTTTGTACATGTTTTATTGTACACTAAAGGAAGTATAAGGAGCTTGAGTTCTGTGGAGTTTGCAATACTTCTAGTGCCTGTGAGAGGGGTTTGACAGGAGACTTGTGATTGTCACTCTCTCTTATTTTGAGGAAGTCTGGATGAAGGCTGAACCCTGTGGGCTGAAATTGTACTTAACAGGGCACTGCCTCCATCATTCGATCCAGCATCCAGAGTGGGATAGTCAGCTACCGAAGACTGTGGAAGAATGGACATCAATAAAGTAATGAACCAGATGGGTCTATGGATATTCAGAGACTTGGTAATGTTGGTATCCAGGGCAACATTATCTCTTTTGGGGATTGTGTTGAACAGATCAATTTGGGGTTACCTTTTGTGCTGACATGCTCTCCCTTCGAGTCCATGTTTATATGCATGCATGCACAATACATATAGAATGAGTTTTAAAATAATTTATGTTTTGATTGTTACTAGTTCTTTAATAAAAGTGTTGTTTGAAGACAGTTGTTGGTATGCTTGCCTTTATTGGTCAGATTATTGAGTATCGGAATTGGGAGGCCATGTTGTGGAAGTACAGACATTGGTTAGCCCGCTTTTGGAATATGGTGTTCAATTCTGGTCTTCCTGCTGTCAGAAAGATGTTGTTAAACTTGTGTTCAAAAAAGATTGACAAGGATGTGGCGAGGGTTGGAGGGTTTGAGCTATAGAGAGAGGCTTAATAAGGAGATCACTGTTAATAGGCTGGGGCTGTTTTCCCTGGAGAGTCTGAGGCTGAGTGATAACCTTATAAAGGTTTATAAAATCATGAGGGATATAGATAGGGTGAATAGCCTCTCCAGTACAATCACATCCTTCCGATTGTGTGGCAACAAGAACTACACGCGCCCCCAGGATAAAGGAGTCCAAAACTAGAGGGCACAGGTTGAAGGTGAGAGGGGAACAATTTAAAAGGGACCTAAGGGGCAGCTTTTTCCACATAGAGGAAGCTGTGTGAGCTGCCAGGGGAAGTAGTGGAGACTGGTACAATTACAGCATTTAAAAGGTGTCTGGATGGGTATATGAACAGGAGGGGTTTAGAGGGATATGGGCCAAATGCTGGCAAATGGGATGAGAATAATTTAGGATATCTGGTTGGCATAGACGAGTTGGACTAAAGAGTCTTATTCAGTGCTGTACAGCTCTATGACTGTATGACTGTGTAAGTGTAATTCACAGCAGGCTTTGTCATGAACAAGGAGATCACTGTTTATTGCAAGCAAGCAAACGTACTCTTTAATAAATGACAACAAAAGTACACGGGTTTGCAGCTTAAATTATATTTCTTAAATCCCGAAGCTCCACACACTCATTCATCAATAAGACGAACAAAGACAGACAGCTTAACAGAAATATTATAGGTGACAAAACACAGAAGGAAAACAAAAATCTATAGATCAATCCCTAAACTACAAGGGTAGGTATTTTCTAATCAACCTGTACCGAGATATTATTACACATCCTTTGGAGCAGGTGGGACTTGAACTTGGGTCTCCTGGTTCAGAGGTAGGGACACTGCATCACAAGAGTGCCAGACCAAACAAGTAGGATGAGTTGTTTCTCACACTTCCTTTGATTCTTAGTAATAATGACATGACATTGTGGCCGAGCAGTGGTCGATGTTTGATTGGTAGCTGATCAAGTGGACCTCGGTCTTTTTTTGTTTTGGAATTCCTTCTCGAGAGTCTGTGGGATGTCTTTTAGTCATTTGTTATTTACAGGCTTCTGGATGTGTCTCAATGCACTTTCTTGCAGGATTATGAACCTTCATCTTAAGCCGGTGCAAAAGGCTATTATCATAGTTTGTCATACAGCATAGAAACAAGCCCTTCGGCCCATCTTGTCAATGCTGACAAATAAATGCCACACTACACTAATCCCATTTACTTGAACTTGATCCATAGCCTACTGTGCCCTAGCATTTTAAGTGCTCGTTTAGATGCCTCATGAATGTTGTGAGAGCACCTTCCTTCACCAACCCCTCAAACAGGCCATTCTATATTTCTACCACTGTCTAGCTAAAAGCATTTTACATCTGATTGCTTCTCAGCCACTTACTCCTCACCTTAAACTTATGCCCTCTGATCTTAGACATGTATGCCCTGGGGACTAGGTTCTACTTGTGATTGTCATAAGTTTGTATATATCAGTCTGCCCCCTCCAACCCTGCCTCCTCTGTCTGAGGGAAGCAAACCCAGCCTATCCAGTCGCCCATCGTAATGGAGAAGTTTCAACCCCGGCAGCTTCCTGGTGAATCTCCTCCGCAGTACAATCACATCTTTCCGGTTGCGTGGCAACAAGAACTGCACGCACTATTCCGTCTGGAACTTAAACCTTCTACACTGCAGCTATGTTATATTCAGAGATTCATGGTGCTGCTGTGTCTCCTAAAGTATCCAGCTCACTACATGCAAATGTAACTAAATCTTGTTTAATTAAAGTGTGTACCACAGAACCCCAGTTGATCTTTGGGTTGTAAGAACTCTCTCAGTATTTTACCAACACAGTAGCGTGCAACTTCCATTTCCTAGTTTATAGCTCAGAGAAAAAGAAGAAATTTGGTTTTGTTCAATGTGTTTTAATATGTTGCCTCACTCAATGCAGAGGAAAATAATTTCTTAAACTTTTTCCAGGGACCTAAATTACTTTAGCTGCTTTCTGTAGAAGCCAATTGGTTTTCATTGCAATTGTAAGTGCGAACGCATTTTCCAAGCTTGTTCTGGAAGTCATTGCTTTTTATGTTATTCCTTACAAATTATTACTCATGGGACTTCATATTTCCTGATCAATAATTGGAAAAGGTGTGGAGGAAAACATGTATTACTTATCTGCAAGGCAAAAGTGAGGGCTGCGGATGCTGGAAACCAGAGATTAGATCAGAGTGGTTCTGGAAAAGCACAGCAGGTCAGGCAGATCAGAGAAGCAGGAAAATCGACGTTTCGGCCAAAGGGCCTTCATCAGGAACATTCCTGATGAAACGTCAGGACGTTTCATCAGGAATGTCCGAAACGTCCGAAACGTCCGAAACCCTGACTTATCTGCAGTACATCCAGGTGCTTTGAGTCAAACATTGTTCAAGAGAAGGTTCAGAGATGATGAACTGCCTATTATGTACTTTGCAAGTTAGTCTGGGCCTCTAAATCAATTTGTGCCCTCCAGTAACCGGAATATTCCACTTAGGGAAGTTAAAGAATTTTTCCCTTTGTATTTACAGTAAAACAAAAGTCAATGTTGCAGGAGGTCCGAGCCTCTGAGAGTTATTGCATACATCAAAGGAAGTTTGTGATTGATTCCTATGATTTCCACAAACTATAAGATCCCGTCCACAGCTCTGATATCACTCATCTACAGATATGTAGTTTATTAAGCTGTTGAAGAACTGCTGAATGTGATTTCCTTATTATACAGGATCAGATATGAGTAATCAGATATGAGTTGACCAAAAGTGCTTTGATGCAGATCAATATAAATTGCAGTAAGTTCGTAGGTCTGGGACTAAAGGGTGCTCTGGTTGGATTTCAAAAATGAAATCTATCAAGATATTTCTCCTCTCCCTTGTGTGCTTGGTTTGTGTACATGGTGTAAGCTGTTCTGATGTGAAACTGGTGAATAATGGTTACGAAAATGTCGTCATTGCTATTAACCCTGGAATACCAGAGGATCCAATGCTCCTTACAAAGATTCAGGTAGGACCAGTAGCTGAATCCCTATTGCAATCACTGACTGTGTTTAGTAGTTTTATTCAGCATTGATACTGTAGGTTAAGCAATCGAAAGGGAATTCTTTAACAATCTGACATTTGATGAGTGTTCTTTTGTGGCTATCCATGGGCTTGTGTGTTACAGAAACGTCCAACATTAAGCTGTCTCAATCCTGTCATCACACCCAGTTACTCTCTGGCTGGGTCTGTGGTTTAGTTTGATCTACCCACCTTGTAGCCAGTAATCTCCTCACTAAACAATAACCTATCAGTCTCTATTTTAACAGTTTCAATTGACCCTCGCCATCAATAGCTTTTTGAAGGGGGAGAGTTCCTCTGTGTAAAGAGGTGTTCCATGCATCAAACATGAATATCTTAGCTCCAATTTTCTAGAAGGTTCTGACCTCTGGTTCTGGATTCTCCCACCAGAGAAAATGATTTATCTGGATTTGCCCGATCAAAATCTTTAATCGCGTGTGACTTGGGAAGACCGTAGTCTCCTGATGGTTTACCAAGTAGGACAGGTGGACCTTCAGTGCAGCCCCTTGGATTACACATTCCTCTCCAAGGGGAGAGAGAGCTTTTTAAACTCACACAGTGTAGTCACATTTTGGCAAAACATTTCTTAACTGTGCACAGGCTTGTTACTAGAACAACACTGCAAGGTCAATTCCCATATTGGCTCAGGTTACCACGAAGGTCCAACTTTCTCAATCTCTGCCCTCACCTGTGGCCTCGTGACCCTCAAGTTAAACTCACCAGTCATCATCTTTCTCTATTGCGGGAGTAGCACTATGAGGTAAGGTGACTTTTCCTTTTACTTTAACTCCTGGCATGTGATCATCTAAACCCCCAATCAGTCAGAAGAGCACTGCTGTGTTGCCACCCCTTAGATCCTTTTAAATCTTTCCCCTGTCACCTTAAACCTGTGCCTTCTAGTTTTGGTCTCCATCACCCCAGGGAAATGACCCTGTCTATTTACCCTATCTATTCCCCTCATAATTGTATAAACTTCTATAATGTTACCCCTCAGTCTCCGATGCTCCAGGGAAATCAGCCCCAGCCTATTCAGCCTCTCCCAATAGCTCAAACTCTTGAACTCTGGCAACATTCTTGTAAATCTTTTCTGAGCCCTTTCAAGTATCACAACATCCTTCCTATAGCAGGGAGACCAGAATTGCATGCAGTATTCCAAAAGTAGCCTAACCAATGTCCTGTACAGCTGAAACATGACCTTCCAACTCCTATACTCAATGCATTGACCAAGAAAGACAAATGTTCCAAATGCCTTCTTACATTATTAAAAATCACATAACACCAGGTTACAGTCCCACAGATTTATTTGGAAGCACTAACTTTTGGAATGCTGCTCCTTCATCATGTGATTGTGGAGTATAAGATCATAAGACATAGAATGGACAGCAAAAGATTTCAGTGTGATGCAACTAGAATGATATATTGAATAAACCTGGATTGTTTGTTAAGTCTTTCATCTTTTGGAATGGATTGCAGGTTTCGGTTCATTAATATGTATAATCCCAGAACTTCTTTTAAGTCACCTTCTCGAGATAGCTTAAGATTTTATAACAAGTGGTAACATCACAGCTCAGACAATGCATTAAAGGTGTGAGGTCAGAGTCTGTCTGTATCCCAATCTTGAGTCAGATTGGTTGTATTTCCAAAGTGGAATTTACAAAATATTACATGGATTGACTGTCCATTTTTTGAGCAAAATAGAACATATCTGCAAATATACTTCTGCAAACACAAATTCACCCCATAGTCTTATATGTGTGTGTGTGCATGAGAGTGTGCATGTGTGTGTATGAGTGCACATCAGAGAGCTTGTGTTGTGAAAGCTTGGTAAAGTGTGTGTTTGGGTGTGATGGAGGAAAGGCTTGTGAGAGAATGTGTGTGTGGACGTGTGTGGTGTGTGTGTATATGAGAGAGAGTGTGTGTATGAGAGAAGATTGTGTGTGTGTGTGTATACGAGAGTGAGTGTGTATATGAGAGAGGATCTGTGTTCGTGTGTAAGTGTCTAAGTGTGTGTATGAGAGAGTGTACAGTGGAGTGGGGTCACCTGTAGTGTAACATGAACCCAAGGCCCCAGTTGAGGCCATCGTCATGGTTAATGAACTTGGCTCTCAGCCTCAGCACGGCCACTTTGCATTCTTGCATTATGAACAATCCAGGTTTATTTACTATATAATTTCAGTTCCATCACACTGAAATGTTTTGCTATACATTCTGTGTCTTATGATGTTATATTGCACAAACACCTGATGAAAGACCAACGCTCCGAAAGCTCGTGCTCAATAACCTGGTGTTGTGTGATTTTTAACTTTGTCCACCCCAGTCCAACACCAGCTCCTCCACATCATTCTTACATTGTAATTTACCACAATTTCCACACCGTGAGTAAGGGTCAGTTTGGTAATCTTTACTGATGATACTGGATAGCAATGAGCTGATCTCCCTTTAAAATGGTAAAAGGAGACTGTTCTGTTCCCCTTCCAATTTCACCCAGAGCTGACGTATCAGATCTGAACTGTGAGTGTGAGAGCAGAACAAAAACAATTTTCATTTATATATGATATGGAGGTGCCGATGCTGGACTGGGGCAGACAAAGTCAGAAGTCACACAACACCAGGTTATAGTCCAACAGGTATAGTTAAAATCACAAGCTTTTGAAGCACTGTTCCTTCATCAGGTGAAGAGAATTCAACTAATGAAAGAGCAGCGTCCTGAAAGCTTGTACTTCCAAATAAACGAATTGGACTATAACCTGGTGTTGGGTGATTTTTAACTTTCTCCACCCCTGTCCAACACTGGCACCTCCACATCTTAAATAAAACTGTTGGACTATAACCTGAGATTATCTCCTAACATTCCATTACGTGGCCAAATTTTGTTTTACAATTCTTTGTTGAGTGTAAAGAGCATTTTGCCATGTCAGATTGTACAGAAAAGTTGCAGTATAAGTTTATTAATGCCGACCATTCTTCCCCTACCCAAAGTCAATGCTAAAGGCCATGAAATATATTGATAATATTTTATATGCTGAAGAAGTTGTTGCCAATTTTGTGTGAGAGTACAATGATTAAAAACTTTCACAACACCTGTGTTTCTTGTAGGAAATGGTGAGGTCAGCTTCAAACTTCTTGTACAAAGCCAGCAAACATCGAGCTTATTTCCGAGATGTGAAAATCCTATTGCCCATCACCTGGAGTTCACAGCCCCACTATCAGAGACCGAGCACCCAGTCTTATGAAAAGGTAAAAGCTGAAATAATGGTATTGTTACATTACTTTTTTCCTATTTCATGGGCCATGCTAATCTACTCTTAAATATATTTTAATACTTGACTTTGTGAAAAATTGGCAATTGCATCTCTAATGATCTGTCCTTAATTTTATTTAACCAAATGATCGAAGACCGTGTTTAGAAAATACTTTCTGCTTTACCTTTGACGTTGCTGACTGGCCCAATGCACATTGGTTTATAGAACATAGAACACAGAACATTACAGTACAGGCCCTTTGGCCCTCGGTATTGCGCTGACCTGTGAAATTAATCTGATGCCCATCTAACCTACACCATTCTATATGATTCATAGGTATGTCCAGTGTTTAGAAGGAGTATTTAATAAAAATGTATTTTGTTTCCTCAGAATTTCAAACAAATATAGACCGTCCAGCTTTCTCTGACATATAATTATTTTTTGACTTTGCTGTCTCTGTACCCATGCTTTTGCAGTTTATATTTAACAGTAGTTTGTGGACGATCTTATTCCCTGATGTTATTTCCTCTACTTATCTTTTTCTAGGCTAATGTGATCATTGCTAACCCACATACTCAGTATGGAGATGACCCATACACTCTGCAGTATGGCCAATGTGGTGACAAGGGCCGGTACATTCACTTTACCCAAAACTTCATGCGAGATGACGCCCTGATCCAAGTTTATGGTGAAAGAGGTAACAACTTTACAGGATATTCCTCTGTGCAGTTGACTATAATCCCTTCCACTTTCACTGGAAACACACTCGCATTTGTTATTAGCTTGGTGAAATTGATCAAAGCCTTACTTTGTTGAGTCATATTTAGAGTCATAGGGATGTGCAGATATTCGAAATTAATCTTGTCCCATTTGCCAGCATTTGGCTCATATCCCTCTAAACCCTTCCTATTCATACACATGTCCAGATGCAATTTCAATGTTATAATTGTACCAGCCTCTACCATTTCCTCTGGCAGCTCATTCCATACGCACATCACACTCTGTGTGAAAAAGTTGCCTCTTACGTTACATTTAAGCCTTTTCCCTCTCATGTTAAACCTATGCCCTCTAGTTTTGGATACCCCCCACCTAGGGGAAAAGACCTTGACTATTTACCCTATCATGCCCCTCATGATTGGAGGTGCCAGTGTTGGACTAGGGTGTACAAAGTTAAAAATCACACACCACATTATAGCCCAACAGGTTTATTTGGAAGCACTTGCTTCCGGAGTGCTGCTTTTGATCAGTGTTCCAAAAGCTAGTGCTTCCAAATAAACCTGTTGCACTGTAACCTGGTGGTTGTGTGATTTTTAACTTTGTAAATGTGCCTAATGATTTTATAAACCTCTATGAATCCATCCCTCAGCCTCCGATGCTCCAGGGAAAACAGTCCCAGCCTACTCAGCCTCTCCCGATAGCTCAAACCCTCCAACACTGGCAACATTCTTGGAAATCTTTGCTGAACCTTTTTAAGTTTCACATCACATTTCAGAAAGCAGGGAGGCAAGAAATGAACACAGTATTCCAAATTTATCATTTAGCTTTGAGTGAAATAGGTGTTATTATCATGAATGTTTCTATTTTTACAGGTAGTGTATTAGTCCATGAATGGGCTCACCTTCGGTGGGGAGTGTTTGATGAATACAATGACCTGGCACCCTTTTATGCTGTTGGCGATACATTTGAGGCAACCAGGTTGGCTATTCTTCAATTCTGATGGCAGAGCTGTTTTGCAGTTGAAAAGTCTCACTGTTGTGCAGTCTATAGTGGAGAACATTCTTACAAAAGATAACATTAACACATTAGTAAGCAGAGTTTTTGATTCCCTTACAGGGCACATAGAGGTTATTTAGCCCGTCAACCTTGCATTGACCCTTTGGAGCGCACCCCCGCATCTCATCGCCTTAACCTTCACATTCTCCATGGCTAATCCACCTAACTGACACATTCGTTACATTACATTACATTACAGTGTGGAAACAGGCCCTTCGGCCCAACAAGTCCACACCGACCCGCCGAAGCGCAACCCACCCATACCCCTACATTTACCCCTTACCTAACACTACGGGCAATTTAGCATGGCCAATTCACCTGAGCTGCACATCTTTGGACTGTGAGAGGAAACCGGAGCACCCGGAGGAAACCCACGCAGACACGGGGAGAACGTGCAAACTCCACACAGTCAGTCGGGAATTGAACCCGGGTCTCTGGCGCTGTGAGGCAGCAGTGCTAACCACTGTGCCACCATGCCGCCCACACCATTCCTGAACACGATGGGCAATTTAGCATCACCAATCCACCTAACCTGCACATCTTTGGACTGAGGGAGAAAGCCATGCCACCCGGAGGAAGTCCACAGAGACAGGGGGCGAATGTGCAGACTCCACACAGACAGTGGCCGAAGGCTGGAATCGAATCTGGGTCCCTGGGGTGCTGTGAGGAAACTCTGAATCACTCAGCCACCTCCAAATGTTCTTCCCCTTTGATTCATGTGGACAAGGGTGAAAAGGTTGGGGAAATACATTTTGCATTTTCTCTTTAGGGTTTAAGTGGTGATTTCTGAACCCCCCTAATGATGTACAACTGGCCTATTTCCATGCTTTTGCCCCTCAATATTAGCTAAACTGACCTATTTTTGATTCAAAATGAAAATCGAAAGAATTGCAGATGCTGTAAATCAGAAACAAAAACAAAAGTTTCTGAAAAAGCTCAGCAGGTCTGGCATCATTTTTGAAGAGAAATCAAAGTTAACCTTTTGTGTCTGGTGACCCTTCCTCAGAACTGGTGGGAGTTAGGAAAATGTTGGTTTATATGCAGAAGATAGGGTGGAGGGAGGGGGTAAGGAATAAATGATAGGTGGGGATAGAGCCCATAGAGAGGGAAGATCAATTGGACAGACAAGGGAGTGGATAACAATCTGGCTGGGAGGGTGAATAGCTGTTAATGGGGACAGTTAGTGACTATGGAGCTGCTTATACTCTGTCTCCTTCCACTTCTTCATCCTGACAAGGTGACATTGACAAATCACCACTCTCACGGCAACATTCAGACTGATATTCTGAACTTTTAACTTCTTTATATTCCTAATTTATTTTTCTGACCTATAATGCTGGGCTAGTTATATCTTTACTTTCCTATTTGTTTTGTTTCCAATGTATTTGATCTTAAGTATCTGTACTGAGGTACTTTTATGCCTGAGATGGCGCTGTAATGCAGCAATGGTAAATTTTTCACTGTACTCATTTGTGTACATGACAATAAAGCTAATTCAATCCAATTCAATTTCTTCTTCACCACCCTGTCTGTGACGCAGCTTTCAAAGAACTATGTATCTGAACACCTAGCTCTCTGCTCAACAACGCTACCCAGGACCCTCCCGTTAATTGTATAAGTTTTGTCATTTTTCTTTACGAAAATGCAATCCTTCCCATTTATCCAGAATAAACTCCATCTACCACTCCTCAGTCCATTGACCCCTTTGAAGTAGCATCATAGAGTCATAGAGATGTACAGCACAGAAACAAATCTTTCCATCCAACTTATCCATGCTGACCAGATATCCTAAACTAATCTAGTCCCATTTGCCAACACTTGACTCATATTCCTCTAAACCCTTCCTATTCATATACGCATCCAGATGCCTTTTAAATGTTGTGATTGTACCAGCCTCCACCACTTTCTCTGGCATCTCATTCCATACATGCATCATTCTCTGTGAAAAAGTTGTCCCTTAGGTCCCTTTCATATCTTTCCTCTCTCACCCTAAGTCTATGTCCTCTAGTTCTGGTTTCCCCCGCTCTGGGGAAAAGACCTCTTTTATTTACCCCGTCCATGCCCCTCATAATTTTATAAACCTCTGTAAGGTCACCCCGTCAGCCTCTGGTGCTCCAGGGGAAAGAGCCCCAGCCTATTCAGCCCCTCCTTATAGCTCAAACCCTCCTACCCTGGCAACATTTTTGTAAATCTTTTCTGAACTCTTTGAAGTTTCACAACATCCTTCCAATATCAGGGAGACCAGAATTGCATGAATGTCCCAACAGTTGCCTAACCAATGTCCTGTACAGCTGCAACTTGACCTCCCAAATGTAATGGGCGGCACGGTGGCACAGTGGTTAGCACTGCTGCCTCACAGCGCCAGAGACCCGGGTTCAATTCCTGTGTGGAGTTTGCACGTTCTCCCCGTGTCTGCATGGGTTTCCTCCGGGTGCTCCGGTTTCCTCCCACAATCCAAAAAATGTGCGGGTTAGGTGAATTGACCATGCTAAATTGTCTGCAGTGTTAGGTGAAGGGGTAAATGTAGGAGTATGGGTCTGGGTGGTATACGCTTCGACGGGTCGGTGTGGACTTGTTGGGCCGAAGGGCCTGTTTCCACACTGTAAGTAATCTAATCTAATCTAATCTTTGATAACCCTCTTCACTCTTCTCCACACCACCAATTTTGCTGTCATCCATGAACCGTGCCTCCTAAATTCTCAGCTAAATTGATTACAAAAATGAGAAACAATAGTGGACCCAGCACCAATCCTGGAGGAACACTGCTTGTCACAGGCCTCCAGTTTGAATAGCAACCCTCCACCACCACCCTCTCTCTCCTCCCTAATAGCCAATTTTGTTTCTTAAATAAAGGCACAACATTAGCCACCCTCCAGTCCTCCGGCACCTCACCCGTGGCTGTAGATTATAGGTGCCCCTCAAGTTTTTCCCCTAGCTTCCCACAATGTCTTGGAACACCCTTGATCAGGTCTTAGAGTTTTATCCTTCTTTATGTTTATTTTAAGAATTCCAGCAGCTCTTCCTCTGTAATTTCCTTGCCTCCGTGTCTTTTTCCACAATAGTTACTGATGTGAAATATGCATTTAAGTATCTCTCCTATTTCCTGTGGTTCCACATGTAGATGATCTTGTTGACCTTTTAGGAATCTTATTCTCTCTCTAGTTGCTGTTTTACTCTTCATGTACTTGTAGAATCTCTTTGAATTATCCTTCATCTTATCTGCCAAGACTATATCATACCTTGTTTTTGCCCTCCTGACTTACCTCTTAAGAATGCCCCATACACCCCTTATGCTCTTCAAGAGATTCACTTCATCCCAGTTGTCTATACCTAACATCTGCTTCCTTCTTATTCTTGACCAAAGCTTCAATATCTTTATTCATCCATTGTTCTCTACTCCTACCAGCCTTACCCTTCACTCAAGGGTACATACTGACTCTCAACTCTCATAAAAAAGAACAATGAACAAAGAAAATTTACAGCCCAGGAACAGTCCCTTCAGCCCTTCAAGCCTGAGCCAATCCAAATGTACTGTCTAAACCTGTCGGTCAATTCCTAAACATCTGTATCGCTCTGCTCCCCACCCACTCATGCATCTGTCCAGATGCATCATAAATGAATCTACTGTGATTGCCATTACCATCTTTGCTAGCAACGTGTTCCAAACGCCCACCAACCTCTATGTGAAGTACTTGCTGTGTGTATTCCCCCTTAAACTTTCCACCTCTCACCTTGAAAGCAAGACCTCTCATTATTGAATCCTTCATCCTGGGAAAAAGCTTGACTCTATCCACCTTGTCTATACCTTTCATGATTTTGTAAACCTCAATCAGGTCCCCCTTCAATCTCCTTTTTTCTAATGATAATAAACTGAACCTACTCAATCTCTCTTCATAGCTAACACCTTCCATAGCAGACAACATCCTCGTAAACCTTCTCTGTACCCTCTCCAAAGCGTACACATCCTTTTGGTAATGTGACGACCAGAACTATACACAGTATTCTAAATGCAGCCGAACCAATGTCTTGTACAATGTTAACATGACTTGCCAGCTCCTATACGCTATACCCCGTGCAATGAAGGCAAGCATACCATATGCCTTCTTGACCACTCTATCCACCTGTGCAGCAACCTTCAGGGTACAGTGGACCTGCACTCCCAGATCTCTCTGCCCACCAACTTTTCCCAAGGCTCTTCCATTCATTGTATAATTCGCTCTATAATTAGACTTGCCTAAATGCATCACCTCACATTTGTCTGAATTGAAAGCCATCTGCCACTTTTTGCCCAACTCTCCAGTCTATCTATATCTCTATCCTCCTGTCCTCTCTGACTGTTCCCTGTGCTTTCTTCTCCTTCACCAATCTTTGTGTCATCTGCAAACTTGCTGATCATACCAACAGTGCTCTCTACTAGATCATTTATCTAAATCTCACAGTCTGACTTTAGAAAGCTTTAGAAAGCCCTCTGCGTGAAGTACTTGCTGTGTGTATTCCCCCTTAAACTTTCCACCTCTCACCTTGAAAGCATGACTTCTCATTATTGAATCCTTCACCCTGGGAAAAAGCTTGACTCTATCCACCTTGTCTATACTCTTCATTATTTTGTAAACCTCAATCAGGTCCCCCTTCAATCTCCTTTTTTCTAATGAAAATAAACCAAACCTACTCAATCTCTCTTCATAGCTAACACCTTGCCAGTTATCCCTTTACCCATGAACAGTCTATTCCAATCAACTTTTGAAGGTTCCTATCTCATACTGTCAAAATTGGCCTGGTTCCAATTAAGTACTTTAAATTTTATCCAGAGACTATCCTTTTCCAGAATATTTTTAAATTAACAAATTGGTCCCAAAGTGCTCCCCCACTAACACGTCAGTCACTTGCCTTGCCTTATTTCCCAAAAGAAGGTCAAGTTTTGCTCCTTCTCTAATAGGTACATCTACATATTGATGAAGAAAACATCCTTGAACATATTCACCAAAATCCTCCACATCCAAACCTTTAACACTATGGCAATCCCGTCTATGTTTGAAAATTTAAAAACCCCTGCTGTCCCAACCCTACAATTCTGGCACTTAGCTGAGATCTCTCTACACATTTGCTCTTCAGTTTCCTGATGACTACTGGGGTGCCTTTAGCACAATCCCATCCAGGTGATTATCCCCTTTTTATCTCTAAGTTCTCTGCGTATAGCTTCTTTGGACAATCCTCTCGAAGTACTGCCATGATGTTTTCCCTCATGACAAATGCCAGTCCTCTTCCTCTCTTGCCTCCATTTCTATCCTTCCCATAGCATCTGAACCCCAGAACATTGAGCTGCCAGTCCTGTCCATCCCTGAGCCATGTTTCTGAAAGTCCCATGTTCCCATGCATGCCCTGAGTTCAGACACCTTTCTGTCAGATCCTTTGCATTGAAAGAAATGCAATTTAATTCTTCAGAGCTACCTCATTCTCTGATTTGTTCTTGCTTGCCTTGTCTAAATAACTTGCTGTCTTTAATTTCTGAACCATCCTCATTTCATTATTATTTCGGATCTTCACAATTGTCCCAATACTAGTTTAAATTCTGACAAATAATGCAAGCAAATCTTCCCCCCCCTCTCCCCAAGACATTGGTCCCCTTCCAGTTCAGGTGAAACCTGTCCCTTTTGAACAGCTCTTTTGGTTCAGATGTGATCCCAATGATCCAAAAATCTGAATCCCTGCCCAGGGCACCACATCCACAACCACTGATTTATCCGCCCTATCTTCTTATCCTACTGTCACTAGCACGTGGCACTGGGAGTAATCCAAAGATTACTACCTTTAAAGTTCTTCTTTTTAGCTTCTTACCTACCTTCCTATATTCACTCTGCAAAAGTTTCTCTCACTATGTTGTTCTTATCAATGTATACTGAAAAATGTGTTGCTGGAAAAGCGCAGCAGGTGAGGCAGCATCAAAGGAGCAGGAGAATCTACGTTTCGGGCATAAACCCTTCTTCAGGAATCCTGAAGAAGGGCTTATGCCCGAAACATTGACTCTCCTGCTCCTTTGATGCTGCCTCACCTGCTGCGCTTTTCCAGAAACACATTTTTCAGCTCTGATCTCCAGCATCTGCAGTCCTCACTTTCTCCTCCTTATCAGTGTATACTACAACTCTGGCCTCTCACTCTCCCTTCCCTCACAATATGCTGCAGCTACTTTGAGATGTCTGTGACCTTGGCACCAGGGAAGCAATGTCAATACTGGCTCACCGGTGCAGAATTGCCTGTCTGTGCCCCTGACTGGAGAGTCTCCTCTGACAATTACTCGTTTGAACCTGGAAGCATCTGGAAGTTCTAAACGTAAATTGTCAGTAATCTCACAAACCACATGATACTTCTCATTTTTGAGTATCAGAGGAACGGGGAGGTTTGGATTTGTTTATTTAATGAGCAAAGTCACCACTGTCTCCCTGACTCATTAGAGTGAGAGACACGCCTGGTGGGTGAGTTTAAGCTGAAGGTCACCACTGCTCAGGCCAAGGGTGAGGATCAGAAGGCAGGATGACCTTGGTGACCTCAGCTACCATGGGAATTGAACCCAGGCAACCGAGCTAACCAAGCCCTACCCTGTCTCCACCTTGGTGAATAACTCGTGGGGCAAAGGCAAGCCAACTGCTTGGGTTCTATTCCCTCATCAGCTGCAGCGAAAATAAAGAATTCTCCATCTCAACCTCTTCCCCGCCCCACCTTGAGGTGTGCTGATTACCATTCATCATCTCTCTCTCTCTATTGAGTGAGATGATGTATAAACCATTATGGTTATTGCAACTTTATAAAATTTAGAATGATCAACTACACATCGTGCTTTACTTCCATTTCTAGGTGTTCAAAGGAAATGAAAGGATTAGAAGTCTCTTGTTCTGGGGGTGCCTGTGGTACCTGTGATCCCAGCACAGGGCTCCCAGACGCTGACTGTAACTTCTTTCCAGACCAGAACCAAGTGACATCAACTTCAATAATGTACACAACAGGATTACCAGGGGTAAGTGGGATTATTAAGATGCATTTTCCTTGCAAATTATTAACACCTACTTCTGCAAATGTTTCATTTACAAAGTCTTGCTGTTTGCAGAGGTTACGTTCCTTGAAAATGTTGCAAATGCTGACATCATAGAGGATAGTTTCCAAATATCCAAAAATACTGACACATACAGTATCTAGGAGACAATAAAATACAATAAAACAATTTTATTATTGATGTTTTACAGGAGATATAATGTAGTAAAATGAAGGACATAAATTTCTCAAATGG
This sequence comes from Chiloscyllium plagiosum, assembly GCF_037043375.1. Lineage (NCBI taxonomy): Eukaryota > Metazoa > Chordata > Chondrichthyes > Orectolobiformes > Hemiscylliidae > Chiloscyllium > Chiloscyllium plagiosum. The sequence goes on from NW_028270147.1 coordinate 14,462,500, forward strand.
GCCCCTTGTTGTAAGGCCTCCTGCATTGTAAATGTTACAATCGTGTGGATGTGTATTGTGGGAGCTAATACACATTCAGTGCAACTTTCCAGACTTGGCAATCCCGTTTTCTATCATCATTCTGTCAGTCTGCAGACCATTTTAAGTTTTGAGCTTTTTTTTTACCATATCTACTTCACTTCACTTCTATTGTTTTGCACCTATAAACTGCAGGGAAATGAAATGTGACCCGCACTGGGTGAAATGGCGTACAAAATTGTATACAGTAATCTGACCTGCAGAGTGCAGTGGTTGCTCAGAATACTTTATGAGAGTCAGTGAATTTGCAAAGGTAAAGATGTGAATGGCAGGACTTCACTGTGTCCAATATTCACGATTCAAGTACAGCATGAAACAGATTTCGAACTTGCTTCACTTGATCCCACAGTTTGGGCTGCCCCTTTCTCATATTGCTATTTTGGGTGGGTTTGACAGTAAGCATAGAAAAATAGGCTATGGTTTAATTAGAACTTTTTAACTGCATAAAACAATGGTGCATAGAACCGGGGGGGTGGGGGGTGGTGGAGGGGATGGGTTTACTCAAGTTGTATGAAACACTGGGTGGACTGCAGCTAGAGTCTTCATAGAGTAGAATCCCTATGGTGTGGAAGCAGGCATTTGGCCCATTGAGTCCACACCAATCCTCCGAAGAGCATCCTACCCAGACCCAACCCTATCTCCTTAACCCCACATTTCCCCATGGCTAATCCACCTAACCTGGACACTCCCGGACACTATGGGCAATTTAGCATGGACAATCCCCCCTAACCTGCACATATCTGGACTGTGGGAGGACACTGGAGCACCCAGAGGAAACCCATGCACACAGGGATGAGAATGAGCAAACTCTGAACAGACAGTTGCCCAAGGGTGGAATCAAACCTAGGTCCCAGTCACCGTGAGTTGCAGTGCTAACCACAGTGCTGTCTGAAATTATGAGGTGTCCAAATAGAGTGGTTCGGAAAGAGTTATTTATATTAGCAGATTAAAGAAAAGACAAGGAACACAGATTTAAAGTAAATCCGAGAGGGAATAAGAGATTTGTCGAGTAATTCTTTTCACAGTTAGGGTGGTGCGATCGTTAACTTACAGCCTGAAAAGTGGTAAAGTCAAAATACTCACAGGATTTCAAAGAACATGTGGGTGTTTGCTTGAGGGTCATAACCTGGAGGACCACACGCTAAGAGGTGAAAGGTAGGATTAGATGGGATTGCTCTTTCTTTTAGCCAGCTTGGACATGATTGACTGAATGATCTCATTCTGTGCCACAACAAATGCCTGCATTTCTCAAAGTTTCACTGTGTAGAGTTGTGATTATGAATAAAAAGTAACACTTTACGTATTCATGGCCATAGACTCCTCACAAATTGTGACTGTTTTTTTTAATTGATTTCTCAATTTTTAACAAATGCAGCATCAATCATCACCTCATAGGGAAGCAAGGCTTTAAAAGGACTGGAGATTACAGAAAAAGGGTAACGCAAGCCAAGCTCATAACTACCTCATACTGAAGGGAGCAAATACTGTCAACTGAGCTAAACTGATAGACAGAAATAGAAACTGGGATTTTCTGAAAAAGGCAGACCTTTCATTTTGATCCAGAAAGCATCAATTTCTCTCATCTGGCTGTTATTTTTAAAACTCTGACACATTTTGCATCTGACCTTGTGTTCCCTTTGCAGGTGGTTGACTTCTGTGACAATAAGACACACAACCGTGAAGCTCCGAACATGCAAAACAAAATGTGCAATGAGAGGAGCACTTGGGATGTAATCAGCAAATCGGACGATTTCCAGAACAACCATCCAACTAATATCACTTCACTTGAGCCAAAGTTTACTTTCCTGCATGCCAAAGACCGAGTGTTATGTTTAGTTCTTGATACTTCGGGAAGCATGAGTTCGGTATGACAATATGATGTTCGTTTACACTGACCTTATTGAAAGGACCATCACTTGTAGTCCTTTGCTGACCATTGTTCATCACATCGGAAACAAGAGGTCATTACTTTCCTGCAAGACCTGCATTTTATATTTTTCTTATAATGGTAGTATCCTTTATTTTGGGGGGTGGGGGGTGCCTGGATTCAAGTCCCACCTGTTCCAGCGGTGTACACTGACATCTCTAACGGGTTGCTTCAAGAGGTCATCATTGGCTTTCTCATTTCCTATGCCAAATATAACAAACTACAATTCTGAAATAAAAATAAAACAAAAATGCTGAAATATTCAGCAGGTTTGGCAGAATCTGAACAGAGAACTGAGCTAACTTTTCAGGTTAAGTTGACCTATAAACAGAGCACTTCTGAAACTTTACCCCATATGCTCAAGCCATCATTTCAATATGTATATGACCCTCTTACTATGCAATGGAGGTGTGACAAATGATGAAAGGGCTGTTCTACCAGGATTAGTGCTGGGACCATGATAATTTATCATTTAAACCCATCAATGACCTAGCCTCAGGAATCAAAAACACAATTTCAAAATGTACAGATAATATCTTACTTGGGGTGTGTGGCTAATCTAGAAGAGGACTGAGATGAAACACAGGATGACATTAATTAATGTACAGAATGAACATACAATTGGCAAATGGAATATTTCTTCTTGATCTAAAACAGAAATTGCTGGAAAATCTCAGCAGGTCTGGCAGTGTCTATGGAGAGAAATTGTTTAACTTTTTGGGTTCAATTTTGGAAACATTGTCTCTGGTTTCTCTCAACATGATGCTAGACCTGCTGAGCTCTTCCACCAAGTTCTGTTTTTGTTTCTGATTTCCTGCAACCACAGTTCTTTTGGTTTTTTGTTTATCCTCTTGATGTCTATTAGTATCCTCCCCACAGTTCACTATACTTCCAAGTTTTATGTCATTGAAAATTTTCAAATTGTATACGCTAAGTATAAGTCAGTAGTATAGATCAACATGCAGTATTCTTAGTAGATAGGATACACACTATATATATCTTTCCCCAGAGCAAGAGGAACTGTTTGCAACTACTGCCCCCTTATCTGTCACTCAGTTAATGTTGTATCCATGCTAATATTTACTTAATTATATACAATGTTTAATGCAAAGCTGATGATGAGACAGTTTGTTAAATACCTTTTGATTTTTACCATCAAGTATACTTTCCTGATCAGACCTCTACTGCCTTAAAAAAACCTCTGCTAGTTTTGTTGAGCGCAATTTGCCTTGAACAAGTCCCAATAAAAATTAATGCCACACGAGAAATGACAGATACTGGAACTCTAAAACAAAAGGGAATCCTGTGAATATTCACCAGGCCAGGCTGTGCGAGAAGACAAACAGAGTTTAAGATCTTCACCTGAATGTTAACCTTCTTTTCACAAATGCTGCTTGACTGATCTTGGAATTTACAGCACTTTTATTTTATTTAAGGTAATTTCATAGGCGGAAGGGTCTGTATTGCGCTGTAATGTTCTATTTATTTAATAAATTCTGCCGCCATTCCATACTTAACCTGCACGTGTCCAAGTCACAATTTGAATGTCACATAGAAATCCAAACAATTTGAATGTCACATGTCTGTCATTGATGAAAACTGTTCCAGTTCATTTCCAAAAGCACTAGGATTAAACTGTCTAACCTGCAGTTGCTTAATATAATATTTTATCCGGAAATCCAGCAGCATTCTCTCAGTATTGCACTGGCATGTCATTTGAGATAATGTACTCAAATCTGTTGGGACTACAAATCACAAAACAAGCAATTGAGATTTGTTAAATTTAATTTGAAAGATTTATTCTACTTAAACCCATTTATACAGAGCGTACAAGATATGAAATGAAAACAGAAAACAGGACAAACTCAGCAGATCTGGCAGTATGTGTAGAGAGAAAAGCAATGTTAACATTTTGAATTTGAATGACCCCTCTCAGAAAGATTAACCCTGTTTCGTTCCCCATAGATGCTGCCAATCCTGCTGAGTTTCCTTCGCATTTTCTGGGTCTATTTTAAAACCCCAGCATCCACAGTACTTTGGTTTTGTTTAGTTTTACAAAATATGAGAATGACAAATGGTTTGGGAGACTGAGTTTTGAATTTGACTTGAGTTCTTTGTGTTTGCAGGGAAATCGAATTCAAAGGCTTCAGCAAGCGGCTGGGATATTTTTACTCCAGATCATTGAAGATCAATCATATGTTGGCATAGTTGGTTTTCACAGTTCTGCAACTGTGATTCACGAATTGACAGTAATTGAGAGTGAAGACGCACGAAAAAAGCTGAAAAATCTTCTACCTAAAATAGCTAATGGTGGAACAAACATTTGTGAAGGGGTTCGAGCTGGTTTTCAGGTAAGTCAGAGACATTTGATAATTCATTACTGTCCACATCATTATTACATTTTTCCCACATTGACAATGAACAATGGCTTTACAGGTACTTCGTGGTGATGACGGATCTACAAATGGTGATGAAATCGTTTTGCTGACTGATGGGGAGGATGGTGGAATAAGCAGTTGTTTCTCGGAGGTGAAACAAAGTGGTGCAGTTATCCACACGATAGCATTAGGACCGAATGCAGCCGAAGAGCTGGAACAGTTGTCATCATTGACAGGCATGTGACATTTAAAATGTTTTGTTGACCAAGAATTAAACTTCAGTAGCAAATAGAGTTATAGAGTCATAGAGATGTACAGCACAGAAACAGACCCTTCGGTCCAACTCATTCATGCCGACCAGATATCCCAACCCAATCTAGTCCCACCTGCCAGCACCCGGCCCATACCCCTCTAAACCTTCCTATTCATATACCCATTCAGGTGCCTTTTAAATGTTGCAATTGTAATGGCCTTCACAACTTCATCTTGCAGCTGATGCCATTCACGTACCACCGCTCACTCCAAACCTATGCCCTCTAGTTCTGGATTCCCTGACCCCAGGGAAAAGATTTTGTATATTTACTCTATCAATGCCCCTCATGATTTTATAAACCTCTTTAAGGTCACCCCTCAGCCTCCGATGCTCCAGGGAAAACATCCCTAGCCTATTCAACCTCTCCCTATAGCTCAAATCCTCCAACCCTGGAAACATCCTTGTAAATCTTTTCCGAACCAGTTCAAGTTTCACAACAGCCTTCTGATAGGAAGGAGACCAGAATTGCACACAATATTCCAAAAGTGGCCAAACCAATGACCTGAACAGCCGCAACATGACCTCCCAACTCCTGTACTCAATGAAATACAGGGATTAGTTTAACAGGCAATATTAAGTATTTTTGAGTGTCTAGTTACTAAGATAAAAATATATTTCTGTGAGCTTCTTTGAAGATTCAGGGAAAGGCACCTGATCTTACAAACCAGCAATGTCCCTTAAACAAACACAGAGAATACTGGAGAAACTCAACAAATCTGCTAAAATTTGTAGAGAGAGAAACAGTTAATGTTTCAAGTCCAGCGTGAATTTTGTTGTCCAAAGCTGGGCCTCAATAGAAAGACAATAAGAAACCCCATTTATACAGCGCTTTTAATAAATTCAGGGTGTACCAACATGCAGCCAAATACATTTTATTTTCTTTAACTGAAGTCACTGTGCAATATAGAAAATTGATTAATGTTAAGATAACATCAATCTTGGGAAATATTTGCTCCTCTGCACTAGAGGTTAATACAGTGGAGAACTTGCCCTATCAGTCCCTGTGCTTGTGACATCAGTACCTTTGTAATGGACGATCCCAGGCAGAAGGGTAAGGATGTGAAATCAGTTTGATAGATGCTGAAAAAACAATAAATTGCAGCAAACATTGGGAGGATTTATTTCCAGGCCACCAAACGGGAGTGGTAAAATTGGGCCTGATGCTAATCTGAAACTTAGAGATGTATGTAAAGAGAGAAATGTAATAATAATGGGCTATTTCAGCTTACTCACAGACTGGGTTAATGAGGGACAGATTGAATACGCTGGGGCTATTTTCACTGGAGTGTAGGAGCTTGAGAGGCAACCTGACAGCAGTTTATAAAATAATAAAAGTATAGATAGAGTTAGTGGTAGCTGTCTTTTTCCCAGGATGGGGAATTTCAGGACAAGGGAGCATATTTTTAAGGTGAGAGGGGAAAGATTTAAAAAAAGACATGAGAGACAGATTTTTCACACAGAGGGTGGTTTGTGTGTGGAATGAACTTTCTTGGCAAGTGTTGAATGCAGGTGGAATTAGAAACATTTCAAAGACATTTGGATAGATACATGACTAGAAAAGGTAGGTTTGGATTATGTTCGGTTTGGACTGGTTGGACCGAAGGGTCTGTTTCTGTGCCAAATGACTTTACAATTCAATTTCTATTAATGATTTGTATGTGAACATTGGTTGTATAGTTACTAAGTTTGCAGATGACACCAACATTGGAGGTGCAGTGGACAGTGAAGAAGGTTACCTCAAAAATGGACCAATGGACCAAGGAGTGGCAGATGAAGTTTAATTTAGATAAATGTGAGTTACTGCATTTTGGAAAGAACTTACACTTAGTAGTAAGCTCCTGAGGAGTGTTGCTGAACAAAGAGACCTTGGATGGCAGGTTCATAGTTCCTTGAAAGTGGAGTTGTAGGTAGAGAGGATGGTAAAGAAAGCAGTTGGTATGTTTGCCTTTATTGGTCAATGCATTGAGTACAAGAGATGTGAGGTCATTGTTGCAGCTGTACCGGACATTGGTTAGGATACCTTTGGAATAACATATGCAATTCTGGTCTCCCTGCTTGAGGAAAAACTATTGTGAAACATGAAGGGATGCAGAAAAGATTTACAAGGATGTTGCCAGGGTTGGAGGATATGAGCTATAGGGAGACGCTGAATAGGCTGGGGCTGTTTTCCCTGGAGTGTCAGAGGCTGAGGGATGACCTTATAGAGGTTTCTAAAGTCATGAGGGGCATGGATAGGGTGAATAGCCAAGGTAGGGAGATCCAAAACTGGAGGGCATAGGTTTAAGATGAGAGGGGAAAGATTTAAAAGGGACCTAAGGGGCAACATTTTCATGCAGAGGGTTGTGCATGTATGGAATGAGCTGCCAGAGGAAGTGGTTGTGGCTGTTACAATTATCTATTCAAAAGACACCTGGATGGGTTTATGAGTAAGAAGGGTTTACACATATGGACTAAATGCTGGCTAAGGAGCCTAGATTAATTTAGGATATCTGTCTGTCATTGTGGAGTTGGTCTGAAAGATCTGTTTCCGTGATGTATGTCTCTATGACTCTATGACTCCAACACAAAGAGGCTTCAAGAGGGTTTGTACAGGCTATTAAACAAAGCAGTTGATATGGTATATCAATAAATATGTAGCTATTCACCTCAGTAGAAAAAGCAGGAAGACAAATATTTCTGAAACAGTGAGAAGCTGGGAAGTGCAGGTGTCAAGGGGACCTGCATGTCCCTTTCCATGAATCATTTAAAGTTAGCAAACAGGTGCAGCAAGTAATTAGGAAGGCAATGGTATGTGGGCTTTCATGACAAGGGGATTTGAATACAGAAGTAAAGACATTTTATTGAAGCTGTATAGAGTCTTGGCAAAGTTTTGTTACTTATCTCCAAGGAGGGATATATTTGCTATTACAATATAATTAATGGATGGTCACCGGATTAATCCTTGGGATGATGGGGTTGTCTTACAAGGAGAAATGGAGGACACTAGCTATGATATCAGTGAATGGTCAACTGAACTCATATCTCCTGAGTTATAGAATCACAGAGCTGTACAGCACTGATGCAGACCCTTCAGCCCAACTCATCCATACCGACCAGATATCCGATATTAATCTCGTCCCATTTGCCAGCATTTAGCCAACATTCGTCTAAACCTTTCCTATTCATTTACCCATCAAGTCACCTTGCCCATTCACATCACCCAATAACCTGCGATTTAATATCACCCCAAATAATTTCGTCAGCAGATGCTTTTACTTTTAATTCTGATTATCATTAGTTTCATGATTAGGTTGTGTGGTTGAAATTTGTGCAAAGCTTCTTTCCCAACTAGTGAGCACTAGATTGATCTTATTATTTCTCATGTTCAATCTTTAGGAGGCCTGCAGTATGCAGCTACTGATAAATTGGATGAAAATGGATTAGTTGATGCTTTCACTGGATTAGTATCAGGAAATGGGAACATGAGTCAACAGTCAATCCAGGTTTGACTATCCTTCAGAGAATGACTTTGAATTTGTTGCTGCTTTCTGATAACAAGTATGTTGGTGTTTTAAAGTGACTGTTTTGATTTCTTGCAGCTGGAAAGTTCTGGAAAGAGCATTGCAAGTAACGACTGGTTCAATGGTACAGTTTTCATTGATAAATCGGTTGGGAAAAACACGTCCTTTGTAATAACATGGGAGACTGGCACATCACAAATGTTTATCCGTGATCCCAATGGAAAGCTTTACAGAAATGGAAACTTTGAGATGGACACAGTCCTGTTGACAGCTCGCCTTCCAATTCCTGGGCTTGCACACGTATGGTTCTGATTGGCCTGTGTGTTTAAATTTTTTCTTTGCTTTAACTTTGATCTCCTTCTTTTCAATTACAATGGCGTGTTTGTATACCAGTCAGGAGCCTGGATGTACAGCGTACAAAATGGAGCTGGAATGCCTCAGGTTGTAACGATAACAGTAACATCACGGGCAGCAGATGAGAACGTTCCGCCTGTTACAGTCAACGCACACCTCAATCAAGACACAACATCTTTTCCAAACCCACTGATCATTTTTGCAGAAGTTAGCCAAGGTTTCCTGCCTGTTGTTGGAGCCAAAGTGACAGCCACAGTAGAGAGGGCTGGAGGTCAGCCTGTGAATCTTGAGCTGTTGGACAATGGGGGAGGTAAATACATCCATCGCTGTAGAAGCCAATTAGCAAGTGGTTATATTTCATTGTGACCAAAGTAAAATATTATCATTAGTTAACACTGGATTCAGCACTTCACAATTGATTTGTCTTCTTATCTTTAGGTGCTGATGCTGTTAGAAATGATGGAGTTTATTCTCGGTATTTTACTGAATTTCTTGGTAATGGGAGATACACCATTAAAGTATCTGTACAAGGAAAAGATGGAATAGTAAGGTTAACAACTAGGAAGCAAAGCCATGCCATGTACATCCCAGGATATGTACAAAACGGTAAGGTATTGATGGACAAAGATACCTACTTGATAATGAATTGTGTTATTGCCTGAGTCAGCCCCTAAACCATTTGTAATTGGAAATGTCATCAATCCCAAACCCAATGACAGTTCCAGTGCTATCTCAGACAACCTCCACATACGTACTCTCACTCCAAAGTGTGGTGTGAGTGTGGAATGCACTGCTTGGGAGGGTAGTTCAGGCAGGAAATCTCACAACCTTTAATAAGTTACTTATTTGAACACTCAAGGTGATGGGCCAAGTGGTGGAAAATGGACACGTGTAGATTTTGAGTAGTTTTTGTTGGTTCAGACTTGATGGGAAGAAGGGCAATGTCTGATTGTGTGAAATCAGTACTACCTTCTCAAGAGCATGTAGGGATGGGCAAAAAATACTGACCCAGGCAATGAAACCCACATCCAGTGAATGAATGAATAAAAGAAATCTTGAACCTCCATTTACCCAAAAGCTGCATTCCTGTATGAATTAGAATTAGGTTTTATTGTCATGTGTGCTCAAGGACAGGGGTACAGTAATACAGTGAAAATGGTACAATGTCACCATTTTCCTAATTTCTATCCAGAACTACAATGTAGAACATTTAGTTTTTTTCCTTATATCTCTATTTTTATACCTAATCTATTTTAGTACCTAAGATTTGTACCGAGGTAATTTTGTATCTCAGATGGTACCATTTTCACTGTACTCCTGTACTTTTGTCCTTGAATACACGTAAAATAAAGAAATAAATTTAAAAAGTTAAAAATTACAGCCCTGTTTAAGTACGAAGCCATGAAGTGATACTTACTCATTATCCCTAACCCCATTGACTGATATCAGCTTGCAGTTCCTCAATGCATCAAATCCCAGCTCCATGATACTGATGTAATGTGGAGGCAGAACACACTTCTTCAAATAAGCACATTGTTACTGACCCAACATTGCACCAGTCAAGCATCAGTCTCCTCTGGAACATGTGTGGAGTTTGGACTGGACAAATCCAGTGTGGGTACCCCAGGTACATGTGGAAACATGACTTATCTGAGCCATCTAGAGAACACTTTCAAACTTTTGATTCTTCCATTGCTGACCTCTTATGTATTCCCCTTCTTCACCCCTACCCCCACCTCCCTTTCCCCTGCCACTGGTGAATGTGCATTCAAATAGGAATGTGTGAACATGAGAGGCCATTCGGCCTGTTGAGCCTACCCCACCAATAAATATGATCATGACCAACTGAACAGCTCAATGCCTTTTATTCACCCATAGTCAAAACTCCTGTATGTTAAATACCTACAACCCAAGACCTGGACTACCCTCTCTAACTATCTCTCTTCCATAAGACCTTTGTTAAAGCCCACCTATTGAGCAAACCTTTCGTCATCACATCCAACACCTCCTTCTTCGTCTTTACATGAATTTATTGACTATGTCTCTGGTTTTATTGTTTAAACACATGATCTTGCAGTCGTAATGGCTACAGCATTAGACAATAATCCAAAAGTGGAGGCAATGCTCCAGTACAAAACAGGCCCTTTGGCCCATCAGGTTTGTACCAAAAACATACTCCTACCTATATTTGCCCACACAAGACCCATAGCCTAAATGTGATGATATTTCAGGTTCTCATCCAAGTACTTTTTAAACAACTGTCATAATAAAAAGATAAACCATCGGATAAACTTGTCATTTCTGAGTAATATGTAAACGACCAAACTCTTACTTGAAACAAAACACAACTACTTCATGAATGCCACCATTCAAATAGCCAATGCCCTGTGACATAATCTGGTAAACCATTCGGATGATAAAACAATGACAGTTAGTAGAGTCAGAGAGTCATAGAGATATACAGCACAGAAACAGACCCTTCAGTCCAACTTATCGACGCTGACCAGATATCCTAACCTAATTGAGTCCCATTTGTCAGCCTTTTGCATATATCCCTTGAAACCTTTCTTATTCATGTACCCATCCAGATGACTTTTAATTGCTGTAATTGTACCAGCCTCCATCACTTCCTCTGGCATCTCATTCCATACACGCACCACCCTGAGCATGAAAAAGGTATCCCTTAGGTCCCTTTTATATCTTTCCCCTCTCACCCTAAATCTATGCCATCTAATTCTGGAGTTACCCACGCCAGGGAAAAGGCTTTGTCGATTTTTCTGAGCCATGCCTCCCATCATTTTATAAACCTCTACAAGGTCACCCCTCAGCCTCCGCATTCCAGGGAAAACAGCCCCAGCATATTCCGCCTCTCCCTACAGCACAAACTCTCCAACCCTGGCAATATCCTTGTAAATCATTTCTGAACCCTTTCAAGTTTCACAACATGCACAAGGAGACCAGAATAGCACGCAACATTCCAAAAGAGGCCGAAGCAACATCTTATACAGCTGCAACATGACCTCCCAACTCCTGTCCTCAATACCCTAGCCAATAAAGAAAAGCATACCAAACGCCTTCACTATCCTGTCTACCTGTGACTCTATTTTCAAGGAGCTATGAACTTGCAGTCCAAGGTCTCTTTGTTCAGCAACACTCCCTTGGACCTGACCATTAAGTGTATAAGTCTTACTCTGATTTGCTTTTCCAAAATGCAGCACCTCGCATTTATCTAAATTAAACTCCATCTTCCACTCTTCAGCCCATTGGACAATCTGATCAAGATCATGTTGTAATCTGACGTAACCTTCTTTGTTACACCTCCACTACACCTCCAATTTTGGTGTCATCTGCAAACTTACTAACTATACCTCCTATGTTCACGTCCAAGTCATTTATATAAATGACAACAAGCAGTGGACCCAACACCGATCCTTGGTCACAGGCCTCCAATCTGAAAAACAACCCTCCACCAGCACCCTCTGTCTTCTTCCTTCAAGCCAGTTCTGTACCCAAATGGCTACTTCTCCCTGTATTCCATGAGATCTAACCTTGCTAACCAGTCTCCCATGTGAAACCTTGTTGAACACCTTAGTTAAGTCCACTGCTCTACCCTCATCAATCCTCTTTGCTACTTCTTTAAAAACTCAATCAAGTTCCTGAGACATGCTCTCCCAGCACAAAGCCATGCTGACTATCCATAATCAGTCCTTGCCTTTCAAAATACATGTAAACCCTGTCCCTCAGGATTCCCTCCAACAACTTGCCCACCGCCAGTGTCAGGCTCACTAGTCTATAGTTCCCTGGCTTTTTCTTACCACGTTTCTTTAAATAATAGTACTACATTAGCCAACCTCCAGTCTTCCGGCACCTTATCTCTGACTATCAATGAGAAAAATATCCCAGCAACCACCTCCCTCATTTCCCACAGAGTTTTAGGGTACACCTGATCAGGTCCAGGGAATTTATCCACTTTTATGCATTTCTAGACATCTAGCACCTCCTCCTCTGTGTTATAGACCCATCTATTTCCCCACATTCTATACCTCCCATGTATTTCTCCACAGTAAACACTGATGCAAAATACTCATTTACTATCTCCCCCGGCTCCTGCAGCTCTATACTTAGGCTGCCTTAGGCGCATTACAGGCCCTTCAGCCCTCAATGTTGCACCGCCCTATGAAACCAACCTGAAGACCATTCAAACTAAACTATTCCAATTTCATCCATTTGTTTATTCAATGACCATTTAAATGCTCTTAAAGTTGGCGAGTCTACTACTGTTGCAGGCAGGGCATTCTATGCCCCTGCTACCCTCTAAATAAAGAAGCAACATCTGACATCTGTCCTATATCTATCATCCCTCAATTTAAAGCTATGTCTCCTTGTACTAGCCATCACCATCTGAGGAAAAAGGCTCCCACTATCCACCCTATCTAATCCTCTGATTATCTCATGTCTCAATTATGTCACCTCTCAACCTTCTTCTCACTAACGAAAACAGCTTCAAATCCCTCAGCCTTTCTTCATAAGACCTTCCTTACATACGCGGCAACATCCTAGTAAATATCCTCTGAACCCTTTCCAAAGCTTCCACATCCTCTCATAAAGCAGTGATTAAACTGCACGTAATACTCCAAGTGCAGCCACACCACAGTTTTGTCCAGCTGTAACATGACCTCATGGCTCTGAAACTCAATCCCTCTACCAATAAAAGCCAACACACTACATGCCTTCTTAACAAACCTATCAACCTGGGTGGCAACTTTCAAGGATCTATGCACATAAACGCCGAGATCTCTCTGCTCATCTACACTGCCAAGAATCTTACCATTAACCTAGTACTCTGTATTCCTGTTGCTCTTTCCAAAGTGAATCACCTCACACTTTTCCACATTAAACCTGTTCTTTCCCCCTAGTTACCCTTTTGTCCTTTATGTATTTATAAAAACCTTCAGAGTCTCCTGAACCCTATTTGCCAAAGCTGTCTCATGTCCCCTTTTTGCCCTCCTGATTTCTCTCTTAACTATACTCCTACTGCCTTTATACTCTTCAAAAGATTCACTCGATCTCTCCTGTCTATACTTGTCAAAAGCTTTCTTCTTTATCTTAACCAAACCCTCAAATTCTCTAGTTATCCAGCACATTGTCCCCTGTAATATGCACTATTCTGCCAGCCTTTCCTTTCATCTTGACGGGAATATACTGTCTCTGGATTCTTGTTATGTCATTTTTGAAGGCTTCCCATTTTCCAGCCGTCTCTTTACTTGTGAATATATGCGCCTAATCAGTTTTTGAATGTACTTGCCTAATACCTTCAAACTAGCCTTCCTCCAATTTCAAACATCAACTTTTAGATCCGGTCTATCTGCTTTCATCACGATTTTAAAACTAATAGAATTATGGTCGCTGGCTCCAATGTGCTCCCCCACTGACACCTCAGTCACCTACCCTGCCTTACTTCCCAAGAGTAGGTCAAGTTTTGCACCTTCTCCAGTAAGTGCTTCCACATACTGAATCAGAAAATGTTCTTGTATGCCTTCAACAAAATCCTCTCCACAGAGTCATAGAATCATAGAAACAGTCCAACTCATTCATGCCGACCAGATATCCCAACCCAATCTAGTCCGACCTGCTACCACCTGGCCCATATCTCTTTAAACCCTTCTTATTTATATACCCATCCAGATGCCTTTTAAATGTTGCCATTCTACCAGCCTCCACCACTTACTCTGGCAGCTCATTCCATACACGTACAACCCTCTGAGTGAAAAGTTGCCCCTTAGGTCTCTTTAATATCTTTCCCCTCTCAACCTAAATCTATGCCCTCTAGTTCTGGACACCCCGACCCGAGGGAAATAACTTTGTCTATTTACCCTATGCAAGCCCCTCATGATTTTATAAACCTCTATCAGGCCACCGTCTCAGCCTCCAATGTTCCAGGGAAAACAGCTCTAGCCTATTTAACCTCTCCTTATAGTTCAAATCCTCCAACCCTGGCAACATCCACGTAAATCTTTTCTGAACCCTTTCAAGTTTCACAACATCTTTCCGACAGGAAGGAGACCAGAATTGCATGCAATATTCCAGCAGTGGCCTAACCAATGTCCTGTACAGCCGCAACATGACCTCCCAACTCCTGTACTCAATACTCTGACCAATAAAGGAAAGCATACCAAACGCCTTCTTCATTAGCCTATCTACCTGCGACTCCACTTTCAAGGAGCTATGAACCTGCACTCCAAGTTGACGTGTTAGCAACACACCCCAGGACCTTACCATTAAGTGTATAAGTCCTGCTAAGACTTGCTTTCTCAAAATGCAGCACCTCGCATTTATCTAAATTAAACTCCATCTGCCACTTCTCTGCCCATTGGCCCATCTGATCAAGATCGCGGTGTAATCTGAGGTAACCTTCTTCGTTTTAACACTACGCTTCCAATTTTGGTGTTATCAGCAACTTACTAACTATACCTCTTATGCTCACATCCAAATCATTTATATAAATGATGAAAAGTAGATGAAAAGTCCATCTAAACCCTTAAAACTATGGCAATCCCAGTCTATATTTGGAAAATTAAAATCCCCTACCATAACCATCCTACTATTCTTACAGATAACTGAAATGTCCTTACAAATTTGTTTCCCAATTTCCTGCTGAATATTAGGGGGTCGATAATATATTCCCAATAAGGTGGTCATCCTTTTCTTATTTCTCAGTTCCACCCAAATAACTTCCCTGGATGTATTCCCAAGAATATCCAACCTAAGTGCAGAGTAATGTTAATACTTATCAAAAGTGACGCTACTCCTTCACTATTGCCTCCCTTTCTATCCTTCCTGTAGCATTTGTATTTTGGAACATTAAGCTACCAGTTCTGTCCATCCCTGAGCGACACTGCTGTCATTGCTATGATATTTCAGTCCCATGTTCCTCAGGCCTTCCCTGTTAGGCCTCTTGCATTGAAATAAATGCAGTTTAATTTACCAGTCCTACCTTGTTTCTGCTTTGTTCCTGCCTGCCTTGTCTGTTTAACTCACTCCTTTTCCCAACTGGGCCAGTCTCAGATCGATCTCTTTCCTTTCTCCCTGGGTCCCACCCCCACCACCTTATGAGTTTAAATCCTCCCAAGCAGCTCCAGCATATCTCCCTGCCAGTATATTTGTCCCCTTCCAATTCAGGTGCAATCTATCCTTCTTGTACAGGTCACTTCGACCCCGAAGAGATTTCAATGATCCAAAAATGTGACTCTTTCTCCCCTGCACCGGCTTCTCAGTCACACATTCATCTGCTCTATTCTACTATTCCTACCCTCACTAACTCATAGCACTTGTAGTATTCCAGATATTACTAATCTTGAGGACCTCCTTTTTAAATTCCTGCCAAACTTTCCATATTCTCCCTTCAGAATCTCATCCTTTCCCTTCCTATGTCGTCGGTTCTAATGTGTACAATGACCTCCTGCTAGTCCCTCTCCCCTTTGGGAACATTCTGCACCCTCTCTGAGACATCCTTGATCCTGGCAATAGGGAGGCAACACACCATTCAGATTTTACTCAATCGATCGCTTGGAACCCAATGTACCCCTCATTACATTACAGGCTGTCCCAATGTCAGAAACTTGGCTGTTCATGGTACGTTCCCCCGTGAGTCCATCATCCCCTACATTTTCCAAAACAGCATACTTGTTTGATGGGGATAGCGAAAGAAGACTCCTGCACTACCTGCATACCCTTCCTACCTTTCCTAGAGTTAACCCACACACTTGACTGTATTTGCAGCTTTTCTCCCTTCCGATAGCTGCCATCCATCACACCCCCTTTGCTCTCGTAAATTCCTCATTGCTTCCAACTGTTCCTCCAACTGATCCATTCAATCTGTTTTGATTCGCAACCAAAGACATTTCCTGCAGACATAATCATCAGTAATATGGAAACTCTCCCTAAACTCCCACATCCAAAAGGAAGACCATATCACTCTACGAAAGGCCATCTTTGCTTGCTCACAATCAACAGACCCAAAAAGTAGCATGGTCTTATTGCTCTAAAAAGAACTGCTCCAGGCTAACTTAATATTTATGGCTTACGTTTTTAAAATTTAATCAAGAGACAGATCTCAATAAAACATATAATCAATAAAGAACCTACGCTACTGACTAATGTAGATATACAGCAAGGCTACAATTAAACATTATGTACTTACTGTACTGTGAGCTCTCCCATGCAGATTCCTCCAAGATCAGTTGTGTATTTCGCTGTTTGTTACATTTTCCTCGATGCACTCCAGTGTCAATGTGCAATAGGTGTATTATTTAATCATATCCTACAACCATATGTAAGTTGAATTCTTTGCGTCTAATACAATTACTTCCACAAGATAAGTTGAGCTGGGGATGATCCTTGGATTCATTTGATCTGACTCTTCAAGGATAAGAATCTGCTGCACCAGATTATTCTAGACTTGCAGACAGGCTGATTGGCTGAGATTTTGCTCTGGTAATGACACTGAAATTGTCAGTGTTCACATCAAAGACCCATTGACATTGATACCAACACCCTCCTTAACAGTTCTGTGGGTGTAACTACATTACATGGATTGGGCAGTTCTAAAAGGCAGCTGGCCATCCCTTTCTCTGGGGCAATTAGGAATGGGCAACAAGTAGTGGCCTTGTGGTGACAATCACATCCGAAGGATAAATGTTAAAAATCAACTTCCAAATATTTTGCTCCTTTCTGAAATGTGTCTTACTTCACTTTTCTCGCAGGTCAAATTCACCCCAACCCACCAAAGCCTCCAGTGGACCGTAACGATTCTCAGATACAATTGGGAAGCTTCAATAGAGTGAAAACAGCGGGAGCTTGTGTTGTTAGTCAGGTTCCTTCCGGAACTCCACCTGACGTGTTTCCCCCAAGTAAAATTAATGATCTACGGGCAGCAATTGTTGGAGATGCAATACAACTGAAATGGACAGCTCCAGGCGATGACTTAGATCAAGGAACTGGTAATTTAAATTATATTTCAATCCATACGTTAGGAGAGATCTCATTGCTGAGTTTTCAGCCCATTTTAAGTCTCGTTGCCTCCATCACATCATCAATCAGTTGGTCAGTCGGTTTCATTGTTTAACTGGGAATAGGGTGTGACTTTTACCATTTGTGTATTTTTGTTGTTGAAAAGCATTGTACTCATTTAGCTTTTCCTAAACATTATATTACAAGTGAGTGACTGTATTTTTATCTGAAATCTTTAACTTTCCTTATTTTTGTTGCAAAAACCATTATCATAGAATCCTTGTAGTGCAGTTAGAGGCCATTTAGCCCATTGAGTCTGCATGAAGCACTCAGACCACTCACAGGAGTGAGCAATATCATTGTATTTACAGGAATACTCAAGGCAGTCGAATTGTAATGGGGTTGGGTGCAATTCAAATATTGAATGTACATTTCAATGGGAGACCATAATATGACGATGAAGAAATAGGAACAGCAGCAGGCCATTCAGCCCCTGAAACCTGTTACACCTTTGAATAGAATTATGGCTGATCCGACATTCCTCACCTCCACATTCCTGCAATTTTCCAATAACCCTGGATTCCCCTACCGATCAAACCTTAAACAGACACCAGAACTCTGACCCCAGAGCTCTCTATGGCAAGGAGATCCAAAGACACACAACCTTCAGAGAGGAAAGAAATTCCCCTTTATCTCAGTCTTAAATTGGCGTGCTTTTATTCTGAGAAAATAACCTCTGGTTTCTAGACTCTCCCATGAGGGGAAACATTCAACTAGCACTTACCCTGCCAGATTGTTTAAGTATCCAGAATGTTTCAATGATATTATATCTCATTCGCACCTGTGAGTAGAATTCCAAATATTCAACCTTTGCTCATAAGACAGTTCCCCAACACCAGGGATCATCTTGGTGAACCTTCTCTGAGCTGCCTTAATGAAATAAAATCTTCCCTTCAATAAGGGAGAGTCTGAATTAGATATAAAGAATTGTTCGGCTGAATGGTCTTCTCTTGTTCCTGTATTTTTAAACCTCTCAGTTTAGCTCCTTATTACCATTTGCCTCACTTAGGTATTCAGCAAATCTGGCAGTGCGTAAGAGGATAACATCAAGAGCCTGAATAATACATTCACTTGCTTTTCTTTTCTTGCAGCTTCCTTTTACGAAATAAAGCTCAGCAAAAGCTTCACACAGCTGAGGGATGACTTTCCAAATGCTCAAAGTGTAAACACCACAGACCTGAAGCCAAAGGTGGCTAGCTCAGAGGAATCGTTCACAGTATCTGAGAACATCGGGTTGAAAAATGGGACAGTAATCTACTTTGCAATTCGGGCATTTGATAAAGGAAACCAGTCTTCTGACTTATCCAATATAGCGCAAGCTGCTTTAATTTTGGCTAGTCCACTTCCCACATTACAACCAACCCAATCTTCCCAGCCAACCCAATCTTCCCAGCCAACCCAATCTTCCCAAACAACCCAATCTTCCCAGGCAACACAATTTTCCCAAACAACACAATTTTCCCAACAAACCCAACCTTTCAAACCAACTCAACCTCATAATAGTGTAGTCATTAACATTTCAGAAATTCTTGTTATTGTTGGTATTGTTGTCATTGTTGTCTCCTTGATAATTTCCATCACTGTATGTGTTGTGACTAAAAAACGTCAGGGCAGAGTATCACCCAGTTAGGAAATGTACAGCTAAAGCCAGAGATAGTCAGCAACATCATCAAAATTCAATCACATTCAATTTATCACGGTGCAACTTAATTCATGTTCAAAATTTGTGGCCAAAAAAAATTGTGGTCTACTTGAATATTGAGCATTCCTCCTGATGTTGAGCTGAGATTGTGTCACACCAAACAGTAATGGTGTTTAAATCCAACCTGTATAATTTCAATTTAAAAGTAAAATGTATTCCTATAAAAGGACTGATAGAATCTAATAAAGTTTTGCTGTGCAATCTGAGATTTGAGCTGATTCTTTATCCTTTACTGATGTTTCATTTTCCTGCCTGTGGTTGGAACCTCATATTGTTTCCATTTGGCCAAAGAAAATTTGCCACCAACATCAATATGAATATTGTGGTTCTGTTCGCCAAGCTGGAAGTTTTTGTTGCAAACGTTTCGTCCCCTGGCTAGGCGACATCATCAGTGCTTGGGAGCCTCCTGCGAAGCGCTTCTTTGATGTTTCCTCCGGTATTTATAGTGGTCTGTCCCTGCCGCTTCCGGTTGTCAGTTTCAGCTGTCCGCTGTAGTGGTTGGTATATTGGGTCCAGGTCGATGTGTTTGTTGATGGAGTTTGTGGATGAATGCCATGCTTCTAGGAATTCCCTGGCTGTTCTCTGTCTGGCTTGCCCTATGATAGTAGTATTGTCCCAGTCGAATTCATGTTGCTTGTTGTCTGCGTGTGTGGCTACTAAGGATAGCTGGTCGTGTCGTTTCGTGGCTAGTTGATGTTCATGTATGCGGATTGTTAGCTGTCTTCCTGTTTGTCCTATATAGTGTTTAGTGCAGTCCTTGCATGGTATTTTGTACACTACATTTGTCTTGCTCATGTTGGGTATCGGGTCCTTTGTTCTGGTGAGTTGTTGTCTGAGCGTGGCTGTTGGTTTGTGTGCCGTTATGAGTTCTAGGGGTCCAATAGGATAAATAACACACTAAGGAATCTACAAAAAAACGGACAGATAACCAGAGCTGATCTACGAAGAATGAAACCGGAAAGCAACAACACCGCCAGATTCCCGATACCCAACATGAGCAAGACAAATGTAGTGTACAAAATACCATGCAAGGACTGCACTAAACACTATATAGGACAAACAGGAAGACAGCTAACAATCCGCATACATGAACATCAACTAGCCACGAAACGACACGACCAGCTATCCTTAGTAGCCACACATGCAGACAACAAGCAACATGAATTCGACTGGGACAATACTACTATCATAGGACAAGCCAGACAGAGAACAGCCAGGGAATTCCTAGAAGCATGGCATTCATCCACAAACTCCATCAACAAACACATCGACCTGGACCCAATATACCAACCACTACAGCGGAGAGCTGAAACTGACAACCGGAAATGGCAGGGACAGACCACTATAAACACCGGAGGAAACATCAAAGAAGCGCTTCGCAGGAGGCTCCCAAGCACTGATGATGTTGCCTAGCCAGGGGACGAAACGTTTGCAACAAAAACTTCCAGCTCGGAGAACAGAACCACAACAACGAGCACCCGAGCTACAAATCTTCGCACAAACTTTGATCAATATGAATCCATTTTGGGGCCAGCAGGGACATCAGCCGATGGAAGGCAACAATTTAAAACTGGAAGCTCCTCATTCTGAGTCCCAATCTAAATCGTGGTCCTTCAGGAACACTTTCATCAGGAAGACATACATTTTGTCATTGAGAGATAGAGTCATCCAGCATGGAGACAGACCCTTCGGTCCAACCAGTCGAGGCTGAACAGAATCCCAAACTGAACTAGTCCCACCTGCCTACTCCGGGCCCATATCGCTCCAAACCTTTCCTATTCATGTAGTTATCCAAATGTCTCTTAAATGTTGTAACTGTACCCACATCCACCACTTCCTCAGGAAGTTATTTCCAAATGTGAACCACCATCAGTGTGAAATAGTTGCCTCATGTCTTTTTTAAATCTCTCCCCTCTAACTTTAAAAATGTGCCCAATAGTTTTGAAATCCATCATCCTAGGGAAAAGACAATTACAATTAACTCGATCTATACCCCTCATTACTTTATAAAC
Source organism: Chiloscyllium plagiosum (assembly GCF_037043375.1). Lineage (NCBI taxonomy): Eukaryota > Metazoa > Chordata > Chondrichthyes > Orectolobiformes > Hemiscylliidae > Chiloscyllium > Chiloscyllium plagiosum. The sequence goes on from NW_028270147.1 coordinate 14,483,833, forward strand.
TTCTATCAGGTCACCTCTCAGCCTCCTAAGCTCCAGTGAAAATAGACCCAGCCTCTCCAGACTTTCTTTAAAGCTCAAAGCTTCCATACCTGGAAACATCCTGGTAAATCCCTCCTGAACCCTCTCCAGCTTGGTAGTATCCTTCCTATATCTGGGAGATCAGAACACTACACAGTACTCCAGAAAAGGCCTCACCAATGTCATGTACAACCTCAACAGAACTTTCTAACACCTATGTTCAAAGGACTGAGCAATGAAGGCAAGCAGAGTTTGTATCTTGCCAATGGATTTTAATTTTTGGAGGACTGTGGCAATGCCTTTTCAAGCTTCTGATGAGATGCAATTCAACTGAAGAAATGATTTGGATTCATATTATGTATTACCCCTCCTCCAAACTATTCCTAATTGCTTCTGATGCAAATGATGATTGAGAGATGCATGTTTGTGAGGTGACAAGGCGGATCTCATCCAAAAAACATAACAAAAGAAGAGAGGACTTGCACTTAAATAGCTATTGTCATGATCACAGAATGTCCCAAAGAAATTTGCAGCGAAAGAAGTCATTTTGAAGCATCATCGCTATTTGTAATGTAGTGAGCACAACAGACAATTTGCACAGAGCAACATCCCATGGGTAACAATGAGATAAATGACCAGGTAAGCTGGGTCACTATATAGAGGGCAGATTAGATCCTGCAATCTTGTGCACCTGTTGATGTACTTTCATTGCTGTACAACAAGTCGGCAATGAGTACTTTAAATCTTACTTTTCAATATTTTTGCAGAATTATTCCATTCACGTATCCCATTGATGTTATTTATTTGTAATGAAAGCTCAGCTGCTATTTAGTTATCACAGCTTTTCACTGAATCATACAGGACCGAAAAGGCCATTCAGCCCATCGGCTTTGTGCCACCAAAGTGAGATAAATCTATAGAATCCCTACAGTCTGGATGCAGGCCATTCAGCCCATTGAAGCCACATTGAACCCTGAAGAGCGTTCCACCCAGACCCATCCTATCCCTGTCTTATCCCCATAGCTACTCTGCATAGACTGCACACCCCTGGACTCTATGGGCAATTGAGCATGGTCAATCCACCTAACCTGCACATCTTTGGACTGCGGGAGGAAACCAGAGTACCCATTGGACCCCATGCATGTCTAAGGCTGGAATCAAACCCAACTCCACTGAGCTACCATGTCACCCTGTACTAGTCCCACTTTCCAGCTCTCGGCTCATAGCCTTGAATGTGATGATGATGGATTGCACCCTTTAGACAATAACATTTGATATGCTTTCTTTTATTGGTCAGAACATTGAGTATAGGAGTTAGGAGGTTATGTTTCAGCTGTACTGGGTGTTGGTTAGGCCAGTTTTAGAATATTGTATGCAATTCTGGTCTCCTTCCTATTGGAAGGATATTGTGAAACTTGAAAAGTTTCAGAAAAGATTTACAAGGAAGTTGCCAAGGTTGGAGGATTTGAGCTATAGGCAGAGACTGAATAGGCTAGGGCTGTTTTCCCTGGAGTGTTGAAGGCTGAGGGGTGACCTCATAGAGGTTTACAAAATCATGAAGGGCATGGATAGGATAAATAGACAATCTTTTCCTTTGGGTGGGGGAGTCCCAAACATAATCCAAATCCTATTCTGCCCAGAACTCTCTTAAATACTTTTTTAAAAGTCCCACTAATGGGAGGGGGCTGGGCAGCCAGATAACTAAATGGTTGAGTGCATTTCATGTTTTCAACTTATAGGGAAATGCGGGCGGCACGGTGGCACAGTGGTTAGCACTGCTGCTTCACAGCGCCAGAGACCCGGGTTCAATTCCCGACTCAGGCGACTGACTGTGTGGAGTTTGCACATTCTCCCCGTATCTGCGTGGGTTTCTTCCGGGTGCTCCGGTTTCCTCCCACAGTCACAAAGATGTGCGGGTCAGGTGAATTGGCAACGCTAAAATTGCCCGTAGTGTTAGGTTAAAGGGGTAAATGTAGGGGTATGGGTGGGTTGCGCTTCGGCGGGTCAGTGTGGACTTGTTGGGCCGAAGGGCCTGTTTCCACACTGTAAGTAATCTAATCTAATTACTATTGGAGCAGATTACACACACACACACACGCAGACACACCCTACAATCTTGGCACCTTTGTTTATGGGGAGGTTTTTTTTAAATATCTATTCATGGGATGTGGACATCACTGTTTAGGCAAGCATTTATTGCCCAGGTTCCTCCCACAGTACAAAGATGTGCAGGTTAGGTGGATTGGCCATGCTAAATTGCCTGTAGTGTCCAGGGATGTGCAGGCTAGGTGGATTAGTAGGGGTTCAGGGATTGGGTATGTGGGAAAAAAGCACAGCACATCAGGCAGCATCTGAGGAGCATCTTTACGCAGAGAGTGGTGGGTATGCGGAATGCACTGCAAGCAGTGAGAGTAGAGGCAGAGACATTAGGGACATTTAAGTGACTGCTGGACAAGCCCTTGGACGGCAGTAAATTGAGGGGTGTGTAGGTTACATTGATTTTAGATTAAGATAAATGCTCGGCACAACATCGTAGGCCGAAGGGCCTGTACTGTGCTGTACTGTTCTATGTTCTGTGTTCTTACCTGGTCTGGCCTGCATGTGACTGTGGGATGGGCAATAAATGCTGCCTAGCCAGCGATGTCTTCATCCCATCAATGAACAAAAAAAACCTAAATGTTTTCACCTGTGATATGTTGGATTCAATACAGTAGGCCTCATCGTAATATAACGGTGTTCTAACAACCAAAGGCTCTATATAACTCCAACAGGAATTCAGCAGTAACAGTGTTTCTGATAGATGGAAATATTTGTTGCATGCTGGCAAAGTAGCATTTTGTTTCTGTCTAGATCACGTTTCCCTAAGATTCATTGGAAGGGATTGGACTTTGGTGTATGTGTTTAAACAAAAACTGAAGAATTCCTTTTAAAACTTGGAAACCTGTCATTTCTATTCACAATCTTTTCTGGTCTATTTAAAAGAAAATAGACTTTTTTTAATCGTTAATGCTTTCACAGCACTGAGATTAAAGAACAGGACCTTGGTTTAAAGGATTTCCACGATGTGAGAAACGACTTACAAAATATAGAGGCATGTTTTACAAAGAGCATAAATACTCGGAGAATTTTAACATCTTTGAGTGAACTATTTTCACGCAGTGGACAGCGAAGAAGGTTACCTCAGATTACAACAGGATCCTGATCAGATGGGCCAATGGGCTGCGAAGTGGCAGATGGAGTTGAATTCAGATAAATGCGAGGTGCTGCATTTTGGGAAGGCAAATCTTAGCTGGACTTATACACTTAATGGTAAGGTCCGAGAGAGTGTTGCTGAATATAGAGACCTTGGAGTGCAGGTTCACAGCTCCTTGAAAGTTGAGTTGCAGGTAGATACGATAGTGAAGAAGGCATTTGGCATGCTTTCTTTTATTGGTCAGAATATTGAGTACAGGAGTTGGGAGGTCATGTTGTGGCTGTACAGGACATTGGTTAGGCCACTGTTGGAATATTGTGTGTAATTCTGGTCTCCTTTCTAACAGAAAGATGTTGTGAAACCTGAAAGGGTTCAGAAAAGATTTACAATATGTTGCCAGAGTTGGAGGATTTGAGCTATGGGGAGAGGCTGAACAGACTGTGGCTGTTTTCTCTGGAGCGTCGGAGGCTGAGGGGTGACCTTGTCGAGGTTTACAAAATTATGAGGGGCATGGATAGGATAAATAAGGAAAGCATTTTCCCTGGGGTCGGGGAGTCCAGTACTGGAGGGCATAGGTTTAGAGTGAGAGGGGGCAGATATAAAAGAGACCTATGGGGCAACTTTTTCACACAGAGGGTGGTACGTGTATGGAATGAGCTGCCGGAGGACGTGGTGGAGGCTGGTACAATTGCAACACTGAAAAGACATTTGGATAGGTATATGAATCAGAAGGGTTTGGAGGGATATGGGCTAGGTGCTGGAAGGTGGGACTAGATTGATATGGCATATCTGGTCAGCATGGACAAGTTGGACTCAAGGGTCTGTTTCCATGTTGTAAATCTCTATGGTTTCCTCCCACAGTCCAAAGATATGCAGGTCACGTGAATCGGCCATGCTAAATTGCCCGTAGTGTTAGGTAAGGAGTAAAAGTCGGGGTATGGGTGGGTTGCGCTTCGGCGGGTCGGTGTGGACTTGTTGGGCCGAAGGGCCTGTTTCCACACTGTAAGTAATCTAATCTAATCTAATCAGACTCTAAGTCAGTGTTGCACGCATTAGTGCAAAATGCAATCGGGCGAGTGAAACTGAACATGCTGTAGTATCCAAATTGCAAAAATATATAATTTTCCCAGATGAGAGGCAGCTTTTGCCCAGTGTGATTCACAGATTTTTTTTACCTCACCATCTACACCAGATTTAAAGGATTACCATCTTAAAGAAAAACAGTGCAGATAAAACTGGCAATTGTCTGCAATGACCTTCATGTGTCGTGTTCCATTTCGGTCAGACAGTAGCATGGATAAAGTCACTTTAGTGTAACTAAAACAAAACAACTTGTACTATATTAGAATTTTGAATACTGCGTTTGGCTCATAGAGTCACAGCGGCGTACAGCATAGAAACAGACCTTTCAGCCCAACTTGTCCATGCCGACCAGATGCTCTAAATTAATCTCATCCCATTTGCCGGCATTTTGCCATATCCTTCTAAACCCTTCCTATTCATATACCCATCCAGATGCCTTTTGAATGTTGTAATTGTACCAGCCTCCACCACTGATAGTTCATTCCATACACACAACACCCTCTACATGAAAAGGTTGCTCCTTGGAACCTGCATATATGTTTGTCTAATTTTTAGTCATTTATGTAAGCCTTATTTATGTGAAAAATAATTGTTACCTGCTTGTGTTAAACTGTGCTTACCAGTTCTCAGCTTCCGAACCTCCATAACATCTCGTTTGCCAAACTCCACTTGCTTAATTATTATATTAATATTATTCAAGCATTTGTTTCAATGTTAGTAAGATGATGAAGGGACTTGACAGTAGTCAAGTGACACCTACTCATTTGTAATTCAGATGGTCAATTCAGTTTTGCGAGCATATTATGGCTACAGAATTTGGCAAACATTGGCACCAGAGCTTAGGCAAAGCATAGAGAAACAAGCTTTGACATCAGCTGAGTATGACACTATGGAATCTTAGAAAAATTGGTTCGTCCGTGTCAAAGTGCACACCTTCCAACAGCCAGAACCATAGGCTTAGGCAAAAAGCAAGATGCTTGTGGTTGTTACAGGCCAGATATCGATTGTACCTTGGACTGTGATTTTAGGCCAAACATTTACAGCTACTTAATTTTATTAATTGTCCCTCTGTTAGGATCTCCAGTTTGGGGTGGTCCACTGTTGTTTCTAGTGTTCAGCTCTACTCATAGCCTCTTGATAATAAAACAGCCCATGCCATCCTTCTGATAGGGCTGTTTTATTTGGAAAAGAGAGCTGAGAGGCAATCTGATACAGGTATTCCAGATTTTGAGGGTTCTGGTCAAAGTCTAGTCACCTCTCGTTTCAGTGTGATTTTAACTGATCTATGTTTTCATTTCCCCCACCTTCTAGCTCAGGTTGTTCAATTGGATCTGAACAGTGCTCATCTCCAGCTGAAAATAAGCAGGAAGGGTCCAGCAGTTGAAGTTGTTGAAGCAGAGCAAAGTAAGTGGTGTAACGCAGAACACTTCCGCAGCTCTCTCAATGTACTTGCCACAGCAGACTACATCACCGGACTTGGGAAAAAGTTCTACTTATTCCTTTCATAATTTTGTATATATCAGTCTGCCCCCTCCAACCCTGCCTCCTCTGTCTAAGGAAAGCAAACCCAGCCTATCCAGTCGCCCATCGCAACTGAGAAGTTTCAACCCCGGCAACATCCTGGTGAATCTCCTCCGCAGCCTCTCCAGTACAATCACATCCTTCCGGTAGTGTGGCAACAAGAACTGCACGCACTATTCCATCTGGAGCTTAACTCTTCTACACTGCGGCTATGTTATATTCAGAGACTCTTGGTGCTGCTGTGTCTCCTAAAGTATCCAGCTCACTACATGCAAACGTAACTAAATCTTGTTTAATTGAAGTGTGCACCAGAGAACCCCATTTGACTTTTGGGCTTTTAGATTAGATTACATTACAGTGTGGAAACAGGCCCTTCGGCCCAACAAGTCTACACCGACCCGCCGAAGCGAAACCCACCCATACCCCTACATTTACCCCTTACCTAACACTACGGGCAATTTAGCATGGCCAATTCACCTGACCCTGCACATCTTTGGACTGTGGGAGGAAACCGGAGTGCCCGGAGGAAACCCACGCAGACACGGGGAGAACGTGCAAACTCCACACAGTCAGTCGCCTGAGGCAGGAATTGAACCCAGGTCTCAGGCGCTGTGAGGCAGCAGTGCTAACCACTGGGCCACCGTGCCGCCCACAAAAGGCTGTAAGAACTCTCTTGGTATTTTATCAACACAGCAGCGTGCAACTTCCATTTCCTAGTTTACAGTTTAAAGAAAAAGAAGAAATGTGGTTCCTCACAATGTGTTTTAATATGTTGCCTCACTCAATGCTGAGGAAAATAATTTCTTAAACTTGTTCCAGGGACCTAAATTATTTTATCTGCTTTCTATAGAAGCCAGTTGGTTTTCATTGCAATTGTGAGTGTGAACTCATTTTTGATGCTTTTTCTGGAAGTCATTGCTTTTTTTTATTGTTCCTTACAAATTATTACTCATGAGATTTCATATTTCCTGATCAACGATTGGACAATGTGTGGAGGAAAACATGCATTACTTATCTGCAGCACATCCAGGTTCTTTGGGTCAGACATTGTTCAGGAGAAGGTTCAGAGATGATTCACTGCCTGTTATGTTCAAACAGCAATGTACTTTGCAATTTAGTCTGGGCCTCCATATCACCTTTAGAAGTAATATCTTGCCCTCCATTAACCGGAATATTCCTCTAACGGAAGTTGAAGAATTTTTCCCTTTGTATTTACAGTAAACTAAGAGTCAAAGTTGGAGGAGGTCCAAGCTTCTGAGAGTTATAGTATACATGAAAGGAAGTTTATGATTGATTCCTATGATTGCCACAAACTATAATGGGTTAGCTTTAGATTTGCTGACTGCATTTGACCCCAGGTACATGCCCAGATACTATCAGTTTTATTGTACTTCTCTATGAATTTACATAAATTCAACAGTTTAATGTCTCATTTCCACATGGCAAATAGGCTACAGTCTGAACAATACATGGTGGCTGGCCAGCATTTCTTGTTCATCCCAAGCTGCTCTTGAAAGTGTGGTGATAAACCAGCATAAAGTACATTAGCAGAGATTCCACTCTCTGCAACCGTCTCCAATACCAGGTAGTGATATATCCAGAGAGAATGCTCTCAATGGCACACATATAAAAGTTGGCAAGGGTATTCGCCGTCATGCCAAATTTCCTCAGCTGCCTGAGGGAGAAGAGACGTTGTTGGGCCTTTGTAACCAGTGCATCCACATGAAGAGTACAAGAAAGCTTGTTGTTGATGACCACTCCCAGGAGCTTGACACTCTCCACTCATTCTACCTCTGTGCTGTTAATGTGTAGGGGGCCATGAGTAACATCCGTCGAAAGTCAAGAATGAGTTCCTTGGTTTTGACGGCATTGGGAGCTAGGTTGTTCTCAGTTTTCCAGGTCTTCCACCTTCCTTCTGTAGTCTGTTTCGTCACCATCTGAGATTTGACCGAGTATGGTGGTGTCATCAGTGAACTTGTAAATGGCATTAGTCTGGTATTTAGTGACGCAGTCATGGGTATACAGTGAGTCATGGGAATACAATATTATGCTGTTAAAAAACTGCTGAAGGTGATTTCCTTATTATACAGCATCAGATATAAGTAATAAATGCACAGTTAACCTAAAGTGCTTTGATGCAGATCAATATAAATTGCAGTAACTTCATAGACGTGTTCATTTGGGGACTAAAAGGTGCTCTGGTTGGATTTCAAAAATGAAATTTGTCAAGATATTTCTCCTGTCCCTTGTGAGCTTGGTTTGTATCTATGTTGTAAGATGTTCTGATGTGAAACTGGTGAATAATGGTTATGAAAATGTTGTCATTGCTATTAACCCTGGAATACCAGAGGATCGAATGCTCATTACAAAGATTCAGGTAGGACCAGTAGCTGAATACCTATTGCAATCGCTGACTGTGTTTAGTAGTTTTATTTATCATTGATGCTGTCAGTTAAGCAATCGAAAGAGAATTCTTTAACAATCTGACATTTGATGAGCGTTCTTTTGTGGCTATCCATGGGCTTGTGTGTTACAGAAACGTCCAACATTCAGCTGTCTCAATCCTGTCATCACACCCAGTTACTCTCTAGCTGGGTCTGTGGTTTAATTTGATCTCCCCACCTTGTAGCCAGTAATCTCCTCACTAAACAATAATCTATCAGTCTCTATTTTAACAGTTTCAATTGACCCTCGCCATCAATAGCTTTTTGAAGAGGGAGAGTTCCTCTGTGTAAAGAGGTGTTTCTTGCATCAAACATGAATATCTTAGCTCCAATTTTCTGGAAGATTCTGACCTCTGGTTCTGGATTCTCCAACCAGAGAAAGTGATTTCTCTGGATTTGCCCGATTAAACCATTTAATTGTGTGTGACTTGGGAAAACCATAGTCTCCTGATGGTTTTCCAAGTAGCACAGGTGGACCTTCAGTGCAGCCCCTTTGGAATTACACACTCTTCCCCCGGGAGTGAGAGCGCTTTTAAACTCACACAGTGTCGTCACACTTTGGCAAAAATTTCTTAAATGCACAGGGTTGTGCCTGAAAGTTCAATTCCCATATTGGCTCAGGTTACCATGAAGGTCCAACTTTCTCAATCTCTCCCCTTACCTCTGGCATGGTGACCCTCAGGTTAAACTCACCAGCAGTCATCTCTCTCTAATGTGAGAGTAACCCCACAGTCCTATGGGGCTAAGTTGACTTTTCCTTTTACTTTAACTCCTGGCATGTAATTGTCTAAACCTCCAATCAGTCAGAAGAGCACTGCTGTGTTGCCATTACTTGGTCAGACATGATCACCCCATAGATTGAGAGAGCAGCTTACCATGAGCCAAGTGGAAAAAAAATCTCTAATTTCCCAGTGACAACTCTGTCACTTTCGCTACAATTCGATATGCTGCCTTGTTAATTAATTTGCTTTTACCAACGATAGTAATGCATTAATAAACAGGATCTCTTCAATCAATGAAGGAAACCTTCAAGTCAGTAAGGTGTTAAATGAAGATATTGGTGAAGCAGGTTTGAGGGAGTGCGCTACCTCTCAAGGCAGTGTTAGCTCATTAGGAAAGTCTTCATCAACGATTCATCAATTAGATTGTGGTTAGATAGAGAGAATGGTGCTTCACTTATATTAATCTCACCATTGCCATCGAGCCATAGAGCTGTATAACATGGAAACAGACCCTTTGGTCTAACTCATCCGTGCCGAACAGATATCCTAAATTAATCTAGTTTTTAATCCATTTACCAGCATTTGGCTCATATCCCTCTAAACCATTCACATTCATATGCCTACCCAAATGCTTTTCATATGTTGGAATTGTACCAGCCTCCACCACCTCCTCTGGCAGCTCATTCCATACACGCACCACTCCCTGCATGGAAGGTTGCCCCTTAGATCCTTTTTAAAACATTGCTCTCTCACCTTTAACCTATGCTCTCTAGTCTTGGTCTCCCCCACCCCAGGGAAATTACCTGGTTTATTTACCCTATCTATGCCCCTCATGATTTTCTAAACCTCTATAAGGTTACCTCTCAACCTCAGACGCTCCAGGGAAATTAGCCCCCAGCCTATTCAGCCTCTCTCTATAGCTCAAAGCCTCTAATTCAGGCAACATTCTTGTGAATCTTTTCTGAACCCTTTCAATTTTCACAACAGCTTTATGGGAGCAATGAGACCTGAATTGCATGCAGTATTCCAAAAGTGGCCATACCAATGTTCTGTATGGCCGAAACATGACCTCCCAATTCCTATACTCAATGCGCTGACCAATTAAGGAGAACATACCAAATGCCTTCTTATGTTGTTAAAAATCAAACAACACTCGGTTATAGGTTTATTTCGAAGCACTAGCTTTCTGAGCGCTGCTCCTTCATAAGGTTGTTGTGGATATAAGGCCATCAGACATAGAATTTATAGCAAAAGATTTCAGTGTGATGCAACTGAAGTGATATATTGAGCAAACCTGGATTGTTTGTTAAGTCTGTCATCTTTTGGAATGGATTGCAGGTTTCGGTTCATTAATATTTAAGTCCCAGGACATCTTTTAAGTCACCTTCTCAAGATAGCTTAAGGTTTTATAACAAAAGGTGACATCTCAGCTCAGACAATGCATGAAAGGTATGAGGTCAGAGTCTGTCCGTATCCCAGTTGAGTTAGACTGGTTCTTTTTCCAAAGTGGAATTTACAAAATATTACATGTATTGACTGCCTGCAGATTGTCAATTTTTTGAGCAAAATAGAATATATCTGCAAATACAAATTCACCTCATAGTCTTATAGGGTGCGTGCATGCATGAGAGAGAGAGTGAGTGTGTGCATGCGAGTGTGCATGTGTGAAGGTGGGTTCACGTGAGAGAGCATGTGTTTGCGTGTGTGAAAGCTTGGTAAAGTGTGCGTGTGGGTGTGATGGAGTATAGGCCCGTGAGACGGCATGTGTGTGGATATGACTGTGAGGTTTGTATATGTGTGTGTATGAGAGAGAGAGCGTGTCTATGAGAGAGGATCTGTGAGTGTGTAAGAGTGTGCGTGTGAGAGAGTGTATAGTGCAGTGGGGTCAGCTGTAGTGTAACATGAACCCAAGGTCCCGGTTGAGGCCATCCCCGTGGTTATTGACCTTGGCTCTCAGCCTTTGCTTGGCCACTTTGCGTTGTTGCATTATGAACAATCCAGGTTTATTTACTATATCATTTCAGTTCCATCACACTGAAATGATTTGCTATAAACTCTGTTTCTTATGATCTTATACTCCACAAACACCTGATGAAGGAGCAGCGCTCCGAAAGCTAGTGCTTCCAAGCAAACCCGTTGGACTATAACCTGGCATTCGGTGATTTTTAACTTTGTCCACTCCAGTCCAACACTGGCTCCTCCACATCATTCTTACATTGTGATTTACCACAATTTCCACACTGGGAATATGGGTCAGTTGGGTAATCTTTACTGATGATACTGGGTAGCAATGAGCTGGTCCCCCTTTACAATGGTGAAAGAAGACTGTTTTGTTCCCCTTCCAATTTCACCCAGAGCTGAACTGTGAGTGTGAGTGCAGAACAAAAAAAAATTTTATTTATATGTGATATGGAGGTGCCGGTGCTGGACTGGGGCAGTCAAAGTCAGAAGTCACACAACACCAGGTTATAGTCCAGCAGGTTTAGTTAAAATCACAAGCTTTTGAAGTACTGCTCCTTCATCAGGTGAAGAGAATTCAACTAATGAAAGAGCAGCGTCCTGAAAGCTTGTACTTCCAAATAAATGAATTGGACTATAACCTGGTGTTGGGTGATTTTTAACTTTCTCCACCCCAGTCCAACCACTAGCACCTTAAATAAATCTGTTGGACTATAACCTGAGATTATCTCTTAACATTCCATTATGTGGCCAAATTTTGTTTTGCAATTCCTTGTTGAGTGTAAAGAGGCATTTTGCCATGTCAGATTGTACAGAAAAGTTGCAGTATAAGTTTATTAATGCTGACCATTCTTCCCCTACCCAAAGTCAATTTTAAAGTCTATGAAATATATTAATAATATTTTATATGCTGAAGAAGTTGTTGCCAATTTTGTGTGAGAGTACAATGATTAAAAACTTTCGCAACATCTGTGTTTCTTTTAGGAAATGGTGAGGTCAGCTTCAAACTTCTTGTACAAAGCCACCAAACATCGAGCTTATTTCCGAGATGTGAAAATCCTATTGCCCATCACCTGGAGTTCACAGCCCCACTATCAGAGACCGAGCACCCAGTCTTATGAAAAGGTAAAAGCTGAAATAATGGTATTGTTCCACTACTTTATTCCCATTTCATGTGGAATTCTATCATCCACGCTGATCTACTCTTAAATATATTTTAACACGACTTTGTGAAAAATTGCCAATTGCATCTCTAATGATCTATCCTTTATTTTATTTAACCAAATGATTGAAGACAGTGTTTAGAAAATACTTTCTGCTTTACCTTTGACGTTGCTGACTGGCCCAATGCACATTGGTTTATAGAACATAGAACACAGAACATTACAGCTCAGTACAGGCCCTTTGGCCCTCGATGTTGCGCCGACCTGTGAAATTAATCTGATGCCCATCTAACCTACCCCATTTTATTATTGCCCATATGTGTGTCCAATGTTTAGAAGGACAATTTAAAAAGAATGTATTCTGTTTCCTTAGAATTTCAAACAAACATAGGCCGTCCAGCTTTCTCTTACATATAATTATTTTTTCACTGTACTGTCTTTGTATCCATGCTTTTGCAGTTTATATTTAACAGTAGTTTGTGGATGATCTTATTCACTGATGTTATTTCCTCTATTTATCTTTTTCTAGGCTAATGTGATCATTGCTAACCCACATACTCAGTATGGAGATGACCCATACACTCTGCAGTATGGCCAATGTGGTGACAAGGGCCGGTACATTCACTTTACCCAAAACTTCATGCGAGATGACGCCCTGATCCAAGTTTATGGTGAAAGAGGTAACAACTTTACAGGATATTCCTTCCATCTGTGCAGTTGACTATAATCCCTTCCTCTTTCACTGGAAACACACTCGCATTTGTTATTAGCTTGGTGAAATTGATCAAAGCCTTACTTTGTTGAGTCATATTTAGAGTTATAGGGATGTGCAGATATTCTAAATTAATCTTGTCCCATTTGCCAGCATTTGGCTCATATCCCTCTAAACCCTTCCTATTCATACACATGTCCAGATCCAATTTCAATGTTATAATTGTACCAGCCTCTACCATTTCCTCTGGCAGCTCATTCCATACGCACATCACACTCTGTGTGAAAAAGTTGCCTTTTACGTTACTTTGAGCCTTTTCCCTCTCACCTTAAACCTATGCCCTCTAGTTTTGCCCACCTAGGAGAAAAGACCTTGACTATTTACCCTTTCATGCCCCTCATGATTGGAGGTGCCAGTGTTGGACTAGGGTGTACAAAGTTAAAAATCACACACCACATTATAGCCCAACAGGTTTATTTGGAAGCACTTGCTTCCGGAGTGCTGCTTTTGATCAGTGTTCCAAAAGCTAGTGCTTCCAAATAAACCTGTTGCACTGTAACCTGGTGTTGTGTGATTTTTAACTTTGTAAATGTGCCTAATGATTTTATAAACCTCTATGAGTCCATCCCTCAGCCTCCGATGCTCCAGGGAAAACAGTCCCAGCCTCCTCAGCCTCTCCCGATAGCTCAAACCCTCCAACACTGGCAGCATTGTTGTAAATCTTTGCTGAACCTTTTAAAGTTTCACCTCACATTTCAGAAAGCAGGGAGGCAAGAATTGAACACAGTATTCCAAATGTACCATTTAGCTTTGAGTGAAATAGGTGTTGTTGTCATGAATGTTTCTATTTTTACAGGTAGTGTATTAGTCCATGAATGGGCTCACCTTCGGTGGGGAGTGTTTGATGAATACAATGACCTGGCACCCTTTTATGCTGTTGGCGATACATTTGAGGCAACCAGGTTGGCTATTCTTCAATTCTGATGGCAGAACTGTTTTGCAGTTGAAAAGTCTCACTGTTGTGCAGTCTATAGTGGAGAACATTCTTACAAAAGATAACATTAACACATTAGTAGGCAGAGTTTTTGAATCCCTTACAGGGCACATAGAGGCTATTTAGCCCATCAACCTTGCATTGACCCTTTGGAGCGCACCCCCGCATCTCATCCCCCTAACCTTTGCATTCTCCATGGCTAATCCACTTAACCGACACATCCCTGAACACGATGGGTCAATTTAGCGTCGCCAATCCACCTAACCTGCACATCTTTGGACTGAGGGAGAAAGTCATGCCACTCGGAGGAAATCCACACAGACACGGTTAGAACATGCAGACTTCATACAGACAGTGGCCGAAGGCTGGAATCGAATCTGTGTCCCTGGGGTTCTGTGAGGAAACAGTGTGAATCACTCAGCCACCTCCAAATGTTCTTCCCCTTTGATTCATGTGGGCAAGGGTGAAAAGGTTGGGGAAATACATTTTGCATTTTCTCTTTAGGGTTTAAGTGGTGAGTTCTGAACCCCCCTAATGATGTACAACTGGCCTATTTCCATGCTTTTGCCCCTCAATATTAACTAAACTGACCTAATTTTGAAGCAAAATAAACATCGAAAGAATTGCAGATGCTGTAAATCAGAAACAAAAACAGAAGTTTCTGAAAAAGCTCAGCAGCTCTGGCATCATCTGTGAAGAGAAATCAAAGTTAACCTTTTGTGTCCTGTGACTCTTCCTCAGAACTGGTGGGAGTTAGGAAAATGTCGGTTTATATGCAGAAGATGGGGCGGAGGGAGGGGGTAAGGAATAAACGATAGGTGGGGATAGAGCCCAAAGAGAGGGAAGAGCAGTTGGACAGACAAAGGATAGATAACAATCTGGCTGGGAGGGTGAATAGCTGTTAATGGGGACAGTTAGTGACTACGGAGCTGCTTACACTCTGTCTCCTTCCACTTCTTCATCCTGACAAGGTGACATTGACAAATCACCACTCTCACTGTAGCATTCAGACTGATATTCTGAACTTTTAACTTCTTTATATTTTTAATTTATTTTTCTGATCTATAATGCTGGGCTATTTATATCTTTACTTTCCTTTGTTTTGTTTCCAATGTATTTGATCTTAAGTATCTGGACTGAGGTACTTTTATGCCTGAGATGGCGCTGTAATGCAGCAACAGTAAATTTTTCACTGTACTCATTTGTGTACATGATAATAAAGCTAATTCAATCCAATTCAGTTTCTTCTTCATCACCCTGTCTGTCTGTGACGCAGCTTTCAAAGAACTATGTATTTGAACATTTAGTTCTCTGTTCAACAACGCTACCCAGGACACTCCCATTAATTGTATAAGTTACGAAAATGCAATCCTTCCCATTTATCCAAAATAAACTCCATTTACCATTCCTCAGTCCATTGACCCCTTTGAAATAGAATCATAGAGTTATAGAAATGTACAGCACAGAAACAAATCTTTCCATCCAACTTATCCATGCTGACCAGATATCCTAAACTAATCTAGTCCCATTTGCCAACACTTGACCCATATCCCTCTAAACCCTTCCTATTCATATACGCATCCAGATGCCTTTTAAATGTTGTGATTGTACCAGCATCCACCACTTTCTCTGGCATCTCATTCCATACATGCATCATTCTCTGTGAAAAAGTTGTCCCTTAGGTCCCTTTCATATCTTTCCCCTCTCACCCTAAGTCTATGTCCTCTAGTTCTGGTTTCCCCCGTTCTGGGGAAAAGACCTATTATATTTACCCCGTCCATGCCCCTCATAATTTTATAAACCTCTGTAAGGTCACCCCGTCAGCCTCTGGTGCGCCAGGGTAAAGAGCCCCAGCCTATTCAGCCCCTCCTTATAGCTCAAACCCTCCTAGCCTGGCAACATTTTTGTAAATCTTTTCTGAACTCTTTGAAGTTTCACAACATCCTTCCAATATCAGGGAGACCAGAATTGCATGAATGTTCCAACAGTTGCCTAACCAATGTCCTGTACATCTGCAACATGACCTCCCAAATGTAATCTTTGATAACCCTCTTCACTCTTCTCCACACCACCAATTTTGGTGTCATCCATTAACCGTGCCTCCTAAATTCTCAGCCAAATTGATTATAAAAATGAGAAACAACAGTGGACCCAGCACCGATCCTGGATGAACACAGCTTGTCACAGGCCTCCAGTCTGAAAGTCAACCATCCCCCACCACCCTCTCTCTCCTCCCTTTGAGCCAATTTTGTATCCAATTGGCAGGCTCTCCCTGAATCCCACGCGATCAAACTTTACTAACCAGTCTACAATACGGAACCTTTTCAAAGGTTTACTGAAAACCCTGAGACAATGTTCAACACTTTGCCCTCATCTATCTGTTTGGTCACATCCTCAAAAATCTCAATCAAGTTTGTGAGACACAATTTCCCAGACACAAAGCCACACTGACTGTCCCTAATCAGTCCTTGGCTCTCCGAATGCTTGTAAATCATATCTCTTTGAAACCATTCCAGCAACTTAAACTCAGCACTCTTATAGTGCCCAGGCTTCTCCTTACAGTCTTTCTTAAATAAAGGCACAACATTAGCCACCCTCCAGTCCTCCGGCACCTCACCCATAGATGTAGATGATAGGTGCCCCTCAAGTTTTTCCCCTAGCTTCCCACAATGTCTTGGGACACCCTTGATCAGGTCTTAGAGATTTGTCCTTCTTTATGTTTATTTTAAGAATTCCAGCAGCTCTTCCTCTGTAATATGGACTGTTTTAAAGATATCGATATTTATTTCCACAAATTTCCTTGCCTCCGTGTCTTTTTCCACAATAGTTACTGATGTGAAATATGCATTTAAGTATCTCTCCTATTTCCTGTGGTTCCACATGTAGATGATCTTGTTGACCTTTTAGGAATCTTATTCTCTCTCTAGTTGCTGTTTTACTCTTCATGTACTTGTAGAATCTCTTTGAATTATCCTTCATCTTATTTGCCAAGACTATATCATACCTTGTTTTTGCCCTCCTGACTTACCTCTTAAGAATGCCCCATACAACCCTTATGCTTTTCAAGAGATTCACTTCATCCCAGTTGTCTATACCTAACATCTGCTTCCTTCTTATTCTTGACCAAAGCTTCAATATCTTTATTCATCCATTGTTTTCTACTCCTACCAGCCTTACCCTTCACTCAAGGGTACATACTGACTCTCAACTCTCATAAAAAAGAACAATGAACAAAGAAAATTTACAGCCCAGGAACAGTCCCTTCAGCCCTTCAAGCCTGAGCCAATCCAAATGTACTGCCTAAACCTGTCGGTCAATTCCTAAATATCTGTATCACTCTGCTCCCCACCCACTCATGCATCTGTCCAGACGCATCTTAAATGAATCTACCGTGATTGCCAATACCATCTTTGCTAGCAACGCGTTCCAAACGCCCACCAACCTCTATGTGAAGTACTTGCTGTGTGTATTCCCCCTTAAACTTTCCACCTCTCACCTTGAAAGTGTGACCTCTCATTATTGAATCCTTCACCCTGGGAAAAAGCTTGACTCTATCCATCCTGACTATACCCTTCATGATTTTGTAAACCTCAATCAGGTCCCCCTTCAATCTCCTTTTTTCTAATGAAAATAAACCGAACCTACTCAATCTCTCTTCATAGCTAACACCTTCCATAGCAGACAACATCCTCGTAAACCTTCTCTGTACCCTCTCCAAAGCGTCCACATCCTTTTGGTAATGTGGCGATCAGAACTGTACACAGTATTCCAAATGCAGCCGAACCAATGTCTTGTACAATGTTAACATGACTTGCCAGCTCCTATACGTTATACCCCGTCCAATGAAGGCAAGCATACCATATGCCTTCTTGACCACTCTATCCACCTGTGCAGCAACCTTCAGGGTACAATGGACCTGCCCTCCCAGATCTCTCTGCCCACCAACTTTTCCCAAGGCTCTTCCATTCATTGTATACTTCGCTCTATAATCAGACTTGCGTAAATGCATCACCTCACATTTATCTGAATTGAAAGCCATCTGCCACTTTTTTGCCCAACTCTCCAGTCTATCTATATCTACATCTTCCTGTATTCTCTGACTGTCCCCTATGCTTTCTGCTCCTTCACCAATCTTTGTGTCATCTGCAAACTTGCTGATCATACCAACAGTGCTCTCTTCTAGATCATTTATCTAAATCTCATAGTCTGACTTTAGAAAGCCTCCCACTTGCCAGTTATCCCTTTACCCATGAACAGTCAATTCCAATCAACTTTTGAAGGTTCCTATCTCATACTGTCAAAATTGGCCTGGTTCCAATTAAGTACTTTAAATTTTATCCAGGGACTATCCTTTTCCAGAATATTTTTAAATTAACAAACTGGTCCCAAAGTGCTCCCCCACTAACACGTCAGTCACTTGCCCTGCCTTATTTCCCAAAAGAAGGTCAAGTTTTGCTCCTTCTCTAATAGGTACATCTGCATATTGATGAAGAAAACATCCTTGAACATATTCACCAAAATCCTCCACATCCAAACCTTTAACACTATGGCAATCCCGTCTATGTTTGAAAATTTAAAAAACCCTGCTGTCCCAATCCTACAATTCTGGCACTTAGCTGAGATCTCTCTACACATTTGCTCTTCAGTTTCCTGATGACTACTGGGGTGCCTTTAGCACAATCCCATCCAGGTGATTATCCCCTTTTTATCTCTAAGTTCTCTGCGTATAGCTTCTTTGGACAATCCTCTCTAAGTACTGCCATGATGTTTTCCCTCATGAAAAATGCCAGTCCTCTTCCTCTCTTGCCTCCATTTCTATCCTTCCCATAGCATCTGAACCCCAGAACATTGAGCTGCCAGTATTGTCCATCCCTGAGCCATGTTTCTGAAAGTCCCATGTTACCATGCATGCCCTGAGTTCAGACACCTTTCTGTCAGATCCTTTGCATTGAAAGAAATGCAGTTTAATTCTTCAGAGTTCCCTCATTCTCTGATTTGTTCTTGCTTGCCTTGTCTAAATAACTTGCTGTCTTTAATTTCTGAACCATCCTCATTTCATTATTATTTAGGATCTTCACAATTGCCCCAATACTAGTTTAAATTCTGACAAATAACGCAAGCAAATCTCCCCCCCCTCCCCCCAAGACATTGGTCCCCTTCCAGTTCAGGTGAAACCTGTCCCTTTTGAACAGCTCTCTTTTGGTTCAGATGTGATCCCAATGATCCAAAAATCTGAATCCCTGCCCAGGTCACCACCTCCACAACCACTGATTTATCCGCCCTATCTTCTTATCCTACTGTTACTAGCACGTGGCAATGGGAGTAATCCAAAGATTACTACCTTCAAAGTTCTTCTTTTTAGCCTCTTACCTACCTTCCTATATTCACTCTGCAAATGTTTCTCTCACTATGTTGTTCTTATCAATGTATACTGAAAAATGTGTTGCTGGAAAAGCGCAGCAGGTGAGGCAGCATCAAAGGAGCAGGAGAATCTACATTTCGGGCATAAACCCTTCTTCAGGAATCCTGAAGAAGGGCTTATGCCCGAAACATTGACTCTCCTGCTCCTTTGATGCTGCCTCACCTGCTGCGCTTTTCCAGAAACACATTTTTCAGCTCTGATCTCCAGCATCTGCAGTCCTCACTTTCTCCTCCTTATCAATGTATACTACAACTCTGGCCTCTCACTCTCCCTTCCCTCCCAATATGCTGCAGCTACTTTGAGATGTCTGTGACCTTGGCACCAGGGAAGCAATGTCAATACTGGCTCACTGCTGCAGAATTGCCTGTCTGTGCCCCTGACTGGAGAGTCTCCTCTGACAATTACTCGTTTGAACCTGGAAGCATCTGGAAGTTCTAAACGTAAATTGTCAGTAATCTCACAAACCACATGATACTTCTCATTTTTGAGTATCAGAGGAACGGGGAGGTTTGGATTTGTTTATTTAATGAGCAAAGTCACCACTGTCTCCCTATCTCATTAGAGTGAGAGACACGCCTGGTGGGTGAGTTTAAGCTGAAGGTCACCACTGCTCAGGCCAAGGGTGAGGATCAGAAGGCAGGATGACCTTGGTGACCTCAGCTACCATGGGAATTGAACCCAGGCAACCGAGCTAACCAAGCCCTACCCTGTCTCCACCTTGGTGAATAACTCGTGGGGCAAAGGCAAGCCAACTGCTTGGGTTCCATTCCCTCATCAGCTGCAGCGAAAATAAAGAATTCTCCATCTCAACCTCTTCCCCGCCCCACCTTGAGGTGTGCTGATTGCCACTCATCATCTCTCTCTCTCTATTGAGTGAGATGATGTATAAACCATTATGGTTATTGCAACTTTATAAAATTTAGAATGATCAACTACACATCGTGCTTTACTTCCATTTCTAGGTGTTCAAAGGAAATGAAAGGATTAAAAGTCTCTTGTTCTGGGGGTGCCTGTGGTACCTGTGATCCCAGCACAGGGCTCCCAGACACTGACTGTAACTTCTTTCCAGACCAGAACCAAGTGACATCAACTTCAATAATGTACACAACAGGATTACCAGGGGTAAGTGGGATTATTAAGATGCATTTTCCTTGCAAATTATTAACACCTACTTCTGCAAATGTTTCATTGACAAAGTCTTGCTGTTTGCAGAGGTTACGTTCCTTGAAAATGTTGCAAATGCTGACATCATGGAGGGTAATGAGAGTCAATTGGATAGTTTCCAAATATCCAAAAATACTGACACATACAGTATTTAGGAGACAATAAAATACAATAAAACAATTGTATTATTGATGTTTTACAGGAGATTTAATGTAGTAAAATGAAGGACATAAATTTCTCAAATGGGCCCCTTGTTGTAAGGCCTCCTGCATTGTAAATGTTACAATCGTGTGGATGTGTATTGTGGGAGCTGATACACATTCAGTGCAACTTTCCAGTCTTGGCAATCCCGTTTTCTATCATCATTCTGTCAGCCTGCAGACCATTTTAAGTTTTGAGCTTTTTTTTTACCATATCTACTTCACTTCACTTCTATTGTTTTGCACCTATAAACTGCAGGGAAATGAAATGTGACCCGCACTGGGTGAAATGGCGTACAAAATTGTATACAGTAATCTGACCTGCAGAGTGCAGTGGTTGCTCAGAATACTTTATGAGAGTCAGTGAATTTGCAAAGGTAAAGATGTGAATGGCAGGACTTCACTGTGTCCAATATTCACGATTCAAGTACAGCATGAAACAGATTTCGAACTTGCTTCACTTGATCCCACAGTTTGGGCTGCCCCTTTCTCATATTGCTATTTCGGGTAGGTTTGACAGTAAGCATAGAAAAATAGGCTATAGTTTAATTAGAACTTTTTAACTGCATAAAACAAACTTTATTGGTGCATAGAACCGGTGGGTGGGGGGTGGTGGAGGGGATGGGTTTACTCAAGTTGTATGAAACACTGGGTAGACTGCAGCTAGAGTCTTCATAGAGTAGAATCCCTATGGTGTGGAAGCAGGCATTTGGCCCATTGAGTCCACACTGATCCTCCGAAGAGCATCCTACCCAGACCCAACCCTATCTCCTTAACCCCACATTTCCCCATGGCGAATCCACCTAACCTGGACATTTCCGGACATTATGGGCAATTTAGCATAGACAATCCCCCCTAACCTGCACACCTCTGGACTGTGGAGGGAAACTGGAGCACCCAGAGGAAACCCATGCAGACAGGGAGGAGAATGAGCAAACTCTGAACAGACAGTTGCCCAAGGGTGGGATCAACCTAGGTCCCAGTCACTGTGAGTTGCAGTGCTAACCACAGTGCTGTCTGAAATTATGAGGTGTCCAAATAGAGTGGTTAGGAAAGAGTTATTTATGTTAGCAGATTAAAGAAAAGACAGGGAACTCAGATTTAAAGTAAATCCGAGAAGGAATAAGAGAGTTGTCGAGTAATTCTTTTCACAGTTAGGGTGGTGCGATCGTTAACTTACAGCCTGAAAAGTGGTAAAGTCAAAATACTCACAGGATTTCAAAGAACATGTGGGTGTTTGCTTGAGGGTCATAATCTGGAGGACCACAGGCTAAGAGGTGAAAGGTAGGATTAGATGGGATTGCTCTTTCTTTTAGCCAGCTTGGACATGATTGACTGAATGATCTCATTCTGTGCCACAACAAATGCCTGCATTTCTCAAAGTTTCACTGTGTAGAGTTGTGATTATGAATAAAAAGTAACACTTTACGTATTCATGGCCATAGTCTCCTCACAAATTGTGACTGTGTTTTTTTAATTGATTTCTGAATTTTTAACAAATGCAGCATCAATCATCACCTCATAGGGAAGCAAGGCTTTAAAACGACTGGAAATTACAGAGGAGAAAGTGAGGTCTGCAGATGCTGGAGATCAGAGCTGAAAATGTGTTGCTGGAAAAGCGCAGCAGGTTAGGCAGCATCCAGGGAACAGGAGAATCGACGTTTCGGGCATAAGCCCTTCTTCGGGCAGGCTTATGCCCGAAACGTCGATTCTCCTGTTCCCTGGATGCTGCCTAACCTGCTGCGCTTTTCCAGCAACACATTTTCAGCTAGAGATTACAGAGACAGGGCAAGGCAAGCCAAGCTCATAACTACCTCATACTGAAGGGAGCAAATACTGTCAACTGAGCTAAACTGATAGACAGAAATCGAAACTGGGATTTTCTGATAAAGCCAGACCTTTCATTTTGATCCAGAAAGCATCAATTTCTCTCATCTGGCTGTTATTTTTAAAACTCTGACACTTGTTGCATCTGACCTTGTGTTCCCTTTGCAGGTGGTTGATTTCTGTGACAATAAGACACACAACCGTGAAGCCCCGAACATGCAAAACAAAATGTGCAATGAGAGGAGCACTTGGGATGTGATCAGCAAGTCGGACGATTTCAAGAACAACCATCCAACTAATATCACTTCACTTGAGCCAAAGTTTACTTTCCTGCATGCCAAAGACCGAGTGTTATGTTTAGTTCTTGATACTTCAGGAAGCATGGGTTGGGTATGACAATATGATGTTCGTTTACGCTGACCTTATTGAAAGGACCATCACTTGTAGTCCTTTGCTGACCATTGTTCATCACATAGGAAACAAGCAGTCTTTACTTTCATGCAAGTCCTGCATTTTATATTGTTCTTATAATGGTAGTATCCTTTAGGTTGGGGGGGCCTGGATTCAAGTCCCACCTGTTCCAGCGGTGTACACTGACATCTCTAACAGGTTGCTTCAGAAGGTCATCATTGGTTTTCTCATTTCCTATGCCAAATATAACAAACTACAATTCTGAAATAAAAATAAAACAAAAATGCTGAAATATTCAGCAGGTTTGGCAGAATCTGAACAGAGAACTGAGCTAACTTTTCAGGTTAAGTTGTCCTATAAACAGAGCATTTCTGAAACTTTACCCCATATGCTCAAGCCATCATTTCAATATGTATATGACCCTCTTTCTATGCAATGGAGGTGTGACAAATGATGAAAGGGCTGTTCTACCAGGATTAGTGCTGGGACCATGATAATTTATCATTTAAACCCATCAATGACCTCGCCTCAGGAATCAAAAACACAATTTCAAAATGTACAGATAATATCTTACTTGGGGTATGTGGCTCATCTAGAAGAGGACTGAGATGAAACACAGGATGACATTAATTAACGTACAGAATGAACATACAATTGGCAAATGGAATATTTCTTCTTGATATAAAACAGAAATTGTTGGAAAATCTCAGCAGGTCTGGCAGTGTCTATGAAGAGAAATTGTTTAACTTTTTGGGTTCTGTTTTGGAAACATCGTCTCTGGTTTCTCTCGACATGATGAGCTCTTCCACCAAGTTCTGTTTTTGTTTCTGATTTCCAGCAACCACAGTTCTTTTGGTTTTTTGTTTATCCTCTTGATGTCTATTAGTATCCTCCCCACAGTTCACTATACTTCCAAGTTTTATGTCATTGAAAATTTTCAAATTGTATACGCTACATATAAGTCAGTAGTATAGATCAACATGCAGTATTCTTAGTAGATAGGATACACACTATATATATCTTTCCCCAGAGCAAGAGGAATTGTTTGCAACTACTGCCCCCTTTTCTGTCACTCAGTTAATGTTGTATCCATGCTAATATTTACTTAAATATTTACAACGTTTAATGCAAAGCTGATGATGAGACAGTTTGTTAAACACCTTTTGATTTTTACCATCAAGTATACTTTCCTGATCAGACCTCTACTGCCTTAAAAAAAACCTCTGCTAGTTTTGTTGAGCGCAATTTGCCTTGAAC
This sequence comes from Chiloscyllium plagiosum, assembly GCF_037043375.1. Taxonomy (NCBI): domain Eukaryota; kingdom Metazoa; phylum Chordata; class Chondrichthyes; order Orectolobiformes; family Hemiscylliidae; genus Chiloscyllium; species Chiloscyllium plagiosum. Next base: position 14,507,923 of record NW_028270147.1, read on the forward strand.
AAATCCCAGTAAAAATTAATGCCACATGAGAAATGACAGATGCTGGAACTCTAAAACAAAAGGGAATCCTGTGAGTATTCACCAGACCAGGCAGTGTGAGAAGACAGAGTTTAAGATCTTCACCTGAATGTTAACCTTCTTTTCACAAATGCTGCTTGACTGACCTTGGAATTTACAGCACTTTTATTTTATTTAAGGTAATTTCATAGGCCGAAGGGTCTGTACTGCACTGTAATGTTCTATTTATTTAATAAATCCTGCCGCCATTCCATAATTAATCCGCACGTGTCCAAGTCACAATATGAATGTCACATAGAAATCCAAACAATTTGAATGTCACATGTCTGTCATTGATGAAAACTGTTCCAGCTCATTTCCAAAAGCACTAGGATTAAACTGTCTAACCTGCAGTTGCTTAATATAATATTTTATCCGGAAATCCAGCAGCATTCTCTCAGTATTGCACTGGCATGTCAGTCGAGATAATGTACTCAAATCTGTTGGGACTACAATTCACAAAACAAGTGATTGAGATTTGTTAAATTTAATTTGAAAGATTTATTCTACCTAAAAGCTTTTATACAGAGCGCACAAGATACGAAATGAAAACAGAAAACACAGGACAAACTCAGCAGATCTGGCAGTACCTGTAGAAAGAAAAGCAGTGTTAACATTTTGAATTTGAATGACTCCTCTCAGAAAGATTAACCCTGTTTCTTTCCCCATAGATGCTGCCAATCCTGCTGAGTTTCTTTCGCATTTTCTGGGTCTATTTCAAACCCCAGTATCCACAGTACTTTGGTTTTATTTACTTTTACAAAATATGAGAATGACAAATGGTTTGGGAGATTGAGTTTTGAATTTGAGTTGAGTTCTTTGTGTTTGCAGGAAAATCGAATTCAAAGGCTTCAGCAAGCGGCTGGGATATTTTTACTCCAGATCATTGAAGATCAATCATATGTTGGCATAGTTGGTTTTCACAGTTCTGCAACTGTGATTCACGAATTGACAGTAATTGAGAGTGAAGACGCACGAAAAATGCTGAAAAATCTTCTACCTAAAATAGCTAGTGGTGGAACAAACATTTGTGCAGGGGTTCGAGCTGGTTTTCAGGTAAGTCAGAGACATTTGATAATTCATTACTGTCCACATCATTATTACACTTTTCCCACATTGACAATGAACAATGGCTTTACAGGTACTTCGTGGTGATGACGGATCTACAAATGGTGATGAAATCGTTTTGCTGACTGATGGGGAGGACAGTGGGATAAGCAGTTGTTTCTCGGAGGTGAAACAAAGTGGTGCAGTTATCCACACGATAGCATTAGGACCGAATGCAGCCGAAGAGCTGGAACAGTTGTCATCAATGACAGGCATGTGACATTTAAAATGTTTTGCTGATCAAGAATTAAACTTCAGTAGCAAATAGAGTTATAGACTCATAGAGATGTACAGCACAGAAACAGACCCTTCGGGCCAACTCATCCATGCCGACCAGATATCCCAACCCAATCTAGTCCCACCTGCCAGCACCCGGCCCATACCCCTCTAAACCTTCCTATTCATATACCCATTCAGGTGCCTTTTAAATGTTGCAATTGTAATAGCCTACACAACTTCATCTTGCAGCTTCTGCCATTCACGTACCACCGCTCACTCCAAACCTATGCCCTCCAGTTCTGGATTCCCTGACCCCAGGGAAAAGATTTTGTCTATTTACTCTATCCATGCCCCTCATGATTTTATAAACCTCTTTAAGGTCACCCCTCAGCCTCCGACGCTCCAGGGAAAACATCCCTAGCCTATTCAACCTCTCCCGATAGCTCAAATCCTCCAACCCTGGAAACATCTTTTCCGAACCATTTCAAGTTTCACAACAGCCTTCCGATAGGTAGAAGACCAGAATTGCACACAATATTCCAAAAGTGGCCAAACCAATGACCTGAACAGCCGCAACATGACCTCCCAACTCCTGTACTCAATGAAATACAGGGATTAGTTTAACAGGCAATATTAAGTATTTTTGAGTGTCTAGTTACTAAGATAAAAATATATTTCTGTGAGCTTCTTTGAAGATTCAGGGAAAAGAACTTGACCTTACAAACCAGAATGTCCCTTAAACAAATACAGAGAATACTGGAGAAACTCAACAAATGTGCTAAAATCTGTGGAGAGAGAAACAGTTAATGTTTCAAGTCCAGTGTGAATTTTGTTCAGAATGTCCAAAGCTGGGCCTCAATAGAAAGATAATAAGAAACCTCATTTCTACAGCGCTTTTAATAAATTCAGGGTGTACCAACATGTAGCCAAATAGGTTTTATTTTCTTTAACTGTAGTCACTGTGCAATGTAGAAAATTGATTAATGCTAAGATAACATCAATCTTGGGAAATATTTGCTCCTCTGAATGAGAGGTTATTACAGTGGAGAAAGCAAATGAGCATTTGCCCTATTAGTCCCTGTGCTTGTGACATCAGTACCTTTGTAATGAAGGATCCCAGGCAGAAGGGTCAAGATGTGAAATCAGTTTGATAGATGCTGAAAAAACAATAAATTGCAGCAAACATTGGGAGGATTTATTTCCAGGTCACCAAATGGGAGTGGTAAAATTGGGCCTGATGCAAATCTGGAACTTAGAGATGTATGTCAAGAGGGAAATGTAATAATAATGGGCTATTTCAGCTTACGCACAGACTGGGTTAATGAGGGACAGATTGAATACGCTGGGGCTATTTTCACTGGAGTGTAGGAGCTTGAGAGGCAACCTGACAGCAGTTTATAAAATAATAAAAGTATAGATAGAGTTAGTGGTAGCTGTCTTTTTCCCAGGATGGGGAATTTCAGGACAAGAGAGCATATTTTTAAGGTGAGAGGGGAAAGATTTAAAAAAAGACACGAGAGACAGATTTTTCACACAGAGGGTGGTTTGTGTGTGGAATGAACTTCCTTGGCAAGTGTCGGATGCAGGTGGAATTAGAAACATTTCAAAGACATTTGGATAGATACATGACTAGAAAAGGTAGGTTTGGATTATGTTCGGTTTGGACTGGTTGGACCGAAGGGTCTGTTTCCGTGCCAAATGACTTTACAATTCAATTTCTATTAATGATTTGTATGTGAACATTGGTTGTATAGTTACTAAGTTTGCAGATGACACCAACATTGGAGGTGCAGTGGACAGTGAAGAAGGTTACCTCAAAAATGGACCAATGGACCAAGGAGTGGCAGATGAAGTTTAATTTAGATAAATGTGAGTTACTGCATTTTGGAAAGAACTTACACTTAGTAGTAAGCTCCTGAGGAGTGTTGCTGAACAAAGAGACCTTGGATGGCAGGTTCATAGTTCCTTGAAAGTGGAGTTGTAGGTAGAGAGGATGGTAAAGAAAGCAATTGGTATGTTTGCCTTTATTGGTCAATGCATTGAGTACAAGAGATGTGAGGTCATTGTTGCAGCTGTACCGGACATTGGTTAGGATACCTTTGGAATAACATATGCAATTCTGGTCTCCCTGCTTGAGGAAAAACTATTGTGAAACATGAAGGGATGCAGAAAAGATTTACAAGGATGTTGCCAGGGTTGGAGGATATGAGCTATAGGGAGACGCTGAATAGGCTGGGGCTGTTTTCCCTGGAGTGTCAGAGGCTGAGGGGTGACCTTATAGAGGTTTCTAAAGTCATGAGGGGCATGGATAGGGTGAATAGCCAAGGTCTTTTCTCCAAGGTAGGGAGATCCAAAACTGGAGGGCATAGGTTTAAGATGAGAGGGGAAAGATTTAAAAGGGACCTAAGGGGCAACGTTTTCATGCAGAGGGTTGTGCATGTATGGAATGAGCTGCCAAAGGAAGTGGTTGTGGCTGTTACAATTATCTATTCAAAAGACACCTGGATGGGTTTATGAGTAAGAAGGGTTTACACATATGGACTAAATGCTGGCTAAGGAGCCTAGATTAATTTAGGATATCTGTTCATCATTGTGGAGTTGGTCCGAAAGATCTGTTTCCGTGATGTATGTCTCTATGACTCTATGACTCCAACACAAAGAGGCTTCAAGAGGGTTTGTACAGGCGATTAAACAAAGCAGTTGATATGGTATATCAATAAATATGTAGCTATTCACCTCAGTAGAAAAAGCAGGAAGACAAATATTTCTGAAACAGTGAGAAGCTGGGAAGTGTAGGTGTCAAGGGGACCTGCATTTCCCTTTTCATGAATCATTTAAAGTTAGCAAACAGGTGCAGCAAGTAATTAGGAAGGCAATGGTATGTGGGCTTTCATGACAAGGGGATTTGAATACAGAAGTAAAGACGTTTTATTGAAGCTGTATAGAGTCGTGGCAAAGTTTTGTTACTTATCTCCAAGGAGGGATATATTTGCTATTACGACAATATAATTAATGGATGGTCACCGGATTAATCCTTGGGATGATGGGGTTGTCTTACAAGGAGAAATGGAGGACACTCACTACTATCTCAGTGAATGGTCAACTGAACCCATATCTCCTGAGTTATAGATTCACAGAGCTGTACAGCACGGAAGCAGACCCTTCAGCCCAACTCATCCATACCGACCAGATATCCGATATTAATCTCGTCCCATTTGCCAGCATTTAGCCAACATTCCTCTAAACTCTTCCTATTCATTTACCCATCAAGTCACCTTGCCCATTCACATCACCCAATAACCTGCGATTTAATATCACCCCAAATAATTTCATCAGCAGATGCTGTTACTTTTAATTCTGATTATCGTGAGTTTCATGATTAGGTTTTGTGGTTTAAATTTGTGCACAGCTTCTTTCCCAATTAGTTATGAGCACTACATCGATCTTATTATTTCTCATGTTCAATCTTTAGGAGGCCTGCAGTATGCAGCTACTGATAAATTGGATGAAAATGGATTAGTTGATGCTTTCACTGGATTAGTATCAGGAAATGGGAACATGAGTCAACAGTCAATCCAGGTTTGACTATCCTTTAGAGAATGACTTTGAATTTGTTGCTGCTTTCTGATAACAAGTATGTTGGTATTTTAAAGTGACTGTTTTGATTTCTTGCAGCTGGAAAGTTCTGGAAAGAACATTACAAGTAATGACTGGTTCAATGGTACAGTTTTCATTGATAAATCGGTTGGGAAAAACACGTTCTTTGTAATAACATGGGGGACTGACACACCACAAATGTTTATCCGTGATCCCAATGGAAAGCTTTACAGAAATGGAAACTTTGAGATGGACGCAGTCTTGTTGACAGCTCGCCTTCCAATTCCTGGCCTGGCACATGTACGGTTCTGATTGGACTGTGTGTTTAAATTTTCTCTTTGCTTTAATTTTGATCTCCTTCTTTTCAATTACAATGGGGTGTTTTTACATCAGTCAGGAGCCTGGATGTACGGCATACAAAATGGAGCTGGAATGCCTCAGGTTGTAACGATAACAGTAACATCACGGGCAGCAGATGAGAATATTCCGCCTGTCACAGTCAACGCGCACCTCAATCAAAACACAACATCTTTTCCAAACCCATTGATCATTTTTGCAGAAGTTAGCCAAGGTTTCCTGCCTGTTGTTGGAGCCAAAGTGACAGCCACAGTAGAGAGGACTATTGGTCAGCCTGTGAATCTTGAGCTGTTGGACAATGGGGGAGGTAAATACATCCATCGCTATAGAAGCCAATTAGCAAATGGTTATATTTCATTGTGACCAAAGTAAAATATTATCATTAGTTAACACTGGATTTGGCTCTTTGCAATTGATTTGTCTTCTTATCTTTAGGTGCTGATGCTGTTAGAAATGATGGAGTTTATTCTCGGTATTTTACTGAATTTCTTGGTAATGGGAGATACACCATTAAAATATCTGTACAAGGAAAAGATGGAATAGTAAGGTTAACAACCAGGAAGCAAAGCCATGCCATGTACATCCCAGGATATGTACAAAACGGTAAGGTGTTGATGTACAAATGTACCTACTTGTTATTGAATTATGATTTTGCCTGAGTCAGCTCCTAAACCATTTGTACTTGGAAATGTCATTAGTCCCAAACCCAATGACAATTCCAATGTTACCTCAGACAACCTCCCATACACCCCATAACTCTAAAGGGTGGTGGGGGCGTGGAATGCACTGCTTGGGAGGGTAGTTCAGGCAGGAAACCTCACAACCTTTAATAAATTACTCAGTTGAACACTCAAGGTTATGGGCCAAGTGGTGGAAAATGGACACGTGTAGATTTCGAGTAGTTTTTGTTGGTTCAGACTTGATGGGAAGAAGGGCAATGTCTGATTGTGTGAAATCAGTACTACCTTCTCAAGAGCATGTAGGGATGGGCAAAAAATACTGACCCAGGCAATGAAACCCACATCCAGTGAATGAATGAATAAAAGAAATCTTGAACTTCCGTTTACCCAAAAGCTGCATTCAAGTATGAATTATAATTATAATTAGGTTTTATTGTCATGTGTGCTCAAGGACAGGGGTACAGTAATACAGTAAAAAGTGTACAATGCCACCATTTTCCTAATTTCTATCCAGAACTACAATGTAGAACATTTAGCTTTTTTCTATATTTCTCTATTTTTATACCAAAACTATTTTAGTTGCTGTGGTTCTGTTCGCCGAGCTGGAAGTTTTTGTTGCAAACATTTCGTCCCCTGTCTAGGTGACATCCTCAGTGCTTGGGAGCTTCCTGTGAAGCGCTTCTGTGGTGTTTCCTCTGGCATTTATAGTGGCCTGTCCCTGCCGCTTCCGGTTGTCAGTTTCAGCTGTCCGCTGTAGTGGCCGGTATATTGGGTCCAGGTTTATGTGTTTGTTGATGGAGTTTGTGGATGAGTGCCAAGCTTCTAGGAATTCCCTGGCTGTTCTTTGTTTCGCTTGCCCTATAATGGTAGTGTTGTCCCAGTCAAATTCATGTTGCTTGTCGTCTGCGTGTGTGGCTACGAGGGATCATCAATTTCATCAACAGATGCCTTAGGGAGAGACAACAGAACGAGGACATGCCGCAACCCAAAGGACTAGCCACACTACCATACATCAAGAACATCTCTGAAATGACAGCCAGACTACTGCGACCACTAGGACTTATAACAGCACACAAACCAACAGCCACTCTCAGACAACAACTCACCAAAACGAAGGACCCGATACCCAGTATGAGCAAAACTAACGTAGTGTACAAAATCCCATGCAAGGACTGCACAAAACACTATATAGGACAAACAGGAAGATAGCTAACAATCCGCATCCACGAACATCAACTAGTGACGAAACGACACGACCAGCTATCCCTAGTAGCCACACACGCAGACGACAAGCAACATGAATTTGACTGGGACAACACTACCATTATAGGGCAAGCGAAACAAAGAACAGTCAGGGAATTCCTAGAAGCTTGGCACTCATCCACAAACTCTATCAACAAACACATAAACCTGGACCCAATATACTGGCCACTACAGCGGACGGCTGAAACTGACAACCGGAAGTGGCAGGGACAGGCCACTACAAATGCCGGAGGAAACACCACAGAAGCGCTTCACAGGAGGCTCCCAAGCACTGAGGATATCACCTAGACAGGGGATGAAACGTTTGCAACAAAAACTTCCAGCTCGGCGAACAGAACCACAGCAACGAGCACCCGAGCTACGAATCTTCTCACAAACTTTGAACTATTTTAGTACCTAAGATTTGTCCTGAGGTAATTTGTATACCTAATTCTAAAGGTATGTGAGTATAAGAACTTAGGTAGAGTAGAAAAGTAAAGACATAAAGTTATAAAGTTAAAAATGACAGCCCTGCTTAAGTCCAAAGCCATGAAGTCATATTCACTCATTATCCCTAACCCCGCTAATTTTTATCAGCTTGCAGTCCCTCAATGCATCAAATCCCAGCTCCATGATACTGATGAAACCTGGAAGCAGAAAGCACACCTTCAAATAAGCACATTGTTACTGACCCAACATTGCACCAGTCAAGCATCAGTCTCCTCTGGAGCATGTGTGGAGTTTGGACTGGACAAATCCAGTGTGGGTACCTGAGGTACATATGGAAACATGACTAATCTGAGCCATCGAGGCAACGTTTTCAAACATTTGATTTTTCAATTGCTAACCTCTTATGTATTCCTCTCTTCCATCCTCACCACTATTTCCCTTTGCCCTGCCATTGGTGAATGTACATTTAAACAGGAATGTATGAAGAGGAGAAGCCATTCGGTCATTTGAACCTACCCCAACCATTATGATCAGGCCAACTGAACATCTCAATGCCTTTTATTCACCCCACAGTCAAAACTCCTGTATAGGAAATACCTACAGATCAAATCCTGGAGTTCCCTCTTTAACAGTTTCCCTTCCATAAGACCTTTGTTAAAGCCCACCTCTTGAGCAAACCTTTCATCATCACATCCAACACCTCCTTCTTCATCTTGACACAAATATATTGACTATGTCTCTGTGAAGGTGTTTTTCTCTACTTTTATTGTTTAAAGACATGATCTTGCAGTAGTGATGGCTACGGCATTAGGCAATAATCCAAAAGTAGAGGCCATGCAGCTCAAATCATACAGTATAACAGAGGCTCTTTGGCCCATCAAGTCTGTACTGCCAAAAGCATACTCCTACCTATATTTGCCCACACATGATCCAGAGCCTGAATGCTATCATACTTCATGTCCTCATCCAAGTACTTTTATAAAATCCTGTCAGGATAAAAAGATAAACCATCTAATTAGTTTGTCATTTTTGAGTAATATGGCAGAAATAGCCACGACTGAACTTATTTTAAACAAACACAACTGTTTCATGAGTGCCATCATGCAAATAACTGGTCAGGTCCACGCCCCCCTACAACCCACCCTCCCGTCCTGGCACCTTCCCCTGCCACCGCAGGAATTGCAAAACCTGTGCCCACACCTCCTCCCTCACCTCCAACCAAGGCCCTAAAGGAGCCTTCCATATCCATCAAAGTTTTACCTGCACATCCACCATATCATTTATTGCATCCGTTGCTCCCGATGCTGTCTCCTCTACATTGGGGAGACTGGACACCTCCTAGCAGAGCGCTTTAGGGAACCTTTCTGGGACACCCGCACCAATCAACCACACCACCAAGTGCCCCAACATTTCAACTCCCCCTCCCACTCTGCCGAGGACATGGAGGTCCTGGGCCTCCTTCACCGCCGTTTATTCTAAACCGAGATTATTCTAAACTTGCAGACAAGCTGATTGGCTGAGATTTTGCTCTGGTAATGACACTGAAATTGTCAGTGTTCACATCAAAGGCCCATTGACATTGATACCAACCCCCTCCTTAACAGTTCTGTGGGTGTAACTACATTACATGGATTGGGCAGTTCTAAAAGGCAGCTGGCCATCCCAGCTGCCTTTATGGGCGGCACGGTGTCACAGTGGTTAGCACTGCTGCCTCACAGCGCCAGAGACCCGGGTTCAATTCCCGCCTCAGGCGACTGACTGTGTGGGGTTTGCACGTTCTCCCCGTGTCTGTGTGGGTTTCCTCCGGGTGCTCCGGTTTCCTCCCACAGTCCAAAGATGTGCAGGTGCGGTGAATTGGCCATGCTAAATTGCCCGTAGTGTTAGGTAAGGGATAAATGTAGGGGAATGGGTGGGTTGCGCTTCGGCGGGTCGGTGTGGACTTGTTGGGCCGAAGGGCCTGTTTCCACACTGTAATGTAATGTAATGTAATCTAATCTAATCCCTTTCTCTGGGGCAATTAGGAATGGGCAACAAGTAGTAGCCTTGTGGTGACAATCGCATCTGAAGGATAAATGTTAAAAATCAACTTCCAAATATTTTGCCCCTTTCTGAAATGTGTCTTTCTTCACTTTTCTCGCAGGTCAAATTCACCCCAACCCACCAAAGCCTCCAGTGGACCGTAACGATTCTCAGATACAATTGGGAAGCTTCAATAGAGTGAAAACAGCGGGAGCATGTGTTGTTAGTAAGGTTCCTCCCGGACCTCCACCTGACGTGTTTCCCCCAAGTAAAATTAAGGATCTTCGGGCGGCAATTGTTGGAGATGCAATACAACTGAAATGGACAGCTCCAGGCGATGACTTAGATCAAGGAACTGGTAATTTAAATTATATTTCAACACATACATTGGGAGCAATTCCATTGCTGAGTTCTCAGCCCATTTTAAGTCTCGTTGCCTCCATCACATCATCAATCAGTTGGTCAGTCGGTTTCATTGTTTAACTGGGAATAGGGTGTGACTTTTACCATTTGTGTATGTTTGTTGTTGAAAAGCATTATAATCATTTAGCATTCACTAAATATTATATTACAAGTGAATGAGTGTACTTTAATTTGAAATCTTTACCTTTCCTTTCCTTTGTTTCAAAAAGAGATAGCACAGAATCCTTGCAGTGCAGATCGAGGCCATTCAGATTGAGGATCAGTCTGCACTTACCCTCTGAAGAACATCCTGCCCCCTTACCTGACTAGTTATTTACTCTGGATAAGTGGTGCTGGAAGAGCACAGCAGTTCAGGCAGCATCCAAGGAGCAGTGAAATCGACGTTTCGGGCAAAAGCCCTTCATCAGGAATAAAGGCAGAGAGCCTATCTCCTTTTCTACCTATCCACCCCACCTCTTCTCCCTGACCTATCACCTTCATCTCCTCCCCCACTCACCTATTGTACTCTATGCTACTCTCTCCCCACCCCCACCCTCCTCGAGCTTATCTCTCCACGCTTCAGGCTCTCTGCCTTTATTCCTGATGAAGGGCTTTTGCCCGAAACGTCGATTTCACTGCTCCTTGGATGCTGCCTGAACTGCTGTGCTCTTCTAGCACCACTAATCCAGAATCTGGTTTCCAGCATCTGCAGTCATTGTTTTTACCTAGTTATTTACTCTGGCTAATCCACGTACCCTGCACAGCCCCAGACACTACAGGATAGTCCAGAATGGTCTATTCCCCTAACTTGTGGGAAGAAACCGCAGCACCCAGAAGATCCCACGCAGACACGGGGAAAATGTATAAACTCCAGACAGACAGATGCTCAAGTCTGGAATGAACCCAAGTCCCTGCTACTGTGAGGGAGCAGCACTAACCACTAAACCACCGGGTTCCTCTCCTCACCAAGTTGTATTGACTTCAAGCAGCTCGAGTGAAAGTCACTTCAATCTTTCCTTTTCAGCTAATTCCTCCCCTCGTTGTACCTTTGCAGAAGATATTGAATCATCGTTAAAGATTTACTGAACAAATAGACAAAGTCTTTTCCCTGGGTTGAGGAGTCCAGAACTAGAGGACAGACGTTTAGGGTGAGAGGGAAAAGATTTAAAGGGACCTAAGGGGCAACACTTTCATGGAAATGGTTGAGCATGTATGGAATGAGCTCTCAGAGGACGTGGTGGAGGCTGGTACAATTACAACATTTAAAAGGCATCTGGATGGGTACATGAATAGGAAAGGTTTAGATGGATATGGGCAAGTGCTGGCAAAAGAGTAGATTAATTTCTGGTCGGCATAGATGCGTTGGAAGAAAGGGTCTTTTTCTGTGCTGTACATCTCTATGAGTGGGGTGTTCTTGCATCCTTACCCTTGTGACTGTCAAAGATGGGCAAGTCTTGACAATGAGCGCTGTCATGTGTGTGACGGTCAGGCATCCCAGCCAAGCTCCTTTCAATGACCACACTTTCAGGGAACATTCTGGTGACCAGCATAAGCTTGTGGCTCAGCCTATAATCTATTCCTACCCAATGTACCAGTTCCCCACTGAGTGAAATTTTTGTCTATGACATTGACTTGCAATTTCATGGGTGAATTTGTTTTACTCTCTTACGCCACCTGAGTGTACAATTAGATATTGGGAAGGGCATTTTCCTGAGCATGAAACACTCGGACCACTCACAGGAGTAACCAATACCATTGTATTTTCAGGAACATGCAAGGCAGTTGAATTGTAATGGGAATGGGTGTAATTCAAATATTGAATGTACATTTCAATGGGAGACCATAATAAGACGATGAAGAAATAGGAACAGCAGCAGGCCATTCAGCTGCTGAAACCTGCTACACCATTCAATAGAATTATGGCTGATCATGTGAGGGGGAACATTCAACCAGCGCTTACCCTGCCAGATTGCTTAAGTAGCCAGAATGTTTCAATAACATTATATCTCATTCTTCTAAGCACCTGTGAGTAGAATTCCAAACTATTCAACCTTGGCTCAAAAGACAGTTCCCCTACATCAGGGATCATCTTGGTGAACCCTCTCTGAGTTGCCTTAATGAAATAAAATCTTCCTTTCAATAAGGGAGGGTCTGAATGAGATATAAAGAATTGTTCGGCTGTATGGTCTTCTCTTGTTCCTGTATTTTTAAACCTCTCAGTTTAGCTCCTTATTACCATTTGCCTCACTTAAGTATTCAGCAAACCTGGCAGTGTGTAAGAGGATAACATCAAGAGCCTGAATAATACATTCACTTGCTTTTCTTTTCTTGCAGCTTCCTTTTACGAAATAAAGCTCAGCAAAAGCTTCGCACAGCTGAGGGATGATTTTCCAAATGCTCAAAGTGTAAACACCACAGACCTGAAGCCAAAGGTGGCTAACTCAGAGGAATCGCTCACAGTATCTGAGAACATCGGGTTGAAAAATGGGACAGTAATCTACTTTGCAATTCGGGCATTTGATAAAGGAAACCAGTCTTCGGCCTTATCGAATATAGCGCAAGCTGCTTTAATTTTGGCGAGTCCACCTCCCACATCCCAGCCAGTCCAAACCATCGAACCAACACAACCTAATAATAGTGTAGTCATTAACATTTCAGAAATTCTTGTTATTGTTGGTATTGTTGTCATTGTTGTCTCCTTGATAATTTCCATCACTGTATGTGTTGTGACTAAAAAACGTCAAGGCAGAGTATCACCCAGTTAGGAAATGTACAGCTAAAGCCAGAGATAGTCAGCAACGTCATCAAAATTCAACAACATTCAATTTATAATGGTGCAACTTAATTCATGTTCAAAGTTTGTAACCAAGAAAATTGAATGTTCCGTGAATATTGAGCATTCCTCCTGATGTTGAGCTGAGATTGTGTTTAAATCCAACCTGTATAATTTAAATTTAAAAGTAAAGTGTCTTCCTATAAAAGGACTGACAGAATCTAATAAAGTTTTGCTGTGCAATCTGAGATTTGAGCAGATTCTTTATCCTTTACTGATGTTTCATTTTCCTGCCTGTGGTTGGAACCTCATATTGTTTCCATTTGACCAAAGAAAATTTGCCACCAACTTCAATATGAATCCATTTTGGGGCCAACAGGGACATCAGCCGATGGAAAGCAACAATTTAAAACTGGAAGCTCCTCTTCCTGAGTCCCAACCTAAATCTTGGTCCTTCAGGAACACCTTTCATCAGGAAGACATACATTTCTGTCATTGAGAGATAGAGTCGTACAGCATGGAGACAGACCCTTCGGTCCAACCAGTCCAGGCCAAACAGAATCCCAACTAAACTAGTCGCACCTGCCTACTCTGGGCCCATATCTCTGCAAACTTTTCCTATTCATGTAGTTATCCAAATGTCTTTTAAATGTTGGAACTGTACCCACATTCACCAAGTCCGCAGAGTTACTTCCACATGCGAGCCACTCTCTGTGTAAAATAGTTGCCTCATGTCTTTTTAAATGTCTCCCCTTTAACTTTAAAAATGTGCCCAATCTTCTTGAAATCCATCATCCTAGGGAAAAGACAATTACAATTCACTCTATCTATATCCCTCTATTTTATGAACTTCTATAAGATCACCTCTTAGCCTCCTCTGCTCTAGTCAAAAAAAGACCCAGCCTCTCCAGCCTCTGTTTATAATTCAAAGCTTCCATACCTGGAAACGTTGTGGTAAATCCCCCCTGAACCCTGTCCAGCTTGATAGTATAATTCCTCGACCTGGATGATCAGAGTTGGACACAATATGCCAGTAGAGGCCTTACCAATGTCATGCACAACCTCAACTGGACTTCCCAACTCCAATGCTCAAAGGACTGAGCAATGAAGGCAAGCAGAGTTTATATCTTGCTAATGGATTTTATTTTTTGGAGGACTGTGACAAGGCCTTTTCAAGCCTCAGATTAGATGCAATTCAACTGAAGAAATGATTTTGATTCTCATACTGTATTAGCCCCTCCTCCAAACTATTCCTAATTGCTTCTGATGCAAATGACCATTGAGAGGTGCAGTGTCTGTGAGGTGACAAGGCAGATCTCATCCAAAAAACACAACAAAAGAAGTGAGGACTTGTAGTTAAATAATTATTGGCATGATCACAGGATGACCCAAAGGATTTTGTAGCAGTAGAAGTCATTTTGAAGCATCGTCACTATTTGTAATGTAGTGAGCACAACAGATAATTTGCACAGAGCAACATCCCATGGGTAACAATGAGATAAATGACCAGGTAAGTTGGGTCACTATGTAGAGGGCAGATTATATCCTGCAATCTTGTGCACTTGTTGATGTACTTTCATTGCTGTAATACAAGTAGACAATGAATACTTTAAATCTTGCTTTTCAATATTTTTGCAGAATTATTTCTTTTACGTATCCCATTGATGTTATTTATTTGTAATGAAGGTGCAGCTGTAATTTACTTATCATTGCTTTTCACAGAATCATACAGGACAAAAAAGGCCCTTCAGTCCATAGGGTTTGTGGCACTCAAGTGACACTAAATCTATAGAATCCCGACACTCTGGTCAATCATCCCATTGAAGCCACACGGACCCCCAAGAGCCTTCCACCCAGACCTATCCTATCCCTGCATTTTTCCCATTGTCAATAGACTGCACACCCCTGGACACTATGGGCAATTGAGCATCGCCAATCCACCTAACCTGCACATCTTTGGACTGTGGGAGGAAACCAGAGCACCCAGAGGAACCCATGTGGACATGGGGAGTATGTGCATACTCCACACAGACAAGTTACCTAAGGCTGGAATCAAACCTAGTTCCCTGGTGTTGTGAGGCAGCAGTGCTACCCATTGAGCTACCAAGCCACCCTAAACTAGTCCCACTTTCCAGCACTCGGCTCATAACCTTGAATGTTATGATGATGGATTGCACCCTTTAGACACTCTAAAACAATAACCTTTGGTATGCTTTCTTTTATTGGTCAGAATATCGAGTATAGTAGTTGGGAGGTTGTGTTGCGGCTGTACAGGATGTTGGTTAGGCCTCTTTTGGAATATTGTGTGCAATTTGGGTCTCCTCCCCCAGTCACCTATTGTACTCTATGTTACTTTCTCCCCACCCCCACCCTCCTCTAGCTTATCTCTCCACGCTTCAGGCTCTTTGCCTTTATTCCTGATGAAGTCTTTTGCCCGAAACGTCGATTTTGTTGCTCCTAGGATGCTGCCTGAACTGCTGTGCTCTTCCAGCACCACCAATCTAACATTTGGATTAACAATCCAGCAATAATACCACCAGGCCATCGCCTCTGCTGTCATATGATGAGTAAATCGAGACCCAGCTAATGTTCTTTGCGATAGCAACTGGTGTAATTTAAATTGTGTTAATAAATCTAGAAATAAAACTAATCTCAGTAATGGCACATTAATTATCATCGAACATTGTTCAATCCGTCTGGTTCACAGATGTCCTTTTAACAAAGGATCTCTGGCATTCATACCCAGTCTGCTCTACATGTGACTCCAGCCCCACAGCAATATGGTTTTCTTAACCATCCTCTGAAATGGTGGGCAGTTAGGGATGGGGATGGCAACAAATGCAGAGCACACCATGAGCACATAATCTTGTGATTTTTAGAGTTGTCACATGAAATGACCCTGAAACATTATTTGTAATCTCTTGACTTTAATGCCTGATGAAATCGAATTTAGAAACTTGCACTACTGGCATGCTCTTTCAGAATAATATAACGAGGAAAAAAAAGACAATTTCTATCCTTTCCATAGAAAGATTTGCATTTAATTTGTATTTTCCAGCATTACCTTATAAATAATGAAGTTTTGTTACTGTTGGAATTATACAAAAAAGTAAGGTAAAAGTCAATTTAACTTAAGGGGAGGTGATAGCTTAGTGGTATTATTTAGGACAGATATGTAGATGATACCTTTGTAATCATTAAAAACACAGAAATAGAGAACACACACTGGATCATCAACGCCACACTCACAGGAATCCGATTTACTAGAGAGGAAGAAAAGGACAACCAACTCCCATTCCTAGACGTGATGGTACAGAGACCACCGAACGGAGAATTCACCACAAAGGTATACAGGAAAGCCACACACACAGACCAAGTCCTGAACTACGAAAGCAACCACCCCAACACACACAAACGAAGTTGCATCAAGACACTGTTCAAAAGGGCCACAACACACTGCAGCACACCAGAACTGCAAAAAGAGGAAGAACACCTCTACAACGTATTCGCCAAAAACAGATACCCCCGCAATTTCATCAACAGATGCCTAAGGGAAAGACAACGGAATGAGGACATGCCACAACCCAAAGGTCTAGCCACACTACCGTACATCAAGAGCATTTCTGAACTGACAGCAGACTACTGCGACCACTACGACTCATAACAGCACAAACCAACAGCCACTCTCAGACAACAACTCACCAGGACGAAGGACCCGATACCCAGCATGAGCAAAACCAATGTAGTGTACAAAATCCCATGCAAGGACTGCACAAAACACTATATAGGACAAACAGGAAGACAGCTAACGATCCGCATCCATGAACACCAACTAGCCATGAAACGACACGACCAGCTATCCTTAGTAGCCACACACTCAGATGACAAGCAACATGTGTTCGACTGGGATAACACTACTATTATAGGACAAGCCAAACAGAGAACAGCCAGGGAATTCCTAGAGGCATGGCACTCATCAACTGATTCAATCAACAAACACATCGACCTGGACCCAATATACCAGCCACTGCAGCGGACAGCTGGAACTGACAACCGGAAGCGGCAGATACAAATCACTATAAATGCAGGAGGAAACATCACAGAAGCACTTCACAGGAGGCTCCCAAGCACTGAGGATGTCACCTAGACAGGGGACGAAATGTCTGCAACACAAATTCCCAGCTTGGTGAACAGAACCACAACATTAGTGGTATTATCGCTGGATTGTTAATCCAGAGACCCAGAGAGCATTCTGGGGACTTGGGTGTGAATCCCACCACAGCAGATGGTGGAACTTGAAGTTTAATAAAAATGCCTGGAATTAGGAATCTTGTGATGACCCTGAATCCATTATTGAATGTCAATGGAAAAACCCATCTGGTTCAGTAATGTCCCTTAGGGAAGGAAACTGTCATCTAAGGTAATGAGAGGCATAGATAGAGTAGATAACCAGAGACTTTTCCCCCAGAGCAGAAATGACTGTCTTGAGGGGTCATAATTTTAAGATGATTGGAGGAAGGTATAGGGGAGATGTCAGAGGTAGATTTGCTCCACACAGAGTCGCAAGTTTGGTACTGGAAAAACACAATACGTGGGGCAGCGTCTGAGGAGCATCTTTGTGCAGAGAGTGGTGGATGTATTGAATTCACTGCCAGCTGTGGTAATAGAGGCAGAGACATTAGGGACATTTAAGTGACTGCTGGACAAACCCATGGACAGCAGTAAATTGAGGTGTGTGTAGGTTAGGTTGATCTTCGTTTAAGATAAATGCTCGGTACAAATGCATGAGCCGAAGGGCCTGTACTGTGCAGGACTGTTCTATGCTCTGTGTTCTTACCTGGTCTGGCCTACATGTGACTGCAGACCCACAGCAAGGTGGTTGACTCTTAACTGCGGGATGGGCAATAAATGCTGCCAAGCCAGCGATGTTCTCATCCAATCAATGAACAAAAAAAAATCTTTTCACCTGTGATATGTTGGGTTCAATATAGTAGGCCACATAGTAACATAACGGTGTAATAACAACCAAAGGCTCCATATAACAGGAATTCAGCAGTAACAACGTAGCCTGCAGTGTTTCTGATAGATGGATATATTTGTTGCATGCTGGCAAAGTAGCATTTTGTTTCTGTCTAGACCATGTTTCCCTAAGATTCGTTGGAAGGGACTGGCCTTTGGTGTGTGTATGTTTAAACACAAACTGAAGAATTCCTTTTAAAACTTGGAAACCTGTCATTTCAATTCACAATCAGTGCATTTTCTTTTATCATTTATGCTTTCACAGCACTGAGATTAAAGAACAGGACCTTGGTTTCAAGGGTCTCCTGGATGTGAGAAATGACTTACAAAATTTAGAGGCGCGTTTTACAGAGCATAAATACTAGGAAAATATTAACATCTTTGGGTGAATTATTTTCACGTAAGTCAGTGTTGCATGCATTCGTACAAAATGCAGTTGGGTCAGTGAAACTGAACACGCTGTAGTATCCAAATTACAAAAATACCTAATTTTTCCAGATGAGAGGTAGTTTTTGCCCAGTGTGATTCTTTTACATCGCCACCGACACCAGACCTAGAGGATTACCATCTTAAAGAAAAAACAGAGCAGATAAAACTGCCAAATGTTTGCCAATAATCTCTCCATGTGTCATGTTCCATTGCATTCAGACATTAGCATGGATAAAGTCACTTTGATGTAACTAAAACAAATCATCTTGCACAATATTAGAACTTTGAATACTGCATTTGGCTCATAGAGTCACAGCGGCATACAGCATGGAAACAGACCTTTCAGCCCAACTGGTCTATGCCGATCAGATGCTCTAAATTAATCTTATCCCATTGGCCAGCATTTGGCCATATCCTTCTAAACCTTTCCTATTCATAAACCCATCCAGATGCCTTTTAAATGTTATTTTTGCACCAGCCTCCACCATCACCTCTAATAGTTCATTCCATATACACAGCACCCTCTGCATGAAAAAGTTGTTGCTTGGGTCCCTTGGCTCCAGAAAATATGTTTTATCTAATTTTTAGTCATTTATGTAAGTCATATTTATGTAAAATAAATTGTTACCTGCCTGTGTTAACCTGTACTTTCTAGTTCTCATCTTCCTGACCTCCGTAATATCTAGTTTGTCAAACTCCATTTGCTCAATTATTGCATTAATATTATTCAAGCAGTTGTTTCAACGTTACTAAGATGATGAAGGGATTTGCCAGTAGTAAAATGACACCTACTCATTCGTAATTAAGATGCTCAACTGAGGTTATGCGAACATAGTCTGGCTACAGAATTTGATCCAAGCATTGACATCAGAGCTGAGTGACAGGGCAAAGCGTAGAGAAACCAACTTTGACATCAGCTGAGTATGACACGATGGAATCCTAGAAAAATCGGTTCGTACGTGTCAAAGTGAACACCTTCCAACAGCCAGAACCATAGGGTTAGGCAAAAAGCAAGATGCTTGTGGTTGTTACAAGCCAGATATTGATTGCCCCTTGGACTGTGATATTAGGCCAAACACTTTCAGCTACTTAATTTTAATAATTGTCCCTCTGTTAGGATCTCCAGTTTTGGGTGGTCCACTGTTCTTTCTAGTGATCAACTCTATTCGCAGCCCCTTGGTAACAAATCGACCCAAGTGATCCTTCTGATAGGGCTGTTTCACTTGGAAAAGAGAACTGAGAGGGGATCTGATTCAGGTATTCCAAATTTTGAGGGTTCTGGTCAAAGTAGAGTCACTTCTCATTTCAGTGTGATTTTAACTGATCTATGTTTTCATTTCCCCCATCTTCTAGCTCAGGTTGTTCAATTGGATATGAACAGTGCTCGTCTCCAGCTGAAACTAAGCAGGAAGGGTCCCGCAGTTGAAGTTGTTGAAGCGGAGCAAAGTAAGTGGTGTAACGCAGAACACTTCCGCAGCTCTCTCAATGTACTTGCCACAGCAGGCTACATCACTGGACTTCACTAATGGGGGGTTAATGTGAAAGACATTCCTTCCTGGGCTGTGGGGATAGCCTACCAGAGTATTCCACACATGCTTCCAGGAAGCAAACTGGGATCTGAGGAAAACTCGTGGGTGTTTTCTTGCTCGGAAAGGGGCCTTTATTGTGCCCAACACGACACCGAGGTGATGTATTTCTGCTACAAAAACCAACTGGAGAACATTGGAGTCTATCTGGACTGTGACAGTGACATTCTTGCTGTTTGTGATGCAGAATCGGTGCGGTGTTTGTACACGTTTTATTGTACACTAAAGGAACCGGTGTTTCCTGCCTTTTGTCCAAAGTTTGCTGAGAG
Organism: Chiloscyllium plagiosum; assembly: GCF_037043375.1. Classification (NCBI taxonomy): domain Eukaryota; kingdom Metazoa; phylum Chordata; class Chondrichthyes; order Orectolobiformes; family Hemiscylliidae; genus Chiloscyllium; species Chiloscyllium plagiosum. The sequence goes on from NW_028270147.1 coordinate 14,528,129, forward strand.
TGAAGAGTTTTCACTGGTTCCCATGGTAATACACAGTGGTATTGTTGGCTGAAATAGATCATGTGATGTGGGCTGGTATATTTTAGAATGAGGGTCCGCTGTTAGTGTGCTGTTACAAACATAGGGACCTGCAGATTGGTGGTGTTACCTCTGGCATCATGGGAGTTCTCAGGCCTACTTCCTGCTTCTGACCATGTCTCCCTCCCCACACTTGCTTTGGAAGCCTGAAACCTACAATCACTAACCTTTGTGTGTAATATTTAGAATTTTATTTCCTTTCTTTTGATTTTAAAGCAACCTGTATGTTATTTTTATTAAACATTACTTTGTCAAACTTGAACTTTTAATCAATTATGTGATGACTAGTAATATTAATAAGTGCAAACTTGTTTATTTCCACAAGGGCTATTTTGTAGCTGTTGGTCTGTCTGAACTGATGGTTTTGTTTTCAGATCTTGCTAGATTTCCCAAATTAAAGTTGTTTTTGATCTGATGATTTTTGAAATACAAGCATTGAATGCATACAGGGTGGTCAACTAGAGTGTCGAGTCAGGAAGTGGAGTTTAATTAATGGGCAGTTTAACTGATTGTTGGGAGCGAGATCTCATCAAAGGGATAGGCTGAGTGTCCCACTTTCTGCTCCTATGTCGTGTTGTCTTATGGATGTATAAGGAGCTTGAGTTCTGTGGAGTCTGCAATACTTCTAGTGCCTGTGAGAGGAGGTTGACAGGAGACTTGTGATTGTCACTCTCTCTTATCTTGAGGAAGTTTGGGTGAAGGCTGAACCCTGGGGCCCGAAATTTGACTGAACAGGGCACTGCCTCCATCATTCATTACAGTATCCAGAGTGGGATAATCCGAAGACTGTGGAGGAATGGACATCAATAAAGTAGTGAACCAGATGGGTCCACTCTGTCTATGGCTATTCAGAGACTTGGTAATGTTAGCATTCAGGGCAACGTTATCTCTTTCAGGGACTGTGTTGAACAGATCAATTTGGGGTTACCATTTGTGCTGCTATGAAGTTGCTTTTCTTCCTTTAAGTGTATGTTTATATGTATGTATGTGCAATATATATAGAATGAGTTTTAAAATAATTTTATGTTTTGATTGTTATTAGTTCTTTAATAAAAGTGTTGATTGCATACATATTGACTGTTGAGGCACTTCTTCCTGTTACATCCAGAGTACAGCTCTGACTCTAAGTGAGACTCCACAAGGAATTCTTGAACTTGACAGCTTTCACCCAAACAGGACATTTGAGTCCCTGGTAGAGAGTTGCAGTAAACAGAAGACTTTCTGTGACAGGCCTATCTTCCCACATTTTAATGCTGCTTTGTAATGCATGTTTGAATTTGCTTTACACACCCATCCAGATTTGAAAAGTGTGGCAAGCACAGCAGGTCTGGCAGCACCCGAGGAGCAGGAGAGTCGATGTTTCGGGCATAAGGCCTTCAACAGGAATGTGTGGGATAATCTGAATGGCAAGGCAGAGCACAGTACCAAGGATATTACCAGGTCCGCCTGTCCCAGAGTGACTGGCTAGTCTGGGTGAATATTTATTTGAGTGTTTATGGAGATGTCAGATGAGTTTAATGCTTTCTGACATGTTGTCATGACTCAATTGGGCAGAATGCACTGATAACAAAGCGCCACCATTACACAAAGTGTCATAAATATGTAACGAACGAATCGATCAAGATTATCACAGGCTGCTAAAGTTCAGTTTCATAGTTCCTTGAAAGTGGTGTCACAGGTAGATAGGATAGTGCAGACAGTTGTTGGTATGCTTGCCTTTATTGGTCAGAGTATTGAGTATAGGAATTGGGAGGTCATATTGTTGCTGTACAGACACTGGTTAGGCCGCTTTTGGAATATGGTGTTAAATTCTGGTCTTCCTGCTGTCAGAAAGATGTGTTAAACTTGGGTTCAAAAAAAGATGTACAAGGATGTGGCCAGGGTCGGAGGGTATGAGCTCTAGGGAGAGGCTGAATAGGCTGGGGCTATTTTCACTGGAGCGTCTGAGGCTGAGTGGAAACATACAGAGGTTTATAAAATCATGAGGGATATAAATAGGGTGAATAGCCAAGGTCGCTCCTCCAGGATAAAGGAGTCCAAAACTAGAGGGCACAGGTTGAAGGTGAGAGGGGAACAATTTAAAAGGGACCTAAGGGGCAACTTTTTCCACACAGAGGGTGGTGCGTGTATGGAATGAGCTGCCAGAGTGTAATGGAGGTTGGTGCAATTACAACATTTAAAAGGTGCTAGATGGGTATATGAACAGGAAGGGTTTAGAGGGCTATTGGCCAAATGCTGGCAAATGGGACTAGAATAATTTAGGATATCTGGTTGGCATTGAAGAGTTGGGCCAAAGGGTCTTTTCCAGTGCTGTACAGCTCTTTGTCTGTATGATTGGATAAGTGTAATTCACAGCAGGCTTTGTCATGAACAAGGAGATCACTGCTTATTGCAAGCAAACATATTCTTTAACAAATGACAACAAAAACATACCTGTTTGCAGTATTTTTTATTAAAGTATATCTTCTTAAAGTATATAATAGTATATCCTCTTAAAACCCAAACCTCCACACACTCATTCATCAATAAGACAAACAAAGACAGACAGCTTAACAGAAATATGATAGGTGACAAAATACAGAAGGAAAATAAAAATCTATAGATCAATCCCTAAACTACACGAGTAGATATTTTCTAAACAACCTGTACCGAGATATTGTTACACATCCTTTGGAGCAGGTGGGACTTGAACTTGGGTCTTCTGGTTCAGAGGTAGGGACACTGCATCACAAGAGTGCCAGACCAAACAAGTAGGATGAGTTGTTTCTCACACTTTTCCTTTGATTCTTAGTAATAATGACATGACATTGTGGCCGAGCAGTGGTCGATGTTTGATAGGTAGCTGATCAAGTGGACCTCGGTCTTTTTTTGTTTTGGAATTCCTTCTCGAGAGTCTGTGGGATGTCTTTTAGTCATTTGTTATTTACAGGTGTCTCAATGCACTTTCTTGCAGGATTATGAACCTTCATCTTAAGCCGGTGCAAAAGGCTATTATCATAGTTTGTCATACTGCAAAGAAAGAAGCCCTTCGGCCCACCTTGTCTGTGCTGACAAATAAACACTAAACTACACTAATCCCATTTACTTGAACTTGATCCATAGCCTACTGTGCCCTCACATTTTAATTGATCATTCAGATGCTTTGTAAATGTTATGAGAGCATCTTCCTTCACCAACCCCTCAAACAGGCCATTCTATATTTCTACCACTGTCTAGCTAAAAGCATTTTACATTTGATTGCTTCTCAGCCACTTACTCCTCACCTTAAACTTATGCCCTCTGATCTGAGACATATCTGCCCTGGGGAAAAAAGTTCTACTTGTTCCTTTCATAATTTTGTATATATCAGTCTGCCCCCTCCAACCCTGCCTCCTCTGTCTAAGGAAAGCAAACCCAGCCTATCCAGTCGCCCATCGTAACTGATAAGTTTCAACACTGGCAACATGCTGGTGAATCTCCTCCGCAGCCTCTCCAGTACAATCACATCCTTCCGGTTGTGTGGCAACAAGAACTGCACGCACTATTCCATCTGGAGCTTACCTCTTCTACACCGCAGCTATGTTATATTCAGAGACTCTTGGTGCTGCTGTGTCTCCTAAAGTATCCAGCTCACTACATGCAAAAGAAACTAAAACTTGTTTAATTGAAGTGTGTACCACAGAACCCCAGTTGACCTTTCGGTTGTAAGAACTCTCTCGGTATTTTATCAACAGAGCCGCGTGCAACTTCCATTTCCCAGTTTATAGTTCAAAGAAAAAGAAGAGATGTGGTTCCTTACAATGTGTTTTAATATGTTGCCTCACTCAATGCAGAGGAAAATAATTTCTTAAACTTGTTCCAGGGACCTAAATTATTTTAGTTGCTTTCTGTAGAAGCCAATTGATTTTCATTGCAATTGTGAGTGTGAACACATTTTCCAAGCTTGTTCTGGAAGTCATTGCTTTTTTTATTGTTCCTTACAAATTATTACTCATGGGATTTCATATTTCCTGATCAATAATTGGAAAAGGTGTGGAGGAAAACATGCATTATTTATCTGCAGCACATCCAGGTGCTTTGGGTCAGACATTGTTCAGGAGAAGGTTCAGAGATGATTCACTGCCTATTATGTTCAAACAGCAACGTACTTTGCAACTTAGTCAGATTACCTTTACAAATAGTATTCACGCTATCTTGCCCTCCACCAACCGGAATATTCCACTAACGAAGTTGAAGAATTTTTCCCTTTGTATTTAGGTAAAAGAAGAACTAAAGTTGGAGGAGGTCCAAGCCTCTGAGAGTTATAGCATACATCAAAGGAAGTTTATGATTGATTCCTACCCCAGTACATGCCCAGATACTATCAGTTTTATTATACTTCTCTGTGAATTTACGTAAATTCGTTTAATGTCTCATTTCCACATGGCTAAACGACTACCGTCTAAACAATACATGTTCATTGATCCCATTCCACATTACTGGATATGCCCAGTGTGCTAAACCCAACCTCTTTCAGCTGCTTCATCAGTGGTCTACCTTCTCTCGCAATGTTGGACGTAGAATAATCCTTAATGATTTCACTGTGATCAGTATTATTTAGAACTCCTGTGGTCGATATCTGGATAGAGCAGGAGCTAAACAGGGTTCAAGCTTGGTCTGAAATGTAGCAAAAATGTTACTTACTATTTAAGTTTCAAGCCATGACCACTTACCATTGATATTCAACAGCATTGCCATTGCTCAACCCCTGCCATCATCAATATCGGGAGGTCAGGGGTCAATACAATATTAATTTGATGCCTAATCTTAGGTTTTTAGTGGCTCCTTGAAGACAAAGTAGATTGATGGGAAATCAGAATATTCTTAAACACCAAAGGTTTTGGATCAGGTGAGGAAACATGAACTGATTCCCTGCTTTTAACTTTCCAGATTGGGGGCAAAGGTTTAATTTCCTCCTTTACACACAGCAATATCTTGGCCCAAATGAAATATACCAATTTTATTGTAGCAGTAAGCTGCCAATTGCAAGGATTTCTTGTGTTAAAGGAATAACAAGTTTTATTACCTGCACCATCTGTGAAAAAAAAGACATTGAGCATGTGATTTTTCTGCAGTTTTTTGGGCTCTCTCAGTCTCTCTTTCTCTCTCTCATACACCCACACACATACAAAATTATAAGGTATTCAGTACAAAAGGCAGAGAAAAGAATGCACAGTTTACAGAACTTTGAGTCCTTCAGCAATAAGGGTTTAGCCTGAGACCATGTTTGGATTTTTCACTTTTTGGGACCATCAGCAGTAAAATTGTTAATGTTAATTTTCAAGTTCTTGCTTTCTTGTTGTTTCGTTCCAATTATGTTGTCACTGGTACTTTTTCTTAAGAGAAAAGGAATGTCTTCGCTAGTCTGTCTCAGTTCTGCTATCAGAAATCCACCTCCTCTGCTTGTATGTTAACATTGCAGTTTTTTTCTTATTCTGTCTGAAGATGGTGTTTCATTTCCAACTTGTGATGATTCTCATGATGGTACAAAGCAGAAGGTATCAAAGTTCCCAGAGTGGGCTTTCTGGCTAATTTCACGTTACTTGGGAAATTATTAACTTCAGACATTAAACTTAGATATTAGGACTTAAAATATTAACTGTTTAATTCATGAAGCCTGACCAGTCAGTGGGTTCAGCAGCCTAATTCAATAATGTTGGCTCCTTTGTGAAATCTGTTTCAGTCCATGAGAGTTCCAGGTATTAACTCAGATGATGGAATTCAAAATCATGTTAAAATTATATGGAATTAGTTCATATTTTATCTCATTTTTCCAAAGGAAATTCAAGACTCAGTGCTGCATGAGCAGCCAAAATTGCAACAATTAGTACATTGTTTTCCGTCATTCACATTCCCTGCCCCCATCCTTCTTCATCCTCCTCTGTGTAATGTATTGTAGTTGACTTTGTTGCGTTAACACTTAACCTTCAACAGGAATCATCTTAAACTTACTTTATTTTCAGTGAATATCAACCATTTAATGTTACTATTTTTACAAAATAGTGAGTAGCTAGTTAACTCAATTTGTATTTAGTATTTCACTTAGCACCTCAGGTTTAGGTAATGTTTCACTTAGATGTTTTGCAATGAATAGTTTCTTCTTCAATAATAGATCACCAATTTCCTTTCAATCTTGCTGACGATTGCATGTGACTTTATGGGAAGAGAGAGGGAGGAGGCAGTTTGTCATCCTAATCACTGTCTAAATTCCAGAGTTCCAAATTCCTCTCTTCCCCAGAAGCTATGACTGCCTTTATTCTCCCATCTAATAAAACCTTAAAACCATCTGAAATAGGAAGAGGAGCAGGCCATTTATCAGGGCGTTGCTGGCTGGCCAGCATTTATTGCCTATCCCAAGCTGCTCTTGAAAATATGGTGATAAATTAGGATAAGGTGCATTAGCAGAGATTCAACAGTGTGTTTTATTGCCATTTATCTGCAATCTACTGTGGGTGTCATGTAAATCTGAGTGTCAGAATCTGAAGGCTCCATGGATATGTCTTCAATGACCTGCACTGACATTCAAGACCCCCAGTCGAAATGTGTGGCGCTGGAAAAGTACAGCAGGTCAGGTAGCATCCGAGGAGTAGAAGAGTCGATGTTTTGGGCATAAGCCCTTCATCACTCATTCCTGATGAAAGGCTTATACCCGAAATATCTCCTGCTCCTCGGATGTTGCCTGACCTGCTGTGCTTTCCCAGCACTACACTCTCCACTCTGATCTCCAGCATCTACAGTCCTCACTTTCTTTCATTTAAGATCCTCAATTGACTCATCACATTTAATGAGCCAAACCACTTCTTGTTTACATATATATAACAGCTGCATCATTTGTGGTCTTCAATGGGATATTGGTTATATTGACAACATGCACCACTTTGGGGAAGTTAGTTACTTTGTAGAATGTGCCAAACCATTCCCTTTGCTAGGTTGTGGCAAAGCTGATCAATTCAGAAGTCTCATTATATATACACTTCTGCTTGAGAACCCAGGCGTTCATTTGAGTACAGACACAACTGAGTCCCAGGGAAATCATTGTTTGATTGATAGCTCTAGTTCACTGATCTCTTCTGTCAATTACACAAGGTTTCTGTATGCAAGTTGAAGAGGTTTTGAGTGCATATAGTTTCTACTATTGATATTTCAACAGATCTGGATGACTGACAGTTTGTTTCGTGAAAAGTACTGACTGAAGTTATTTTTGAGAGCTTTTTGTGCACATCCTTTTGTCACAATAGGTTTAACTGCTTCTACAGAATGTGGTTGAATGAGCTAAAAGTGCTGCATTTTGACATGGGGTTCCTGAAAGGCCATGGTGCAGTGTGAGGCAAGTCAGAAGATTTGGTGGGTTAGGTCTCCCTTGGAATAGTCACTTCCAAACCTGAAAGCCCCTGTGGTTGCCTCATTCCCAGCTGGCTTTGGAGATCACACCTTCACAGCCATTTTCTCCAAAGTCAGGTATACAAATCCAAGAATACCGCAAAATCCCACTAACCAGCCCATGAATGCAGATCTTGACTATTGTACCTGAATCCTCTGGACCATTATCTCCTCCACACTGTGATATTATCTTTAATCAGTACTTTCTCCTCATTTTTTTCATATACTAGAAATATTTAGAAACTAGACCTGTCCTGTTTTTAGCCAAATCTCCATTAAAACCACAGTATCATACTCATTTAGGGCATCTGTGCATGTACCTGAACCTTGACCAAATGAAAGATCCCATCCAGAGCTCTGATGTGACTCATCTATGGAAATGCAGTATGTTAAGCTGTTGAAGAATTTCTGAAGTTGATTTCCTTATTATACAGGATCAGCAATAAATGTACAGCTGATCTAAAATGTTTTGATGCAGATCAATATAAATTGCAGTAACTTCATAGCCGTGCCACTTGGGACTAAAGGGTGCACTGGTTGGATTTCAAAAATGAAGTCTATCAAGATATTTCTCCTCTCCCTCGTGTGCTTGGTTTGTGTCTATGGTGTAAGATGTTCTGATGTGAAACTGGCGAATAATGGTTACGAAAATGTCGTCATTGCTATTAACCCTGGAATACCAGAGGATCCAATGCTCATTACAAAAATTCAGGTAGGACCAGTAGCTGAATCCCTATTGCAATCAATGACTGTGTTTAGTCGTTTTATTTATCATTGATACTGTAGGTAAAGAAATTGAAAGAGAATTCTTTAACAAACTGGCAGTCGATGAGCATTCTTTTGTGACCATCCGTGGGCTTGTGTGTTACAGTAACATCCAACCTTCAGCTGTCTCAATCCTGTCATCACACCCAGTTACTCTCTGGCTGGGTCTGTGGTTTAGTTTGATCTACCCACCTTGTAGCCAGTAATCTCCTCACTAAACAATAATCTATCAGTCTCTATTTTAACAGTTTCAATTGACCCTCGCCATCAATAGCTTTTTGAAGAAGGAGAGTTCCTCCGTGTAAAGAGATTTTTCATGCATCAACCATGAATATCTTAGCTCCATTTTTCTGGAAGGTTCTGACCTCTGGTTCTGGATTCTCCCACCAGAGAAGGTGATTTATCTGGATTTGCCCGATCAAAATCTTTAATCGTGTTTGACTTGGGAAAACTATAGTCTCCTGATGGTTTACCAAGTAGAACAGGTGGACCTTCAGTGCAGCCCCTTTGGATTACACACTCTTTTCCTGGGAGGGAGAGAGCTTTTTAAACTCACACAGTGTAGTCACACTTTGGCAAGACGTTTCTTAAATGTGCACAAAGAACAACAGTGCAAGGTCAATTCCCATATTGGCTCAGGTTACCATAAAGGTCCAACTTTCTCAATCTCTCCCCTCACCTGTGGCATGGTGACACTCCGGTTAAACTCACCAGCAATCATCTCTCTCTAACGTAAGAGTAACCCCACAGTCCATGGGCTAAGTTGACTTTTCCTTTTACTTTAACTCCTGGCATGTAATCATCTAAACCCCCAAACAGTCAGGAGAGCACTGCTGTGTTGCCATTGTTTGGTCAGACATGATCATCCCATAGATTGAGAGAGCAGCTCACCATGAGCCAAGTAGAAAGAATCTCTCATTTCCCAGTGACAACTCTGTTCCTTTAACGAGCCACAATTAGATATGCTGCCTTGTTAATTAATTTGTTTTTACAAAGATAATAATGCATTAGTAAACAGGGGCTCTTCAATCAGCTCAGAAGGGATCACATTCAAGTCAATAAAGTGTTAAATGAAGATATTGGTGAAGCAGGTTTGAAGGAGTGCACTACCTCACAAGGCAGTGTGAGCTTATTAGGAAAGTCTTCATCAACAATTCATCAGTTAGTTTGTGGTGGAAGGTAGTGTGTTCAAAAAAGGGAATGGTGCTTTTTTTACTCACTGGAATGATCAAAATCAGTTCAATGTACATCACTTGTATTAATCTCACTATTCTCATCGAATCATAGAGGTGTACTGCATGGAAACAGACCCTTTGGTCCAATTCATCTATGCTGACCAGATATCCGAAATTAACCTAGTCACATTTGGCAGCATTTGGCCCATATCCCTCTAAACCTTTCACATTCATATACCTATCCAGATGCTTTTTAAATGTTGGAATTGTACCGGTCTCCGCCACCTCCTCTGGCAGCTCATTCCATACACCCACCATTCCCTGCATGGAAAGTTGCCCCTCAGACCCATTTATACCTTTCCCCTCTAACCTTAAACCTATGCCCTCTAGTTTTGGTCTCCATCAACCCAGGGAAACAACCTTGTCTATTTACCCTATCCATGCCCCTCATGATTTTATAAACTTCTATAAGGTCACTCCTCAGTCTCTGACACTCCAGAGAAAATAGCCCCACCCTGTTTAGCCTCTCCCTATCGCTCAAATCCTTGAACTCTGGCAACATCCTTGTAAGTCTTTTCTGAACCCTTTCAAGTTTCACAACATCTGTCCTATAGCAGGGAGACCAGAATTGCATGCACTATTCCAAAAGTGGCCTAACCAATGTCTGGTACAGCTGAAACATGACCTCTCGACTCCTCTACTCAATGCACTGACCAGTAAAGGGAAACATACCAAATGCCTTTTTACATTGTTAAAAATAACACTACACCAGGTTATATTCCAACAGATTTATTTGGAAGCACTAGCTTTTGGAGTGCTGCTCCTTCATCAGGTGGTTGTGGAGTATAAGATCATAAGACAGAATTTTTAGCAAAAGATTTCAGTGTGATTCAACTGAAATGATATATTGAACAAACCTGGATTGTTTGCTAAGTCTTTCATCTTTTAGAATGGATTGCGGGTTTCGATTCATTAGTGTGTAAATCCTAGGTCTGCTCTTACGTCACCTTCTCGAGATAGCTTAAAGTTTTATATAAAAAAAGACATCTCAGCTCAGACAATGCATTAAAGGTGCGAGGTCAGAGTCTTGAGCCAGACTGGTTCTATTTCAACAGTGGAATTTACAAAATATTACATGTATTGACTGCACGCATTGACTGCCTGTAGCTTGTCAATTTTTTGAGCAAAATAGAATATATCTGCAAATCTAATTCTGCAAGTACAATTTTACCTCATAGTCGTATATGTGTGCGTGCATGCATGAAAGAGAGTGAGTGTGTGCATGTTTGAGTGTGAGTGTTGTGAGAGAGCATATGTTTGCGTGTGTGAAAGCTTGGTAAAGTGTGTGTGTGGGTGTGATGGAGTCTACACCTGTGAAAGAGTGTGTGTGTGTGTGTGTGTGTGTGTGTAATCGAGGTTTGTCCAATACATCATTCCAGTTGCATCACTCTGAAATCTTTTGCTATAAACTCTGTGTCTTATGATGCTATACTTCACAACCACCTTATGGAGGAGCAGCGCTCTGAAATCTAGTGCTTCCAAATATAGTTGGACTATAACCTGGTGTTGTGTGATTTTTAACTTTGTCCACCCCAGTGCAACACCAGCTCCTCCACATCTTTCTTACATTGCGCTTTACCAAATTTCCACACTGGGAATCAGGGTCAGTTGGGTAATCTTTACTGATGATACTGGGTAACAATGAGCTGGTGCCCCTTTAAAATGGTAAAAGGAGACTGTTCGGTTCCCCTTCCAATTTCACCCAGAGCTAACGTATCAGATCTGAACTGTGAGTATAAGGCAGAACAAAAGCAATTTTCATTTACATATGATATGCCGGTTTAGGACTGGGGTGGGCAAAGTCAGAAGTCACATAACACCAGGTTATAATCTTTGAAGAGAAAATGAGGTCTGCAGATGCTGGAGATCAGAGATGGAAATGTGTTGCTGGAGAAGCGCAGCAGGTCAGGCAGCATCTAGGGAACAGGAGAATCGACGTTTCGGGCATTAGCCCTTCTTCAGGAATGAGGAAAGTTTGTCCAGCAGGCTAAGATAAAAGATAGGGAGGAGGGACTTGGGGGAGGGGGGTCGGAAATGTGATAGGTGGACAAAGGTCAAGGTGAGGGTGATAGGACAGATTGGGGTGGGGGCGGAGAGGTCGGGAAGAAGATTGCAGGTTAGGGAGGCGGTGCTGAATTTGATGGATTTGACTGAGACAGGCTGGGGGGAGGGGAAATGAGGAAACTGGTGAAATCCGAGTTCATCCCTTAAAGTCCAACAGGTTTATTTAAAATCACAAGCTTTTGAGGCACTGCTTCTTCATCAGGTGAAGAGAATTCAACTAACGAAGGAGCTGAGTCCCGAAAACTTGTTCTACCAATTAAACGAATTGGACTATAACCTGGTGTTGTGCGATTTTAAACTTTGTCCACCCAAGTCCAACACTGCCACCTCCTCATCTTAAATAAATCTGTCAGACGATAACCTGGAACGGGTGTCATATAACTTCTGACTTCATTTATATAGCCCCTTTAAACAACTGAAGTACAGGAGCAATAATCAAACATAATCTGAATTTCATTATTGCCCTCAGCTGACTAGATTCTAATTTTGTGAATCCCTCTGTACACCTTTCCACTTTCAGTTCTTCTTCAAGGCGCATGTTAAAATCAACTTTTCCAACCCGAGATTATCTCTTAACATTCTATTATGTGGCCAAATTTTGTTTTATAATTCCTTGTTGTGTGCAAAGAGGCATTTTGCCATGTCAGAGGTGTGATCTGAACACACCTCTTTGTTGATGGTACAGACAAGTTGCAGTATACGTTTATAAATGCCTACCATTCTTCCCCGATGCTAAGTCAATTTTAAAGTCCATGAAATATATTGATAATATTTTCTTTTAGGAAATGGTGAGGTCAGCTTCAAACTTCTTGTACAAAGCCACCAAACATCGAGCTTATTTCCGAGATGTGAAAATCCTATTGCCCATCACCTGGAATTCTCAGCCCAACTATCAGAGACCAAGCACCCAGTCTTATGAAAAGGTAAAAGCTGAAATAATGGAATTGTAAAATTACTTTTTTTCACCATTTCATGGGTCATTTTATCATCCACGTTAATCTACTCTTAACTATATTTTTACATTTAACTTTGTGAAAAAGTGCCAATTGCATCACTAGTGATCTATCCTTTATTTTATTTATCCAATGATCCAAGACAGTGTTTCGAAAGTACTTTCTGCTTTACCTTTGACGTTGCTGACTGCACATTGATTTATAGAACATAGAACACAGAACATTACAGCTCTGCACAGGCCCTTTGGCCCTCGATGTTGCGCCAACCCATGAAAGTAATCTGATGCACATCTAACCTACAGCATTCTATTATTATCCATATGTATGTCCAATGTTTAGAAGGAAAAATTAATAAAAATGTATTTTGTTTCCTTAGAATTTCAAACAAGTGGAAACCGTCCAGATTTCTCTTACTTACATTTTTTTATTCACTTTGCTGTCTTTGTATCCATGCTTTTGTGGTTTATATTTAACAGTAGTTTGGGGATGATCTTATTCCCTGATGTTATTTCCTCTACTTATCTTTTTCTAGGCTAATGTGATCATTGCTAACCCACATACTCAGTATGGAGATGACCCATACACTCTGCAGTATGGCCAATGTGGTGACAAGGGCCGGTACATTCACTTTACCCAAAACTTCATGTTAGATGATGCCCTGATCCAAGTTTATGGTGAAAGAGGTAACAACTTTACAGGAAATTGCTTCCATCTGTGCAGTTGACTATAATCCCTTCCTCTTTCACTGGAAACACACTCGCATTTGTTCTTAGTTTGGTGAAATTGATCAAAGCCTTACTTTGTAGAAAGTTAAAAATCACACAACACCAGGTTATAGTCCAACAGGTTCAATTGGAAGCACACTAGCTTTCGGAGCGACGCTCTATCATCAGGTGATAATGGAGGGCTCGATCGTAACACAGAATTTATAGCAAAAATTTGTGGTGTGATGTAACTGAAATTATACATTGAAAAATTAATTGTCTGTTAAGCCTTTCATCTGTTAGAATACAGTGATAGTTTCACTTCTTTCATGTGTAAATCACAAAACCTTTTTTTTAAAAGTTACATTCTCGGGTTAGCTGTTAACAATGGTGATAGCTAGACAATATGTTGAAGGTGTTAGCCCCCTGTGATCTCTGTCTATGGCCTGATGTTAAGATTGATTCCAATCTAAAAAGTGAGATAATCATTACTTTGTAGAATCATACTTGGAGTCACAGAGTTGTGCAGATATTCTAAATTTATCTAGTCCCATTTGCCAGCATTTGGCTCATATCTCTCTAAACCCTTCCTATTCATACACATGTCCAGATGCAAATTTCAATGCTATAATTGTACCAGCCTCCACCACTTCCTCTGGCAGCTCGTTCCATACATGCACCAACCTCTGTGTGTAAAAAGTTGCCCCTTATGTTACATTTAAGCCTTTTTCCTCTCATGTGAAACCTATGCCCTCTAGTTTTGGACTCCCCCCACCCCAGGGAAAAGACCTTGAATATTTCTTCTATTCTGCCTCTCACGATTTGGAAATGTTAGACTGGGGTGTACAAAGTTAAAAATCACACAGCACCACATTATAGTTCAACAGGTTTATTTGGAAGCACTAGCTTTCGGAGAACTGCTCCTTCATCAGCGCTTCAAAAGCTTTCAAATAAATCTGTTGGAGTATAACCTGGTGTTATGTGATTTTTAACTTTGGACATGCACCTAATGATTTCATAAACCTCTATAAGGTCACCCATCAACCTCCGATGCTCCAAGGAAAACAGCCTCAGCCTACTCAGCCTCTCCTGATAGCTCAAACTCTCCAACACTGGCAGCATTGTTGTAACTCTTTGCTGAACCATTTTAAGTTTCACAGCACCATTCAGAAAGCAGGAAGGCAAGAATGGAATGCAGTATTCTAATAGTGCCTAACCAATGTCCTGTACAGCGGCAACATGACCTCCCTACTCCTATACTCAATGCACTGACCAATAAAGACAAGCATATTAGATGCCTTGTACACTGCCCTGCCTATCTGCAACTCTGCTTTCAAGGAACTATGATTATGATGATGACGATGATCTGTGAAAGCCCAGAGCCTATTATAACAAACCAGTGTCAAAACGTCTCATATAAATGCACCCAGGATTAAGTCAAATATTCATTGGTCTTGTTGCGGTGTTCTGGTTTTAGACTCAACACAATCCTTCAATTTTTATTTGAAAACCATTTGATGTACACCAAAATAGATGGAAGTATAGGAGTTTTCGTACAAGGGGCTAACATTTGTATTAATTTGTTCTTCCCTTCCCTTTACTTTTTATGCTTCTCATTCCACTTCCCTCTCCTCCATTTTACCCGCCCTGACCTGCTTCATATTAAAGATTATGCTTAGCCTTCATTTCACATTTGCAGCACCAATATACGCCAAACGTACCATTGAGCTCTGAGTGAAATGGGCGTTGTTGTCATGAATGTTTCTATTTTTACAGGTAGTGTATTAGTCCATGAATGGGCTCACCTTCAGTGGGGAGTGTTTGATGAATACAATGACCTGGCACCCTTTTATGCTGTTGGTGATACATATGAGGCAACCAGGTAAGCTATTCTTCAATTCTGATGGCAGAGCTGTTTTGCAGAATAAAGATCTCACTGTTGTGGAGAACATTCTTACAAAAGATAACATTAGCACAATAGTGGGCAGAATCTCGAATCCCTACAGGGCACATAGAGAATATTTAGCCCATCAAACCTGCATCGGCTCTCTGAAGAGCACTCTACCCCCTTCCCTTGCATTCCCCATGGCCAATCCACCTAACCTGCACATCTTTGGACTGAGGGAGAAAACCATACCACCTGGAGGAAGTCCATGGAGACAGAGGCCGAACGTGCAGACTTCATACAGACATTCACCGAAGGCTCGAATTGAATCTGGGTCCCTGGGGTGCTGTGAGGAAACAGTGTGAATCATTCAGCCACCTCCAAATGTTTTGCTCCTTCGATTCATATGTAGGCAAGGACGAAAAGGTTGGGGAAATACATTTTGCACTTTCTTAGGGTTTAAGTGGTGAGTTCTGAACACCCCTAATGATGTACAACTGGCCTACTTCCATGCTTTTGCCCCTCAATATTAGCTAAACTGACCTAATTTTGAAGCAAAATAAACATTGAAAGAATTGCAGATGCTGTAAATCAGAAACAAAAACAGAAGTTTCTGAAAAAGCTCAGCAGGTCTGGCATCATCTGTGAAGAGAAATCAACGTTAACCTTTTGTGTCTGGTGACCGTTCCTCAGAACTGGTGGGAGTTAGGAAAATGTCGGTTTATATGCAGAAGATAGGGTGGAGGGAGGAGGTAAGGAATAAACGATAGGTGGGGATAGAGCCCAACGAGAGGGAAGAGCAGTTGGACAGACAAGGGAGTGGATAACAATCTGTCTGGGAGGGTGAATAGCTGTTAATGGGGACAGTTAGTGACTACGGAGCTGCTTACACTCTGTCTCCTTCCACTTCTTCATCCTGACAAGGTGACATTCACAAATCACCACTCTCACTGTAGCATTCAGACTGATATTCTGAACTTTTAACTTCTTTATATTCCTAATTTATTTCTCTGACCTATAATGCTGAGCTATTTATATCTTTACTTTCCTTTGTTTTGTTTCCAATGTATTTGATCTTAAGTATCTGTACTGAGGTACTTTTATGCCTGAGATGGCGCTGTAATGCAGCAATGGTAAATTTTTCACTGTACTCATTTGTGTACATGATAATAAAGCTAATTCAATCCAATTCAATTTCTTCTTCATCACCCTGTCTGTCTGTGACGCAGCTTTCAAAGAACTGTGTATCTGAACACCTAGGTATCTGCTCAACAATGCTACCCAGGACCCTACCATTAACTGTATAAGTTTTGTCATTGTTTGTTTTACCAAAATGCAATACTTCACATTTATCCAAATTAAACTCCATCTGCCACTTCTCAGCCCATTGACCTCTTCGAAATAGAATCATAGAGTCATAGAGATGTACAGCACGGAAACAGACTCTTCGGTCCAACTCGTCCATGCCGACCAGATATCCTAACCTAATCTAGTCCCACCTGCCAGCGCTTGGCCAATATCCCTCTAAACCCTTCCTATTCATATACCCATCCAGATGCCTTTTAAATGATGCAATTGTACTAGACTTCACCACTTCCTCTGGCAGCTCATTCCATACATTCATTTCAAGCAGTACCCTCTACTTGAAAATGTCGCCCCTTAGGTCCCTTTTATGTCTTTCCCCTCTCACCGTAAATCTATGTCCCCTAGTTCTGGTCTCTCCTGCTCCTAGGAAAAGCCTTGATTTTTTTACCCTAATATGCCCCTCATGATTTTATAAACCTCTATAAGGTCATCCCTCAGCCTCCAGTGCTCCACAGTAAAGACCTCCAGCCTATTCAGCCGCTCCCTATAGCTCAAACGTCCAACCGTAGCAACATTCTTGTAAATCTTTACTGAACCATTTCAAGATTCACAACATCCTTCCTATATCAGGGAGACCAGAATTGCATGCAATATTCCAAAGATGGCCTAAGCAATATCCTGTACGGCTGCAACATGACCTCCCAACTTTAATCTTCGATAACCCTCTTCACTCTCCTCCACACCACCAATTTTGTAGTCATCCATTAACCGTGCCTCCTAAATTCTCAGCCAAATTGATTATAAAAATGAGAAACAACAGTGGACCCGGCACCGATCCTGGAGGAACACTGCTTGTCACAGGCTTCCAGTCTGAAAAGCAACCCTCCACCACCACCCTCTCTCTCCTCCCTTTGAGCCAATTTTGTATCCAATTGGCAGGCTCTCCCTGAATCCCACGTGATCGAACTTTACTAACCAGTCTACGATACAGAATCTTTTCAAAGGTTTACTGAAGACCATTAGACAATGTTCAGCACTCTGCCCTCATCTATCTTTTTGGTGATATCCTCAAGTATCTCAATCAAGTCTGTGAGACCCAATTTCCCATACACAAAGCCACACTGTCCCTAATCAGTCCTTGGCTCTCCAAATGCATGTAAGTTGTATCTCTTAGAATCGTCTCCAACAACTTACCCATCACTGATGTTAGACTCACCATTCTATAGTAGAGGTAAAAACAATGACTGCAGATGCTGGAAACCAGATTCTGGATCAGTGGTGCTGGAAGAGCACAGCAATTCAGGCAGCATCCGAGGATAGGCAAAATCGACGTTTCGGGCAAAAGCTCTTCATCAGGAATGATGAAGGGCTTTTGCCCAAAATGTCGATTTTGCCTGTCCTCGGATGCTGCCTGAATTGCTGTGCTCTTCCAGCACCACTGATCCAGAATCGCCATTCTATAGTGCCCGGGCTTCTCCTTACAGTCTTTCTTAAATAAAGGCACAACATTAGCTACCCTCAAGTCCTCCATCACCTGATCCGTGGCTGTAGATGATACAAATATCTCTGCTGGGTGCCCCGCAATTCTTTCCCTCGCTTCCCACAATGTCTTGGGATATCCTTGATCAGGTCTTGGAGATTTATCCATCTTTCTGCTTTTTTAAGCATTCCAGCAGCTCTTCTTCTGTAATATGGACTTGTTTTAAAGACTTCAATATTTATTTCTCCAAATTCCCTAGCCTCCATGTCTTTTTCCACAATTCTGGTGGCTAGTTTTGGACAAACAGGCAGAAAACTATCCACCAGGATACATGAACACCAATTAGCCACAAAATGACATGATCCTCTCTCACTAGTATCCTTACATACAGATAAGGAAGGACACCATTTTGACTGGGACAACACATCCATCTTAGGACAAGCCAAACAGAGACATGCACAAGAACTCCTAGAAGCATGGCATTCCAACTGGAACTCTATCAACAAACACATCGAGTTAGACCCCATCTACCACCCCCTGAGAAAAAGAACAGGAAATTACATCACCACAGGAAATTACATCACCAATCCAAAGAAACACAAACATATACATAGAAAGCAGGAATCATGTACACTGCTTCGCCTGAGGCCCACTGAAGATTTTACCTAGTAGGGTGATGAAACGTCTGGAAATGAACCTCCCCACTCAGTGAGCAAACCTACATCCAGTCCTTTGCAATTTCCTGTGGTTCCACATATAGATGACCTTGTTGAGCTCTAAGGAATCTTATTCTCTCTCTAGTTGTTGCTTTACTGTTCATGTACTTGTAGAATCCCTTTGGATTATCCTTCACCTTATCTGCCAAGCCTATCTCATACCTCATTTTCACCTCCTGATTTACCTCTTAAGAATACACCCCTTATGCTCTTCAAGAGATTCACTTCATCCCAATAGTCTATACCTAACATATGCTTCCTTCTTATTCTTGATCAGAGCTTCAATATCTGTATTCATCCATTGTTCTGTACTCCTACCAGCCTTACTCTTCACTCAAGGGTACATACTGCCTCTCAACTCTCATTGACTTTAGAAAGCCTCCCACTTGCCTGTCATCCCTTTACCCGTGAACAGTATATCCCAATCAACGTTTGAAGGTTCCTATCTCATACTGTCAAAATTGGCCTTGCTCCAATTCAGTACTTGACATTTTATCCAGGGTCTATTCTTTTCCATAACTATTTTAAAACTAACAGTATTATGATCACTGGTCCCAAAGTGCTTTCCCAATAACATGTCAGTCACTTGCCCTGCCTTATTTCCCAAAATAATGTCAAGTTTTGTTTCTTCTCGAATAGATACATCTGCATATTGATGAAGAAAATATTCTTGAACACATTCAACAAACTCCTCGTTCTCCTAGCCCTTAACACTATGGCAGTCCTGTTTATGTTGGTAAAGTTAAAAACCTCTACTGTTACAACCCTACCATTCTTGTACATAGCTGAGCTCTCTCTACACATTTGCTCTTCAGTTTCCCGATGACTTTTGGGGTGCCCTTAGCACAATCCCATCAAGGTGATTATCCCCTTTTTATCTCTAAGTTCTATGCATATAGTTTCACTGGACTATCCTCTCTAAGTACTGCCATGATGTTTTCCCTAATGAAAAATGCCAATCCTCTTCCTCTCTTGCCTCAACATCTATCTTTGTGTGGAGTCGCAAGAGATCGGGCAGATACTAAATGAGTATTTTGCATCAGTATTTACTGTGAAAAAGGACATGGAAGCTATAGAATGTAGGGAAATAGATGGTGACACCTTGAAAAATGTCCATATTACAGAGGAGGAAATGCTGGATGACCTGAAATGCATAAAAGTGGAGAAATCCCCAGAACCTGATTAGGTGTACCCTAGAACTCTGTGGGAAGCTAGAAAAGTGATTGCTGGGTCTCCTGCTAAGATATTTGTATCATCTATAGTCACAGGTAAGATGCCAGGAAGACTGGAGATTGGCAAACGTAGTGCCACTGTTTCAGAAAGGTGGTAAGGACAAGCCAGGGAACTATAGACCAGTGAGCCTGACTTCGATGGTGGGCACATTGTTGGAGGGAATCCTGAGGGGTAGGATGTACATGTATTTGGAAAGGCAAGGACTGATTAGGGATAGCCAAGATGGCTTTGTGCATGGGAAATCATGTCTCACAAACTTGATTGAATTTTTTGAAAAAATAATAAAGAGGATTGATGAGGGCAGAGCGGTAGATGTGATCTATATGGACTTCAGTAAGGCATTCGCCAAGATTCCTCATGGGAGACTGGTGAGCAAGTTTAGATCTCATGGGATACAGGGAGAACTTGCCATTTGGATATAGAACTGGCTGAAAGGTAGAAGGTCCAAGGGTGTGTTGTTGAACAAAGAGACCTTGGAGTGCAGGTTCATAACTCCTTGAAAGTGGAGTCGCAGGTAGATAGGATAGTGAAGAATGTGTTTGGTATGCTTTCCTTTATTGGTCAGAGCATTGAGTGCAGGAGTTGGGAGTCATGTTGTGGCTGTGCAGGACATTGGTTAGGCCACTTTTGGAATATTGCATGCAATTCTGGTCTCCTCCCTATTGGAAAGATGTTGTGAAACTTGAAAGGGTTCAGAAAAGATTTACAAGGATGTTGCCAGGATTGGAGGATTTGAGCTATAGGAATGGGTTGAATAGGCTAGAGCTGTTTTCCTTGAAGCATCGGAGGCTGAGGGGTGACCTTATAGAGGTTAATAAAATCATGAGGGGCATGGATAGGATAAATAAACAAAGTCTTTTCCCTGGGGTGGGGGAGTCCAGAACTAGAGGGCATAGGTTTAGGGTGAGAGGGGAAAGATATAAAAGAGACTTAATGGGCAACTTTTTAATGCAGAAGGTGGTACGTGTATGGAATGAGCTGTCGGAGGAAGTGGTCGAGGCTGGTACAATTGCAACATTTAAAAGGCATCTGGATGGGTATATGAATAGGAAGGATTTGGAGGGATATAGGCTGGGTGCTGACAGATGGAACTAGATTGGGTTGGGATATCTGGTTGGCATGGATGAGTTGGACCGATGGGTCTGTTTCCGTGCTGTACATCTCTATCACTCGATGACTCTATCCTTCCTATAGCATCTGGTTCTGAGAACATTGAGGTGTCAGTCTTGTCCATCCCTGAGCCATGTTTCTGGATGAGCAATGATGTCCCAGTCCCATGTTCCCATGCATGTCTTGAGTTCAGATACCTTTCTGCCAGATTCTTTGCATTGAAATAAATGCAGTTTAATTCTTCAGAGTTACCTCGTTCTTTGATTTGTTCTTGGTTGCCTTGTCTAACTAACTTGCTGTCTTTAATTTCCAAACCATACTCATCCCATTATTATTTAGGATCTCCACAACTTCCCCAATACTAATTTAAAATCTCACAAATACACAAGCAAATCTCTCCCCCCATGATACTGGTCCCCTTCCAGTTCAGGTGAAATCTGTCCCTTTTAAACAGGTCTTTTCTGGCTCAGATGTGATCCCAAAGATCCAAAAATCTGAATCCCTGCCCACTGCACCACCTCCACAATCATTGATTTATCAGCCTTATCTTCTTATCCTACTGTCATTAGCACGTGGCACTGGGAGTAATCCAGAGATTACTATCTTTAAAGTTCTTCTTTTTAACCTCTTACATAACTTCTTATATTCACTCTGCAAACATTTCACTTGGAGATGTCCCTAACCTTGGCACTAGGGAGCAATGTCAATACTGGCTCACAGCAGCAGAATTGTCTGTCTGTGCCCCTGACTTGAGAGTCCCCTCTGGCAATTACTCTTTTGAACCTGGAAGCATCTGGAAGTTCTAAACTATGTATAAACTAGGAAGACTATGGTGACTTTATAAAAATCAGTATGATTAATTACACATCGTGCTTCATTTCCATATCTAGGTGTTCAAAGGAAATGAAAGGATTAAAAGTCTCTTGTTCTGGGGGTGCCTGTGGTACCTGTGATCCCAGCACAGGGCTCCCAGACGCTGACTGTAATTTCTTTCCAGACCAGAACCAAGTGACATCAACTTCAATAATGTACACAACAGGATTACCAGGGGTAAGTGGGATTATTAAGATGTATTTCCCTTGCAAATTATTAACACCTACTTCTGCAAATGTTTCATGTACAAAGTCTTGCTGTTTGCAGCAGTTATGTTCCTTGAAAATGTTGCAAATGCTGACATCACAGAGGGTAATGAGAGTCAATTGGATAGTTTCCAAATATCGAAAAATACTGACACATACAGTATCTAGTAGACAATAAAATACAATAAAACAATTGTATTATTGATGTTATACAGGAGAAATAGTATAATAAAATGAGGGACATAGCAACTTTCTCCCCTTGCTGTAGGCCTCCTGCATTATAAATGTTATAATAGTGTGTAAGTGTAATGTGGGAGCAGATACACATGCAGTGCAAACTTTACAGTCTAGGCAATCCTGTTTTCTATCATCATTATGTCAGTCTGCAGACCAGTTTAAGTTTTGAGTTATTTTTTAACATATCCACTTCACTTTTCTTCTACTTTTTGCACCTGAAGACTGCAGGTAAATAAAATGTGACCCGCACTCGGTGAAATGGTGTACAGAATTGTGTACAGTAATCTGACCTGCACTAAGTGCAGTGGTTGCTCAGAATTCTCAGGTTGAGAATCAGTGAATTTGCAAAAGTGAAGATTTGAATGGCAGGACTTCACTGTGTCCAATAATCACGACCCAAGTACAGCATGAAAAAGATTTCAAGCTTGCTTCACTTGATCACACATTTTGGGCTGTCCATCTCTCATATTGCCTTTTCTGGAAGGTTTGACATTAAAACATCGAAAAATACGCTATAATTTAATTAGAAATTTAACTGCATAAAACAAACTTTTTGGTACATAGAACCAGGAGCTTATGCTAGAACTGAATGAAACACTGGGTAGACTGCAGCTAGAGTCTTCATAGAGTAGAATCCCTATGGTGTGGAAGCAGGCATTTGGCCCATTGAGTCCATAGCGATCCTCCGAAGAGCATCCTACCCAGACCCAACCCTATCTCCTTAACCCCAAATTCCCCATGGCTAATCAATCTAACCTGGACATTCCCGGACAATATGGGCAATTTAGCATGGACAATCAACTCTAACCTGCACATGTCTGGACTGTGGGTGGAAACTGGAGCATCTAGAGGAAACCCATGCAGACAGGGAGGAGAATGAGCAAACTCTGAACAGACAGTCGCCCAAGGGTGGAATCAAACCTAGGAACAGTGCTAACCACAGTGCTGTCTGAAATAATGAAGTGCCTAAATAGAGTGGATAGGAAAAAGCTATTTTTGTTAGCAGATAAAGAAAAGACAGGGAACATAGATTCAAAGTAAAGCCTTGAAGAAATAAGAGAATTGTGGAGTAATTTTTTTCACATTGGTACGATCTTTAACGTACTGCCTGAAAATTGGTAAAGTCAAAATACTCACAGGATTTCAATGAACATGTGGGTGTGCACTTGAGGGTCATAACCTGGAGGTACACAGGCTAAGAGGTGAAAGGTAGGATTAGATGGAATTGCTCTTTCTTTTAACCAGCATGGACATGATTGACTGAATGGTCTCATTCTGCACCACAACAAATGCCTGCACTTCTCAAATGTTTCACTGTGTAGAGCTTGTGATTATAATAAAAAGTACATTGTACGTGTTCATGGTCATAGTCTCCTCACAAATTGTTGTGACTGTGTTTTATTTAATTGATTTCTCAATCTTTAACAAACGCAGCATCAATCATCACCTCATAGGGAAGCAAGGCTTTAAAAGGACTG
This sequence comes from Chiloscyllium plagiosum, assembly GCF_037043375.1. Taxonomy (NCBI): domain Eukaryota; kingdom Metazoa; phylum Chordata; class Chondrichthyes; order Orectolobiformes; family Hemiscylliidae; genus Chiloscyllium; species Chiloscyllium plagiosum. Next base: position 14,551,849 of record NW_028270147.1, read on the forward strand.
GAGATTACAGAGACAGGGCAAGGCAAGCCAAGCTCATAACTACCTCATACTGAAGGGAGCAAATACTGTCAACTGAGCTAAACTGATAGACAGAAATCGAAACTGGGATTTTCCAATAAAGACAAATCTATCATTTTGACCCAGGAAGCATCTCGTTTTCTCAGCTGTCTGTTGTTGCATCTGACCTTGTGTTCCCTTTGCAGGTGGTTGACTTCTGTGACAATAAGACACACAACCGTGAAGCTCCGAACATGCAAAACAAAATGTGCAATGAGAGGAGCACTTGGGATGTAATCAGCAAATCGGACGATTTCAAGAACAACCATCCAACTAATATCACTTCACTTGAGCCAAAGTTTACTTTCCTGCATGCCAAAGACCGAGTGTTATGTTTAGTTCTTGATACATCGGGAAGCATGAGTTCGGTATGACAATATGATGTTCGTTCAGGCTGATGTTATTTAAAGGACCATCACTTGCAGTCCTTTGCTGACCATTGTTCATCACATAGGAAACAAGAGGTCATTACTTTCCTGCAAGACCTGCATTTTATATTGTTCTTATAATGGTAGTATCCTTAATGTGGGGTGCCTGGATTCATGTCCCACCTGTTCCAGAGGTGTGTAATGACATCTCCAACAGGTCGCTTCAGAAGGTCATCATGGGCTTTCTCATTTCCTGCACCAAATATAACAAACTACAATTCTGAAATTAAAAAAAAACAATAATGCTGAAATACTCAGCAGGTTTGGAGAATCTGAAAAGAGAACTGAGCTAACCTTTCAGTTTAAGATGACCTATAAACAGAGCATTTCTGAAACTTTACCCCATATGCTCAAACCATCATTTCAATATACGTAAGACCCTGTTTCTATGCAATGGAGGTGTGACAAATGGTGACAGTGGTGTTCCACCAGGATTACTACTAGGACCATGATAGTTTATCACTTAAACCCATCAATGACCCAACCTCAGGAATCAAAAACACAATTTCAAAATGTACAGATATTATCATACTTGGGATATGTGGCTAATACAGAGGAGGACTGAGATGAAACATAGGATGACATTGATTACTGTACAGAATGAACCTACAATTGGCAAATGGAATATGTCTTCTTGATCTAAAGCAGAAATTGCTTGAAAATCTCAGCAGGTCTGGCAGTGTCTATAGAGAGAAATTGTTTAACTTTTTGGGTTCAGTTCTGGAAATGTCATCTCTGATTTCTCTCAACAGATGCTGATAGACCTGCTGAGTTTTTCCAATTTCTGTTTTTGTTTCTGATTTCCAGCAACCACAGTTCTTTTGGTTTTTTGTTTATCCTCTTGATGTCTATTAGTATCCTCCCCACAGTTCACTATACTTCCAAGTTTTATGTCATTGAAAATTTTCAAATTGTAAAACTAAGTATAAGTCAGTAGTATAGATCACCATACAGTATTCTTAGTAGATAGGATACACACTATATATAGCTTTCCCCAGAGCAAGAGGAACTGTTTGCAACTACTGCCCCTTTTGTGTCACTCAGTCAATGTTGTATCCATGTTAATATTTACTTACTTAGTTACAACGTTTAATGCAAACTTAATGATGAGACACTTTGTTAAACACCTTTTGATTTTTACCATCAAGCATATTTTCCTCATCAGACCTCTGTTGCCTTAACAAAACCTCTGCTAGTTTTTTTGAGCGCAATTTGCCTTGAACAAGTCCAAATAAAAATTAACGCCACAGCAGAATACTACAGATGCTAGAACTCTGAAAGAAAGGGAATCCTGTGAGTATTCACCAGGCCAGGCTGTGCGAGAAGACAAACAGAGTTTAAGATCTCAACCTGAATATTAACCTTCTTTTCACAAATGCTGCTTGACTGACCTTTGAATTTACAGCACTTTTATTTTATTTAAGGTAATTTCATAGGCCGAAGGGTCTGTACTGTGCTGTAATGTTCTAATTTCAAGTATTTTTGATTTTATTTAATAAATCCTGCCAACATTCCATAATTAATCCGCACTTGTCCAAGTCACAATTGCTGGTATCCTGGTCTATCATTTCCAAAAGCTTTCCCAGCACTAAGATTAAACTGTCTGACCTGCAGTTGCAATATAATTTTCCTTCAGTATTGCACTGGCATGTCAGCCAAGATAATGTAGGTGAAAGTGAGGACTGCAGATGCTGGAGAATAGAGTCAAGATTAGAGTGGTGCTGGAAAAGCACAGCAGTTCAGGCCACATCCAAGGAGCAGGAAAATTGACATTTCGGGCAAGAGTCCTTCGTCATGAATCCTAATGAAGGGCTCTTGCCCAAAATGTTGCTCCGCGGATACTGCCTGATCTGCTTTGCATTTCCAACACCACTGTAATCCTGAGCCGAGATAATGTACTCAAGTCTGTTTGGACTACAATTCACAAAACAAGTGATTGAGATTTGTTAAACTTAAGTTGAAAGATTTATTCTACTTATACCCATTTATACAGAGCGTACATGATATAAAATGAAAACAGAAGATGCAGGAGAAACTCAGCAGACCTGGCAGTATCTGTAGAAAGAAAAGCAATGTTAACATTTTGAATTTGAATGACCCCTCTCAGAAAGATTAACCCTGTTTCTTTCCCCATAGATGCTGCCAATCCTGTTGAGTTTCTTTCTCATTTTCTGGTCTATTTCAAAACCCCAGTATCCACAGTACTTTGGTTTTATTTACTTTTACAAAATATGAGAATGACAAATGGTTTGGGAGATTGAGTTTTGAATTTGAGTTGAGTTATTTGTGTTTGCAGGAAAATCGAATTCAAAGGCTTCAACAAGCGGCTGGGATATTTTTACTCCAGATCATTGAAGATCAATCATATGTTGGCATAGTTGGTTTTCACAGTTATGCCACTGTGATTCACGAATTGACAGTAATTGAGAGTGAAGACGCACGAAAAAAGCTGAAAAATCTTCTACCTAAAATAGCTAGTGGTGGAACAAACATTTGTGAAGGGGTTCGAGCTGGTTTTCAGGTAAGTCAGAGACATTTGATAATTCATTACTGTCCACATCATTATTATAGTTTTCCCACATTGACAATGAACAATGGCTTTACAGGTACTTCGTGGTGATGACGGATCTACAAATGGTGATGAAATCGTTTTGCTGACTGATGGGGAGGACAGTGGGATAAGCAGTTGTTTCTCGGAGGTGGAACAAAGTGGTGCAGTTATCCACACGATAGCATTAGGACCGAAGGCAGCCAAAGAGCTGGAACAGTTGTCATCAAAGACAGGCATGTGACATTTATATTGTTTTGCTGATCAAGAATTAAACTTCAGTAGCAAATAGAGTTATAAAGTCATGGAGATGTACAGCACGGAAACAGACCCTTCGGTCCAACACATCCATGCCGACCAGATATCCCAACCCAATTCAGTCCCACCTGCCAGCAACCGGTCCATATCCCTTAAACCCATCATACTCATGTACCCATCCAGATGCCTTTTAAATGTTGCAATTGTACCAGCCTCCATCACTTCCTCTGGCAGCTCATTCCATACACGTACCACCCTCTGTGTGAAACATTTCCCCCAGCTTCTTTTATGTCTTTCTCCTCTCACCCTAAACCTATGCTCTCTAGTTATGATTTCCGCCAGCCCAATGAAAAGACCTTGTCTATTTATCCTAACCATGCCCCGCATGATTTTATAAACCTATATAAGGTCATCCCTTAACCTCTGAGTCTCCAGGGAAAACAGCCCCAGCCAATTCAACATCTCCCGATAGCTCAAATCCTCCAACCCAGGCAACATCCTTATAAATCTTTTCCAAACCATTTCAAGTTTCGCAACATCTTTCTGTTAGGAAAAAGACCAGAATTGCACGCAATATTCAAAAAGTGGCCTAACCAATGTCCTGTACAGCCATAACATGACCTCCCAACTCCTGTACTCAATGAAGCACAGGGATTAGTTTAACAGGCAATATTAAGTATTTTTGAGTGCCCAATTACTGTGATAAAAGTATATTTCTGTAAGTTTCTTTGAAAATTCAGTGAAAAGCATCTGATTTTACAAACCAACAATGTCCTTGAAACAGAATGCTGGAGAAACTCAACAAATCTGTTAACATCTGTGGAGAGAGAAACAGAGTTAACGTTTTGAGTCCAGTGTGAATCTTGTTCAGAATGTCCAAAGCTGAGCCTCAATAGAAAGATAGTAAGAAATCCCATTTCTACAGAGCTTTTCATAAATTCAGGGTGTGCCAAGATGCAGCCAAATTGATGTTTTTTATTTCTTTAACTGTAGTCACTGTGCAATGTAGAAAATTGAATGGTGCTAAGATAACATCAATCTTGGGAAATATTTGCTCCTCTGAACGAGAGGTTAATACAGTGGAGAATTTGCCCTATCACTCCCTGTACTGGTGACATCAGTATCTTTGTAATGGAGGATCCCAGGCAGAAGGATCAAGATGTAGAATCAGTTTGATTGACGCTGAAAAAAAGTAAGTTACTGCAAACATTGGGAGGATTTATTTCCAGGTCACCAAACTGGAGTGGTAAAATTGGGCCTGATGCAAATCTGGAACTTAGAGATGTATATAAAAAGAGGGAAATATAATAAAAATGGGCTATTTCAGCTTACACACAGACTGGATTAATGAGGGAGAGATTGAATATGCTGGGCGATTTTCACTGGAGTGTAGAAGCTTGAGAGGCGAACTGACAGAAGTTTATAAAATAATTAGGAGTATAGATAGAGTTAATGATAGTTATCTTTCCCTATAATGGGGAATTTCAAGATGAGGGGGGCACATTTTTAAGGTGAGAGGACAGAGGTTTTAAAAAAGACGTGAGAGACAGATTTTTTACACAAAGGGTGTTTCACATGTGGAATGGACTTCCTTTGGAAGTGGTGGACGCAGGGAGAATTAGAACGTTTAAAAGACATTTAGATAGAGGAATAGAAAAGGTGGGGAGGAGGCAATTGGGAACAGTTTAGTTTGGGATTATGTTCGGCATGGACTGGTTGGACCAAAGGGTCTTTTTCCGAGCTGTAAGACTTTATAATTCAATTTATATAAATGGTTTGGATGTGAACATAGGATGTACAGTTAGTAAATTTGCAGATGACACCTGCATTAGAGGTGTAGTGGACAGTGAAGAAGGTTACCTCAGAGATGGACCAATTGGCTAAAGGGTGGCAGATGAAATTTAATTTAGATAAATGTGAGTTTCTGCGTTTTGTAAAGAACTTATACACTTAATGGTAAGGTCCTGAGGAGTGTTGCTGAACAAAGAGACCTTGGAGCGCAGGTTCATAGTTCCTTGAAAGTGGAGTCACAGGCAGAGAGGGTGGTAAAGAAAACATTTGGTATGTTTGCTTTTATTGGTCAGTGCATTCAGTACAGAAGTTGGGAGATCATGTTGCAGCTGTACAGGATATTGGTTCAGACACTTTTGCAATGCCCTGTGCAATTCTGGTCTCTTGCTTTAGGAAAGACTGTTGTGAAGGGATTAGAGGGTTTGAGCTAAAGGGAGAGGCTGAATAGGCTAGTGTTATTTTCCCTTGAGTATCAGAGGCTGAAGGGTGACCTTATAGAGGTTAATAAAATCATGAGGGGCATGGATAAGGTGAATGGCCAAGGTCTTTTCTCCAGGATAGAGGAGTTCAAAACTTGAGGACACGGTTTTAAGGTGAGCTGGGAAAGATTTAAAAGGGACCTAAGGGACAACTGTTTCACGCAGAGGGTGGTGTGTGTATGGAATGAGTTGCCAGAGGAAGTGGTTGAGGCATTTGCAATTACACATTTAAAAGACATCTGGATGGGTTAGTGGATAGGGACGGTTTCGAGGGATATGGGCCAAATGCTGGCAAGTAATATGGCACAGATACAGACCCCTCAGTCCAACCTGCCCATGCTGACCAGTTATCCTATTTGCCAGCATTTAGCCAATATCCCTCTTAAACCTTTTCTATTCTTTTACCCCTCAAGCTACCTTGCCCACTCACATTGTTCAATAATCTAAGATTTTAGTATCACCCCAAATAATTTTGTCAGCAGATGATTTTACATTTATTTTTGATTATAGAACATAGAAAAGTACAGCACAGAACAGACCCTTAGGCCCACGATGTTGTGCCGAGGTTTAATCCTATTGTAAAATATAGTAACTTAACCTACGCACCCCTCAATTCACAGCTATCCATGTGCACGTCCAGCAGTCGCTTAAATGCCCCCCAGTGGCTTTGCTTCCACCACCTCAACTGGCAATGCATTCCACACATTCACAACTCTCTGCATAAAGAACCTACCTCTGATGTCTCCTTTATCTGGAAAGCCTCCCAACATCTTCAAACTATGACTTCTCGTACCAGTCAATCCTGCCCTGGGGAAAAGTCTCTGGCTATTGACTCTATCTATTCCTCTCATTATTTTGTACACCTCGATCAGGTCTCCTCTCTTCCTCCTTCTCTCCAGAGAGAAAAGTCCGAGCTTATTCAACCTTTCTTCATACGGCAAGCCCTCCAGTCCAGGCAGCATCCTGGTAAATCTTCTTTGCACCCTCTCCAAAGCCTCTGTATCTTTCCTATAGTAGGAATCAGTTTCATGATTAAGTTTTGTGGCTTAAATTTGTGCAAAGCTTTTTTCCCAGCCAGTTGTGAGTACTAGACTGATCTTATTATTTCTCATGTTCAATCTTTAGGAGGCCTGCAGTATGCAGCTACTGATAATTTGGATGAAAATGGATTAGTTGATGCTTTCACTGGATTAGTATCAGGAAATGGGAACATGAGTCAACAGTCAATCCAGGTTTGACTATCCTTCAGAGAATGACTTTGAGTTTTTTGCTGCTTTCTGGTAACAGGTATGTTGGTGTTTTAAGATGACTGTTTTGATTTCTTGCAGTTGGAAAGTTCTGGAAAGAGCATTGCAAGTAATGACTGGTTCAATGGTACAGTTTTCATCGATAAATCAGTTGGGAAAAACACGTTCTTTGTAGTAACATGGGAGACTGGCACACCACAAATGTTTATCCGTGATCCCAATGGAAAGCTTTACAAAAATGGAAGCTTTGAGATGGACGCAGTCTTGTTGACAGCTCGTCTTCCAATTCCTGGCCTGGCACATGTACGGTTCTGATTGGCCTGTGTGTTTAAATTTTCTCTTTGCTTTAACTTTGATCTCCTTCTTTTCAATTACAATGGGGTGTTTTTACATCAGTCAGGAGCCTGGATGTACAGCATACAAAATGGAGCTGGAAAGCCTCAGGTTGTAACGATAACAGTAACATCACGGGCAGCAGATGAGAACATTCCGCCTGTCACAGTCAACGCGCACCTCAATCAAGACACAACATCTTTTCCAAACCCACTGATCATTTTTGCAGAAGTCAGCCAAGGTTTCCTGCCTGTTATTGGAGCCAAAGTGACAGCCACAGTAGAGAGGACTATTGGTCAGCCTGTGAATCTTGAGCTGTTGGACAATGGGGGAGGTAAATACATCCATCACTGTAGAAGCCAGTTAGCAAGTGGTTATATTTCATTGTGACCAAAGTAAAATATTATCATTAGTTAACACTGGATTCTGCACTTTACAATTGATTTGTCTTCTTATCTTTAGGTGCTGATGCTGTTAGAAATGATGGAGTTTATTCTCGGTATTTTACTGAATATTTTGGTAATGGTAGATACACCATTAAAGTATCTGTACAAGGAAAAGATGGAATAGTAAGGTTAACAACCAGGAAGCAAAGCCATGCCATGTACATCCCAGGATATGTACAAAATGGTAAGGTATTGATGGACACATGTACCTACTTGTTATTGAATTGTGATATTGATTGAGTCAGCCCCGAAACCATCCCATGTGTACTTTGAAATGTCATCAATCCCAAATCCAATGACAATTTCAATGCTATCTCAGACAACCTCCGAGATACCCTATAACTCCAAAGGGTGGTGGAGGTGTGAAATACCTGATCTTGGAGGGTAGTTCAGGTGGGAAATCTCACAGTCTTTAACAAATTAATCTGATGAGTACTTGAAATGTCATAACATTCAAGGTTATGGGCCAAGTGCTGGAAAGTGGACTAGCCACCCTTCAGGCTCTCTGCCTGTATTCCTGGTGAAGGGCTTTTGCCTGAAATGTTGATTTTCCTGCTCCTCAGATGCTGCCTGAACTGCTGTGCTTTTCCAGCACCACTCTAATCCAGAATATGATTTGCAGCATCTGCAGTCATTGTTCTTACCTGGTAGATTTAGAGTAGCTTTGGTTGGAGTCAAATACGGTGGAAATCTTCTGTAATGCGTGATTGTATGAAATGGCAGATCACTACCATCTTGAGAAGGTACGACCTTCCCAAGAGCATTTAGGGATAGGCAAAACATACTGACCGAGACAATGAAACCCACATCCTGTGAATGAATGAATGAATAAAAGAAATCTTGAACCTCAATTTACCCAAAAACTGAATTAGAGTTAGAATTATGTTTTGTCACATGCACTCAAGGACAGAGGTACAGTATTACAGTGAAAAGTGTACAATGTCACCATTTTCCAAATTTCTATGAAGAACTGTAATGTCAAATGCTTAGCTTTTTTCCTTATTTTCTACTTTTATACCTAATCTATTTTAGTACCTAAGATTTGTACCAAGGTAATTTATATCTAAGGTGACACCACTTTTCACTGTACTCCTGAATTTTATACTTGAATACATGTGACAGTAAAACATCATTTTAATTCTAATTCTGAAAGTATGGCAGCATAAAAACATAAATAAAGAGTAGAAAAATGAAGAAATAACGTTAAAAAGTTAAAAATTACAGCCCTGCTTAAGTACAAAGCCATTGAAGTCATATTCGCTCATTATCCCGAATCCCACTGATTTTTATCAGCTTGCAGTCCCTCAATGCATCAAATCCCAGTTCCCTGATACTGATGAAACCTGGAGGCAGAAAGCATGCCTTCAAATAAGCACATTGTTACTGACCCAACATCTCAATCAGTCCCCTCTGACAAATCCAATGTGGGTACCTGAGGTACATGTGGAAACATGACTTATCTGAGCCATCCAGAGAACACTTTCAAACTTTTGATTCTTCCATTGCTGACCTCTTATGTATTGCTCTCCTCCATCCCCACCACCACCTCCCTTTGCCCTACCATTGGTGACCATGCATTCAAATAGGAATGTATGAATAGGAGAGACAATTCAGCCTGTTGAGCCTATCAATATGATCATGGCCAACTGAACACCTCAATGCCTTTCATTCACCCCGTAGTCAAAACTCCGTATGTTAAATACCTGCAGCCCAAGACCTAGACTTCACTGTTTAACCATTTCTCTTCCATAAGGCCTTTGCTAAAGCCCATCTATTGAGCAAACCTTTGGTCATCACATCCAACACCTTCTTCTTTGGCTTGACACGAATTTAATGACTATGTCTCTGTGAAGCTGTTTTTTCTCTGGTTTTATTATTTGAACACATGACCTTGCAACAGTGATGGTTATAGCATTAAACAATAATCCAAACGTGGAGGAAATGCACCCAGAATTATACAGTACAACAGAGGCCCTTTGGCCCATCAAGTTGTACTGCCAAAAATATACTACTACCGATATTTGCCCATACAAGGCCCATAGCTGAAAAATGTGTTGCTGGAAAAGCGCAGCAGGTCAGGCAGCATCAAAGGAGCAGGAAAATCGACGTTTCGGGCATATGCCCTTCTTCCTGAAGAAAGACGTATGCCCGAAACGTCGATTCTCCTGCTCCTTTGATGCTGCCTGACCTGCTGAGCTTTTCCAGCAACACATTTTTCAGCTCTGATCTCCAGCATCTGCAGTCCTCACTTTCTCATACAAGACCCATAACCTGAGTAGCTTCATCCAAGTACCTTTTAAACTACTGTCAGAATAAAAAGATAAACCATCTAATTAATTTGTCATTTCTGATCAATATGTTAAAAATGTAAATGACTGAACTCTTATTTTAAGCAAAACATAACTGCTTCATGAATGCCATTATCCAAATAGCCAATGCCCTGTGAAGTAATCTGGTAAACCACTTGGGTTATAAAACAATGAAAGTTAGTAGAGTCAGAGAGTCATAGAACATAGAAAAGTACAGCACAGAACAGGCCCTTTGGCCCATGATATTATGCCGAGGATTATTCCTAATCTAAAATAAAATAACCTAACCTATGCATCCCTCAATTCATTGCTGTCCACGTGCATGTCCAGTAGTCGCTTAAAGGTCCTGACTGATTCTGCTTCCACCACCAAGTAAAGAACATAAAGAACCTACCTTTGACATCTCCTCTACACCTTCCTCCTAATATCTTAAAACTATGATCCCTCGTGCCAATCAATCCTGCTCTGGGGAAATGTCTCTGGCCATTGACTCAATCCATTCCACTCATTCCATACCTCAAACAGATCACCTCTCTTCCTCCTCTCCAGAGAGAAAGGTCTGAGCTTGGTTAATCACTCTTTCTAAGATAAGCCCTCCTGTCCAGGCAGGATCCTGGTAAACCTTCTTTGCACCCTCTCCAAAGCCTCTGTATCTTTCCGATAATAATGCGACCAGAGCTGGACCACTCCAAGTGTGGTCTCACCAAGGACTTGTAGAAATGTAGCAAAAGTTTGCACTCTTAAACTCGATCCCCTGGTTAATGAAAGCCAATACACCATGTGCTTTCTTTACCACCCTTTCACTTGGGTAGAAACTTTGAGGTATCCATGCAGTTGAACACCAAGATGCCTCTGTTCCTCCACACCCAACAATCCTGTGTTTAATCCGATATTCAGCATTCAAATTCAACCTTCCAAAATGCATCATTTCACCTTTCTCCCGGTTGAACGCCACCTGCCATTTCTCAGCCCCATTCTGCATCCTGTCTATGTTGTGCTGCAGCCTGCAATAACCTTCCAAACTATCAATGATACCTCCAATCTTTGTGTCATCAGCAAATTTACTAACCCACCCCTCAACCTCCTTATCCAAGTCATTTATAAAAACTACAAAGAGCAGCAGCCCAAGAACAGAGCCCTGCGGGATAACACTCACACTGACTTCCAGGCAGAATACTTTATATCTACAATCTCTCTGCCTTCTGTCAGCCAACCAATTCTGAATCCAGAAAGCCATACCTCCCATACCTCCGAACTTGATGAATGAGCCAACCATGGGGAACCTTATCAAATACCTTGATGAAGTCCTTATACACCAAATCCACTGCTCACCCTTCGTCAATCTGTCTTGTCACCTCCTCAAATAACTCAATAAGATTTGTGAGGCATGACCTGCCCCTCACAAAGCCATGCTGACTGCCTTTAATCACTCTATGCTTTTCCAAATAATCATAAATCCTATTGCTCAGAAAGCTTTTGGAAACCCTTAACAATATGGCAATTCCATTCTATGTTTGGAAAATTAAAATCCCCGACTATCCTTTTCCATCGCTATTTTAAATCTAATAGAACTATGGTCACTGGCCCCAAAGTGCTCCCTCACTGACACCTCAGTCACCTGCCCTGCCTTATTTCACAAAAGTAGATCAAGTTTTGCACCTTCACTAGTAGGTACATCCACATACTGAATCAGAAAATCTTCTTGTATGCACTTAACAAATTCCTCTCCATCTAAACCTTAACACTATAACAGTCCCAGTCAATATTTGGAAAGTTAAAATCCCCTACCATAATCACGCTATTATTCTTACAGATAACTGACATGTCTTTACAAATTTGTTTCTCAATTTCCCACTGACTATTAGGGGGTCAATAATATAATTCCAATCAGGTGATCACCCTTTCCTTCTTTCTCAGTTCCACCCAAATAACTTTCCTGGATGTATTTCTGGGAATATCCTCCCTCAGCACAGCTGTAATACTATCCCTTGTGAAAAACTTCACTCCCCCTCCTCTCTTGTTTCCTTTCTATCCTTCCTGTAGCATTTGTATCCTGGAATATTAAGCTGCCAGTCCTGCCCATCCCTGAGCCATGTTTCTGTAATTGCTATGGTATCCCAGTCCCATGTTCCTAACCATGCCCTGAGTTCATCTGCCTTCCCTGTTAGGCCTCTTGCGTTGAAATAAATGCAGTTTAATTTATCAGTCCTATCTTGTTCTCTGTTTTGTTCCTGCCTGCCCTGTCTGTTTTACTTGCTCCTTTTTCCAACACTACCAATCTCAGATTGATCTCTTTTCTATCTCTCTCGGTTCTGCCCACCCCCCCCCCGCCCCCCCCACAACCTTACCAATTTAAAACCTCCGAAGCAGCTCCAGTAAATCTCCCTGCCAGTATATTAGTCCCCTTCCAATTCAGGTGCAATCCATCCTTCTTGTACAGGTCACTTCTACCCCAGAAGAGATTCCAATGATCCAAAAATGTGAATCCTTCTCCCCTGCACCAGCTCCTCAGCCACCCACTCATCTGCTGTATCCACATTTTCCTATCCTCACTATCTCTTAATACCAATAGTTATCCAGATATTACTAATCTCGAGGACCTCCTTTTTAAATTCCTGCCTAACTTTCTATATTCTCCCTTCAGAATCTCAGCCTTTTCTCTTCCTATGTCACTGGTTCCAATGTGTACAATGACCTCCTGCTGATCCCTCTGCCCTTTGAGAGCATTCTGCTCTCTATGAGACATCCTTGACGCTGGCACCAGCGAAGCAACACGCCATTCTGATTTTTCTCTGCTGGCCACAGAAATGTTTGTCTGTTCCTCTGATGAGAGAGTCCCCTAACACAATCAATCGCTTGGAACCCAATGTACCCCTCATTGCATTACAGCCTTTCTCGATATCAGAAACTTGGCTGTTCATGGTACATTCCCCTGAGAGTGCATCAACCTCTACATTTTCCAAAACAGCATACTTGTTTGAGATGTGGATAGCCGTAGAAGACTCCTGCACTACCTGCCTACCCCTCCTACCTTTCCTGGAGTTAACCCATCCACCCGACTGTATCGACTGCTTTTCTCCCTTCCTATAACTGCCATCCATCACACCTCCTTAGCTCTTGTAAACTCCTCATTGCCTCTAACTGTCACTCCAACCAATCCATTCAATATGACAGGATTCACAACCAACGACATTTCCTGCAAACATAATCGTCAGTAATATGGAAAGTCACCCTAAACTCCCACATCCAAAAGGAAGACCATATCACTCTATGAAAGGCCATCTTTGGTCCTTCACAATCTACAGACCCCCAAAAAAAGTATGGTCTTATTGCTCTAAAAAAATACTGCTCCAGGCTAATTTAATACTTATGGCTTACGTTTTTAAAATTTAATCAAGAGACAGATCTCAACAAAACGTTTAATCAACAAAAAACCCACTCTACTGACTAATGTAGATGTACAGCAAGGCTGCACTTAAAAGCTATGCACTTATCTGCCCCTGTACTGTGCGCTCTCCCACACAGGTTCCTCCAAGATCAGTTGTGAATTTTGCTGTTTGTTAAGTTTTCCTAGACTCACTCTGATGTCAATGTGCAATAAGTGCAACATTTAATCACATGCTGCAACCACATAAAGCAATTGAATTCTTTGCATCCAAAGCAATTATTTACTCAAGATAAGTTGAGCTGGGGATGATCCTTGGATTCATTTGATCTGACTCTTCAAGGATAAGAATCTGCTGCAGGAGATTATTCTAAACTTGCAGACAGGCTGATTGGCTGAGATTTTGCTCTGGTAATGACACTGAAATTGTCAGTGTTCACATCAAAGGCCCATTGACATTGATACCAACCCCCTCCTTAACAGTTCTGTGGGTGTAACTACATTACATGGATTGGGCAGTTCTAAAAGGCAGCTGGCCATCCCTTTCTCTGGGGCAATTAGGAATGGGCAACAAGTAGTGGCCTTGTGGTGACAATTGCATCTGAAGGATAAATGTTAAAAATCAACTTCCAAATATTTTGCCCCTTTCTGAAATGTGTCTTTCTTCACTTTTCTCGCAGGTCAAATTCACCCCAACCCACCAAAGCCTCCAGTGGACCGTAACGATTCTCAGATACAATTGGGAAGCTTCAATAGAGTGAAAACAGCGGGAGCATGTGTTGTTAGTCAGGTTCCTCCCGGACCTCCCTCTGACGTGTTTCCCCCAAGTAAAATTAAGGATCTTCGGGCAGCAATTGTTGGAGACGCAATACAACTGAAATGGACAGCTCCAGGCGATGACTTAGATCAAGGAACTGGTAATTTAAATGATATTTCAGTACAAACATTGAGAGCGATTCCATTGCTGAGTTCTCAGCCCATTTTAAGTCTTGTTGCCTCCATCACATCATCAATCATTTGGTCAGTCGGTTTCATTGTTTAACTGGGAATAGGGTGTGACTTTTACCATTTGTGTACTTTTGTTGTTGAAAAGCATTATAATCATTTAGCATTCACTAAATATTATATTACAAGTGAATGACTGTACTTTAATCTGAAATCTTTAAGTTTCCTTATCTTTGTTTCAAAAGGAGTTATCATAGAATCCTTGCAGTGTAGTTAGAGGCCATTCAACCTGCACTGACCGTCTGAAGAACATCCCACCCAGCCCCTGCCCCCTACTCTGACTAGTCATTTACTATAGCTAATCCACCTACCCTGCACATCCCTGCACACTACAGGTTAATCCAGAATGGCCTATCCCCATAATCTGCACATCTTTGGAATGTGGGAGGAAACCGGAGCACCCGGAAGAAACCCACGCAGACACGGGGAGAATGTACAAACATCACACAGATAGATGCCCAAAGTTGGAATTAACCCAGCTTCCAGCTACTGTGAGGCAGCAGTGCTAACCAGTAAACCACTGGGTTTCCCCACCCACAAAATTGTATTGACTTTAAGCAGCTCGAGTGAATGTCACTTTAATCTTTCCTTTTCAGCAAATCCCTCCCCTCGTTGTACCTTTGCAGAAGATATTGAATCATCGTTAAAGATTTACTGAACAAATAGACAAGGTCTTTTCCCTGGATTGAGGGAGTCCAGAACTAGAGGACAGAAGTTTCGGGTGAGAGGGGAAAGAATTAAAAGGGACTTAAGAGGCAACCTTTTCACACAGAGGGTGATACGTGTATGGAATGAGCTGCCAGAGGAAGTGGTGGAGGCTGGCACAATTACACCATTTAAAAGGCATCTTTATGGGTATATGAATAAGAAGGCTTTAAAGGGATATGGGTCCAAGTGCTGGCAAATATAACTAGATTAATTTAGGATATCTGGTCGGTATGGATGAGCTGGACCGAATGATCTGTTTCCATGCTGTACATCTCTATGACTCTATGAGCAGGGTGCTCTTGCATCCTTACCCTTGTGACTGTCAAAGATGGTCAAGTCTTGACAATGAGCGCTGTCATGTATGTGATGGTCAGGCATCCCAGCCAAACTCCTTCCAATGTCCACACTTTCAGGGAACATTCTGGTGACCTGCGCAAGCTTGTGGCTCAGCCTATAATCTATTCCTACCCAATGTACTAATTCCGCACTGAGTGAGAATGTAGGTCATGACATTGACTTGCAATTTCATGGGTGTTTTTTTGTTACTCCCCAGGCCACCCGACTGTATAATTAGATATTGGGAAGGGCATGTTCCTGAGCATGAAACACTCAGACCACTCACAGGAGTAACCAACACCAATTTTTGGGAATACTCAAGGCTGTCGAATTGTAATGGAGATGGGTATAATTCAAATATTGAATGTACATTTCAGTGGAAGACCATAATAAGACCATAAGAAATAAGAACAGCAGCCGACCATTCAGCCCCTGAGACCAGAATTATGGCTGATCCGACATTCCTCACCTCCACCTTCCTGCAATTTTCCCATAACCCTGGATTCCCCTACCGATCAAACCTTAAACAGACCCCAGAGCTCTCTCTGACCCCAGAGCTCTCTATGGCAAGGAGATCCAAAGACACACAACACTCAAAGAGGAAAAAAATTCCTTTTTATCTCAGTCTTAAATTGGCATGCTTTTCTTCTGAGACAATAACCTCTGGTTTCTAGACTCTCCTGTGAGGGGAAACATTCAACCAGCACTTACCCTGCCAGGTCGCTTAAGTATCCTAAATGTTTCAATGACATTATATCTCATTCTTCTAAGCACCTGTGAGTAGAATTCCAAAGTATTCAACCTTGGCTCATAAGACAGTTCCCCTACATCAGGGATCATCTTGGTGAACTTTCTCTGAGTTACCTTGATGAAATAAAATCTTCCTTTCAATAAGGGAGAGTCTGAATTAGATATAAAGAATTGTTCGGCTGTATGGTCTTCTCTTGTTCCTGTATTTTTAATCCTCTCAGTTTAGCTCCTTATTACCATTTGCCTCACTTAAGTATTCAGCAAACCTGGCAGTGTGTAAGAGGATAACATCAAGAGCCTGAATAATACATTCACTTGCTTTTCTTTTCTTGCAGCTTCCTTTTACGAAATAAAGCTCAGCAAAAGCTTTGCACAGCTGAGGGATGACTTTCCAAATGCTCAAAGTGTAAACACCACAGACCTGAAGCCAAAGGTGGCTAACTCAGAGGAATCATTCACAGTATCTGAGAACATCGAGTTGAAAAATGGGACAGTAATCTACTTTGCAATTCAGGCATTTGATAAAGGAAACCAGTCTTCAGCCTTATCGAATATAGCGCAAGCTGCTTTAATTTTGGCTAGTCCACTTTCCACATTACAACCAACTCAATCTTCCCAGCCAACCCAATCTTCCCAGGCAACACAATCTTCCCAAACAACACAATCTTCCCAAACAACCCAATCTTCCCAGGCAACACAATCTTTCCGACCAACTCAACCTCATAATAGTGTAGTCATTAACATTTCAGAAATTCTTGTTATTGTTGGTATTGTTGTCATTGTTGTCTCCTTGATAATTTCCATCACTGTATGTGTTGTGACTAAAAAACGTCAGGGCAGAGTATCACCCAGTTAGAAAATGTACAGCTAAAGCCAGAGATAGTCAGCAACGTCATCAAAATTCAACAACATTCAATTTATAATGGTGCAACTTAATTCATGTTCAAAATTTGTGGCCAAAAAAATCAAACTTGACGTGAATATTGAGCATTCCTCCTGATGTTGAGCTGAGATTGTGTCACATCAAACAGTAATGGTGTTTAAATCCAACCTGTATAAATTAAATGTACAAGTAAAGTGTATTCCTGTAAAAGGACTGACAGAATCTAATAAAGTTTTGCTGTGCCATCTGAGATTTGAGCAGATTCTTTATCCTTTGCTGATGTTTCATTTTCCTGCCTGTGGTTGGAACCTCATATTGTTTCCATTTGACCAAAGAAAATTTGCCACCAGCATCAATATGAATCCATTTTGGGGCCAGCAGGGACATCAGCCGATGGAAGGCCACAATTTAAAACTGGAAGCTCCTCATTCTGAGTCCCAAATCTTGGTCCTTCAGGAACACTTTCATCAGGAAGACATACATTTCTGTCATAGAGAGATACAGCATGGAAACAGACCCTTCGGTCCAACCAGTCCATGCCGAACATAATCCCAAACTAAACTAGTCCCACCTGCCTGCTCCGGGCCCATATCCCTCCAAACATTTCCCATTCATGTACTTATTCTAATGTCTTTTAAACATCGTAATTGTACCCACATCCAACACTTCCATTCCAGATGAAGGGCTTTTGCCCGAAATGTTGATTTTCCTGCTCCTCGGATGCTGCCTGACCTGCTGTACTTTTCCAGCACCACTCTAATCTTGACTCTATACAAGCCCAGTCGCTCCAATCTTTCAACATATGATAGTCCCGCCATTCCAGGAATTGACCTCGTGAACCTACGTTGCCCTCCCTCAATAGCCAGAATGTCCTTCCTCAAATTTGGAAACCAGAACTGCACACAATATTCCAGGTGCAGTCTCACCAGGGCCCTGTATAGCTGCAGAAGAACCTCTCTGCTTTTATACTCAATCCCTTTTGTTATGAAGGCCAGCATGCTATTAGCTTTCTTCACTACCTGCTGTACCTGCATGCTTGCTTTCATTGACTGATGTGCAAGAACACCTATATCTCGTTGTACTTCCCCTTACCCAATTTGACTCCATTTAGATAGTAATCTGCCTTCCTGTTCTTGCTACCAAAGTGGATAACCATACATTTATCCACTTTAAACTGCATCTGCCATGCATCCTTCCACTCACCTAGCCTGTCCAAGCCACCCTGTTTTCTCATAACATCCTCCTCACATTTTACACTGCCACCCAGCTTTGTGTCATCAACAACTTTGCTGTACTACTTTTAATGCCTTCATCTATATCGTTGATGTATATTGTAAACAGCTGCAGTCCCAGCACCGAACCTTGTGGTACCCCACTGGTCACTGCCTGCCATTCATAAAGGGACCTGTTTATCACTACTCTTTGCTGCCTGTCAGTAAGCCAATTTTCAATCCAAATCAGTACCATGTGCCAATGTCCTGTACAACCTCAACAGGACTTTTGAGGATGTAACTCTGAAGGTGGACAAGGGAGATCCAGTGGATGTCGTGTACCTGGGCTTTCAGAAAGCCTTTGATAAAGTCCCACATAGGAGGTTAGTGAGCAAAATTAGGGTGCATGGTATTGGGGGCAAAGTACTGACTTGGATTGAAAAGTGGTTGGCTGACAGGAAACAAAGAGTAGTGATAAATGGCTCCCTTTCGGAATGGCAGGCAGTGACCAGTGGAGTACCGCAGGGATCAGTGCTGGGACCGCAGCTTTTTACAATATATAATAATGATATAGAAGATGGTATTAATAGTGACATTAGCAAATTTGCTGATGATACAAAGCTGGGTGGCAGGGTGAAATGTGAGGAGGATGTTAGGAGATTACAGGGTGACCTGGACAGGTTAGGTGAGTGGACAGGTGCATGGCAGATGCAGTTTAATGTGGATAAATGTATGGTTATCCACTTTGGTGGCAAGAACAGGAAGGTAGATTACTACCTAAATGGAGTCAAGTTAGGTAAAGGGGCAGTACAAAGAGATCTGGGTGTTCTTGTACACCAGTCAATGAAGGCAAGCATGCAGGTACAGCAGGTAGTGAAGAAAGCTAATAGCATGCTGGCCTTCATAACAAGAGGGATTGAGTATAGAAGCAAAGAGGTTCTTCTGCAGCTGTACAGGGCCCTGGTGAGACCGCACCTGGAATATTGTGTGCAGTTCTGTTCTCCAAACATGAGGAAAGACATTCTGGTTATTGAGGGAGTGCAGCGTAGGTTCATGAGGTAAATTCCTGGAATGGCAGGACTATCTTATGTTGAAATATTGGAGCGACTGGGCTTGTATCCCCTTGAGTTTAGAAGACTGAGATGGGATCTGATTGAGATGTATAAGATTATTAAAGGATTGGACACTCTGGAGGCAGGAAACATGTATGAGTGCCGAACCAGAGGATACAGCTTAAAAATAAGGGGTAGGCCATTTAGGACAGAGATGAGGAGAAACTTCTTCACCCAGAGAGTGGTGGGTGTATGGAATGCTCTGCCCCAGAAGGCAGTGGAGGCCCAGTCTCTGGATTCGTTTAAGGAAGAGTTGGATAGAGCTCTCAAAGATAGTGGAATCAAGAGTTGTGGGGATAAGGCAGGAACAGGATACTGATTGAGGATGATCAGCCATGATCATAATGAATGGTGGTGCAGGCTCGAAGGGCAGAATGGCCTACTCCTGCATTTATTGCTTATTGTCTATTGACTTCCCAACTCCGATACTCAAACGACTGAGCAATAAAGGCATGCAGAGTTTATATCTTGCTAATGGATTTTGTTTTTTGAAGGACTGTGACAAGGCCTTTTCAAGCCTCTGATTATATGCAATTCAACTGAAGAAATGATTTGGATTCTCATACTGTATTAGCCCCTCCTCGAAACTAGTCCTAATTGCTTCTGATGCAAATGATGATTGAGATGGCTAGTGTCTGAGAGGTGACAAGGCAAATCTCATCCAAAAAACACAACTAAAGAGGAGAGGACTTGTACTTAAATAGTTATTGGCGTGATCACAAAATGCCCCAAAGGATTTTGCAGCTAAAGAAGTCATTTTGAAGCATCATCGCTATTTGTAATATGGTGAGCACAACAGATAATTTGCACAGAGCAACATCCCATAGGTAACGATGAGATAAATGACCAGATAAGCTGGGTCACTATATAGAGGGCAGATTATATCCTGCAATCTTGTGCACTTGTTAATGTACTTTCATTGCTGTAATACAAGTCAGCAATGAATACTTTAAATCTTGCTTTTCAACATTTTTGCAGAATTATTTCATTCACATAGCCCATTGATGTTATTTATTTGTAATGAAGGTGCAGCTGCAATTTACTTATCATTGCTTTTCGCAGAATCATACAGGACAAAAAAGGCCATTCAGCCCATCAGGTTTGTGCCACCAAAGTGAGACTAAAGCAAGTGAGATTAGAATCCCTACAGTCTGGATGCAGACCATTCGGTCCATTGAATCCACACAGAGAAGTTTCCACCCAGACTCATTTTAACCCTACATTTTTCCCATGGCTCATCCACATAGACTGCACAACCCTGGATACTATGGGCAATTGAGCATGGTTAATCCAACTAAGCTGCACATCTTTGGACTGTAGGAGGAAACCAGAGCACCCAGAGAAAACCATGCAGACTTGGGGAAAATGTGCAGACTCAATATAGACAAGTTGCCAAAGACTGGAATTGAGCCCAGGTCCCTGGTGCTGTGAGGTAGCACTGCTACCCACTGAGCTACCGTGCCACCCTATACTAGTCCCACTTTCCACCACTCGGCTCATAGCCTTGACTTTTATGATGATGGATTGCACCCTTTACATCCCTCTAAAACAATAACATTTGGTATGCTTTCCTTCATTGGTCAGAGCATTGAGTATAGGAGTTGGGAGGTCATGTTTCAGCTGGCCAGGGTGTTGGTTAGGCCAGCTTTGGAATATTGTGTACAAATTTTGGTCTCCTTCCTATCAGAAGGATGTTGTGAAACTTGAAAAGATTCAGAAAAGATTTACAGGGATGTTTCCAGGGTTGGAGGATTTGAGCTATAGGGAGAGGTTGAATAGTCTGGGGCTGTTTTCCCTGGAGCGTCGGAGGCTGAGGGGTGACCTTATAGAGGTTTATAAAATCATGAGGAGCATGGATAGGATAAATAGACAAAGTCTTTTCCCTGGGGTGCTGGAGTCCTGAACTAGAGGGCATAGGTTTAGAGTGAGAGGGAAAAGATATAAAAGAGACCTAAGGAACCACATTTTCATGCAGAGGGTGGTGTGTGTATGGAATGAGCTGCCAGAGGGAGTGGTGGAGGCTGGTACAATTGCAAGATTTAAAAAGCATCTGGATGGGTATATGAATAGAAAGGGTTTAGAGAGATTTGGCCAAGTGCTGGCAAATGGTACTAGATTAGGTTGGGATATCTGGTCAGCATGGACGTGTTGGGCCGAAGGATATGTTTCTGTGCTGTACATCTTTATGACTCCATATTTGTTACTAATGAACAGAAAATAGAAACCAAAGACATGTTTGTGATCCATGCTTTGTTAGCACTGATAAGTGTGGACATGATATAGGTTTATCTCTAGACCTTCACTGGACATCCAGCCAAGTTTCAATTATTCCCAGGTCCACCAGACAAGTAGTTTGCAGAACTGAGTACAGACAATTGATACTTTCCTTTCCCATGACAATGAACATTTACAGAAGGCAAGCAGGCCTATCTGTCCACTTGGTCTATGTCAACACTTTACTCAAATATATTTTTCTCTCAAATATTCATTGGCATCCTGCTCAGTTTCAGTGCTCCATATACTTGAAATTAATGTAATATCGTTTCAGCACAGTGTCCACTGTACCTCAAATATTATTTGAGGAAGAACATTTCAACCTAAACCAATTCTGTTCCAACTGCATCAGAAATAAGCATTATTTCCACCAGTGTTTTACCACAAATACACAATCTTATTGCACAACCATTTCTTCTTAGAGACAAGGCTTATTGTCCTTTGAGATCTATACTTCTCTGCAGTTTGGGCACTTGCCAGTTTTCCAGAGGGATTGCAAATGGATGGATTCAACAATCTGACAAGATGCTCACTAGGTTAAACTTTTGGTCAGGCAGAAGTGTGCAAGATTCTTCAAACCCACGTTGGCACCAACGACATAGGTAGGAAGAGAGGCGGGGAGGTCATTCAAGAGTTAGGCTGGAAGCTGAAAGCTTGGACAGACAGAGTCGTCATCTTTGGGTTGTTGCCGGTGCCACGTGACAGTGAGGCAAGGAATAGGGAGAGAGTACAGTTGAACACGTGGCTGCAAGGATGGTGTAGGAGGGAGGGCTTCAGTATTTGGACAATTGGACTGCATTCTGGGGAAGGTGGGACCTGTACAAGCAGGACGGGTTGCACCTGAACCAGAAGGGCACCAATATCCTGGGGGGTAGGTTTGCTAGCACTCTTCGGGGGGGTTTAAACTAATTTGGCAGGGGGATGGGATCCGGACTTGTGGTCCAGCAAGTAGGCTAGCTGTTTGTCAGGATGTCCAAGTATGTGGGGAGGCTGTGAAGAAGGTAGCACTGACAGGGAATACTTGCGGACACAGAGATGGGTTCAAGTGCATATACTTCAACGCAAGGAGTATCAGAAATAAGGTCGGTGAACTTAAGGCGTGGATAGGTACCTGGGACTACGATGTTGTGGCCATCACGGAAACGTGGATAGAAGAGGGACAGGAATGGTTGTTGGAGGTTTCTGGTTACAGATGTTTCAGTAAGATTAGAGCGGGTGGTAAAAAAGGAGGGGGGGGTGGCGTTGCTAATTAGAAATGGTATAACAGCTGCAGAAAGGCAGTTCGAGGGGGATCTGCCTTTGGAGGTAGTATGGGCTGAAGTCAGAAATAGGAAAGGTGCAGTCACCTTGTTGGGTGTTTACTATAGGCCCCCCAATAGCAGCAGAGATGTGGAGAAACAGATTGGGAAACAGATTTTGGAAAGGTGCAGAAGCCACAGGATAGTAATCATGGGCGATTTCAACTTCCCAAATATTGATTGGAAGCTCTTTAGATAAAGTATATTGGATGGGGCGGTGTTTGTGCAGTGTGTCCAGGAAGCTTTTCTAACACAGTATGTAGATTGTCCGACCAGAGGGGAGGCCATTTTGGATTTGGTACTCGGTAATGAACCGGGACAAGTGATGGGCTTGTTAGTGGGTGAACATTTTGGTGATGGTGACCACAATTCTGTGACTTTCACCTTGGTTATGGAGAGAGATAGGTGCGTGCAACAGGGTAGGTTTTACAATTGGGGGAAGGGTAATTACGATGCTTTAAGACAGGATCTGAGGAGCATAAGTTGGGAGCATAGGCTGTCAGGGAAGGATGTTGTGGAAATGCGGAACTTTTTCAAGGAACAGATACGACGTGTCCTTGATATGTATGTACCGGTCAGGCAGGAAAGAAATGGTCGTGTGAGGGAACCTTGGTTGACGAGGGAGATTGAATGTCTTGTAAAGAGGAAGAAGGAAGCTTACATAAGGTTGAGGAAACAGGGTTCAGACAGAGCAGTGGAGGGATACAGGATAGCCAGAGGGACCTGAAGAAAGGGATTAGGAGAGCCAAGAGAGGGCATGAAAAATCTTTGGCGGATAGGATCAAGGATAACCCAAAGGCATTTTATGCGTATGTGAGAAACATGAGAATGACGAGAACGAGGGTAGGTCCAATCAAGGACAGTAGTGGGAGACTGTGAATTGAGTCGGAAGAGATAGGAGAGGTCTTGAATGAGTACTTTTTTTCAGTATTTACGAATGAGAGGAACCGTATTGTTGAAGAGGAGAGTGTGAAACGGACTGGTAAGCTAGAGGAGATACATGTTAGGAAGGAAGATGTGTTGGACATTTTGAACAACTTGAGGATAGACAAGTCCCCCGGGCCTGATGGGATGTATCCTAGGATTATGTGGGAAGCAAGAGAGGAAATTGCAGTACCGTTGGCAATGATCTTTTCATCTTCACTGTCAACGGGGGTGGTACCAGAGGACTGGAGAGTGGCGAATGTTGTGCCCCTGTTCAAAAAAGGGAATAGGGATAACCCCGGGAATTACAGACCAGTTAGTCTTACTTCGGTGGTAGGTAAAGTAATGGAAAGGGTACTGAGGGATAGGATTTATGAGTATCTGGAAAGGCACTGCTTGATTAGGGACAGCCAGCACGGTAGGTCTTGCCTTACAAGTTTGATTGAATTCTTTGAGGAGGTGACCAAGCATGTGGATGAGGGTAGAGCAGTGGATGTAGTATACATGGATTTTAGTAAGGCATTTGATAAGGTTCCCCATGGTAGGCTAATGCGGAAAGTCAGGAGGCATGGGATAGAGGGAAATATGGCCAATTGGATAGAAAACTGGCTAACCGGTCGAAGTCAGAGAGTGGTGGTAGATGGTAAATATTCAGCCTGGAGCCCAGTTACAAGTGGAGTTCCGCAGGGATCAGTTCTGGGTCCTCTGCTGTTCGTAATTTTTATTAATGACTTGGATGAGGGAGTCGAAGGGTGGGTCAGTAAATTTGCAGATGATATGAAGATTGGTGGAGTTGTGGATAGTGAGGAGGGCTCTTGTCGGCTGCAAAGGGACTTGGATATGATGCAGAGCTGGGCTGAGGAGTGGCAGATGGAGTTCAACCCTGCCAAGTGTGAGGTTGTCCATTTTGGAAAGACAAGTAAGAATGCGGAATACAGGGTTAACGGTAGGGTTCTTAGTGAGGTGGAGGAACAGAGGGATCTTGGGGTCTATGTTCATAGGTCTTTGAAAGTTGCCACTCAGGTGGATAGAGCTTGTAAGAAGGCCTATGGTGTATTAGCGTTCATTAGCAGAGGGATTGAATTCAAGAGTCGTGAAGTGATGTTGCAACTGTACAGGACTTTGGTTAGGCCACATTTGGAGTACTGTGTGCAGTTCTGGTCGCCTCACTTTGGGAAAGATGTGGAAGCTTTGGAGAGGGTGCAGAGAAGATTTACCAGGATGTTGCCTGGAATGGAGAATAGGTCGTACGAGGATAGGTTGAGAGTGCTAGGCCTTTTCTCGTTGGAACGGCGAAGGATGAGGGGTGACTTGATAGAGGTTTATAAGATGATCAGATGAATAGATAGAGTAGACAGTCAGAAACTTTTTCCCCGGGTACAACAGAGTGTTACAAGGGGACATAAATTTCAGGTAAAGGGTGGAAGGTATAGGGGAGATGTCAGGGATGGGTTCTTTACCCAGAGAGTGGTGGGGGCATGGAATGCGCTGCCTGTGGGAGTGGTAGAGTCAGAATCTTTGGTGACCTTTAAGCGGCAATTGGATAGGTACATGGATGGGTGCTTAAGCTAGGACAAATGTTCGGCACAACATCGTGGGCCGAAGGGCCTGTTCTGTGCTGTATTGTTCTATAATATTTTGCTACAAAGGAAATCCATCTGATTTCTCTCTGAGGACAGTGAGAAGACTTGAAATTCAATAGCAATGATCTGAAGGACTTGGGCTCAGAATTCCACTATGCGAGGCCTGTAGGTAGCTCATGGTACGACAGTAATGCAGTTAAGGGAAGGATAAAGGGGACAAAGTGAGAAGGATGGATCATTTAGGAGGGGTTGATTTCACAATGGAGAAAATGACAATGTTCTGGAGGAGAGAAACCACAGAGAGATTTGAACATAAAGACAAGAACTGCAAATTTGAGGTACAGGGAGTAAAATCGAAGCTAGTGGAATAGCAGGACTTGATACAAAATAGGACAAAAGCAACTAAGATTTGGAATGAGATGGGATTTATAGGAGATGGGAAATCAGCCAGAAGAGCATTAAACGTTCCAGATAGGGGCATATGAAGGAGTTTGCTTTCCCTTTTGCCTTCTTTGTTTTGTTTTTAAAATGTGAGAATTGAACATGATCTATCCCCACTGAGTGGGCTTTGCCTCCTGCTGGGTATTTGTACCTGATAAGGCAATGCATATGTTAGATCCCATAACATAGGAGCTAAACATGGATATTGGGTTTATACAACCTCAGCTACAGACATATGTTATGGACAAAGATGCTTTAAAGTGGACTAATATTAAACTATTTGGCTACAAAATGTTTCATCATGCTTCAAGTAGTCCCAGATCAGATGGAGTCTGTCACCTTTACACACTCACTTCACACACTGCGGTAAAGTGATGACATATCACAAAAATGTCATTAGGTCATTGAGATGTACACAGAAACAGACCCTTTGATCCAATTCACCCCTGCCAACCAGATATTCTAAATTAATCTAGTCCTATTTGCTAGCATTTGGCCCATATCCCTCTAAACATATCCTATTCATGTGCCCATCCAGAAGCTGTTTAAATGTTGCAATTATACCAGCCTCCACCACTTCCTCTGGAAGTTCATTCTATGCATGCACTACCATCTGCACAAAAAAGTTGCCCTTAGGTCCCTTTTAAACTTTTCCCCTCTCACCCTAAACTCATGCTCTCTAGTTTTGGACCCCCCAACAAGGGGAAACAGTTTGACTATTCACCCTATCTAAGTCTCTCATGATTTTATAAACTTCCATAAGATCACCCCTCAGCCTTCAAGGCTTAAAAGAAATTAGTCCCAGCCTATTCAGCCTTTATGATAGCTCAAACCCTCTAACCTGGCAACACCATTTGTATACACTTTCAAGTTTCACATCCTTCCGATATTAGGGAAACTAGAACTGAATGCAATATTCCAAAAGGGGCCTAACCAATATCCTGTACAAATGCAACATGACCTCTCAACTCCTACACTCAATGAGCTGACTAATAAAGGCAAGCATACCATATGCCTTCTTCACCATCCTGTCTATCTGTGACTGCACTTACAAGGAACTATAAACCTGCATCCCGAGGTCTCTTTGTTTGACAAAGTCCTGAGGATCTTACAATTAAGTGCATGACTATATCTTAAAAGTACACTGTTGAATAACTGTGTGACATGAAAGGACAAATGTGGAGTTTGAAATACATATTTTAATAGGTTCAAAAGCAGCCAGGAAGGAAGCTGGGGTTAATGTTTTTGCAAGAGAACTGCTGACTGGCTAAAGGGTGCAAGGTCATCAGGATGTGGATGGCTTTGAGAATATGAAATATTTCAGAGAGAGGCAATACAAAGTTTGGGCTGATGAGGAAGTAACAGTTACTCTGTTTCAAGGAAACACATAACCTAAAAACAAATTAATTCAGGTGCTGATTTGCCTAAATGATATTATCTGTGGGTGAACCTAAGGTTACCTGATTGCGCAATTGAAAATGATTTGCAAACTCTAAGTCAAAGTTAACTATTGAACATAATAGCTTCATTGCATGTAATATCCGATGTTAACGCTTAATTGTGAGTCTGATGCATTTATACTGATAAAAACAAAACTATAATTATTTACAGTCTATGATTCACCTGCAATGAGAATGGACTCAAGTTTTCCTATTACTGTGCATTCTGGGACAAATATAACAAGGACACAGAGTCCCTACAGAGCAGAAAGAGGTGACTTGACTCTTTGAATTCTGCAGCAGTGCTCCAAAGCGCAGTTCATCAATCTATCCCTGTAACCCCATATCTACAAATCCCTGGACACATGAGGCAATTTAGCATGGCCAATCCACCAAACCCACATATCTTTAGACTGTGGGAGTAGACAAGAGAATCCAGAGGAAATCCACACAGACAAGGGAAGGACAATGAAAACTTCACACAGTCTCCTATGGCTAGAATCGGACCTGGGTCCCTGACACTGTGAAGCTTCAGTGCTAACCACTGAGCCACTGGGAAATGAAATCATGGTCAGCCCACTGGCACTCAATGCCACATTGGTGACTGTGAGCCAACATCATCCTTTCTCAGGCACAAAACTGCTTAAAAATATATCAATTCACCTGATCCAGAATTATATAGTACCTTCCACATCCTTAAGAAATCCCAAATCTCTTTTGCCCCAATAGAATACTTTTTGGAACACAATCAGTTTGGAAATGTGGGAAACCTAAAAGCCAATCTGTGAACTCAGCTCACACAAATATCAGAACTGGCTGGAAAAGCTCAGCAGGTCCAGCAGCATCAGCGAAGAGAAATCAGAATTGACGTTTCGGGTTGAGTGACCCTTCATCAGAACTGTTGGACCCAAAACATTAACTCTGATTTTTCTCCATGGATGCTGCCAGGCCTGCTGAGCTTTTCCAGCCAGTTCTGTTTTTATTTCAGATTTACAGCATCCACAATTCTTTTGATTTTTATCACACAAATATCTGCATGATAAGAGCCAGATGGGATGTCCTACCTTTGGGTCATGTTGACTGAGGGATAAATATTGGTCTAGAAACTGAAGAAAACCCCGACATTCTTCTTTGAGAGAGTTTTGTTAATGTTGATCTGGACAGTAGATGGGCCTGGAACTTAATTATATTAATTAAAATGCAGTCCCACGGCATAAGACCATCCAAATGAATTAACAGCAAGAATAAACCCACGGGGTCCATTGGCTCAGTAAGTCTCTTCTGGAATCAATATCATCTTAGCTAGTCTTCAGTTTCAAGTTCATTTTCTGTCAGCTCCACATATTCCTTGATTTCTGCAGATGTTGAAGACGCAGGGACAGTCTTGAAGAAGTTGGAGAGAACAATCATCATATAATCCCTACAGGAAACAGGCCATTTAGTCCTACAAGTCCACGCCGACCCGCTGAAGAGTAACCTACCCAGACCCATTCTGCTACTACTCTCTATTTTTCCCTAACTAATGCCTCTAACCCCTACATCCCTGAACATTATGGGGCAATTTAGCACAGTCATTCCGCCTAACCTGAACATCTTTGAATTGTGGGAGGAAACTGGAGTACCGAGAGGAAAACCACGCAGACACGGGGAGAATGTGCAGACAATCGCCCAAGGCCAGATTCAAATCCGGGTCCCTGGCACTGGGAGCCACCTTGCCACCCTGGGGGAAAATCATGAGCACCCTGGACAGTGATGCTGTTCCTGCTTGTAATGGAAAACAAAAGGTTGAGAGGGCATAGACTTAAAGTGACTTGAAAATGAAACAGGGATGATGCAAGATAGAACTCTTTCACACAGCAAGTAGGTAAAGTGTGGAATGCACTGATGGAAGCGTGGTGGAGGGAGATTCAAGTGGGGCATTTTAGAGACCGTTGGATGATTACTTGGATAGAAATGCATGCAGGGATTTGAAGATTCTTAAAAGGTTTGACAATCTAAATGCTGAAAGGATGTTTCCTCTCATGGGAAAGCCTAGAACCAGAGGCCATAGTCTCAAAATAAAGGGGCACTAATTTAAGACTGAGATGAGGAGGAATTTCTTCTCTCAGAGTGTTTGTTTTATTGGTATACCTTGCCACAGAGAGTTCTGGAGGCACAGACCGTATGTACATTTAAGTCTGAGGCGGATGGATTCTTGACGGGCAGGGAAATCCAGGGCAAAAGGCAAGAAAGCAGACGTAAGGAATATCAGGTCAGCTGGGATTCTATTGGTTAATGGAGCAGGCTTGAAGGGGCTAAACAGTCCATTTCTGTTCCTGTTTCTTTTGCGTATGATCTTATGGAAAAGACAGGAGATTGAATCAAGATAATAGAGCCAGTGCAGGTATGATGGACCGAGTGATCCATTTCTGCACCAGAACAATTCTTTGGTTCTGTGAGGCAAAAGAAATGTATCTGCTCCTGCCTTAAACTTTGCCAATGATGGAGCATTCACAACACTATATATGAAGGAGTAGCTGTCAACATTTTTAAACCAATCTGTCCAGACATGCTATAACCCACTTGAACTAGGGCTTTCTACCTCAGAGGTAGGAACGTTGCCACCAGAGCCTGAGGAAAGTTTTGAGTTGTTTATTCTGTTATAAGTTTAGACATTTTCTAATCAATCTCTTTGGAATGTTATTACAGGCCTCTGGAGGAGGTGGGACTTAAACCTGAGTCTCCTGGCTCAGAGATAGGGACATTACCCACCCCCTCACCTCCCCGACGATGTGATAGGTATTTTCGAATCAACTTGCTGAGATCTATTGTTCTACATCATCAAAGCGAATGGAACTTGAAAGCAGACCTCCTGGCTCAGCGACAGGGTCGCTACCAGTGGAGCGTAAGTGCACCCTGAAGATGTGTTAGATATTTCCTGAACAACTTTTTCAGATATGCTATTGCACACCACCAGAGCAAGTAGGACTTGAACCCGAGTCTCTGGCTCAGAGGTAGGGACGCTACCATGTGCCTCCTGAAGATGTGATACAGCAAAGACACAACAGAGGTCACAGAGAGGAGATGCAAAAGATTGAGCACGCTTTTATATCGAAAATTCATTTGAGCCGTTGCCTTGGAAGTCAGCATGTCGCTGCACTTACGGTATTGTTTCATGCAACATTCCAGGAAAACCACAGTCAAAGGTTTTTATCAAATGTAAAATAAGCAGATTGGGATTGCTTACTTCAGTATACTTTTCACAATGGAGCAATTGCTTGGTAAAGTTCACATCGGTCATGACTCACTTTGAATAATTTTATTACGTTGTGAAAATTATGCAGCACGGCAGCTCGACATGAAAATGAGATTTTAGTGCACTGTTATCAACATTATTCAACTGATGGAATAGATTGTACTAACAGTTACACCCTCAAACTGGGAAGTGAGGGGCTGTAGCTCCCATCCTCGAGTGCTATGTGTCCAGTCACCAATATGGCAGATAGTAAAATTGCAGAGACTGCCAATTGGTAATGTGACCCAGGCCACACTGGCAGAAATGTTAACACTAACAACATGTCCACGCGAAGCAGCATTTGAGATTCAGGTTACCTGCTTTGCTGGTGAGAGCTTCTCACAGAGTGTTGGCTCCCAGGTAATGTAGTTGAAATACTGATCCTGGAAACCAGGCTAATGTCGGGTTTCAATCGTACCTGGAGAGATGGTGAAACTTGAATTCAATAAAGAACCTAGAATGAAAAGATAATTTAAAGGTGACATAATCAAATATTGTAAAAACTCATTGGATTAATCACATCTTTTAGAGAATGACATTTGCCATCCCTCCCTGGTCTGAGCTACATCTGACTTCAAACTCACAGGTAGCCACTGAATTCAGTTAGGAACGGGCGCAAAATGTTGGCCTGGCTAATGGTGCTCACCTGCCATGAATGAGCAGTAAAAAACATTTTCCATATTGAACTACCGCAATGCCTCCCTCACCACACACTGACAGTGCTCAGTACGAAGTGATGTGAATGAGCTTTGAGGTTTAGTGGGTGTTTAAGGATCATTTGAAAGGGTGCTATAAGGTAATATTTCTGGGTGCCAGTTGATATCTCAGCATTGATTGTGTTCAATTGCTCTGAAAAATTCACTTTGTCTGCACCAAGAGTTTTTTTTTGTATTTACCCCACCGCTGCTCTTTGAGGGGTGGCATGGTGGTTAGCACTGCTGCCTCACAGCACCAGGGTTCAATTTCAGATTGAGGCGACTGTCTGTGTGGAGTTTGCATGTTCTACACCTGTCTACATGGGATTCCTCCAGGTGCTCCTGTTTCCACCCACAGTCCAAAGATGTGGAGGTTAGATAGATTGGTGACGTTAAATTGCCCCATAGTGTACAGGGATGTATAGGCTAGGTGGACTAGCCATGGGAAATGTAGGCTTATGGGGATAAGGGAGGAATGTGGACCTAAGTGGGATAATCTTTGGGGTGACAGCGTGAGGGAGCGAATGGCCTGCTTCCACTATGTAGGCATTCTACCATTGACTTAACTATTATCAGGACTGCAGATGCAGGTAGTCGAGCAGGGCCGTCTTTGGTGAAGTGGGGACCAGGACAAACAACATAGAGGACTGCACAGAACTCTAAGGACCCAAATGCTTCATTCCAGTTCTGGCAACTTGAAAGCTTCTATACAAACTCTTTCTAATAGGTCACTCAAGCCTTTGCACTGAAATTCAGGATTGAACAGTTGCAAAGATTGAAATGAATCTCTTGAATTGAATTAGCTTTATTGTCTTAGGTCTCATTTCACATACTCCAGATTTTATTACCTGACCATCCTGAAATTTTCGCAACCCATTATAGTGTGTTGTGTGCTTCCTTTATAGGTGATGCCACTTACTCACCAATATTGTTATCATCGAAGCTGTATAAAGGTAATTAAACAATTTCTATCAATTACTCTTTGACCCTGGTGTTATAAACCAACAGTGTTTGAATTGTTGATAATAACTATGTAGCCATTTGACATGCGTTAAACATTCTTGATCAGATTGAAACATGTGTGCAATGATAACATTTCAAAAACATCTTTATCTTAGTGCTAAGCTGTCTCCTGTGGGAGTATATTATAAAGTGTTTGAGAGTAATGCTAAACAGCAATAGATATGGAGACATAATTATTTCTGTTGACCCTGGAATTCAATATAGTGACAAGCTTATCAAAAATATTCAGGTGAGGTATTACGGTGCTGTCTGTAGTGAATTAGTTATTTTGTTTCACTATATTCGTTAATGTTATATTTTATTGTTTACAATTCAGGATTTGCTGGGAGGAGGGGGAGTTAAAAGAATATGTTATGTTCTCTCTCCTATCACCATCTGATGAATGAAGCCTTGATTTTAAACCTGGGTGTTTGCTTTACGGGAAATAATGACCGCAGCCCTCTCCTATCATCATGGAGCTACCAAAGTTTATTTTGCAGATATGAAAATCCTGCTGCCTCTAACAAGGCCAGTTGGTTCTCACTTAGTTCAGAGACTGATGACTGAATCTCTTGCCCTGAAAAACCGCTTCCAGCAGCAGGACAGGAACAGCTCAGATCTAATTCCCAGCAGAATCTGACACTTTCTAGAAGCTTTTCCTCATTTTTGATTTGCTGTGATTTGATTTATTGTTGTCACATATATCAAAGTACAGAGAGACGTTTTGTTTTGCGAGGATAACAAACAAGGACATACAGATCATAGGGTGTTTAGACAGAGCGAGGTGTACAATATTATTAACCATTTTTACAGACTTAGAATTGAGGTTCAAAAGTGCAGAATGGTTGTAAGAAATGCAAGAATAAAATCTGCTGTAGAGAGCCCAGTGTTGACGCCATCTTGAAAAAACCTTCGTGCTGTTTGACAGTTCTCCTGCAGAGGGTTAAGAGGTTCTCCAACAATAAAAGAGGGTGTAGTACTTAATGTGGAGCAATTACATTATCAGGATCTTAGTGTCACGTTCAATTAATTGCACCTTCACAAACTTTCAGAAAAATCAAGGCTGACTCTCCAAAACAGTGCAGAGGGAAGTCTGCACTCATGCTTTCAGTTGAGATGTTAAATTGGCATCATCTTCCCCAATCACCTGGATGTAAAACATATCTTGGCCAATATTTATCCCATCAGCAAGATCACTGCAGTTCATTATCCAGTCATTATCTCATCCAGCTGCCAGCTATAAGATGCAATGCAGTAATGCACTAAGGATTTTTTAACAGTATCATCGAAACACAGTACTTCTATCACCCAGAAGCAAATGCATGGAAATACCAGCAGATACAGGAACCCGTCCAAGTCACATACCATCCTGACTTGGAACTGTATCAACCAGTGTTACTGGGTCAAGCTCCTGGAGCAGCTTCCCTAACAGCACTGTTAGTGACTGTACAACCTAAAGACTACAGTGGGTGAAGAAGGCAGCTCACTATCACCATCTCAAAAGGTCATTAGGAGATGGCAGCAAATATGGCAGCAAAGGCCACATCACATTAGTTGATTTCACAAAAGACCCTGAGACAACTCCAGTCATCTCTTTAAAAATGGAGGTCCATTTGGGATTTTCTTTTCAAAATGAAATATTTTACTTAGTGGAACAAACATTCACAAGTCCTGAATGAAATTAACTAGTAGGTCATCAGCCTGGATGTTCTCCTGTTCCCTGGATGCTGCCTGACCTGCTGCGCTGTTCCAGCAACACATTTTCAGCTCTGGATGTTCCAATACCTTACCTTATCAAGTGTCCCTTTATTAAAGATTTGTTTACAGGACATGGTCATCACTGGCAGGGTCAGCATTCATTAAGCATCCCTAATTACCCAGAGGGCTAGGGGATTTTTTCCTGACAATGGTCATCTTAAAAACTCTAATTCTAGATTTTTAAACATGACCATCTGCTATGATGGGATTTGAATTTAGGTCCCCAGAACATTACCCAAGTCTCTGAATTAATAGTCTAACGATGCTGTCACTCCCAATGCAATGCTCAATCCCTTTCATATTGAAAATGTCTTTTCTTAAAGAGGTTTTACTGCCATCTTGTCTTGTGCGGGGTGGATGGAAGTTTGTGAAACAACTGGAGACTGCCTGTTTCTTGTAATGGTTCATCCAATCTCCCAGAGTGACAAGTAGGGTTGGAGGGATGAATAGAAATTTCAAAGTCAATGTATATATTTTAAAACAACAATCTCACAAGTGTGGATGATTTAAATTACTTTCATACAAAATCCTTTGTTGTTGATGCAAAGTAGTAAATTCTGTAAATTCAATCCAATTCTGTTCAGCTTATATTTAATTGAAAGTAATGAGTCCTAATTTGGATAGTTTCAGAAAACATCCCTACAATTCTTTCACTTTAGTTCCAACTAAATGATTTGGAAGAGCCAACTTTTGTGTGTCCTTTAGTTATGAAACCAAACTCTGCCATTGAATACATTGTTTCCTGTAATCCCTCAAAACATCTTTCAGCTTTGTGTAATATTTGCACAATTGCATTTCCATTTTAAAAGGTTGAGTTTATTATAAACTATTTCTTGATGAATATGAACATTACTGAAAAGACAAACACGCTGCTGAAACTTTTCATCTTGTTATGACACAGAGACAGGCAGAAATAGCCTTTCTACCTCTGTACTCACAACACAGTGAAATTAAACCATTGAAGAGCTCTAAATAGTCACTCCAATAGTTCCTGACCAGACTTTGGAATAACCAATCCCGACCTTAGTGAAGAATTCATTTCTAGTCACTGGTTTTGTATCTCCATTGAAACGGGGGTGATGCCTAGCGATATTATTGCTCAAGCATTAACCCAGAAACTCAGGAAATTTTCCAGGGACTTGTGTTTGAGTCACACTCATGGCAGATAGTGAGTTCAATAAAAAAATCCAGAATTATGAATCTACTGATGACCATGAAACAATTCAGAAAAAAAACAATATTTGAATCATTCATGCCTTCCTTCAGGGAAGGAAATCTGCCATCTTCACCTGGTCTGACCTACATGTAACTCCAGACCCACAGCAAAGTGGCTGACTCTCAACTACCCTGAAAGTTGCCTAGCAAATCACTAAGTTGTACCAGTCATTATAAAGTCTCAACAAAGAAATGAGATCAGATGGATCACCTAGCACTGCCCTAGGCACCTGAACAGACAATAACAGAAACAGCTCTGTGAAGCCTGTAAAGTCCTCCTCACTAACGTCTGTGGGCTAGTGCCAAAGTTTGGAGGATTGACTGACAGACTAGTCATGCAATGGCATGTTATGATCATGCTCATGTAATCTTACCTAACAATGTCCCGGCAGGACAGATGGAGCAGAGGTGGTGGCACAGTGGGTATACAATCAGGAGGGAGTTGCCCTGGGGATCCTCAATATTGTATCTGGACCCCATGATGTCTCATGGCTTCAGGTTAAACAAGGGCAAGGCAACTTCTTGCCGATTATCATGTACCATTCTCCCTTGGTTGATGAATCAGTCCTTGTCTATGTTGAACAACACTTTGGAGGAATCATTGAGGATGGCAGGGGCATAAAATGTATTTTGTGGGGTGGGTGGGGGTTTCGATGTCTGCCACTGAGAGGGGCTCAGCAGCAGCAGTACTGATCAAGCTGGTCAGGACATTGCTGCTAGACAGTGTGTGTCTCAGAATTGCGTCTCTTAGAATCCTTTAATCAAGGGTCAGCCTGCAATTAATATCTAGGACCAGCCTCATAAACAGAGCTTGCTTGGTCTGTTCATTCTTTTTTAACTCACATTGTCCCAAAGCCCATTAGTCATGTTAGAAACAAAATTATCAAAATTAACTGAGACCACCAAAAATCTGGAAACAAGACAATTTATTTACGATCTTGCAAGAAAGGGCTTCATAAGCTTGCTAAGCGAATGAGCAAAGAGCGTTTGGATACATGTACAATTATACCTTTGAGCTGCATGAGGTCACCTTTCCCACCCCCGTATTATCCAAGCATCTCTTACCTGTCGCTACGTGACTTCCCCTTTATCTAAATTAAACTCTACTTCTATTTTCTTGGGCATACGACATACTCCTTTGACCATCTTGCAAAAACCCCTATCACATGTTACGTTTGTGGTCTCGTATTGTTCCTCTTTTCCCACGGGACAAGGGGTCATTACCCTTACCCTCTCCTTGCAGCTGTCTCTATGCCTGGGCTTATCGTTCCTCTTTTCCCACATATTCTTATCTGGGTAAAAACAATGACTGCAGATGCTGGAAACCAAATTTTGGATTAGTGTGGAAGAGCACAGCAATTCAGGCAGCATCCAAGGAGCAGCAAAATCGATGTTTCGGGCAAAAGCCCTTCATCAGGAATAAAGGTAGAGAGCCTGAAGCGTGGAGAGATAAGCTAGAGGAGGGTGGGGGTGGGGAGAAAGTAGCATAGAGTACAATAGGTGAGTGGGGGAGGGGATGAAAGTGATAGGTCAGGGAGGAGGGTGGAGTGGACAGGTAGAAAAGAAGATAGGCAGGTAGGACAAGTCATGGGGACAGTGCTGAGCTGAAGTTTGGAACTCGGGTGAGGTGGGGAAAGGGGAAATGAGGAAACTGTTGAAGTCCACATTGATGCCCTGGGGTTGAAGTGTTCCGAGGCGGAAGATGAGGCGTTCTTCCTCCAGGCGTCTGGTGGTGAGGGAGCGGTGGTGAAGGAGGCCAGGACCTCCATGTCCTCGGCAGAGTGGGAGGGGGAGTTGAAATGTTGGGCCACAGGGCGGTGGGGTTGATTGGTGCGGGTGTCCCGGAGATGTTCCCTAAAGCACTCTGCTAGGAGGCGTCCAGTCTCCCCAATGTAGAGGAGACCGCATCGGGAGCAACGGATGCAATAAATGATATTAGTGGATGTGCAGGTAAAACTTTGATGGATGTGGAAGGCTCCTTTAGGACCTTGGATGGAGGTGAGGGAGGAGGTGTGGGTGCAAGTTCTGCAGTTCCTGCGGTGGCAGGGGAAGGTGCCAGGATGGGAGGGTGGGTTGTAGGGGGCATGGACCTGACCAGGTGGTCACGGAGGGAACGGTCTTTGCGGAAGGCAGAAAGGGGTGGGGAGGGAAATATATCCCTGGTGGTGGGGTCTTTTTGGAGGTGGCGGAAATGTCGGCGGATGATTTGGTTTATGCGAAGGTTGGTAGGGTGGAAGGTGAATACCAGGTGCATTCTGTTCTTGTTACGGTTGGAGGGATGGGGTCTGAGGACAGAGGTGCGGGATGTGGACAAGATGTGTTGGAGGGCATCTTTCGGGCTTTTGCCCGAAACGTCGATTTTGCTGCTCCTCGGATGCTGCCTGAACTGCTGTGCTCTTCCAGCACCACTAATCCAAAATCTGGTTTCCAGCATCTGCAGTCATTGTTTTTACCAAGGTAAATGGGATTGCCCAATTGCACAAGTGCCTCGCCAGTTAGAGGGCATGGTGGGTCTTAGAATCTTTCCGCCACAGTACCACCACAAATCCGCTCGGGGTATTTTTAAGGCTGAATAGTTCCTTCCCCACTCTGTCTCGGAAACTGATTCAATTTCCGAGCGGAGCTTTAAGTCTCCGAGGAATCGGGACTGGCCTGTCGCATTCCTCTGAACACAGGAGGTATGATTCCCAATCACATTCGCAAATGACGGGGGTTTTCTCAATTCCCCCTTCTTTAAGGAAGGAAACATCGACATCAATGTTCGACAACTACGGTTTCCCATGCTGTCTCATTCTGGTACAGGGCTATCATACATAGCATGCTGGCCCTGGCTCACTTCCACCTGAGCGGAAAGGGAACCACATGAGCCACCAGTCTACCTGAGGCACATGCATAGCAATTGCTTTTATTTAGGCTTTTTACTTCACCCATTCAACCCAGGCATTTGTCTCCCTGTATCCTGTTTCTATCTCAATGGCTTGTCTTAAGTCTTTGACCTCTATAACTTTTACCAATTTCGGGTCACCGTCAGGGATATAAGATTTCTGTTCCTTCTGTTTTCCCTTTACTACCATTATTCGGAGATAGCAGCCCGTAAAACATTTCCCAGGGTACCTCCCAATCATCGCACCCCTACATATATTCAGAGGGTCCCCTGGGGCTTCCACTAAGATCATAAGGTTGTCACTGAGGGGCCAACTTGCATTTAAATGAGTAGGAGGTATTCTTAATAGTGATGTATATCGGGTTGCATTTCTTATCAGTACATTCTAGGGACGGACGGAAGAGATCTCTATGAATTGTGATGCTGGGTGGCGGTCCCGCCATTCCAAATTCTGTCTGCTTTTGGCCCTGGAGACTAATTGCAAAGGAACTGTATTCTCTCTGATTCTTCACATCTCTGCAATCTACTAGGCTGCAAGCATCGCTCTTTATTACTTTTGGGTTTTCAGATTCAGGGACTTTTAATACTATCATATATGTCAACCTTATTTCGTAAAGCCTCAACATTAAGAGGATGAAGTTGGTAATTCTAAACATACTACCTATTTTATAATATTATTCCTGTACTTACCCACCCCATTCCTCTGTTCACTTGTCTATTTACCGTCTTTCTCAGGTGTCTGGGAGAGATGAGCCCACACAGTTCTTACAATTAATAGCAGCAATTTTAAATCAATAACAGTCTGTTTTAAAAGTCTCTTGTTTCAGTTCAGTCTTTCTGCTCAATTTGATTTTCAGACGATCCTCTGTAGGATGAACTTGCCACTCTGCCGAAGGAGTAGGTACATCTACCGGACCCTTAACGCGAGTGTGATGGCTCCACTCTTTATCTGCAGTCCGTACTGCTGTCTCGGTAGTCAGGAGAGTGAGGAACGGCCCTTCCCAATTTGGATGTAGTTTGGTATCTTTCCAAGTCTTTATCAGAACCCAGTCTCCTGGCTTTATCTGGTGTGCTGCGAACTCTAAAGGTGGTGTCTGTGCCAATAGACCCTTATTCCTAAGAAAAGACAATAAAGAACCAAGAGCCACAAGATAGTTTTTCAGAAACTTATCAGTAAATTCGGCCATAGGTACTTCCCCTCTCCCCGCCACAGAAGTGCAGCTGGGTTCAAGCAACTGTCTGTGACTAACACAAGATCATTCTGCTCTATTAAGATTGTCTCATATTTCAAGATCCTAGAATCTGTGAGCCATCGTCCTGCTTTCTGATTTAGTATGGTCCGTACCTGATGTGGGGTGCTGACTATTAAGGCTCCCCCAAAAGTAAGTTTCCGACTCTCCTCTACCAATAAGGCTGTTGCTGCCACTGTCTGCACACACTCTGGCCAGTAATGTATGCAGTCATGTTTTAAATTAACCATGAATCAACATGACAGGTCACTGAGAATGTATGAAGATATCCTGTCAATTAACATTGATTCAGGCCAACACAATTGATTTATTATAAATATTAATTACTAATTATGTATATTATATAATTCAGGGTGGGAATGCAACAAGTGACTAAAACATTTTAACAACTGTAATCGCGCAGTTCTGTTTGTTTGCCAGTCACTTGTGACTTCTCACTCCGTTTCGGTAATTGTTTTGCTCGAGCAGATTCATTTTAAGAACCTCAACAGATTCCATAGCACCATTTGAGCTAATTCGATCCCCAATTTGGTGGCAATATCTCGTCATGAGCGCAAAACTGATTCTCTCATCACAAAACTGTTGCCATAATCCAATTAACATTTTCGTTCCCATTCCCTTGGGCTTAAAATTCAAGGATGACCTTGCTGCCCCCATATCGACTGGGAAAATTACGTCCTCCTTGTAAGGTACCACCTTTTAATGTGTCGAGGGTTCCTGGTGGGTCCCCGGGGGCAGGAACTCCTGACACCCCTACTTTTCATCAAGGTTCATAAACGGCACTGCCTTTACTTCCTTTTTCGGATCTGGACACTCTCTCTTAAAGTGACCTTTCTTTCCACCATAATAACATCCCGCCTGTGGGGATTTCCACTTTGATCCTTGTTCCTGTCTACCAGACCCCTTAACATCTCCTCCCCGATCCCTTCTCCTCCCTTTATTTTCAATATGCTGCCCGCCACCAGTCCGGCTCCAGTCCCCCGATTCAAATCCAAAACTAGTCCTCCCAAGTAGTCCTGACCAGTCATTGCTCAATCACAATGCTATAGGTCATGAAATAACCAGAGCTGCCTTAAAAATGATTTGTTAAACTGATAGTAAGGCAGTCATGACCTGTAAAAAGAACACGAGTTAACATTTTATTTCATAATCTGTAAAATCCTTAACCTTAAAAGAAATCATGTTAAAATTTCCATAATAGAAATCAGATTCAAAACAGTCCCGGATCTCCAGCTTCAGGGAACAAAGCACAAACATTCAATCACCATCAAACAAATGTTCATTCAAACTGAATCACAAAGGGTTCTTATTAGCTGTACAGCTTCTCTCTCTCTCTCTCTCTCTCTCTCTCTCTCTCACACACACACAGACATCGTATCTCACAGACACTTTAAGCTTCCCGCAACGACTCCTCTAGCTTTTGAATATTTTTCTGGACGTCTCTTTCCTTGTACTACCCTTGACGACCCGTCTATAAACAGCCTAGCTCCTTCATGTAGAGGAATATCCTGTAAGTCTGCTCTTGTTCTCCCCTCCACATGAAGGTAGCTGGGTTCAAACACGTGTCTGTTGTTAACACCAAGTCATCCCTTTCCATAAGGACGGTTTCATATTTTAAAATTCTTGAGTCTGTCACCATCCTTCTAATTTTTGTAGTTTCTTTTGTATATCTGGCTACGATTTGGTTATAAACCGGACTTTTAAGAGTCCCCGCCTAATCATACCTCTCTCCTTTCCTGAGGATAACGTTCCTAAGATTGTCATCAGTTCCCCCCATGTATATAAAGTAGGTTCTAGAAATTGATCTAACTGCTCAGCCAGTCCCACCGGATCCTCTATTAAACTTTTCATTTCTTTCTTAGAGATCCTAACTTCACTACTAGTTAGTGGTGCATTAACATATCCAATTGCATCGTCCTATTGGGACTTCCCTTAAGGGATATACTTGAGTGGTAGTCTTGTCGGTATCTTTTTCTTTTTGTTTTACCATTGACCTCATTTGCTTCAAACTCACTTCAGAACCCTCCTTATTTTCCTCAGGGGGAGGTGCTGTGGGTTTGGTTGACCGGCCGGCGTTATTAGGATAAGGAGGAGGAGGAGGCATGGAGTATAAATTTGATAATAGTGGCTCACTGGACAGGGGTGGTAAATTGGACAACAGATCCCAACTAGAGGGTTTAGGATCTTTTTCAGTTACTTCCTCCTGTTTTGTTCCCAGGCCAAAGATTTCTGAACTTCCCACCCAACAGGCCGCATAATCAAACTCTCCCTGACCTTGATTTTGTTTTCTACTAACATATATATTTAAGTCTTGACACAGCCAATCTTCATCGGATCCATATTTGGGCCAAAATACATTTGGTGACTCTGTACTTTCACGGGTCCAAACAAAACAACAATAATTTATCATCACAGTTCTATCCTTTCCCCGCGTCCGGGGATTATTTTCCCAATTTATCGAGATTCCCCCCAAGGGAGTGTCTGGTGGTATATACTCGAGTTTAGCGCTGTTTACTGATTGATCCTTAGTCAGGCAACTTCCTTTGCCTCCCATTTCTACTAATTTAAAATTGACCTTTCAGTGGTCTGTTGTCACCTTCTTCCACACCCACTTCAGGGTCCTGACCTTCGCATGAGGGATTTCCCCTCTTAACAACCGGTCTAAGGCTGGGTGTCCGAATCAGGGGGTAGACACCTTATTCGTCCGATCAACTTGACCAATTATACACTATACATATATAGTGGGCGGCACGGTGGCACAGTGGTTAGCACTGCTGCCTCACAGCGCCAGAGACCCGGGTTCAATTCCCGCCTCAGGTGACCGACTGTGTGGAGTTTGCACGTTCTCCCCGTGTCTCGTGGGTTTCCTGTGGGTGCTCTGGTTTCCTCCCACAGTCCAAAGATGTGCAGGTCAGGTGAATTGGCCATGCTAAATTGCCCGTAGTGTTAGGTAAGGGGTGGGTTGTGCTTTGGCGGGGAGGTGTGGACTTGTTGGGCCGAAGGGCCTGTTTCCACACTGTAAGTAATCTAATCTACACTCTTAATTTTACTTTGCCAATTCCCCGCACTTTCCGTGCATCCCGACCACTTAAGGTCGTCCTGACCACCAAGGCAATACTTAAAGGTCCTTTTTCTTACCTTGGTCTGTGCACAGAGTTACCTGATTGTGCCGGCTCCTAACCTCAGCCTTAAAGGTCGCTGGAAACCTGCGCGGCAATACCTGCAGCTCTCAAAGGTCATTGCAAAACCTTCAGCCTCAAAGGTCACTGGAAACCCCTAGTCGCCTGGATACATCTTTTTTTCAGACCTTAAGACCTTTACAAGACCCGGGTCTTGTGCACAATACTTGCCCAACCGAACCAGCCGCGTCTCCCTTCTCGTCTTGTTTCCAGGGTCTCTCCGTCCAGATCACGCTCGTCCAAAGCCTCCGCGACAACAAGGGGAAACCAGAGATCACTGAAATCGGTGAGGTGTACCTTCTCTGTCCCTCCAAGAATGCCGATCGACCGGAGCTTGGGATCCTGGACGAGCCCCTAAATCTGTTAGAAACAAAAATATGAAAATTAACTGAGACCACCAAAAATCTGGAAACAAGACAATTTATTTACGATCTTACAAGAAAGGGCTTCATAAGCGAATAAGCAAAGAGCGTTTGGATACATGTACAATTATACCTTTGAGCTGCATGAGGTCACCTCTCCCACCCCCGTATTATCCAACCATCTCTTACCTATCGCTATGTGACATCCCCTTTATCTAAATTAAACTCTACTTCTATTTTCTTGTGTATACGACATACTCCTTTGACCATCTTGCAAAAACCCCTATCACATGTTACGTTTGTGGTCTCGTATAGTTCCTCTTTTCCCATGGGACAAGGGGTCGTTACCCTTACCCTCTCCTTGCAGCTGTCTCTATGCCTGGGCTTATCGTTCCTCTTATCTGTCTAGTAGCTTAATAATTGAGCTTTAATTATTGCAATACTTAGCTTGCTGGCATTATTAGTTTTCTGCAAAAACAACATACTTTTCTATTTCTCACAGTCATTTTGTTATGGGCCCGAATAGACCCGCTCAAAATATATTAAGATGGTAGCCATGACCCTAATTTTTTAATATTTCAAAGGTAAATGTGAGGTGCCGTGTTCCAGATGCAATTTGACTGATCAAACTACTTGGTGTTAAGCAAAATACGACTTATTCAAACACTGCAGTTAAAATATAATGATAAAAAAAATTTACAATAACTTAGCTCTTCTGGAAAACTTAACAAAATAATAGGTACAGTAACTATGACTAATGAACTGTTCCAGTGTAGTTACATCCCATAAACACACCCCTTGGCAAAAAATTCAAAAATTTGATTTGTTTCACAGGTAATGCCAGCAACCCAGAAGGAAAAACATCAAGAGGAAACTCAGAGAGACATTTACTGCAGCTTTCAACCTGTTGAGGCTCCAGCAGCAACTGCTGACTAATCTTAGAGCTAAAAAAAAAAAGAACCAGAAATCCTAGTCTGTGAGAACTGGCCACACCCATCCAGGCTATTGTTTCAATGTTTAAAAAAAAATCCAAGGCCTCATAAGCTGTTTACATTACCACAAACTGCTCGATACCTCTCATTCAATCCCTTGTTTAAAAACGAACCAGGACAAAATATATCTCTTAAAGCCACAACATCATCACATCTCTCCCCTTTAAAAAAAAACATCAATATACAAAGATGGCTTTATTTTTAAAAACCCTCAGTCTTACTCTGTTAGTGCACTACAATACATGTACATTATGTTGAATATTCACATGTCCATTTCAGTTCGTTCATTCCTGTCACCGAATGCCTCCACCTCTATTCATCAAAGGAACAACAACGTGTTATCAGTTATGTTCTCTCAACCTACCAAGTGCATATTTTTCAAATTGAGTGGTTGCAATAATAAACTCTATCTAAACAGTCTAGAATTTTTGTCCTTAAATTTCTCCTTAAACTTTAAGGGGTTGAAATCAGTTCATACAAATATCTCAGATGCATTACTAGCAATCTAAATGTTGAAATTTTGTAATGCTAAAACCAAGTTCAAAATTTCCTTCTCAATCATAAAATAATTCCGTTGATGACTATCCAATTTTCTGGAAAAATACCCAGTAAGTCTTTCTGTCATCTCAACATCATTTTATAAGAATCCAGCACTGACACCCACATCACTCACATCGACTGCCATCTTGAATGGCTTTGTGTAGTTAATTGTTGCTGGCACTGGGGCAGTGGTCAATGATTTGTCAA
Source organism: Chiloscyllium plagiosum (assembly GCF_037043375.1). Classification (NCBI taxonomy): domain Eukaryota; kingdom Metazoa; phylum Chordata; class Chondrichthyes; order Orectolobiformes; family Hemiscylliidae; genus Chiloscyllium; species Chiloscyllium plagiosum. The sequence continues at coordinate 14,596,452 of NW_028270147.1, forward strand.
ATGCCTTCTGACAGTGTGCTGTCCATTGAAATTTCTGCATTTCTTCACTATGTCAGTCTGTAAGTCAGTAACCATACTGCTAAAATGTGGTGCAAACATCTGATAAAATCCATTCAATGTCAGGCACCGAAGTACTGCCCTCTTCATTAATAGAATGGGCAACTCCCCCATAAACTTTGTTTTCACATCCTGTGAGATCATCTGTCCATGTCCAATAACATGGCCCAGGAATGTGACTTGGGCTTCTGCGATCTCAGTCTTCACCAGGTTTATCATCAAGCCTGCTTCCCGAAGTCAATCGAACAATTCTGCTAGATGTTGCAAATGTTCCTTTCATGTGTAACTATAAAATCACCAGATCATCGATGGATAACACACAATTAGGCAATCCTGTTTAGTCTCTGAAATGTTGCTATACATTTTTCCTACCAAATGGCATGATGTTAAATTGGTATAGAGCTGAAAATGTGTTGCTGGAAAAGCGCAGCAGGTCAGGCAGCATCCAAGGAGCAGGAGAATCGGCGTTTCGGGCTCTGATCGCCAGCATCTGCAGTCCTCACTTTCTCCGTTAAATTGGTATAGTCCATTCAGTGTCATGAAAGCTGAAAATGTCTCTGCTCTTGCAGATAAAAGTACTTGCTGGTATACTCTGACTAAGGCCAAGTTAGATGTGTAAGTTGCTTGTCCCTTCTTCTTCATATAGTCTTCCAAATGTGGAATCAGATATGAATCAGACTTTGCAACTGCATTAACCTTGTGATAGTCTACACATAATCATTGGGAACCATCTGGGAACGATTACTGTGGGTGAACTCGAGTTACTGTAGTGCACTTTGATTATATTGTATCAAGCTAGTGCTCAAACCTTTCTTGAATTTGTACCAACCTTTGATGATTAAGTCAATAAGGATGTTGCTTAATTGGAATAGCATTTTCCATCTCTACATCATGCATATATAGATTAGTATTTCCCAACATTTTCCCACATACCTCCCCATGTAATTGTAATAACTCTTTCAAGTCATTTCAATTTTCCTCTCGAAGGTAACTTAGTTATTTATCCAAATTTTTGAGAACTTCCTTTGTCCAATTTAATCTGAGGAATGTCCAATTCAGAAGCATCTGAACTTAGTTCTCACAATTCATGTTGTAAACAGTACCACATTCTCATTTTGCTTTCCTTCCCAATCAAAATAACTTTTGAACATATTCACATGACACACTTTGTGAGATTTCTTTCTTTCTGGTATTTTTATTAAATAGGTCACCTCACTCAATCTCCTTACGATTTGATAAGACCCATTAAATCTTGCTTTAAAGGTTCACTTACCACTGGGAAGTAACACTAATATTTTATCTCCACGAAAATAATTTATTTTTTTAGATTACCTACAGTGTGGAAACAGGCCCTTTGGCCCAACAAGTTCCACACCGACCCTCTGAAGAGTAACCCACCCAGTCCCACTTCCCTCTGATTAATGCACCTAACACCATGAGCAATTTAGCATGGCCAATTCACCTAACCTGCACATCTTTGGACTGTGGGAGGAAACCGGAGCACCCGGAGGAAACCCACGCAGACACAGGGAGAACGTGCAAACTCCACACAGACAATTGCCCAAGGTTGGAATCGACCCTGGGACCCTGGTGCTGTAAGGCAGCAGTGCTAACCACTGAGTCACCGCCTGCTTTTATTGATTTCCCAAATTTTTGATTTCTCAACAGCTCCCAGTTTCATCACATATTGTGCTACTCTTAAATGTGATCTCGCCAACTCACCTATCTGTTTAATCTATCCTGAAAAGTTGACACATCATCCAAATGTATGGTCTCTGAACTCTGACTCACCAATTTTTCCTTAATTAATTTTAGTGATCCTCTCACTTCATGCACAAAAACTAATTCAAGATTCATTTGGTGTATTCCGAATAGCAAAAAAAGTACAAATGGAATTCCTATATCCCAATCCTCTGGATAGTCTTGACTATAAGCCCTCAGCATGGTCTTTAAAGTTTGATGTGCCACCGTTCTAATGCTCCCTGCAATTCTGGATGGTATGCAGTGGATTTGAATTGTTCTACTCCCAGCTATCCATAAGTTCCTTGAATAATTTTGATGTAAAATTTGACCCTTGATCAGATTGCATCTCTGTAGGTCGTCTTTACCTCGTGGAAGATTTGAGCAACTCCTCTATAATCCTTTGAGCTGTGTTGCATAAACTTCACACAGACATTTGCCCAAAGCTTGAACTGAACCCCGGTCCCTTGGTGCTGTGAGGTAGCAGTGCTCACCACCAATCCACCATCCTACTCACTCTGAGAAGGCAAGAGAAAACTTGTGAATGTAGCTTTCACTCCATGTGATCCTAGAAAGTTCTGCTTTACCCCAATCAGAACTGCAAGGCATCATCAGATTGTATGGAATTTAATGAAATATCAACATTCACCTTTATAGAACCATTCGCTTATTCACTGTTTGTGTCCCAGCATTAGAAGACAACATGACAGTCTTCTTCCCTACACCATGGATAAGCGATGTCAGAGACGGGGCTGTGAATCTGAAGGTCTCAGTCACAAATTCGCACACGAGCAATGGATGCTGAATGGCCTCTGAACCCTTAGAATTGGGCAGGTGTTGCTCCTGTGAGACTATCTCTGAACAGTAAGTGACTCATAGGGTGGAATTTAATGCATTCCCTTGTCAGTTGTGGACCAGGCCAGACCCCTTCAAAACATTTCAAGAAAGTAGCCTGGATCCTAACTTTGCTAGTTGTTATAAGTAGGTGTAAGTGTGAATATTCAAGTAGTGATGCAGCTGGCCCAACCACTGAGTTTTAAACAAAACAGAATTTATTTGCAATATAACCAAATTAAACACAAACGCAAGTGAATAGAACGTAGAATAACTTAACCTATCCGAAAACCCACCAGATTATCCTAACTTAATGATGCTGTTCCAACTTCCTGTAACAATCCCCATAAACACCCCTTGACACAAAAGGTAAAATCAAGCACAGGGTCTTAAAAGACAGAGAGAGAGAGAGAGAGAGATGGTAGCATGGAACACCTTCCACGCGGCCGCAAACTAACTGCCTGCTTTCAATGAACAGCCAGACTGCTAAACAACGAAACCAACCCTGAGAAAAGCTGAGCTGGGAGAACTGGCCACTCCCCTTTCATTGTACAAGTGGGTTTTTTAAAACCTGAAAGCCTTTAGCCTGAGGCAGTATCTGTTAGCTATAATCAAACTAGCTCTAAAAACCTTTGAACCTCGACTTTCCAGAATCGTTGCTTTTATGACCTCTCCAAATAAAAAAGCCAAGGGCAGCATAACCTTATTAAAGGAGCAGCATCATCACACATCTTTGGTGATGGGAGTGGGGCCATTTAATCCAATGGGAGAGTGACTGAGACCCACTGCCCACTTTCCTCCATCTTAAAGTTGATGGCAGGAATGTCTGTGGATGGAAGACATGCCTGTGGAGCCCCACCATCATTAAAACCCCTTATCTTGGTGATGAGGGCTTGTTTTGGTGTCTCACACGGCTGTCACTGGTATTAATCCCAGGGTGGAACTCACCACTCAAGCAGTGCGACAAACAAACACTGTTGGCTCACCTGTCTTTATTTAAAATTGATCACGTAGTGCAGAAGGCCGTATCAAAGATAACAAGGGGATTGCTGTGTAAAGGCACTCAGTACACGCTAAGGAGACCAGGCCTTAGGAAGAGGGTGGAAAATATCGTCTTGCTCTTGCTGAAAAACTGCTCCACCGCCACAAATCCCCTCATTGGGTGCAGAGCAGCCTTGATGGGCTGAATGGCCACTTTTGCTCCTATGTCTTACGGTTTTAGTCTAAATTAAATGCAACTATGAAGCAATTTGATGTAGAAAATATGTAACCATATCCCTATATCTTCATTTATGATATTTCACTTTCTACTTTTCCTTTTGCATTATTGCACTGATTATCATTATTGATCACCATCTATCTGCCCTTCAGTTTAATCTGGAAGTACCTCTTTCCCTGAATCCCGTTTTTCTGAACTCTTTGTCTTGACATTCTCTGTTACACCTGCAGTGTCCCAGTCCTACCAGTAGGCATCAATGTCACCCACATTTACTGCTTTTGCTCCTGAGTCAGTCTTTGTGGGCACTGTGCTACTCCCAATTTGTCTTTTATGCCTCAAGGAGAAGGGAATGACTGTTAATCCAGAGCCCCAGCTACTGTTCTGGGACCTGGGTTCAAATCCCACCATGCCAGAGGGTGGAATTTGAATTCAATAAAAACTTGGAATTAAGAATCTAATGATGACCATAAATCTTTGATTTGATTTATTGTTAACTTATGTACCGAAGTACAGTGAAAAATATTGTTTTTTGAGCAGTACAGGCAGATCATAACAGACAAGGACATACAGATCATCGGGTGTTGAAACTGAGTGAAGCATGTACGGTTACAGTTGCACAGCAGGTGTGCAAAACAAGATCCACATTAACAAGATCAACATGATTTGGAGTTCGCGAGGTCCATTTAGCAGGCTAATAACAACAGGGAAGAAGCTGTTCATGAACCTGTTAGTGTGTGTGTGTGTTCTGTATCTTCTGCCTGATGGAAGCCATTGTCGATTGTCAGAAAAATCTGTGTGATTCACTAACATCCTTTCGGGAAGGAAACTGCCAGCCTCTGGTCTGGCCTACATGTGACTCCAGATCCACAGCAATGTGGTTGACTCTTAACTGCCCTTTGGGCAATTAAGGAGCTGCAACAAATGCTGGCCTAGCCATCTTGAGGAATCATGCAGTGTAGAAAGAAGAGCATCTCATCCTGTCTCTGTAAGTACCCGCCCACCGAACCTGCACATGTTTGGACTGTGCAAGGAAACCAGAGCACCTGACCCAAGCAGACATGGGAGAACATGTGCAACTCCCCACAGTTGCCCCAGGCTGGGATCGAACCCAGGTCCCTGATGCTGTGAGCCACTGTACTGTCCTGTGAAAGAATTAATAAACAAATTACTGCCACAGTTCCCACATCTTGTGTGATCAGGGGAAGTGATTCCACTAAACTGGATGCCAGGGAATAGGTACTGCCAACACAGCCTTTGAAGTGAGGAGGCTGGTGACAGAGTTCAGGAGGATATAGGCGGCTGGAGCAAATGGAGCAGACAGGTGGAACGGTTGCAGTGCAGAAGAAGGCATTTCAGCCCATCATGTCCATGCCAGCTATCTGCAAAAGCAAATCTGCCTTTGAAGGTGCTGGGAGCTGAATACATTCACAGGGAAATTGCTCAGCTGTTTGAGGGAGATAAGTCTACAGCTGTACAAGGATGGAACTGGGAAATGATTGAATTACTCTCCAGGGAAATGGTCTTGATGCACCAAGCCAACTCCTTGTGCCATCATGACTTGGCTTCTGGCCTTATGTAACTCAGTGTTGTGATCCCTGTTTACCCATTAATCAATCCCTGTCTACTCAAAAACAATCTATCCTCATCATCACTTTTCTCTCCGTTGCAAAGTGTTCTTTGATCCTACTTTGGGAACTAAGAGGCTTTAAATTGGGTGTGAATCTTGTGGCATCACACAGACAGTCTCAGTATAGGTCCTTAGGCTATAGTGAACAACAAAGGCTCCTTGGTGTACAAGTTCATAGATGTCCAGAAGGTGTTAGTGCAAGTAAACAGGATGGTGAACAAGGCATATGCCATGCTTGCCTTCAGTAGATAGGACATAGGAACAAGGACGACTTCTTACAATTTTTAGGTCGCACAGTGGCTCAGTGGTTAGCACTGCCGCCTCAGGGTCTCAGGTTCGAGTCCAGCCTCGAGTGACTGTCTATGTGGAGTTTGCACATTCTCCCCATGTCTTCCTGCAGTCCAAAGATGTGCAGTTCAGGTGAATTGGCCATGCTAAATTGCCCATAGTGTTAGGTGCATTAGTCAGAGGGAAATGGGTCTGGGTGGGTTACTCTTCGGAGGGTCAGTGTGGACTGGTTGGGCCAAAGGGCCTGTTTCCACACCGTAGGGAATCTAATCTAATCAGGTACTGGGGGGGGGGGGGGGGGCTGCACTGTCAGTGATGTAATCGTTTAGAAGGTGCATCAACGCAGGGCTCTATTTGGTGAAACAGGATGTAACAGATCCCAAAACATTTTTTGATGTCAAATAAGGGAGTTTTCTCTGATGTTCTGACCATTATTTAGGCTTTAAACCCACATCACAATAAACAGACTACCTCTTCATGATCACATTTGAGTTATATTGGGCAACATTTCTTCCATTACAATCATGACTGCATTGTTTTAAATAAACGTACACTTTATTGGTTGTGAATTACTTTGGCATGGCCTTAGATTGTGAAACATTAAACATAAATTCAAGTCTTACTTCTTCCAAGGGCTACACACTTGAATGTCCATGTTATGTTCATTGTTTACAGGGTGTTAGTACTTTTCCTTGAAGTTGTATTTCTTCATATCAGTCATTTAGTTCACCTGTATCAATTTGTCCTTTTGTAAGTTAATCATCATTGGTCAGTCACAAGCCCTATCTAGATCTGACTGTTTTAGTTGTGGATTGTCTACTGTCCTCTCTCTTGCTGTTAACTTGGGATCATATCGAAACGTGCAGATCATTCCTGCACAATACACACATCTAGACAAAATCGTTCATGTGTTTTTTTTTCAGAAATGCAATTGACTTACAAGTGCAGGTGAAAGTGAAGTATTGAAATACCTAACTCTAACCTTGGGCATTTCTTATGGGTTGCTCTTTTAAATCTTCATTTCACAATTAAAATAATGTGAGGGTAAGAAGAAAGTTACAGAGTCTTAGAGATGTCCAGTATAGAAACAGATCCTTCAGTCCAACTTGTCCATGCCGACCAGATATCCTACATTAATCTAGTCCCATTTGCCACATATCCCTCTAAACCCTTCCTATTCATATAGACATCCAGATGCCTTTTGACTGCTGCAATTGCACCAACCTCCACCACTTCCTCAGGCAGCTCATTCCATACACATACCACTCTCTGCATGAAAAGGTAGCCCTTAGGTGTCTTTTAAATCTTTCCCCTCTCACCCTAAACCTATGCTCTCTAGTTCTGGACTCCCACACCCCAGGGAAGAGACCTTGTCTGTTTACTTACTCCATGCCCCCATGATTTTATAAACTTCTGTTAGGTCACCTCTTAACCTTCGATGGTCAAGGAAAAACAGCCCCAGCCTATTCAACCTCTCCCTGTAGCTCAAATCCTCCAATCCTAGCAACATCCTTGTAAATCTTTTCTGAACACTTTCAAGTTTCACAACATCCTCCCGATAGGAAGGAGACCAGAGCTGCACACAACATTCCAAAAGTGGCCTAACCAATGTCCTGTACAGCTGCAACATGACCTACCAATTCCTATACTCAATGGTCTGACCAATAAAGGAAAGCATACCAAACGCCTTCTCCATTATCCTATCCATCTGCAACTCCACTTCCAAGGAACTATGAACCTGTACTCCAAGGTCTCTTTGTTCAGCACCACTCCCTGAGACTTTACCATTATGTGTATATGTTCTGTCCTGACTTGCTTTTCCAAAACATTTATCTAAATTAAACTCCATCTGCCACTCCTTGGTCCGTTGGCCTATCTGATCAAGATCCCATTGTAATCTGAGGTAATATTCTTCGCTGTCTGGTATAGTTCCAATTTTGGTGTCATCTGCAAACTTACTAATTGTACTTCCAATGTTCGCACCCAAATCATTTATATAAATGATGAAAAGTTGTGGACCCAGCACCGATCTTTGTGGCACCCCACTGGTCACAGGCCTCCATTCTGAAAAACAACCCTCTACCACCATCCTCTGTCTTCTACCTTCAAGCCAGTTTTGTATCCAAATGGCTAGTTCTCCCTGTATTCCATGAGATCTAACCTTGCTAACCAATCTACCATTAGGAACCTAGTTGAAGGCCTTACTGAAGTCCATATAGATCACATCTACCACTCTGCCCTCATCAATCTTCTTCTTACCTCTTCAAAAAACTCAATCAAGTTTGTGAGACATGATTTCCCATGTACAAAGCCATGCTGACTATCCCTAATCAGGACTTGCCTTTCCAAATGCATGTAGATTAGATTAGATTACTTACAGTGTGGAAACAGGCCCTTCGGCCCAACAAGTCCACACCGACCCGCCGAAGCGCAACCCACCCATACCCCTACATTTATCCCTTTAACCTAACACTATGGGCAATTTAGCATGGCCAATTCACCTGACCCGCACATCTTTGGACTGTGGGAGGAAACCGGAGCACCCGGAGGAAACCCACGCAGACATGGGGAGAATGTGCAAACTCCACATAGTCAGTCGCCTGAGTCGGGAATTGAACCCAGGTCTCTGGCGCTGTGAGGCAGCAGTGCTAACCACTGTGCCACCGTGCCGCCCACGAAAATCCTACCCCTCAGGATTCTCTCAAACAACTTGCCCACCACTGATGCCAGGCTCACTGGTCTATAGTTCCCTGGCTTGTCCTTACCACCTTTCTTAAATAGTGACACCACATTAGCCAATCTCCAGTCTTTCGGCACCTCACCTGTGACAGTCGATGATACAAGTATCTCAGCAAGGGGCCCAGCAGTCACTTCCCCAGCTTCTCATGGAGTTCTAGGGGACACCTGATAAGGTCCAGGTTTATCCACCTTTATGCATTTCAAGACATCCAGCATCTCTTCCTCTGTTATATGGACATTTTTGAAGATGCCACCATTTATTTACCCACTTTCTACATCATCTATGTCCTTCTCCACAGTAAACACTGATGGAAAATACTCCTTTAGTATCTCCCCAGTCTCCTGCTGTTCCATTAATAGGCCGTCTTGCTGATGTTTGAGGAGTCCTCATGTCTCCCTAGTTACTCTGTTGCCTTTAATGTACTTATAAAATCCCTTAGATTCTCCTTATCCCTATTTGCCAAAGTTACCTCATGTCCCCTTTTTGCCTCCTGATTTCTCTCTTAGTTATACTCCTACTGCCTTTATACTCTTCTATGGATTCATCCAATCTCTCCTGTCTGATACCTGATATTTGCTTCTTTCTTTTTCTTAACCAAAACCACAATTTCTTTAGTCATCCAGCATTGCCTACACATACCAGCCTTCCCTTTCACCCCAATATACTGTCTCTGGACTCATGTTATCTCATTTTTGAAGGCTTCCCATTTTCCTTGTCCTGTGAACATCCACCCCAAATCAACTTTTGAAAAATCTTGCCTAATACCGTCAAAATTGACCTTCCTGCAATTTAGAACTTTAACTTTTAGATCATGCCTGTCCTTTTCCATCACTATTTTAAAATGAATAGAACTGTGGTTGCTGGCCCCAAAGTGCTCCCCACTGACAGCTCAGTCACCTGCCCTACCTTATTTCTCAAAAGTAGGTCAAGTTTTGCACCTTTGCAAAAGTGAGGACTGCAGATGCTGGAGATTAGAGTCGAGAGTGTGGCTCTAGAAAAGCACAGTAGGTCAGGCAGCGTCTGAGGAGCAGAAAGTCGACGATTCCGAAACGTTGTCTCTCCTGCTCCTTGGATGCTGCCTGATCTGCTGTGCTTTTCCAGCACCACACTTTCGACAAGTATTGCACCTTCTCTAGTTGGTACATCCACATACTGAATCAGGAAATTTTCTTGCACACACTTCCTCTCCATCTAAATCCTTAACACTATGGCAATCCCTGTCTATGTTTGGCAAGTTAAAATCCCTTACTATAACCACCCTATTATTCCTACAGATAACTGAGATCTCCTTACAAGGCGATCTCCCGCCCTCATTTCAGGAACTCTGACCGCAATGCCTTGTTTCTTCTCCTGGCTTACAGGTAAAAGCTCAAGCAAGAGACCCTCTCGTGGATATGAGTCCTGTGCTGGTTGGAGAAAGCAAAGGATCAACTCTGGTGCTGTCTGGAATAGGCTAATTTGGCCATTTTCAAACAGTCCGCAGGTACCTTGGATGAGTATGTCACCACCGTCACAGACTTTATCAGCAAGTGTGTGGAGGACTGCATGCCAAGGAATTCAATCCGGGTGTTCCCCAACAAGAAACCCTGAATGAATCAGGACATACAGATCCAGATAAAAACCAAGCATGAGACCTTCAGATCAGGAGACCCACTCAAATACATGGAATCCAAGTATGACCGTCGCAGAGTCATTAAGACAGCAAAGGACAATACCAATCCAAACCAAAAACCCAGACAGACACCTGGTGACTATGGCAAGGACTGAATGACATCACAGGTTCTAAAAAGATAGCAGTTGATAGCAGATAGCAGTGCAAGATCCCTCTCAGATCATGTCAACACCTTCTATGCTCACTTGGGCTGAATTTCGGCAGAGAGGTAACACCTATTCTGAGAAGTTATGACGAACCTGCCCCAGCAGTCACTGCATCATAGGTCAGATCAGTTTTCCTTTGTGTGAATGCAAGGAAAGTGATGGGACTAGACAGAGTTCCAGGCCGTGCACTCAGAGCATGCGCAGATCAACTGGCAGAGGTCTTCTTGAACATCTTCAACCTCTCCCTGCAGCAGGTCACTGTCCCTGTCTGTTTCAAGAGGACCAACATCATCCCTGTGCCTAAGGAGGCTCATGCAACATGTCACAATGACTACTGCCCAGTGGCCCAACATTGGTGGTCATGTAATGCTTTGAAAGGCTGGTCATGGCATTAATCAACTCCAGCCTACCCACTACACTTGACCCACTCTAATTTGCCTAACGGATCAACAGATCCACGTCAAATGCCAGATCACTTGTCCTTCACTCCTCCCTAAAACATCTTGCACCAAGAACAGCTACGTAAGAATCCTACACATTGACTACAGTTCAGCCTTCAACACTATTATCCCCTCGAGACTGATTACTAAACTTAGTGATCTCAGACTAAGCCCTACTCTCTGCAACTGGATTCCTAGTTTCCTGATCCACAGGCCACAATCCGTGAAGATTGGGGACAATATTTCATCATCACTAATACTCAACACTGGAGCACCTCAAGGGTGCATACTCAGCCCCCTACTGTACTCACTGTACACCCATGACTGGGTCACCAAATACCATTTACAAGTTCACAAGAAGGCTTATGTGAGGATGATGTTAGGGAGCTTGAGAGTTATAAATTGCTGATGACACCACCACAGTTGGTCGAATCTCAGATGGCGACAAAACAGACTACAGACGGGAGGTGGAAGACCTGGAAAAATGGTGCACTGAGAACATCCAAGCTCTCAATATTGGCAAAACCAAGGAACTTATTATTGACGTTTGGCGGGATGTTACTCATGCCCCTCCTATACATTAACAGCACAGAGATGGAACGAGTGGAGAGTGGTCAGCTCCTGGGAGTGGTCATCCACAACAAGCTTTCTTGGACTCTTCACGTAGACGCACTGGTTACAAAGGCTCAACAACGTCTCTTCTTTCTCAGGCAGCTGAGGAAATTTGGCATGACGGTGAATACCCTTGTACCATTCAAGATCGGAGACGATTAAACAGAGTGGTGAACTAGGCCTGGACAATCCCAAAGGCTAACCTCCCGTTTATAGAATCCATCTACCAGGCCCGCTGTCAAGGAAAGGCCACCAGAATTCTCAAAGATCCATCCCACCCTGGCAATGTTTTTTCTCCAACCTCTGCCATCGGGGAGAAGGTACAGAAACCTGAACACATGCACCAGCCGGTTTCGCAACAGTTTCTACCCTACTGAATGGACTCACAATCTCTTAACATTCGCCTGTACCTGTGTTTCTGTTTTTGCCACTGATTACCTATTATTTACAATCTATGCTACTTAACTCTGTGATTTGCCTATATTGCTCACAAGACAAAGGTTTTCACTGTGCCTTGGTGCACGTGACAATAAATTCAATTCAACTCAATTCTGGATGAACAGCGTGTAATATACATGCCTTTGTTGACTGACTAGAATGGGATTCGGTTTGCATTAGAGACATCTTAAAGTGTGGCAAAAATCTTTTACACTGCATAAACAGGGAATATATTTTTATAGCATGTCAAATCAACCATTTGACAAAAAAGCTTCCTAATGATGTGTCAATCTCATTTGGCTGAAAATAGCGTAATGATTTCATATTTTTACACACTGTACATAAGGATTACATCGCATTGCAAAGAAAATGCAACACAGGAAGAGTATAACCAGTCCATGTGATTGTTTGCCCACTTGAACTCCTTCCATCTCTCACCATCTAACTTAATCACTTTGCTCCTCATCTCCTCATGTGCTTACCTGCAACCCCCCCTTTAACCATTGATACAACTCACTGTAGTTACTGTCTGTGGTAAAGAGTTCCACACTCACACTATCCTTTGGATAAATTGCCTGTTGACTATTTTAATCAACCTATTCAGGTATTTTGTACACTTCTCGTGGCCCTTGAATCTAAGGCTCGTGGCTCAGAGGCGGGATGCTACCACTGCAATAGAAGAGCTCCCCATTGGATTTCCGAGTGATTACCTTAGAATGATGGCCTTTGAGGTTTAAATGGCCTCAGAGGAAGGCTTATGTAGACAGGCTAACAACAAGGAACAATGCCATATTGGATTTGGTACTGGGGAATGAACCCAGCCAGGTGTTAGATTTGGAGGTAGGTGAGCACTTTGGCGACAGTGACCATAATTTGGTTATGTTTACAATATTAATGGGCAGGGATAAGTATATACTGCAGGGAAACAGGTATAACTGGGGGAAAAGCCAATTACGATGTGATTAGGCAAGATTTAGGATGCACAGGATGGGGAAGGAAATGGTAGGGGATGGACACTCTTGAACTGTGGAGCTTATTCAAGGAACAGCTACTACAGGTCCTTGATAAGTATATACCTATCAGGCAGGGAGGTAGTTGTTGAGCGCAGGAGCCGTGGTTTACTAAAGAAGTTGAAGCTCTTGTCAAGAGGAAGAAGATGGTTATGTGAGGATGAGGTGTGAAGGCTCAGTTAGGGGTTTGAGAATTACAAGTTAGCCAGAAAAGGTCTAAAGAGAGAGCTAAGAAGATCCAGGAGGGGACATGAGAAGGTATTGGTGGACAGGATCAAGGAAAACCCTACGGCCTTCGATAGGTATCTCAGGAATAAAAGAATGACGAGAGTAAGATTAGGGCCAATCAAAGATAGTAGTGGAAAGCTGTGTGTGCAATCTGAGGACATAGGGGAAGTGCTTAGTGAATTCTTTTCATCAGTATTCACATTTGAAAAGGGCAATGTTAGTGAGACTAAGGAGATACAGGCTACAAGATTGGATGGGATTGAGGTTGACAAAGAGGGATTTTTAGCAATTTTGGAAGATCCGAAAATAGATAAGAATCCTGGGCTGGATGGGAGTTATCCTTGGATTCTCTGGGAAGCCAGGGTGGGGATTTCAGAGCCTTTGGCTTTGATCTTTGTGTTATTATTGTCGACAGGAGTACTGCCAGAAGACTGGAGGATAGCAATTGTTGTTCCCTTGTTTAAGAAGGTGAGTCAGGACAACCCTGGTAATTATAGGCCAGTGAGCCTTACTTTGGTTGTGGGTAAGGTATTGTAAAAGGTTATAAGTGATAGGATTTATAATCAGTTGGAAAGGAATAATTTGATTAAGGATAGTCAACATGATTTTGTGAAGGGTAGGCCATGCTTCACTGAGTTCTTTGAGAAGGTGACAAAACAGATGGATGAAGGTAAGGCAGTTGATGTGGTATATATGGACTTCAGTAAGGTTCCACATGGTAGGCTGTTGCAGAAAATAAAGAATTTCGGGATTGAAGATGATTTAGCAGTCTGGATCAGAAATTGGCTAGCTGAAAGAAGACAGAGGGTGGTGGTTGATGGGAAATGCTCATCCTGGAGCTCAGTTACCAGTGGTGTGCTGCAAGGATCTATTTTGGGACCAGTGCTGTTTGTCATTTTTATAAATGATTTGGAGGTAAGCGAAGAAGGATGGGTTAGTAAATTTGCAGATGACACAAAGGTAGGCAGAGCTGTGGATAGTGCCGAATGATGTGGTGGGTTACAGAGGGACAGAGGGACAGAGGGTTGTTCAGAAGGCGTATGATTTGTTGCCGTTTATTGGTAGGGGGATTGAATTTTGGAGCCACTTGCTTCAGCTGTACAAAACACTGGTAAGGCCGCACGTGGAGTATTGCATGCAGTTCTGGTCACTGCACTATAGGAAGGATGTGGAAGCTTTGGAAAGTGTTTGGAGGAGATTTACTCGGATGTTGCCTGCTATGGAAGGAAAGTCTTATGAGGAAAGGCTCAGGGACTTTAGGCTGTTTTTGTTGGATAGAAGAAGATTGAGAGGTGACTTAATCGAGAGATATAAGATAATCGTAGGGTGGACAGTGAGAGCCTTTTTCCTCGGATAGTGATGGCTCGCACAAGGGGACATAACTTTACATTGAGGGGTGATAAATTTAGGACAGATATTAAGGATAGTTTCTTCTGCCTACAACAGTAGTGGACTCACCTACATTGAGGGCATTTAAGCGGGTATTGGACATGCATGTGGATAATAATGGAACGGGGTAGGTTAGATGGGCATCAGATTAATTTTGCAAGTTGGCACAACATCGAGGGCTGAGGACCTGTACTGCGCTGTAAAGTTCTGTATTCTATGTTCTAAATCCAGTTCACATGCAATATGAAACAATGGCCATTATTGAAACATGACTACTAACTGGCCAGAACTGGGAATTAAATGTCCATTTAGGTCTTTTGGAAAGATAGGATGGCTGAAAAGCGGGAATGGTTGTTTTATTGATTAGCAACCTCAATAAAACAGACTAATAGTGCTAAGGAAAAGCAGTCAGAAATGATTGTCAATATTTTTAATCAACCCACTCATACATGTTATGCTACAAGGAGAAAACAGAAGGATTGTGAGATTTCGCAGACCTCTGAGATGCAGCAGAATCTGAATTTCCCAGTGCAATCATTACAGAAGTTTCCATGCAGGTTAAAGCAAGTCATTAGGAAAGCTCATCGAATATAATGTTTCATTTCAATGGGAATTGAATGCAAATGTAGGGAGGCGTTACAGAGCATAGATGAGATTGTATCTGGAGTATTGTGAACAGTACTCGTCACTGTACTTATAGAAGTGTGCTAATGCATTGAAAGCAGTTCAGAGAAGGGGGTGTCACATTAGTTCACTGATTAGCACTGCTGCCTCACAGGACTAGGGACCCAGATTCAATTCCACCCTTGAGTGACTATCTGTATGGGAGTTTGTACATTCTCTCCATGTCTGCTTGGGTTTCCAAGTCAATAAGCTGTCAGATGTGGAATATTATGGACAAAGGCATGAAAGGCTCTAAACATCAACGACAGTCCTTTTAGCAACTGTTTTCCTTCACAAATATATAATTGACCCCACTGAAGTCACCAGCTGCAGTATCATTGGAGTAAACTGCTAAGTGTTATGAAGATGTGGGTACAATCTACCTTTAAGAAAGTTAAAAGCTAGCAGAACTACCTGCCAGCACCAAGTGTTCTCAACAAGATACAATGTATCATGTGGTCCAGCAGTTAATGTACCTGGTTGCCTGGAGACAAAAACAGGTTCGAATTAGGCCAATCAGTTTAAATTATACCCCCAAAAATATCAAATTCCAATCAAACTCAAATTTAGTATATTGACAATCTTAAAAGCCAATTCCACAATCCGATACTGTGGGGGTACAAGACTGGGGAAAATTGAACAGTTGGGAGGAGAACTGCCACTCTACCAGCATGTAAAGACTGCCTGAAAAGTAGCTCTTAAAGGTACCTTTGCCGATCTGTGACCTGTGAAGCATAATCTCTAAGAAGAAGAAAAGAAGACACAAGAAGATCCAAATGGAAGACTTGACAACTGGCTGGTTTTGAAAATTTGAATTTTTGTTAAGTCTTCATTTGGGTGGGGTGGGGGGAGCTGTGTTATCGGACTAGTATTATGGAAGGGGAAGATAAAAGATAGGTTAGGAGAAGGAGTTGTAAATAATTGAGAGTTAATCATTCTCAATTCTACTTTAATAAATAAAGTTGTTAATTTTTACTTTAAATAATTCTTGGCCTCTCGAATTTTCACAGATTACTGCACAGGATAAATCTTTTCTGTGTTGCTGGTTTAAATTAAGCAGGGGGGTTCATCCTGTGTCATAACATAAGGGCATAAAGAAAACTAAACTGGAGTAAAGAAACCTTGGGAATAACTAAAAACAACATGAGAAGTGAAAGAGGTCTTCAACTTTTTTAATGCTGCTGCACACAGTAACATTTCACTTTACAGAGTCAGTGGAAGATCGGGTGAAATATCAAGGGAAAACATAGACAATAGACAATAGGTGCAGGAGTAGGCCATTCAGCCCTTCGAGCCTGCACCGCCATTCAGTTGATAAGAAAATGTTGCAGCATCTGGTTTTGGAAAGCAGATGAAACACAATTGAAGTGAAGTTTTAGGTTTTCTCTTTCCAGAATACTTTTGCTGATATGAAACATGGCAGATTTATGCTATTTAAATTGAAGTAACTGGACAATTTTGAGATTAGATTAGATTACCTACAGTATGGAAACAGGCCCTTCAGCCCAACAAGTCCACACCGAACCTTCGAAGAGTAACCCACCCAGACTCATTCCCCTACCCTATATTTAATCATGACTAATGCACCTAAAACCATGGGCAACTTAGTATGGCCAAGTCGTCTAACCTGCACATCTTTGGATTGTGGGAGGAAACCAGAACACCCAGAGGAAACCCACGCAGACATGGGAGAATGTGCAAACTCCACACAGGTAGTTGCCCGAGGAGGAAATCGAACCCAGGTCCCTAGCACTGTGAGGCAGCAGTGCTAACCACTGAGCCACGTGCCGCCCCAATATAAATGTTTCCTATATTAAATATTATTGCAATATACTGTTCCTTTATTTATTTATTTCACTTTGCTTTATGTGTATTGACAGCTTACACACAAGAATAAATGTAATGCTAGGATAGTTAATTAGGCTGTAGAAACCAAGCTACCCATTGACTTTGCTTCTGAATCTGTCTGTAAACTTGCTGTACAATCAAATGGTCAAGTTCAGTTTGTCAGGGGTCGGGACCGGGGGTGGGGAGGATAGAGATTATGTATACAGATTTTTCTATAATCTTACACATGAACTTGCAGCTGGGACATGTGAGCATTTAATCATATGATTGGGTAATATGATCATGTGTCTTTAATTTACCAATTATATCACAGCTTACTCCAATTGGTGAAGAAGAAATTAACTGCTTTTCTTCAGGTTTAAAGGTAGTTTTGACTGAAGAGAACAGAGAGACAGCTCATGTGCTGGTTCAAGTCAAAACCCGTCTTTGTATCTTGTTCTCAGACCCAAGCTCGTCGTTACCTGACAACCAATCACATGACATCAGCAGGCAAAATGTCTGGTCAGCTTTCTCTTACATTCTTGAAAAATAAAACTGATGCTTGAAAGTTTCTGGGTTCCTCAAAGAGTTGTGGTTAAGTTTCTATGGAGACAAATCTTTGCAGTTCTGGACAAATTAAGCCCCTTCTCACTGCTTGGATTGACTGATTATTTTTGGTGATATTCCTTCCTTCCTGGTGATATCTCATGTCTCCAGTTTATATTGAGGCTGCATTGTCCCCAGCTGGTTCTTCGAAAGATGGGTGCGTTATCTAGAAACAGTATTGACCATGTAACCAAATGATCAACACATCTATTTTTACATTACGGAGGACTGATAAATTAGAAACATTTCCCAAGCAAAAAGGCACCCTGTGCCTTTTCAAACTGTGGAAGTAGTTAGAAAAGAAATGCCAGGAATCAATTTCAACAAAAAAACAATTCAACAGGAATTATGAACAAAGTCGAGTGAACTATCTTCCCACTGTCCACATGCGTTCTTGTGTGTGTGTGTGTGTGTGCACGCGCACGCATGTGCGTGTTATATGCAGGCAGTCTATAACTGTTTAAGTAGCTACAGTCTAATTACTTGTAGTAAATAGTAATTTTTGTTCAGTAAATAAACCTGGTCCAAATTTTCTGTCAACCTGGATCTGTAAATCAGGTACATTGGGAAATTGTGCGCAATTTAACTTTTGTGATGTCTCTGGGAATAGTAGGATTCTATTTCCAAAGTGATAGCCATTGACTTGTAACAAAGTTTGGGCTCTCATGGGTCTGGGTTTAGATTAGAAATCGAAGCAATGAGGATTTAGAAATGGTATTAATGCAACAGAAGGGAAGAAGAACACCAGGTTCTGCACTGCACATAAGACATTGCACTGGACATGACAAAGCATTTCCTGTAAGTGGTAGAGTTGGCTCAAACAGTCCTTAAGGGAAATTAAAAAACCATGTTGATTGATTGGCAGGTAAACTGGAGGTGACATTGTCCAGAATAACTAAAAAGGCAGACATAATTTAGGTAATAACACACCACATGATACCCATAGCTGTAAATAGTGAAATGGACAGTGTGGAAATCACAGAAAGGTCACCTGAGTTTAAGCATCTCATGTACTTCATCTTTACTGCTTTGTCACAAAGAAATGCTTTCAATTCCAACTCTATGTTCACAATAGTGTATAAGACAAGGCCGAAGCTCTTGCAACAATCTTCAGCCAGACGTGCTGAGTGGATGATCCATCTCAGCCTCGTCCAGTGGTCTCCAGGATCACAGATACCAGTCTTCAGCCAATTTGATTCACTCCACATGATAGCAAGGAATGGTTGGAGACACTGGATACTGCAAAGGCTATGGGACCTGACTACATTCTGGAAATAGTACTGAAGACTTTGCTCCAGAACGTGCTGCTCCCCCAGCCAAGCTGTTCCAGTACAGCTACAGCACCGGCATCTATCCAACAATATGGAAAATTGCCCGGGTATGTTTTATACTCAAAAAAAGCAGAACAAATCCATCCTAGTCAATTGCATCTCCAACAATTTACTCTCAATCATCAGCAAAATAATGGAAGTGTCATCAACAGTGCTATTGAGCAGCACCTACTCAGCAACAGCCTGCTCAGTGATGCCTAGTTTGGGTTCTGCCAGGGCCACTCAGCTCCTGACCTCCTCTCAGCCTTAGTTCACACATGGACAAAAGAGTTGAATTCTAGAAGGGAGGGGACAGTGATAGTTCATAACAACAAAGCTGTACATGACCGAGTGTGGTTTCAAGGAGCCTTAGCAAAACTGGAATCAGTAGGTATCAGGGGGCAAACTCTCTGCTGGTTGGAGTCATATCTGAAGATGGTTGTAGTTGTTGGAGGTCAGTCCTCTCAGCTCCAGGACATCTCTACAGGAGTTCCTTGGTATAGTGTCCTCAGTCCAACAATCTTCAGCTGCTTCATCAATTGTCTTGCTTCCATCACAAGATCAGAAGTGGGGATGTTTTCCCATGATTACACAATGTTCAGCACCATTCACGACTCCTCAGATACTGAAGCAGTCCATGTTCAAATGAAACAAAATCTGAACAATATCCAGGCTTAGGCTGACAAGTGTCAAGTAAGATTCGCTCCATACAAATGCCAGGCTATGACCAATAACAGATAATGTAACCATTGGCACTTGGCATTCAATGGTGTTACCATCACTGAATCCCCCACTATCATTGACCAGAAACACAACTGGACTCACCACATAAGCAGAGTGGTTATAAGAGCAGGTCAGAAGCTAGGAATACTGCGGTGAGTAACTCACCTCCTGACTCCCCAGAGCCTCTTCACCATCTACTAGACACAAGTCAGGAGTGTGACGGTCGCCCCCACTTATCTCGATGAGTGCAGCTCCAACAATACTCAAGAAGCTTGACACCATCCAAGACAAAGCGTCCCATTTGATTTGCATCACTTCCACAAGCATCCACTACTCCCCACCACTGATGTTCAGTAGCAGCAGTGTGTACTACCGTACGAAAAGATACGTTGCAGAAATCCAACAAAGATCTTCAGACAGCATTTGCCATACCCATGACCACATCCATTTGGAAAAACAAGGGCAGTAGATTCATAGGAACACCACCACCTTCAAGTTCCCCAGCAAACCACTCACCATCCTGACTTGGAAGTATATCATTGTTCCTTCACTGTCGCTGAGTCAAATTCCTGGAATTCCCTCTCTAAGGGCATAGTGGATCAACCCACAGCAGCAGTTCAAGAAGGCGGCTCACCACCACCTTCTTAAGGGCCAGTAGGGATGGGCAATTAATGCTGGCCAACCAGCGACACCCACAAAAAAAATGAATAAAGAGAAAGAAATAAAGGTGGGCGGCAAGGTGGTTTCCTCCCACAGTCCAAAGATGTGCAAGTCAGGTGAATTGGCCATGCTAAATTGCCCGTAGTGTTAGGTAAGGGGTAAATGTAGGGGTATGGGTGGGTTGCGCTTCGGCGGGGCGGTGAGGACTTGTTGGGCCGAAGGGCCTGTTTCCACACTGTAAGTAATCTAATCTAATCTAATCTAATCTAATCTAAAAACAGCCATCTTTACTGCAGCAGAAATTGTACATTCATGTGGAGAATGACATCTAGTGGTCCAGACCTCCACACAGAGACACATAGACGCTCCCTTGCTTTCTGGATGTGGATGTAGCCAAAGAACAATTTATTCAAAGAATCCTCTTCCCATTCCTTATCAATGATCTGGCTGCTTTTTCTGTTTGTTTTTCTTATATTTCTGAAGTACTGTCACACACGCTTCCTTTTTACTGCTTTCTCACAAGGAAATGCTTTCAATTCCAAAGTCATGTTCAAGAGTATACCCATGACCCCAAATTTCAGATGGCACCTGTCTCCAGTCCAACAGGGTGATTGTTTGCCCCTGGGGGCCATTTGGGGACATGGTGGGAAAATCGTGGCTTCTGTTGTCCAACCTCAAAGTGAAAATGCTGACTCCTGATTCATTTAAATAATTTCAGTCGAATCCAGCACATTCTTGTGCATAATCTTCTAGCTAACCTTAGGATGTCTACATTACCAATTTTAAGTTCTGTTGCAATAAAAACACAGCACAGAAGTTATATTGATTATCCAGATGGAACTCGTTTTAAAGAAAAAGTATTTTTGGAAGGCTAACCCAGATGTTATCTTAATCTGGGAGAAAGTGAACACTGCGGGGTAAAAAGTAAACACACAATAATTACTGTTAGAAAATGTCCAGCCTAATTAAGATAACAGTCGAGAGTGTGGTGCTGGAAAAGCACAGCAGGTCAGGCAGCATCTGAGGAGTAAAAAGGCTTGAGGAGCTGATGAAGATCTTATGCTCAAAACGTTGATTCTTCTGCTCCTCAGATGCTGCCTGACCGGCTGTGCTTTTCCAGCACCATACTCTTCGACTGTTATCTTAATTAGGCTGGACATTTTCTTACAGTCATTATTATGTGTTTACTTTTTACCGTGAGCAGATACAGAATCATATAATCACTACAGTGTTGAAGCAGGCTATTCAGCCCATCAATTCCACACTGACCCTCTGAAGAACAGGGTCAAGGGAATTGAGGTATTTGATCAGCCATGATTGAATTAAATGGGAGAGCAGGCTTGATGAGCTGAATGATCTACCCCTGTTCCCCTGAAATTGTTATTGGATACAACTTTCAAAAGGTTAGGTAAAACTGATGAAGGTAAAGAGAAAGGGGCTGACATGTTTAACCTATCTTCTTTGATAAAAATGTAATGAATGGATTCAGAATTGAAAGAGTTAAACAAAACAGCTTACCAATTTTGTATTTTTCTGTTCTTTCTTTTATCGCAATCTTTGTTTCTCTTTCCAATGCCACCCTGCATAGGTTCCACCACTCTGCCATTCCAGTTTATACCTGTCCCAACATCACTGGCAGTTACTTGCTACTAGTCAGTCATGGTCCTGCCCAGGTGTAAGTGGAGAGTGAAGTAAAAATATTACAACATTTAGAAAATGAATCAGAAATTATAAGTTTGATCCTCCAACAATCAAGTTGGAAAATATGGAGTTACTTCAGGGGTTGGACAGCATCATCCTTTATCTTCCAGAAAACTATCAAGGTGACTCACAAAATTATAAACAAAATTGTGGGAATAGGTCAGGAAAATGGCTTTGCTGTTCATGATGGTAATGTGGGGAATGTATTAGTTAGAAAATAACATTGCAACTCAATCTGGACTGATTAACTCAGGCGAGTGATGTGATTAAGTTCAAGTCAGCGGAAGCGTTGAACTGAATTTTCCTATTTGGGTTTTACCTATTGTTATGATGCCAAAACTGGATGTATCACAAAGATTCTGTATTGAATATCTCAATTAATGTGGTAACAAAAGTCTACTTATTACTTCCAAGATTGAAAGACTGCATTGAGCAAATTGGACATGCGTAATTTGACTCAAAAAACCTACTTGCTTAAAGGGATATTGGTAAATTCTGTTGACTGAATGAGCCAAAAAAAAAATGTGAGTGGACTTTATCAAAATAAACGAGGTAAAAACAATGACTGCAGATGCTGGAAACCAGATTCTGGATCAGTGGTGCTGGAAGAGCACAGCAATTCAGGCAGCATTATCAAAATAAAGTCATACTGCTTGGAATGAGAAATGCACCAGCAGCACATTAGCCAAGAAAGGCATTAAAGGATGATGTAACTGTGTTGTTTATACCAACGATTTGGCTGTTTTTAGCCCAGGCTGGGCTAAAATTACACTCCTTGACCAAACAGATTGGTTGGTCACAAAATGTCTATTTGGTTCAGATTGAATTCTGCCAAAGCAAAAGTAACTTATTTAGGCTAAACTATGGGTAAGTTCAAGTGGCACTAACAGAGCTGAGAGTGTGGGCTGTTTTGGATCTTCATGTACATCGGACAAAGCCTGAAATTTTGTGTGATGTTGGCATGAGTGGAGTTTATCACAAGTGAGTTCCAAATTTGTTAAAGAAATGTAGAAAATCTGAATGATGCTAGAGTAACAGAGTGCTTTTGGAAATGTGAAATCACTGTTGCCAACCACAGCAGTTTAAGCCACACACAATTATGAGGGGCCTTTCAAACTGGTTGCTGATACCTGCATTGTGGGGACTTGTTTATTGCGAGGGAGCAAGGTGGGGATTAACCAGCCTGTTAAACCACTTTCTCCCCACCCACACTCCTCTAGCTTATCTCTCCATGCTTCAGGCTCTCTGCCTTTATTCCTGATGAAGGGCTTTTGCCCGAAACGTCGATTTTGCTGCTTGTCGGATGCTGCCTGAATTGCTGTGCTCTTCCAGCACCACTGATCCAGAATCTGGTTTCCAGCATCTGCAGTCATTGTTTTTACCAGCCTGTTAAACCAGCCAGGGGTTAAAACTGCATCAGTTCATATAAAGTTAATGTCTCACTGTTACAACTTTCTTCAATCAAAACCTCCAAGCAAAATTGCACTCAGAGAGCTTCTCACACACTCAGTCAGGCCCACAGCCCATCTGGGACATAGAATCGTATTGTACAGAAGGAGGGCATTCTCAAGCCTGCAGCCTCTACCATATCCAAGATGCATTACAAAGCAATTTACTGCATATCAGCAAGAAAATTCTACAGTGGAGAAAATCTTAATGTCTGCATAACATGTTGAATCTTACATCGTCACCAACAGTGTGGAAGAAACTGTTTATGGACCACAATATTTTTGGAGGAAATATTGCAAAACAACAGTTTGGGATTATTTTGATGGAACTTAATTCTCAACTTATGTAGTTTGAAAATTGCTCATGTGCACGGAAAACAGAAATTTTCTCTTGTTCTGGACTCCCTCACTCTAGGGAAAAGACTTTGCCTATTTACCCTGCCCATGCCCCTCATGATTATATAAACCTTTATACGGTCTCCCCTCAGCCTCCAACGCTCCAGGGAAAGCAGTCCCAGCCTATTCAGCCTCTCCCTATAGCTCAAACCCTTCAACCTTGCCAACATATTTGTAAATCATTTCTGAACATTTTCAAGTTTCATAACATCCTTCCAGTATCACCAATAGAATTAGTTAAGTAAACTAAAAGAATGATGACTAAAGTTTCACTGTGACTTTTCTCAGTCTATAGTAGCTTTTCAGCTCTCATCCTTTCCAATCGTGATTTGACAGAAACAGACTCATTAGCCAGGTGTAACCTGGTTTACTATGAAAATATCTTCAGTTGCGGATTCTGGAATAGGACAAAATTCAACAATAGGTGAATAAACATCAGATGGTGTCTTTTTCTATTCATTTCTGGGGCATGGATATTGCCAACAAAGCTATCATTGATTGCTGATCCCTAATTGTCCTTGAAGGTGGGGATGAGTTGCCTTCTTGATCTGCTGCATTCTCTGTTCTGAAGGTAGAACCACAGTGCTGTAAGGGAGGTTCTTGGCCCAGCCCCAGTGAGGTTGCTGTATAGTTCCAAGTCTGAAATAGGGGACTGATGGTGTACCCATGCATCTTGTCTTTCTAGACGGTAGTGGCCTTGAATTTGGAAAGTGCTGTTGAAGAAACCTTGGCACTGGATGCTGCAATGCATCTTGGATATGGTACAGGCTGCAGGTTTCAGAATGCCCTCCTTCTGTACAATTCAATTCTAAGTCCCAGATGGACTGTGGGCCTGACTGAGTGTGTGAGAAGCTCTCTGAGTTCAATTCTGTTTGGAACGTTTATTTGAAGAAACCTGTAACAATGTGAATGTTAACTTTACATGAAATGATGCAGTTTTAACCCCCACAGTTTAAAATGATTTCTGCAGGAACTTGTGGACAGTTCAAGTAACCTGAGGGACCAACTCTGACAGCAGTACATGTGCCCCCATTGGAAGCACTTATATTGTCTGTTTAAAAGAGGTGTGCGTGGCTGTCAGTTAACTTACACCAAAGGTCATTAGTAACCACAAAAGGTGGAGGGAGGGTATTTCACTGGATGAAAGGAAGTTAATAATTACTAGTGCTGATGGCAAGAACATCAGCAGAAATAGAGGGAATCATCTGTCCAGCTCAATGTAATGAGGTTAGTCTGTGAAATAAAATGTTAGATGCAGCAGAGCTGTCACCTAATGATGATAAGAATGGATTAAGAGGAGCGCTTTAAACATTCTGGATGCAGATCTCCAGAGAATCCTCCAAAAACACTTTGAACAACATGTTCTGACCAGCCACTGATGACTTTGCAGGCCAGCCAAGTTCTTTTCAGAAAGGTGTTCGAACAGCCTTCCCTCACACCCCTGATCTGTCAGAGGCTGAGCTGGATGCTTTGGAGCTGATGGGAGTTGGCTCATGTTCCATGACAGGGAAAGGAGTGAGCTGTTCGGCAAGCTTCTGGGAACAGCTTAATGTCATTTCTATTGTTAGATTTTAACATAGCATGCAATTAATAACAAATATAAATGACAAATAATACAATTAAATAATTAATTATAAGGCAAGCATTGATTATAGACCAATAATCTATTATATATTATATATACATACATGCACACAAAAATATCATGAAAAATAAGGGACCTAGTTCACCCTACTTTACATTTCTACTACTCCTTTCCCACCATTATCACTGCCTTTATCTATTGCTCTGGACATCATCACAATCTGTTCCAGTTGCCTTCTGTCCACAACATATAAACCAACATTTTTCAGCTCCTTTCAGTTTCATAGAAGAATCATATTGGATTCAAAACACCAACCCTATTTCTTTCTGCCTAGGACCTGCTGAGCTTCTCCACCACTTCCTTTTTCATTTCATTTATATCGGGTCTAGTGGTACCATTTCAGTGCCCTCTGTAAACTTTGTTTGATAGGCTGATCACTGGGTGATGCCAGGTTACCAATAACTCCCTGCAATTGGAACTTGCATCCAACTTGATCTCAATGGGTAGACCAGACCTGTTGAAAAATTGGGCCGATTCCCTCACCATTGTTAAAGTGGATTTGGTTTTCATTGGAATCTGGAAAACAGGTCTCCATATCTTTCGTGGTAAGAACATGCCTCACAGTCCCCTTTGCTTTGGGCAGGATGCCAGACTGTTCACGAACACCTTGCTGAATGTTTCCTCAAAAGCCAGCATGGGATTCAGATGTGGAGGATGAGGTTTGCCCACAACCTAGCAGATGTGGCAGGTATATAACAAGGATTGATTAAGTCAAGGTAGAGAGGATGTTTACCCTTGTGGGGCAATCTAGAATGAGAGGACATAGTGTTAGGTGAAAAGGAGGTAGGTTTAAAACAGAAATGAGGAATTACTTTTCTGGAAGAGTCATGAATCTGTGGAATTTACTACCCCAGGTTGGGGTGGATGCCAGGACACTGAATATATTGAGGGAGGAGATGGACAGGTTTATAGTTATTAACAGTTTAAAGGGGGCTCTGGGGCACAGGCAGGAAAATAGAGTTGAGACTGTGATTAAATCAACCATCATTGTATTAAATAGTGGAGCAGGCTTGAGAGACTGAATGACCTCCTCTTGATGTGGCGATGCCGGTGTTGGACTGAAGTGGACAAAGTTAAGAAACACCCAAGACCAGGTTATAGTCCAACAGGTTTATTTGGAAGCACTGACTTTCGGAGTGCTGCTCCGAGTTCTATGTTTTGATGATTGGGTCCAAGTAGCTTTTGAGCTGGTGCACAACCCCCCTGTTCTGGTAGACATAGTGGGGTTACATTCCCCACCCTCCAAACGTAGAAACCGCTCCAGAATCTGCAGAAATTTGGAGCATGAGTACCAATGTATCCATTATATCCAGGGCCAATCCCTTTAGTAGTCTGGGATGCAGATTTTCCAACTCTGGTGACTTTTCACCCTTAAACTCCATCAATTTCTCTGCCACCATTGCATTTCACTAATATTTTATTCCTGGCCATTATTTGTAACTTTCCTGGGAACTAAGCTTGCTCTGAATGATTCCTTTTGTTAACACTTTGTCCATATTTGGTGCCCATGGTAAACATAACACCCGGCTTCAGCATGAACAATGCTTTAAGTGACATTCGTGTCACAATCGCATAGATGATTGGTCATCTCACCATCAAAGTTTATCATCTGGACTTCACCTAAAGGCAAGAAGTGTCAATAAACATGATTTCTGCAGTGAAAGATTATAAATGACAAACATGGCAGCTTTAATTTAAATAGCTCCCTTAAAAATGGTAAACAATTCCAATGCATGGAGTCATGAGTCATAGAGTTGTACGGCATGGCAACAGACCCTTCGGTCTAACCTGTCCATGCTGACCAGATATCCTAAATACATCTAGTCCCATTTACCAGCATTTGTCCCACATCTCTCTAAACCCTTCCTATTCATCTGGATGCCTTTTATGTGTTGTAAATGTATCAGCCTCTACCACTTCCACTAGCAGCTCACTCCATACACACACCACCCTCTGCAGGAAAAAGTTGCCCCTTTGATCCTTTTAACTCTTTCCCCTCTCACACGCATGGAGAAATCAACTCTACAAATTCCATATGCAAAGTCAAGAAGAACATCTAGCCTATTCTAAAATAAAGAAGGAAAAGAAATTCTAAAGTAATTATTGTTTATTCATTCACTCATGTGATGTGGGTGTCACTGGCTGGGCCAGCATTTATTGCCTCTCCCTATCTTAAGAAGATGGGGGGGTGAGCTGATCTCTTGAACTGCTGCAGTCCACCTGCTGTCAGTGGACCCACAATGCTGAGATTAGGATCCCAGCAAAATGTACAACTAGGGGAAGACAGAGCTTTGAACTAATTACTGCAGAGAGTGTACATTTGAAGGGCAGTTTTAAAATCAAAATGAGTCAAGTATTACAGATAGTGAAGAGGTGAGCAATATCATGCCTTTCCAGGGGTTGGACCTCTTCCTTTAAGAACAGTGATAGGTCAATCTCACATCTATAGCATGTACTAGCTGCCTGCATGGCAAACGCACGACACGTGCTTCAACCAAATGGACAGGTACAGGGAATGGTCCTTTGAGAAGTCAAGGGGGGAGGGTTACTGCTGTCTGTCAGTGGGTCCTGGTCAAGTCAGTAAAGAGCAGAGTTTTTATCCAGTCCAAGATCTTTGGTCTTGGTCAGTTGTCTGCTTGGGGTGGTCATGGTCAGGGGCACTATCTGACTGCAGCTTGGGGAATGGGACTTTCTCAGTCTGGTACAGCCATTGCAGGCAGTCGGAGGGAATCGTGAAGTGTTATTTGTGGAGCTGTGAAGAGTGGTCAAAGTTCTTGTCAGCCATTACTTGTGGCTGTCCATCAAAATCAGGCCAGGGGTTGGATAGCAGTCAGTCCTTCGGGTGCGCATGTTTGGAAGAGTTGGGGAAGAAAAGGGCTCTGAAACACAATGGAGGCAGAAGCACAGTTGAGGTGGGGACAAGGATGGTGATGTCGGATGTCATTCAAGGTATAAGGGGGGCATGCAGTAAAGAATAGGCAGACAAGGAAAATGACGGAGGGGTGGACTTGCCAGTGACCACCACCAGGTTCTCCATGGGGATAACATACAAGACAACATTGGGCATTAGAATGCTGAGGATCAGAGTCTGAAGGTGGAGGTGTGTGTGTGGTGAGAGTCTACATTTATTGGATTGGGGTGGAGGGTTGAGTGTTGAGTTGGGTCCTGGAGGGCCCTGTTCTTGGGCCTCTGCTCTTTGTAGTTTTTATAAATGACTTGGATGAGGAGGTTGAGGGATAGGTTAGTAAATTTGTAGATGACATAAAGGTTGGAGGTGTCATTGATAGTATAGAGGGCTACTGCAGGCTGCAGTGCAACATAGACAGGATGCAGAGCTGGGCTGAGAAATGGCAGATGGAGTTCAACCTGGATAAATGCGAAGTGATGCATTTTGGAAGGTTGAACTCGAATGCTGAATTAAAGACGGGATTCTTAGCAGTGTGGAGGAACAGAGGGGTCTGGGTGTGCAAGTGCATAGATCCCTCAAAGTTGCCACCCAAGTGGATAGGGTTGTTAAGAAAGCATATGGTGTTTTGGCTTTCATTAACAGGGGGATCGAGTTTAAGTGCTGTGAGGCTTTGCTGCAGCGCTACAAGTCCCTGGTGAGACCACACTTGGAATATTGTGTCCAGTTCTGGTCGCCCTCCTATAGGAAAGATATAGAGGCTTTGGAGAGGGTGCAAAGAAGGTTTACCAGGAAGCTGCCTGGACTGGAGGGCTTGCCTTATGAAGAGATGTTGAATAAGCTGGGACTTTTCTCTCTGGAGAGAAGGAGGAAGAGAGGAGACCTGATCGAGGTGTACAAAATAATGTGAGGAATAGATAGCTAGAGACTTTTTCCCAGGGCAGGATTGGCTGGTATGAGAAGTCATAGTTTGAAGATATTAGGAGGAAAGTATAAAGGAGACATCAGAGGTAGATTCTTTATGCAGAGAGTTGTGAATGCATGGAATGTGATGCCAGCTGTGGTGGTGGAAGCAGAGATTTAAGCAACTGCTGGACATGCACATGGATAACAGTGAGTTGAGGGATGCATAGGTTAAGTTACTATATTTTACATTAGGATTAAATTTCAGCACAACATCATGGGCCAAAGGGCTTGTTCTGTGCTTTGCCTTTCTATGTTCTATGTTCTATGGTACATTGGGAATTACCTGGCAAACAGGCTGAGACCAGAGCTGAGTGCATTCACAGTGAGCTCTGCTCCCTGATGTACTGATTCCTAGAGGGGACCTGCAATGGAAAAAAATGCCTGGGACAATGGGTTAGGGTTAAGGATAGGCATAGGGTAGAGTTAGTGTTAGGGATAGACTAGATTACGGTTAGTGTAACTGTCAGTTTTATGGGGAAATGCAAGGTCATCACTTCATTCGTTTTACACGGGAGGCCATTGAAAAGGCAAATTCATGAGTCATACACTTACAAAGTGCACCTTCTTGGTATTTGAGATCATTTCATTGTCCGTGTGAAAGGTCATGCAGTATAATGATGTTTGGGGTTTAATGCTGTTCACCAACAATGTTCAGCATGTAACTGATTCTTGCAAATTCCATACAGGTATCTCCAGGAAGCAGAGGTTTTCACGAGTGACTATAAAAGAGGTGAATACCAGCTTTGATCAACAGAGAACCTGTGCCCCTTCCAATGCCTTGGCCATGCAGCCAATCACCTGTACAGCTGCTCTGTGAGTGTTCTGATGTCCGCCACTGAATGGAATAGTCATTTTTAAGGTTAGTGTGGGGCCACGATGGGAGGGGCTCAGGATGCACAGAGACTGTGTTTTTATTTTTCAGTATTTTTAATTGTGGAGTGAAATGGAAAAATCAAGGTTTTCAAACAAAGGATCATTGAAGGGTTAATGCATGTTTTTGAAAGTGAGTCTTAAAACCTGACCCTCATTGGAAATAATATGTGTACAGCTGCAGATTCCAGCAATAATGCAGTAAGGTACAGACAAAATACTTTAGATTAGATTTCTTACAGTGTGGAATTTAGCATGGCCAATTCATGTGACCTGCACATCTTTGGACTATGGGAGGAAACCGGAGCACACCCACACAAAGAATGTGCAAAATCCACACGGACAGTCACCCGAGGGCTGGAATTGAACCTGGGACCCTGGCACTGTTGAGGCAGCAGTGCTAACCACTGAGCCACTGTGCCAGCCTAAATTGAGTTTTGGCTAGCAACAAGTAGCTGATTGGTCTCTGGCCTGGTGACCAGTTATTAGTGACAATGGTCTGCATTACCATTCCATTGATGGTTAAGGACAACTCCATACTGGCAATGCAGGGGTTTAGAGATGGCAATGGCTCCAGGGCTGCTGGTCTACACCTAGATAATTATTGTCAGTAACCCTGCTAACCCAAAACTGGGCAAGACTCTATGGACTGGTTATGTGCTCTGGTTATCTATGATTTGATGACTTTCTTATATCCTGTCAGCATAAGTTATTTCAGCTACAACAAGTAGATTTATCATGTCTCTCTCCTCTCTTTCTTTGTTACAGACAGAATCATAGAGTCAGACTGTACAGAATGGAAACAGACCCTTCAGTCCAATTATATCCAGCTGACTAAATTACTTAAATTAATCTAGTCCCATTTGCCAGCATTTGGCCCATATCCCTCTAAAACCTCTCTATTCAAATACCCATCCAGATGCCTTTTAAATGTTATAATTGTACCAGCTTCACCATCCCCTCAGGCAGCTAATTCCATACATGGACCCACTCTCTGCTTGAAAAAGTTAGGTCTCTTTTAAACCTTGCCCCTCTCAACCTAAACCTATGCCCTCTACATTTGGATTTCCTACCCTGGGAAAAAGGCCTTGGCAATTCATACTATCCATGTCCCTCATGATTTTATAAACTTCTCTAACGTCACCTACTCAGCCCCCAGTGCTCAAGAGAAAACAACCCCAGCCTGTTTAGCTTCTCCCTACAGCCCAAACCATCCAAATCTGGCAACTTCCTTGTAAATCTTTTCTGAATGCTTTCAAGTTTCACAACAATTATGTTAAACAGATGTGGTTCATTATCAGTCCTTTGTTTCGCAGACCAATACCAGATCGTTTATCCTACACTATCTTAGATCTTCAACACCATGAAGCAGAAAGATTTTTTTTATGGGAAGATGATAAGTCTTCAAGAGTTGAAAGATTTCTCTAAGGGAATATGGATGTATCCTGTATGTACTCATAATCTTCAAATCTGCCTATGTTGCAGAGCAAGTGTCAGAGGACTGGAAAATTACAAAGTTTGCACCCTTGTGTAAAAAAAACCCACCAACTACATACCAGTCAGTTTGACCTCAGTATAGGAGCAAATTATTGGAGATGCTGGAATCTGTCCTGAAACAACAAATGCTGGCGATCACAGCCGGTCAGGCAGCATTCTTGGAGAAAGAGCAAGCTAACATTTTGAGTCTAGATGAGCTCTGATGAAAAGTCTAGATTAGATTGGTGCTGGAAAAGTCATCCAGCCTCATTCCTTTTAAGGGCTTTTGCCCGAAACATCGATTTTCCTGATCCTCAGATGCTACCTGACTGGTTATGTTTTTCCAGCACCACACTCTTGACTCTAATCTCCAGCATCTGCAGTCCTCACTTTCATCTGGACTTGAAATGTTAGCTTGCTCTGTCTCTCTCCACTGGTGCTGCCTGACCCACTGTGATCTCCAGCAGTTTTTATTTCAATTTAGCCTCAATAGTGGACAAATGTTTCGAAATGCCAATGCAAAACAAGATTAAGAGTCATTTTGAAAAACCTGTCTTAATTAAGAAGAGTCAGCTTGGATTTGTCAATAGAAAACTTGATTGTCATACAGTCATAGAGATGTACAGCATGGAAACAACCCTTCAGTCCAACTTGTCCATGTTGACCAGGTATTCTAAACTCATCTCGTCCCATTTGCCAGCACTTGGCCCACATCCCTCTAAACTTTTCCTATTCATATACCTATCCAGATGCCTTTTAAATGTTATAATTGTACCAGCCTCCACCACTTCATCTGGCAGCTCATTCCATACACGACCAACTTCTGGGTAAAAATGTTGCACCTGAGGTTCCTCTGTCATCTTAAACCTATGCCCTCTATTTCTGGACTCCTCCACCTCAGGTGAAAAAAAACCTTGTCTATTTACCCTAACCAGCTCCTCATGATTTTATAAACCTCGGTAAGGTCACGCTTCAGCCTCCGAAAAATGTTCCAGCCTATTCAACCTCTCCCTGTAGCTCAAATCCTTCAACCCTGGCAAAATCCTTGTAAATCTTTTCTGAACCCTTTTAAGTTTCAAAACATCCTTTTGTTAGGAAGGAGACCAGAAATGCACACGATATTCCAAAACTGGCCTAACCAATGCTGTGTACAACATGGCCTCTCAACTCCTATACTCAATGCTCTGAGTAGTAAAAGGAATGATGCACCAGAGAGAGGTGATAAGGGTAATGTGGCTGATATAGTATACATGGGCCTCCAAAAGAGACTTGATAAACCAAACATTGGAATTATCAGCAAAATTAAAGCACATGGTATAAAAAGAACAATGGCAAATTAAATATGAAGTTGGCTGAATGACAGGAAACAGAGAGTCATTGTAAACATTTAAGTAAAAGGATAATGCGGGCCTTCTGAAATAAAAGCAGAAAGTGCTGGAGAAACTCAGCAAGTCTGGCAGCATCTGTGAAGACAGAGATAGAGTTAATGCTTTGAGCCCAAATATGTCCTCTTTGTGGGTGGCACAGTGGCACAGTGGTTAGCACTGCTGCCTCACAGCGCCGGAGATCCGGGTTCAATTCCCGCCTCAGGCGACTGTGTGGAGTTTGCACGTTCTCCCCATGTCTGCGTGGGTTTCCTCCGGGTGCTCCGGTTTCCTCCCACAGTCCAAAGATGTGCAGGTCAGGTGAATTGGCCATGCTAAATTGCCCATAGTGTTAGGTAAGGGGTAAATGTAGGGGTGGCGGGTCGGTGTGGACTTGTTGGGCCGAAGGGCCTGTTTCCACACTGTAATGTAATGAAATTGGTGCATAGTTCTAAAAAAAGAGTCATAGTGGAAAATGTCATTATTTCTCTACATAGATGTCACCAAATCTGCTGAGTTTCTCCAGCACAATCTACTTTTATTTTGGCCACCAACACTTCTTTGTTACACTTCAAGAAGACCCAGGAGGCCACAGCATTTAAAACAACAAGAGCTTCATTACAGAGATGTTTCCTCTACACGTTTACAAGCTAGACTGAGCAATTCCCTCTAAAACACTCAATAATATCATCATTAAGTCATGTGGTAAGACTCTTAAAGTCCAATGCACTGACATAAATACATAACATTGGTTACTGGATTATATATGTTGGTATTAAGAACATTGCTTTCCTTGATCCACATAACTGTCTAAATGTGAGCACAATTTTAAAAGTCGTGGGTGACAGAAAGTTTGAATATTTTGTAAACCATGAAGAGGTAACTGATTGACTTTAGGCGGTCATAGGCTGGTCGAATGAACAGACACATACATGATAATTTAAATCTGGATAGAGCAATATGTTTTGGTGAGAAGAATGGGAAGAAGTAATATAAAAAAGATGAGTCAATTCTAAAGTGCAAAATCATTGAAGATGCCATATTGAGAAAACAGTTAAAAAGGCATATGCGATTCTGAGCTTTGTAATTTGAATTAAGGAGCACTGAAACAAGGAAGTAGTGGTGATGACTTATAAAATATTAGCTTTAGTGTCAACTGGAATATTGCATCCAATTCTGACTTTAGGAAGGACCTGAAGGGTGAGAAATGCTTTCCAAGAATTATGCCAGGGATGAAGAACATCAGTTAAATGAATAGGTCAGAAAGGCTGGGCATGTCACTTGGGGAGAAGAGAGGATTAAGGAGTGATTTGATTGAGGTATTCAAAATCATGAGGCATTTGAACACATGAGGATCTAGAACCAGAAGGTACCAACTTAAGGTGCCTGGAATGTGCTGGCAGTGGACGTGGCAGACGCTGATACAATAGCAACGGTTAAGAGGCATTAGACAGACACAGGCAGGAATAGAGGGATTCGCACATTTGCAGACATTTGAGATAATTCAGACTTGCATGATTGTCAGTACAGACATAGAATATAGAACATAGAAAAGTACAGCACAGAACAGGCCCTTTGGCCCACGATGTTGTGCCGAGGTTTAATCCTAATGTCAAAAATAGTAACTTAACCTATGCAACCCTCAGCTCACTGCTATCCATGTGCATGTCCAGCAGTCGCTTAAATGTCCCCAATGACTCTGCTTCCACCACCACAGCTGGCAATGCATTCCATGCATTCACAACTCTCTGCGTAAAGAACCTACCTCTAATGTCTCTTTATACTTTCCTCCTAATATCTTCAAACTATGACTTCTCATACCAGCTAATCCTACCCTGGGGAAAAGTCTCTGGTTATTGATTCGATCTATTCCTCACATTATTTTGTACATCTCGATCAGGTCACCTCTCTTTCTCCTTTTCTCCAGAGAGAAAAGTCCCAGCTTATTCAACCTTTCTTCATAAGGCAAATCTTCCAGTCCAGGCAGCATCCTGGTAAAACTTCTTTGCACCCTCTCCAAAGCCTCTGTATCTTTCCTATAGTAGGGCGACCAGAACTGGACACAATATTCCAAGTGTGGTCTCACCAGGGACTTGTAGAGCTGCAGCAAAACCTCGCTGCACTTAAACTCAATCCCCCTGTTAATGAAAGCCAAAACACGGCAAATTTATTAATCCACCCCTCAACCTCCCATCCAAGTAATTTATAAAAACTACAAAGAGCAGAGGCCCAATAACAGAGGCCTGCGGGATCTCACTCAACACTGACCTCCAGGCAGAATACTTTCCATCTACAACCACTCTCTGCCTTCTGTCAGCCAGCCAATTCTGAATCCAGATAGTCAAATCTCTCTGTATCTCTCTGTATTCCTGACTTTATGAATGAGCCTGCCATGGGAAACCATATCAAATGCCTTGCTGAAATCCATATACACCACATCCACTGCTCGACCATCGTCAACCTGTCTCATCACCTCCTGAAAGGACTCAATAAGATTTGTGAGGCATGTCCTGCCCCTCACAAAGCCATGCTGGCTGCTTTTAATCATGCTATGCTTTGCCAAATAGTCATAAATCCTAGCCCTCAGAATTCTTTCCAAAACTTTACCGACCACAGACATAAGACTGACTGGTCTGTAATTGCCAGGGATTTCTCTATTACCCTTCTTGAAAAGAGGAACAATATTCGCCTCCTTCCAATCTCTGGTATGACTCCCGTGGAGAGTGAGGAGGCAAATATCCTCGCCAGCGGCTTAGCAAACTTCTTTCTCGCATCCCAGAGCAGCCTAGGATAAATCTGGTCTGGCCCTGGGGACTTATCAATCTTAATATTTTCCAAAATTTCCAGCACATCAACTTCATCAATCTGTATCCCAGCTCCTCAAAGTTTTCACTTACACAAGGTCCCTTTCCTTGGTGAAAACCAAAGCAAAAAACTCATTTAAGGCTCCCCCTATCTGCTCAGACTTTACGCACATGTTCCCTCCGCTATCCCTGATTGGCCCTAACTTCTCCCTGATCATTCTCTTATTCCTCACGTATGAGTAAAATGCCTTTGGGTTCTCCCTAATCCTTCTTGTCAAGCCTTTCTTGTGCCCCCTCCTGGTTCTCCTCAGTCCATTTCTGAGCTCCTTTCTAGCAAGCGTGTAATCCACTAAAGCTGTGCTAGATCCTTGCTTCCTCCACCCTACGTAAGCTGCCTTCTTCCTTTCGATGAGAAATTCCTCTGTTCTCGTCATCCAAGGTCCCTTAATCTTACCCCTTCTTACCTGTCTGAGTGGAACAAATATGTGCATTGCTTGCAACAATTGCTCCTTAAATAATCTCCACATGTCTGCTGTGCCCTTTCTGTGGAACAATTGCTCCCAGTCTGTACTTCCCAACTGATAGCGTCATAATTTCCTTTTCCCCAATAAAATATCTTCCCTTGGTAACTGCTCCTTTCACTCTCCAAGGCTATGCTAAATGTGAGGCAGTTGTGATCACTTTCACCAAAGTGTTCTCCCACCGTGAGATCTGACACCTGTCCTGGCTCGTTGCCAAGCACCAAGTCCAAAATGGCCCCTCCCCTCATCGATCTGTCTACACACTGAGTAAGGAAACCTTCCTGAACACACCTGACAAAAATGGCGCCATCCAAACCATCTGCACTAAGGAGGTTCCAGTCGATAATAGGAAAGTTGAAAATGCCCATAACAACAACCCTGCTACTTCTGCATTTTTTCCAGAAACTGCCCGCTTATGAGATTTTCAATCTCTCCACTGCTATTAGGTGGTCTGTAGAAAAACCCCAATGCAGTGGCTGTGACCTTACTGTTCCTAACTTCCACCCATACTGACTCAGTAGGCAAACCTTCCTCAACAACCTTCATTTCTGTAGCTGTGATGCACTCTTTGATTAGCAATGCTATACCACCTCCTCCTTTTCCATTGCCCCCCCCCTCCAAGTTCTTTTTAAACGTTCTAAACCCTGGAACATCCAAGCAACCATTCCTGCCCCTGTGAAACCCACATCTCCGTTATGGCCACAACATCGTAGCCCCAAGTACTGATCCATGCTCTAAGTTCATCACTCTTATTTCAGACACTCCTTGCATTAAAGCAGACTCACTTTAACTGATCCCTTTGTTTCAGCATGTGAGAAACCTTCCTGATAGATTCAATACATCCTGTCACTGTCCCATCTGCAACTGACCCCCTCTCAGCTATGCGACTCTGAATCGCTCCCCCCCCCCCCCCCCCCCACCCAGCCAAACTATTTAAACCCTCCTGAACCACACGAGCAAATCTCTCACCCAGGACATTCGTGCCCCTCCAGTTCAGGTGCAACCCATCCTTCAGGTACAGGTCATACCTTCCCCAGAAGGTATCCCAATGGTCTAGGTATCTGAAGCCCTCCCTCTGCACCAGCCTCGGAGCCATGTGTTAAGCTGCATTCGCTGACTGTTCCTCATCTCACTATCTCGTAGCCACGGTAGCAAACCTGAGAACACTACTCTACTCATCCTATTCTTCAGCTTCCAACCTAACTCCCTGTAGTCACTTTTCAGATCCTCGATCCCTATCCTGGCTATATCATTGGTGCCAATATGTACCATGATTTCTGGCTGCTCACCCTCCCCCTTCAGAATCTTTTAAACCCGATCGGTGATATCCCGGACCCTTGCACCAGGGAGGCAGCATACCTTCTGGGAGTCCTGTTCCTGACCACAAAATCTCCTGTCAATCTGTCTAACTATCGAGTCCCCTACCACTAGCGCTTTTCTATTTTCCTCACTTTCCTTCTGAGCCACAGTGCCAGGCTCAGTGTCAGTGCCCTGACAAATATGGCTTTCCCCTGGTAGGCTGTCCCCACCAGCAGTATCAAAAACGGTATACTTATTGTTGAGGGGAACGGCCACAGGGGATCTCTGCTCTGACTATCGGTTCCCTTCCCTCCCCCTGACAGTAACCCAGCTGTCCTTATCCTGTGTCTGGGGAGTGACCACCTCCCTGTACATCCTCTCAATTTCCCCCTCAGCCTCCTGGATGATCCAAATTCGGTTTTCGAGGAGCTGGAGTTGGGTGCAATTCCCGCAGATGTAGTCGGTAGAGACATGTGAAGTGTCTCTCACCTGCCACATTCTGCAGGAGGAATATGCAACTGCCCTAACATCCATATTCCACTATGCTGAACGCCCACTCAGCACTAAACAAAGGAAGAGAAGAAAAAAAAGAGTAACCTGAAAACTTACCTAGTTTACAGACTCTTAGTAAGGTTAGAGGAAGTGGGTGGGAGGGAAGCCCTATGGTGTAGGGTCTCGGGTTTAGAGCTCACCCACTTAAAATCTTCCCAGCATCCTTTGCTCCTCCCTTGCACCCCTCGGCAAATGGAGGCCCCGACGCCTGAGGTAAGTGTTTTAAACGGTCAGAATCACCTTCCCAGGCGGGCCAGATGGGCCAAAATGCCTGTCCCTGTGCTGTACTGTCCTATGTTCTAAAGTTTTTGACAAAAGATCTGATGATGAAAAGAGCATTTTACATTTCATGGGTCTGGGGTGTTCTGCCTGAGAGTGTGGTGGAGGCGGATTCAATCTTTGCTTCCAAAGAGAATTGGATTATTACCTGACATGAGAGAAACATACAGGGCTACTCTCAATCATTGTGGAATGAGATTAGTTGCTCTCACACAGCATGGGCACAGGCATGACGGACCTTCTCCAATGCCGTAAGGTTCTATGATAAGTCTGTTGCAATCTGGTTAACTACCATCCTCTGACTCAAGAGGTCCAGATTCAAGCCCTATCTGCTCTAGAGGTGTGTCCATCACAACCCTGTTTAAGTTGATTACAAATGCCTGTTACTAGGCTCATTTTGTGGCATAGCCACTGATTAATCTTTGTCGATTAAAATGCACTGTTTAGCCAACTGTTTAGAATTTAGATGACTGAAGATTATTGTTTGGACAATACAGTTGTCTTTGTTATTGCTTTGAAAAAAAAAATCTTTAGATGTAACGAACAAATTTTATGATGACTAATCCAATTAAACTTAATTATTGAAAATTCTGGTATTTGCCCAGTAGAACAGGATGTGTTTTCCCACCTTTTGATTAGTAATATGCAAGATACTACCAGTTTCGAAGAAAATGAAAGTAATTTTACTTTGGTCGTGCCCAGACTTGGGAGCCGAGAACTTTTGTGAAAACTGTCTTCCATTTTCAGTAAACATCAATCGAGCAAAATTTTGCAAAGTATTCAGCTTTGAATTGCTTACATTAGACTTTCATATTATTACGCAAAGATGAATCAAGGTGATAATGACAATAATTAACTTTATGCCTTGAAAGCAAACTGAAAATCCTGAATTTCCAATCAAATCTCAAAATCTAGAAGATATTCTTGCACATCCAATGATGACCCTGTTTCACCTCATACAAGAGGGCTCAGGGTCAGGAGTGTTCCGACAAAATGTCCTTCCTCATTTATTAACATCCTAATATATCAAATACAAGCAGAAGTGGGCCATTTGGCCCTTTGTGCCTGTTGTCCCATTCAATAAAATCATGTCTGACATGTTAGTGTTTCAACTTCCCATCTATCTGCGCTAATCATTTAACCCCCATCTAACACAAATCTATTCAGCTGTGTCTCAAAAATATTCAGCTGTGTCTCAGAAGACAAAGATTTTCACGCTCTTCTCTTCAGCCACTTTAGTCTACTCTGCCATTCAATAAGGCTATAACTGATCTCATTACAGCAACAACCACGAATTCCTGCCTATACCCCAGTAACCTTTGATTCCTAGGACATTTATTTCCCTCCGCATCACATGTATTCAATGATCCCACCTCTGCTGTTCTCTGGCAGTGATAGTTCCTCAACACACTCAGAGAAAAAAAACTATAATCCTCTCATCTATAATTCAAATGGGAGACTGCTGATTTTTCTTACTTCTGATTTCCCCTTCAATGAGAAACATCATTTTTATCATCCACCCTGTCAAGTCCCTTTGAGATCTACTATATTACAATGAAAGATCGTAAAATCTGGTTTTATTTTTGCAATTCACAGATTCGCTACCCTCTGAGAGAAGAAATTCCTCCTCATCTCTGTCTGAAATGGATGACTCCTTATTCTGAGGTTATGCCCTACGGTCCTAGACTCTCCCACAAGAAAAAAACAACCTCTCTTCATTTACCCTGTCAAGGCCACTAATAATATCACATATTTCAACAGGGTCTCCTCTCATTCTTCTAAACTAAAGTCACTATAAAGCCCAACATACTCAACCTCTCCTCAGAAGCCTATCCCATCATATTCTGGATCAACCAAGTTAATTTTCTCTGGACTGCCTCCTTCGATAAGGGGACAAAAACTGTCCACAGTAATCCAAGTGGCATTTAGTTAATGTTTGTAGGTTTAAGCAAGACCCTCCCTACTTTCATAGTCCTTTCCCTTTGGATTAAGACCCACAATCCATTTGCCTTCCCTACTAACTGATGCATTTCTATGCTAGCTTTTCATGCTTCCATGCGTGAGAACTCCCAAATCTCTCTATGCTACAGCCTTCTGCAGTCTTTGGCCATTTAAATAATAGTCAGCTCCTCTATTTTTCCAGCCAAAGTGCACACCTTACATTTTCTCACATTATAATCCATGTAGCAAGTTTTTGCCCAGGGTATGGGAATGTGTGGTATGGGAGAGATTTAGTTGGAGCTGTGTGAGTCAAAAGTGTAGTGCTGTAAAAGTACAGCTGGTCAGGCAACATCCAAGGAGCAGGAAAGTCGATGTTTCGAGCATTATCTCTTCACTGGGAAGAGCTTTCCTAATGATGAGTTTATGCTCAAAATACATTTCTCCTGCTCCTTGGATGCTGCCTGGTCAGCTGTGCTTTTCCACAACCACATGTTTTGACTCCGATCTCCACCATTTGCAGTCCTCACTTTCTCCTTGGAGTTGCGTGAGGTAAGTATGAGATCGGTTGAATAGTTACTCAGGAGTTGGACTATGGATTTAATAGCCTAATGTACCTGAGTAACAACTTACTTAATTTCATCAGAATCTTCCAAATTTTCTGACTTCAATGGAGTCTTTCAGAGGATTTCAACCACAGCGGGATTGTTCAGTGAAATTTTCAATTTCCCAGGGAATTCCTTCTGAGTCTTCTCCAACAGGGATTGCACAACATCCATCTACCCTGGAATAGCAACTGCTCTGACTCACATCAGAAAATCTAGGCCATTGTAGATAATTGTGGCCCCAGCCCTGATCCCTGTGGCACACCATTAGAGATTGTCATCCTGAAAATACCCCTTTATCTCAGCTCTGTGTTGTCACAGCCTCATAGCTGCTAAAAGACAAGTAATTTGCCAACCTGACCAACAACAAGGAATGCTGGATATGGGGTATGTTGGCAAAGTAAAGCTCAAACCCAGAAAACAGACACAGTGCAAACACAGCTGCCAGCTACAAATGATATTGGCATAGAATAAAAGGACACATTTCATCAGCAGTTCAACCAAACAAAGGAAGAATACATAATTCAACTAAAAACCAGAAAAGGTTCCCAGGCCCTGCTACAGATTCATTTGTAACCCATTGGTGATAGTCCTAAGGGGCTCAAACAACTGTGTCTACTATTGGTTGGCATATCCTCTTTCCATGCTAATCTATCACCCCAAACACAATGAGTTCTTATCTTATTAAGAAACCTTATGCATGGTACCTTACTGAATGTCTTAAGAAATACAAAAATATTACATTCTCTTGTTCCCCTTTTGTCTAGCCTGCTTGTTATCTCCTCAAAATGGGCATGAAAGCATGAGCTCATTGAAGTGAACTGAAATTCTTGGCTAGAGGAGAGATCAGTGGCAGGTTTTTTTTTATTCATTCATGGGACAAGGCATTGGCTAGGCCAACAGTTATTAATCATTCTGGAGGGCAATTAAATGTCAACCACATTGCTGTGGGTCTACAGTCACATGTAAGGATGGCAATTCTTTCCCAAAATGACATTTGTGAACAAAGTGAGTTTTTCCAATGATCAACAATGAATTCAGGGTCATCATTAGATTCTTAATTCTAGATTTTTATTGAATTCGAATTCCATTGCGGTGGGATTTGAACCCAGATTCCCAGAACAGTACCAGAGTCACTGGATTAACATTCCAGTGATAACGCCACTAGGACATCACCTCCTTATTTAAAGGGACAGTCCAGAATACCGAGAATGCATATATTTCTATTGTAAAGAAAAATTTCCCAGGCCAGGCTCTACCATCCATGTTTAACTAAAGAAAGAGCATCAGATTTAGGGTCAAAGCATGTAATTGTGCAAAGAGAAAGGAAGTATAGGCTAGATACGCAAGATGTAACTAAATGAGTAGATTGATGATAGCTATGGAAAAGAATAAGGGTATAACCTAAGCTCTTAACTTGGGGAGGAATCATTTCACTAATATACGATTCAATCCAAGTTGACTGGGAGCAGTTACTTGCAGATAAAACAGTGTCAGAGCAGGAGGAGGAATTCACGGAAGAAATAGCACGAGTAGAGGGCAGCTAGATCCCCATAAAAACCAAAGGTTTGAGCCAGGCTGGAGAACCCTAATTGCTGAGAGACACAAAGTTTAGGTTTAGGGAA
The DNA here is from genome assembly GCF_037043375.1 of Chiloscyllium plagiosum. Lineage (NCBI taxonomy): Eukaryota > Metazoa > Chordata > Chondrichthyes > Orectolobiformes > Hemiscylliidae > Chiloscyllium > Chiloscyllium plagiosum. The sequence continues at coordinate 14,639,075 of NW_028270147.1, forward strand.
AAAAATAGAGGTTTATTGCAGGGTTCCTCAAGCATTACAGAAAGTGTGGATGGGAGAGGATCGAAAAGGAAAGTAGGAAAATAAAGAATGGTGCACAAGGACAGGGGAGGAAGCTACTGAGGTGAGTTTGGGATGATAGCGAAGGAAGTACGCTTGGTCTTGCAGAGAGAAACCTTCCCCAGAACTCGTCAAAATTGGCACAGTCAAAATATTATAAGATTCAGCTTATAGTGTTTAGGAATGATATTAGTAGAGGATTCTAAATGGGTCTTCACCATCTCGGGTGAGAAACAGCTTGAGGCAGAAATTCCATGTCACTCATCTCAGAATTGTTGCACCTGATTTATTTACAATCCTTGCTCAACTCTGTGAAAAAAGACTCATTATCTTGCCATCAGCACAGGAAAAGCTGCCAATTCCCTCTTAAATCTTTCTGGATGCCAATGAGAACAGGCAGTGAACAACTCACAAGTATAATGTGACTCCCACTGCTAAAGCTGAGGTGTACAAAGAAAATTACTGGGTGTTTTTTAACAGCTGCTGACATTCTTACAGCAGTCGAAATCTATTGGATTTCAGTAGACACCACCTTTCATGTGTCAGTGCAGAAAAGCCTTAATTTATATGTTATGACAGCAGACACCATTATTTGAATTTGACAAGCTCCAATCTGAATACAGCAGTAATGAGATTCCAAAAAGCCTTTGTCTTGGTTCTCAGCTATCTTTTGTGTAGTTCTATTCTAAAGTGTACCGGAATAAAGCTGGAGAATAATGGATATCGAGACATCGTTATTGCCATTAACCCAAACATTCAACATAATGAACAGCTGATTCAAAATATTCAGGTGAGTTATTGAGGGCTGCCTGCGGTGAATTAATTATTTTGTTTCATTGTATGATCTTTACTGTTAAAATTCATGCTTAGAATTCAGGGTTTGCCAAGAAGAGGGGTTTAAAGGAATATATTATATATTTTTTCTTTGGTCCTGAACTCACTGCCACGTCTCTTCCATGTATACCTACCTTGAAGAATTTCTGCTCCTCAGTTCTGATGAAGGTTCAGTGGACCCGAAACATTAACTCGGCTTTCTCTGTACACATGCTGCCAAACATGCTTAGTCTTTCTGGGAATTTCTGATTTTGTTTCGGATTTTCAGCATCCATGGTTCTTTGTGTTTTTTTTATTGTATTTGTTTCCCTCTCACCATTTGATGAATGAATGGAGCGGTTTTGATATTAAAACTGGGTTTGTGTTTTACAGGAAATAGTGACTGCAGCCTCCTCCTACCTTCACCAAGCGACCAAAGAGCGAGTTTATTTCGCAGATGTGAAAATCCTGTTACCCATAACATGGCCAGCTGGTTCCCATACAGTTCGGAGACGGACAACTGAATCCTATGAGAAGGTAAGGACTGAGTAGTGAAGAGTAACGATCAGTGGTAATCTCCATCTGTTCAGCCACTGGGGCCTCACAAAGCCCATCTACAATTAAGTGGCTTTTATTTTACACTGCTGATGCAGCAGCAGCAACTCTGAGGCAATTTTCACAGAATCTGAGATTTGAGAAAGATTTTCTTGAGCAGTTCATTGGATAGTTATGCACTATTCCTCTAAGATATTCCAAACAATCTCTTTCGCCGTAATCAAGAACAATTTTTTTTTATTCTATTGTCTGCATCTCGAAACGTTTTTAGCTTTATTTGTGGTGGGTAACCCGCTATCAGCTGTTCCATACATAAATCATGCCCTTTTGCACTTTCATTAACGTTCCAATGCATAAGGTTGGGTGGTGAGCTCTGAGTTCAAAAGCAATTCTCCGATGAGCGGCTTCAGCGTGATTATTTGTGTGATCTTCATCGTTTATTGTTGTCTCATAGACTGATCACATATCATGGGGAAACAAAGGTGCCCTTCGGCTACTGCCACGTCTATTGTAGAGTCCAATATAATTAAATTCAAACCAGTCTAGTATTGGTTGTAGTTCTTGAGGTAAAAAATCTGCGAGTGCTTCTACGTAGTTATCAAGGTCACTAAGTGGCACAAAAGCCAAAGCAATTATCATTTGTGCTTTTAAAGCATAATCAGGATCGGTGTTGTGCTGATGAGTTGCTCCAACTGCAGCAATATGTCTATAGATACTTTGCGCCAAATGAAAGAAACAGCCCCTAATTCTAACTTCAGGAAAACATTCTCTCATAGCACTGATAGGTTCCTGCTCAAAGTCACAATGGATATACTGTGGTCTGGGATTAGGTACCAAGGACTTCACCATTTCAAACATGCATACATACATTGAATGCTGCTTATTTGGTAGAAGTATATACAATATTGGATGAACCCCATCAAGTCTTTTTGCTAAAATACAATATACCTGAGAGAATAAAATAGGGGCTATGTTGAATGTACCATCCACAAACCACGTGGATTCTGCTAAATGATGTATCCAAGATTCCTTAACAAATATGATTATACGATTATTTCCTTGACCACTATCCACCAAAATAAATTTTTCTTCTTCTCCATTGTCTGGCTTATATATTTTGTATCTAATTGGAATCACCAAATGCTGAAGATCAGTAGGGTTTGGTGGCGCTAAACTAATATCATTTCTTTTTCGCGAATTATTTTCTTCATGCTGCTTGTCGTCGGTAAAGATGCTAGGACTGACTGAGGGACATCAGCTACACATTCGTTAATAAGGACACTAGGTACTTCCTGCGATTCTTCTGCACGACGTTTTAAACATGTTTTCACTTTCGCAACTTGAACACATGCCGCGGAAGAAGGTGTGTGTCCATTAATTGTTTTTATCACAGTGCCACTGTTGGTGTGGATCTGTCCATTACATCGGCCCCTTTGTTCACATCGCCAAAACTTAATACTTGAATCACTCTTGGATAGTTTATCAAAAATATATATAAAACCATTGTGGTAAAACTTCTTATTTCAACGTTTACTAATAATTTCTGTTTCCATACTAAAAATTCCTGTTCCAGAAATACAAGCTTAAAAAAACTCTCCTGTAATGAAAATAAGTTGTTACTGAAACAACACAAACACTACCTGAACCAATATCACGACAATTTTATATACCACCAATATTCAAAATATATGGCTTACTTGCAGTAGCGAATCGCCTTCAGTGGCCAATGGGTGGTGGCTAAGTGTCTTCGGTGGTCAAAGGGCAGTGGCTAATCAGCGGTGGTGAATCTGCTGTGGTGAATGGTCCCATCCCGAATTATCTATGGCTGAACAGCTCACAAGGAATACTATCCATGTGAACTAAAACTGGGACTATACTTTGCAATAAATAGATGAACAAAATAATTTTCCTTTCCAAGACACTGCATTCTTAAAGTTAACACTGGGGCTTTGGGAATTGAGTCTCACAATGCTGCCCATTCTAGTCTAAAAAGAATACATTGGCTGTTCAGAACATGATAACTTTACCAGAATGTTAGATTTAAAGTAGTGGTCAGCTTTGTCGTGTACACCTCAAATCGATGATTATTTACATGGCATTACTGTTTTCCCTTTCTTCAGTCTGAGATTCTCTTGTGCCAATTTGGGAAAGCCTAAACCAAAATGATTAACCAATGCAGATGAAAGAGTTGTGTGATCCTGGAAAGCAAATGAGCCTGTTGAGATTTTGGAAGACTGCAAAGTAGTTCTGGTGTTTAGGAATAGTGGCAGGAAGCTGGGGTGGGGAGGGTGTTGTTGGAGGGCCACATGAATGGAGAGATCTGGAAGGGATACAGTCTGAGTGCACCGGTAGCACAAATGATGCAGATATTGGTGTAATGCAGATGGTTTAGAATGTGCCATTTTATAAAATACCATATCTAACATCACACTGTTCCCTTCATGCATCCATGCAATTGTCAGCTCAGGTTCCTTGTTCAGATAGAGTCATAGAGTTTTACAGAATGGCAACAGACCTTTCGGTCCAATTCGTCCATGCCGACCAGATATCCTAAATAAATCTAGTCCCATTTGCCAGCATTTGGCCCACATCTCTCTAAACTCTTCCTATTCATAGACCCATCCAGATGATGTTTAAATGTGGTAATTGTATCAGCCTCTACCACCTCCTCTGGCAGCTCATTCCATACACACACCACCCTCTCTTTGAAAAAGTTGCCCCTTTGATCCCTTTTAAATCTTTCCTCTCTCACATGCATGGCGAAATCAACTCTATAACTGATGAAGGAGCAGCACTCCAAAAGCTAGGGTTCCCAAATAAACCTGTTGGACTATAACCTGGTGTTGTGTGATTTTTAACTTTGTCCACCCCAGTCCAACACCAGTATCTCCAAATCTATAAACTCCATATGCAAAACCAAGAAGCATTCCAAAATAAAGAAAGAAATTCTCAAGTAATTATTGTTTATTCATTCACTTGTGGGATGTGGGTCTCACTGGCTAGGCCAGCATTTATTGCCAGTACCTAACCCTGGGATTAGGATCCCATCAAAGTGTGCAACTAGGGGAAGACAGAGCTTTGAACTAATTACTGTAGGGAGTGTAGATTTGAAGGGCAGTTTTAAAATCAAAATAAGGCAAAGGTTACGGGTAGTTAACAAGTGAACAATAATCAAAGTGTGACAGGAAAGGATAGAAAATATATGCAGAAGAATACATCACAAAATAGATCAAGAATAATTAATAAGGATATAAAACTGATGGCTTTTTATCTGAAGCACACGGCATTTGTATTGTGTAGATGATGACTTTGTGATATGATTGCTATAGTATTAATCTGGAGATGCAGTAATGTTCTGGAACATGGCTTCCAATCCCACCATGACAGATTTAAGTTGAGGGATGATAGATATAGGACAGATGTCAGAGGTAGTTTCTTTACTCAGAGAGTACTAGAGGCATGGAACGCACTGCCTGCAACAGTAGTAGACTTGCTAATTTAAGGGCATTTAAATGGTCAATGGATAGACACATGGATGAAGCTAGAATAGTGTAGGTTAGATGGACTTCAGATTGGTTTCACAAGTCGGTGGAACATTGAGAGCCACAGGGCCTGTACTGTGTTGTAATGCTTGGTGTTCTGTGTTTCAAATTCGGTCTGACCAGAGCCTTATGCAGATTCAGCAGTACATCACTGCTCTTGTATTCTAGCTTCAGTGATGGAAACTGTCTCCTTACCTGGCCTGGCCAACAAGTGACTCCACACCCATTCCACACCCACAGCAGTGTGATTGGCATTCCATAGCTGCTCATGAGAAGTTAGTGGTGAGTCGTCTCCTTGAACTGCTGCAGTCCATGTGTGTTCAGTAGAACCACAATGCCATTTGGGAGGGAATTTTGAGATTTGATCCAGTGACATTGAAGGTATGGCAATGTATTTCCAAGTCAGAATGGTGAGTAGCTTGGAGGGAAACTTCTAGGTGATGGTGCTCCCCTACATCAGCTGTCCTTCTCCTTCAGGATCGTAGTTGTTCAGGATTGGAGGAACTGTCTAAGGACGATTGGTGAACTTCTGCAATGCATCTTTTAGATAGTACACACTGTTGGTGGTGGAAGGAATGGTCTGGTGCTAATAAAGCAGACTGGTTTGTACTGGATGGTGTCTTGAGTATTGTTAGAGATGCACCCATCCAGGCAAATTCAGAGCATTGCATCACTCTCCTGAATTGTTGCTTGTAGATGGTGGACAGGCTTTGGGGGAGTCAGGACTTACTGACTGCCGGATTCTGAGCCACTGACTTGCTTTTGTAGCACTGTATTTATATAGATAATCCAGTTCAGTTTCTGACAAATAGTCACCCCAGGATATTGATAGTAGGTGATTCAGTGGCTGTAATATCAAGGGGCAATGTTTAGATTCTTTCTTGTTGGAGATGGTCCTTGCCTGACATGGATGTATAAGCATTGTACACAGTTCAAAAGAGATTCACCAGGGTGGTTCCTGGGGTGAAGGGGCTGACTGATCAGAACAGGTTAGAGATCAGAAGAACGATGGGTGTGTTCTTATTGAAACATACAACATTCTGAGGGGCCTTGACAGTGTAGATGTTTAAAAGTTGTTTCCAAACTCAAACTAGTTGCAGATTAAAGGAGCATTTATTTAAAAATGAAGTGTGAAACCATTCCTTCTCCCAGGGCACTGTGCATACCTGGAATTCTGTAGCCCAGAAGGTTGAGGAGGCTGGATCATTGAAAGTGTTTAAATAAAGGGGAGGTATTATCAGAAGTTGAGGGCTATAAGGAGCTGGAATTAAAGAGGAGTTGAGGTCTGGGTCAGAATAGCCATAACCTTGTTGAATGCCGGGACATGCCTCCGGAAGGGGAAGTGGGTGCGAATGGCCTACTCCTGCTCCTATGGTTTAGGTTCTTATCTTTTCACATTGATGAGAGAATACATTTTAAAGAATGGTGGCATTTCTTTGCAGATAATTAGGAAAATCAACATTTTCCAATTTTGTAACGTGCTTCCTCAGCCACATCGGAAATTAAGTCATCCACTTTGGATTTGCGAGGACAATTGACTATTTCTTCCATTTTCAGCATCATTAGCTTAAGGTGCAGCATTGGAACTGAGGAAAGTTCCTTGGCCATTTACAACTGGCACACAATATAATTAAATCGAATGACAAGGTTTCGCATGGTGCACTGGTTTGCAAGGTTGGATCACATGGAATACAGGGGGAACTAGCTATTTGCATACAGAACTAGCTCAAAGGTAAGAGTCAGAGGGTGGTGATGGAGAAGTGCTTTTCAGACTGGCGGCCTGTGACCAGTGATGTGCCACAAGGATTAGTGCTGTGTCCACTACGTTTTGTCATTTGTATGAATGATTTGGATGTGAACATAGGAGATATAGTTAATAAGTTTGCAGATGACATTAAAATTGGAGGTGTAGTGGAAAGCGAAGATGGGCCAATGGGCTGAGGAGTGGCAGCTGGAATTTAATTTAGATAAATGTGTGGTGCTGCATTTTGGAAAGACAAAATGAGCAGCCCTCTCCGCTAAATGGCAAGATCCTAGGGAGTGTTGCTCAACAAAAAGTCCTTGGAGTGCAGGTTCATAGTTCCTTGAAAATGGAGTAATGAAGAAAGTATTTGGTATGCTAGCCTTTACTGGCCAGTGCATTGAGTGTTGAAGTTGGGAGGTTATATTGCAGCTGTACAGGGCATTGGTTAGGCTACTTTTGGAGTGCTGTGTGCAATTCTGTTCACCCTGCTATAGGAAGGATGTTGTGAAGCTAGACAAGATTCAGAAAAGACTTACAAGATGTTGCCATGGATGGAGGATTTGAGCTATAGAGAGAGGCTGAATAGACTGGAGCTATTTTTCTTGTTGCGTCGGAGGCTGAAGGGTGACCTTATAGAGATTTATAAAATCATGGGGGGCACAGATAGGGTAAATAGACAAGAGTGGAGGAGTCTAAACCTAGAAAGCATAGGCTTAATGTGACAGGGGAGAGATTTAAATGGGATCTAAGATACGACTTCTTCATGCAGAGTGTGGTGCATGTATAGAATGAGCTATCAGAGGAAATGGTGGAGGTTGGTACAATTGCAACATTTAAAAGGCATCTGGATGGGTATATGAATAGGAAGGGTTTAGAGGAATATAGCCCAAGTTCTGGCAAATGGGACTATATTTATATTGGATATCTAGTTGGCAGGATGAGCTGTACTGATGGTCTGTTTCTGTCCCTTTATACCTCTATGACTCAATGACTCTATTAGCATTTTAACTTGTGGAGGGAAATCCATAACCAAGTGTTACAAATAAAATACAGTCAGTAATATACACTGTAAAGATTGCAGGGGAAGTGTGTTACCCAAAGAATAGGGAGAATGTGGAACTGTGAGGGTAATAGCTTGAGTGTTAGATATTACACAGTAACTGAGCAAAAAATCAAAAAGCAAAAATCAGCAAATCTAACACCAATGACAAGAGGACTCCATTAAGGGTGGTCAATCTTAGAATTAAATCAGTTCAAGTGCGTTACTTCCACCTGACATGTGAAACTCACCATCACTGGGATGGGTGAGGTGAATTTTGTTATCCATTTAAGGGGAAGCTTGGTAAACAAATAAGCTAAAAACGAATAGATGATCATGCTAGTAGGGTTAAATAAAGGAGGTTTATGTGGAGCATGAGTACAGGTATAAGGAGGTGATGGCTTAGCATTTTAATTGTTTGATTCTTAATCCAGAGAGCGAGGGAATGTTTGAAAAACTTGGGTTCAAAAGCTCGCTACATTACGGTAATGTCATAGAAGCCCTATAGCAAGGAAGCAGGCCATTCAGCCCTCTGAAGAAGATCTTATCTAGACTCATCCCATCCTTGGAACCTCACATTCCCCATGGCTAATCCACCTACACATCTCTGGACACGATAGGTAATGTAATGTAACAAGGCCAATCCACCTAGCCTGCACATCTTTGGACTATAGCTGATGAGGGAATTTGAATTCAACTTTTAAAAATTCTGGAATTAGACACCTAATGTTGACCCCAATTATTGAGAAAACTCATTTCGTTCACTCATGCCCATTAGGGAAGGAAGCTGCCATCCATACCTGGTCTTTCCTACATGTGACTCCAGACCCACAGTAATGTGATTGAGTCTTAACTGGCCTCTGGGTACTAAGTGCTGCCCTAACCAGTAATGCCCACGTCCTGTGAATGAATGAATGAATAAAAAGAAGTAGACAAATGGAATCCAATTGTCTCTTTCTGTGCCCTCCATTCTATGCTACTGTTTTCACTGGGTCAGATTCGATGGTCAAAAACCAGGAAGGATATGATCCTATTAAAAACACTGAACTGTCCAAAAAAGTATGAATAGTCCATGTACATATGATGGGAAAATAACCATAAATTCATTAGTGGTCAAAGGAGAACAGTTCAATCTTTAGTTGTTTGGTCAAGGGTAAAAATGGTTCGAAGTTTTGGCCACATGAACTGCACAATGCAATATATGAATATGAATTATTTTATGATATCCCTCCAATCCTAGCTGAATCTTTTGACTTATAACGGCCACTTCACAACAATTATTAAATAGTATTTGTGCCCTTCAAATCCTACAACCCTCTTCCCCCTAAAACATTTAATGTAATAACTAAAGGGATCACTTTATGAAATCAAGCTACCATACAGAGACACGCTAATTGGGAGTGCATTTCATGATTTCACTCCTCATAGATACCACACATGATACAAGAAACCACTATTAAGAGAAAACATAGGCCATGCATTTCAAATTTCCAGTTATAGTCATAGTCATAAAGATATACAGTACTGAAACAGACCCTTTGGTCCAACTCATCCATGCCAACCAGAATCCTAACCTAACTCATTTTCCAGCATTTGGCCGATATCCTTCTAAACCCTTCCTATTCATATACCCATCCAGATGCCTGTTGAATGTTGTAATTGTACCAGCCTCCACCACTTCCTCTGGCAGCTCATTCCATACAGGTACCACCCTCTGCATGGAAAGGTTACTCCTTAGATCCCTTTTATATCTTTCCCCTCTCAGCTCTATGCCCTCTAGTTCAGGACTCCCCTACTCCAGGGAAAAAGACTTTGTCTATTTATACTATCCATGTTCCTCATGATTTTGTAAACCTCTAAAAGGTCAGCCCTCAGTCTCCGATGCTCCAGGGAAAACAGCCCCCAGCCTATTCAGATGTTGCCAGGGTTGGAGCATTTGAGCTATAGGGAGAGGCTAAATAGGCTGTCCTTCTTTTTAAATCCCTCCAAAAAGTCTAGCTCTTCTCAACTCCAGCCCCATAAATTGTCAAAATTTCAATGCTTGCCCAAGTCTGGTTTCTTGAGCATCTGCAATTTTAATCACTTCATCATTTGCAGCTATGCCTTCAGCTGCCAACGTTCACAAACTCTGGAATTTCCTCCCTAAACCTCTCTGCCTGATCATCTCATTTGGCTCTGTGTCATATTTGGATTAATAACATTCCTGGGCAGCATCTGGAGATGTTCCCCTTCATTAAAGTTGTAATTTCAAAGTATGTGTGAAGGCAGTGGCCTGGTAATATAGAATTCAAGGTCTAGCTTGTTCCAAATCCAATCGTAACAAATCTGAAATGTCAAATATTGTTCAAAACCCTTCTCGTTCACTGATATCACCCTTACCTGGTCTGGTCTACGTGTAATTTCAGATCCACTGTAATGTGGGAAACTCTTAATTGTCATCTTCAGTGGTAAACTCTGAACTGACCTCTTAACAGGCATCAATAAGCCCATTCAGGTCAAGGAGAAAGCAATAAGTGCTAAAGTAGCCAGCAGTGCCTACATGCCATGAATAAACTTTACAAAATAAATATAAACGCAAGTTGTTACTCTGAAAAGCAAGTCACTGTCTGTGTAGTGCACAGACATTTTTTAACTTGGATGTCTTAAACTCCCACAAGACAGCCGCATTATCTGCTCGATCCCTCAACCCCAGGTGGTGATTTTACAGTGAATGAAACAAGCAGTTGTTGACTGAAAGGCTTCAGCTTACTACTACTTATAGTACGGTATGTTATGGCTAAAAGGAAGAGGTCATGTCAGGTTAGCTTACCCGCTGTGATCTAGAAGAGAAAGAATAATGTATTTTTTGGTAGTTATGATGCCTGAGAGGTTTGAATAAACAGGTTCAATAATTACTTCTGAAGGGAACTGGAACTAGACTAATTCTACTGTCTTGAACCGCTGCAGCCCATCTGATGTAGGCAGACCCAGGAAGTGAATTATGCTTTCAGAGGGCTAGCAGAGATATGACAGGCTGAATGGCCTCCTTTTGTGCTCTAATCATTCGATGATTATAATGTTTTTTTAAGTTTACATTAGCTGCACATCCTTTTCTAAATGTGTAGTGTGTGACAACACAGGTGTGGTCATTTTCAGGGCCAGCACAGGAATGTATCTGTTCCATGGGAATATCGAGGCAGAGAAGGGATTAAAAATACACAGGCTGTTCCTTTACTGTGCCAAGTTATCAGACTCTTAGACTATGAATCATATCCAGCAGTACTAATAACACAATAGTGCAAATGACTGCATACTAACTCATGTAACTAACACAACCATGATAGCTCAGATTTTATGACAGTTCCTTTGCAGGAAGTAGGCATTGCTGACGAAGCCAGAATTTATTAACCACCCCTAATTTCCCTAGAGAAGATGGTGGTGCACTGCATTGCAGTCGATGCTGGGTAGGTGCACGCACAGTGCTGTTAGGAAGGAGCTTCCAGGATTTTGACACAGCGACAATGAAGGAACAGAGATACAGATCCAAATCAGGATGGTGGGTGGCATAAAGGAAGACTTGTAGGTGGTGTTATTCTTGTCCTTCTAAATTGTAGAGGTTGCAGGTATGAAAGATGCTGTTGCAGGAGCCCTGGTGAGTTACTATAGTGTATCTTATAGATGGTACACACTGTTGCCATTGTGCATCAATGACGAAGACAGTGAATATTAAAGATGGTGGAAGGCTTTGTCCTGGATAGTGTCAAGCTTCTTGAATGCTGGTGGAGTTGAACTCATCCAGGCAAGTGGGGAGTATTCTATCATGAGTCAAGAGATGTTTCCATTACTGGTCAAGAAACAATCCAGATTTTTTCAATATATCATATCGGTGGCATCACACAAAATTCTTTTGCTATAAATTCTGTGTCGTACAACCTTATACCCCACAATCACCTGATGAAGGAGAACTGCTCCAAAAGCTAACGCTTCCGAATAAACCTGATGGACTGCAACCTGGTGTTGTGTGATTTTTAACACTGGCACCTCCAAATCCTAACTAGTCAAGAGATGAGTTACTTCTTGCATAGCCCCCCTGTCTCAGACCTACTCTTGAACAACAATATTTGAATTGCTCGTCCAGTTCAGCTACCCCCTTCAAAAGATGTTCATAGTTGGGGATTCAGCATTGAATGTCAAAGAGCAATGTTTGGATTCTCTATTGTTGGGCATGGTCATTGCCTGGCAATCATTTGACATTAATGTTACTTACCGCTTTATTGGTCCAACACCGAACATTGTCCAGATCTCATGACATTTGAACATAGAACACTTCAGTATCAGAGGAATTATGACTGGTGCTGAACATTGTGCAATCATCAGTGAATATCACCCCTGATGATGGAGGAAGGCCATTTATCAAGCAACTGAAGATAGTTGGGCTCAGGTCACTGCCCTTGGGAATTCCTGAGGTGATACCCTGGAGCTGAGATGATTGACAATCAACAATCACAGCCATCTTCCTTTCTGCCCGAAACATTGATTCTCCTGCTCCTTTGATGCTGCCTGACCTGCTGCACTTTTCCAGCAACACATTTTTCAGCTCTGATCTCCAGCATCTGCAGTCCTCACTTTCTCCTTTTTGCCAAGTATAACTCCAAACAATGGAGTGTTTGACCCTGATTCCCATTGACCTTAGTTCTACTAAATCTCCTTGAGGCCAGTTGATGGGGAAGCAATGGCCTTGTGGTATTATTGTGGGGCTAGTAATCCAGAACTTTAGCTAATGTTCAAGGGACCCAGGTTCAAATCCTGCTATGATAGATGATGGAGTTTAGCTGTTTTTAAATTGGAATTAAGAATCTACTGATTACCATGAAGCCATTGTTGATTGTCTGGAAAGGAAAAGTAAGGAAAACTGCCATCCTTACCTGGTCTGGCCAATATATGACTCGAGACCCCCAAAGCAATGTGGTTGACCCTCACCTGCCCTCTGAAATGGCCTAACAAGTCACTTAGTTCAAGGGCACCTAAGGACAGTGAATAAATGCTGGCCAGCCAGTGGCACCCATATCCCGCGAGTGAATTTTAAAGATACGATTGGTCAGAACTAATCTCTATGTCAAGAGCAGTCAACTTCACTTCCTCTCTGGAGTTCAGCTCTTTTGTCCATGTTTGGACAGAGGCTGTAATGAGGTTAGGAACTGAGTTGGCCTAGCGGAACCAAACTGAATGTCAGTGAGAAGGTTAGTATTAGGTAAGAGCTGTGATCGTACTGTCAATGATACTTTTAGATGTTAAAGTTTAGTTCAGATTTGTATAATACAAGCCAAAGTTATGACAAACGATATCAGATATCAACAGATTCTTACACGGTAGTATCCATTTATCTTTTCCTAGGCTGATGTGATCATTGCGGAACCATACCATAAATATGGAGATGAACCATACACCCTGCAGTATGGTGGATGTGGTGAGAAGGGACGGTACATTCACTTCACACCAAACTTCATACTGGACAGCAGTCTGGTTTCATTTTATGGACCGAAAGGTAAATTATCTGAACTAAGTTAGAACGGAGTAGCATATGCTTTAAGCATCAAATTAAGACTGCTTAGTTGGTGAACATGATCCTAGCTGATGCTCATGAGGTGGGGGTGCCAGTGTTGGACTGGGGTGGACAAAGTCAGAAGTCACACAACACTAGGTTATAGTCCAACAGGTTTATTTGAAATCACAAGCTTTCGGAAAAAATGAACACTAGAGTTGTTATGACAACGAGGTATGACAAAGGCAAAATTGGGATTACAAAAATCCTTTTATTATCTGCACCTTTGCCTTAAATAAAATTTCCCGGCAGAGAGCTTTTCCCATGAAAACCCTCACTCAAACCCTCAACTGACCATTTGGTCATCACAGAGATTATGATAATACAATAAATTTCCCGTATTTGAGGTATATAATTTCTCGCCAATTTATTGTGATTGCTGATTCATAAGGTGCTTTTAAAAACAAAATTTGCTTATTGAATCTTGGTGAAGTAATTAAAAGAAATGCTACAAAAAGGACAATATCCTTTTTATTTAGCTCCTTTCTCCCCAAGACAATGGAACACTGAACATTTCAGCTGAATCCTCTGAGAACCAATTCTATCCCATGCTCAGAAACACTGCACCACTAACACAGAGGAACAAAACATTGATTTGTGAAGTCACAAAATAATTTGATGCCATCCGGGTGTATTGTGTCCCCATGAATGGACAATGCCAAAGTTCAAACTTTCAGAAGGACAATTTCATTTATTTTTTGTAGACAATGTAACATTGGTTGCATTATTTTAACAAAAAGTGCTCTTGTTTCTACAGATAGAGTATTTGTTCATGAATGGGCTCATCTTCAGTGGGGAGTTTTCGATGAATATAATGAACTGGTGCCCTTCTATTTTTTTAATGGAACCAGTGAAGCAACGAGGTAGGACAACACTGATTGTAGTATTCTGCTCACTGAAAAATGTCTCCTGTGTTTTCTAGATAGCTCACAATGCCTATAGGATAACTTCTTGTTCTTGTAACCTGTTCCATAAGATGTAAATCAGCAAGTTGCCAGACAGTTTGTAAATGTTATGAGCAGGATCAGACCAGTGTATCTGTCAACAAAAGTGATAAAAACCTGCCTATGTACCTAATATAGGAACATAGAAACATTGAAACAGGAAAAACCCATTCAGCCCCTTGAGCTTATTCCACCATTCAATGAGATCATGACTGATTGGTGGCCTAACTCCATATACCTGCCTTTGGCCTAACTCCGTTGATACCTTTAATATAAAATTAACAATCTCAAATTTTAAATTATCAACTGATACAGCTTGCACTGCTGTTTGCAGAAGAGAGTTCCAAAAATCCACCACCCTTTGTGTGTAGAAATGCTTCCTGACATCTCTGCTGAATGGTCTTGTTCTAGTTCTCAGATTATGCCCTATGACAATCTCGACTAAAGGAATTTCAGCCTTAGCTTTTCAAATTGAATGGGTCTCATCTTGTTGGTGAGAAAATTATTGAAACACATTCCAAGGAACAGCATAAATCATCATTTAAAAAGGCACATATTAATCAATGATGGTCAGGTGGTATTTGTTCAGGGAAGGCTGAGTCTCATGAACTTGGTTCAATTGTTGAACAATTAACATGGAGGGTTTATGGAGCATTTGCTGTGGTCTCCATGGGCTTTTTGCAAGGCTTTTTGCAAAATCTCACGTGAAAGACTTGTTAGAAAACTAAAAGTGTATGTGGGATTTCCGAACAAGTAAAATGTTGAAAGCAAAATTAGCTCTATGGTAGGTAATGAAGAATAAAGATCTAAGGATATCTTTGGGACTGGAAGCCTGTTTTCAATGGTGTGTACTGGGTCTCCTACATATGATGATATATGTATAATATATAAAAAAGATTCAGACTTAAATGTAATGGTTATTATTAAGATATTTCTACTTGGTATCAAAATAAGGCCACATGTTTAATGCCAAACAAGAAAACTGCAGACAGCAGGAAATATAAATGGATTAATCAGGTGGGTTGAAAAGTGACAAATTAAATTCAATCCCGAGAGCAGAGAGCTAATGCATTTACAGGGCTGAGCATGGTGAAAACAAGAAGATTTAACTAGCAGATTACTAAGTAGTGTAGGAGAAAAGGGTAGCATTAGAGCGCATACTCCAATGAGATAAAAAAAGTATAGTTGGATATGGTGATTTAGGAGGCATTCCTTTATTAACACAAGCATAGACTATGACAGCAGAGACGTTTATGCTGGAAGCACACAAAATACTAGTTAGATAACAGCTGATATATTGTATACAGTAAAGAACACATCTTTTTATTTTTCCGTATTTTTGATTGTGATTGAAAATGGAAAAATGATTGGCTTAAAAACCAAAATTATCGAAGGGATTGCTGTGCGTACTTAAAGCAAATTACCTGACACTCATTATAAGGAATATTTACTCAACCATTTGTGCATGTGGCAGGGCAAGTCTAATTACAGATGATCTTGAGCTGGGGGGTGCTGTGTATGAGTGAAGATTCAGCTGATTGTTGCATGGATGAGTGACCAGGTATTGATGATAAAGGCCATCTGCCTGTCCACACCAATGTGACTAGTTCCCAGATAGCTGCACAACTTAGGGACGAGAATGTTCTGGTCAGACACAATCAGTACTCTGGGAGGAAAGGAGCTGTATTTTTGATCTGCAGGAAAAAGCATCTCAAGCCTGAAGATAGCCAGTTCACTGCCCCTCATTAATCGCTGTAAGCTGTGACTTTTAATTAAAAAGGAAGAGAACTTTGTAAACGTGAAACAGTAAATTTGTGAAAATGCCAAGGGGAGGAAGACAAAGAAGCAGTGTTCTGATCAGCAAAATGATCACCTGAGCAAAGCCTGTGGGCCTTCCTAGGCTTGCCCTCCACCCATAATACCGTTTTCTTTGTGTCTATCTGTGTATGTATGTGTGGTGGGAATTTTATAAGTAGGTTAGAGTTTTAATAGGTACAGTTATGTTCAAATAATTATATTGTTTATCTGTAGTTTGAATCTATTTATTTGCAATAAGTTGCAATTCTTAAATTGGTGGCTTACATTTTAAATTCAAATATCTGGTCCATGCTTTTTGTCAATCTGGATCTAAAAGACAGGCAGATTGGGGAATTTTGACTACTTTTTAAAATCTTGAACTTTAACTTTTGAGATGACTCTGGTAACAGTGGAGCTTGGTTTCCAGTGTGTTACCTCAGTGGGACGTATCAAAATGGTTCTGGTAACTGTATGGTATGCACTAAAAGGGGTACAAAGGAGAGTTTTTAAATTCATTCATGGAGTGTGGGTGTCACTGGCATTTATTGTCCATCCTTAATTGCCCAGAGGACAGTGAAGATTCAACCTTATTGCTGTGGGTCTGGAGTCACATGTTGATCAGACAAAGTGAGGATGGCAGTTTCCTTCCCTAAGGGCATTAGTGAACCAGGTGGGGTTTTTCTGACAGTACATTCATGGCCAGCATTAGACTTTTTCTAACTGAGTTGAAAATCCACCATCTGCCATGACAGAATTTGAACCCAGGTCCACAGAACATTATTTGAGTCCTTGGATAAACAGTCCAATGATAATAGGGCTGCAGAATGAAGAATGAGTAAAGATTGGATAGACTAGGGTTCTTTTCCTTGCAAAGGGGGAACTGAGGGGCCTTTGAATTGAGGTGGAAAAAGTTTTAAAGGACTAAGTGTGAAAAGGAAGAATTGATTTCCTGAGGAAAGTGGTTGTTTATAACCTTTCTGAGTCAGCATGGAAATGATGGGTGAAAGATGGTAATGGCATGGACAAAATGTTGTAAGTTTAAACCTTATTCAGTGATCTCGCATTGTCGAAATGTTACTTGGAATCAAGGAATTATCTTGGATCATTTTTACTCCAGATGTTCAAAAGAGATTAGAGGACGGTCTGCTGAACACAAAAACAGCTCCTTTTCAGCGTGTGAGACAGATCCCAAGTCAGGACTGCCGAAAGGGGATTGTAAATTTCATCCAGATATAAACCAGATTGTATCCTCATCAATAATGTTCATCCAGGCACTGTCAAGTGTAAGTAAAGTTGCTGGGAGTAACGTTTCTCTAATATTGCTCACACTCTTGTTTCCCAGATCACCCCTGCAAGATCTCCTCAGAATAGTATTCTTGGACCAATTATCCTTCGCTGCCCATCAATAACCTTCCTTTAGCCATAAAGACAGAAGTGAGGATGATTGTACTGTGTTCCACTCAATTCATTATTCCTTAGCTAACTATGCAGTCTGTAATGCAGACAGTTAACCCTGGATCGCATCCACGATTGGCCTGAAATGTAGCAAGTCATATTTTTGTGATTCAAATGCCTGGCAGCATCTGTAAAGAGAAATGGAGTTAATGCTTTGATCAAATATGACTCTTCTACAGAACTGATCAAGCCACATTAATTCTGGACAAGCTAGTTAGAGGCTGGATAGTCTCAGAATGCTTCTGATAAAATTTCATTGAACTGAGATATTAACTTCATTCCTTGCTTCAGATTGTCATGTTTTTCAGATTTCCAGCATCAGTGGTATTTTCCTCTTGTTGGATAGTCTCACATTTTGACTCCCCAAAGTTAATGATCATTTCCAATAAGAGAGAATCTAACCACCTCTCCTTTCCTTACCATTGCTGAATTCCTGAATGTTCCTGAAGACTAGCCATATAAATAAAACAGAAAGTGTTGGAGAGATTCAGCAGGTCTGGCAGCATCTGTAAAGAGAAATGGAGTTCATGCTTCAATCCAATATGGCTCTTCTACAGAATTGAACAAGCCACGTTAATTCTGGACAAGCTGGTTAGAGTCTGGATAGTCTCAGAGTACGGAGTTTGCACATTCTCCCCGCATCTGCATGGGTTTCCTCTGGGTGCTCCAGTTTCCTCCCACAATCCAAAGATGTGCAGGTCAGGTGAATTAGCCATGCTAAATTGGTCATAGTGTTAGGTGCATTAGTCAAAGGTAAATATAGGGCAGGGGAATGGATCTGGGTGGGTTACTCTTCGGAGGGTTGGTGTGGACGTGTTGGGCCAAATGACCTGTTTCCATACTGTAGGGAATCTAATCACTGCAATCCCCTAATGTTACAAAGGGTACAGACAATTGACACTGCTGTGATTCAAGAAGGTGAATCACCATGTCCCTGTCATAGTTAATTCGATCCTGCCAGAGATATCTATACTGTAATAATTAATATAAAAGTAAAATGAAGTCTCCATCGTTCTACCAGGCCAAGACTGCTCTCCCATTGGATTGAGGCAACGTGTGATGCCTTACCCAGACAGACACCACAGCTCAGGTGAGGGTAAAGGTTGACAAGGACAGTCCTTCATGGAAACATCAACCAGTGCAGGAATCGAACATTATTGCTATCACCTCTGTGTCATAAATCTGCTGTCCAGCCAACTGAAGTCTTTGTACTGGCAGCAGTGCTCTGGGAGAATTTCACTTTGATGAAAACCTGCAATTTCATAGAATCCTGACAGTGTGGAAAGACACCATTCAGCCCATCGAGTTTGCAAAAACCCTCCATAGTGCATCCCACCCTAACCCTGTGACAGCCTGTGCACCTCTGGACTGTGGGAGAAAACCAGAGCACCTGGACAAAACCCACACAGATACATGGATAACATGCAAACTTCACACAGTCAGTTACCCAAGGCTGAAATTGAACTCAGGTCTCTGGTGTATGAGACAGCTGTGTTAATCACTGACGCACAGTGTCATCCCCTCAATTCCTGAGCAACACTCTCCCTTTTCTACTACAGATGGAAGTATATACTCTTCATTGGAGTGACAGCAGTGAGCAGGATTTTCCACATTTCCAGCCTCCTCCTGCAAGCTACACTGAGCCGAGCCTGTGAGATTGATGATAATGTATAGTTTGGTGTCTTTAGCATATCAGATACATTAACTGCATTGACTGGAGAAGAGCAGGATGCAACATTCAATATTGAAGCAATTCACAGTTATGTCCTTTTCTTGTTTAAAACAGGTATCGTAATGTTATCAGCAAATGAGGGATACATTTTTAACACTGAGGGTAGTTGTAAACTTACATTGTGGATACCTTCTTGTTAGACATCTGTGTGATATCCGAGGCAATCAATGCAATATCAATCCTGTGGTCTTCACAATGGGTGGGTGACTGTCTCCAACAGTATTCTTCCTGGGAATGGAAGGTAAAACTAATCCATCCCAACCCCCAATCTATCTGAAGCCCCTTTAACCTGTTGCATCTTTTTTTCTAAAATATCCAGGTGACTGAATTCTGTGACGATAAAACTCACAATCCTGACGCACCGAACATGCAAAACAAAATGTGCAACTTCAGGAGCACTTGGGATGTAATCAGAGAGTCGGAGGATTTCAGAAACAACCCCTCACCCTACAGTGGTTCAGTGATACCGACCTTTACACTGCTACAGGCCAAACACCGTGTGGTGTGCTTAGTCCTTGATGTCTCTGGGAGCATGGACTCGGTAAGACCTTTCATAAAATTTATTTCACAGGAAGTATTAACTTATACACAGGTCTGGGCTGTTGTGGGGCTTTGCACAGCAAGCTTGAGGAGGTCAGAAGCTGGATATTCTGAAACGGGTAGCTCATCTCCTTACTCCCAGATCCTCTCTGTCATCTACAAAGCACATATCAGGAGTTTGATAGAACACTGCATTTTAGAGCAGGCATTGGTACAATGGCAATGTCAGGGTGTTAATGTAGAAAACCATGCTAACGTCCGGAGACATGCCTTCAAAGGGGAAGGCAATGGCATGGCTCCTGTTTCATTAGACTATTAATGCAAAAAACTCAACAAATGTTCTGGGGACCAGGGCAAACACTCGCAAATAAAATCTGGAATTAAAAATCTCCTGATGACCATGAAGCCATTGTCAATTGTCTGAAAAACCCATCTGGTTCACTAATGTCCTTCAGGCAAGCAAATCTACCATCATCACTGGTCAGACACACAGAGGTATAAACAATAACTGCAGATGCTGGAAACCAGATTCTGGATCAGTGGTGCTGGAAGAGCACAGCAGTTCAGGCAGCATTCGAGGAGCTTCAAAATCGACGTTTCGGGCAAAAGCCCTTCATCAGGAATAAAGGCAGCGAGCCTGAAGCGTGGAGAGATAAGCTAGAGGAGGGTGGGGGTGGGGAGAAAGTAGCATAGAGTACAATGGGTGAGTGGGGGAGGGGATGAAGGTGATAGGTCAGGGAGAAGAGGGTGGAGTGGATAGGTGGAAAAGGAGATAGGCAGGTAGCACAAGTCCGGACAAGTCATGGGGACAGTGCTGAGCTGGAATTTTAGAACTAGGGTGAGGTGGGGGAAGGGGAAATGAGGAAACTGTTGAAGTCCACATTGATGCCCTGGGGTTGAAGTGGTTCCGAGGCGGAAGATGAGGCGTTCTTCATCCAGGCGTCTGGTGGTGAGGGAACGGCGGTGAAGGAGACCCAGGGCCTCCATGTCCTTGGCAGAGTGGGAGGGGGAGTTGAAATGTTGGGCCACGGGCGGTGTGGTTGATTGGTGCGGGTGTCCTGGAGATGTTCCCTAAAGTGCTCTGCTAGGAGGCGCCCAGTCTCCCCAATGTAGAGGAGACCGCATCGGGAGCAAGGGATACAATAAATGATATTAGTGGATGTGCAAGTAAAACTTTGATGGATGTGAAAGGCTCCTTTAGGGCCTTCGATAGAGGTGAGGGAGGAGGTGTGGGCGCAGGTTTTACAGTTCCTGTGGTGGCAGGGGAAAGTGCCAGAATGGGAGGGTGGGTTGTAGGGGGGCGTGGACCTGACCAGGTAGTCATGGAGGAAACGGTCTTTGCGGAAGGTGGAAAGGGGTGGGGAGGGAAATATATCCCTGGTGGTGGGGTCTGTTTGGAGGTGGCGGAAATGTCGGCGGATGTCATACACAGAGGTATGTTGAATCTCAATTGTGCTCTGAAATGGCTGAGCAATTCAGTTGTATCAATCACTATAAAGTCTTAAAGAAACAAAACCAAATGGATCACCAAGCATCGACCTAGGCACTGGAAAGGACAATGGCAGAAACAACCCAGCTGACCCTACAAAGTCCTCCTCACTAACATCTGGGGCTAGTGCCAAATTGAGAGACGTATCTCGAAGGTTAATCAAGCAACAGCCTGACATAGTCATGCTCATGGAATCATACCTTACAGACTATGTCCCAGACATCACCATCCTCCTCCCTGGATGTGTCCTGTATCACTGACAGGACAGACCCAGCAGCGGTGGTGGCATAGTGGGTAAACAGTCCAGAAAGGGTTGCCTTGGGAGTTCTCAACATAGACTGGGCGGCACGGTGGCACAGTGGTTAGCACTGCTGCCTCACAGCGCCTGAGACCCGGGTTCAATTCCCGCCTCAGGCGACTGACTGTGTGGAGTTTACACGTTCTCCCCGTGTCTGCGTGGGTTTCCTCCGGGTGCTCCGGTTTCCTCCCACAGTCCAAAGATGTGCAGGGTCAGGTGAATTGGCCATGCTAAATTGCCCCTAGTGTTAGGTAAGGGGTAAATGTAGGGGTATGGGTGGGTTTCGCTTCGGCGGGTCGGTGTGGACTTGTTGGGCCGAAGGGCCTGTTTCCACACTGTAATGTAATCTAATCTAATCTAATCTAATCTAATCTAAATAGACTCCGGACCCCATGAAGTCTCATGGCTTCAGATTAAACATAGGCAAGGAAACCTTCTGCTGATCACCACATACCACCCTCCATCAGCTAATGAGTTGATACTCCTACATGTTGAACAACAATTGGAGGAAGCATTGGGAATGGCAAGGATACAAAATGTACTCTGGATGAGGGATTTCTCTGTCCACCACCAAGAGTGGCTTGGCAGCAGCAGTACTGATTTGAACTGGTCGGATCTTAAAGGACATAGCTGCTAGATTGTGTCAGCAGCAGTGATGAGGGATCCAACAAGAGGGAAAAACCATTACTTGACCTCAATTTTACCAATCTGCTGGCTGCAGGTGCATCTGTTCATTACTGAATCAGTAAGAGTGAGCACTTCATGATCCTTGTGGAGACAAAAGTCCCGACTTCACATTGAGAATAACCTCCATCATGATGCATGGCACTAACACTGTGCAACATGAGACAGATTTCAGACAGAGAGTGTGGTGCTAGAAAAGCACAGCAGGTCAGGCAGCATCCGAGGAGCAGGAGAATTGACAGGGCATAGGCTCTTCATCAGGAATGAATGCATCAGGAATGCAGACCTTACTTTCTCCTAGATTTTGGACAGGTCTACCAACTCATGACGAGGGATTCATGAGGCACTGTTACCATCAATAGCAGCAGAATTGTCTCCAGCACAACTCGCAACCTCATGGCTCGGCATAGGTGAGGTGCCACAAGATTAGAGGATGGCTAACAAGGTGCCACTATTTAAGATAAGTGGTAAGGAAATACCAGGGAACTGTGAGCTGGTGAGCCTAACATCAGTGGTGAGCAAGTTGTTGGAGGGCATCCTGACGGGCAGGATTTCCATGTATTTGGAAAGTCAAGGAATGATTAGGGATAGTCAACATGGCTTTGTGCAGCGGAAATCATCTGTCACTAACTTGATTGAGTTTTTTTGAAGATGCATCGAAGAGGATTGATAAGGGCAGAGCAGTGGATGTAATCTATATGGACTTCAGTAAGACGTTTGACAAGGTTTCTCATGGTAGACTGGTTAGCAAGGTTAGATCGCTCAGAATAGAGGGAGGACTAACCATTTGGATAAAGAACTGGCTCAGAGGTTGAAGACAGAGGGTTGTGCGATAGGGTTGCATTTCAGACTTGAGGCCTGTGCCCAGAAGTGTGCCACAAGGATCAGTGCTGGATCTACTGCTTCTTGTCATTTCTAGAAATGATTTGAATGTGAATATAGGAGGATGATTAGTACGTTTGCAAAATTGGAGGTGTAATGGACAGCAAAGAAGGTTACCTCAGAGTACAATGGGATCTTGATCAGACTGACCAACAAGCCAAGGAGTGGAAGATGGAATTTAATTGAGATTAATGTGAGGTGCTGCATTTTGAAAAAGCAAATAAGGGCAGGATTTGTACATTTAATGGTAAGGTCCTGAGGAGTGTGATTGAACAAAGAGACCTTGGAGTGTGACAGTCACAGGTAGATGGGATAGTGAAGAAGGTGTATGGTATGCTTGCCTTTATTGGTCAGTATATTGATTGTAGCTGATGGGGGGTCATGTTGTAGCTGGACAGGATGTTGGTTAGGTCACTTTTGGAATATTGTGTGCAATTCTGGATTTGTGCTAAAGAAAGGACGTTGTAAAACTTGAAAGAGTTAAAAAAATATTTACAAGGATGTTGCCAAGATTGGATGGTTTGAGCTATAGGGAGAGGCTGAATAGACTGGGGCTGCTTTCCCTAGAGTGTCAGAGGTGATCTTATAAAAGTTTATAAAATCATGAGGGACAGAAATTGAGTGAATAACCAAAGTCTTTTCCCTGGGGTAGTGGAATCCAAAACTAGAGGACATAGGTTTAAGGTAAGAGAGGAAAGATTTATAAGGGACCTAAGGGGCAACGTTTTCATGCAGAGGATGCTGCCTGTATGGAATGAGCTGCCAAAAGAAGTGGAGAAGGCTTGTACAATTGCAACATTAAAAAGACATTTGGACAGGCATATAAATAAAGAAGAGTTTAGAGGGATGTGGGCCAAATCCTGGCAAATGGGATTAGATTAATTTGGGATGATCTGGGTCAGCATGGACAAGTTGGGTGGATGGGTCTATTTCCATGCTGTACAGCTATATGACTCTATAACTCTGTATCCCCAACTGAACCATTGCCGTCAAGCCAGGTGATAAACTCTGGTTCAGTGGAGTTTGCAGGAGGGCATGCCAGGAGTAGCCCCAGGCATATAAAGCGGTGTCAACCTGGTTAAACTATCAAACAGGATTACTTGTATACCATAAACATTGAGCAACAAGTGATAGACAGAGCTCAATAATCCCACAGCCAATGGATCAGACCAAAGCTCTGCAGTCCTGCCACAACCAGTCATTAATGGTAGTGGGCAATTAAACAACTCATTGGGTGAGGAGGCTCCACAAATATCCCCATCCTTAATGATGTAAGACCCCAACACATCAGTGCAAAAGGTAAGATTAAAGCAAGCTTCCGCGAGAGAGTCGAGTGGATCATCCATCTCAGCCTCCTCCAGTGGTCTCCAGCATCACAGATAGCAGTGTTCAGCCAATTGCATTCACTCCACATGATTTGAAAAAAATGGTTGGAGACACTGGATACTTCAAATGCTATGAGCCCTGACAACATTCCTGCAATAGTACTGAATTCTAGTGCTCCAGAACTTGCCGCTCCCTTAGCCAAGCTCTTCTAGCACAGTTCTAACACTGGCATTGATCTAACAATGTGAAAAATATTCCAGTTATGTCCTGCACATAAAAAGCAAGACAAATTCCAACCTCACCAATTACCGCCCCATCGGTCTACTCTCAATCATCAGTCAAGTGATAGAAAGGGTCATCAATAGTGCTAACAAGCAGCACTTGCTCAGCAATAACCTGCTGAGTGATGCCCAGTTTCTGTTCCAACAGTGTCACTCAGCTCCTGACCTCCTTACAGGTTTGGTTCAAACATGGACAAAAGAACTGAAATCTAGGGGTGAGGTGAGAGTGGCAAGTTTTGACATCAAAGCTGTATTTGAACTAGTGTGGCATCAAGAAGCTCTCATTAAACTGAAATCAACTGGAATATGGAGGCAAACTCTGTGGCAGTTGAAGTCATACCTGGCTTATAGGAAGGTTGTTGGTGTTGTTGGAAGTCAGTCGTCTCAGCTCCAGGACATCTCTCCAGGAGTTCCTCAAATTGGTGACCCAGGCCCAACCATCATCAGTTGCTTCATCAATGGTCTTGCTTCCATCATAAGGTCAGAAGGTGGGGATGTTCGCCAATGATTGCACAATGTTCACCATATGCTCAGCACCATTTGCGACTTTTCAGATACAGAAGCAGTCCACGTTGAAATGCAACAAGATCTGAACAACGTCCAGGCTTAGGCTGCCAAATGGCAAGTAACATTCGGACCACGCAAATGCCAGACTGTGACCAACACCAATAAGACACAATCTAAACATTTCCCCATGACATTCAATGTTGTTACCATTGCTGAATCCCCCACTGACAATATCCTGGGGACTACCACTGATGAGAAACTCATTGGACTTACTATATAAACACAGTGACTATAAAAGCAGGTCAGAAGCTAGGAATATGTGATGAGTAACTCACCCTCCTCGCGACCCCCCCCCCTCCCCGCCCAAAGCCTGTCCATCACCTACAAGGCACAAATCAGGAGTGTGATGTAATACTCCCCACTTGCCTGGAAGAGTGCAGCCCCAACAACACTCAAGAAGCTCTACACCATTCGGGATAATACAGGATGCTTGATTGCCACTACATCCATAAGCATCCACTCCCTCCACCACTGATGCGAAGTAGCAAGATGCATTGCAAAAATTCACCAAAGATCCTCAGACAGTACCTTCCAAACCCACACCCACTTCCATTTGGAAGGATAATGGCAGCAGGTATATGGAAATAGCACCACCTTCAAATTCCTCTCCAAGCCACTCACCTGACTTGGAAATATATTGCAATTCCTTCAGTGTGACTGGGTCAAAATCCTGGAATTCCCTCACTCAAGGCACTGTGGGTTAACCCACAGTGGTTCAAGAAGGCAACTCACCATCACCATCTTCTCAAAGGCAACTGGGAAGGGGCAGTAAATGCTAGCCCAGCCAACAACGCTAACATCCCACAAAAATGAATTCTTTAAAAAATCCTGCTTTGGAAGAAATTTAAATTTGATGAAAAAATAGGGACTTAAGAGCCAGTCAAATGTCAATCATTGTCATAAATAAGCAGTGGATTCACTTATACCCTTGAGAGAAGGAAATCTGTCAATGTTCACTGACGTACATGTAACTCCATTCTCAGAGACTGTAGTTGACTTTAACTACCCTTGACATGCCCAGCAAGTCGTTCAGTTCAAAGGCAATTAGAGATGG
The DNA here is from genome assembly GCF_037043375.1 of Chiloscyllium plagiosum. NCBI lineage: Eukaryota > Metazoa > Chordata > Chondrichthyes > Orectolobiformes > Hemiscylliidae > Chiloscyllium > Chiloscyllium plagiosum. The sequence goes on from NW_028270147.1 coordinate 14,665,455, forward strand.
GCAATAAATACTGCTGTTGCCAATGACACCCACATCCCATGCGTAAAAAGGAAACATTTGCTTGAATTAATGCAGCCAAAACAATCAACAGAAAAAAAACCTTGAAACTATCTCGGGCAAAGCAGACTGCTTAATACTAACTTTAAATTACATTTAAAGTAAGATTTATGAAAATTAATTTATAAATAAATCAGGTAAAAGGCAGTGAGCTGCATATTACATTGTCTTTTTTTAATTCGATAGGAGAATCGTATTAACAGACTCCGACAAGCAGCGGAGATATTCTTACTTCAGATCATTGAAGCAAAATCTCAAGTTGGAATTGTCACTTTTAACAGTGCTGCAACTATTCAATCACATTTGAAAGTGATTGATAATGAAGATGTGAGGAATCAACTTGTCCAATTGCTACCTACAACAGCTAATGGAGGGACAAATATCTGCGCAGGAGTCCAGGCTGGTTTTCAGGTAGAAACTGAAATGCTTTAGCAAACTTTCGTAACTCATTTAATTTTCAGTTTTCCCATGTTGACAATAATTTAACGGCTTTGCAGGTACTTGGTGATGATGACGGTGCTACAAATGGTGATGAAGTTGTTTTGCTGACTGATGGGGAGGACAGTGGGATAAGCAGTTGTTTCTCGGAGGTGGAACAAAGTGGTGCAGTTATCCACACGATAGCATTAGGACCAGATGCAGCCGCAGAGCTGGAACAGATGTCAATATTGACAGGTAATAAGGACACAAAGAGTTTCTCATGAATTCTTGGGAGACAAATGCAACTTCAAGCCTTGTTGTTTTGAGTTCTGTTCCCAACTTTTATTGTGGTGGAAGTGTTAACAGGTTTAAAATGAATTGGGTGACCCCTCAGTGAAAATACTGGACAAAGGAATTTCGAGTGAGAGCATTCCAATTACTGGTCAGACTCCGACAGGAAGTTGTTGTACTTCATTCCTGGTGGTATCCACAAGCACAGCTAACAGGAAATTATGTGTGACACTGGAAAAGCACAGCTGGTCAGGCAGCATCCGAAGAGCAGGAGAGTCAACATTTCAAGCATAAGCTGATGAAGGGCTTATGCCTGAAACATCAACCCTCTGCCTGATCTGCTGTGCTTTTCCAGCACCACACTCTCGACTCTGACTCTCCAGCATTTGCAGTCCACACTTTTTCCTATACTTGATTCTCCAAGCTACTTACTAATATTGCAGGCAATGGGAACATGGTGCCTACCACTGGCATTTTAATTCTTTCTCTCTCAACCCCACGCTCATTACAGCTGCTAATCTGACAGGATGAATATCAATGTACACATGTTCAATAGTTTTATTCCAAACAATTTGGGCAGTTCCTGTCACATTGCAGAAAGCCCTGATGCCTCCTTCTTCATTTCAGTCTCAATTGGCATTGCCCATTGACCATGTATTTGATCCATGTTTATAACTTTCTTACCCTCTGCATTCTCTAGGGGGTCGACAGTTTGCAGCCACTGATAAAGTGGATGCAAATGGATTAACCGATGCCTTCTCTTCAATGGTATCAGGAAATGGTGATATTAGTCAACAGTCAATTCAGGTCAGTTTTCCCTCAGATAGTGGCTTTCTCATTATCCGTGTGTTAACTTAATGTTAGATTCAATAGATCCATTTCTTTGGTCCCAGCTTGAAAATTTTGGAACGAAGGTTGAAGAAGACACTTGGTTGAACGGAACAGTTTTCGTCGACAAGACAGTTGGGAATGACACATTTTTTGTCATTACATGGCAGAAGCAGACACCAAATATGTTTGTATATGACCCCAGTGGAAAGATGTATAACAGCAATGATTTTAAGATTGATAGTACAACACATACGGCCCGTCTGAGCATTCCTGGAACTGCACAGGTAGGGATCAAAACATCTCCTTCAATTCTTTATTGTCTGCAGTGTACATGGTATCATTTTAATCATGTTTTTCAGTAGAGTTATTAGAAAGCAGCTTGTTTACTATTATACATCCTCTATTTCAACAAAAGTCCATTATACAGAGCAGTCTTTTACACGATCTCTGCCATTAGCTGGTTGAGTACACAGTACAAATGGAATGAAACAAAATGGCTATGTTACAATTCATCACTATGTTACAATATGTCACTCCTGCATGGTACAGCTGCCAATGCATTGGTGAGGACATGGGCATTAGGGTCATTCAATGTCATTGAGAGCCTTGGGAACCCATGGAGGCATCATAAGCGAGGGTAATCCTGAGTTCACCTCAATATTGCTGACACATTTTCAAGTAAAGAGTATTAAACACTCTAAAGTGCTATAGGGTATGCTAAAGACAGAGATTGGTAAATTTCCAGATGTTGAAGACATTAAGAGATATGGAGGTAGTGCAGATCAATGGCATTGAGGTAGAAGATCATCCGTGGTCTGGTCAAATGACAGGGTAGGATTGATGTTCTTATTTCTTCTGTTCCTGAGTTTGCACAGTTTGATCAATGGTGCCTCAATGTCATGTAAGAAAGACAAGTCAGTCCCTTAAATGACTTCTGTCATTCAGTGAGACCATGGCTGATTTGTATCTTAAATCGATGTACTCAGTTTGCTACCAAACCCCTTGACATTTTTGCCTTTCAATAGTCATTGTTCTCAATGTGGATATATTTAATATTTAAGCAGCAAATCAAAATCCTAAATTTCAGTTTGTCCTTGTGTGCTTCCTAGCTCCAGCCCTTTACAATTGATCCATAACAGAGTCATAGAGCCATAGAGATGTACAGCACGGAAACAGACCCTTCAGTCCAACTCATCCATGCCAACCAGATATCCTAAACGAATCTCGTCCCCTTTGTCAACGGTTGGCCCATATCCCTCTAAACCCTTCCTATTCATATACCCTTTTAAATGTTGTAATTGATTCAGCCTACATTACTTCCTCTGGCAGCTCATTCCTTACACACTGCTCTCTGAGTGAAAAAGTTGCACCTTAGGTTGCTTTTACATTTTTCCCCTCTCACCTTAAACCTATGCCCTCTATTCTGGACTTCCCCACTCCAGGAAAAAGACCTTATCTATTTACCCAATCCATGGCCCTCATGATTTCATAGACCTCTATAAGGTCACCCCTCAGCTTCCCATGCTCCAGGGAAATTGGCCCCATCCTATTCAGCCTGTTCCTATAGCTCAAACCCTCCAACCCTGGCAACATTTTCCTGAACCCTTTCAAGTTTCACAAAATCTTTCTGATAGGCCAGAATTGCCAATCTTAGAGTTATGCCCCTTGTCTGGATGTTTCCAATTGAGGCAACAAAATCCTTTACTCGGCATAAACACACCATTAAATCAACCTGTATCATTTATACTCAAAGAAAAACTGTCTCAGATAAATTTGAGCAGATATTCTAAAGACAAAGTTAGAGAAAGCTCTGAAATCTTGCAAGAGGTCTTATTTATCCAGCCATTGAAAATAAATATTTGAATTCCAGACAGGACATTGGAATTATGGTATCCGGAATTCTGGCATTGAACAGGTTATAACTATCTCAGTGACATCCCGAGCAGCAGATGAGAAAACTCCCCTGGTGACGGTCCATGTGCACATCAGTGAAAAGGATTTGAAGGATCATAGGACAATTTACGCACAAGTCAGTCAAGGATTCTCACCTGTCCTGTTCGCAAATGTGACAGTTATTATTGAACGACCCACTGGCCCTCCAATCGAACAACAACTTTGTGATAATGGCCTGAGTAAGATTGATGATGTGACTCAATAAAGTAGAATATATATTTACAACTGTCAGTACCTGAAATTTAGATGTATGTAATTATAACTTTGAGAGCATAGAATATATTGCAAAGTAACCTCTGATGGACCTGTTGACTGTTCCTGCGCTCAACAGCAGTGGTCACAGGGAATATGGGCATTAAGCACATTGACTCCGGACCCCATCAGTGCTCATGACACAGGTAAAACATGGGCAAGAAAAGCTCCTTCCGATTTGCTACATACCAACCCCCCAACCCCCAGCCCTCCACTGATGGCTCAATGCTCCTCCATGTTAAACAACACTCAACACCATTCAGAACAAAACAATCCCTACTTGATTGGCATCTTGTCCACAAACATCCATTCCCTCCACCACTGGCAATTAATAAAAGCAGTGTGAACTATCTACAAGATACATTGCAAATATTTACCAAAGATCCTTCCAAGAGACAGCACCTTCCAAACTATGGTCACTTCCATCAAGAAGGACAAGGGCAGCAGATACATGGGAACACCACCTCCTGCAAGTTCCCCTCCAAGCCACTCATCATCCTGACTTGGAAATATATCATCATTCCTTCACTGTCACTGGGTCAAAATCCTGGAATTCCCTCCCTAATGACATTGCAGGTCTATCTTCAGCACATGGATGTCGAGTAATTGAAGAAGGCAGCTCACCGTCATCTTCTCATGTGAAACTAGGGACAGGCAATAAATGCTGGCCTAGCTAGTGACACCCACATCCTAGCAGTGAATATATTAAAAAAAAGAACTGCTGCCTGTTCTTCAGATTCAGACAATAAGCATTGACTTTCTTGGCCACCTGCTCCTACTCCTGTCTGAGGATGGGTCTTGAGGGTCTCATGGCTCCATTCCCTCAAGATCCATGGTGTCTGTCCTCCTCTGCACCTCCACCACAGAAGGCTGGCTTCAGCACCTTTTCCCTGCTCAGTACACTCTTGAACGCAATGGCAGTCAGCAACGCAGGGAACATTAGTTTCTACCATGTACATGTGATGGCAGCGGAAAGTTAATGTTTCCTATCTACACCAGAATCGGAATAAGCAGCTCATGAATCACAGTGCCTGAGAAGCAGCACAAAATCAATTTTTAACCCCCAAAGTTTCTTTTTAAACAATAAACAATGTAAAAAAAACAATATGTTACATTTATAACAATTCACAAAGCATTTGAACTTAGAATTCCCGGATCAATTTGACTTTGCACTTGTCATCAGTGATATCAGTGCCAATCCAAATACAGTCAATTATTCCATGCTTCACTCAGTCTGCAGCTACTTACCCTTTCCTTGCCTTTAGGTGCTGACATTGTCAAAAATGATGGTATTTACACAAAATATTTCTCTAAGTATTCTGGATATGGAAGATACAACTTTAAAGTACGTGTGCAGGGAAAGGAAGGGAAGACAAAGACAGCGATCCGAACAGGAGGACATTCCTTTTACATACCGGGATACACAGAAAATGGTAATAACATTTGGCAACAGCAAAGCAGAATGTGCAGGGGTGCCATGGCAATGGTGTATGCTTTATGTCGTGGTAAACCATTGAGTTGTGAGCTCTCCATACCCTTTGAATGCTACCTATGATTGGAAAGGTACTTCACATAATGCTTAAAGTTTTGTAGCATTCATTGCAGGAGGTTCTCCCAGCCTTTACAGCCCAAGAAAAGTGAAATGTTACAGAGTCATAGAGTCCTACAACGCAGAGATAGGCCTTTCATCCCAAACTATCCATGCCGACCAAAATGTCCATCCAAGCTAATTTCCTGCACTTGGCCCTTTCCTTTCCAATCCATGTATTTGGCCAAATGGCATGGGGAGGCAATGGCACAGTGGTTTTATCATTGGATTGTTCATCCAGAGACTCAGTTAATGTTCAGATGATGTAATCTAAGCTCAGTAAAATCTGGAAGTAAGGATCTAATGGCAACTGTGCATTCATTGTCCATTGTTGGAAAACCCCATCTGGTTCACTAATGTCTTTCAGGGAAGGGAGCTGCCATTCTTGTCTGGCCTACATGTGACTCCAGACCAACGGCAATGGGGTTGACTCTTAACTGCCCTCTGCGAAATTAGGGATGGATAATAAGTGCTGCCCTGGCCAGTGATGCCCTCATCCAATAAATTTTTAAAAAGCCTTTTAAATGTTGTTAATGTACCCACTGTAACCATTTCCACTGGCAGCTTATTCCATATGGGTACCAACCTCTGTGTAAAAAAGTTGCCCCTCACGTTCCCTTTTATTCTTTCCCCTCTAACCTTAACTGATGCCCTCCAGTCCTTGATTTCCCAACTCTGGGAAAAAGACTGGGTGCATTCACCCTGTCCATACCTCTTATGATGGACAAGAGGTGAGGGGAGATACAACTGATAGTTTATTGACTCCTGCCTTGCTGTGATAATATTGCCTTCTATTGTTGCATATCTTTTAAACAGTTTTTTAATTTAATAGCCAAAATGCCAGGAGAGTATCTACACAGGTGGGAGAGAGCCAATTGGGCTTACTATTACCATCTTCCTACCTCCAGCCTGGAAAATCCATGCCCCACCACTACTGGTGTTAACCCAAAAGTAGGCAGAACACCCCACCATATGGGCAGGCTATCTTGCAAACACTGGTAGGTTTACTTGCAGGCATTTGGGTGCAGAAACTGCCTCAAAGCCACTCAGAGCCTGAATGAGGGGTTGAATGTTTAAAATGTAAGCTTAATTGTTAAGGGGATTACTATTCATCAAATCACGCTGCTTGAGAGTATTAGTGCTGGGGACATAGTTCCCCTGCTCAGGAAATCTAAAAGTATGGATCATTGATGATGTGTTGTTGACCATTTCGGATTGAGATGAAGCCAAATTTCATCAGTGAGAAGGTGTTGAATCTTTGGAATAAAAAGCGATGGTGCAAGTGAAATACAGCTGCGCTGGTCATATCTGCGTAGAGAGAAACAGAGTTAATGTTTCATGAAGGATATCCTAAAAGGACTTGTGCTAATTCAGACTTTGTGGTCTCGGTCTAATTAGGATATAAATGTCTTCCTTTTCACGTAGGAATTATTCAAATAAATCCACCAAAACCTTCAGTCAATGTGGATGATCTTGAGGCTGACATAGGAGATTTCAACAGGGTCAAGTCAGGAGGATCCATTTCAGTTACCGAAGGGACACTCAATGTTGACATTCCACCGTGTAAAATCACAGACCTTCAAGCAACATTAGCTCAAAATAAAGTTGTATTGGAATGGACTGCACCAGGAGAGGACTATGATGAGGGAGCAGGTAATTGTTGTTAAACATTGGCCGTTTAGAATATAGAACAATACAGCACACTACAGACCCTTTGACCCTTGATGTGCTGACCTTTTATCCTATGCTAAGATCAAACTAACCAATATACCCTACATTTTACTATCAACCATTTGCCTATCCAAAAGTCATTTAAATGTCCCTAAATATATCTGACTCTACTACCACTGCTGACAGTACATTCCATGCACCCACCACTCTCTGTGTGAAGAACCTACCTCTGACATCTCTCCTAAACTTTCCTCCAATCACCTTAAAATTATGTCCCCATGTGGTAGCCATATCCACCCTGGGAAAAAATCTCTGACTATCCACTTTATCTATGCCTGTCATCATCTTGAACACCTCTCATTGTTCTTTGCTCTGATGAGAAAAACCTTATATCCCTCAACCTTTTTTCATAGGACATGCCCTCCAGTCCAGACAGCATCCTGGTAAATCTCCTTTGCACTCTCTCTAAAGCTTCCACATTCTTCCTATAATGAGGCGAACAGAACTGAACACAATATTCCAAGTGTGGTCTAACCAGGGCTTTATAGAACTGCAGCATAACCTCAAGGCTGTTAAACTCATTCTCCCTGCTAATGAAAACCAATACCCCATACACTTTCTTAACAACCCTATCAACTTGGTTGGCAACTTTGAGAGATTTGTGGACATGGATCCCAAGGCCTCTCTGCTCCTCCACACTGCCAAGAATCCTGCTTTAAGCCCTATAATCTGCATTTAAATTTGACCCTACTTATATAGATATTTCCTTTGTGGGACTGAATTGAGCAGATTATTGGTGAATGCTGATAAACAGTGGAGATATTCTATACAGATGAAATGCACTCACCAGAAGAAGAGAGGAACTAAGTCAAGTCTTGGTGAAATGGTGGAATTAGTATGTGACATTGGCTGCTTGTGTTCTGCTTTGATCAATAAATTGTGATGTTTGTGTTGTGATGTAACAATTTGCTGTTTTCCCATGAATGGTAAAGCTCCCCATGGATGGTATGCTACTGTTTGAGTCCCTTAAATGGGCAATACCCATCTACAACTACATTCTGCTGCTGCTGTATTAATCCAGTGGTGGAGGAGGGACCCCATTGCAGAGGGCACAAGAAGCAAAGCCTAGCGTACATGCTTGGAGCTTTCTAGAGAATTTTTGTATTTCAATGATACTAAAATGACACAGCATTAAGGGGTTATGATGGAGGGGGTGCTGTCCACTGGCAGCCACCCCTCCCATTGCACCCCACACTCCCCCAGCTTGATGTTGAATCCCTCAGCTCCCCCACCCAACAACCCAACATCCAGCAACCCACTTCCTGCCATCACTTACCTGGGTCCTTCATTGGCCCTCAGGCGTATGCAGTGCCAGCAGCAGCCAATGGTTCCCCAATGGCACTGAGGGACAAGGATGAATTGGACGGGAGCTGTTGGTAGATGGATCTTTTCCAGCTCACCGCACCCCATCATCCTAAAAACCATTCCCCAATCCAGGCTCACCACAGGCCTGTCACATGCCTGAGTAGCTTAAGAGTGTGGCCTGCTCTCCTACCACATACCAAGACCCTGTTGTTTAAGCCAGGTTCCACCCTTTACCTCGGTTTAGGAAGTCACCCTTGTTTAGTTTAGATGTGAACACATTAATTTCTTCTCTCTCTTCTTTCATTTCTCCTTTTGATAGCGTCCCGCTATGAGATGAGAATGAGTGACCACCTCCTCCAGCTACGGGACAACTTCACAGCAGCTGCCCTGGTTAACCTCACCAACTTGAATCCACGTCCATTTGGCTCAAGGGAAACATTCACATTTGTTCCCGAAAACACAGAACTGCAAAACGGGACAACGCTCTACTTCGCTCTCTGCGCCTACGATAAACAGGAACAGTCATCTGAAATGTCTAATGTGGCCAAGGTTTATGTCTTTGTACCGTCACCTCTGGTTGAGCACCCAAAAGGCAGTAGTGTATGGAAGGTGATTTGGATTGCGATTGTTGTTGCAATTCTGGTGTGTTTGATCATTGGGATTGTCAATTACCTGGTTCAGAAAAAATGCAAGGGGAGAACTTTTGCAGTCGTTTAATATCCTTGCTGGAGGAATGAGCAGGGAGCATGCAATTAATTGGTCTAATTATTCAAACACTTAATCAGATTACACTGTATGTTATAAAGATTTGGTGCTGAGGGGTTGTAGTCCATGAATGTCCATGGTATATCTCCAATATTCTTGCTATTTTCCAGGGATTTCACAGCTTTCCTACCAATGTTGTGGTGCACCTTTCCTCATTATTGGCTTGGAAGAGATTAGAAGCTACCTGGGTAAATGCAGGAAGGATGTTCCTGACAACTAGGGAGTCCAGAACCAGGGTCACAGTCCAGAGATACAGAGTAGGCCATTTAAGACGGGAATAAAGAGAAATTCCTTCACCCAGAGTATGGTCAGCCTGTGGAATTCTCTATTAAACAAAGCGGTTTTGATCAAAACATTGAATGTTTTCAGGGAGTTAGATAGAGTTCTCATGGCTAGAGAGTATAGGGGCAAAGTGGGAACAGGTAATGAGTGGGATGTTTAGCTGTGATCAAATTGAATGGTGGAGTACGCTGGAAGGGATGAATATTCAATTTCTGCTATTTTCTGTGTTTCTCTGTTTAAACTGAAAGGGTATGACAGACACAGCCCAGGGGACATAAGCTTTGCCTATCACCCATCTTTGTATCTTATTTTTTGGAACTTAGGCAATTCTACGTGCTCTTCCGTTCTGTATAATTGATTTTTAAAAATATTATTTTTGTTCTTTCCTTTAATAAACAATATCTCTTGCAATCAGAATGCTGTTTTCTCAGAGAGGCTGACACCATTAATAAGAAACTCTTGAAAAATGGCCTTACAGCAACATTACCATTTGAAGTAGATTCTCACAGAGAAAGTTTTCTGAAAACTAGTAGTAGTTTCCATACTACTATCACCAATAACAACAATGTGCATCTAACTGCCTTATTTAATATATACATCAATAAGGATCACAAATGGAAATATGCATCGAAAGGGAAACACAATGATGGATGGAGGGATTAGATGATTGAGACTAAAAGAGAAATTGCTGGAGAACTTCAGCAGATAAACATGAGTTCATGTTTCGGAACCTGAAGAAGGGTTGCTGGACCTGAAATCTTAACGTTGTTTCTCTTTCCACAGATGCTGCAAGACCTGCTGAGGATTTCCAGCAATTTCTATTTTTGTTTCCGACTTCCAGCATCCTCAATTCTTTGATTCTTGTTTCAATGGTTGAGAGTCTGGTCAGTGAGATAGTGAGGAAATGTATAAGGGGAGAAAAGTGAAGAGGAGCACGGCGGGGTGGTGGGGGGGGGGGGGGGGGGGGGGCGGAGTTCTGACTGGCTGATCCAGCTGAAATGTCACTGATGACCACCAGCCACAATTGAATCAAGTGATGATACACTAAAATGTCAGAGACTGCAACCAAAGCTCCAATGGATAATATGAGCCCTCCTGCTTTGCAAACAAAAGCAAAGGAATGCAAGTGGGGTACTGGTGGAACTCAGGGTGCTTAGAAGTGCCCAGAAAGAACAAAAGGAGTCAATACAGACCAATGCAAATGAAAGAGATGTGCAAATGGAATTAATGGAAGAATAAAAGTAAAGCTATTGTGGATGAGTTAGGAAGTTGGGGATGATAGGAGTCCTTTGGAATAATTGTGTTTAGTTTACAGATGGGGAGAAATGTAGGGTAATTCCTCCCTCTTCTCATCTCTTGGCTGATTACAACTTTAGAGAAATAGTGTTTCATCTCTGTGAGAGGTGCAACGTGAAAGGATGTACATGAAACTTTTTTTTAGTTAGAAACATCATTTATTTATCACAACATCTGAAATGTAATTGTAACACCTCCAACTTTACACACACTCAAAATATAAACACATGGGAACAAATAATATCTGAAGCTGTAACCTCTGCTTATATTACCGAATACTGGATGGGTCAAAGAAAACAGGTATTCCTGGCTCTGGACGTTCCTTTCTGCCTCCCTGACACTTTCAGCTTTTTAACAGTGTGTAGATCAATCAGAGATTGTTGTAAGGCAGAATTGCCTAAAATCAAAAGCCTCTCAGTGTTACAAAATCTCAAATTCTCCCTCATAATGTTTCAAAAAGTAACAACTGCATTGTGCAACTCAAACAATATGCAGCACTTAATATTTAAGTTGCAAAACGTTCATGGATTTCAGTTGTAGCAGTTCTTTAACTAATTTGTGGGCTGTGACTGCCAGCATTTTAGCCTGCCCCTAGTTGCCCTTGAGAAGGTGGTGGTGAGCTGTTTTCTTGCACCACTGCAGTCTGCCTGCTGTGTGTTGACCCACAATGCCAAGAGGGTGGGAATTCCAGGATTTTGACCCAGTGTCAGTGAAGGAATGGCGAAACATCAATTTACCTTTAAGACCATGCGACACAGAAACAGAAATAGGCTGTTCAGCTATTTGAGTCTGCTCCACCATTCCATATGGTCATGCCCGATCTGATAATCCTCCACTCCATCTTTCTGTCTTTTCCCCATAACCCTCAATTTCCTTTCAGGTATAAAAAACAATCTGCCTATCATAGCTTTGAATATACTTAGTGACACAGCCTTAACAGCCCTCTGGGGTCGAGAATTACACAGATTCACTACCTTCAGAGAAAGAATTCCGCCTCATGTCTGCCTTAAATGTGCGACCCTTTACTCTGACATTATGCCATCTGGTCCTAGACTCTCCCACAAGGGGAAAGAACCTTTCTGCATCTATCATGTCAAGTCTCCTGAGAAGCTTGTATGTTTCAGCAAAGTCATCTCTCATTCTTCTCTGTTGCAATGCAAACAGGCCCAATCTACTCAACCGCTTTTCATAAGACTGTCCCTCTGAATGAGGATCAACATAGAATCTGTCTCGAAACTCCCTCTAATGCCAATATATCTTTCCTTGGATAAGGGGTGCAAAACTGTTCACACTATTCCAGCTGTGGTCTAATTAGTGCCTTGCACAGTTGTAGTGACATCTTTGCACTTTTATACTCCATTGTAGCTTTAGGGTGCAGGACCTGGAGTGTAGGGAGGTTAGGAACATGGCATCAATCTCAAAGGAGGGTACCTGTAAACAGGAAAGTTGCTTGAAGTGTGTATACTTCAATGCAAGAAGTATACGAAATAAGGTAGGTGAACTTGCAGTGTGGGTTGGTACCTGGGATTTCGATGTTGTGGCTATTACGGAGACATGGGTAGAACAGGGACAGGATTGGCTGTTGCAGGTTCCAGGGTTTAAATGTTTTAGTAGGGTCAGAGGTGTGGATAAAAGAGGGGGAGGTGTGGCATTGCTTGTCAAAGATAGTATTACAGCGTTGGAAAGGACGATGGATGAAGACTCACCATCTGAGGAAGTTTGGGCTGAGGTTAGGAATAGGAAAGGTGAGGTCACCCTGTTAGGAGTTTTTTACAGGCCTCCTAATAGTCCTAGAAACGTAGAAGAAAGAATTGCGAGGATGATTCAGGAGAAGAGTGAAAGTAATAGGGTGGTTGTCATGGGGGATTTTAACTTTCCTGATATTGATTGGGAAAGCTATAGCTCGAGTTCGTTAGATGGGTCGGTGTTTGTCCAATGTGTGCAGGAGGGTTTCCTGACACAATATGTAGACAAGCCAACAAGAGGTGAGGCCATACTGGATTTGGTTCTGGGTAACGAACCAGGCCAGGTGTTAGAATTAGAGGTAGGTGAGCACTTTGGGGACAGTGACCACAATTCGGTGACTTTTATTCTAGTGATGGAGAGGGATAAGTGTGCACTGCAGGGCAAGAGTTATAGCTGGGGGCAGGGAAATTATGATGCGGTGAGGCACGACTTAGGATGCGTGGCTTGGAAAAGTAGGCTTCAAGGCAAGGGCGTAATTGATATGTGGAGCTTGTTCAAGGAGCAACTATTGAGTGTCCTTGATAAGTATGTACCTGTCAGGCAGGGAGGAAGGGGTCATGTGAGGGAGCCGTGGTTTAATAAGGAATTGGAATCCCTTGTTAAATGGAAGAGGGCGGCCTATGTAAAGATAAGGCGTGAAGGTTCAATTGGGGCGATTGAGAGTTATAAGGTAGCCAGGAAGGATCTGAAGAGAGAGCTAAGAGCAGCAAGGAGGGGACATGAAAAGTCCTTAGTTGGTAGGATTAGGGAAATCCCGAAGGCTTTCTATAGGTATGTCAGGAATAAAAAAATGACTAGGCTAGGAATAGATCCAGTCAAGGATAGTAGTGGGAAGTTGCGTATGGAGGCTGAAGAGATTGGGGAGACACTGAATGAATACTTTTCGTCAGTATTCACTCAGGAACAGGTCATTGTTTTCAATGTGAATACTGAGTCACAATTAAGTAGAATGGATGGCTTTGAGATATGTAGGGAAGATGTGTTGGAAATTCTGGAAAGGGTGAAAATAGATAAATCCCCTGAGCCTGATGGCATTTATCCTAGGATTCTCTGGGAAGCAAGAGAGGAGATTGCAGAGCCATTGGCCTTGAGTTTTATGTCCTCGTTGTCTACAGGAGTAGTGCCAGAAGATTGGAGGCTAGCAAATGTGGTTCCCTTATTCAAGAAGGGGAGTAGGGATAACCCTAGTAACTATAGGTCAGTGAGTCTCACTTCTGTTGTGGGCAAAGTCTTAGAGAGAATTGTAAGGGATAGGATTTATGAACATCTGGATAGGAATAATGTGATCAAGGATAGTCAGCATGGTTTTGTGAAGGGCAGGTCGTGCCTCACAAACCTTATTGAATTCTTTGAGAAGGCGACTAAGGAGGTGGACGAGGGGAAAGCGGTAGATATGGTGCATATGGATTTTAGTAAGGCGTTTGATAAGGTTCCCCATGGTAGGCTACTGCAAAAAATACGGAGTATGGCATTGAGGGTGAATTGGAGGTTTGGATTAGGAATTGGCTGGCCGGAAGAAGACAGAGGGTAGTAGTTGATGGTAAAGGTTCATCTTGGAGTGCAGTTACCAGCGATGTTCCACAAGGATCTGTTTTGGGACCATTGCTGTTTGTCATTTTTATAAATGACCTGGAGACGGGTTTAGAAGGTTGGGTGAGCAAGTTTGCGGATGATACGAAAGTCGGAGGAGTTGTTGACAGTGAGGAAGGATGTGTCAGGTTACAGCGGGATATAGATAATCTGCAGAACTGGGCAGAAAGGTGGCAAATGGAGTTCAATGTACCTAAGTGTGAGGTGATTCACTTTGGTAAGAGTATCAAAAAGATGGGATATTGGGCTAATGGTCGGATACTTGGTAGTGTGGATGAGCAGAGGGATCTTGGTGTCCATGTACACAGATCTTTGAAAGTTGCCACCCAGGTAAATAGTGCGGTGAAGAAGGCATATGGCGTACTGGCTTTTATTGGTAGAGGAATTGAGTTCCGGAGTCCTGAGGTCATGTTGCAGTTGTATAAGACTCTGGTGCGGCCGCATTTGGAGTATTGTGTGCTGTTTTGGTCGCCATACTATAGGAAGGATGTGGAGGCACTGGAAAGGGTGCAGAGGAGGTTTAACAGGATGTTGCCTGGTATGGTAGGAAGATCGTATGAGGAAAGGCTGAGGCACTTGGGGTTGTTTTCATTGGAGAAAAGAAGGTTTAGGGGTGACTTGATAGAGGTGTACAAGATGATTAGGGGCTTAGATAGGGTTGACCGTGAGAACCTTTTTCCACGTATGGAGTCAGCTATTACGAGGGGGCATAGCTTTAAATTAAGGGGTGGTAGGTATCGGACAGATGTTAGGGGTAGGTTCTTTACTCAGCGAGTCGTGAGTTCATGGAATGCCCTGCCAGTAGCAGTGGTGGACTCTCCCTCTTTATGGGCATTTAAGCGGGCATTGAATAGGCATATGGAGGATAGTGGGCTAGTGTAGGTTAGGCGGGCTTGGATCGGCGCAACATCGAGAGCCAAAGGGCCTGTACTGCGCTGTATTCTTCTATGTTCTATGTTCTATTTCCTTCGAAAAAAAAGGCAACATTCCATTTGAGTCCCCTTTACCTGCTCAACGTGGGTGCAAGCCTTTCATGCTTCATGGATGAGGATTCCAAATCCATCTGTTCTGATGCTTTCTGCAGTCTTTCTTCAGTTTAATAATATTCACTGGGTAATCCATGATGGAGGACAGGAAAAATTTCTGGCTGTAAGAGCTGCTCCTTTTTTTGAGGTATTTTAGGTGTTGGAGGTGATTTCCTCGAATTCCAGGAGCAGCAATTACTGTTTTATACGCTGTTGCATTGTTTTGGAACTTTGGAAAAAAAATGTCAAAACAACAGCAGTTTAAAAGGGAGAAGAGCAGACAAAGGAAGCACATGGTGAGGACAGTGCAGGAGAGAGAGAGAGAGAGAACCTGCATAGTTACCACCTTTGCCGTTTGAATTTGTGTATCGCTGGACATCGGAGTGCATCTGGGAAAATTAACAAACAGTGAAGTTCACAACTAATCTTGAGGAACCAGTTTGGATGAAGTTCACAACACAGAATCAGATAAGTTAATTGTTGTTTTAAGTCTGTCCAAGAGAAAGGCTGCAGTAGTGGGTACAGTGGATCCTTTCTTGATTATATGTTTTTGGAGATAAGTCTCTTGATTAAACTTAAAATATAAGCCATAGCTATTAATTTAACCTGGGGCAGTGTTTGTAGAGGAATAAGACAGTGTTATTTTCTGGGTCTGTAGATTGTGAAGGAGCAAAAATGGCCTCTATAGTGATATGTACTTCTTGTCAGATGTGGGAGTTTAAAGAGAGTTTAAGAGTTACTGTGGATTATATCTGCCATAAATGCTGTTGGATGTGAATCTTATCAGATCGGGTGGATCGGTTGGAGAGACAGTTAGAAGCGATGAGGAATTTGCAACAGGAGTAGTATGTGATGGATGGCAGTTATAGGAAGGGGGGCAAGTCTCAGATACAGTCACATAGGTGGGTTAACTCCAGGTAGGGTAAGAGAGGTAGGCAACGAGAGCAGGAGTCTTTTGTGGATATACCCATTTCAGACAGGTATGCAGTTTTGGAAAATGTAGGGGGTGATGGACTCTCAGGGGAACAAGAGATCAATTGTGTTAGGGGATTCTGTAGTCAGACGTACAGACAGATGTTTCTGTGGCCAGCAGAGAAAAAGCAGAATGGTGTGTTGTTTCCCTGGTGCCAGGATCAAGGATGTCTCAGAGAGGGTGCAGAATGTTCTCACGGATGTTAGCGTTGTTGGCTGGGCTAGCATTTACTGCCCCTTCCCAGTTGCCTTTGAGAAGATGGTGATGGTGAGTTGCCTTCTTGAACCACTGTGGGTTAACCCCAGCCATCTGGTGTGTTGGCGTCTATTAGTAGGGGGATTGAGTTTCAGAGCCACGAGGTCATGCTTCAGCTGTACAAGTCACTGCTAAGGCCACACCTGAATTATTGCATGCAGACCTGGTCACTGCATTATGGGAAGGATGTGGAAGCTTTGGAAAGGGTTCAGAGGAGATTTACTAGGATGTTGCTAGGTATGGAGGGAAGGTCTCATGAGGGAACTGAGAACTATTTCATTAGAAAGAAGAAGATTGAGAAGTGACTTAATAGAGATGTATGAGATAATCAGCAGGTTAGATAGGGTGGACAGTGAGAGCTTTTTTCCTCGGATGGTGAAGGCTAACACAAGGGGACATAGCTTTAAATTGAGGGGTGATAGATTTAGGACAGATATCAGGGGTATATATCTTTACTCAGAGAGTAGTAGGGGCGTGGAACGGCCTGCTTTCAACAGTAGTAGACTTGCCAACATTAAGGGTATTTAAATTGGCATTGGACATGATTGAGTTTTTTGATGAAGTAACAAAGAAGATTGATGAGGGCAGAGCAGTAGATATGATGTATATGGACTTCAGTAAGGCGTTCGACAAGTTTCCCCATGGGAGACTGATTAACAAGGTTAGATCTCATGGAATACAGGGAGAACTAGCCATTTGGATACAGAACTGGCTCAAAGCTAGAAGACAGAGGGTGGTGGTGGAGGCTTGTTTTTCAGACTGGAGGCCTGTGACCAGTGGAGTGCCACAAGGATCGGTGCTGGGCCCTCTACTTTTTGTCATTTACATAAATGATTTGGATGCGAGCATAAGAGGTGCAGTTAGTAAGTTTGCAGATGACACCAAAATTGGAGGTGTAGTGGACAGCGAAGAGGGTTACCTCAGATTATAACAGGATCTTGACCAGATGGGCCAACGGGCTGAGAAGTGGCAGATGGAGTTTAATTCAGATAAATGCGAGGTGCTGCATTTTGGGAAAGCAAATCTTAGCAGGACTTATACACTTAATGGTAAGGTCCTAGGGAGTGTTGCTGAAAAAAGAGACCTTGGAGTGCAGGTTCATAGTTCTTTGAAAGTGGAGTCGCAGGTAGATAGGATAGTGAAGAAGGCATTTGGTATGCTTTCCTTTATCATTCAGAGTATTGAGTACAGGAGTTGAGAGGTCATGTTGCGGCTGTACAGGACATTGGTCAGGCCACTGTTGGACTATTGTGTGCAATTCTGGTCTCCTTCCTATCGGAAAGATGTTGTGAAACTTGAAAGGGTTCAGAAAAGATTTACAAGGATGCTGCCAGGGTTGGAGGATCTGAGCTACAGGGAGAGGCTGAACAGGCTGGGGCTGTTTTCTCTGAAGCATTGGAGGCTGAGGGGTGACCGTATAGAGGTTTACAAAATTATGTGGTGCATGGATAGGATAAATAAGCAAAGTCTTTTCACTGGGGTGGGGGAGTCCAGAACTAGAAGGCATAGGTTTAGTTGAGAGGGGAAAAATATAAAAGAGACCTAAGGGGCAACTTTTTCACGCAGAGGGTGGTACATGTATGGAATGAGCTGCCAGAGGAAGTGGTGGAGGCTGGTACAATTGCAACTTTTAAGAGGCATTTGGATGGGTATATGAATAGGAATGGTTTGGAGGGATATGGTCCGAGTGCTGGCAGGTGGGACTAGATTGTGTTGGGATATCTGGTCGGCATGGACAGGTTGGACCGAAGGGTCTGATTCCATGCTGTACATCTCTATGACTCTATGACTCTATAATTCTACTATTCTTCCTGCCAAAGTGCATAACCTCACGTTTCCCCACATTATATCCTACCCACTAAGCTTTTTTTCCCATTCACTTAATCTTCCTGAATCACTCTGTAGACTCTGTCATCTCCACCACTTGTAGTCCCACCTATTTTTGTGTCATTCACAAACTTGGCTGTCATACTTTCACTTCCCTCATCCAAATCATCAATATATTTTGTGAATGATTATGACACCAGCATTCACTTTTGTAGCACTCCATTAGTTACGGGTTGCTGACCTAAAAATGTATCCATTGTGCCAGCTCTATGTCTTCTAGCCAATCCTCTATCCATGCCAATATAGCATCTTAAAAACCATGGGCTCTACTATATTTGGTAAATTGTCAAATCCATTCTGATGGTATACATATGCTACATTCATTATGTATTCTTCCTGTTAACTCCTCAAAGGATTCAACTAACTTGGTGATTTCTCCTTCCTGTTGACTGTGCTTGATTCGATTATGCAGTTCTAAATGCTCCACAATGTCATCCTTTATAATAAACTCTAACATTTTTCCAATAACAGTCATTAAGCTAACTGGCCTATGATTATATGATATTTGTCTCTTTTCCTTTTTAAATAAGGACAGTTTTCCAATGCTCCAGGACCTTTCCAGAATCTAAGGATTCCTGGAAGATGACTAACAAAGAAAAATACACCATCTCGTCAATAAGATATTGACCAACTCTGAACAGTTTCGGTCTTTTTATTTTTTTTTAATCTGTCGACCAAAATAAGAAAGAGCTGTTTTAACACCACAGTTTGAAAGCATTTCTATATGTTTTGAAAGTAAGCCCTTCTCCCATCCAAGCAGTTTGGGACGACATCAATCTGTCACACATTAGCAGAGGATGACATGTCTGCACTGCTGCCCTCTTGTTCCTGATTACTGACCAAATCAGAAGATCCTTTCCTAGGTGATGTGACAGCTTCCTGGTACAAATAATCCAGGTCACTTTCCTCCTCTCTGATGTATTGTACTGTCTGTAGCACAAACACTAAGCTAACACTGTTTAACCTTCAAACAATTGCTTTATCCGAAACACTATTCGGGTAGTGTCTCCCACCCATCCTCCTCCTCTAACCAAAACAAAAGTTCTGTGCATCGGTTGGTAAGGTGACAAGTGTTTTCTTTTGTGTTTCATTTTTTTCAGTGGTCTATTTGGGTATTTAGAATAGTGGGAATCGGAGGTTAGGGCAGTTGAATGTTCCTCCTGCAGTACGTGGGAGGCAAGGGTCATCTCTAGTGTCCCTGCTGACTTCATTTGTGGGAAGTGCACCCAATTCCAGCTTCTCGAGAACCGTGTTAGGGAACTGGAGCTGGAGCTGGATGAACTTTGGATCATTTGGGAAGTGGAGGGGGTTACTGAGAGGAGTTACAGGGAGGTAGTTACTCCACAGCCACGTGAAGAAGGTAGATGGGTTACCGTCAGGCAGTCAGGGATCTCTTGAGGTGGTTCCCTTCAACAACAAGTATACAATTTTGGATACTGTTGGGGGGGATGACTTACCAGGGGTAAGCAATGGGGCACAGGTCTCTGGCACAGAGTCTGTCCCTGTTGCTCAAAGGGGAAGGGGGAAGAGGAGCAGAGCTTTACTCGCTGGGGACTCCACAGTTAGGGCAACAGATAGGAGGTTCTGTGGGAATGAGAGAGTGTCACAATTGATGTGTTGCCTCCCAGATGCCAGGGTTCATGATATCTCTGATCGTGTTTCAGGATCCTTGAGGGGGAGGAGGAGCAGCCCCAAGTCATGGTCCACATAGGCACCAATGATATAGGTAGGAGTAGGGAAGGGGGTCTAAGGCAGATATTCGGGGACCTAGGGTGGAAGCTTAGAGTTAGAACAAACAGAGTTGTCGTCTTTGGTTTGTTGCTCATGCCACATGCTCATGAAGCGAGGAACAGGGCGAGAGTGGAGCTGAACACGTGGCTACAGGGATGGTGAAGGAGGGAAGGTTTTTGATTCTTGGATAATTGGAGCTGTTTCTGGGAAAGGTGGGACCTCTACAAACAGGAGGGTCTTCACCTGAACCAGAGGGGTACCAATATCCTGGGGGGGGGGGGGGGAGGAATTTGTTAATGCCCTTCGTGGGGGTTTAAACTAATGCAGCAGGGGGATGGGAACTTGAATTATAGTTCCAGTGTATAGGAGGTTGAGGGTAGTGAAGCGATGGAGAGGTTTATAAGGTTGCGAAAGGGCACTGGCAACCAGGGTGTTGGTTTGAAATGTACGTACTTCAATGTCAGGAGTATCTGGAAAAAGGTGGGTGAACTTGCAGCACGGGTTGGTACCTGGGATTTCGATGTTGCGGCCATTTCAGAGGCATGGCGAGAGGAGGTTGTTGCAGATTCTAGGATTTAGATTTTTCAGCAAGGACAGAGATGATGGTAAAAGTGGCGGAGGTGTGGCATTGTTAATCAAGGGTTGTATTACAACAGCTGAGACAATGTTTGAGGACTCATCCACTGAGGTAGTTTGGGCTGATGTTAGAAACCCCTGGGAGTTTTCTATAGGCCTCCAGATTGTTCCAGGGATGTAGAGGAAAGGATAACAAAGATGATTCTTGATAGGAGTGAGAGTAACAGGATAGTTGTTGTGGGGGACTTTTACTTCCCCAATATTGACTGGGAATACAATAGTTCAAGTCGTTTAGATGGGTCAGTTTTTGTTCAATGTGTGCAGGAAGGTTTTCTGACACAGTATGTAGACAGAGCAACAAGGGAAGATGCCATATTGGATTTGGTACTGGGGAATGAACACATCCAGGTATTAGATTTGGAAGTAGGTGAGCACTTTGGTGATAGTAACCATAATTCAGCTATGTTTACAATAGCAATGGGCAGGGATATGTATATATCGCAGGTAAAGAGGTATAACTAGGGGAAAGGCAATTCTGATGTGATTAGGCAAGATTTAGGATGCATTGGATAGGGAAGGAAACTGCAGGGGATGAACACACTTGAAATGTGGACCTTATTCAAGTAACAGCTACTGCGGGTTCTCGATAAGTCTACACCTGTCAGGCAGGGAGGTAGGTGTCAAGAGAGGGAGCTATGATTTACTAAAAAAAAGTTGAAGCGCTTGACCAAAGGAAGAAGAAGGCTTATGTGAGGATGAGGCATGAAGGCTCAGTTAGGGGGCTTGAGAGTTATAAGTTAACCAGAAAAGGTCTAAAGAGATTGCGAAGAAGATCCAGGAGGGGACATAAGAAGTTGTTGGTGGACAGGATCAAGAAAAACCCTGAGGCCTTCTATAAGTATATCAGGAATAAAAGAATGACTAGAGTAAGATTAGGGCCAATCAAAGCTAGTTGTGGAAAGCTGTGCATGGAACCTGAGGACATAGGGGAAGTGCTTAATGAATACTTTTTCTCAGTATTCATATTGGAAAAGGGCAACGTTCGTGAGAATACGGAGATACGTGCTACAAGATTAGATAGGATTGAGTTTGACAAAGAGGAGGTTTTAGCAATTTTTGGAAGATCTGAGAACAGATAAGACCCCTGGGTTGGATGGGATTTATCCTCAGAGTCTCTGGGAAGCCAGGGAGGAGATTGCAGAGCCTTTGGCTTCAATCTTTATGTTACCATTGTCAACAGGAGTAGTGCCAGAAGACTGGAGGATAGCAAATGTTGTTTCCTTGTTTAAGAAGGGAGTCGGTGCAACCCTGGTAATTATAGGCCAATAAATCTTACTTCAGTTGTGGGTAAAGTGTTGGAAAAGGTTATAAGAGATAGGATTTATAATCATCTGGAAAGGAATAATTTGATTAGGGATAGTCAACACGATTTTGAGAAGGGTAGATCGTGTCTCATTAACCTTATTGAGTTATTCGAGAAGGTGACAAAACAGGTGGATGAAGGTAAAGTGGTTGATGTGGTGTATATGGACTTCAGTAGGCATTTGAAAAGGTTCCAGACAATAGGCTATTGCACAAAATAAGGAGTTTCAGGATTCAAGGTGATTTAGCGGTTTGGATCAGAAGTTGGCAAGCTGAAAGAAGACAGAGGGTGGTGGTTGATGGGAAATGTTCATCCTGGAGCTCAGTTACCAGTGGTGTGCCACAAAGATCTGTTTGGGGTCCACTGATGGTTGTCATTTGTATAAATGATCTGGAGGTGGGCATAGAAGGTTAGTTTAGTAAATTTGCAGATGACACGAATGTAGGCAGAGTTGTGGCTAGTGCCGAAGGATGTTGTGGGTTACAGAAGGACACAAACAAGTTGCAGAGCTGGGCTGAGAAGTGGCAAATGGAGTTTAATGCAGAAATGTGTGAGGTAGCTCACTTTGGAAGAAGTAACAGGAATGCAGAGTACTGGGCTAATGGTAAACCTCTTGGCAGCATAGATGAACAGAGAGATCTCAGTGTCCAGGTGTATAAGTCCCTGAATGTTGCCACCCAGTTTGATAGGGATGTTCAGAAGCCATCTGGTGTCTATTAGTAGGGGGATTGAGTTTCAGAGCCACGAGGTCATGCTTCAGCTGTACAAGTCACTGCTAAGGCCGCACCTGAATTATTGCATGCAGTCCTGGTCACTGCATTATGGGAAGGATGTGGAATCTTTGGAAAGGGTTCAGAGGAGATTTACTAGGATGTTGCCAGGTATGGAGGGAAGGTCTCATGAGGAAAGGCTGAGGGAACTGAGAACTATTTTGTTAGAAAGAAGAAGATTGAGAAGTGACTTAATAGAGATGTATAAGATAATCAGCAGGTTAGATAGGGTGGACAGTGAGAGCCTTTTTCCTCGGATGGTGAAGGCTAACACAAGGGGACATAGCTTTAAATTGAGGTGACAGATTTAGAACAGATATCAGGGGTATATATCTTTACTCAGAGAGTAGTAGGGGCGTGGAATGGCCTGCTTTCAACAGTAATAGACTTGCCAACATTAAGGGTATTTAAATTGGCATTGGACATACATATGGATAATAATGGAATGGTATAGGTTAGATGGGCATCAGATTAATTTCACAGGTTGGCTCAACATTGAGGAATGAAGGGCCTGTGATGTGCTGTAATATTCTATGTTCTATGCTTAATTAATACCAACTTGTTTACAATTGATCTCAATCATTTTCAGGAGCTCCCACCTACTGAAGCCTTGACACATCAACTACCCTGCCATCCTTAATAGAATCATAGAATCCCTCTAGTGTGAAAACAGGCCATTCAGCTCAACAAGTCCACACTGACTCTCAGAAGAGCATCCACCCAGACTCACTCTCCTACTTTATCCCTGTAACCCTGCATTTCCCATGGCTAATAGAACAAGGCACATAGAACATAGAACAATACAGCGCAGAACAGGCCCTTCAGCCCTCGATGTTGTGCCAACCTGTGAACTATTCTCAGCTCGTCCCCCTACACTATCCCAAAATCATCCATGTGGTTATCTAACATTGTTTAAATCTCTCTAATATGGCTGAGTTGACTACATTAGCAGGTAGGACGTTCCACGCCCTTGCCACTCTCTGCATAAAGAACCTGCCTCTGATATTTGTCTTAAATCTATCACCCTTCAATTTGTAGTTATGCCCCCTCGTACAAGCTGACGTCATCATCCTAGGAAAAAAGACTTTCACTGTCTAATCCTCTGATCATCTTGTATGTCTCTATCAAATCCCCTCTTAGCCTTCTTCTTGCCAATGAGAACAGCCCAAATCTCTCAGCCTTTCCTCATAAGACCTTCCCTTCAGACCAGGCAATCTCCTGGTAAATCTCCTCTGCACTTTTTCCAATGCTTCCACATCCTTCCCAAAATATGGGGACCAGAACTGTACAATATTCCAAGTGTGGCCGCATCAGCATTTTGTAGCATGATATTGCAGCTCCGGAACTCAATCCCTCTACGAATGAAACCTAACACACCGTATGCCTTCTTAACAGCACTATCCACCTGGGTGGCAACTTCCAGGGATCTATGTACATTGACTCCAAGATCCCTCTGCACATCCACACTACCAAGAATCTTTCCATTGACCCAGTACCCTGCCTTCCTGTTATTCTTCCCAAAGTGCATCGCCTCACATTTAGCTGCATTGAACTCCATTTGCCACCTCTCAGTCCAATTCTTAAGTTTATCCAAGTCCCCCTGTAACCTGTAACAGTCTTCCATACTGTCCACTACTTCACCTATGCCTGCGTCTAAATCATTTATAAAAATGACAAACAGCAGTGGTCCCAAAACAGATCCTTGTGGAACACCACTAGTAATCCACCTAACCAACAAATCCCTGGACACTATGGGCAATTTAGCATGGCCAAGCCACCGAATCTGCACATCTTCGAACTGTGGGAGGAAGCTGGAGCACCCAGAAGAAACTCACACAGACATGGGGAGCTTGTGCAAACTCCACACAGACAGTTGCCTGAGGCTAAAATTGAACCCAGATTCCTGGTACTGCATGGCAGCATGCAGTTGACCAAGAGGTGGCCAATGTAAAAACACACACTAAGTAGTACAGGGGATATACACATCGCTGTCATTCTTCATTTACAGCATAAACCAACTTTACAATGATGCCACTTTGTCTTCAATAAAATTTACCGACAGAGAGCGTTTCTCACTCATACCATCAACTGACTATTTGGACATCACACAGATTGTAGTAATACAGTAAACTGCTAATATTTCAGATATATAATTTTTGCCAGTTTATCAAGAATGCCAGTTCATAACATGCTGGTTAAAACAAAATTTGCTGCAGTAAACCTTGATGAAAAAATTTAAGCAATGCCACAAGCAGAGCAATATCCTTTTTAACGAGCTGTTCTCCCTTCAAGTCAATGGAACACTGAACTTTTCAGCTAAACCCTTTGAGACACAAATTCTACTCCATACTCTGAAGCATCACACCACTAACATGGGGGAACATAATACTGATACCTCTTGTGAAGTACAAAGTAACTTCATGCCATGGGGTGTATCTTGTACCCGCGAGTGGATAATGCCAATGTTGAAATTTCAGAAACACAATGTCACTTATTTCTTGCAGAAACTATATGCATTGGTTTTATTATTTTAATTAAAAGTACTCCTCTTACTACAGATGGAGTATTTGTTCATGAATGGGCTCGTCTTCAGTGGGGAGTTTTTGATGAATATAATGCCCTTCTATTTACATAATGGAACTAGTGAAGTAACAAGATAGGACAACACTGATTGTAGTATTCTGCTCACTGAAAAATGTCTACTGTGTTTTCTAAATAACTCACAATGCCCATAGGATAACTTACTGTTATTGCAATTTGATATGTCAAAACAGTTCAGACACAAGTTGTCCGCCAGTTTGTAAAAGTTACACCATCTTGAGCGAGATCAGACTTGTGTAGCAGTCAACAAAGATGATGAAATTCTGCCTAGCTACTTAACATGGGAACATAGAAATATAGGAACAGGAGTAAGCCATTTAGCCTAGGCTATTACACCATTATTGACACATTGGGACCGGTTCTGAGGAAGGTGGGACTATTACAACAAGGGACGGTCTACATCTGAACCAGACTGGAACCAATGCCTTTGGGGCAGTTTTTGCTACTGCTGTTGTGGAGGTTTTAATCTAATGTGGCAGGAGACTGGGAACCAGAAGAGAAAACAAGTAGGCAGTGAGGTGGAGACTGCAGACTGTAAGAATTATGAAGATAGCATTAATAAAGGCAAGAGTAGGCAGAGAGCAGATAAGCGCAAAAAAAACTGGTGGCCTGAAATGCATCTACTTTAATGCAAGGAGTACATTGTGTGAGGCAGATGAACTTAGGGCTTGGATTGGTGCCTGGGAGTATGACATTATTGCAATCACAGAGACTTGGTTTATAGAAGGGAATGATGATTGGCAACTAAATGTTCCAGGACATAGATGCTTCAGACAGGGCAGGGAGAGAAGTAAATGGGTGGTGGGGGGGAGGGTGGTGGAGTGGAATTGCATTGCTGGTCAGGGTTGATATCACGTCTGTGCTAAAGGAGCACACTATGGAGGTCTTGGGTAGTGAGGCATTATGGGTGGAGCTGAGAAATAAGAATGGTGCAGTTACATTGATGGGGCTGTATTACAGGCCTCCCAACAGTGAGCGTGAGGTAGAAGATTATGGAAAGATGTAGAGGCAATAGGGTAGTGGTGATGGGAGATTTTAATTTTCCCAACATTGACTGGGACACACTTATCGTCTGAGGTCTGGATGGGGTAGAATTTGTAAGAAGTGTCCAGGAGAGTTTTCCAGAGCAGTATATCAATAGTCCAACAAGGGAAGGGGCCATATTGGACCTGGTACTGGGGAACGAGCCAGGACAGGTGGTAGAAGTTGCAGTGGGGGATTTTGTTGGGAACAAAGACCACAATTCTGTAAGTTTTAGAATACTCATAGATAAAGAAGAGAGTGGTTCTATTGGAAGAGTACTAAACTGGGCCAAGGCCAATTATATCAGAATTAGGCAGGAGCTCAGAAATGTAGATTGGACACAGCTATTTGAAGGGAAGTCCACATTTGAGATGTGGGAGGCTTTCAAAGATAGGTTAAAGATAGTGCAGGATAGGCATGTCCCGTTGAAGGCAAAGGATAGGAAGGGCAAGATTCATGAACCGTGGATGACAGAAGAAATTGTACACCTAGCCAAGAGGAAAAAGGAAGCGTACGTAAGGTCCAGGCAGCTAAGAACAGAATGGGCCCTGGAGAAATATCGGAAGAGTAGGACAAGTCTTAAACAAGGAATCTAGTGGGCTAAAAGGGGTCATGAAATTGCTTTAGCGAGCAGAATTAAGGAGAATCCCAAAGCATTCTATTCTTATATAAGAAGCAATTGGGTAAATAGAGAAAGGATTGTCCACTAAAGGATAACGAAGGAAGGCTGTGTGTCGAACCTGAGATTCTGAATGATTACTTTGCATTAATGTTCACTGAGGAGAGGAACATGATGAATGTTGAGATTAGAGATAGAAGTTTGATAAGTCTAGATCACTTTGACATAAGTAGGGAAGATGTGTTGGGTAGGCTAGAGGCTATTAAGGTGACAAATCCCCAGGACCGATGGGATCTATCCCAGGTTGCTGAGGGAGGAGAGAAAGGAAATAGCTGGGGCCCTGACAGATATTTTTGTGGCATCCTTACATACAGGTGAGGTGCTGGAGGACTAGAGGGTTGCTCATGTTGGCCCCCTGTACAAGATGGGCAGTATGTATATTCCGGGTAACTACAGACCAGTGAGCCTGACGTTCAGTGTTGGGAAAGTTGCTGGAGAAGGTACTGAGGGATAGGATCTAGTTATATTTAGAAATGAGTGGTCTTATCAGTGATAGGCAACATGGTTTTGTACGGGGGGAGATTGTGCCTTACCAACTTAAGAGAGTTCTTTGAGGAAGTGACCAAGTTGATGTATGAAGGAAGGGCTGTTGATGCCATATACATGGACTTTAGTAAGCCGTTTGATAAGGTTCCCCATGGTAGACTAATGAAGAAAGTGAAATCACATGGTGTGCAGGGTGTTCTAGCTAGGTGGATAAAGAACTGGTTGAGCAACAGGAGACAGAGAGTAGTAGTTGAAGGGAGTTTCTTGAAATGGAGAAAGGTGACCAGTGGTGTTCCACAGGGGTCAGTATTGGGGCCACTATTGTTTGTAATATACATAAATGATCTGGAAGAGGGCACTGTTGGTATAATCAGCAAGTTTGCAGATGACACAAAGATTGGTGGAGTAGCAGAAAGCATAAGGGACTGTCAGAGAATACAGGAGGATATAGATAGACTGGGGAGTTGGGTGGAAACGCGGCAGATGGTTTACAATCCAGACAAATGTGAGGTGATGCATTTAGGCAAGTCTAATTCTACAGCAAACTATACAATGAACGGAAGATCCTTGGAAAAGGTTGATGGGCAGAGAGATCTAGGAGTACAGGACCATTGTACCCTGAGGTTTGCTGCACCGGTGGATAGAGTGGTCAAGAAGGCAAATAGTATGCTTGCCTTCTTGGACGGGGTATTGAGTATAAGAGCTAGCAAGTCATGTTAACATTGTACAAGACATTGTTTCGGCTGCATTTAGAATATTGTGTACAGTTCTGGACGCCACATTACCAATAGGATGTGGATGCTTTGCAGAGTGTGGAAAGAAGGTTTATGAGGATGTTGCCTTGTATGGAAGGTGCTAGCTATGAAGAGAGATTGAGTAGGTTAGGTTTATTTTCATTAGAAAAAAGGAGATTGAGGGGGGGCCTGATTGAGGTTTACAAAATCATGAAGGGTATAGACAGGGTGGATAGAGACAAGCTTTTTCCCAGGGTGAAGGATTCAATAACGAGAGGTCATGCTTTCAAGGTGAGAGGTGGAATGTTTAAGGGGGATACACATGGCAAGTACTTCACACAGAGGGTGGTGGGCGTTTGGAACACATTGCCAGCAGAGGTGGTAGAGGCAGGCACGGTAGATTCATTTAAGATGTGTCTGGACTGATGCATGAGTAGGTGGGGAGCAGAGGGATACATATGCTTAGGAATTGACCGACAGGTTTAGACAGTACATGTGGATCGGTTCAGGCTTGAAGGGCTGAAGGGGCTGTTCCTGGACTGTAAATTTTCTTTGTTCATTGTTCTATTAACGAGTTAATGGCTGATCTATTGGCTACCTCCATATACCTGCCTTCGGCCAATATCTTTTGAGACCTATGCTTAACAAAAAAATTAACAAGCTCAGATTTAAAATTATCAACTGATTCAGCATCCAGTGTTGTTTGCAGAAGAGGGTTCCAAATATGTAGCACCTTTTTTGTGTAGAAATGCTTCCTGACATCTTTGTTGAATGGTCTAGCCCTAATTTTTAGACTATGACCCATGACAAACCTGTCGAAAGGAATTTCATTCTTAGCTTTTTGAAATAAACATTTCTAATCTTATTGGTGAGAAAATTATCAAAAAAGATTCCAAGCAGCAGCATAAATTATCATTTAAAAAGTCACAAATTAATCAAGGAGAGTCAGGAGGGATTTGTTCAGGGAAAGCTGAGTCTGACTAACTTGGTTCATTTGTTGAACAAGTAATGTGGAGGGGTTATCTGATTAATGCACTTGCCGTTGTCTTCATGGGATTGTGCCAGGCTTTTAACAAAATCTCACATGACAGGCTGATCAGAAAAGTGCAAGTTTACATGGGATCTCCAAACAACTGAAAAGTTGGATGTAAACTTAACTCTATGGTGGGAAAAGAAGAATAAGGATCTCAGGATATCTTTGGGACTGGAAGGCCCTTTTCAGTGGTGTTATTTTTCATGATATTTATGCATGCCTATATTATATATGTGTGTATATATGTGTGTTTGTGTGTTTGTATAGGATTATTGATCCCATATCCAATGTTTGCCTAGTAATTAATTATTTAACTGTATTATTTGTCATTTATATTTGTTATTAATTGCATGCTATGTTAAAACCTAACAATAGAAATGACATTAAGCTGTTCCCAGAAGCTTGCCGAACAGCTCACTCCTTTCCCTGTCATGGAACATGAGCCAATTCCCATCAGCTCCAAAGCATCCAGCTCAGCCTCTGACAGATCAGGGGTGTGAGGGAAGGCTGTTCGAACACCTTTCTGAAAAGAACTTGGCTGGCCTGCAAAGTCACCAGTGGCTGGTCAGAACATGTTGTTCAAAGTTTATTTATTTTGTGGAGGATTCTCTGGAGATCTGCATCCAGAATGTTTAAAGCGCTCCTCTTAATCCATTTTTATCATCATTAGGTGACAGCTCTGCTGCATCTAACATTTTGTTTCACAGACCAACCTCATTACATTGAGCTGGACAGATGATTCCCTCTATTTCTGCTGATGTTCTTGCCATCAGCACTAGTAATTATTAACTTCCTTTCATCCAGTGAAATGTCCTCCCCTGACCTTTTATGGTAACTAATGACCTTTGGTGTAAGTTAACTGACAGCCACACACACCTCATTTAAACAGACAATATAAGTGCTTCCAATGGGGGCACATGCACTGCTGTCAGAGTTGGTCCCTCAGGTTACTTGAACTGTCCACAAGTTCCTGCTGAAATAATTTTAAACTGTGGGGGTTAAAACTGCATCATTTCATGTAAAGTTAACATTCACATTGTTACAGGTTTCTTCAAATAAACGTTCCAAGCAAAATTGCACTCAGAGAGCTTCTCACACACTCAGTCAGGCCCACAGTCCATCTGGGACTTAGAATTGAATTGTACAGAAGGAGGGTATTCTCAAGCCTGCAGCCTGTACCATATCCAAGATGCATTGCAGCATCCCGTGCCAAGATTTCTTCATCAAACTTAAACTTGCGGAACGGTTCACTGAGCATTGCAGCCGGATTCACAGGGACCGGCTGGACCTTCCAGTCACTGCCCATTTCAATCCCCCAACCACTCTCTTACCAACATGACCATCCTTGGCCTCCTCCATTACCGCAGTGAATCACATCACAAATTGGAGGAACAACACCTCATCTTCCGCCTGGGCAGCCTACATTGTAGAGCTCAACATTCAGTTCTCCAATTTCAAATAACCTCCTGCCCTATCCTCTGACTCCTTTCTCAGACCCTCCCCTTCCCTTCCCTTCCCTTCCCTTCCCTTCCCTTCCCTTCCCTTCCCTACCCTACCACTGTTCCCTGCCACCAACCAGATTCATTCCTTCTATTGACCAACCAGGATGTACCTTCTAATTGTCTTCACCTATCCCCACTTCACCACCCTGTCTTGCCACCCCCTTTATCTGCAGCTCCCTCTAAACCCACCCCTCATCCTGAAGAAAAGTTACACCCAAACGTTGACTTCTCCACCTCCTGATGCTGCCTGGCTTGCTGTGTTCTTCCAGCCCCCCTGCCTGTCAATTACGTTTTAGATTAGATTGGATTACTTACAGTGTGGAAACAGGCTCTATGGCCCAACAAGTCCATACCGACCCGCCGCCCACCCAGACTCATTCCCCTACATTTACCCCTTCACCTAACATTACAGGCAATTTAGCATGGCCTCTTCACCTAACCTGCACATTTTTGTATTGTGGGAGGAAACCTGAGCACCCGGAGGAAACCCACGCAGACACGGGGAGAATGTGCCTGAGACGGGAATTGAACCCAGGTCTCTGGTGCTGTGAGGCAGCAGTGCTAACCACTGTGTCACCATGCTACCCTTGGTTTCTTCAAAAGCACCTTCCAACCTCAAGGCCTCTACCTCTAGAAAGACAAAATGCACAGGTACACAACCAGTCCTCTGTTTCAGACTTGGAACCTATACAGCAACTTCACTGGGGCTGGGCCGAGAACCTAGAACTCCCTCCCTTACGGCACTGTGGTTGTACCTTCAGCACAGAGAATGCAGCAGATCAAGAAGGGAACTCATCCCACCTTCATGGACAATTTGGGATCAGCAATCAATGATAGGCTTGTTGGCAACATCCAAGAAGACACTGTGTTGAATTTTGTCTTGTTCCTAACATCAGCAAAAGAATATATTTTCATTGCAAGACAGGTTACACCTAATTAATGGGGGCTGTTTCTGTCAAATCATGATTGGAAAGGATTAGAGCTGAAAAACCACAGTCCAATTAAAACTGAGCACTGAGAAGAGTCACAGTGACACCTTAGTCATCACATTCTTAGTTTATTTAACTAATTCTCATAAAGTTCTTTATTTGGTGTATCTATCAATTGCCATTCAAAGTTTTCAAACTAGAAAAGCAGCTGTTGGAGGGATGACCTGTGCAGAGGACTTTAAATGTTCTGTAAGGTACATTTGGAATGTTTCCACTCCTGAGAGTGTTCAAAACTAGGATACAAGAATAAAAGGAAGCCTAACCCCAAATATAAATCCAAAACAGAATCTGATTGGAGTATGGAAGTTGCTGCACATGATATTATTGAGGCTAATACGTAGAAACAGACAAATCAAAGGTTAACTTAATACTATTGTTAGGTCACATTAACAGTTAGGTACATATTGACATTAAACACACAATGAGGCACATAGCAACCATATTTCACAAAAGTTCATAGATACTATGTTACTCAGTGTCCTTCAAATATGCTCTTGGTAAAGTTTTGACTTCAAAAATTTCTCTTTTCCACACACAAGAGCAATTTTCAAACTACATGAGTTGAGAATTAAATTCTGTCAAAATAATTCCAAACTTTTTTTAAAAAATATTTCCTACAAAAATGTTGCGGCCTATAAACAGTTTCTTCCACAGTGTTGGTGATGTTTGGTTCAAAGTTTTGTGGACATCTCAAGACCTAATGTCGCATTCTCCACTGTAGAATTCTCTTGCTGATATGCAATCAGTTGTTTTGTAAAGTACCTGACAGGCTGTTCAATCCCCGCCTCTGTCCCTTGCAGTAAAACAGTCCCCACAATGCAGTTTGAAAGGCCCCTCATAATTGTGTGTGGCTTAACCTGCTGTGCTTGGCAGCAGTGCTTTCACGTTTCCAAAAGCACTCTGAAACTCTAGCATCATTCAGATTTTCTACCTTTCTTCAATAAATTTGGAACTTAGGCACTGAAATTCGGAACACACTTGTGATAAACTCCACTCATGCCAACATAGCATAAAATTTTAGGTTTTGTCCTCGGCTCAGAAAAATCCAGAATAGCCTGTATTTCCAGCTGTATAGGTGCTCCTTGGACTTACTCCATAGTGTGGCCTAAATAAGTCACTTCTGCTTTGGCAAAATTCTATCTGAACCAAATTGGCATTTTGTGACCGACCCATCTGTTCGGTCAAGGAGTGTAAATATTCCTCCCAGCCTGCATTAAAAACAACCAAAGCGTTGATATAAGCAACACAGTTACATCATCCTTTCATGCCCTTCTTGATTAATATGCATGCAGCCAGTGCATATCTCATTCCAATCATGTGACTTTATTTTGATACAGTCCGTCCACTTTTTCTTTGGTTCCATCAGTCAACAGAATTTACCAATATCCCTTTAGCAAGTAGGTTATTTTTGAGTCAAATTATGCATGTCCAATTTGCTCAATGCAGTCCTCTAGTCTTGGAAATAATAAATTGGTTTTTGTTACCACATTCATTGAGATATTCAATACAGATTCTTTGTGACACATCCAGTTTTGGCATCATTACAATAGGTAAGTCTAAGGTTAGGTGAATTAGCCATGCTAAATTGCCCGCAGTGTTAGGTGAAGGGGTAAATGTAGGAGTATGGGTCTGGGTGGTATACGCTTCGGCGGGTCGGTGTGGACTTGTTGGGCCGAAGGGCCTGTTTCCACACTGTAAGTAATCTAATCTAATCTATTCTAATCTAATCTAAATACAAAAATTGAGTTCAATCAGGAACATGGTGTTATTTCATGAACTTTATCTCATTACTCATCACTCGCCTGAGTAAATCACTCTAGATTGAGCTGCAGATGTGTTATTTTCTAAGTAATATAGTCCCCACATTAACATCGTGAACACCAAAGACAGTTTCCTGACCTATTCCCGCAATTTAGTTTATAATTCTGTGAGTCAGTTTGATAGTTTTCTGGAAGATTAAAGATAATGCTGTCCAACCTCTGAAGTAACTCCATGTTTTCCAACTTGATTGTTGGAGGGTCAAATTTACAATTTCTGAATCTTTTGCTACATGTTCTAAATGTTGTAAAATCTTTACTTCATGCTCTGCTTACACCTGGGCAGGTCCATGACTGACTAGTAGCAAGTATTTGCCAGTGATGTTGGGACAGGTGGAAACTGGAATGGCAGTGTGGTGGAACCTATGCAGGGTCACAAAGATAAACAAAGATGGCAATAAAATAAAACAGAAAAATACAAAATTGGAAGGTTGTTTTATTTAACTCTTTCAATTCTGAACCCATTCATTACATTTCTTTACAAGAAGATAGGCTAAACATATCAGTCTCTTTGTCTTTGTGGTTCTGTTTGCCGAGCTGGGAATTTGTGTTGCAGACATTTCGTCCCCTGTCTAGGTGACATCCTCAGTGCTTGGGAGCCTCCTGTGAAGCGCTTCTGTGATCTTTCCTCCGGCATTTGTAGTGGTCTGAATCTGCTGCTTCCGGTTGTCAGTTCCAGCTGTCCACTGCAGTGGTCGGTACATTGGGTCCAGGTCGCTGATTCAATTGGTCCACAGATTCAAACAATAAGCACATTGACCTAGACCCAATATACCGGCCACTACAGCGGACAGCTGGAACTGACAACCGGAAGCAGCAGGGACAGGCCACTATAAATGCCGGAGGAAAGATCACAGAAGCGCTTCACAGGAGGGTCCCAAGCACTGAGGATGTCACCTAGACAGGGGACGAAATGTCTGCAACACGAATTCCCAGCTCGGCGAACAGAACCACAACAACGAGCACCCGAGCTACAAATCTTCTCACAAACTTTGAGTCTCTTTGTCTTTTGTTACGACACGGGGTAAACCCTCCTGCTTAATTTAAAACCAGCAGCACAGAAAAGATTTATCCCATGCAGTAATCTGTAAAAATTGAGTGGCCAAGAACTACGTAAAGTAAAAATTAACAACTTTATTTCTTAGAGTATAACAGAGAATAATTAACTAGCACTTATTTATAACTCCTTCCTGTAACCTATCTTTTACTTTGCCTTCTATAATACTGGTTCAATAAAACTCCCAATTAAGATTTACAGAAAAATTCTAATTTGTAAACCAGCCAGCAGTTGAATCTTCTCTTTATCTTCATTGGTAGGTTGGCTCTCCAGGTCAGTGTTGAGGTTTTTGTTTGTGCAAACTTCTTCTCTCGACAGGTACCTCTCAGAGTGTTCTGACTAGCAGTCTACAGCTGTTGGTCTGGTAGCAATTCTCCTCCCAACTGTTCAATTTTTCCCGGTCTTAGACACCAAAGCATTGGATTGTGTCATTGGCTTTTAAAATTGTCAATATACTCTATTCAAACTGAATTGGAATTTGGTATTTCTCGGGGTATAATTTAAACTGATTGGCCTAATTCGAATCTGTTTTGTCATTACAAAGCAACTGGCTGCCCCAGTAGCTGGAGCATATGTTACATTGCATCTTATTGAGAACACTTGGTGCTGTCATTACTAGCTTTTACTCTCTTAAAGGTATAGTTCACCCACATCTTCATAACGCTTTACCTTAATCGGTTTTACTTAACCTTTTGAAAGTTGTATCCAATAACAATTTCAGGTAAACAGGAGTAGGTCATTCAGCTCATCAAGCCTGCTCTCCCATTTAATTCAATCGTGGCTATCAAATACCTCAATTCCCTTGACCCTGTTCTTCAGAGGATCAGTGTAAACTTGATGGGATGAATAGCCTGCTTCCGCACGGGAAAGATTCTATGATTCTGTACCTGCTCAGGGTAAAAAGTAAACACACGATAATTACTGCAAGAAAATGAACAGTCAGATCAAGATAACATCTGAGTTATCCGAACAAAGACATCTTTTCTTTCAAACAAGTTCCATCTGGGTAACCCAATATTAATTGCTGACTTTGCTGATATATGATTTATTGTTAACAGAATTTAAAGTTGTTAACGGACACACCCTGAAGTCAGCGACAAGTTTGTGCACGAAAATGTGCTAGATTTGTCTGAAACCATTTAAATGAATTAGGAGTCAGCACTTTCACTTTCAGGGTGGACAACAGAAGCCATGATTTTCCCACCAAGTCCCCAAATGGTCCCCGGGGGAAACAGTCACCCTTTTGGACTGGAGACAGGTGCCATCTGAAATTTGGGGTCATAGGAGCACTGTTGAACAAAGCTTTGGAATCAAAAGTATTTTTTTGTGAGAAAACACTAAAGATGGAGTGTGTGAGACAGTAATTCAGAAATATAAGAAAAACAAACAGAAAAAGCAGCCAGATTATTGACAGGGAGGGGGAAGAGGATTTTTTCATTAGACTGTTCTTTGGCTATATCCATATCCTGAAGGCAAGGCGCATCTGTACGTCTCTGTGTGGAGGTCTGGATCACTAGACATTATTCTCCACATGAATGCACTACCCCTGCTCCAGTAAAGATGGCTAATTTTATTTATTTCTCTTTATTCATTATTTTTGTAGGATGTGGGTGTCGCTGGCTGGTCCAGCATTTTATTGCACGTCACTAGTTGTCCTTGAGAAGGTGGTGGTGAGCTGCCCTCTTGAACCACTGCAGTCCACCTGCTGTGGATTGACCCACAATGCCATTAGGGTGGGTATTTCAGGATGTTGACCAGTGATAGTGAAGGAACATCAATAGATTTCCAAGTCAGGATGGTAAGTGTCTTGCTGAGGAACTTGATGCAGGTGATGTTCCCATATATCTGCTGCTTGTGGATGGAAGTGGTCATGGGTTTGGAAGGTGCTGTCTGAAGATCTTTGGTGAACTTCTGCAGTGCATCTTGTAGATAGTACACACTGTTGCTACTGAGCTTCGGTGGTAGAGGGAGTGGGTGTTTGTGGATGTGGTGCCAATCAAGCAGGCTGCTTTGTCCTGGATGGAGTCAGGCTTCTTGAGGGTTGTTGGGCTGCTCTCATCCAGGAAATTGGGGAGTATTCCATTACACTCCTGATTTGTGCCTTGTAGATGGTGAACTGGGTTTTGAGGAATCGGGAGGTGAGTTATTCGCCACAGTATCCCGAGCTTCTGACTTGCTCCTGTCACCACTGTGTTTCTGTGGTGAGTCCAGCTGAGTTTCTAGTCAATGATAACCTCCAGGATGTTGATATTGGAGGATTCAGTGATGGCAAAACGATTGAATGCCAAGGCTTGATGGTTAGTCTGGCATTTGTGTGGCATGCATCTTACTTGCCAGCTGTCAGCTCAAGCCTGGATATTATCCAGATCAAGTTGCATTTGAAATGGACTACTTTAACATCTGAGGAGTCTTGAATGGTACTGAATATTGTGCAATTATTGGCGAACATCCCCACTTCTGACCTTATGATAGAGGGAAGATCATTGAGGAAGCAGCTGAAGATTGTTGGGCTGAGTTCTGCAGAGATGTCCTGGAGTTGAGATGACTGACCTCCTCCCTCCTGCCGAAGGGCTTATGCTCAAAATGTCAACTTTCCTGCTCCTCGGAAGCTA
Source organism: Chiloscyllium plagiosum (assembly GCF_037043375.1). Lineage (NCBI taxonomy): Eukaryota > Metazoa > Chordata > Chondrichthyes > Orectolobiformes > Hemiscylliidae > Chiloscyllium > Chiloscyllium plagiosum. The sequence goes on from NW_028270147.1 coordinate 14,702,675, forward strand.
CCTGACCGGCTGTGCTTTTCCAGCACCACACTCTTCGACTCTGATCTCCAGCATTTGTAGTCCTCAGTTTCTCCTAGTTGACCTCCAACAACCACAATCATCATCCCATATGCCAGGTATGACACCAACCACCACAGAATTTGCCCCCGATCCCCATTGATTCCAATTTTGTCAGGGCTCCTTGATGTCACAGTCAGTTGTATGCAGCCTTGATGTCAAAAGCTGACACTCTCACTTCACCTCGGGAATTCTGCTCTTTTTTCCATACTTGGACCAAGGTTGTAATGAGGTCAGGAGCTGAGTGGCCTTGGCAGAACCCAAACTGGGCGTCATTGAGCACATTATTGCTGCGTAAGTGCTGCTTGATAGTGCTCTTGATGACACCTTCCATCACTTTACTGGCAGTAGACTCATAGGCGATAATTGGCCATACATTCACGTGGAGAATGCCGCAGCCAGATTATTGACAGGGAGTGGAAAGAGGATTTTTTCAATAGACTGTTCTTTGGCTACATCCATATCCAGAAGGCATGGAACATCTGTATGTCTGTTTGTGGAAGTCATTCATCTCAGCTCCAGGACATTTCTGCAGAACTTCCTCAGGGTAGTGTCTTTAGCCCAATAATCTTCAGCTGCTTTGTCAATGACCTTCCCTCTGCCATAAGGTCAGAAGTGGGAATGTTCGCCAATAATTGCACAATGATCAGTACCATTCGCGACTCCTCAGATACTGAAGCAGTCCATGTTCAAATGCAATTGAGTTGGATTGATTCTGCTTTTTATGTACAGGACTTACTTAGGATATTTTCCACATTGTTGGGTAGATACTAGTGTTGTAACTGTACTGGAAAAGCTTGGTAGGGAAGCGGTAAGTTCTGGAGCACAAGTCTTCAGTACAATTGCCAGAATATTGTCAGGCCCCATAGCCTTTGCAGTACCCAACCATTTCTTGCTATCACCTGGAATGAATTGGCTGAAGACTGGTATCTGTCAGTGAATTTTGGTGATAGACCCGATCCCACAACTCGATAACTGAATCATAGCAATCTGGAGAATTAAACAAGACAGACTTGCAAAAAATGAAACCAGATGGATCTAACACACTACGCCTCTAAAGATTACACAAAATTCACAGACCAGGAGCCCCCCTCAGACTCATTGTCTCACTACCTGGAACATCAACGTACAGATTAACCAAAGAATTGCACCAATGACTAAAACACTTAATAGAAGATGCATGCCACTCCATTCACTCCACCCAAGAATTCCTGAACACAATCAAAGACACTACGGTAGAAGAGGATGAAATAATGGTCTTCTTCGACTAGAACAAACAGCTCTTCTAACCATTCAACTCAAACCAGCTACATGGATGACACCTTTGTCATCACTAAATGAAACAAATTAGAGGAAACCTTCAAGGTCACCAATAATATCTTTACAGGCATAAAATTCACAAAAAAGGAGGAAAACAACAACAAACTGCCATTCCTAAATGTCACAGTAGAGCGAACAGTCAATGGGGAACTTCAAACCAGCGTCTACAGGAAAATAACACATACGGACCAAATACTGAACTACAGAAGCAATCATCCCAACACCCACAAATAAAGCCGCATTAGAACATTATTATTATGAACCAACATACACTACAGCATTGAGGAACTACAAAGCGCAGAAGAAAACCACCTATACTGCATATTCAAAAAGAATAGGTACCCAATGAAAATAGTCCATCGATTTCTCAGCAACAAACCCAAACAAGCAGACAAAACATGCCCAGAAACCCTAGTCACCCTCCCCTACATCAAAGACATCTCAGAAATGACTGCCAGATTACTCAGACCTCTTGGCCACAAACCCACCAACACACTACAACAGTAGCTAATGACCCTATGTAGGCAACAAGCAAAACAAATGTTATTTACAAAATACCATGCAAGAACAGTAACAAATATGACATTGGACAAACAGGCAGAAAACTAGCCACCAGGATACATGAACATCAACTAGCCTCAAAAAGGCATGACCCACTATCACGAGTATCCCTACATACAGCTGAGGAAGGACACCACTTTGACTGGGAGAACACATCTATCTTAGGACAAACCAAACAGAGACATGCACACAAATTCCTAGAAACATGGCATTTCAATGTGAACTCTATCAACAAACACATCAATTTCGATCCCATCTATCACCCTGTGAGAAAAAGAACAGGAATGACATCAGCAACACAGGAAATGCCATCACCAGTGCAAGGAAACCTAAACACATGAAGAGAAAGTGCCCCATAACACCAGTGCTTCACTAGGTTAAGAAAAAGAAGGAAACATATGTAAGGAATAGACAGGATAGATCGAGTGAATCCTTAGAAGAATAAAAAGGAAGTAGGAGTATACTTAAGAGGGAAATCAGGAGGGAAAAAGGGGACATGAGATAGCTTTGGCGAATAGAATTAAGGAGAATCCACAGAGATTTTACAAATACATTAAGGACAAAAGGGTAACTAGGGAGAGAATAGGGCCCATCAAAGATCAGCAAGGCGGTCTTTGTGTGGAACCACAGAAAATGGGGAGATACTAAATGAGCATTTTGCATGAGTATTTACTGTGGAAAAGGATATGGAAGATATAGACTGTAGGGAAATAGATGGTGACATCTTGAAAAATGTCCATATTACAGAGGAGGAAGTGTTGGATAGGCTAATGGGCTGAGAAGTGGCAGATGGAGTTTAATTCAAATAAATGTGAGGTGCTGCATTTTGGGAAAGCAAATCTTAGTAGGACTTATACACTTAATGGCAAGGCCCTAGGGAGTGTTGCTGAACAAAGAGACCTTGGAGTGCAGGTTCAAAGCTCCTTGAAAGTGGAGTCACAGGTAAATACGATAGTGAAGAAGGCATTTGGTATGCTTTCCTTTATTGGTCAGATTATTGAGTACAGGAGTTGGGAGGTCATGTTGTAGCTGTACAGGACATTGGTTCAGCCACAGTTGGAATAATGCATGCAATTCTGGTCTCCTTCCTATTGGAAAGATATTGTGAAACTTGAAAGGGCTCAGAAAAGATTTACAAGGATGTTGCCAGGGTTGGAGGATTTGAGCTACAGGGAGAGGCTGAACAGGCTGGGGCTGTTTTCCCTGGAGCGTCGGAGGCTGAGGGGTGACCTTACAGAGGTTTACAAAATTATGTGGTGCATGGATAGGGTAAATAGGCAAAGTCTTTTCCCTGGGAACGGGGAGTCAAGAAATAGAGGGCCTAGTTTTAGGGTGAGAGGGGAAAGATATAAAAGAGACCTTCGGGGCAACTTTTCCACACAGAGAGTGGTACGTGTATAGAATGAGCTGCCAGAGGAAGTGGTGGAGGCTGGTACAATTGCAACATTTAAGAGGCATTTGGATGGGTATATGAATAGGAAGAGTTTGGAGGGATATGGTCCGGGTGCTGGCAGGTGGGACTAGATTGGGTTGGGATATCTGGTCGGCATGGACGGGTTGGACTGAAGGGTCTGTGTTCATGCTGTACATCTCTATGACTCTATGACTCTATGACCAAAGGCTCACTGATGATTTTACCTGGTATGGTGATGAAACATATGAGATGAACCTTCCAGCTCAGTGAGCAAACTTACATCCAGTTTTCTCTGATGTTCTGACCATTATTTAGCCGTTAGCCCGCAGACTACCTCATCATTATCAAGTTTGAGCAATATTGGGCCACATTTCTGCCATTACAATCGTGACCGCATTGTTTTAAATAAATGTACACTTTATTGGTTGTGAATGACTTTGGCAAGGCCTTGGGTTGTGAAACATTAAACATAAATTCATGTCTTATTTCTTCCAAGAGCTACACACTTGAATGTCCATATTATGTTCATTTTCTACAGGGTGTTCGTACTTTTCCTTGAAGCTATATTTTTGCATATCGGCCATTCAGTTTACCCACGTCAATTTGTCCTTTTGTAAGTTACACATCATTGGCCAGTCACAAGCCCTATCTAGATCTGACTGTTTTAGCTATGGATTGTCTACTGTCCTCTCTCTTGCAGTTAACTTGGAATTGTACGGAAATGTGCAGATCATTCCTCCACAATATGCACATCTCGATAAGATCATTAGCTGCAACAATCCCAACATTAATCCTGTGGAACACCACTGCAAGTGACAAAGATCATGCATGCATATTATGCTTTCATCAACTTTACAAAATAGGTGACAGCCATTCTCGAGGGTGTTCATCAGGGCAATGCCTTGACCAATTAGAGACAATCTGCCTCACTGACATGTAAACAAAGCTTGGCCGTTAACTTGCAATCATCATCTAACTGGTGCATTCTCCATGCAATGCCTCTGCTGTTGCCAACTAACCAGCAATCTGTTCTCATACATTATAAAATGTTGTTCCCTTTTGCAGGCTTGTAAATGTCCACTAACTTCAACAAGATGTGTTTTCTTTCAGAAATGTACTTGATGTACATGTGCAGTGAAAATGACGTATTGAAACACCTAACTCTAACCAAGGGAGAGGTCAGTAGACAATCCACAACCAAAACAGTCAGATCTAGATGGGGCTTGTAACTCTAACCTTGGACATGGTGAAGAGGCGCCAATGTTGAATTGGGGTGGACAGAGTCAGAGGTCACATGACACCAGGTTATGGTACAAGGGATTTATTTGAAATCACAAACTTGCGCAGTGGAGCTGATGAAAGGGTTTTGCTTTGAAAGCTTGTGATTTCAAATAAACCTGTTGGACTATAATCTGGTGTCTGAGAGAAAGTAAGGAATGAAGATGCTGGAGAGTCAGAGTCAAAAAGTATGGTGCTGGAAAAGCACAGCAGGTCAGGCAGCATCCAAGGAGCAGAAGAGTTGACGTTTCGGATATAAGCCCTTTCGGAATATCGGAGGTGATGGGGACTGAGATATAAATAAGAGGGTGGGAGTGGGGCTGGGGGGGAAAGGTAGCTGGGAAAGTGATAGGTGGATGCAAGTGGGAGGTGGTTGTGATAGGTCGGTGGGGAGAATGGAGCAGATAGTTGTGAAGGAAGATGGACAGGTAGGACAGGCCAAGAAGGTGGTGCTGAGTTGAAAGGTTGGATCTCGGATGAGGTGGGGGGAGGGAAAATTTGGAAAGTCATGAAGTCGACATTGATGTCATGTGGTTGAAGTGTCCCGAGGCAGAAGATGAGGCGTTCTTCCTCCAGACATCAAGTGACTTGGATTTCATGATGAAGGAGGCCCAGGACTGCATGCCATTGGTGCAGGTTTTACACCTCTTGCGACAGCAATGAAGGTGTTGGGTGTGGAGGGTGGGTTGGTGTGGGGTGTGGACATAATGAGGAGGTCACAGAGGAAATGGTGTCTGTGGAATTAAGATAGGGGTGGAGAGGGAGATACGTCTCTGGTGGTGGAGTCTGACTGTATGTGGCAGACATGGCGGAGGACGATGCGCTGTATCTGAAGATTAGTGGGGTGGAAGGTGAGGACTGGGGGGGGTTCTGTCTGTGTAATAGTTGGAGGAGTGGGGTTCAAGGGCAAAGGTGTAGGAAGTGGAGGAGAGGAACTGCAGGGCATTGTTGATCACGTGGGAGGGGAAATTGAGGTCCTGGAAATCGGAGGCCATCTAAGATGTCCTGGTGTGGAATTGCTCCTTCTGGGAGTAGATACAGCTGAGTCAGAGGAATTGGGAGTAAGGGATCGTGTTGCCACAGGAGAAGTGGTGGGAGGTGGAGTAGTCCAGGTAGCTGAGGGAGTTGACACCTGGCTCCAGCGGTGGAGAGGTCTGTGGGTCAAACTACTACAAGAGTTACATCCGCCCATGTGGCTGCCACTGAATGAATCCATCGGAATCTCTACAGTATGGAAACAGGCCCTTTGGCCCAACAAGTCAACACCAACCCTCTGAAGAGTGACCACCGAGGCCTTTACCTCCATCCTGTTACTCCACATTTACCCCTGAGTAATACACCTAACCTACACATCCCTGAACACTATGGGCAACTTAGCATGGCCAATTCACCTAAAATGCACACTGAGTCAGAGAGATGTACAGCATGGAAACAAACCCTTCGGTCCATTCCGTCCATGCCGATTAGATATCCCAACCTAAACTAGTCCTACTTGCCAGCACCTGGCCCATATCCCTCCCAATCCTTCCTATTTTAAATACCAACCCAGGTGCATTTCAATTGAACCAGCCTCCACCACTTCCTCTGGCAGCTCATTCCACACACGCATCACCCTCTGTGTGAAAAAGTTGCCTCTTAGGTTCCTTTTATATCTTTCCCCTCTCACCCTAAACCTCTGCCCTGTGGTTCTGGACTCCTCCACCCCATGGAAAATACTTTGTCTATTTACCCTATCCTTGCCCCTCATGATTTTATAGGTCACACCTCAGCATCCGACACTCCAGGGAAAACAGCCCCAGCGTATTCAACTTCTCCCTGTAGCTCAAATCCTCCAACCCTGTCAAAGTCTTTTCTGAACCCTTTCAAGTTTCACAACATCGTTCCAATAGGAAGGAGCCTACAATTGCATGCAATATTGCAAACGTGGCCTGAACAATGTCCTGTACAGCTGCAACATGACCTCCCATCTCCTGTACTCAATACTCTGATCAATAAAGGAAAGCATACCAAATGCCTTCTTCACTCTCCTATTTATCTGCGACTCCACTTTCAAGGAGCTATGAACATGCACTCCAAAGTCTCTTTGTCCAGCAACACTCCCCAGGAACTTATTATTAAATGTTTAAGTCTTGCTAAGATTTGCTTTCCCAAAATGCAACACCTCACATTTATCTAAACTAAACTCCATCTGCCACCTCTCAACTCATTGGCCCATCTGATCAAGATCCAGTTGTAATCTGAGGGAACCGTCTTCTCTGTCCACTACACCTCCAATTTAGTGTCATTTGCAAACTTACTAAATATATTTCCTATGTTCATATCCAAATAATTTATGTAAATGACGCAAAGTAGTGGACCCAGTACTGAACCTTGTGGCACTTCACTGCTCACAGGCGTCCAGACTGAAAAACAACTCTCCAGCACTGCCCTCTGCCTTTCACCTTCGAGGAAATGGTCTCTGTGGAATTAAGATAGGGGTGGAGAGGGAACTACGTCTCTGGTGGTGGGTCTGGCTGTAAGTGGCAGAAATGGCGGAGGATAATGTGCTGTATCCAGAGATTAGTGGGGTGGAAGGTGAGAATAAGGGGGGGGGGGGGGGGGTGGGTTCTGTCTGTATTGCACAACAAGTAGCTGGTTCTCCCTGTATTCGGTGAGATCTAAGCTTGCTAACCAGTCTCCCATGGGGAACCTTGTCGAATGCCTTACTGATGTCAATATAGAGCACGTCCAGTGTCCTGTTCTCATCAATCCTCTTTGTTACTTCTTCAAAAAACTCAATCAATTCCTGAGACATGATTTCCCATGCAAAAAGCCATGTTGATTATCCTTTGGAAAGTCCTTGCCTTTCCAAATACGTGTAAATCCTGTCCGTCAGATTCACGCCAATGGCTTGTCCACCACTGACGTCAGGCTCACTGGTCTATAGTTTCCTGGCTTTACCTTACCACCTTTCTTAAATAGTGGCACCACGTTAGCTAACCTTCAGTCTTCCAGCACTTTACCTGTGACAATTGATGAGACAATTATCTCAGCAAGGTGCCCAGCAATCACTTTGCTAGCTTCCCACAGAGTTCTAAGGTACACTTGATTAGGTCCTGGGGATTTATCCACCTTTAAGCATTTCAAGACACCCAGCACTTCCTCCTCTGTAATATGCAAGGTGTCACCATCTATTTCTCTTCGTTCGATGTCTTCCATGTCCTTCCCCACAGTAAAAACTGATGCAAAATACTTATTTAGTATTACCCCATCTCCTGCAGCTCCATACAAAGGCTGCCTTGCTGTTCTTTGAGGAGTCCTGTTCTCTCCCTAGTCACCCTTTTGTCCTTAATGTATTTGTAAAAACCCTTTGGACTCTCCTTAACCCTATTTGCCAAAACTATCTCGTCGCCTTTTTGCCCTCCTGATTTCCCTCTTAATTATACTCTGGCTGCCTTTATACTTTTCTAAGGATTCATTCGATCTATCCCGTCGACAGCTGACATATGCTTCCTTTTTTTCCTGAACCAAACCCTCAATTTCTTTAGTTATCCAACGTTCCCTGCACCTGCCAGCCTTTCATTTCACTCTAACGGGAATATACTGTCTCTTTATCTCATTTCTGAAAATCTTCTAATTTTCCAGCAGTTCCTTTACCTGCGAAAATCTGTCCCCAGTTAGCTTTTGAAATGCTTGCCTAATACCATCAAGGTAAGCCTCATCCAATTTAGAACTTCAACTTTTAGACTTAGTCTATCCTTTTCCGTCACTATTTTAAAACTAATAGAATTATCATCGCTGGCCCCAAAGTCCACTCCATCTAAACCCTTAACACTATGGCACTCCCAGTCTATATTTGCAAAGTTAAAATCCCCTACCATAACCACCTTAGTATTCATACAGATAACTGAAATCTCCTTACGAAACCTATTCTCAATTTCCCACAGAGTATTGGGAGTCTATAATACAATCCCAATAAAGTGATCATCCATCTCTTACCTTTGGATTATGGGAGGAAACCAGAGCTCCTGGGGGGAATCCACACAGACACAGGGAGAATGTGCAAACTCCAAACAGACAGTCACCTAAGGCTGGAATCGAACGTGGATCCCTGACACTGTGAGGCAGCAGTCCTAACCGCTGAGCCACAGTGCCACGTCCGAACATACTCACCGAAGCTCTGCTGACCATGTCGCCTCCACAGCTGCCGCTGAAGACACCGCAAACATCACCCAGAATGTCACTTCCACCCCCGAGGATATCACCGAAAGCACTGCTTCCACACACGCCCCCAACCGCCGCCATTTACATCACTTCCTCTGGTGATGTCACCAATGATCACATGACCACCACCCCCACTCCAGAGACAGTCTCCACCCCAACTCCCAACTCCAGATCTACACCAGGCCCCAGCCCCCAGTCTTGCCAGGTTTTTACCATTCCCCCAGATCTCCCCCTCACTGAGGATAAACGATCACTCCACAGTAAAAGTTTCACCTTCATAGCACTACACTCCTGGATCAACGAATTTCATTTGCGTTGCAACATTGCACTTTTCTTCTGCTGCTTTCATGCTTTCAATCATGGCTCCCACTCCACCTGCTCTCAGAGAACCCTTCTCCTGCCTTAAACATACTCCATCCTCTTGGATATCCCATCCTGGTCTCTTACCTGCCCTCAATCTCTTCATCTCCAACTGCCACTATGGCACTGACAGCCTCTCACCTACTCTTCCACCCCTATCACCTACTCTTCCAACCTCTCAACTTCACAAAGCACAGCGCTCCACTCCCTCCACTCCAACCCCAACCTCACCATTAAACCAGTGGACAAGGGGGTGCGCAGTGGTAGTTTGGGGCATCGATCCCTACACTGCTGAAGCCAGGTGCCAACTCACGGATACCTCCTCCTACTGCCCCCTCGACCATGACCTTGCCTCCCAGACCATCCACAGTGTCATTGCCTGAGGGGATTTTCCATCCACAGCCGTGAACCTCATTATTCTGCAACCCTGCACTATCTCTTACCCAAAATTTATAAACCTGACTGCCTCGGTCGACATATTGTCTCTGCCTGCTCCAGCCCCACCGAACTTATCTCCTCATATCTTGACATCACCCTGTTCCTCTTAGTCCACACATACATTTGGAACACCACCCACTCCCTCCACTTCCTGCATGAGTTTCGTTTACCCGTCCCTATACCTCGTCTTCATCATGGACATCCAGTCCCTCTACATGTCCATCCACCATGGCGAAGGCCTCCAAGTCCTCCATTTTTCCTCTGCTGCTGACCCAACCAGTGCCCCTCCACTAACACACTCATTCGATTCGCAGAACTGGCCCTGACTCTCAACAACTTCTGCTTCCAATTCTCCCACTTCCTTCAGACCAAAGGGGTAACGTGTGAATACCCGCATGGGTCCCAGCTATGACTGCCTCTTCGGAGGAGACGTGGAACAGTCCATCTTCTGCAGTTACACTGGTACCATCCCCCACCTTTTCCCCCGCGATATTGGTGACTGTATCAGCGCCATCTCGTGCTCCCACTAGGTGGTGGAACAGTTTATCAACCTCACTAACACCTTCTACCCTGACTTTAAGTTCACCTGGACCAGCTCGGACACCTCCTTCCACTTCCTGGATCTCTCCGTCTCCATCTGTGGTAACGGACTCAACACAGACATCTATTTCAAACGCATCGACTCCCATAGCTACCTGGAATACACCTCTTTGCAACCACCACCCCCATTCCCATCCCCATAAAAACACAATCTCGATCTCCCAATTTCTCCATCCCAGCTATATTTGCCCCCAGGAGGAGCAATTCCACTTCAGGACATCCCAGATGGCCTCCTATTTTCAGGATCGCAATTTCCCCTCCCACATGATCAACAGTGCCCTCCAAAGCATCTCCTTCACTTCTTGCACCTCCACCCTTGAATGCCATCCCTCCAACTGCAACAAGGTTAGAAACCCCCACCCCGTCCTCACCTTCCACCCCATTAATATGCAGATACATCGCATCATCCTCCGCCATTTCCGCCACCTATATTCAGACCCCACCATCAGAGATGTATTTCCTTTCCCACCCCTATCTGCGTTCCACAGAGACCATTCCCATCATGTGTGCCTCATTATATCCATGACCCCACCAATCCACCCTCCACTCCCGGCTCCTTCTCTTGCTGCTGCAAGAGGTGTAAAACCTGCAGCCACACCTCCCCCCTCACCTGGATCCAAGGCCCCAAAGGATCCGTTCACATCCAGCAGAAATTTTCCTGCACAACCAAACACCTCACCTACTGTGTCCATTGCTCTCGATGTAGTCTCCTCTACTTCAGCGACGCAGAAAGCCAACTCGCGGAACATTTCAGGGAACTTGTCTGGGACACATGTACCCAACAACCCCACTGCCTGTGGCTGACCACTTCAACTCCCCCTCCTACTCCACCAAAGACATGCAAGTCCTGGGCCTCCTCCACTGCCAAATCCAGCCACCATATGACGAGAGGAAGAACGCTTTTTCTTCTGCCTTGGAACCCTTCAATCACATGACATCAACATCATTTTTCCCAGCTTCTGAATTTCCCCATCTCCCACATCCTCCTAGATCCAACCCTCCAACTCTTGACCTGCCCCATATGTCCATCTTCCTTCCCACCTTACTGCTCCGCCCTCCCCACCGACCTATCAACCTCTCCTGCACCCACCTTCCCAGCTACCTTCCCCCAGCCCCACGCCCATCCTCCTATTTATCACTCAGCCTGGCTTCCCCAACATTCCTGATGAAGGGCTTATGTCCAAAATGTCAACTCTCCTGCTCCTCGGATGCTGCTTGCCCCCAGCGCCACACGTTTCGACTCTATAATCTGGTGTCATGTGACTTCTGACTTTAAACCTGGCCAGTCATGAAAGATTGCTCTTTTAGATCATCATTTCACAATGTAACATAAAGTGATGGCAGGAAGAAAGTTGATACATAAAAGGACGAAGAGCCTGTGGTTTACATGTCTTAATTGAATGGCTATAATAAGATTTGGTGTACATCAAAGACATCTTAAAATATACCAAAAAATTTTTCACTGCATAAAGACAGAATATTATTTTATAGGAAAAACTCAGCATGTATAACAGCATCTGCAGAGAGAAATTAGATTTAACATTTCAGGTCGCATGACCCTTCCTCAGTACAGTTATAACACTTGAAAGACATCTGAATGGGTACATAAATGGGAAGGGTTTACGGGGACATGGGCCAAATGCTTGCAAATGGTACTAGATTAATTGAGAATATCAGGTTGGAATAGATGGGTCACTGGTTCTGAAACATTAACTCTGATTTCTCTCCACAGATGCTGCCAGACCTACTGAATTTTTCCAGCAATTTCTGTTTTTGTTTCTGATTTACAGCATCCGCAGTTTTTTTCTGTTTCTATAGCAGAAAAAGAAAACATTTGACAATAAGACTTCCTGATGAAGTGTCAAACTGATAAATATAATGTAATTATTTCATGTGTTTATGCACTGACTGAACTCACTTGGTGCTTTCTCCAGGATTCCCACAGTCCTGTCTCCGCATGTTCAAACCAGTCACCCACAGCCCACACCAGGTAAGGTCATGGTGTTGGAGATAGTACATTGGCATGGATAGAGGGTTTGCTTGAAAAGATGAAGTTGGCAGAAGGGGTACATTTTGAGGTTGGCAACCCGTAATGAGTGGTGTGCTACAAGAGTCCATGTTGTTGCCACAATGGTTCACAATAGATATTGATGATCTGGATGAGGAAGGTGAATGTACTACCACCCAGTTTGTGACTGACACAAAAGTATAGGTGGGAAGGTGAGTGGTGGGAATGACGGAGAGTCTGCAGAGTGATACAGTCAGGTTAAGTGAATGGACAAAAACTGAGTGTATAAAGTGGGAAAATGTGAAGTTATGCACTTTGGCAGGAAGGATAGTGGAGTTAAGTATTCTTAAAATGAAGAAAGACTGCAGAAAGCCTCAGAACAGAGGGGTTTGAAGTCTTCATCCATGAAGCACAAAAGGCTCACATCTAAGTTGAGAAGGTAAAGGGGACACAAATAGAAAGTTGGCCTCTATTTCAAAGGAAATAGAGTATAAATGTTTTTAATTGCCAACTTCTGAAGTTCAAACTCTTTCTGCTTCTCTTTCTACTGCTTGGGCCTTTGTCTCCTCTTTTTCCTCTGCTTTTAATTGCAATTAAAACTGTTTTGTTTCCTTACCTCTTTCTTTTTGTTTTGTCAGGGCTATTGTTTCCTTTGCTCTTGCCTCTAATTCAAGCTGTTTTATTTGCAATTGAATTTTAGCCATTTCCAAAGATTCTGCTGGCATTTCCGAAAATTCTAAGTGTCGAGCTATTGCTGCAATTCCCTCCAATATTCGCACGGACTGGGGCAACCCGAACTCCAGCTTGTTTGTCAATTCCAACAGCTTTGCCTTGCTCACTTTGTGTAAAACTCCTAAAGTCACTTCCACCACCCCCAGAAAACTCTTAGTGAGTGAAAGAGCCATTACTACAAAAGGCACTCCTTGTTTCAATCCGCCAAATTCAATACCTTAAAATGAAAGACACCAACCATAACCACGTGCAGCCTTTCGAGTCCAATAATCCTAAACCCAACTTGGGAATTATCGATTTTGATCAAGACAAAAGTCCCCAGTTTATGATACGTCAGAACAGACTCCCTCAAAAATATTTTAAGAACGTAAACTAGACCATTGTACCCTGAAGGTTGCTGCACAGATGGATAGTGGTCAGGAAGGCATATCGTATGCTTGCCTTCATTGACGGGGTATTGAGTATAAGAGCTGGTAAGTCATGTTAACATTGTACAAGACATTGGTTCGGCTGCATTTAGAATATTGTGTACAGTTCTGGGTGCCACATTACCAAAAGGATGTGGACGTTTTGGAGAGGGTGCAGAGAAGGTTTATGAGGATGTTGCCTGGTATGAAAGGTGCTAGCTATGAAGAGAGGTTGAGTAAGTTAGGTTTATTTTCATTCAAAAAAAGGAGATTGAGGGGGGACCTGATTGAGGTTTACAAAATCATGAAGGGTATAGACAGGGTGGATAGAGACAAGCTTTTTCCCAGGGTGAAGGATTCAATAACAAGAGGTCACGCTTTCAAGGTGAGAGGTGGAAAGTTTAAGGGGGATACACGTGGCAAGTACTTCACAAAGAGGGTGGTGAGCATTTGGAACGCGTTGACAGCAGAGGTGGTAGAGGCAAAGCATGGTAGATTCATTTAAGATGCGCCTGGACAGATGCATGATTAGGTGGGGAGCAGAAGGATGCAAATGCTTAGTAATTGACCGACAGGTTTAGACAGTATATTTGGATCGGCTCAGGCTTGAAGGGCTGAAGGGCCTATTCCTGGGCTGTAAATTTTCTTTGTTTTTTGTTCTTTGTTCTAGACTCTAACCTTTTCTTGTTGTAAAGGCAAATGTCAAGTGTCTCAAATGCGATACAACTGGTCAAACTACTCGACATTAAGCAATTATATAGTGATGGAGAGGGATAAGTGTGCACTGCAGGGCAAGAGTTATAGCTGGGGGCAGGGAAATTATGATGCGGTGAGGCATGACTGAGGATGCGTGGCTTGGAAAAGTAGGCTTCAAGGCAAGGGCGTAATTGATATGTGGAGCTTGTTCAAGGAGCAATTATTGAGTGTCCTTGATAAGTATGTACCTGTCAGGCAGGGAGGAAAGGGTCGTGTGAGGGAGCCATGGTTTAATAAGGAATTGGAATCCCTTGTTAAATGGAGGAGGGCAGCCTATGTAAAGATGAGGCGTGAATGTTCAATTGGGGCGATTGAGAGTTATAAGGTAGCCAGGAAGGATCTGAAGAGAGAGCTAAGAGCAGCAAGGAGGGGACATGAAAGGTCCTTAGTTGGTAGGATTAGGGAAAACCCTAAGGCTTTCTATAGGTATGTCAGGAATAAAAGAATGACTAGGGTAGGAATAGGTCCAGTCAAGGATAGTAGTGGAAAGTTGCGTGTGGAGGCTGAAGAGATTGGGGAGACACTGAATGAATACTTTTCGCCAGTATTCACTCGGGAACAGGACATTGTTGCCGATGTGAATACTGAGTCACAATTAAGTAGAATGAATGGCTTTGAGGTATGTAGGGAAGAGGTGTTGGAAATTCTGGAAAGGGTGAAAATAGATATATTCCTCTGGGCCTGATGGCATTTATCCTAGGATTCTCTGGGAAGCAAGGGAGGAGATTGCAGAGCCATTGGCCTTGATTTTTATGTCCTCGTTGTCTACAGGAGTAGTGCCAGAAGACTGGAGGCTAGCAAATGTGGTTCCCTTGTTCAAGAAGGGGAGTAGGGATAACCCTAGTAACTATAGGCCGGTGAGTCTCACTTCTGTTGTGGGCAAAGTCTTAGAGAGAATTGTAAGGGATAGGATTTATGAACATCTGGATAGGAATAATGTGATCAAGAATAGTCAGCATGGTTTTGTGAAGGGCAGGTCGTGCCTCACAAACCTTATTGAATTCTTTGAGAAGGTGACTAAGGAGGTGGATGAGGGGAAAGCGGTAGATGTGTTGCATTTGGATTTTAGTAAGGCATTTGATAAGGTTCCCCATGGTAGGCTACTTCAAAAAATACGGAGGTATGGCATTGAGGGTGAGTTGGAGGTTTGTATTAGGAATTGGCTGGCTGAAAGAAGACAGAGGGTAGTAGTTGATGGTAAAGGTTCATCTTGGAGTGCCGTTACTAGCGGTGTTCCGCAAGGATCTGTTTTGGGACCATTGCTGTTTGTCATTTTTATAAATGACCTGGAGGAGGCTAGAAGGTTGGGTGAGCAAGTTTGCGGATGATATGAAAGTCGGAGGAGTTGTTGACAGTGGGGAAGGATGTGGCAGGTTACAGCGGGATATAGATAATCTGCAGAACTGGGCAGAAAGTTGGCAAATGGAGTTCAATGTAGCTAAGTGTGAGGTGATTCACTTTGGTAAGAGTAATAAAAAGATGGGATATTGGGCTAATGGTCGGATACTTGGTAGTGTGGATGAGCAGAGGGATCTTGGTGTCCATGTACACAGATCTTTGAAAGTTGCCACCCAGGTAAATAGTGCGGTGAAGAAGGCATTTGGCGTACTGGCTTTTATTGGTAGAGGAATTGAGTTCCGGAGTCCTGAGATCATGTTACAGTTGTATAAGACTCTGGTGCGGCCGCACCTGGAGTATTGTGTGCAGTTTTGGTCGCCATACTATAGGAAGGATGTGGAGGCACTGGAACGGGTGCAGAGGAGGTTTACCAGAATGTTGCCTGGTATGATAGGAAGATCGAATGAGTAAAGGCTGAGGCACTTGGGGTTATTTTCATTGGAGAAATGAAGGTTTAGGAGTGACTGGATAGAGGTGTACAAGATGATTAGGGGTTTAGATAGGGTTGACCGTGAGAACCTTTTTCCACATACGGAGTCAGCTATTACGAGGGGGCATAGCTTTATATTAAGGGGTGGTAGGTATAGGATAGATGTTAGGGGTAGGTTCTTTACTCAGCGAGTCGTGAGTTCATGGAATGCATTGCCAGTAGCAGTGGTGGACTCTCCCTCTTTATGGGCATTTAAACTGGCATTGGATAGGCATATGGAGGATAGTGGGCTAGTGTAGCTTGGATCGGTGCAACATCGAGGGCCAAAGGGCCTATACTGCGCTGTATTCTTCTATGTTCTATGTTCTATGTTCTAAACACTGAAGTTAAAATACAACCAAAGAAAGAGGAATTTAGAATAACTTAACACTATTGGAAACTTATCAGAATAATAGATACAGTACCAATTACTAATTAACTGTTCCAATATGACACCATATTGTTCCAAACACACCCCTTAGCCAAAAAGAAATTTCAGACAAAGTCTCACATCCATTTCTCCAAACCAGGAGGAAAAAAAAATATCAAGAGAAGTTTGAGAGAAGGTAGCAGCCAAGAGACATTCACTGAAGCTTCCAATGCTTTTGACACCCCAATATCTTCTGATGTTACTGACAAAACCAAATTCTAGACATCTGGACCTGTGAGAGCTGGCCATACATATTCAAGATTTTTTTTAAGGAAGGCCAACGCCTCCCAATCTGTTTACTTGGTCTTCAGTAGCAAATTTGGTACTTTTACCGTACAAGCTCGTTTCAAAACAAAAACAGAACAAAATAACCTCCTAAAGTGACAGCATTGTCATGTGTGAGTGTGTGTAAGGTTGGGTATGTTACGATTACAGTTCAGATCATGTGGGAAATAAATGGCCATCTGTTCTTTTGATTTAATCTAACAAGGTTCCATGTGTGTGTTTTGAAGTTAGAAAGACATGAAACACTGTATCTCTGAAGTTCCTTTATTGGTCAGAGTATTGAGTACAGGAGTTTGGAGGTCATTTTGTGGCTTTACAGGACATTGGTTAGGCCACTGTTGGAATATTGCATGCAGTTCTGGTCTCCTTCCTATCGGAAAGATGTTGTGAAACATGAAAGAGTTCAGAAAAGATTTACAAGTATGTTTCCAGGGTTGGAGGATTTGAGCCGTAGAGAGAGGTCGAATAGGCTAGGGCTTTTTTCCCTGGATTGTCGGAGGCTGAGGGATGACCTTATAGAGATTTATAAAATCATGAGGGGCATGGATAGGATAAATAGACAAAGTCTTTTCCCTGGGATGGGGGAGTCCAGAACTAGAGGGTATAGATTTAGGGGGAGAGGGGAAAGATATAAAAGAGACCTAAGAGGCAACATTTTCACTCAGAGGGTGATACGTGTATGGAATGAGCTGCTAGAAGAAGTGGTGGAGGCGAGTACAATTGCAACATGTAAAAGTCACCTGGATGGGAATATGAATAGGAAGGGGTTGGAGGGATATGGGACAGGTGCTGACAGGTGGGACTAGATTGGGTTGGGACATCTGGTTGGCATGGACGAGTTGGACCGAAGGGTCTGTTTCCATGCTGTACATCTCTATGACGTTATGACTCTATGACTCTAAGTTGCAATCAGCCAAGAGGTGAGAAAAGGGAGAAATTCTCCCACATCTCTCTCCATCTCGAACACTAAACATAATTATTCCACAGGACTCCTATCATTCCCAAATTCCTAACTCATCCACAATAGCTCCACCTTTGCTGTCAGGTCATCAGCGATGTTTAACTTTGCTTTCTGGCTCAGCCAATCAGAATCCCTTTATTGCTGCTCTTTTCTTTTCTTCCCTTATACATTTCCTCACCGTCTCACCGACTGGCCACCAACCAGCTAAACAAGAAACATGGAAGGGTGGAATTCTGAAACAGAAAGAGGAATTGCTGGAGAACCTCAGCAGATCTGGCAGCATCTGCGGGGTGAGAAAATCAGAGTTAATGTTTCAGGTCCAGCTACACTTGGTCAGATTCTGAAACACAAATTCTGTTTCTGTTTCTGTCTCCACAGATGCTGCCAGATCTGCTAAAGTTCTCCAGCAATTCCTGTTTTAGTCTCAATCATCTAATCCCTCCATTCATGGTTGAAGTTTCCTTTTGATGCATATTTCCATTTGTGATCCTTGTTGATATTCTTCTATTAAAGGAGCCAATTGGATTTATGTTGTTGATGATAGTAGTGTGGAAGTTGAATGGTATTGTTGTTTTCAGAAAACTTTCTCTGTGAGAATCGACTTCAAACAGCAATGTTGCCCCAGGGCCATTTTTCATGAATTTCTAATTAATGGTGTCAGCCTCTCCAAGAGAACACTATTCTAATTACACGATATATTGTTTTTTTACAAAGCAACAGAGCAGAATAATATTTTTTAAATCAATTACACAGAATGGAAGAGCACTCAGAATTGCCCAAGTTCCAAAAAATAAGATATAAAGATGGGTGAGAACCAAAACTTATGTCACCTGGGCTGTGTCTGTCATACCATTTCAGTTTAAACAGAGAAACACAGAAAATAGGAGCAGGAGTTGACCATTCGTTCCTTCCAGCGTACTCCACCGTTCAATGTGATCATGGCAAAACATCCAACTTAGTACCTGGTCCCTGCTTTCTCTCCCATACCCTTTAGCCATGAGAACCATATCCAACTCTTTGGAAACATTCAATGTTTTGTTCAAACCACTTTCTTTGGCAGAGAGTTCCACAGGCTGACTATGCTGGGTGAAGGAATTTCTCTTCATACCAGTCCTTAAAGGCCCACCCTGTTTCTCTGGACTGTGACCCTGGTTCTGGACTCCCTAGTTGTCAGGAACATCCTTCCTCCATTTATCCATGCAGCTTCCTATCTCTTTCAAGCCAATAATGAGGAAAGGTGCCCAACAACATTGGCAGAAAGGCTGTGAAATCCCTGGAAAATAGCATGAATATTGGAGAAATACCATGGACATTCATGGACTACAACCCCTCAGCACCAAATCTTTATATAATACAGTGTAATCTGAGTGTTTGAATAATTAGACTAATTAATTGCATGCTGCCTGCTCATTCCTCCAGTAAGGACATTCAACATCACAAAGAAGTTCTATTTTTGCATTTTTTCTGAACCAGGTAATCAATGATCAAATACACAAGGATTGCAACAACTATCGGAATCCAAATGACCTCCAATACACTACTGCATTTTGGGTGCTTAAGCAGAGATGCAATTACAAACCTTGGCCACATTAGACATTTCAGATGATTGATCCTTTTTATTGTAGGTGCAGAGGGCAAAGTAGAGCGTTGTCCCGTTTTGCAGTTCCATGTTTTTGGGAACAAATGTGAATGTTTCCCTTGAGCCAAATGGACGTGGATTCAAGTTGGTGAGGTTAACCAGGGCAGCTGCTGTGAAATTATCCCGTAGCTGGAGGGGGTGGTCACCCATTCTCACCTCATAGCGGGATGCTATCAAAAGGAGAAATGAAAGAAGAGAGAAAAGAAATTAATGTGTTCACATCTAAACATAACAACGATGACTTTCTAAACTGAGGTAAAGGGTGGAACCTGGGGTAAACAACAGGGTCTTGGTTTGTGGCAGGATAGCAGAGCAACCCATGCTTCATCTCATTTTGGGAAAGTGTGCCACATGTTGTGCCAGTCAGGCACTGGGCAGGTCTGTTGTGAGCCAAGATTGGGGAGTATTTTGTTTGGGGATGGGGGGAGGTTAGTGTTGGAAAAGACCCACCTACTGAGAGCTGCTGGCCAATTCATCCATGTTCCTCAGTGACACTTGGGAACCATTGGCTGCTGTTGGCACTGCATACACCTGAGGGCCAATGAAGGACTCAGGTAAGTGATGGCAGGAAGTGGGTTGCTGGATGTTGGGTTGTTGGGTGGGGGAACTGGGAGGTTCTACATCAAGCTGGGGGAGTGTGGGGTGCAATGGGAAGGGTGGTTGCTAGTTCTCACAAAGTTAGTCCCTTTTTTTCTAAAAGCTGTTCCTTAGCTAAAGGAGACTCTGTCCTTATGTTTTTCAGAGGGGCAATAAACCTAGCCGGGCTCTGATCAGTCTGGTTTGGTACAGAGGTGAAAAGGATTTTGAGAGGTCTTTTATTTTTATGTAAACAGATGAGAGTTCAGGCCAAAGTGGTCATGTTTTAGAAGTGACCTGTGCAACGAAAGGGGTTTGGTCAGCTCTTTAGCTGATCTGAGCTGAGTAGTTTTAGTTCAGTCCTGAACTGGGAAGTTTTACAGGGAGCCGTGTGGAAACTCTTATCTCTCTTCTGTCCTTCAGCTTCAACCTGTAAGCATATTTTCCATTTATATTGGATTTAAAGGGAATTTGCTTATTGAGACTGTTGTATATATTCAGAACAGCATAATTAAGTCTAGTTGGATAGATTGAGTTCTGTAGGTGCTTTTTATTCTGTTCTTTGTGTTTCATTGTGCTATATTGTGAGTAATTTTTTGTCTGTTTTAAAATCTAGTAGTCAACCTAGCTAACTGAATCTGGGTAATATTCACTGTACACTTACTGAAGTTATGGTCTGGGGCTGCCTGCTTAAGAATGTTTGAGTGTTCTGGCTTCGTCTGTAACGCAGTGAACAGCACCCCACCAAACCCACCCCCCCACCCATCATAACCCCTTAATGCTGTGTCCATTTCAGTATCATTGAAAGAGGGAACCTTTCTACAAAGTTCCAAAATAATACGCCAGGCTTTGCTTCTTGTGCCCTCTGCAAAGGGGTCCCTCCCCCACCACTGGATTAATGCTAGCAGCAGCAGGATGTAGTTGTAAGTGGGTATTGCCAACTTAAGGGGCTCAAACAGTGGAATACCATCCATGGAGAGCTTTACCATTCATGGGAAAACAGCGCATTGTTACATTATAACACAAACATCACAATTTATTGATCAAAGCGGAACACAAGCAATCAATGAATCATCATAGAATCCCTACATTGTGGAAAAAGGCCCGTCAGCCCAGCAAGCCCACACCGACCCTCCGAAAAGTATCTCCCCCAGACCCATTCCTCTGTATTTACTACTATCTAATGCACCTAACCCACCCTGAACATAATTGGCAAATTAGCATGGCCAATTCACCTTTACAGCAAATCTTTGGCTTGTGGGAGGAAACCAGAGCACTCAGACGAAACCCATACAGACACGGAGAATGCGCAGACTCCACACAGACATCGCCCGAGGCTGGAATCAAACCCGGGTCCCAGGCACTGTGAGGCAGCAGTGTTTACCACTAAACTACTGTGCCACATCTAAATTCACAGTTTCACTAAGACTTGGTTTGGTTTCTCTCTTCCTCTGGTGGGTGCATTTTAAATATCTCCTCTGTTAATCAGCATTCACCAACGATCTATTTAATTCAGTCCCACAAAGAAAATATCCACATAAATAACCAATGTTTAGCAACAATTACTTGCTCCCTCATCATAGTCCTCTCCTGGTGCAGTCCATTCCAACACAACTTTATTTTGAGCTAATGTTGCTTGAAGGTCTGTGATTTTACACAGTGGAATGTCAACATTGAGTGTCCCTTCGGCAACTGAAATGGTACCTCCTGATTTGACCCTTTTGAAATCTCCGATGACAGCCTCAAGATCATCCACATTGACTGAAGGTCTTGGTGGATTTACTTGAATTTTGCCCACACAAAGAGAAAGACACATATCTTAATTAGACCCAGACCACACAGACTTAATGAGCATGACCATTTCATGAAAAGCCTTGATCTGCAGAACTTGCCTAGAATTCCCCACAGGACATGTTTCTGGCCTTGGCTACATGGTGTGGGGAAATAGGTGTGCAGAAACTCATACAAACACAGAGAATGTGGGAGAAACACAGGAACTCTTGCAGTATCCGTGGAGAGAGAAACAGAAGTAATGTTTCGAGTCTGATATCAGACATGAAACATAACTCTTTTTCTGTCTCCACAGATATGACCAGACCGGCTGTATTTCACCTGCACTTTGGCTTTTAATTCCAAAGCTTTATAACCTTCTCTGTGAAGAAATTTTGCTTCAACCCAGTCCTAAATGGCCAATAACCCATTCTGAGCCAATGATCTGTACTTTTAGATTTCCTGACCAAGGGAATCATCTCCCCAGCACCAACACTATCAAGCAGCATGATCTAATGCGTGGTTAACCCCAGTACAGTTAAGGTGACATTTCTCTTTCCAGACTACCTCCTTGTAAAAGGAACAAACACATGAACATCATGGATTGTTCTGTGGGGAAAATGCAGCATGAGGAAAAGGTTTTCATAATGCAGTAAATGTTTAAGTGGATTGTATTGTTTAAGAACCTTTAAACAAATATGATACCTAAGATGTTGTAATGGAAGGTGTGTAATTTATATATATATTCTATGTTTGTATAGACACATACGTAATAACTTTAATACTCGTTTAGATGGACAGAACTTGAGTAATGGGAGAAAAAAAGCAGATTGAATGTATGGATAGGCAAGTTATGCGACAGTTTTATTGAACTTTAGTCAAGCTGCCCTTCGAATATTGTGTACAGTTCTGGTCACCACATACCCAGAAGGATGTGGATGTTTTAGAGAGCATACAGAAAAGGTTTACCAGGACATTGTCTGGTATAGGAGATTTTAGCAATGAAAAAAGGTTGGATCGACTGGGTTTGTTTTCATTGGAATGCAAGAGGTTGAGGGGTGCCTTATAGAAGTTTGTGAGATTGTGAATGGCATGGAGAGAATGGAAGTTTGAGGCTTTTTCCCAGGGTAATAGGGGGTAAGTACGAGGTTGACGGTGTGGGGTGGGGGGAAGCTTAAGACAGATGTGTGAAGCAAGTTTTTCACACAAAAGGGTGGTGAGTGCTTGCAACGGAATACCAGGGGAGGTGGTGGAAGCAGACACAGTAGCAGCATTTAAGAAGCACCTGGACAAATACATAAATAGGAAGGGAATAAGAGGAAAATGGATCCTGTAGGTGACAACGGTTTTACTATGTGAGGGTGAGATGTGTCAGTGCAGGCTTGCAGGACTGAAGGACCTGGACCTGTGCTGTATTGTTCGATGTTCTTCTGTTTCTCATCTTGTATCTGGCACAAGAATTCCAAATCAAGGGGATTTCAATATTTATATCACATCAGGGGAGACTGCCAGTTGGTTGGCAAGTGGTCTCTGATTAGTAGAGGCATCGCCATGGAAAATATATTCATTAATATTGATTGACAGCTAACAGTCAAATTTGTTAAATTTTTAACCAAGTGGGTTGTTTCTAATTGGTCAGGCCCTGAGAAATTAACCAATGTCCGACTGTCACCTACTTGTTGATTTGCAGTAGGAACAGAGTGTGTACATGTAATTTCTGTCTGTCAAGGGCCTGGTGTGTTATTACATGGAACTTCCAGCCCACACAAGGGCACCACACTGTGAGCCTGACGGACTACCTTAAACCGATTGTCGGCATAATTCCTCACACTCTTATCCAGCAAATGTAGTCCAATTGCAAACTCACATCTAATATCAGACACTGTGTTTTTGGTTTGATGTCAGTATCTTTTTGTTGGTGAACACTATTTGTGTTATTACTGCACAGTAAGAAAGGGAAACAGACTTGTCTCATGGGCCCATCAGCTTCAATAGAGTTAGGGTTAGATCAGTTAGTTTTAATTTTGAATCGTAATGTATGAAGAACTTACAATGATGTGTGTCCAAGGATCAACACATAATTATCCAATGGAATAATTTAGGTGGCATTATGAAATTATTTTACATTGAGTTAGAGTTACTGGTGGGAATTTGAGGAGGCAACAGCGATCTCAACTATTGTCATAAGCATATGTGACCCCAGTGCCACATCTTTTCAAGAATACTCAGTGTATCTTGCACAAATTGGGCATTAATCAAGCCAGCCTTGGTCCAGGATGAAGGACCCTGAGAGGGGTGGAGAGGAGTGTGAGGATGGAGCTGCCAGCCAATCAGAGCGGAGTTGCTCTTCTTGATTCAGCAGTGCCAGGAGTTAGGTGGTAGCTGTTGCCGGTATGACACATAAACGAGGCTTTGAATAAACAATGAACCCAGGAAGAAAGGTGAATGACGGTGGAAAAGGAGGAAGGACGGTAACTGGGTGGGGAGAGTTGGCAGGAAGTGGAGAAAGATTGGCTGTCAGTAGGCTAGCCCCATCGTAACATTTAGCCCCTTGTTCAGGCACCAAGTGATTTTGAAAGAGGGCCTGTCTCCAGATGCTTGAAAGTAAACCCACGAGGGTTTGCATGGTGGCTTCCCCACGTGGTGGGTATTCTGTCCATCTTTCTATTTAACACCAATGGTGGTGGGACATTGCCCTTGAGTGAACATCAAGGCCGCAAGAGCACCATTGAAATGCCATCCTGCCATGGATTTACCAGGCTGGAGGTGAGAAGGTGGTGGCAGAAAGTCCTCCTGGGGGAAGGCACAAGATTTTGACCATTGTGTTAAAACACAGTGAAGAACAACATCCAACAGTAGAAGGCAATCTTTTATCACAGTAAGGAAGGGGTCAGTAAACTCATTCGTGTTTACATTTCCCATCCCCCATTGCCCAACACCATTATTTGGTTTTTCATGGAATGTAAAGGCTGGGAGAATCTTCTGCAATGAATGCTACGTAAGTTGAGCCATTATGTAAAGTGACATTCCTGCCAAAGTAGAAAGCAAAACAGATAGCACCCAAAGGATGTGGAGAGCTCACAACTCAGTGGTTTACTACAACATAAACCCATACGCCATTTCCAAGGCATCCCTGCGCATGAGAGTCATTGCGTCCTACAGAACAGAGACAGGCCCTTTGGCCCAAACTGCTCCGTGACAACCAAAATGTCCATTCACGTCAACCCTGCACTTGGCCCATATTTTTCTAAACCTTTCTTATCCATGTATTTGTCCCAATGCCTTTTAAATGTTGTTAATGTACCTGCCTCAACCACTTCTGCTGGCAGCTTATTCCATATGCATACCACTCGCTACGTAAAAACTTTGCCCCACAGGTTCCCTTTTATTCATCACCTCTAAACGTAAACTGATGCCCTCTAGTGCTCATTACCCCAACCCTGGAAAAAAGACTGAGTAAATTCACCCTAACTGCGCCTATAAGATCCCCTTTCAGTCTCATACACTCGAAAGAAAAAAGTCCTAGCTTGTCCAATCTCTCCCTATAACTCAGACCGTTGAGTCCTGGCAACATCCTTGTAAACTTCTTCTGCACTCTTTCCAGTTTAATAACATTCTTCCTGTAGCAAGGTGATCAAAACTGAACACCAGACTCCAAGTGCTGGCTCACCAGCGTCCTGTACAGCTGCAATTTCCCAATGTTTATATTCAGTGCCCTGACCGATGAAGGCCAGTGTGCCAAAAGACTTCTTCACTACCCTGTCTACCTGTGACTCCACTTTCAGAGAACGTGCACCTGATTCCAAGGTCCCCCTGTTCCACTACACTCCTTAAGGCCCTACCATTCACCATGAAACTCCTCCCTTGATTTGACTTCCCAAAATGCAAGACCTCACACTTATCTACATTGAGTCCATTTGCCATTTCTCGGCCCACTTCCCCCAATGATCAAGGTCCTGCTGCAGTATCTGATACCATTCCTTACCATACATGATACTTCCTGTTTTAGTGTCATCTGCAAACTTACTGATCATTCCTTGGACATTTTCATCCGAATCACTGATATAGATAACAAGCAGCAATGGGCCCAGTACTGACCCCTGAGGCACTCGACTAATCACAGGCCTCCAGTCTGACAAGCACTCTTTCACTATAACTCTCTGCTTCCAACCATCAAGCCAGTTGTGTATCCAACTTGCCAGTTTCCACTTGATTCCATTTGATAACCGACCAGTGCAGCCTACCATGTGGAACTTTTTCAAAGGCTTTACTGAAATCCATATTGACTACATCTAACGCCCTGCCCTCATCAACATTCCTGGTCACTTTATCAAAGAATTCTAACAAATTTGTGAGGCATGATCTCCCACACAAAAAGGCATGCTGACTTATCAAACCCTGTCTTTCCAAATGCAGGTACATCTTATCTCTCAGAATCTTCTCAAGTAACTTACCCACCACAGATATTAAGCTCACTGGTCTATAGTTCCCATGATTTTCTTTGCAGCCCTTCTTGAATAATGGCATTACCCTCCAGTCTTCTGGGACCTTGCCTGTGGCTAACAATGATGCAAAACAATCTGCCAGGGTCCCTGCAATTTCTTCTCCAGCCTCTTGCAATGTTCTTGGATATATCTGGTAAGGACCAGGAGACTTATCCATTTTTGTACATTCTAATCCATCCAACTCTTCCTCTACTGTGATATGAGTTGTCCCCAAGATGTGACCGCTAACTTCCCCAAGTTCCCAAGTCTTCATGTCTTTCTCCATGGTAAACACAGAGGAGAAATATTCATTGAGGACTTTGCCCATCTCCTGAGGTTCTACACATACATTTCCACTTTGGTCTTCAAGGGGCCCTGTTCTCTCTCTAGTTATTCTTTTTCCTTTTGTAGGCTGAAATAACTTCTTTGGATTCACCTTAATTTTCTCAGCCAAGCTTATCTCATGGCCCCTTTTTTTCTGTTCCCATTTCCTTCTTCAGTAAACTCTTGGATCCACTATATACCTCCAGAGAATCCCTTGATCCCAGTTGCCCGTACCTGAGCCATACCTCCTCCTTTTTTCTGGTCAAAGCCTCAATATTTCTTGTCATCCAGGGTTCCCTATTCCTGTCAATCTTGCCTTTCACTCTTCCAGGAATGTGTAGACTTTGAACTCTAGCTATCTCAGTTTTAAAGGCCTCCCACAACCCGGAGATCCCGTTGCCTGGAAACAAACTACTTAAACCAACCCCTGCAAGCTCCTGTCTAATTCCATCAAAATTTGCCTTGCTCTCATTTAGAACTTAAAACTGTCGACCAGTTTTGTCCCCCTCCACAACAATTTTAAAATTAATAGAACTACGGTCACTGGTCCCAAAGTGCTCCCACACTGTCACCTCAGTCACCTGTCCTGCCCTATTTCCCAAGAGTAGGTCAAGTTTTACCCCTTCCGAGTATGACCCTCCATATACTGTTTGAGGAAATGCACTTTCCTGAACACACTTAACAAATTCCAACCCATCTAAGCCCTTAATGTTATGGCAGTCCCAGTCTATGTTGGGAAGATTAAAATCCTCTACTATGACAAGCCTATTTCTCCTGCGAGTCTCCCCAGTCTCCCTGCATATTTGTTCCTCTAATTCCCATTGACTATTTGGGGGCCTATAGTACTACTACAGTAACGTCACCACCCGCTTCTTATTTCTTAGCTCCACCCACAAAGCCTCACCGGACGATTCTTCAGTTATTTCATTTCTGATTCTTGCTGTTGCCAAATATTGTTTACCATTTTCTGTGTATCCCGGTATGTAAAAGGAATGTCCTCCTGTTCGGATCGCTGCCTTTGCCTTCCCTTCCTTTCCCTGCACACGTATTTTAAAGTTGCATCTTCCAATTTCAGAATATTTTGAGAAATACTTTGTGTAAATACCATCATTTTTGACAATGTCAGCACCTAAAGGCAAGGAAAGGGTAAGTAGCTGCAGACTAAGTGAAGCATGGAATAATTACACAGTATTTGGATTGGCACTGATATCACTGATGACAAGTGTAAAGTCAAATTGATCTGGAAATTCTAATTTCAAATCCCAGTTGCTTTAATTGCTTTGTGAATAGTTATAAATGCAAAATATCATTTTTTTACATAATTTATTAATGCAAATGGAACTTTGGGAGTTAAAAATTGGTTTTGCGCTGATTCTCAGGCACTGTGTTTAGGATTCATGAGCTGCTCATTCCGAGTCGGGTATAGATACAAAACACATTAACCTTACCCTGCCATCTGATGTATATAGTGGGAACTACGTGTCCCCTGCACTGTTGACTGCCACTGCATTTTAGAGTGCACTGAGCAGTAAAAAGATGCTGAAGCCAGCCTTCTGTGGTAGAGGTGCAGAGGAGGAGAGACACCATGGATCTTGAGGGAATGGGGCCATGAGATCCTTAAGACCCATCCTCAGACGGGAGTAGGAGCAGGTAGCCAGGAAGGTTAATACCTATTGTCTGAATCTGAAGGATTCAGCAGGTTTTTTTTAATGTATTCGCTCATGGGATGTGGGTGGAGGGGGTGGGGGTGGGGTGGGGTGTGTGCATGGTGATGTGTCGAAAAATGCGAAGGATTCCTTTCCCATGTTTGACCTGAAGCTATGAGAACTCGTGGGGTCCACACTCAATGTACTCAATGCCCATAATCCCTGCAAGCACTGCTTCAAATGTAGAAACAGTCAACAGTTCCATCAGGCTGAATGTGCGATACATTTTATGTTCTGGAGGTTATAATTAGATACATGCACATAACAGATACTGACAGTACGAATATACATTTCATTTTATAGAGCCACATTATCAGTCTCACCCAGGCCATCATCAGAAAGTTCCTGTTCAATTGTTGGGCCAGTTGGTCGTTCAATAATAACCATTGCATTTGCAAACAGGACGGGTGAGAATCTCTGACTGACTTCTGCGTAAATTGTCCTAACACCAACCGAATCCTTTTCACTGATGTGCACAGGGGAACTTTCTCGTCTGCTGCTCGGGATGTCACTATGATACTTATAACCTGTTCGATGCCAGGATTCAGGATGCCATAATTCCAAGGACCTGCCTGGAATAAAAATATTTATTTTCAACAGCTGGATAAGTAAGAGCTTCTGCAACACCTGAATGCTTTCTCTAAATTCACCTGGAGAATATCTGCTCATTGAGGTAAAAACAATGACTGCAGATGCTGGAAACCAGATTCTGGATCAGTGGTGCTGGAAGAGCACAGCAATTCAGGCAGCATCCGAGGACAGGCAAAATCGACGTTTCGGGCAAAAGCCTCCTGATGAAGGGCTTTTGCCCGAAACGTCGATTTTGCCTGTCCTCGGATTCTGCCTGAATTGCTGTGCTCTTCCAGCACCACTGATCCAATATCTGCTCATTGCCCATCCCCAAGTGTCCTTGAGAAAGTGATTTGAACTGTTGCGCTCTAGCTAGGGGAGTGTTGCTACGTGAAGAAAGTACCAGGATTTTGACCCAGTGTTCATGAAGAAATAATGGAACAGTTCCAAATCAGGATGGCATTGACTTGAAAGGGAACTTGCAACTGAAGGAGTTCCTGCTGCCTTGGTCATTCTAAATGGCGGAGTTCTTGGATTTGATTGAAGGTATAGCCATGGTCTCGTTGAGTTGCTGTACTGTATCCTGCAGTTGTTCAATGCAGTCCAGGTAAGTCCCAGATTTACTTGCTGTTTTGTGCCTTCTTTGTTGGTATGAGCTTAGGTACTAGGAAACCTTTTACAAATGCCCTCAGTGTCACTTATTGGGGGAGAGAAAAATAAATGGACATGGCACCCACCATGATCAACACTGAATTGTTTAGCACAGTGAATAGGGAGCAGAAAGGAACAGAAGTTCAATAAGTGAATAATGAAAACCATCATGGAGGAAGTTCAGTGCAAGGAAGTATGAGATAATTCACTCCATCGCCAAGAAAAATTGATCCAAATAGTTGTGAGAATAGTAGTTGTGGGAATGATCTAGATGGATCACATTGTACTAATGGACAGCTACAAGAATGTTAGCCTTCATTTCGAGGGGCTGGAATATAATGGTGTGGATGTTATGATCCCAGCGGTGTAAAGCTCTGGGAATACCGCATCTGCAGTATTACTTTCTCCCACCAGGAAAGATGGAATAGGTTCTGAAGAACGGGCATTGGACTCTATTTCTCCCTCCACAGATGCTGCTAGGCCAGTTGAGTTTCCCAGCAATTTCAGTTTTTATTTCCAGCACAGATTCTTTATGATGTTCCTGTTGTGATGAGGATTAAATAATGAGGAAATGTTTCATAGACTGAGGTGCTTTTGTTTGAACTAGAGATGATTTAGAGTGATTTATTCTGAGTGTCATGGTGATTAAAGAATTTTATTGCCTCCTTTGGGAACATCCAAACAAAATGAGGGATCAGCTGTAAGGGTCAAAGCTAGGAAGCACACAAGAACTAATTGAAATTTAGAATTTTGGGTATTTGCTGCTCAAATAAATATTTCAATACTGAGAACACTGAATATTGAAAGGCAAATATGTCAAGGGGTTTGGAACCAAACTGAGTACATTGATTTAAGATACAAATCAGCCATGGTCTCACTGAATAACAGAAGTCATTTAAGGGACTGACTTGTCTTTCTTATATGACATTGAGGCACCATTGATGTACTCAGGAATATCAGAAATAAGAACATCAATCATACCCTGCCATTTGACCAATTCATGGATGATCTTCTATCTCAATGCCATTGACCTGCACTATCTCCATACCTCTTAATGACTTCAACATCTGGAAGTCTACCAATCTCTGTCTTGAGCATAGTCCCCAGCACTTTAGTGTGTTTATTACCCTTTACTCGAAAGTGTGTCGGCAAAATTGAGGTGAACTCAGAATTGTTTTCGCTTTTGGTGCCTCCATGGGTTCCCAAGGCTCTCAATGGCATTGAATGACCCTAATGCCCATGTCCTCACCAATGCATTGGAAGCTGTACCATGCAGAAGTGATACATTTCAAATTGTAACGTAACTATTTTGTTTCACTCCATGTGTGCTGTGTACTCAACTGGCTAATGGCAGAGATCATGTGAAAGACTGCACTGTATAATTGTCGAAATAGAGGATGGTTGAGAGTAAACATGCTGCTGTCCAATGACTCTGCTGGAAAACATGATTAACAATGATACAATGTACACTGCAGAACATAAAGAATCAAAGGAGACATTTTGATCCCTACCTATGCAGTGCCAGGAATGTTCAGACGGGCTGTACGTGTTGTACTATCAGCCTTAAAGTCATTGTTGTTGTACACGTTTCCACTGGGGTCATATACAACCATTTCTGGTGTCTGCTTCTGCCATGTAATTACAAAAAACATGTGGTTCCCAATGGTCTTATCGACGAAAACTATTCCTTTCAACCAAGGTCATCTTCAACCTTTGTTCCAGAGCTTTCAAGCTGGAACCAAAGAAATGGATCTATTGAATTTAATGTTAAGTTAACAAAAGGATAATGAGAAAGTCATTATCTGAGGGAAAACAGACCTGAACTAACTGTTGACTAATGTCACCATTTCCTGATACTATTGAAGAGAAGGCATCAGTTAATCCAGTTGCATACACATTATCCGTGGCTACAAACTGTTGACCCCCTAGAGAATGGAGAGGGTAAGAAAGTTATAAACATGGATCAAATACATGGTCAATGGGCAATGCCAATTGAGACTGAAATGAAGAAGGAGGCATCAGAGATTTCTGCAATGTGACAGTAACTGCCCAATGTCAAATTGTTTGGAGTAAAACATTGAACACGATAACATCGATTTTAATCCTGTCTGATTAGCAGGAACAATGTCTGGTTGAGGGAAGAAGAATTAAAATGGCAGTGGTAGCCATTATGTTCCCATTACCTGCAATATTAACAGTTAGCTTGGAGAATCAAGCCTGACTGACTAGAAATATGGACATGTCCGTGACTTTTATTGGATATTAAAGTTGTGTGACATAAATAAATTGACTTGGCTAATTTCCTGTTAGCTCTACTTATGGACAGTGCCAGGAGTAAAGTCCCACCAACTTCCTGTTGGAGTCTGCCCAGTAATTGGAATGCTCTCAACTGAAATTCCTTTGTCCAGTATTTTCATTGAGGGCCACCCAATTCATTTTAAACCTGTTACCACTTCCACCACAATAAACGTTGGGAGCAGAACTCAAAACAACAAGGCTTGTGGTTGTGTTCCTCTCCCAAGAATTCATGAGAAATTCTGTGTGTTCTTATTACCTGTCAGGGTTGACATCTGTTCCAGCTCTGCAGCTGCATCAGGTCCTAATGCTATCGTGTGGATAACTGCACCACTTTGTTCCACCTCCGAGAAACAACTGCTTATCCCACTGTCCTCCCCATCAGTCAGCAAAACAACTTCATCACCATTTGTAGCACCGTCGTCACCACCAAGTACCTGCAAAGCCGTTAAGTTATTGTCAACATGGGAAAACTGAAAAATAAAATGAGTTACTAAAGTTTGCTGAAGCATTTCAGTTTCTACCTGAAAACCAGCCTGGATTCCTGCGCAGATATTTGTCCCTCCATTAGCTGTTGTAGGTAGCAATTGGACAAGTTGATTCCTCACATCTTCATTATCAATCACTTTCAAATGTGATTGAATAGTTGCAGTATTGTTAAAAGTGACTATTCCAACTTGTGATTTTGCTTCAATGATCTGAAGTAAGAATATCTCGGCTGCTTGTCGGAGTCTGCTAATACGATTCTCCTGTTGAATTAAAAAAAGACAATGTAATATGCAGCTCACTGCCTTTTAGCTGATTTGTTTATCATTACATTTAAAGTAATATTGATAAAAATTAATTTAAAGTTAGTATTAAGCATTCTGCTTTGCTGGAGATAGTGTGTAAATTTTTTTGATGATTGTTTTGGCTGCATTAATTCAAGCAAATGTTTCCTTTTTACAGATGGGATGTGGGTGTCATTGGCAACAGCAGTATTTATTGCCCATCTTTAATTGCCTTTGAACTGAACGACTTGCAGGGCATTTCAAGGGTAGTTAAAGTCAACTACAGTCTCTGAGACTGGAGTCACATCTGCATCAGATAACATTGGCAGATTTCCTTACTGAAAGGCCATTAGTTCGTTATTTACAACAATGATTGCCATTTGTTCAACTGGCCAGCATCTACTGCCCATCCGTAGTTGCCCGTGAGAAGGTGGTGTTGAGCTACCTTCATGAACTACTGCAGTCCACATGCTGTGGCTTGACCAACAATGCCTTTAGGGAGGGAATTCCCAGCATTTTACCGAACAATAGTGAAGGGACAGGAATATATGTCCAAGTCAGCATGGTCTATGATTTCGAGGGAACCATGAACATGTTGGTGTTCCCGTGTCTCTGCTGCCCTTGTCCTTCTAGAAGGAAGTGGTCATGGGTTTGGAAGGTGCTGCCTGAGGATCTTTGGTGAATTTCTGCAGTGCATCTTGTAGACAGTATGCACTGCTACTACTGAGCGTTGATGGTGGATGGAGTGGATGTTGTGGATGTGATGCCAATCAAATCAGCTACTTTGTCCTTGATGGTGTCAAGCTGCTTGAGTGTTGTCAGAGCTGAACTCCTCTAGGCAAGTGGACAGTATTCCATCACACACCTGTCTTGTGCCTTGCAGGTGGAGTCAGGAGCATATCTGGACAATTGTCAGATAGATACCAGTTTTTCACTGTACTGGAAGAGCTTGGTTAAGAAAGTGTCAAGTTCTGGAGCACAAGTCTTCTGTACAACTGTTGGAATGTGGCCAGGGCCCATAGTCTTTGCAATATCCAATGTTTCCAAACATTTCTTGATCTCACATGGAGTGAATCAAACTAGCTGAAGACTGGCATCTATGATACTGGGGACCACTGGAGGAGATCCAGATGAAACTTGGTATTTGTAGCTGAAGGTTGTTGCAAATGCTTCAGCTTTAACTTTCACACTATGTTGGATTCTTCCAAGATTGAGGATGGGGATATTTGTGGATCATCCTCCTCCCACTTAGTTGTTGAATCGACCACCGCCATTCACAACTGGATGTGGCAGGACTGCAGAGCTTTGATCCATTGACTGTGGATTCACTTGTGCTGTTTGAATTACAAGTAATCCTGTTTGGTACTTTCACCAGGTAGACACCTCATGTTCAGATATGCCTTCAGCTGCTCCTGCATTCTCCATTGAAACAGGATTGATTCCCTGGCTTGATGGTAATGGTCCAGTGGGGGATGTGCTGGGCCATGAGGTTGTGAATTGTGCTGAAGACAATTCTGCTCCAGGTCATGGCCCATAGTACCTCATGGATGCCAAGTCTTGAGTTGTTCAAAGTCTGTCTCATGTAGCACAGTGTTAGTACTGCACAACACAATGGAGGGTGTTCTCAATGTGAAGGTGGGACTTCATCTCCACAAGGATTGTGCAGTGGTCGCTCTTACTGATACTGTCATGGACAGGTGCATCTGCGGACAGCAGATTGGTAAGGATGAGGTCAGGTACGTTGATTCCCTCACCGCCTGCTGCAGATCCAGTCTGGTAGCTTGGTCTTTAGGACCTTACCAGTTCGATCAGTAGCACTGCTGCTGAGCCCTCCTTGATGGTGGACATTGAAATGCCTCGCCCAAAGTACATTTTGTGTCCTTGCCTTCGTCAGTGCTTCCTCGAAGTTTGTTCAACATGGAGGAGTATCAATTCAGTAGCTGAGGGAGGACATACATGGAGATGCACTGCATGGAACCCTTTGGTCCAACCCATCCATGCCAACCAGATTTCCAAACTTAATCTCGTCCCATTTACCAGCACTTGGCCCATATCATTTCCTAAACCCTTCCTATTCATGTACCCATCCAGGTGCCTTAAATGTTGTAATTGTACCGGCCTCCATCACTTCCTCTGGCAGCTCATTCCATACACACACCATACTCTGTGTGAAAAAGTTATCCCTTTTGTCCCTTTTAAATCTTTTCCCTCTCTCACTAAACTTAACTCCTCCAGTTCTGGACTCCCCCAACCCAGGGAAAAGACCTTATCTATTTACCTTACCCATCCCCCTCATGATGTTATAAACCTCCAAAAGATCACACCTCAGACTCTGATGTTCCAGGGAAAACAGCCGCAGGCTATTCAGCCTTTCCCTACAACCCCCTGACTCCCACAGCTACCTGAATTACACCTCCTTCCACCCTGCCTCCTGCAAAAATGCTATTCCCTTATCTCAATTCCTCCGCCTCTGCTGCATCTGCTCCATGGAGGACCCGTTCCACCACAGAACACACCAGATGGCCTCCTTCTTTAAAGACCGCAATTTCACCTCCCAGGTGGTTGAAGATGCCCTCCAACGCATCTCATCCACATCCCATGCATCCCCCCTTGAATGCCACCCCTCCAACTGCAACAAGGACAGAACCCCCCCCCCCCCCCCCCCCTCCCCCCACACCTGGGGCCCCCTCTTCCAGCCCACCAACCTCCATATACATCATATCATCCGCCGACATTTCCGCCAGCTACAAACGGACCCCACCACCAGAGATATATTTCCCTCCTCACCACTATCTGCTTTCCACAAAGACCATTCCTTCCGAGATTACCTGGTTAGGTCCAGCCCCCTAACAGCCCACCCTCCTCGCTCGGCATCTTCCCCTGCCACTGGAGGAATTGCAAAACCTGCGCCCACACCTCCCCCCTCACCTCCATCCAATGCCCAAAAGGAGCCTTCCACATCTATCAAAGTTTCACCTGCACCTCCACACATGTCATTTAATGTATACGTTGCTCCCAATGTGGTCTCCTCTACATTGGGGCGACTGGTTGCCTACTCACAGAGCGCTTCAGAGAAGATCTCCAGGACACCTGCACCAATCATTCCCACCGCCCTGTGGCCGAACATTTCAACTCCCTCTCCCACTCCGCCAAGGACATGCAGGTCCTGAGCCTCCTCCGTCGCCACTCCCTCACCACCCAATGCTAGGCGGAAGAACGCCTCATCTTCCACATCGGAACCCTTCAACCCCACGGCATCAATGTGGGCTTCACCAGCTTCCTCAATTCTCCTCCCCCTCACTTTACCCCAGTTCCAAACTTGCAGCTCAGCACTGTCCTCTTGACCTGTCCCATTTGTCAATCTTCCTTCCCACCTATCCACTCCACCTTCCTCTCCGACTTATCACCTTCACCCCCACCTCCAACCACCTATTGCCCTCTGAGCTACCTTCCCCCCAGCCCCACCCTCCTCCCATTTATCTCTTCCACAACCGAGGCGCCCAGCCTCATTTCTCATGAAGGGCTTTTGCCCGAAAAGTCGATTTTTCTGTTCCTCGGATGCTGCTTGACCTGCTGTGCTTTTCCAACACCACACTCTCGAATGCTATAACTCTAGCATGTTGGATGGATCGGTTTTTGTCCAATGTTTGCAGGAGAGTTTCATGACACAATATGTCGAAGGGCCGACATGAGGGGAGGCCACACTGGATCTGGTGCTTGGTAATGATCTAGTGATAGGTGAGCACTTTGGACAGAGTGACCATAATTCAGTTAAGTTTAGTTTAGTGATGGAAAGGGATAGGTACATGCCACAGGGCAATAGTTATTGATGGGGAAAGGGGAATTATAATAGAATTAGGCAATACTTAGGAGGCATGGAATCGGGCAGCAAAATGCTGGAGTTGGGACATTCGAAATGTAGAGCTGGTTTAAGGAACAGATATTGCACATCTTTGATAGGTATGTCCCTGTCAGGTAAGGAGGATGTGATTAAGTAAGGGAACCGTGATTTATTAAAGAAATCGTATCTCTTGTTAAGCGGAAGAGAGAGGCTTATGTGAAGTTGAGGCAAGATGGTTCAGATGAGGCGATAGAGAGTTACAGATTAGCTGGGAAGGATTTAAAGAGAGAGTTAAGAAGAGCAAGGAGGGGACATGAGCAGTCTTTAGCAGGTAGAATAAAGGAGAACCCGAAATGTTTCTGTAGATATGTGAGGAATAAAAGGATGACTAGGGCAGGAATACAGCCTGTCAAAGACAGAAGTGGGATTTTGTGCCTGGACCCTGTGAAGAATGGAGAGATGCTAAATGAATATTTCTCATCTGTTTTCAATCAGGAAAAGGAGAATATTGTAGAGCAGAAGACAGAGAAATGGGCTATTAGACTTGAAAGGATTGAGGTTAGTAAGGAGGAGGTGTTATCAATTCTAGAAGATGTGAAAGTAGATAGTCTCCTGGCTGGATGGGATTTATCCAAGGATTCTCTGGGAAGCTAGGGAAGAGATTGCTGAGCCTTTGGCCTTGATCTTTGAGTTGTCATTGTCTGCAGATTTAGTACCAAAGGACTGAAGGATTGCAAGTGTTGTGCCCTTGTTCAAGAAGGGCAGCAGAGATGACCCAGGTAATTATAGACCAGTGAGCCTGATGTCTGTTGAAGGAAAAGTTTTGGAAAGGAATTTAAGAGATAGGATTTATAATCATCTAGCAAGCAACTATTTGATTGGAAAGTAATTAACATGGATTAGTCAGGGCAGGCCATGTCTCACAAACCTCATTGATTTCTTTGACAAGGTGACCAAGCATGTGGATGAGGGTAGGGCAGTTAACGTGGTGCACATAGACTTCAGTAAAGCCTTTGATAAGGCAGGCTATTGGAGAAAATGTGGAGGCACAGGATTGAAGGTGATTTAGCAGTTTGGATGAGAAACTGGCTTTATGTATGAAGGCAATGAGTGATAGTTGATGGAAAATATTCAGCCTAGAATCCAATTACTAGTGGTGTGCCAGAAGGATCTGCTTTGGGACCACTGCTGTTTGTCAGTTTTATAAATGACTTCGACGCAGGCATAGATGGATGGATAAGTAAGTTTACATATGATACTAAAGTCAGTGGAGTAGTGGACAGTGTGGAATGTTGCAGGTTGCAGGGAGACTTGGATAAACTGCAAAATTGGACTGAGAGGTGGCAAATGGAGTTCAATGCAGATAAATGTGAGGTGATTCACTTTGGGAAGAATAACAGGAAAACAAAATACTGGGTCAATATAAAGATTCTTGGTAGTGTGAGTGTGCAGAAGGATCTTGGTGTCCATGCACATAAATCCCTGAAAGTTACCACCCAGGTTGATAGTGCTGTAAGAAGGCAAATGGTGTGTTAGGTTTTATTGGTAGAAGGATTGAGTTGCAGAGCCATGATGTCATGCTGTAACTGTACAAAACGATAGTGCAGCATCACTTGGAGTATTGTATGCAGTTCTGGTCCCCACATTACAGGAAGGATGTGGAAGCATTGGAGAAGGTGCAGAGAAGATTTACC
This sequence comes from Chiloscyllium plagiosum, assembly GCF_037043375.1. Taxonomy (NCBI): domain Eukaryota; kingdom Metazoa; phylum Chordata; class Chondrichthyes; order Orectolobiformes; family Hemiscylliidae; genus Chiloscyllium; species Chiloscyllium plagiosum. Next base: position 14,740,672 of record NW_028270147.1, read on the forward strand.
AGGATGTTTCCTGGTCTGGAGCGAAGGTCTTATGAGGAAAGGCTGAGGGACTTGGGTCAGTTCTCACTGGAAAGAAGAATCTAGATTAAACTGGTGCTGGAAAAGCACAACAGTTCAGGCAGCATCCGAGGAGCAGGAAAATCGACGTTTCGGGCAAAAGCCCTTCATCAGGAATAAAAGCAGAGTGCCTGCAGGGTGGAGAGATAAATGAGAGGAGGGTGGGGGTGGGGAGAAGGTAGCAAAGAGTACAATGGGTGAATGGGGGTGGGGATGAAGTTGATTGGTCAGAGAGGAGGGTGGGGTGGACAGGTGGAAAGGAAGATAGGCAGGTAGGACAGGTCATGGGGACGGTGCTGAGCTGGAAGTTTGGAGCTGGGGTGAGGTGGGGAGGGGGAAATAAGGAAACTGGTGAAGTCCACATTGATGCCCTGGGGTTGAAGTGTTCCGAGGCAGAAGATGAGACGTTCTTTCTCCAGGCGTTGGGTGGTGAGGGAGCGGCGGTGAAGGAGGCCCAGGACCTCCATGTCCTCGGCAGAGTGGGAGGGGGAATCGAAATGTTGGGCCACAGGGCGGTGTGCTTGATTGGTGCGGGTGTCCCAGAGATGTTCCCTAAAGCGCTCTGCCAGGAGGCGTCCAATCTCCCCAATGTAGAGGATACCGCATCGGGAACACCGAATACGATAAATGATATTGGTGGATGTGCCAGTAAAACTTTGATGGATGTGGATGGCTCCTTTGGGGCCTTGGATGGAGGTGAGGGAGGTGGTGTGGGTGCAGGTTTTGCAATTCCTGCGGTGTCACGGGAAGTTGCCAGGATGGGAGGGTGGGTTGTTGGGGGGCATGGACCTGACCAGGTAGTCACGGAGGGAATGGTCTTTGCGAAAGGTGGAAAGGGGTGGGGAGGGAAATATATCCCTGGTTGTGGGGTCCATTTGGAGATGGCGGAAATGTTGGCGGATGATTTGGTTTATGCGAAGGGTGGTAGGGTGGAAGGTGAGCACCAGGGGTGTTCTGCCCTTGTTACGGTTGGAGGGGTGGGGTCTGAGGGCGGAGGTGCGGGATGTGGATGAGATGCGTTGGAGGTCATCTTTAACCACGTGGGAAGGGAAATTGCGGTCTCTAAAGAAGGAGGCCATCTGGTGTGTTCTGTGGTGGAACTGGTCCTCCTGGGAGCAGATACGGCAGAGGCGGAGGAATTGGGAATACGGGATGGCATTTTTGCAGGAGGTAGGGTGGGAAGAGGTGTAATCCAGGTAGCTGTGGGAGTCGGTGGGTTTGTAAAAAATGTTGGCGTCAAGTCGGTCGTCATTAATGGAGATGGAGAGGTCCAGGAAGGAGAGGGAGGTGTCAGAGATGGTCCAGGTAAATTTAAGGTCAGGGTGGAATGCGTTGGTGAAGTTGATGAATTGCTCAACCTCCTCGCGGGAGCACGAGGTGGCGCCAATGCAGTCATCAATGTAGCGGAGGACGAGGTGGGGAGTGGTGCCGGTGTAACTACAGAAGATCGACTGTTCTACGTAGCCAACAAAGAGACAGGCATAGCTGGGGCCCATACGGGTGCCCATGGCTACCCCTTTGGTCTGGAAGAAGTGGGAGGATTCAAAGGAGAAATTGGATGCCTACTAGCAGAGTGCTTTAGAGAACATCTCCGGGACACCCACACCAATCAACCCCACCGCCCTGTGGCCCAACATTTCAACTCCCCTTCCCACTCTGCCGAGGACATGGAGGTCCTGGGCCTCCTTCACCGCCGCTCCCTCACCACCCAACGCCTGGAGGAAGAACGCCTCATCTTACACCTTGGAACACTTCAACCCCAGGGCATCAATGTGGACTTCACCAGTTTCCTCATTTTCCCTTCCCCCACCTCACCCCAGCTCCAAACTTCCAGCTCAGCACCGTCCCCATGACCTGTCCTACCTGCCTATCTTCCTTTCCACCTATCCACTCCACCCTCCTCTCTGACCTATCACCTTCATGCCCACCCCCATTCACCCATTGTACTCTATGCTACTTTCTCCCCACCCGCCCCCTCCTCTCAGTTATCTCTCCACTCTGCAGGCACTCTGCCTCTACTCCTGATGAAGGGCTTTTGCCTGAAACGTCGATTTTCCTGCTCCTCGGATGCTGCCTGATGTGCTGTGCTTTTCCAGCACCAGTTTAATCGAGAATCTGGTTTCCAGCATCTGCAGCCCTTGTTTTTACCTATTGGAAAGAAGAAGGCTAAGAGGAAATTTATTAGAGACATAAAAGATGATCAGAAGATTAGATAGGGTGGACAGTGAGAGTCTTTTTCCTAGGACGATGACATCTGCTTTTACAAGGGGTTATAGCTGCAAGTTGAGGGGTGATAGATTGAAAACAGATGTCAGAGGCAGGTACTTTCCTCAGAGAGTGGTAAGGGTGTGGAATGCCCTACCTGCCAATGTAGTTAACTCAGCCACATTAGGGGCATTTAAACAGTCCTTGGATAAGCATATGGATGATGATGGTATAGTGTAAGGTGATGGGTTTAGATTAGTTTACATCGGTGCAACATCGAGGGCCAAAGGGCCTATTCTGCATTGCATTGTTCTATGTTGAATGGCTGTTACACGCTGGTGCTTGACTAGTCAACCAATTTTAGTACTAGCCCCAAATGCTAATGAGAAGGATTTTGCAGGGTAGACAGGACTGTTTCTGCCATTGTCTTTTCCACTGCCCAGGTCAATGCCAGATAATCTGTCTGGTTTTTTTCTTGTAATGATTAACACAAAGGAATGGCTTGCTAGGCCATTTCAGACGGCAATTGAGAGTCAACCACATTGCTGTGAGTCTGAAGTCACATGTCAGCCAGCCGAGGTGAGGATGATAAATTTCGTTCTTGAAGGACATCGGTGAACCAGATGGGTTTTTTCGCCAATTGACAATGACCTCATGGTCATCAGAAGATTCTTAATTCCAAACTTTTTAATTGAATTCAAATTCCACTATCTGCCATGACAGGATTCGAAACCAGGTCCCAAGAACATTGGCTGAATTTCTGCATTAATAGTTGAACGATACTGGAGCTGTGCCATCATCTCCCCCTTGAACCCGTGTCTCCAGAGCATTAGCATGGCTCTCTACATTACCAGGAGAAAGTGAGGACTGCAGATGCTGCAGATCAGAGTTGAGACTGCAGTACTGCAAAAGCACAGCAAGTCAGTCAGCATCCCTGCAGCAGGAGAATCTATTTTTTGGGCATCAGCCCTTCATCAGGAGTCTCTACATTGCCACCCTGACATTACTGCTATACCAATGCCTGCTCTAAAATTCTAGAGTGTTCTGTCAAACTCTCGATATGTTCTTTGTAGATGACAGAGAGGATCTGGGAGTAAGGAGATGAGCTACTAGTTTCAGAATATCCAGCTTCTGACCTCCTCTAACTTGCTGTGTGAAGCCACACAACAGCACAAATGTGGGTCTAAGTCAATACTTTCTGTGAAATAAACTTTACTATTGACCTTACCAACGTCATGCTCCCAGAGACATCAAGGACTAAGCACAGAGCACGGTGTTTGGCCTGTAGCAGTGTAAAGGTCGGTATCATTGAACCACTGTAGGGTGAGGGATTGTTTCTGAAATCCTCCGACTTGCTGATTACATCCCAAGTGCTCCTGAAGTTGCACATTTTGTTTTGCATGTTCGGTGCGTCAGGATTGTGAGTCTTATCGTCACAGAATTCAGTCACCTGGATGTTTTTAAAAACAAGATGCAACAGGTTAAAGGGGCTGCAGATAGATTGTAGTGGGGATGGATTATTTTTACCTTCCATTCCCAGGAAGAGTACTGTTGGAGACAGTCACCTGCCCATTGTGAAGACCACAGGATCGATATTGCATTGAATCTCTCGGATGTCACACAGATGTCTGATAAGAAGAAATCCACAATATAAGTTTGCAACTACCCTCAGTGTTTAAAACTTATCCCTGATTTCTTGATAACATCATAATATGTATTTTAAACAAGAAAAGGACAGAACTGTTAAATCCTTAAATGTTTCAAGTTTGCTCCTTGCCCTTCCCCAATCAATGGCATCCGATAAGGGCAAGACACCAAACTGTGCATTATCATCAATCTCAAAGGCCCTGCACTTTGCAAGAGGAAGCTGGAGATGTGGAAAATGCAGGTCACTGCTGTCATCCATTGAAGAGGAGACACCTCCAATCTGCAGTAAAATGGGGAAAGTGATGCTCAGGAATTGAGGAGATGGTAAGGTGATTCAGTGGTTAGCACTGCTGCCTCATACACAAGGGACCTGGGTTCAATTTCAGCCTTGGATAATGACTGTGTGAAGTTTGCATGCTCTCCCCGTGTCTGCACAGGTTTCCTCTGGGTGCTCTGGTTACCTCCCATCGTCCAAAGATATACAGGCTGGGTGGATTGACCATGGCAAATTAGGTTACCGGTATGATTAGATTACATTACAGTGTGGAAACAGGCCCTTCGGCCCAACAAGTCCACACCGACCCGCCGAAGCGAAACCCACCCATACCCCTACATTTACCCCTTACCTAATACTACGGGCAATTTAGCATGGCCAATTCACCTGACCCTGCACATCTTTGGACTGTGGGAGGAAACCGGAGCACCCGGAGGAAACCCACGCAGACACGGGGAGAACGTGCAAACTCCACACAGTTAGTCGCCTGAGGCGGGAATTGAACCCGGGTATCAGGCGCTGTGAGGCAGCAGTGCTAACCACTGTGCCACCGTGTATGGGATAGAATTCTCTGTGGAGGGTTGATGGCAAACCCGATGGGCTGAATGGTTTCTTTCCACACTGTCAGGATTTTATGAAATTGCAGGTTTTCATCAAAGTGAAATTCTCCCAGAGCACTGCTGCCAGTACAAAGACTTCAGTTGGCTGGACAGCAGATTTATGACACAGAGGTGACAGCACTAATGTTCGATTCCTGCACTGGTTGAGGTTTCCATGAAGGACTGTCCTTGTCAACCTTTACCCTCACCTGAGCTGTGGTGTCTGTCTGGGTAAGGCATCACACGTTGCCTCAATCCAATGGGAGAGCAGTCTTGGCCTGGTAGAACGATGGAGACTTCATTTTATTTTTATATTAATTATTACAGTATAGATATCTCTGGCAGGATCGAATTAACTATGACAGGGACATGGTGATTCACCTTCTTGAATCACAGCAGTATCAACTGTCTGTACCCTTTGTAACGTTAGGGGATTTCAGTGATAATGATAATTTTCAAAGTTGGGAATTAGTGTTGGACTTTGAGGAGAACCTGGACGTCAATGTGCTGCTATTGTTATGAAGGTGCTTCATTATGAACAGTTTCTTTGAGGATTTGTGTTTAAAGAAATGCAGACAGCTATTTGTTTGTAAACTTTCATAAGATATCTGGAGATTTGTCTCAAAAGTGTCACTAAATGACCCATTGGACCTTTTTTTAAAGACACTTGCTGGAAGTCACATGATTTAAGTTAATTACTTACAGTGATTTATTGGAAATCACATGTCATGGTTTAGGGCTGTCAATATTGTTTGGAATTCAGTTGCTGAGATGGTTATCCTCTGCCTTTTAAAGGAAGCTCTTTTGAGGGACCAGTGTAATAACCAAACACTGTATGAACTCCTTGAATACCTTTTCAACAATACTTCTTGGTGATTACAGAATAAATTACATCCATAAGGATCCCTGTGGTGACTGTCTATCTTCGATATCCATGTGCCAGGAAGCTGGATGAAAGCCTTATCGTTATTCTTCACATCCTCATTCCATATCTCTGTCAAGAACTTTGTTTCTTTTTAAATTGACATATGTATGGTTATTTCAAAGATATAACATTTGGGACTTCCACTTGTGTGTTTGAATTTTTCTTGAGCAAGTTCTGCTTTATAATAAATCAATAATTTTGTTCCTGACTAGAGATGCTTATTTAATGGATCTTTTATATTCTAATTTGAAAATATAGATAAAGCATCATTGGCTATCTTGGTAACTGTGTAAAGTAAATATATTTGTGATAGAACATAGAACATAGAACATAGAAGAATACAACGCAGTACAGGCCCTTTGGCCCTCGATGTTGCGCCGATCCAAGCCCACCTAACCTATACTAACCCACTATCCTCCATATACCTATCCAATACCTGCTTAAATGCCCATAAAGAGGGAGAGTCCACCACTGCTACTGGCAGGGCATTCCATGAACTTACGACTCGCTGAGTGAAGAACCTACCCCTAACTTCAGTCCTATATCTACCCCCCCTTAATTTAAAGCTATGCCCCCTTGTAATACCCGACTCCATACGCGGGAAAAGGTTCACACTGTCAACCCTATCTAACCCCCTAATCATCTTGTACACCTCAATCAAGTCACCCCTAAACTTTCTTTTCTCTAATGAAAACAGCCCCAAGTGTCTCAGTCTTTTCTCATACGATCTTCCTTCCATACCAGGCAACATCCTGGTAAACCTCCTCTGCACCCGTTCCAGTGCCTCCACATCCTTCCTATAGTATGGCGACCAAAACTGCACACAATATTCCAGATGCGGCCGCACCAGAGTCTTATACAACTGCATCATGACCTCAGGACTCCGGAACTCAATTCCTCTACCAATAAAAGCCAGTATGCCATATGCCTTCCTCACCGCACTATTTACCTGGGTGGCAACTTTCAGAGATCTGTGTACATGGACACCAAGATCCCTCTGCTCATCCACACTACCAAGTATTCGACCATTAGCCCAGTACCCCATCTTTTTGTTATTCTTCCCAAAGTGAATCACCTCACACTTAGCTACATTGAATTCCATTTGCCACCTTTCTGCCCAGCTCTGCAGCTTCTCTATATCCTGCTGTAACCTGCCACATCCTTCCTCACTGTCAACAACTCCTCCGACTTTCGTATCATCCGCAAACTTGCTCACCCAACCTTCTAACCCCTCTTCCAGGTCATTTATAAAAATGACAAACAGCAATGGTCCCAAAACAGATCCTTGCGGAACACCGCTAGTGACGGCACTCCATGAAGAAACTTTGCCATCAACTACTACCCTCTGTCTTCTTCCATCCAGCCAATTCCTAATCCAAACCTCCAACTCTCCCTCAATGCCATATCTCCGTATTTTCTGCAGTAGCCTACCATGGGGAACCTTATCAAACGCCTTACTAAAATCCATATATACCACATCTACCGCTTTCCCCTCATCAACCTCCTTCGTCACCTTTTCAAAGAATTCAATAAGGTTTGTGAGGCACGACCTGCCCTTCACAAAACCATGCTGACTATCCTTGATCACATTATTCCTATCCAGATGTGCATAAATCCTATCCCTTACAATTCTCTCTAAGACTTTGCCCACAACAGAAGTGAGACTCACCGGCCTATAGTTACTAGGGTTATCCCTACTCCCCTTTTTGAACAAGGGAACCACATTTGCTATCCTCCAGTCTTCTGGCACTACTCCAGTAGACAAAGAGGACATAAAAATCAAGGCCAATGGCTCTGCAATCTCCTCCCTTGCTTCCCAGAGAATCCTAGGATAAATGCCATCAGGCCCAGGGGACTTATCTATTTTCACCTTTTCCAGGATTTCCAACACCTCTTCTCTACATACCTCAAAGCCATCCATTCTACTTATTTGTGACTCAGTATTCACATCGACGACAATGCCCTGTTCCTGAGTAAATACTGAAGAAAAGTATTCATTCAGTGTCTCCCCAATCTCTTCCACCTCCACACGCAACTTCCCACTACTATCCTTGACTGGACCTATTCCTACCCTAGTCATTCTTTTATTCCTAACATACCTATAGAAAGCCTTAGGGTTTTCCCTAATCCTACCGACTAAGGACCTTTCATGTCCCCTCCTTGCTGCTCTTAGCTCTCTCTTCAGGTCCTTCCTGGCTACCCTATAACTCTCAATCGCCCCAATTGAACCTTCACGTCTCATCTTGAGATAGGCCGCCCTCTTCCATTTAACAAGGGATTCCAATTCCTTATTAAACCACGGCTCCCTCGCACGACCCTTTCCTCCCTGCCTGACAGGTACATTATCAAGGACACTCAATAGTTGCTCCTTGAACAAGCTCCACATATCATTTACACTCTTGCCTTGGAGTCTACTTTTCCAAGCCACACATCCTAAGTCATGCCTCACCGCATCATAATTTCCCTGACCCCAGCTATAACTCTTGCCCTGTAGTACACACTTATCCCTCTCCATCACGAGAGTAAAAATCACCGAATTATGGTCACTATCCCCAAAGTGCTCACCTACCTCTAATTCTAACACCTGGCCTGGTTCGTTACCCAGAACCAAATCCAGTATGGCCTCACCTCTTGTTGGCCTGTCTACATATTGTGTCAGGAAACTCTCCTGCACACATTGAACAAACACTGACCCATCTAACGAACTTGAGCTATAGCTTTCCCAATCAATATCAGGAAAGTTAAAGTCCCCCATAACAACCACCCTATTACTGTCACTCATCTCCTGAATCACCTTCCCAATCCTTTCTTCAATGATTCTAGGAATATTAGGAGGCCTGTAAAAGACTCCTAACAGGGTGACCTCACCTTTCCTATTCCGAACCTCAGCCCAAACTACCTCAGATGGCAAGTCCTCATCCATCGTCCTTTCCACCACTGTAATACTATCTTTGACAAGCAATGCCACACCTCCCCCTCTTTTACCCCCACCTCTGACCCTACTAAAACATTTAAATTCTGGAACCTGCAACAGCCAAACCTGTCCCTGTTCTAGCCATGTCTCCGTAATAGCCACAACATCGAAGTCCCAGGTACCAACCCACGCTGCAAGTTCACCTACCTTATTTCGTAGACTTCTTGCATTGAAGTATACACACTTCAAGCCACTTTCCTGTTTACAGACACCCTCCTTGGAAATTGATGCCATGTTCCTAACCTCCCTACACTCCAGGCCCTGCACCCTGAAGCTACAATCTGGGTTCCCATGCCCCTGCAGAGTTAGTTTAAACCCCCCCCAAGAGCACTAGCAAACCTCCCCCCAAGGATACTGGTGCCCCTCAGGTTCAGGTGTAGACCATCCTGTTTATAGAGGTCCCACCGTCCCCAGAAAGAACCCCAGTTATCCAAAAACCGGAATCCCTCCCTCCTGCACCATCCCTGTAGCCACGCATTTGACTGTTCTCTTTCCCTATTCCTCGAATCTCTATCACGTGGCACGGGTAACAAACCAGAGACAACAACTCTGTTCGTTCTAACTCTGAGCTTCCAACCTAGCTCCCTGAAAGCCTGTCTAACATCCTCAGCACTCCTCCTACCTATGTCGTTGGTGCCAATATGGACCACGACTTCGGGCTGCTCCCCCTCCCCCTCCAGGACCCGGAAAACACGATCAGAGACATCACGTACCCTTGCACCTGGGAGGCAACATACCAAACGTGAGTCTCTCTCGTTCCCACAAAACCGCCTATTTGTGCCCCTAACTATCGAGTCCCCAATTACTACTGCTCTGCTCTTCTTCACCCTTCCCTTCTGAGTAACGGGGACAGGCTCCGTGCCAGAGGCCTGAGCCCCGTTACTTACCCCTGGTAAGTCATCCCCCCCACAAGTATCCAAAACGGTATGCTTGTTCTTGAGGGGAACGGCCGCAGGGGGTCCCTGCACTGGCTGCTTCCTCCCAGTCCCCCTCACTGTCACCCATCTATCTGCCATCTTTGGAGTTACTACTTCCCTATAACTCTGATCTATGACCCCCTCTGCCTCCTGAATGATCCGAAGTTCATCCAACTCCAGCTCCAGTTCCCTAACACGGTCTTGGAGGAGCTGGAGATGGGTGCACTTCCTGCAAGTGTAATCGGCAGGGACGTCGATGGCATCCCTCACCTCATACATGTTGCAGGAGGAACATTGCACTGCCTTCACTGCCATCCCTCTAAAGCTAACTTTTATTTTAAAAAAAACTGGGTCTAAAGAATACAACAAGCAAAATTCAGCACTTACCTACTTACCAAAACAGGTGTTATTATTAGGTTAGAGGAGGAGGGCGGGTGGGAGGCACTACCCGTGTAGTGCCTCGGGTTCCTCTCCTTCGCGCTTTTAAAGGGGGAAAAAACCTACCCAGGTAAGCTTACACTAACTGCTTCCGGGTCTCGGCTGCCCCTCTGGTCGTCGTCACTTCCCCCTGGTGCTCCCGCTCTTTCTGTGAAGAGAGAGTGAAAGAGAAAAAAAACACCGCTGCCCGCTACCGGTAAGCACTTTTAAAACAATGGGAACAATGGAGTGATGGCACTGGACAGAGGCAGTCCACTCCCCAGTCTTGGGCACAACACCATTCATCTGCTTCTTTTGCTTAAGTTTAAAGTCCTGTTGAAGAAGCCTTAGTGACAGATTCAATGCATCCTGCAACTGGTACACAATCCAGCCGCTGTGTGTCAATAATGGAGCAAGTGAATGTTTAAAGTGGCTGATGGAGCTGACCAAGTGGAGTTCTTCATGTTTGATAGTATTGAGCTACTTGTTGTTACAGTCACATAGGAAGCAGCCCATCATGGTTTTGACTTGTGCCTTGTCAGAGAGACAGAGGCTTTGGGGAGTCAAAGTGTGAGACTACCCAACAAGAGCAAAATATCACAGATGCTACAAATGTGAAATAAAATCTGAAAATCATGATCACTTCACTGACAATTGATCGTCTCTGTATGAATGTAATTGAGGAGGATGCAGTCTGTTTTCTGTCGGGATAAAATTTACAATCCTCTTTTGGCAGTCCTGACTTGGCATCTGTGTCAAACACTGAACAGGAGCTGTCTGCGCAATCAGCAACCTGTCTTCTAATCTCTTCTGGACATCTGGAAGTAAAAATGATCAAAGATCACTCCTTGATTCCAAATAACATTTCGACAATGAGAAATCACTGAATAAGATTAAAACTTACAACATTTCCTCTATACCGTTCACAACTTTCATCCGTCATTTCCTTTCCACTCTTAGCTGTTTAGAATTTTAATTCATCTCAATTAAATGTCCCCATGCTCCCTCTTTCCAAAGAAAAGAACTCGAGTCTATCCAGTGTTTATTCATTCTTCATTCTCTAGTTGAGACGACATCCCAATAAATTTCCTTTGTACCGTCTTTCAGTGTATACTAGCCTAACTGACACACAGTTATCAGAACTGTTCTGTTATGTCTCACTGGAGTAAGACACTAAAAACCAAGCCCCACTATAACCAGAGTCATCACATAAGTAGACTTTCAAGACTTTAAAATTTCACAAAATTCCCAATTTTCCCATCTTTTGGATCCAAGCTGAAAGAAAGCATGGACCAGGAATGTAAACGTAACAAGGATTACTATATATTACAAATAAATAGATTCTAACTGCAGATAAAAAAATTATGATCAATTGACACGTAACTCTAATGGTTAAAATTCTAACCTACTTATAAAACTCCCATTGCACACATACATACAGATAGACACAAAGAAAAGGGCATTACAGGTGGAGCAAACATTTCAGAAGGCCCACAGGGTTTGCTCAGATGCTCCTTTTGCTGATTACAACTCCTTTCCTCCTGGAGTCCTGATTGTTTTTGACTTGAATAGTCACATCTGTGAGCTGCTCAGCTAACTGGAAGCCAGTCACATTGCTGTGGACAGGAAAAAGGCCTTTGTTATCAATAACTGGTCACTCTTCCATGCAACAAACAGGTACCTGTTGCCAGCCAAATCTCTGTTTGTACACAGATCGTCTGGAACTAGATTTGCCCCATCTCTTGCACACACAGCTGTGTAAACATTTCCTACAATGAGTGCCAAGTTATTTGCTTTAAGAATGTACAGCAATCCTTTCAATAATCTTGGTTTTTAAACCAGTTGTATTCCATTTCAGACCACAATCAAAAAATACAGTTAAATAAAAAAGATATGCTCTTCACAATATGCAGTACATGAGCTGTTCACTGAACAGTATTTCATATGATTCTGGAATAACCTCCCTACTTTTGTACTCTCTGCCTGAGTTAATAAAGGAATCTATCTGTATGCCTTCTTCACCACCATTCCAATTGCCGTTTTTTATCTTCACGGAGCATACACTGGAATGCTAGTCTTTTCTCCGACCCTTCTCAGTGATCAGCTATGTATTATAGGTTCCTTTTGCTCATTTTCACCATCCTCAGTCCTGCAATTGGGCGGCAGTGCCTCAGTGGCAGCATGGTGGCACAGTGGTTAGCACTGCTGCCTCACAGTGCCAGAGACCTGGGTTCAATTCCAGCCTCGGGCAACTGTCTGTGTGGAGTTTGCACATTCTCCCCGTGTCTGCGTGTATTTTCTCCAGGTGCTCCGGTTTCCTCCCACAGTCCAAAAATGTGCAGGCTAGGTCAATTGGCTATGCTAAATTGCCCGTAGTGTTAGGTGAAGGGGTAAATGTAGGGGAATGGGTCTGGGTGGGTTGCTCTTTGAAGGGTTGGTGTGGACTTGTTGGGCCGAACGGCCTGTTTCCACACTGTAAGTAATCTAAATGCATTATCTCTCTGTTCTCTGGATAGAATTTCATTTTCACTTTTCAACCAACTTGATAATCCATTTATATTTCTGCAGTTTACATTATTGAACATGAAACATGTGGCCAATTTTTGACACCAAGTACAAACATCTTAATAATGATGACTACATTGAAGTCTGAATCTGTATATGTAATTATAGATGTATATCATGAAAGGTAAGGGACCTCGTACACACCATTGAAACCAGCCTTCCAGTCCCAAAGATATCTGTAGATCCTTTGTTTCTTCCATAGAGCTAATTTTTCATCCAATTTTTTACTTGTTTAGAGATCCCATACAAACATTTAGTTTTCTGACCAGTCTGTCATGTGAGATTTTGCTAAAAGCCTAGCAAAATCCCATGGAGATCACACCAAATGCATTAACCAGATAAACCCTCCATTTTACTTGCTGAACAATTGAACCAAGTTGGTCAGACTCAGCCTTCCCTGAACAGATCCATCCTGACCCTCCTTGATTAATTTATGCCTTCTTAAATGATCATTTATAGAGTTCCTTGGAATGTTTAGAACATAGAACATAGAAGAATACAGCGCACTACAGGCCCTTCGGCCCTCGATGTTGCGCCGATCCAAGCCCACCTAACCTACACTAGCCCACTATCCTCCATATGCCTATCCAATGCCCACTTAAATGCCCATAATGAGGGAGAGTCCACCACTGCTACTGGCAGGGCATTCCATGAACTCACGACTCGCTGAGTAAAGAACCTACCCTAACATCTGTCCTATACCTACCCCCCCTTAATTTAAAGCTATGCCCC